>NC_052133.2:10792535-12163115 GCF_016086655.4 Lepeophtheirus salmonis | reverse complement strand
CTGGATTATACTACTTAAGTGTTTTTTTTTTGTTTTTTTTTTTTTTGCTTCAATTTTCTTCTTCCTTCAAGACTAAATCTACAAAGGCAGTTCACTACAAATTTTAACCCATATACTATGTGTTATGTTCGTATATATATATATATATATATACTCCAAATGTATTTTTTAAGGCATGGGATAAAATCAAAAAAAGAAACGTAAAGTTATCATAATAAGCTACGAAAATATATTGGAAGTTGAAGGTATTATGTATATTAAGAAGAAAACAAATTTTAAGTCACTCATTAACCTTTCTCTAATAATAGGGTAGTGTAGGGGACAGAACTAATACATAATATAATATATAAATATATCTCAATGCATTTATCCTTATGTATAATTTTAAAAAGTCAGTGATGTATAATGGCAGGTAATAATTAATCCGTCAAACTAAGTTGAGCAAAGCCAAGAAGAGATTTTTCGTCAGCTTCCTCATTACCATTAAATCCTGTCACCACACGGAAAGTCATTACCTTATTGGGTGGGGGATTAGTAACTAGTTGCTTTAAATTAAGCGCCATTGTTGAAAGGTCTTCTTTGCCGATTAGACTAGTCCCAAGAAGTTCATTAGCGATTCCCTCAGCTGTATCTTTTGAGGGTTGATACTCGAATCGAATGTCGTTCAGTTCTCTTTTGGGATTTCTCATCCTTAACACAAGATTCAATGTTTTATGAATATTACTACTAACCATAGGGGATCTGGAAGAATCCTTTGTCTTTGTGGTACTAGAGTCTCCTCCTACGGCAATGGATTTCTTCTTTGGCCTGGGATTTTCGGTTTCTTCATCGTCATCATCATCATCGTCCTCATCAGAGGACCATACCCAATCCCCTTCAGTGTTTTTATGAAGACGCCCAGATGTACCTGAACGTTTGGGGTTTTTAATTTTTTGTGAACGTGAATCGATAGTTGGAGCAGATGCTATTATATTTTGTTGTAAATATTTACGATCCTTGGCCTTTGATTTGAAGAATTGATGTTTCAGCAACTCTGTTGCAGTTGGGCGTTTTGATGGATCCTGGAAACATAGATAGACTTAAAATATAGGGATATATCAATCTATGAAACATCTTATTTTGTTATTTTAGGGTGGCGTCAGACTCAAATAAGTGGGGAGTCAGCGCATATATGGAAAATAAAATATAAAAATAGTGAGCTATGAGTTTCTACTCTACATGAATACAAGCCCATACTATCAGGAAAGGTAAATCGTGCAAGATTATTAAAGCTAAACGCTCCAAGAACAACTGAGATCTTACATAATATAGTGTAAGCCAACACAGTAAAGCATTATAATATTTCTTTCCTATAAAAAGGTAAAAAATAATATATGTACATCGTACATATTTTTTTCGACCTTATCAGGAAAAAAACAAAATAATTTTACCAAATAAGAAGAAACTGGTATTCAACATAAAAAAATAAGAAATAAAATTCTTCATTATTGGCTGATTCATATGACTTGAACAAACAAGAATGACCCATTATTTGATAACTCCACATTCCCTTACTTTTTGTAGGCATTCGCTTATCATTTTCCTAAAGGTTTTCCCGAAGGCCTTGTATTGCTCTTTATCTTCCGCATTAGTGTCTAATGTCGGAGGTTCGTTTTGAAGAGTCAACATGAGGACTTTCATAGGAGGGTATTTATGATATGGAGCGGTTCCAGTTGCTAACTCCACAGCAGTTATACCAAAACTCCAAATATCAGCTTTATAATCATATCCTGTGACTTGTTCCATCACCTCGGGAGCCATCCAACAAGGCGTTCCAACAAAAGTATGCCGAGATTTTGCACGGTTCATTTCCCCTCCTGTTACGAGCCATGCAGACACTCCAAAGTCTGCAATTTGAACTTGACCTTCGGATCCAAGAAGGATATTTCCAGCTTTGATATCTCTGTGAAGATAAAATCAAATGGTTATTCATTGGATGAAAGGAGGTGTTATTGTTTTACCATCTCGAGAAATGTATATAGTATTTAGAAGGTATCATCATCTTATTCTTTTTAAAGTTTAACTCATAAGTGTAAAATCGAGTTACAGTAAATAAACAACTACTCAAGTATTTGATAAGAAAAAAAAATGCGATAACAGCTAAATTATTTTAATATTTATTGCTCAACAGATGAACACATCTTCTATTAGTAATAAATTGATATATGTCTTCAATCACTATTATGACAATTCTACAGTAAAATATGTAGAATAAGAGATCTTCAATATGAGAAATCAATCAAATTATAATATAATCTAATAATTCTTCAATATATATATATATGAAACAAAAAAAGCCATCAAAATCAATGACAACGATATTATTAACTTTAATACTTCTTATGAGATGTACCCTAATTCTAGTACTGAGTCTAAAAATATATGTAATGAATATATCATGTATTACCTATGAATATGCCCGTTGTTATGTAGATATTCCAGGCCTCTAAGGACTTCTTTAAGAACAGTTGCGATCGTGACCTCATCTAGAACTCCACTCTTACAATCCTGCGTTTTTAATTTATGTCGTATAATGTCGAGAAGAGAGCCGGAGTTGAGGAGACGTAGAACGAGCCAGAGCTCCTCTTTAAACACGAAGGACGTAAAATAAGTAACAACATTTTCATGATTACAAGAGCTCATGGCTTGGATTTCCTTGAGCAACTCATCCATGGAGGTGTTCCATTTCTCTAAATTGATTCGTTTAATGGCACATTTTTCATTGCGTGGTTTGCAGAGTGCGGCGTGCACTACGGCAGTTGCTCCCACGCCAATCACTTCTCGGAGTTCGTAGTCTTCGGGAGAATTGGGCCAAATGGATGAGGAGGCTTTAGATGTGGCGGAAGAGCAGGATAAAGATAGGCTTACGGAAGAACTGGATTTGGGGATGGAGCCCGACTCTTCTCCTTCTGCGGCGGGTATAACCTCAGGGACACTCATTTTATCAGTACTACTTCACGGGGATTATTTAGGCAAGAAGACTCAACATAGTCTCCGTTTATCTTCCAATCAGGAGTAGGCAGAAGCACCAGTTAGTCAGCACTTAACACTCTTCTTCTCCAGTATCACGAGTGACGAGTCCCTTCTTCTGTCAGAAAAGGAATATTATTTATTCACTGAATCACTTCAGCTATGTACTGGCCGGACTAGTACAAAATATTCTTTAAAATACAAATCATGAAGTTATATAGCTGTAGCACTCAGCGTGCTCCACCAAGAAAAAGAAAAAGAAATATGAAAATAAAAGGAGAATTTTAATTTATAAAAAAAAAACTGCTGTTGTTAGCTGAGGCTAATCTTATTACTAGGCACGCGCGCCCGATTTTCTCTCATTATTCCTTTTATTCTTTTTCGACAAAAACTCTCATGCGTCAATATTTTAAAGCACCTATAAGGTTATGAAATATACAATATATTGATATTAATTTTTTTTTCACTTATTTAATGGAAAAAAAAAAAAAAAAAATCTCTAGAGCCACACACTTAGTACCTGAATATCACGATTAGAAAAGGTTATTCTTCAATTATCTTGTATCTACGCCTACTTAATATAGTATCCGTCAAGTTTGAAAGAATATGGATTTTATTTATTTAAAAAATATTTAAATTTGTCAAAAAACTGTAATTTTTTTTAAAAGACAGTCATTTAGTATTTGTAAAATAATTAATATGAAACTTCATAGCTATTATGCTAATGTATAATTCTTAGCTAAAACGCTTTCTAAATAAGATTTGTAAGATGAAAATGGGATTATTTAGGAGGAATAAACACTTTCAAAAACGCTTTCAAGGACATCTGTACAAATAAATCTTTTTTTAGGATACAATATCCTCGTTTTATGTATGTGGCCCGTCAATACAAAAGTAAGCAAGGATAATTTTAGAACACTAGATTTTCTTCAAAAAGGAGTTTGAATTGAATACACATTATTATTATTATATATATTTTCTTTCATTTCTATTGGCTAATTTTTCTGATTAATCTTTTAGGGGTACTTCAAATTGCATTTAAAGATCGTACCGTCACAATTAATAATAATAGATTTAATTTGAAAATCCACATCGTAGCTAGAGCCGGTTTTATCGTGTGAGGGGCCCCGAGAAAAAATAAATGTGCGGGGTTCTTTAAAAAAAAAAAATCGAAATATTTTCTATTTTTTCAACTGACCTTTTTGTAAGAAATATAATAATTTTGTAACTTTTTATACAATTAATGATTTCTTTAATAGAAAAAATTATGTATTTTTTTTAAATCTACCCTGTGCGGGACCTTTTTTATATTCAAGCGCGGGCCGGCAATTTCCTCCAATGTCTACACCCTAAACCAGGCCGTGATTGAAGCCGAATAGAGTTTCATAATAAAGCACATGAATTCTTTATAGCTTGGATAGTCTTTACTAAAGCATTAAAAGGCTTTAGTCTTTACTAGAAGTAAGTGCGTTATGTCGGTACTTATTTAGGACCGAGTACTACAGTCCAATCCAGTTCAGTCCAGTCTCACTTTGTAGTCCTTGAAGAATTATATAACTTTAACTGGGAGCCTTACAGGTTATTTGATTGAGAATAAATTCTGAAGGGAGTTGAGTTCTGTTATAAAAAAGACTCCATGTGGACTGTGGAGGCTTTGTTCACATAATTATATATTTTATTATTAGTAAATATATTGATTATTTAATTAGTGGCGAGTAATATTTAACTGTAAATCTCTTTTAGTGTGTAATCATCTTGAAATATATCGGTTGTTCAAGAGGATTTTTATTCATAATTACATTTAATTATTCGAGTTCATGTGCTCGTGGATCTCAACAGATTCAACATAATGCCTGGAGCACCAATAGTAATCCCCCGTTCCCAGATTATGATTAAATTATCAAGAGCGACTCAAAGGCAGTGGCGATTGCTCAATTCAATACTCATAGGATAGTGTTATCTCGCTAACATAAAATATCCTATGTATTTTGTTTGTCAACTGTCGATTCCCTCTTCTCCCTTAAGACGTCATTGCTATTTTATAATATATTCTTTTTGATAGAATACACGAAGTAATAATTTATTCCATCACGTAGTTATCTTTATTTTATCACGCAACCTTTACTCCGAAAAGAAACAGAAAAAAAGCCCGAAATCATTTGGTAGTTAGCCAAATAAGTCAATCATACCAATTGCTATATATATATTGGATGTATTCCTATACTATCACCGTCATATTATTTCTTTACCATTTTCAAAATAAATTTTATAATATTTAAATCTACATTGTATTTTATTCGTTAGATTATTATAGTATTGCTTAGTAATATTTATTCATATAAATGATCAAATGGCCAATATATATATTATATAAAGGACAAGGGATCAACAAGCAATTGCATTCCTGTTCTTTTGGAAACGGAACATCAGTATAGAATAGCTTATTAATTTCTTTATTTATCAAAAATAATATATTATGAAATAGCCATGACGTATCGAGCGAGAGGAGGCAATCGACAGCTGACAACAAAATACATAGGATATTTTAATGTTAGCGAGGTAACGCCGTGCTATACTTATACTCTGTTTCCAATTGAACAGGAATACAATTTCTTGTTGATCCCTCGTCGTTTATATAATATATATATATTGGCCATTTTATTATTTCTATGGAGATATTTTGGCTATTTCTTCATAGAAATAATATGATAACTAATAATAACTACTATTTTAATCAAATATTACTAAGCAATATTATAATAAAGTATCGCATGAAATAATGTGTAATTTATTTTAAAAATGGAGAAGAAATAATATGACAGTGATAATCTGCGAGTACGTATATAAATAGGGATTGGTACTACTGACTTATTTGGCTAACTACCAGATGATTTTGAGCATTTTTTCTGTTTCTTTTTGGAGGAAAAGTTGCGTGATACAATAAAGATAACGACGCGATAGTTAGAGCCATCATAAACCGCTTTCACGAGAACTAGAACCGGGTCGTAAGTCTAATCCACCACCTTGTGAGAGACTCTTAAATTTATTTTGAAACCACAGAAGAAGGCTAGAATAGTTTTCTGGCTAGATTGGAATGATTTACAAGAATTACTAAAGTTGAAAGTCGGGAGAGAATAGACCAATTGTTTCAATGCTGTGAGGTTGCACTGGAAAATGATTTGCATAAAACTAGTCGAAAAATTATGGAAGAAAATGAAAATGTTATTCGGTTAGCTATTTAATCCCTGGCAGTCATTCCAGAATGTTGCTGTGATGTATGGAAGATTTCACTTGTGGAATCAAGATTTCTATCTGAAGAGGAGGAGGTCAAGTTGTTGATTGCGTTGATATGGTATGCACTTGAGCTGGGAAGAATCACCTGGGGAAAAAAATGCAGATGTAATTACAAACGAAATTAGGCGTTCGTGGAACTTATGTAAGTCCTACTCCTTCAAGGCCTAGATGTCCATCTATACTTTCGAATGTCCCAGGTACACCATTCGAGGCTATTGTTGCCGACTTTTGTGACATCGGAGGTTACAGGTACCTTGTCATCGCAGATATATTGTCAGGATCGACAGAGGTGTCTGGTTCATCTGATTCTAAAGGAGTAAAGGAACTGTTGGCAAGCTTGAGGTTTTTCCCCCGACGTTTGGAGTTCCTGAAGAAATTTCAAGCAACAATCTTATGAAACATCGGAATTTTAAGAGTATGGGGCATCACCCACCGCACGTCCTCTACTTATTTTCCGCAGTCTAATGGAAACACAGTGGTAGCAATTAAAAAAAAGTCAAGAGAATGCTGCAAGACAACATTGGTCGGAATGGAACATTGAACAATGTTGAATTTGTTAAGGCTATCTCAACTGATAGAAACACAACAAAACCTGAAATAGGAATTTTTCTAGCAAGAATAATTTTTGGTACACTTATTTATCAAAAACTATTTGCCTCAGTTTGACAGAAAAGGACAAAAAAAATTAATTCCAAAGTTGACCCCAAATTGCGAGAAGCGTTGTACCTAAAAAAAATCGATGAGAAAGAGGACAATAAGGGTTTATGAAGGCTTAGTGGCTGGATCTAAGAGAAGGGAACCCTTGAGATTACATGACCGTGGGATTATCCAGAACCAGCATGGACCTCGGCCAACCAGATGGGATAGCTCGCGTAAAGTAGTAGAAGTTGGAAGGCTGAACAGGCGTTTGCTGAAGAAACTTGAAGACCCATAAGGAAATTTGGGTATGAGAATAAGGGAATCAATTTTGAATCACAATTTGTTCGAACAAACAGTGTGACAACGACAATACCACAGCATGTGTTATTACAAACAAAAATGAAGATTTTATTATTTTAAAATATGAGGGTGGGGGGATGAAGAATTATACAAATTGAACAGGGAGATTGACAGGTTATTTGATTGATAATAAATCCTGAAGAGAGCTGAGTTCTGTTTTTAAAAAGAATCCACGTGGAGGTTTTATTCACATAATAATATATTTTATTACTTGTAAGTCTATTTATTATTAAATTAGTGGCGAGTAATATTTAATTATAAATCTATTTTAGCATGTTATCATCTTGAAATATATTGGTTGTTTAAGAGGATTTTTATTCAGTCCTTACATTAAAAAAAAAAAAAAAAAAAACTCGATCCCTCAGCCTCGTTACGTAAGTTGATGTGTAATTAATATTATTCAGTTGTATTTAAGGAGCGTTTTTGGACTTCATTGAACCAAAGAAATTAGAACCGACACAACACTAGCTAATATTATTTAAAAAAGGAGATCACGATTTTTTTTTAAGACAAAATAAACATAATCCAAAATATTTGATTTTGTATTAAAAGAAGGTCACTGATTCAAAATTCGTCTCCCATAAATTAAATTAATTTTTATAATAAATGACTGGCCCCGTTTTACTCCATCTTACCTAGGAATTGTCTTTGAACCATTTCTCCTTAAAAACCATTCTGTCTATTAAAATAAATATATCGTAATTATTCGTCTTTATTATTTTGATTTGGTTGAAATTGATGTTCCCTTTGAATTTATTAATCAAAATATGTAATGTTTATTGCTAGGTATGTTACAAGGTCTGAAAAAAGCCAAAATATGAATCTGAAAAGGGGATATTACATTGTGTATGGAGCGTCTCTTCCCATAAATACCTCAATTATTAAAATCCTTTGGCTGTTCTCTGAGAAATCCGGAGATCCGTGCTCGAAAATTTAATCCGTCTTCTCCTTGAATCGCACGTACTAAGAACTGGTTTCTTAAGACTGGCTTATTAAATATGACGCACGGAGTTTGATATTATTATCTCACTCAAATTATATCATTCTACATTTAGGACTGTTGTAGTTTGAATCACGAAACCTACACTCTCGTAGATCTTAATTGTACGAGGTTCATTGACGGGAAAGTATGAGCATAACGCAAATATGCCACTCATCTCATAATTTATTAATGCCTACAAACTATTTCATCTCATAAAAACAGATGCTCTCAATCAATTTATATATTTTTTTCGCTAATGAATAGAAAAATGTTAAAGCTTCCTTACGTTAAAAAAAATTATCTATTAATTAGAAATCGTCGAAGCCAATTTAAGTATAAAGAAATAGTCCTATTATTTATTTGCGACAACAAACTTCTGAATCTCATAAAAGCAAACTCTGTGAATCAATTTTTTTTTCACTAATAAATTGAAAAAGGTTCAATCTTCCTTATGTATTTTTTTCACTAAGGAATAAAAAAATGTTCAAGCTTCCTTACGTTTAAAAAAAAATCTCTAGAAGGGACAATATTAGACCAAAACGTCGAAGCCAATTCGGAGGTAATTTTAAGTTATTATATGAAGCTGTATATTGCGCCTTTTTCTTGAATTTTTGCAATGCCAATATAGTTTCAACCATTATGGTAAATTTTTTGTAATTTCTTTAAGAAAAAGTCATCAAATTTATGATTTAAAAGATGTACATATGTATGGCGTTTTATGCGTCACGAAACTTCTTATCGATCAGCTGTTGAAGCAACTTAATACGTGGGGGAAAAATAGATTAGAGGACTCCCCCTTTTGTACCATACCTGTTATAATATTACCATAAAACGCATTAAAATTTGTTTTCTGTTTGAATAATGATGGAATTTTGCTCCTGCCTAATATTATTTTTGTTCATTAATCCATGAATATTTTCCAATATGAACAATTCATTATGTCAAATTATAAATTAATTGATTACGGATAAGTGACTAGCACTTCTTCCACTCCAATCGTTGGCGTATTTTTTTTTCTTAGTATACTAAGTTTATTACCTATTTTGTCTCTAGTTTGAATGTATTAAATTGTGACATTTTTATAATATGTATACATTGAAATTTTGGGACATAATTCCATTATCTTTTCAAAAGAAAACAACCATTTTAGTGATAAACATTAGATATTTTGATTAAAAAGTTCAATGGAAACATTAAATTTCAACTAAAAATATACAATACAGACGTATCAACCTGATTTATTTATATGTTGAGATAAAATGTCCTGAAGGCAAAATAGTTTAAGGGGAAATAACATAGCGTCGTCTAGGACTCATCGTCATTTGGCAAAGTTATTTTGCTAAATAAAAAAACTTATAGGTATCGCTAGTGATTAGGTTGGGAATCTCTTCTATATACAAAAGAGTCTCAACTCAATAAAGTCTCTTTATTCTACACCGGTGTTTCTTAAATATTGGTTGACATGTATTTATGAAATAAATAATAAATTTGGATTTTTTGAATTTTGTCGATTATTTTAAAGATTGCTTTTGGGTTGACGTACCCTTGGTCCCTTGTAGGTATATATAAAAAATATATCCATGGCGATACAGGGGTTCGGAAAAAAAAATCCCAAAATTTTAAAGTAATAAATTGAATTTAACTAACCTTTTTTTACCCATTTGAAATTTGAAGGGGGTGGGGGAAGGGAGTAAAGCCTTTTCCACCTTATAAGGGTTTTCTTTAGGAAGACACTATTTTGAATACAGAAAATTTTAAATTTCAAAATTCGAAATTGTGACAACAAAAATAAATTGACATTTATTTTCAACAAATTTTACAACCCCATTATTATTATTATATATATATTTTTTTTTTTGAGTTTCTTTAATAATTTATGACTTGAATCCTCTTATTTTTGGGGAAGGGGGATATCGCACCTTCACTCCTCCGGGTGCACCTGTAAGATAACGCCTTAGACAAGGATTCATAATAAAAATTAGTTAAATAATTATTTAAAGTATTTTTCTAAAATAAGTCTTTCAATGACGTCATTTGTACTACTTAAATAAATAAAGATAAAAACGCCATTGCCTCAACATATCATCAATGTCATGGTTTGATTTTTTAAGCTATTTTATTATTGTACATTTTTCTTATAATTATAATATAATGCAAAGAGGTCGGAAAGTTGCGTCACATCCTTGAGATAGTAACTAAACGACAACTACTAACACGATTCAATATTTAATTTAATATTGACATTATACCATTATTTTTGTATGATAAATAAAAGAGTTTGAGGCTTGTTTCCACTCGTTAGAACTAAGAAGTTATTCATAGGAAGTAAATAGATGAGTGAAGAGATTCCTCGAGGATTACTATGTGATTATCCATCGACTTCATCCGAGGAAGAAAGTGTGGAAGCGGAGGACGTTGGAGGTTCTGGAGATAATCTCGGGATTTCTCCGCGAAAACGAAAGTCTGAGATTCTTTCTGTAAATAACCATTTGATCCGTGATTCCAAAGGAGGCATCGACTTATTGGGATCTTGTTCCTCTCACTCCGAGTGGATCAACAGTCTAGAGGCGAAATTGAGCAGTTTTGTTCCAAGGTAAGTGATTTAATATGTTGATTCCAACGTAATTCCTGATATTAATTGATAGATCTCCTTCTGAAGACACGCAGTTTGAAGTTGACTCCACGACTTGGGAATTAAAAGTGGTTCACAAGAGGCGGCGAAGATCTGAGCAAGAGGATGAGGAGCAGGAGCCGGGTAGCACTAGTTCAAAGGACCCATTAGAAGAATCGAAGCCACCACAACCCAGACGACGTAAATTTACATTCAAACCATTCAAAAAAAGTGTTTCCGGGAAATTGGTCCACGATTCTTCCCGTCCAGAAGTGAGTGTTCTCGTACCTGAAAAACTGCAGACATCCTACGGTCTATACGTTTGGCCATCATCCCACGTTCTTTCATGGTTTATATGGACCCATGTAGAGGATTTTGTTGGAAAGAGAATTCTTGAACTTGGATCTGGTACATCACTACCTGGTCTCTTATGTGCCAAAGTGGGATCAACTTCAGTTACTTTAACAGATAGAGGGTCCAATCCGGATATATTAGATAATATTAAAACTGCTGTTGAGATTAATAATCTCAAAGACGTTGTTCAAGTGAAAGAGCTGTCTTGGGGTCTCTTGTATCAAAATTTATACTTGTTTGAAAGCTCTTTGGATATCATAATCGGTTCTGATTTGTTCTTTGATCCAAAAGTGTTTAGAGACTTGGTTTTAACTGTAGCCAAGTTGTTATCTCTTAATCCTTCATCTGTATTTATTTGTGCCGTTCAAGAGAGGAGTCCTGACTGGTCCATAGCTGAGTATTTGGAAGAATTTGGGTTAAGAGCCTCTTACGTGTATCCCAAGGATTTTTTGTCAAGAACTGGGCTAGACGAAGGAGATTTGATCGGAGGGCATACTATTTATATTATGAAACTGTTTTTGAATTCCAAAAAGTGATTATCTATATAGTGAAACAAACATGGATGAATTGTTACAAAGATCGTTGGATGAAGATCTGATTGATACTTTTGAGTCAGCAACAAATTACGTCAAGAATGAAGGGCCTCTATTAAATTTAACTGAAAATGATATGTTATATTTTTACGGTAGATACAAAAGAGTAACTGAGGGTGCTTGTGAAGCTCCAAAACCTAGCTTTTTTGATTTGAAAGCAAAACGAAAATGGCAGGCTTGGATGGACTGCAATGATTTCGAAGTTGAGGAGGCTGCCGTGCAATATATTGAAAAGCTATCGGAAGTGAATTCCGAGTGGGATAAAGAAACAACCAAGGATAGTACAAGATACTGGGTATCTGTCAGCACAATGGCAAAGGAACCTGAAGATGAAAAGGTAAGCTAAGAAAGACTTATTTACATATCGAGTAAGATTTTTTTTATTTATATTCCAGACTGACTCTGAGAAAAACGTATTCGATTGGTTAAAAGAAGACAAAATTGATAAGGTCAAATCCTATATTTCTGAGGATCCAGATTGTGTCTTGAAAAAGGACAATTGTGGACTGAATCTTATTCATTGGGCTGCCGACCGAGGAGCCAAAGACATTATTGAAATCATTGTGAATTCAACACCAGGAATCTTGGATAGTGTGGATGAAGATGGTCAAACTCCACTTCATTATGCTTCTTCATGTGGACATTTAGAAATTGTCGAGTATTTAAAAGGAATTGGATCTAATGTGCATGCAAAGGACAATGAGGGTTGTACACCCATTGATGTATCATTTAATGAGGATATTAAAAATACGTTGTTGTCCTAACGTCCGTGATTAGGAGGAATAGTTCTGTGTATTAATGGATGCAATTGTAAATCTTTCGAAGATCTGTTTTTGTTATTGTATTTTTATGATATTTATTTATATTTTTTAAAATGGGAAAATATATAATGAATTATTCCGTATCTTGTATAGAGGCTCTTTTAAATAATTATCTCATCTTCATGATGTCTAATTCAACTCCATCTTTCAATTTTTAAGTCATTAAACGCTTCTTTGTGAGCATGACTAAATCATGTGATAATAAGTGCTTGAACATGATTATTCGTTTCGAATTATGGTTAAAAAACTCTAGAACCATTTAGTCTCGATCGTCAACCATGTATCCTTGCAAACTGATTTGATTGAGGTTCTTTATAAGGATGACGGATCAACAGATCCTTTGAAAAGTCCTAATTCTACCTACAATAAATTTTGTAGTTTGTTTTATTATCATTTTTCTAATACATCATCCTTAATATCCGCTTTCACGGTTGTTCATTGCTGCATTCATCAACATATTTTTTTTCATCAAATATATAATCAAGAAAAAAAAATGCTGAGGTTAATGAACTTTTATGACATATTTTAGTATGTTATGTGTTACTAGTTTACTTTAAAGTTAAGTATAAATTTAATCATAAAGAGAGGAGTCCCTGTCATGGTATCTTTCTTGTCCCTTTACTATTTATTCTTATGATAATAAATGTGAACCTTGAAAATGTATACTAAATAATTTAATTGATTGAAAAAATATGCCTATGTAGTTATTTGCTACAAAATCTATGGATAGTGTAAATGTAATAAATTTATTAGGTGAATTTGATTAATATATGTATATATTATAAATAATAGAATTAGAGTAGATTTTAGCCTTTTAGCTATGGATGATCTATGAGGGGGGAAAATGGTGAACTTGGTCACTCCTGACTGAGAAGACGCCGACTCTTTCTTTTCTTTTCCTCCTTTTTTTCTTTCTTTTTGATGTTATTTATTAGTAGTTGAGCTGCTACTGGTGCTACATACATACAGTTTGTAGAACACCTTAATAGGAAGAGAAGAGGACCGCTAAATATAAGGAAGAAAGGAGCTTCTGGAGTGAAAAGAATTGTATCCGGAGATCATATCTGCTGGATTCCATACTATTCAAGTGGGAGTGCTTCCAAATCGCCCAGCTTCACATAGGAGTTACTTCTGTCATCGAAAGTTTCCACTTATTTGTGGACTACGGAAATATTTCCGGTGTTTGAGAGCGGCGGCGGGAAATCCAAGATGGCGTCTGATGAGGAAAAAGACGAAAGTTTCGGTGGGGATCAACAGGAAGAGGTGAGGCAAGGGGGATAAGGGGGATAAGGGGCCTGTCTTAAATGTTAAAACGTATGCTTTTGTTGTAGGTGGAAGGTTTAGAGTCGAAGGAGATGGAAGAAGCGGAAGAGGTGGAAGAAGAGGACTCAGACTACAGTTCCAACAAAAAGAAAAAGCGCGGAAAGAAGCGAAAAGCCTCCAAAGAGTCTAAGAAAGGGAATAAAAAGAAGAAGAAGCGGAAGGCGGATTCAGACGTCTCTGACTCTGAATTGAATGGAGATGAAGAGAGCAGCAGTGCGACCAGCTCTGTGAAGAGAGGGCGGAAAAAGAAAAGTGAGTCAAGTGTGAGCAAAGAAACGGAGGACATGCCCTCAGTCAATGAAGTCTGTCAAAATTTCTCCCTCAATGATGTGGATCTACAATACACCGATGCGGATTATCAAAATCTCACTACTTACAAACTATTTCAACAAAACTATAGATCTCGCATTCAATCCGTTAATCCCAAGGTTCCTCAGCCCAAATTGATGATGCTCGTTGCTGCCAAGTGGCGGGAATTTCAAGCTTCCAATCCTGATGCTGCTGATGAAAGCAATGATGAAGAAGAGGAAGAGCAGGAGCAGGAAGAAGAAGAAGAAGAGGAGGAGGAACAGGAGCAAGAACAGGAACAGGAACAGGAGCAGGAAGAAGAAGAAGAGGAAGAAACGGAGGAAGCAGAGGATTCCCAACCTCGGAGACGAGCAAGAACTTCCCGTGGAAGACCCAAAAAGGTTATGGATGAAGAAATCTATGACTTTAGTGATGAAGACGATGAGTCCATTGCTCAAAAACGACGAAAGTCTGCTGGACGAGGAACTACTCCTGGACGGCCCAAAAAAGGCTCCAAAACACCGACTTCAAACAAAAAGACAAATAAAATCCCAACAATTAAGATTAAACTTGGAAGGAAAAGCAAGGGAGGATCTAAGGCAGGTAGCTCAGATAATGATGAGGAAGAAGATTCCACTAAGAAGGATTCTGATGCTGAATTTGAGGAAATGTTGAAGGAGGCTGAGGAGGCATCTAAGGATGATGTTGAATTCTTGAAAGAGGAAAAGAAAGGTAAACCAAAAATGAAGATTGGAAATAAAAACAAAAGAAAAGGACGTAAAAAGAAGAACTTTGCTAATGATGAGTCCGAGCATCAAGAGTATTGTGAAGTATGTCAACAAGGGGGAGAAATTATTCTTTGCGATACTTGTCCGAGAGCATACCATCTTTGTTGTCTGGATCCCGAACTTGACGAAGCTCCTGAGGGTAAATGGTCTTGTCCACATTGTGAGTTGAATGGTCCAGAGAATGCCGATGTTGACGAGGAGGATGAACATATGGAATTTTGCAGAGTATGCAAGGAATCGGGGGAACTTCTATGTTGTGATTCATGTCCAAGTTCCTATCACTTGAAATGTTGTGAACCTCCTTTAGAGTGTATCCCTGACGGAGAATGGACTTGTCCGAGATGTGCTTGTGAACCACTTCCTGGAAAGTGTGAAAAGATTCTCACATGGCGCTGGAAAGAAGAGGAAAGTAAGAAGGAAGACAAGCCTGCAGAAACAACTGAGACTGGAGCACGAAAAAAACCCAAAAAGAAACTTCCTAAAGCTGAGAGAGAGTTCTTTATCAAATGGAAAGAGCAATCTTACTGGCATTGCTCTTGGATCAAAGAAATACAACTCGACGTATTTCATCCTCAAACCTACAGAATGTATCTGAGGAAAAATGATATGGATGAGCCACCGAGGTATGACGAGGATGGAGATGACGAGAAATCTGGAGGTCGACTTAAGCATCATCGAAAGGCTGACGATCCTTTAAAACTCTATGAACGTTATTTTAGATATGGAATTCGACCTGAATGGCTGCAAATCCATCGAATTTTGAATAGAAGAACTTTTAAAGATGGAAGCGTTCAGTATTTTATCAAGTGGAGAGATCTTCCCTATATTGATTGCTCCTGGGAAAATGAGGACTTTGATTTACCTGATTATACCACTTATGTGCAACACTATGAAGATCTTCGCTATGTGTGTGGTGTTGATGGAAAGGGTATTAAGAAAAAGCGAAAGAAGAAGGGTGAAGATGGCGGTGAAGGAGGGGAAGGTGAACGGAAAAGAAAGTATAATCCTCCTCCAGATAAGCCAACAATTGACCTCAACGAGGTCTATGAAAGTCAACCCAGAGATTGGTTGGTTGAGGGATTAAATCTCCATCCCTATCAGTTGGAGGGTATATCATGGGCTAGACATTCATGGAGTAATGGTATTGACATCATATTGGCTGATGAAATGGGGTTGGGTAAAACAATTCAAACAATCACATTTTTATATTCTCTTTATAAAGAAGGACACTGTAGAGGGCCATTTCTAATTTCTGTTCCCCTTTCCACCCTTATAAATTGGGAGAGAGAGTTTGAGCTATGGGCTCCAGAATTTTATGTTGTATCCTACGTGGGAGACAAAGACTCACGAGCAATAATCAGAGAGCATGAGCTTAGCTTTGAAGACAATGCAGTACGCAAAGGAGACAAAGCTTCAAGGATCAAGGCATCGACCGTCAAGTTTCACGTTCTTCTTACTTCCTATGAATTGATTTCTATAGACTCTGCATGTCTAGGATCAGTTCAATGGGAAGTACTTGTTGTTGATGAAGCTCACAGGCTCAAGAATTCGCGATCAAAATTTTTCCAATTTTTGAGTAATTATAGTATCAACTATAAAATGTTGCTTACAGGTACTCCTCTTCAAAACAACTTGGAAGAGTTGTTCTATCTATTGAACTTCTTGACACCGAGTAAATTTAACGATCTCGATGCATTCCAATCTAACTTTACTGACATTGCTAAAGAAGAACAAGTAAAACAACTCCATGCATTATTGGGGCCACATATGCTTCGGCGAATGAAGGCTGACGTACTGAAGAACATGCCTTCCAAGTCTGAGTTTATTGTTCGAACGAATCTGTCGAATATGCAGAAGAAGTATTACAAAAATATTTTGACGCATAACTTCGAAGCACTTCGTGCCAGATCAGGTGTACAAACTTCACTTCTTAATGTCATGATGGAATTGAAAAAGGTTGCTAATCATCCCTACCTTCTCGCTGCAGCCGCAGAAGAGGCTCCTCTTAGTGTCAGTGGGCTTTTTGAAGTCAAGGCTATGACCCAGGCTTGTGGAAAATTAGTTTTACTTTCTAAAATGCTTAGAAAACTAAAAGAAACTGGACATCGTGTTCTTATTTTCTCACAAATGACTAAAATGTTGGATCTCTTGGAAGACTTTATGGAAGGAGAGGGCTACAAGTATGAGAGAATCGATGGAGGTGTCACAGGAACCCTTAGACAGGACGCTATCGATAGGTTTAATTATCCTAATGCTGAGCAATTTGTTTTCTTACTCTCAACAAGGGCTGGAGGCTTAGGAATTAATCTCTATACAGCTGACACTGTTGTTATTTATGATTCGGATTGGAATCCTCATAATGACATTCAAGCTTTAAGCAGAGCTCATCGTATTGGCCAAAAGAACAAAGTCATGATATACCGATTTGTCACACGAAATACAGTTGAAGAACGTGTAACACAAGTAGCAAAAAAGAAAATGATGTTGACCCATTTGGTTGTACAGCCAGGGCTGAGTGGTTCGAAGACTAATTTGTCAAAGAAAGAAATTGATGATATTCTGAAATTTGGAACCGAAGAACTTTTCAATACAGAAAACCGGGAAGAGGATATCGTATATAATGATACCGCAATTGAATCTCTATTAGATAGGTCTCAAGAAGGAATTGAAGAGAAGGTAAAATAATTATTTTCTTCTCATTTAATTTAACGATGAGGACCTAAGAGTCCTCTTTTGTTTCTTCTTATTATGACAATAATAATTAATCATTAATTCTACTAATTTTTACTTTCATTCTCAAGGAATCTTGGGCGAACGAGTACTTGTCGTCATTTAAAGTGGCTACTTATCAAACAAAGGATAACACTCAAGAAGAAGAAATTGAAGTTTTAAAGGAAGAAGCAGAAAATACGGATCCTGCCTATTGGGAGAAATTGCTTCGTCATCACTATGAACAACATCAAGAAGATGTTTCACGTTCCATGGGCAAAGGAAAGAGAATAAGAAAGCAAGTTAATTATGGGGATGGAGACACTACTGGAAGAGGAGCAGATGATGGTTCCTGGCAAGATAATATGTCTGAATATAATTCTGATTTCTCTTTACCCTCCGATGATGACAATAATGATGACGACTTTGATGAAAAGAATGACGATCCCAATATGGCCGGTACAAGGAGATCTCGACACGGGCGAATTAGGAATGAAAAGGATAGGCCCTTACCACCTCTACTTGCTCGCGTTGGAGGTAATATTGAGGTCCTTGGCTTTAATGCACGTCAAAGAAAATCATTTCTTAACGCAATTATGCGCTACGGAATGCCTCCTCAAGATGCATTTAATTCACAGTGGCTTGTTCGTGATCTTCGGGGTAAATCTGAAAAAAACTTTCGTGCATATGTTTCACTTTTTATGCGGCATCTTTGCGAGCCGGGCAATGAACACACAGAGACTTTTGCTGATGGAGTTCCACGAGAAGGCCTATCAAGGCAGCATGTACTCACTAGGATCGGTGTCATGAGCCTTATTCGCAAAAAGGTTCAAGAATTCGAAATGATAAATGGAAAGAATTCCATGCCTCATATTGCAGCTAAAATGGCTGAAGCCGCCAAAGAGCAAGGTAAAGCTAATAATAATCCCCCTTCAAATACCGAAAGTGGAACCACTACACCTGCAACTGGTGCTGGAACTCCTCAAAGTGGTACTCCAGCCTCAAGTGCCAGAGCAAGTCCTGCCCCTAAAGATGAGAAAGAAAAGTCTGAAGAATCCAAAGATGGTGAAGAGGAATCCAAGGAAGCGGTGACGGAAAAACAGCCGGAAAAGCAGTTGGAAAAACAACCGGAAAACCAATCGGAAAAACAACCGGAAAAACAATCAGAAAAACAACCGGAAAAACAATCGGAGAAGCCATCTGAATCCAAAGAGAAAGAACCTACCCCGACGACGACGCCGTCTAAAGAAGCAACATCATCTCCTTCTGAAGAAGTGAAGATGGAAGTAGATGAAAAAGAATCAACTTCTTCTTCGGTTAAAAAGGACGAACCCAGTGCGTCGGCGGCTTCTCCTTCCTCCTCCTCTTCCTCCTCGAATGATAAAAAAGAAACGGCGACGGAAGAGAATGAGGAATCTTCATCTTCTTCTACATCAAAGCCGGCAGAGGAATCGAGCAAGTCCACTTCTACGAATAATGATACGGAGAAAAAAGAAAACGGAGATTCTGATGTGAAAAAGGAAATCAAGAAAGAAGAAAATCCGGAAGATGACAAAAAACCTCCCAAATTTATGTTTAATATTGCAGATGGAGGTTTTACTGAGCTCCACACGCTTTGGCAAAACGAAGAGAGAGCTGCTGTTCCTGGTAGAGAATACGAGATCTGGCATCGACGCCACGATTACTGGCTTCTTTCTGGTAAGCTAATTTAGTTTTTTTAATTAAAACAATACAAAAACTGATTTTGTATTGTTAATTTTAATAGGTATTGTGACTCATGGCTATGGACGTTGGCAAGATATCCAAAACGACTACCGATTCTGTATTATTAACGAACCTTTCAAAATGGATGTTGGAAAGGGAAACTTTTTGGAAATAAAGAACAAGTTCTTAGCACGGAGATTTAAGCTCCTCGAACAAGCTTTGGTTATCGAAGAGCAACTAAGACGTGCTGCATATTTGAACTTGACCCAAGATGCCAACCACCCTGCCATGGCTCTAAATACTAGATTCACTGAGGTGGGTAAACATTTTGTTTCTTTAGATATATTTGTATTCATGTACAAAATTATATTATTATTATAGGTGGAATGTTTGGCTGAGTCTCATCAGCACCTTTCGAAAGAAAGTTTAGCTGGTAATAAGCCAGCAAACTCCGTTTTGCACAAAGTTCTTAACCAACTCGAGGAATTACTCTCCGATATGAAGTCTGACGTATCTCGTCTACCTGCTTCCCTGGCAAGGATCCCACCTGTAGCACAGAGACTACAAATGTCTGAAAGAAGTATTTTAAGCAGATTAGTTACGACTCAAGCTGGCCAAAATGCTTCAGATACTTCAATTACACCTGCGGGACAATTCCCTGCAGGGTTTCAACAAGGACAACTTCCTAGTGCATTCGGAACTAATATTGCATCCTTCCGACCTCAGTACTCAATACCCGGCCAAGGCACCGCATTTCCTGGCTCTGCACCTCCTCCTGATTCTAAATGATATTTTTTTTCTTTTTAACGTTCTTATTTATCCTTAATATTTTCTATTTCATTTTACTTTTGTCATTTAGAAAAATGTTAGGTAAAGAAATTTGAAACAGACCAACAAACAACAAACACACCACCACAACCTTCATCATCTTATTTTATATACATATACATTTCCCTGTATTAAATATCAAGTGTTCAGATAAAGTTGTATTTTTTTAGAATGCATCAACAAAATGATTCCACATTATAACTATTATTTATATTATTTTAATTAATTAAGAATCTAATTCTCTCAATTGGATGATCATAAATGGTTATTATTATTATAATTTCGTCAAAATCAATTACTGTAAGATAAGATAAATTCGGCAGAATTGTTTCTTTCATTTTATTTTATGAATAAAGAGTTCATATCAAATATTCAATTGATGTCTCATCATTTAATTTTAGTCCTTGATTCCTCTTCTTGTTCCTCCTCTTCAGAGTACTCAGAGCTACTGTAACTTGGAGGCAGATCCATAACATATTCCTCATTCCTCTTCTTATCAAGGGCCTCTTTTTCTTTTTCCAGGAACTGATTTTGCGCAGAGAGTACTTGTTGAGAGTCTTTCGCCTCCGAATAGGCCTCTAGCAGTACCTGATTCAGCTCAATGAATGAATGTCCCCAAGAGAACTTTCCCAAATAGAAGGCCGCCTCTTCCTTCATGCCAACGATATACATTGCAGCAGCCAGTGCTTCCACACAGTTGAGCTTACAGGGTTTCCCGTAATTGACCGGGTTTGCAGCCACGAGATAGGGAAGTAAACGGGGATGATTGGACTTCATTTTATGAAAGGGAGTCTCTTCCAACTTGGCCCAACTGCAGTCAATCACGGCTATCCCACACTCTTTTGCAATATCTGCATCTTGTGGACTCAAACATCGAGAGCCTTGAGGTGACATACAGAGTCCGGTGAAGCGTTGACCTAAACGCAGTTCCTAAGGAGGAGCTCATCATTATTAAATATACTACTTCAAACTGTAGTAAGTACCAACACACCTTAATAAGGCCAAGTCTTGCTAATTTTCTTCCAGAGCAACGCTTGGGATCACATTGACCCACGTCCCACATTGCGACAGGGAATTCAATTTCCATTCCAGCGTCCGTTTCTTCCTCCTCATCTACCACTTCTGGATCTCGATCTCCTAAGCTGAGAGGCTCAAGGGAGACGTCTGCTTCAATTCTGGATCCAGAGGCTTTTGGTTTTCTAAAGTCACGGTTCTTTTTACCCATGCTTTAATTATATAATTTTATATTTCGATATTAATTAATTAATAAATATCAATAATATGCAATCAAAATGTGACCAATGTTTTTTATTTACATTTTTATGAGGATGACGTCATATAATGTATGACGTCGTTTTTCTATGAATCAATGAGAGGGTCTGAAATATCCTTGCACCTCAGTTTGGTCGATCTTGTCAAATTATCAAGCAATAGAACTCGTTGTATCAAGTGAGAATCTTATTTTGTTGTTATTATTTATTTCATATTTGAAAATTGAAAGGGAACGTCGCTGACTGGATTCCACGTGAAACCACTTCATATCAATTATTTATTAATATTACTTATTTATTAGTGATAACTGATATATATCTATCCCCCGGTCGGTCGTCCTTTATTTGGTTCAATTCCGTCAAATTCCAAAATGGGTCCGAAAAAAAATAAGAAGGGAGGTAAAAAGGGAGCCGATGAAGATTGGGGAGATTCGGATAAGGCTCTGGAGGAGAAAATGAAGAAATTGATGGCACTAAATGATGAGGAAAAACCTGAGGAGATAGGAGCCTCAACAAAAGGAGATGCTCTAAAGGGCAAGCCGGGTAAAAAGCCTACAAAAATGGAGGGTGAAGAGGAGCTCTCAGATGCGTCCGCCGCTCCTTTGGAAGACAAATCCTCGAAGAAGAAGTCCAAAAAGAAAGATAAGAAGTTTGATATTTCCAAGGCAATGGCTGAGGCTGAGGAGGCAGAAAATGGAGGAACTGTCTCTGGAGAGAAGGACGTGACCCCTAATTTGGAGTCTGTTCCTCCTGAGGAAGAGGAGGATGAAGAGGGCAATGATATGAAGGGAAAGGTTGGAATGAGCCACAAAGAGAAAAAAGAATTAAAAAAGAAAAAGAAAATGCAGGAGGAAATCGACCGAATATCCAAAAAGGGTGGAGAAGGACACTCGGAGCTCAATGAAAATTTCACTGTAGCTCAAGCCCTTAAAACGGGTGGAGCCCTCATTCAATTAGAAACATCCAAAGATATTGTAATAGAGAAATTTAGTATTGCCGCAAAAGGAAAGGATCTTTTCCGTGACGCCAAACTACAAATCACTCATGGTCGCCGCTACGGTCTTGTTGGACCTAATGGGCATGGTAAAACCACACTTCTTCGTCACATTGGAACCCGCTCTCTTCAAATCCCTCCCAATATCGATGTACTTATTTGTGAGCAAGAGGTTGTGGCCAATGAAATGTCTGCCTTAGAAACTGTGCTTCAGTCTGATGAAAAGAGAACGGCTCTTCTCAAAGAATGCAAGGATCTTGAGAAGAAACAAGAGAACGGTGTGGACGTAACAGAGAGACTAAATGAAGTTTATGATGAATTGCGAGCTATAGGAGCGGATCAAGCTGAACCCAAAGCGAGGAGACTTCTCGCAGGTTTAGGATTTGATAAGGAAATGCAGGAAAGATCGACAAATAAGTTTTCTGGAGGTTGGCGAATGAGGGTCTCACTGGCTCGTGCATTGTATATTGAGCCAACTCTTCTCATGTTGGATGAACCGACAAATCATTTGGATTTAAATGCTGTCATTTGGCTTGACAATTATCTTCAAAATTGGAAGAAAACTCTATTGGTTGTTTCTCACGACCAGTCATTTTTGGATAATATATGTACTGACATCATTCATTTAGAGAATGTAAGGGCATTAATTCATACATTGAGGATGATATAAAATGTAAGTCATTTTTCTTTTTAGTGTCAATTATGGTATTATAAGGGAAATTATTCAATGTTCAAAAAAATGGTCGTTCAGAAAAGGCGAGAAAGGATAAAGGAGTTTGAGAAACAAGAAAAAAGACTCAAAGAACTTAAGGCTTCTGGACAGTCCAAGAAAAAAGCTGAGGCCAAACAAAAAGAGGCACTCACTAGAAAGCAACTCAAGAATCAAAGTAAACTTACTAAGGAAGATGACTCTGGTCCCACGGAGCTCTTGGAAAAGCCCAGGGAGTATCTTGTCAAATTCAGATTTCCCGAAACGTCGCATTTACAGCCTCCATTTTTGGGGCTATATAATGTTTCTTTCAAGTATGAATCGCAAAATCCTTTATTTAAAAGTGTAGACTTTGGTATAGATATGGAGTCAAGAATAGCTATTGTTGGTGAGTCAATCTGAGGCGTTTTAAATATTCTTCCCATTCTACGTCAGCTCGTGTTTTATCATAGGCCCCAATGGTGTTGGGAAATCAACGTTTCTTAAGCTTTTGATGGGAGATTTGGAACCAACAAAGGGGGAAATGAGAAAGAATGCCCGTTTAAAGATTGGACGCTTTGATCAACACTCTGGTGAACATTTGACGGCTGACGAGTCTCCAACTGAATATATTATGCGTTTATTTAATTTACCTGTCGAAAAGGTAAGATCATTATTCATAGATACCATTTTTTCTCTTAACTATCTTACGTATGTACGAAATAATTTGGTATAGAATTGTAAATTGAATGCAACAGCGCACCGACATTTGAGCGTACTGACAAAATTATATTAATTTCGTCATTAGATTCCAATTTTTATGCATAGAGTAATATGTCAGAATCAACTACTAGTTTTTTAAGGATAAGGAAAATTATGTTTTAAATTATATAAAATATTATTTAGATGTCTTGAAAATTAGAACTCTTTTAACCAAAACTTTGAATATCATAAGACTGCCGTTCAAGATTATAATATATGAAATATTGAATTTTACAATCCTAGATATTTATTCAATCATTAAACTGACTTACTGATTTTACTGAGTCTTCATATATAATAATTATGCTCACAGTCGCATCTGTGGTAGTAGTTGGTCTTGATTATATATTATAATTAATGCTGGAAGATATGTATATTACTGATCTATCCAACTATTATGAGCAAATGTACAATTAGACAAGCTTCAATATATGCCAGCTCTGTAAATCTGTATTATATGAAATAAAACAACGTGAGGTCCAACTTGGCCTCGGATTTCATCAAGGCCAGTTGTGCTTCTGTTCGTCCCCGTATTGAAGGCATAATTCAGAATGGAGGTAGAAATATTGAATAAAAAGTGTAGAAAATTGTTGAATGACCAACTTTTGCTTCAAAAGTTTGCCATAAAAATATGTAGAAATGACAACGGCTTTTAAAATTTCCTATTTTTCGAGTCCTCACCCTGTATTTGTCTATTATAATTCACCTATGCTAAAATAAATGCCTAAATCAGATGCTATTAAAATTGTTCATCATTCAATTTCTTGATACAAAAATATACTTTTGTTTAGCCTTGTGTTATGTTCAGGGTCAATTTGACTGCTTCCGTTATCCTTATTATGTTTTTTTTCTTAATGACATTTTTGGATTTTTCCTCATTTATGGCCAAGTACTCGTCTGAAAAATTTGGACACATAGAAAGGTTATGGAAGAGCTGTGCAGTAATTGTAAGATGTTGCTACGTGTTATTTCGACCCGGATACTTCATATGGGACTCAGATCCCGAATAAAGTTTTTCTTTGAAGTTTATTTTTTGCATGCCAATTTGGTTTGATAATTGACTGTCAATCAAGCCCATAAATCTACGTGTGTTTATGAGGAGCTTATATTCACTTTTCTTTGTCACTTCTCATTTCTTTGTCATATGCACCAAAAGGGAGCTCTCTAAAAGGTTTTCAGTTTGGAAAAACGATAGTGATGTAGAGAAGAAGATGTCAGAGATCTTTTAGAGCATGATGACAATTTCATTGATGACCCCCAAAAAAGGTATTAGTTTGTTTTACTGTTTTGAGTGGATTTATACAGTAAGGGTCAAAATGACTCAAAATATAACTTATAAATATTTTTTCGACATAATACAAAGATTGAAAACATACTTTAAAAAAAAAAGAAGAGTTTAATAACTTTTGTGAGTAACTACTGATTTTGATTCTGTATTTATTTTTTTGCAAAAAGTTAATGTTTTTCCATATTTCAGAAGCTTATACTTATACTATATACTTACTGTAATATTATGTAATGAGTTTATTCAGTGCGAAACCATTCTATGTGGTTTTACTTTTAATAATCCTATCTGCAATGCAGTGTTGCATTCCTTTAGATGAATTGTGAGCATTTCACACTGACTATTAGCTGCTGTGGTGTGTGATACATATTATTAGTTTTTTATAAATATAGTTTTAACGGTCCCCGGTAATTTTGCCTTAAAGCCATTTTACATCAAAGATAATTTCGCCTTAATATATAAGTAATTGAAGTTTATGCGTCGTTATTGTTTATTTTTGGTTGAAATCAAAATATGCAATATTTATTACTATAAAATGCATTAAAGGTATGTTTTCGGTTGGAATAATGATTGAATTATGCTTATGCCTCATATTATATTTGTTCTTTAATCTACGAGTATTTTCTAATATGGATACTCCATCATGCCTTATGACCATTACTAACGTAGAAGTAATTAGCAATGGTTTGTTATTTTTTTTTCTTATTATACTAATTTTATTACGTATTTTGTCTCTGGCTCGAATTCATTACACAGTGATCATTCTTTGTTATATGCATTGGAATTTTGGGTCATGATTACATCATTTTTCCAATAGAAAACAACCATTTAATGCGTTTTATAGTAATAATAATTACATATTTTGATTTAAAAATTCTAAAAGAACATAAATTTTAACCAAAAATATCAAACACGACATATCAATCTCATTTATTTTTATATTTAGGAGGAGTATCCTTGAGGCAAAATGGCTTTAAGGCAAACTGTCCTAAGGCGAAATGGGTTTAGGCAAAATGCCTTCAGCCAAAATAGTTTAAGCGACATGTATATGTATACAACACCATTTTTAGTAAATTATATCATCTTTAGTTTAATAAAGTAGTTATATATCCTTGAAATGTAAACATTATTATATAATCCAAACCAAATAGTACCGTTTAGTAAAGAATTTAAGATATTTTGCCTGGTATATGCATTTTATTAATATGGTATTTATAACTGGTATAAACTAGAATTGACACTCAGAAGAACGCAGGCTTTCGCTTATGGTCACTTTTATTAAACCTACATAAGGACAGGTAGCAGGTCAAAACGTCAAAAGATAGGAACGATCACAAACTCCCATTTATAACTTTAAATTTGGGGCTATTTCGGGTACCACCGGGACCCGAAATGAGCTGAACCCCACTGTAGTTAATTAAATTACTTTTAGGCGTCCCTCTCAACACTCCAATTTATTCCACGAAAATTAATTAACGTTAATACGTATTAAATATTCTTATTTACCCCACATAAACAACAGTAATGGTCCCTCAACCCCCCCTCATTTATACCACGAAAGTTGGAATGATTTCATCTATAGCCGGGTCCCAAAAAAGTATAAAACCCACCGCCGTCAGCTAAGTTACCTTCAAAGGCCACTCCCAACACCTCAATTTATATCTGGGAAGTTGGGGCTGCTTTGGGGTACCGCCTGTTCCCAAAGCAAGATGAAACCCGAAACGGCATCAAATTTTGGGGCTCTTCGGAGTATAAATGGGGGCAAATGTAAGTTCTGGCGGTGGTTTTCATCCCATTTTGGGCTCAGTGGCACTCCAAAACAGCCCCAACATTTGTGGCGTAAATGATGGGTTGTGAGGAGCTCTTTATAGTTGCTTAAATAGTGGCGGTGGGTTTCATCCCATTTTGGGACTTGACTATACCTGAAAACAGCACAACATTCGATTTGAATAAGAGGGTTGGGAGGGGCCCTTACTAGTACTTTGCATGGCTTAAAATAACTTATGATATCATTCGATATATGTAACAGAGAATTGAATTTCCTCCTGTCATGAATTCCTTTCATTGAACACAGTATTTTCTTCTCCCAAGATACTGGCAGATCTAGGAATGGTATATACTTTTTAAAAATGGTTCGCGATTCCACAGACTTCAAAACCCCATAATGAAGATTCATATAGCATTGAAATGATTCAAAAAAGAATCTTCCACTATTAAAATAGGAATTAAGTTTTAGATCATGAACCGTAAGGGTTTTTTCAACCATAGCCATGTTCTCAAGCTCCTCAAGTCCTGAAAGGTTTTTGAAGAAGTGTCTTCTATGTAGGTTTTGTTGGATGATATCAATCGTACTATTATTGTCAAATCTCGGAGTTCTGGACAAACCAATTCTTTATACAGCTGTCCATTCAGTAGATATCCCACTGATGAAATAATTTGAGATAACAGAAGCAAATATAAGAATGCCATAGGTTGAAGATTTCGTGATAAAACATCTCCATTCTAATTGGGGTCTTTTAGTAATATCAAAAAATAACTTTCTATAAATCTTTGGCAGAATATATGACAATAAAGACAATCCACTCTCCTCCAATTGCTTGCGGGGTCTTTTTAAGGCAGAAATATATTTGTTATGTGTTAAACAAGCTTGTTATTATATTGATCGACTCTTTTTTGTAAGTTTAATTGACGTTATTCATAGCAAAAAAATATCTGCCCAGGAATGTAAGTACGACCAATTAGAGAGGCATGGTCCTTCAGAGCTCCATACTGTCCCCCAAAATTTTTACCTTGTTGCTCACTTTAAATGTGTGGATAACCATAAGTGGTAAAGGTTTCCATTGGCCTAAAGGGATAATTGAGGTCTTCTCCCCCATTGATTTTCAATCCTGATTATGCAGAAAACGTACTGAAGGAAGTGAGGAGGATATATATTCTCTTCAACAGTTGAACTTCTGAATTCGCCTCTACCATGAGTGTAAGATCATTTGTATACAAATCCACTAAATAGCGTTTCTCACCGAGGAAGATACCAAAATCTCTGTACTTACGTAATGAATTAGAAGTGATTAATTACATAGCTCCAACGAATAGGAGAGGAGAAACTGGGTGCCCTGTCCACAACTTTTCCCAACACAATTGTTCCACTCTGTATTCCATTGATGGAGATGGATGATGTTTCATTATAAAGAAGAGTACGTACGAAGTTGAAAAACGTCCAGGCTAGTATTTCTTCACAGCTCTGAGGATGAATAAATTGGGAAAAAATGGGAAAAAGTGTCAAACGCCTTGCTAAAATCAATAACAATGAGTGCACGATATTTTTTCCTATACCTCAACGAATTCATAGAAGCTTGAATATTTCTTGAAACATCTGCAATGTTTCTGTTCATAAGAAACTCTTTCTGCTCAGGACAGCTTCTCATTTAACCCTTTAACGTCTTGGTGGACCGTTTGGTCCTATTTAAAAAAATGCTTATAAAAAAAAATAGCCGTTCTCAAGTTTAGTTATTTCACTTAACATGTCTCTGGTAGTTGAGCTGTCAATAGATACACTATGGTTATGATTTTTTTGTTAGTTGTAATTTGTCTTTGATATCGCGTGAGTTAATTTTTATTCATATTTCATAAATCTGTTTTTGAGGAATTATGGCAGAAAAACTAGGTGAGATTACTATATAAAAAAGTATATGTATATTTGGTATAATCCATACATATACATACTAGGAGTGTATCGGCTGTGGCGAAAAAATCTTAACACTTTCAATCTATAACTTTATCAAGATGTATTTCAGCAACCAGTTGTAATAAGGTATGTCCATAAAATAAAAATAATTAATATGATGTTTTGGGTACCCTAATCATCGATGTAGCCCCCTTGGCAGCAATGATGGTTTCCAAGTGTCCACGGAAGGCCTTGCACCCATTGCAGATGTAGTCCTCATACATGGCATTCCAGTGCTAGTTGACAGTGCCCGGGAGGTTTTTAATATTTGGGTGACGGACGGTACAGGCATTGGACTCAACAAGGTCCCAAAAAGTGAAGTCCAATGGGCTATCATCTGGTGGGTATGGGCCACATTTTCTTTGGCCATAAAGGCAAGTTGTCCTCCTAACACTTCTGTGTCTTTTTGGACGTTTGTAAGGGGGTACCATCCTGATGGAACACGATGTTGATGTCCGAGTAGTTGGTCTTGACCCATGGTAACAACTTCTCCTCCGATGGTTTTTTGCCAGCGTCCAGAAGTGCGCGGACCGAAATGCGTTGGTTACGTTCAGATGGCATTTTCTCGGCTTCTAAGGCACTTAAGAAAATCTAGTTTTTTTGTTTATTTGAATGGAACAATTTTATCGCATTCACAAAAACCTTGATTTATGTAGTGAAAACAAATTGTAAATATTTTTTTCGCCACTCCCGGTATATCAATGCTTTTCTTTTATATTTCACTCCTAGAAAAAAATCAATAATTGCAGTTTTTTAAATAGGATTGACTGTACGGTCCAGCCATGCATGGGATTGGTTATTCAAAACAGTCTTATTGTCTGTATAGGTAAAAACTTATAATCATTATTCATATCTTATGTTTAGGTTTTTCAAGTTTAGTACTAAGTTTTGGGACTTTTTAATAAAAAAGGGTAAAATCCACTCGCATTCAGAGCTTGATTGCACATATTGCATACAATAGTGACTCAGACTTTGAAGGGTCTGATCTTGATTTTCGGGATCCAGACTATCTCATGCCTAACCAGGAATTTTCTAACGTTTTAACGTTTCTGAGTTTTGTTCCATTTGCATGATTTATCCGAGAAGAACGAATACCCATCTCCCATGAAAATAAATCACCCTCTGGACTTGGCATTTTAATAGTATAAATCAGCTTAAGTTAATTGATTAATTACTAAAGTATAGAGGAGTTTGGGTAAGTGCTATTTTTTTTTTGTCAAAAACCAGTCACCGACCAGGATAAGAGGAAGTAAATCCCTTTTTTGATTGTTTATAATAGTTTAATAAAAAAAGAAGAAGACAGTCTTAATGTTAGGTCGATACGAGTTGATGACATAAAGTTCAAGACTCCTAGTTGAAAATTTTATTTTGTGCCAGTCACTTTTGAAGGAATATTCTGTGACAGACATAAAAATTCCTTGACTTGGATACAAAAGTCATAACTCCTCTAGAGGTACTTGAACCGCTATAATAATAGTTATAATTACCCGGTACGCAGAAAGGCCCCAAGTAGATGCTCTTGAGTGAATATCCTGAACACAAATTATGTCAGATTTCGAATCCAAAATTGTTTTCATCAATCCATGTTTGGTTTTCCACCTCACGCATTTATTGATATCACTCTTCTCATTCCCATGTTTCTTCGTAGGTCCGCATTATAGGGTCTATGATAGAAATTATCCAAAGTTGTTTGAATCGAATTATTAAATCAAGTTGTTGAAGGCATATCTTCGTTAATGTTAAAAGACAAAAGAAACAAGGAGTAGTTAATTATAAATTTTTGTGAACATTAGTCCGAGTTTATTTACTATTAGGAGACAACCCCGCATCAGGGCGATATCTCTTAGATATGGATCTAGTACGGGATTCCAAGATGTAACCTTCGTTTAAAGCAGGCTTCTTAGGTTTCCTAAGTTCAATTGATTTCTCTTTAATAATATTCACACTTTTACTTACTGATTCTTCAATCAAGCAAGTCTGAGATGAGGAGTCCAGTCTTTGACTGCAAGAAGATTCAGCAATATTCTTTTCAATTGAATCAGACCGCATAGATACAGCTGCATTTACCAATTCCTTGCCAATTGTACATTCATTGTTATGTTAATATTTATTCGCAGCTCGCAATTGTTTTTCTCCATAATTTTTTTCATTATTTCTTAATTGTTCTACATATTCTCACCATTTTACTGATACATTGGGACCTTCTTTTGCAAAATGTCCTACTGTAAAGCATCTTGCACAACATTTTTCTTGTTATTTTCTAGGTTATCCGAGTTTTAAAACCTTTAATCAGTATAAATCCAGGAATATCGTTTGTTAAAGTAGACTTTATAACAAAATTTCTATTCATGGGGCCCATGATCCTTCCATTAAAAAAAAAAAAAACCTCTGATAGTATCCACAATAGCTCCTTACTTCTTTATCTCATCACTTATGTCTTCTGTTCTGACATCCTCATGTGAAGAATGAATAGTTTTTCTTTTTGCTGAGAGTATTGGATTTCCATCCAGATCTTTTCTTTGAGCCTTAAGGTCTCTAAATAGAGCCTTTCAACCCTTTGAAGTGACTATCAGCCTTCCAGATAATAAATTCCGTGCGCGGATACATTGCCGAATGGCAGTTTTTCGAAGGCCCAATTTGCCGAATTATATAATAAACAAATTTGATGATGATTCATGTTCCAATAATACATAGTTATGATTCCCGCTCATGTTACTCCAAAATTAAAAGATAATATGTTTAATTATTTGTCACAAATTGGAATAGCTAAGTGTTCACTATATTATCAGGAAGCTTCAAAAGTTAATATTCATTATTGATCATTATATGAACACAACTCAGTAGCATGGAGTACGAATCTTTTACCGTTGTAGTACTTTAAATAAATTAAATAATAAACAAACACGGCAGTGATTCGTTCGGTCATAGCAAGGTTAATAGAAATACAAGGTTATACCATAACGCGTGTACGACTGATGTTTGACTTCCACCACCACTTTTAATATTGACGTCATGGTAGATGAGTGGTAGTTTGTTTTGTCAAAATCTGATTTTCTTCCCCAGCAGTCAGTACGATACATTAAATTGGAAATTACAGCAATAGTGACGTCATAGACTATAAGTGGTTGCGTGTTTTGTCAAAATATGCCTGTCTGGCCCAGCAGTCGGTACAATACATCAGATCGAAAGTTCTAGCTAGCCCGATTTCATGATAGTCTAACCTTGTATTTCTATTAATCTTGGATCATAGATACTTCATATCTCATTGGATTCGATCGAATGGAAGAAGTGCTATAAAGTAATAATTTCAGATTTTTACATCGTCAGGATCCAGGATGTTTCGGAAGAAGAGGAGGTTAGCTATGGAGAAGCAAACAACTAAGAGGATGCGGGGAGACACTCTAAGGTCGGGTTGTAGGAGAGCACGAGGAAATTAGATACGTAAGCCAGGAAGACTGTAAAACTGAGTACGAAACAGGCTACATTACGTTGTCACCCAAGGGACTCGAATCCTCGGAGTTGTGTATCTAAGACTGTGAATGTATACCTCCATTGGATCTCAAGCCAAGTTATGAGAACCATAACAAGTGACTTCGTTCTTAGTTATATGTTCTTTCAACAAATTTTTGTCTGTATTTTTTTAGTATGATACAATGACATTTGAATATGTAACTTCATTTCTAATAATTGTCCTTTTGTGAGTGTTAATTTCCATTAGTTAACTAGTTAATTGAATGATTTTTTGTAAAACTTTGGTTGATATATTTTCTTATGATCCAACTTTTCATTTGTTCGTGAAGTTCAGACACGGACAAAAACTGTGGGTTTGCTAGGAAATTCATCATTTGCTAATGACTTAAGATCAATAGTTATTCTATTTTTAATTGCCTATGTAGAAGACGAAAAATCCAGGAAGAGACACCTCTGTACGTGTATAAAACACTGTAGAATGAATATCACTAACACAGAACCTTGAATCTCTGTTAAATTAATTTAAGAGTATGCGATGAACACAAACCATGTTGTTTGTATTGAACCACAATAAACGCAAGATCAATTTCACGAAGAGTTAAGATATCCCAGGATCCCGAGATAACTCTAATACGCATCGAAAATGACAATCCATAGTACATCTCCCTACATGATGAATTCATTTCACGTTTCGGAAAAGAAAGCCACACCACAAAAATGGTTGGTTGGTTGGTAAATGATGATTTATTATCATTATATCTTATAAAACACATTGGTCCCATAAATGTTCATACATAGTACCTATAAGCCTTAGTATAGGGCTACTTTAAAAAAATATTTATTTGACATTTTAATGCCCTCCTCGAGAAATAAAGTTTTGTTTCTTATGACGATGATGTGACATTTTTTTGAGGAAAAGGATAAAAGTTTTCATGTCATTAAGAGCTTTTTTCATTATTAGTTTTGACACTACATTCATAATAATATAGACGTTAGAGATACTCTCATTAATACATAAATATGTTCCTTTACATAGGCACGTAAGCAATTAGGTTCCTTTGGTCTTCAATCCCATGCACATACCATCAAAATGAAGGATCTCTCTGGTGGTCAAAAGTCCCGCGTTGCTCTTGCAGAGCTAACTCTTTCTGCTCCGGATGTGGTCATTCTGGACGAACCTACTAATAATTTGGATATCGAGTCCATTGACGCTTTGGGGGATGCCATTCGGGAGTATAAAGGTATGTAGGTATATTTATTATATATTGATTTGGTTCACATGAAAATTAGTGAATATTTGACTATTTCAAATAAAATATTCTTTCTTAAAATTTATTTATATCGCGGTCCTAAAAAAAGTTTCAGCAAGTCATTTTTGATAAAAAATGATATTTTTAACTCATATCAATTAGGGTCAATTCCATATCAAATCCCCCCAAAGGACCAATTTTTAACCTAAGAATATGATGAAAGTTAGTATCTGTCATAATCATATAGATTATTCCTTGCATACAATTTTTTGTGAGATGATTGGAGTCCTTTATTTGTGCAATTTAGCAAAAAACTATGCTGAACATAACATATCAAATAGTCATATCTTCTGAGCAATGGGTTCAATTCAATAGACAAAGTATACAGAAGTGTCCAAAAGTCTTAAACCTCTTAGACTTTCGGGCAACATTTTGGTGGTAAAGTATACTACCTCCAATCTGATTGGTTGTTATGCAATCTGAGTTCAATCCATCTCTTCTGATCTAAAAAGAGGACCGTTAAAGATATTATTTGTATTAGTCAAGATGCATTATCTAAGAAAAACAGTAGAGAGTCTTCATCGTCCAGGCAAATCAACGCTTCAAATTTATCAGATTTTGAGACTTTCAATCAGTCTCAGTTCTGTTAAATATTACGTTCAAAAGACTCGAAAGACTGGAAACATTGATGATAAAGCAAGAAGGGGACGCCCAAGGTCCACTCAGAACCCGAATAACGTCCGGAAAATTAAATTAAAAATATACAGAAACCCCAACAGATCAATAGCAAAAATGGCTATGGAGATCAACCTGTCAAGGACTTGGATGAATCGAATCATCCATAAGGACCTAGGTATATTTTCTCTGAAGTTTCGTTACGCTCAGAAACTCAGGGAAGATGCACAGATGAATGGATTCAAAGAACTAAAATGTTATTAGAACTTTGCACGTGGAGAGGAAATATTGTCTTTTGGGATGAGAAGAAATGGGACCTGTATCAAAAATTCAAACGTCAAAACGACCGAATCTTGGCCTTTTCATCATAAGATGTATCCTTAGACCAAAGAGCAATTTCGAAAAGGGTTAGTCGTCGATCTCTTTTGGTTTGGGCAGGGATTTCAAGTAAAGGAGATAAGCTTTCTTTGGTTTGGGCAGGGATTTCAAGTAAAGGAGATAAGCTTTCTTTGGTTTTTATTCTGGAGGGCCTCCGTATGAAAACGGCTGACTACATTTCATATGTTTTGGAACCTGTGATCTTTACGTGGTTTAAAACTAATTCATCTAAAATGATTAAGGTTCCCTTTCAGCAAGATGGAGCTTCAATACATACCGGCGTTCAATGCCAAGAGTGGCTTAAAGCAAATATTCCTTTTTGGGACAAATCTATGTGGCCCCTTCGAGTCCAGATCTTAACACCTAGACTAATTTGTGTAGGTTTATCACGAGTCGAAATTAAAAACTTGTCGAAATATAAATTTGGAAGATAATATTTCATGTGGAATGGACAAAACTTCCCAAATCTATAGTGTGTGCAGCATGTGAAGCATTACAATCACGTCTAAGGGAGGTAGTCGATAAAGGAGGCAGTTATATTGAATAATTTATAAAATATGGAATAACATTTAATAAATTTTCTAATATATTTAGTTAGTGTTTGTTTCTACGATCAATCTATCGCTCAATAATTAAAATTTAAAAAGGTTTGAAACCTATGGTCACCCTTGTATCTGAAAAATAAGAATATGCGAAAAAAGTTTTATTCTGAATAGATTTTTGTACTAGCAATATTACCTGGCATTGCGCGGAGTTATGAGACGACGTTGAACAGACAAACTTTGCTGTAATAGTATAGAAGATAACTACCCAAGAAATATTCAGTGTTACTAACCGTTTTTCATGCGAAGAATCGCACATAGTTACTCAATACATTGATGTTCTCACCTCAACAATGAAATAATAATAATAACAACTTAATAAAAAACTATTATATCTTTATAACTGATGAGCCAGGGAACACTTTATACTTTAGATCACTGCCTGGCTGAGCCTTAGCTGCACACTCTCGATGCCACATGCTAACGCATTCAACATTTAATTAATATGACTACATTGTTATTTCTTAGATTAAAAAAAACCTAAATAATATACATGAGGGAGCACTATATACAGTGTACTACTCTGTATACACGCTCAATGCTACATGCAAAATGCCTGAGAGATTTTATTAATATTACTACATTGTTATTTCTTAGATCAAAAATGTGAATACGGTATACATGAGGGACTACTATATACTGTGTACCCTGTATATACGCTCGATGCTACATGTAAAATGCCTGCGAGATTTCATTAATATGACTACATTGTTATTTCTTGGATGATGAATAGGTATATGGATAATATATATTTTCATTAAAACAAACATTTGTACATTCATAAAGGGTGTGGATGATATTTGAGTTATGAATTTCGCAACTAATATTTTAAAGAACACATTGAATGATGACCTTAAACCAAATCAGCTGATTACTTTGTAGATTTGTGAGTTTGTTGCCAGCAGCCCAGTATTATGTATTCATTTACCTTTCCCCAAGAGTCGAAATGTCGCAAAGTGCTCATGATGATATCGGCCGTACATGAGAGCAAAATTATTACAGACATGTTGAAAGTTGCTGAATCGTTTGTCTGTAAAGTGAAACGTGAGCTAATTGAGTCAAATTATGACTTTGAAGCTGTGGCTCTAAAAAAGGAACAGTCTAGAAGTTTAAAGATTAGGGAGAGTGAGGGGATGGGGTATAGGACATTTTGGAGTCCACTACTTTGAAAAAAACTGATCACTGTTTCACTGATCACTCCAAAAAAGGAATTTTAGTTTGATACAATAAAAAAAATTGCCCGGGAAATAAATGTTTACGAGAAAATAGTGGTTAGAAATTTTTTTTGGATTTCTTTTCTAAAAAAAGGGGATTCGATCGAATTATGCATTAGAACGTAAGTTTTAACCTATGAAATTCTTAAAATCAAGTCCCCGCCCAAAAATATAATCCTGTGGGGACGCCCTTGATCCGTGGCCTTCAAGATAACCAATATATTTTATTTACAAATACAAAAAGGGGGGTCTAAAAATTAAGGATGTCCAATCGAAGGGGGTTTGGAGAAACACAGACAGGGGAGGGTCAAAAATTGTACTTTTTGTTGTACCCCTTGTAATGTGGATTCTCGCTTATTATAATTTTTTTACCCCTCCCCCCTCTGCAGTTAGAAATAGGTTGGGGATCACTGCTCTAAAGCACTAATTTGAGAAAAAAATTCATCTCGTTGTACTTCGTTTCGCCAAATTGTTATTTCTCAGATATGTCTGGGATTTATTTCCAGAGACCAATCCCAACACTTATGCATGCACAGATGCATTTAATGACTATTTATATATTGTTAATGTAAAATACTGTGTATTTGAGTGATTTTTCTCCTTCACCCCCTCTGTTTGAGTGATTAATAATGTTTTTATTATTATTGAAATGCTGTTAATTCTGTTAATAATAAAAGTATTATATTAATAAATAAATATATTCTCCTTATGCAGAGTATGAATAAAAAACTAGGATGTACTTGGGTACATATTAATAACGAACACATCTTATATTCATATTCATGTTGTAGGTACATACAATATACAGAATTATCATATCCATTAATGTACTGCCTACTTACCAACAAACGAGAACTTTATTTTTCTTCATTTAATACAATTCCCCCATTCTCTCCCTATCTATAGTATTAAATTATCGTATCAGTACCCTGCAAAGAAGCTATACACCAAATCGGGAAAACAAAGACCACGTGCTCAATATTTGTATGCCTCTTTTTTGTCCGCTAGGGGCGTTGAGTATACATTCTGCGTATGCAAAAATACATCATGGCGTACAACATTGACAAAATCATCAAGAACTCCTCCAACGTGATTAAGGTTTGCACCTTAAAATTTTTTAACTAGTGAAAAGACACATCTTTGCGTTCCTTAAAATTCCAAATGTCCAGCGTTAGCCTCAATTGCAGCAATTTATTTAGGTTTTAATGCATGATGGATTTTTGCCCACGCACACTGTACTTGAATATTACTCTATTTTAACTATTGTTGTGTCAGGCCTTATTTATTAGATCTAGTCCTGTTCTTAGGATCATTCCTTAGGACTGTCAGTCCTTTAAGCTGGCCCTTAACTTCCGGTCCTAGGATTTTTCTTATAAAAATTTCGATGGTATATTAACCCAAATAAGATATACGAGATATACAGGGTAGGGCAGCAAAAAATGGACTCGACAGATGGATTTAGAAATACATTAATAATTTTATGTTTGCAATAATAGGGTAAAAAATAATGTTAACAAAACATGTAGCAAGGTTTTTGCAAAAACTTTTTCAATCAATATGGCCACCCTCATTATCAATAACAGCCTTTACACATCGCCTGAAGGGCATGTAGGAGTTGATGACGAACTCCTCTGACAAGTTTTCCCATACAACCACTCATGAGGACTTCAGTAAGTCCATATTTGTGTTTGAGGTCCTTCTGGTTTCTCTCTTCAATGTTGCTCATATAGAAAAGTCCAGTGGGTTCAAATCTAATCTATTTAGACCAGAATTGAGCCATATTATTTGCACAGAACTTTTGGCACTTGGTAGATGTGTGAGAGGGAGAGCTGTCCTGAGTCGACACCTACTTAGCTTGAGGGTAGTTAACCTTCAGACATGGCAATATGGTGTACCTAAGCACCTTATAGTTGGCCTCCTGGCCGATTTTCTATCCAGCCTTGAAAAGAAACGGAACATCTTCTTTATATCAGAGGCCACAACGCTGAAGACCATTGTTTGGGCTAGATATTTGGCGTGGTAAACACGTGGTATTTCTCAATTAACCCATTTGCCTTGATACATGTGAGGATTTTCTTGCACCTCTCGAGCGTTCTGGCTTTCATACCCTCTGTCAGAAGGTGGTGTGGGGTTCTTGTGAACGAAATTATTCCCAAGTTGTGCTTTATAGCCCTCCTGATGGTCCTAGGAAACACAGAGAAGTCGTTGGCTAGGTGATTCATCGACTTAGTGGGATCCTTCTTTATATTCTTATCCAAACTTAACAATAACTTTGTATCCCTTTTTAAATTATACCCTCTACTTCCTGAAATCCTGAAGAGGTCTTCTCCATTCATCTAGGAGATCTGAGGTGCGCTCCCTTTTTGCTTGTTTCTCGCTCATGATGAAGAAATAAGTAAATGATTATTATAGTTTGTTTATGTAAAAAGGACAGTGGAAACAGAATATTAAAACAATCACTAAACCTTTTCATAGTAATGAGAAAATAAAGATAAATTAACAGTCCACGTTTTGCTGCCTTATCCTGTGTATAAAGAAGATTGAACATATTTTGAAAAAAAAAAATATTCATTTTTTCACTATAATGCGATGTAAATCGAACATCTTATATTTATACTAGGCTATATAATTTATAACAAAGTAATTAAAAATAGGAAAAACACCCTCCATGATGTTGCAAGGTATAGACAACTAACTATGCAACCTCCCTGAATGATTATACTATTTAACATAGAATAATAGATGTATTAATAAGAAATCCATTTCCTCCCGTCCATATATGGCTTTATTAATGTGTATAAGTATAAGTGCAATCGATTTAGGCTAGATCGCGTTCGAAGGATAAGATTAGAAACGGCATATGTTACAGTTTTTCTCTGATCAAGTAGCGAACGCAAGCCAGGCTGCCTAAATGTGAATAGTGTTTATAGTCTTGATACTCAAACATCCAATCTAGCGCAATTTTGTTTTTGTTGATTAATCCAGTAATTTTGATTTCAAAGATGCACCATGACGCTCTAGAAAGCCAGTTGTCGAAAATGTGGATAAAATAATGGAAATCGTCGAGTCCGACCGTTATGTAAGCACTGTTTTGATTGCCGACGAGAAAAACATAAAGGAAAAAAAAAATCATTTTTACTACATCCTATATACAAGGGTAGTTTGAAAATTCCGTGTAAAGTCGGAGAAATGGCAGTACTCGTGCGTAGTGAGGTTATGTTTAGTTATTAGCATCTTTTGGAAGAACACACACAAACTTTCAGCCATATCGGTTCATTTTTTTCTTTTTGGCATTCCTTTGAATCGAGGAATCGACCGGAAAGATTATGACGACTACCTGATGAGTTCACTATGATTAATCCTCATAGACAATTTGGAAAGGGATACAACTATTACGGGTGTATATCGTTATTGGACCAATTGAAAATCGCGCTGCAAGAAAAACGCTCATGATTGGCCCACAAAAATGTCATTTTCCATCACGACAATGCACCAGCTCACACTTCAGCAGTTGTGGTCTACAAATTAATCGAAATAGGGTTCCAGCTCGAGATGCCCAGAGCACTACACCAATTTCATGCACTCTCACTCTTCTGGCATCCATCACAATATCCTGGATTTTATGGGGTGGAGAGTGGCCATAAAGTTTTTCATTCTTCTTTTTAGTGTCCTGAGTCGTTTTGTCTCTCATAAACTAATATTTAATCAACACAAGAAATGTTTTTCGTCTATTTTTTCAAAAATCACTCCACTTCCTCGATTCAAACGAATGCCAAACAGAAAGAAATAGACCAATCAGCCCGAAAGTTGGTGAGCGTTCTTCCGAGAGATGCTACGTGGCAGTAGTGAACTAGAACTTTGCATGGTCTTTTTAAACAACCCTTGTCTGCATGTTGTTCACATAGGGGTTGCTATGAAAAAGGTTTGTTACGTCCCCAAGCTAGAGAATGACACAGCACCTTGTGGATAATATATATATTTTTAGTTTGCTCATGCCCTATTGTTTACCAGTTAATTTCAGATCATTTACTACTTTCTCTTTTTAGAAGAGGAGGAAAGGCTGAAAGATGCGCTGTAAAGATCACATCGGTTACAATATTATCTATTTTTTAATTTGTATTATAATTTTATACCCAATGTCCCATGTTCTATGTCCTACAAACTAAAATCCCATTTTTATTTTTTGTCAAGTTTTCCCCCTTCTTAAATTATTATTGGTTTTTTGAACAAGACGACAAAAAGGGAGAGGGAGAGACTTAAGTGATTAAGTATTTTTAATACATCATGCATGAAATTATTATAATACCTTCAGTGACACATTTACTTACATACATCCATTATAAATATACATTTGTCAAGAAAAGAAAAAATAAATAAATATCATATATTAAGTTGGGGAAAAAGTAATTTCGTATTTAAACAAAGTACATCTTGTTCATTATTAGTCACAGGAGATCATGCGATGAGGCGTTGTAAAGGTGAGAGTGTATACTTCAAACTGTATTGCGCTTGGCCTGATTGTTCATGGGTTATCGTGCGTTAAGTATGCAGGTCTCAATGGCATTTTTACAACCTGAAAAGAAAAAAACACATCGAAAGTGACCAAGACAAATTTGCAATGAGTATGGATCAGTACTTTTTGTATTTCACAATAGTGGTTGGATAGATTTTTTTTCTCGGTCAATTCTGTTCTCTACTGTGAATAATTAGACTGTTTGAACCTGGCGATCGAACAGTAGCGGTCAGCATTGTTGAATATGAGACAACAAGACTTTATCACAACAACTCTAGGCCACACAGATCTTTGATGATACACCAGAAGCTCCAGGAGCTTGGAACGGAAGTTCTTATGCATCCACCCTACAGTCCAAACCTGGCACCAAGTGACTATCACCTGTTTCGGTCTATGGCCAACGCAATTGTGTGCACAAATTTGGCATCAATAGAGGCCTGTGAAAATTGGTTATCCGATTTTTTTTTACCAATAGGGATAAGGGCTTCTACGAGAAGGGTATTATGAAGTTGCATTCTCATTAGCAGGAACAGGAGCCTACTTGGCTTGGTTTGTAACACTTTTTATAAAGCATTGAAATAAAACGATATTTTTTCCCCAACCTATATATTTATAAGTGTCTTTTTGGTGTTGGTACTCATGGAATCCAAATAGGTCGAACAAATCAGTCTGAAATTTAGCAAGGAGATGTATTAAACAACCAAGCATGTTCTTTTATATTTTTTTTGTGCTTCCGAGGTTATTAAGAGGTCTTTATTGGGCCCCGAAAGGGCCTGTGAAATATAATCCATGATTTTACTGCGCTTTTTAATTTTAATAATTCATTAATCTAAATGGAAGATAATTAGTTGGTTAATTTAAATGTAATCAAAAATTATCCTTATAAGTTATAACTTAAAAGGATATAATCAGATTTAAGCTCGAATGATATAAAAACTTCAATTTGTGCGGTAAAACCCACTTCTTGCATCTTCGAATATATTTAGATCTTAAGGTTTGCGGCAATTATTATTATATTTGAAAGTGTTCTCCCCTTTGTCTAAATCAAATATTTTGTATATATTATTATATTGAAATAGTTAATAATAATTTTTTAATGTTTTTGTAGGTGGTGTCATCATCGTTACTCACGACGAACGCCTGATTCGTGACACGGAATGTCAATTGTGGGTCGTTGAGGAACAAACAATTAATGAAATCGAGGGTGACTTTGACGACTATAGAAAGGAAGTTTTGGACTCACTTGGGGAAGAAGTGAACAATCCCAGTCTTATCGCCAATCAAGCTGTTGTTCAATCTTAGTTTAGTTATCCAAGTTAGTTCTTTTTTTTTTGATGTGGGTAAAAATATTCATCATCAAGGAAGCAAAGCAATTCCACATTCAAATCATGATCATTATCATAATGATCATGATTCCTAGATTTTTTCCAATGAAATACATGCTTTCATTTTGTGCATTCTATGTATGTTGTTGATTCATTTATGTCCTCACTAGTGTTGGAGTTCGGTCTGGATATTCTAGATCGGTCTAACACTGCTATAATTTTAACTATTAGGTCGCCTGAAAAGTTTGTAGGATGGCATATAGATGGTGTCACTATGATTTAATCATATGATTTTTTAGTTAGTATCAACCTTCAAACGATACGTGCACAAATTTGTCACCTCTCTGAGAATTGTTTCGTGATATGTCAGACAATGATAATGTAAGATAATCTGTGTTATCATAAAAAGCCACATCTTACGAAGGAAAAAATAGATCAGTTTAACCAAAAATATACACTCAAGCCAACAGTTACGTTTCGCTACTTTATTTTAAACTTTAGGAGCGGGTGTAAAAAGGTAATGTAAAAAATAATACTCGTTTCATTTGTACAGGATTTAACAGATAAATCCGGATACATTTTGACCAAGGTTAATAGAAATACAAAGTTAGAACATCATATAATTGGGCTTGCTAGAATTTTCAATTTGATGTATCGTACAGACTGCTGGGTAAGACAAACAGATTTTGACAAAACACGCAAACACTTATAGTCTATGACGTCATTATTGCTAGAAATTTCAATTTAATGTATCCTACCAAAAGTTGGGCAAGAAAAACAGATTCTGACAACACACGCAACTACACATACACTATAACGTCAATATTAAAAAGCGTTGTGGAAGTCAAACATCAGTCGTACACGGGTATATGATATAACCTTATATTTCTATTAACCTTGAGTTTGACATCATCAAGATCAATAATTACTGAGACAACATGGTCAACGTTTAACAATATAAACATGCCAATTATATTTTAAGAAGAGCTTCAACCACAACGATACCATAGAGAGGAAGAAAGGCTCCGGAAAAGCCCGTCATTAATACGGATGTACTCAAAGGCTGCCCCTTATATGGTTTACAAGCTTACGGCTGCCATGCACATCGATGTTTTCAAGACTAACCTGCTCCCCTGAGTCCAAGCAAAGTTCCCCGACGGCAACGTCTTCTTTCAGCAAGATGGGACCCCCTCACACTGCAAAAATTACTCATACTTCTTAGTTAGCAACATCACCTTCCGGGACAAGAGAATGTGGCCACCATACAGTTCTGATGTCAATCCCCTCTACTTTTCTTTCTGGCGCACATCGAGAGGAGGGCCTGTATCATCCATCACCCGAACGTTGAAGCCATAAAGGCCTCCAACGACGAGAAGTGGGCTGCCATGGTATCGAACTTCATTCGCAATACTTGCAACTCTTATCGCAATATTTACAACTCTTTTCGCACGAGGTTTGTCACGATCTGAGAGGCCAGTGGCGGTCGAATAGAATAAATCAATTGACATTGGCTATGTATCAGAAAAAGATTAATAAAGATTTTTGTAAAATGTATAATTAAAGAATGGTAGGCTTTTGTCTTTTTCTTTTCAAGTGTGTAAGTATCAAGTTTCCACCCTGTATATCGATAGACAGAAAATGCAGTAATTATTTAAATGCTCTAACCGATACATTTATTTATTTATGTACTTATTTAGTCCCATTAGAAACGTCATAATGCCTTTAATATCCATAATTCTCATTGTTGGAAAGGGGGGTGAATTTTATATTCTATTGGTTTATATTTTATATAGTTTTAAAGTAGGATTTATTTATGTGGCTTAAGTGAGTAAATTGAGATACATACAAATAACATAAATATATAGCTTCTTACATACTCAGTTTGGTAGAGAAAAAACATCATAAAATAAAGAAGGATTAGAGTAGTCGACTCTTCAAATAAATTGCACGAACAACGACCGGATCTGTAAAAGAGTGCACAATGCACATTTATTTATTAATGCTACTTATGGTTGTATGTATATTGATTCAAAAATAAAGCCCCTCGTTATTAGAACCATGTCATTTATTCACAAATACTAGAGTTGCATCCGTCCAGTTGTGCCTCTACTATCTGTCATTGAAAACCAATTCAAATATTTTAGAACTTTCTACAAGGCAAACTTTTTTACTAATATTAAAGTAAACTAGTCAAAGGATTAATCACAATACTTTTAATATTTGTTGAAGAACAAATATATAATCCTAGCTCAATTTTGATATGACTCATTTTAATCTGCTTTTATGTTGATAGAGTATATGAAAATTGTTAATGATTGATTGATGATGATGTTCATAGAGGAAAATAATATGATAATGGAAGGGCTTTTTGTAGTTGCTATTGAATTGATGTTTGTTATTTTCCAAAGCTGTTATCATTATTCTTAAAAAGATAATTTATAAGTATAAAGTAATGATTATTCTGTGAAAGACGAAAAGTAAAACTGACGATTTTTGATGGAGTTATAAATATAAGTCCTTGTTCGACTCGGAGTAGAATTGAGGATCAGGATTTTAGTAATTCCTGCCTATATAATTATTCATTGCAAGTGGGTTTTGTGTTTATTTACTTCACGTTACAGCTGCTCACAGCTAATTTTATGAAAAGTCATGACAGCTAAGCTGCTCTCCTCCCAAACATTTTTAAAATTGTCAGGGTTACTACGTTCATTTTTTTTAGCATACTGGCAGATGATATTATTTTCAACTATGAAGATGTTACTGATGTAATTCTATGATGACATCATTTAGCAATTATTGTTCTTTGAGGCTGCTTTTGCGATTAATTCTGACGTGTTCTGAAGTTTTAAGAAGGGACCAGACAGGACTTAAATGTGGTAGAGCTCCTAAATCCCCACAAAAACATGTATTACGTTTTTATCTAATATCGTATAAAAACACCGCATAGTATCATCAAAACGTCAAAATGACGTCATTTTCTCCCTTCAACTGAATTAACATTAGAAACTTCTAAGCGACCTTCCTCCGGCCTTGCGGATGGGCTTGCCCATAGTAGACCGATGTACCTTCCTCTTCTTGTCGTACTCTGCATCTTCATCATTAGGCTGACTTTTAAAGCCTCCATGTTGTCTTCAGGATTCACTTTGGTGGGTCTTCCACTCTTGGGTTTGTTTTTAAGATTGTTCCCATGAGCCAAACGATTTCTGACCCAACAAACTGTGGCAGTACTCACGTTTTAGGTCCGAAGTGGTCCTCCTGGCGAGGATTAAATTGCCTATGATACTCTTCTTACCTCCATCGCGACATATAAATAATTTTTGTTTACAACATGTACATCAATCAAAGGCTTAGCTATTCAAAAATAATCGCAACTTTAAAGATTTAATCAACAACACCTATTCAAAACTGTATTTTTAGAAGGTCTCATTACTTTTTCTACACCCGGTATTGAAAAATTATGGATCTAATTTTGTGTGTACAATTATAAATTACTGTGTAAATGGATTACATTCTATAAAATATCTTACAGCGCACCATTTGAAAATGACTGGACTATAGAATGGTTGTATATGAAATATTTATTCGAGGCTAAGTTAGAGTGCAATTTTCTACATACCCATTCATTTCTTATTTTTATTGCTAATTGTATTTAAGACAAGAAGGTGAATATAGTGTAAAATGTAACACATTCATTGGTCTCAGATTATGTATTACGTGGGCAGTAATGTTAGGACCAAGTAGGACGCAATAAATAAGGTCTTAAATTTTTAAAATGTTGTTATAGATTATTTTTAATTCCTTTAATTCTGATCTTATTTAATTATCTCTGAAGTTTGAACTAAAGTTAATACTTATATTATGAGGACTTCAACTTTGGATATAATCAAACATTTGCATTAGAAGGCCGTTTGTGATTCTCCTAACAACATAATTTGTCATCATTATCATAAGGATTCCTCAAGGAGGAAAAAATGGGAAAGTGCTTGTCATCAAAAGGGGCCCATAGGAAAATACCCTCGAAATTTATGAGAATCATTTTGAGGAAAATGCTTATAAAAGGGATTTAAACGGTGAAATGCTGGGACTACTTTTAAAAAGAAAATTGAAGGAAGACTCACCCTTCCAGAGGTCTCATACCTCCACTCATTCCAGAACTCGAGTTACACAGATTTACACGAAAAAGTGAAAATCCTTTAATCGGAAAATAGATTATTAAAATCCAAATCTAATTTTAAGGAAGCATGAAAGGAGAACTGGAAAAGAGATTTACTAAATCTCAATGTAAACTCATAATCAGTGTGAAACGGCTTGGAAAATGGAATGAGGAGGATTTTGTTAAAGGACTGTTTCCTCAAAAACCTACCGTTTCATTCAATCCAGTGGTCTACTTCCGGTGCCTAGTGTAACAACCCTCAAACTGTGGATCCAAAATTTTAAAACAGCTCCTGGAATACGATCAATTATTAAAATTATCGCTCAACAAATCCAATCCAAATGGAAACTTAGCTGTCTTGTGCTATGTTGAGATAGAGCTCCTACTATTATGAAAAAAGGACTTGGGATCTGCCTATGGAGTAAATTTGGATATAGAAAAGGATATTCTCCAATGTATGATATATGTGATTGTAATAATGAAGCAAATTAAGACAAATGAAATGGTGAAGTGGTGTTCCTTAAGTCATTTGCTTTGATACCCTACCAAAAAGGCATAAGTATTTGTTCAACATCTTTGATATCATTGTATCAACACATAAATAATGAAATTTGACTTCCATATATATTGACATACGATGGAAAATGTAAACAAAACACACAAATAACTAATACACTATGACGTCACTATTAAAAACGTGGTGGAAGTCAAACATCAGTTGTAAACACGTTATGGTATAACAATGTCTCTCTTTTAACCTTGGTTGCAACTACTATTTAAAAAAAGAAAATAATGATATTTACTAAGATAATTCTCTAGTACTGAAATGCTGCAATTGATAGAGGAACAGGGATTATGTTTAAGCTTAAATCTTAAAGGATATGCCGAATTAGTAGCTAGCAGATTGAAAATCAACTTTGACCATTCAAATTTATGTTTAATAGCGGAACCTCCCTAATGCATTTGAAAATATTCATTTATTAATTATCATTTATCTATATTAATGCAGAAAAGTTTGTCTTATGTCTATTGGTCTGAGGAGGACTTTTAAGTGTGTGCTTAATTAACTGAGTAATTCCAAGCTATGTTGATTACACCCGCTTCTCCAAAAAAAATAAAAAACATAACAATGATTACTTTTCAAACGAACTGGAATTGAGACTACACATTGCACAAAAATCAACAAGTTTCAACATGTGGGAAAACATGAATTCTAAATTTCACAGAGAAAGGAAGTCATATTATGTATAATCGGCTCGAAAATGAAAAACAGAGAATCTCAAGTAATAAATTATAATATATAAGAATCAGAATGGCTGTTTAAACATTATTTTCGCGATGCCGATTCCAGAAAAAAACACCTGATTCCGTTTCTGACTAATCGTCCCATCACTATTAAATATTGAAAAAAAAAGAAAAAGAAGAAAGGACACGTCCATCAACCATTTTTTTATTTTCTAATCACTTTATATTTTTTTCTTTACACAGATCCCCTCTTTACTTAGTTATAACTATAGTTGATAATATTGTAGAGAATAACGCGTGCGAGGAGAAGGGGGGGAGAAACACATATGGTATTATTGTTTAAATACTGATGAGATTATCATCTGCCTGCTCTATTATGATTATTTATATATATTATTTTATTATATGATTTTTGAGGGTATAACGAAAGAATTTATTAGCAAAATGTTTAATAAAAATATACTACGTATAATTGACTTAGACGGTTTTTATCCGTTACAGTGGATTTGAAAACGTCACATTCTATGAAATTGTAATTCATTATGAACCATATTCTCAGAATAATAACTAATAAAACGACAATGTAAGAGTATTTCGAAATATATTTGAAGTTCCAAGTTTAAAATAGAAGGCTTAAATTAAATATAATCTACATACTAAAAAATAAACCATCATACATTTAAGTTAAATATACAAAATTAAACAATTAGAATCATATAACTAATAATAACAATAAATTATAAACACAGAATATTGAAATAATAGATTGATCCAAATAATATTTTCTTGTTCTAACATCGGAATTCAGTTCAATATGTCATAACTTTAGGTTGCAAAACACAAGCCAGACGTGGGGTTTAATAAAAAAATATCATCACCCTTTTTTCCTCATGTGCAAGTTGCATATACAATTGTGCACAGGATAGAAAAATCTCTACCGATAAGATCTTAATTATTAATAATAAAGTAAATGTCAAAATCATAAAATAATGTTAGATTTAAATCCATATCTTCTTCCAATCTTAGTACGAACAGCTTCTAGAATCCCACTTTCATTTATTTCATGTTTATCTAAGAAAAGAAAAGTTAATCCATGCAGTAAAATTTTAAACCTTAATTACTTATCTTAGATATAAAAATTATGTAGTAATATCCGGCGATATTACTCCTTATTAAGAGCATCAAAAAAAGACCCCTGGTGATTTATGCTTGTATAACAACATACTATTATAATGAAAGATAAACACAATTACTAATTATAATGCTACACCCAATACAAATATCTCCGTTGTTGTGACCATTTAAGCCGTTGTTTTTGCCTTTTATGAGTTTTTTGAACATCCTTTCTTGGAGCTTATGAACCATAGCTAATCCTTAAGTGACAAAAAAGTAATATTTATAGACTATGTAATATTGGAAAACCTAACGATCATACCAAAGTCTTTAAGTGAAGAAACTAGTGTCAGAAAAACTAATTGCGAACCATCCAAAGCTACAACTCCCGTTGTTGTGACCATTTAAGCACTTGTTTTTATCATTTAATGAGTTGTGTATTATCATTCTTGATATTTTTAGCTAAAATAGAATCATATTTTATGGTTAGATTTAAAAAAAAATGAATACTAACTGTTACATGGTACAAAATTCAGAGTTCCATTTCGAAATTAGTAAATATTTTATACTTTTTACTGATAACTTTGATCGTAATTTGGTGTGGATGACTCTTAAACATGCTGAAAATTCTCTCAACTTCACAATTTACAATGGGGGTATTTCTATAAATTGAATTTTCAACACAGGCTAGGTCTCGTAATTCATTGTAAGCTGGATTTTCTGATAGGAAATTGGTCAATTTAGATCGGAATGGCTCTAGCTTAATATCATTTCGTAGCAGTTCAACGATGGTAATGCTGACAAGTAAGGGTAATCGTCCAAAGGACCAATCAATAAAGCAGTGATTGATCGCTCCTGATTATCTTTTGTCTCATCGACAGTAACAAAAATATCCTTCTCTTCGACTTTTTCTTTGATTTTGGAGATGACATCGTTACCAACATCCTCCATTAATTTAATGATGGTTCCTCGGGAAATGATGGGTTTACCCGTGTATTTCTCCATAAATTTTTTGAACGTCGGATGATTAGCAATGGATAAGGGAATATGACATGCAATAAACATCTTTGTAAGATCAATGTTAAAGTCTGACTTCATGTATTCATCCTTAACTTGATTTTTTAGATGAATATCCATGCTCTTGATATGAGATGAGGATAATGAGTGGCGTGGAATTCTAGACAGGTGACTAAAGGCACATTTATATCGACAAATCCGACAAGCCATCTGTTTCTCGGCCGATAAGTATTTCCAAATTCCTGGGCGACCCTTTTCAGAAATCCAGACAGAAGGCGACGTTATTTTAGGCATTTTATTCAGTTCTCTATCGACTATTATATATTAATATTGAATAACAATGGCGGGAATGATAACGTTTTTGATAGAAGAATATTTTAATTATATTATTCAATCAATGATGCCATGCGTATTTTTTCTTTTCTCATTGCACGCTTTTGTATTCTTACCAAAATTATCACCCTTAGTTATAACTTATACATGTTCAATCCCTGCAACTCCATCTGACCAATTAAATGATAATTTTTAAAAAAGAAGAAAAAAGATAAAGAACTCTTGTTGTATGTAGTAATTAGAGCATATATTATTTAAATATAAATTTATTTTTTAATTAGGACGTCAATTGACGTGTAGGTACTTTGCAGTGGACACATAAGGGAGAGCAGGATTAGTTGGTGTAGAGAGTACTCTTAAATTGGCATTCTTTAAATTCTAGCAAGTTTCTATGAGTTGTGCTCCACAACTTATTTGGAACAACCACCTATTAGTGATGCACTAGCTGCGGTTCTTTGACGGTGGAGAGCTAGAGATGCATAAAATATATCCTGCCGTGTTTGTTTTTTTAAAAGTAACCCAAAATGAATATGGTAATCCTGACAATATGAAGAATGTTGGGAAGAACAGCAGCTTTAGCTACATGACGTTTTATTAGATCAGCTAGACGCAGTCGTAAGAGAAGGGAAATAAACAAAAAGCCTATTCCTTATATTCCGAGTGGTCCATTAAAATCTGAACACTTTGAATTTTAAACTTCAACAAAATATAATTTATTAATTAACAATAGAATTTTAACAAAATTAATGCTATAAAAAGATGTGTGCCTGAGCTCTTTTAATCATTAATGTAGCCGGCCTTAGTGGCAATGATGGCTTTCAGGCGGCAGCAGATGGCTTGGTATCCTCTGTCGATGTAGTCCTCTGTTATGACGTCCTAGTGCTGGCTACGAGTGGATTTAAGGGCCTCAGTGTTTGCATGAAGGGCACTGCAGGTATTTTCTTTACATGCACCCAAAAGGTGTAGTCAAAGGGGTTGGGATCAGGGCTGTAGGGGTGCCAAAAGTGTCAAAAAAAGAGTTCAAAAGAACACAAAACCTTTCATTGCTTGTTTAAAAAGTGCCCTCCCCAACCTTACAAGGCACTTTCTTTTCTTGATAGCTCTCTGGACAATCTGTTGTGGAACTTGGAGATCTCTTACACGGGCCCTTATGGACTTGAGAGGATTGGCATGGGCTTTTTTTCTTTTGTTCTTCCGGCCCAGTTTAGCCTTTTTGAAAGAACCTTTTTTTCCTCTCAAACGTTTTGGAATTGCTGACGGCGTAGACGGTGGTCCTGAAGTGCCCGAACGGAAATTCGTTTATTACGTTCAAGTACGTACTTTTCTCAACTTTTATGTATGATAGACAGCTCAGGTTTTTTGTATTTTCTAACTAACTTTTTATGCTTTAATATATCGAAATATGAATTAATTTTAATTACTCAACCTTCATTAATTATTGAGATAGTAAGTGTTCATATTTCAATGGACCACACGGTAACAATCCCATAAAGGCAAAAATATCTCCGATATCAATCCTCAATGATACTCTGAATCCAACAAAGACTTAAACTTTTAACCTTTCAAGCAAACTGTCATAGTTACTCGACGTATTTCATGAGCAAATGTATTAGGGATTATTTTATACTTATATGTTCCCTTCTCAAAAATTAAATAATACTAACAATAGCTTTGGTGAATAAATAAAGCATATTCTTTAAATTGGAGAAATATTCAGTAGCGAGACTCGGAAATTTTTCATTTTAAGTGAAAAACATCCTATATAAAATTTAAACGCTTTGGAAAAATATTTAAAGATAGGTCAACGCCTCCAAAGTTTTGAAATTGTACATTTTTTGTCTAAAAAAAAGTGTTTGGACCTGAATATCAACTAGACCTTTGATGTTATGACAAACTTTATAGCATAAGATATTTGTTTAAATTAATTTACAATTGAAAGTATTCTATAATTGTTTTGCTAACGTATGGTTCCCATTGGTCAAAATACCAAAGATTCCCATAACTTGCATTTTTTGCTATTTGTCTGCATGCTCGTAAAAGAAATATTATTCATATTTACAATTTATGTTTCCAAAATCATTAGCAATGGATGATAAATTTATTACTTGAAGTAGACAAAGCAGGTTAAATGATCATAATTTAACCTTTTTTTACCTTTTACTGGCAAACTTTTCGATAAAAAAACCTTTATTACCTAAGTTTATCTTATATATCCAAAATCTTCGTAGTAGTCGTAATTAAAAACTATTATGGGTTAATTTTAGTTGAAAATTATCATTTTAATGAAAGATTATTATGTGGTAAGCTTAAAAATATCATAACGTAAAGAAAAAATATATTTTTTTAATTATAAAACTTTCATAAATTTTCTTAACTTATTATTAATCTAAATTTTGAATATAACATATTAAAGTTCTAATAATTTCTATTACACATATGTTTTTTAATTAAAATTTTAAAGGAGTATTTTTCCTATAATTATAAACTTTGATGATTTTCGACCCCTTGTAGGAGGCATTTGAGCTGGGATTCATCAGATGTTAATAGACCACTATATTCTTTAATGAGACCGACTCCATATTCAACAAGATCATTAACAAATTTTAAATGAATGATAGTATCACGAGCTTGTCATCTTGATCATTACATAAGTTAGGATCGACTCAAAAAATTTATCTTGGAGGTGCAGACTTTGAAACAGTTTCTTTGATTTTTCTGTAGCAAAATCTTTCAAGTTTTTGTATTTTAATTCATTTGAGAGTAAAGAAGGGTATTTCTTGAGTTTCATTACTCAAATTTTGTATGTACTTTATAGCACGCCTTTTTGATTCTGAACTTAATGGGCTGTCAAATAGAGCTAATCCAACAAGTTCCTCGGAAAAGTACCATAAGTACTGGAATATTTTTTGATGTTGAGATTCGAGATGTCTAAAATTAAGTTCCAGGAATATAAAGTAGGGATTTTATAAAATTCAGGTCATGATTAGGTATATTTAAAGCTTGAGGATCACACATCCGGGCTCGGAAATACACTCTCATTATAAACAAACAAATTTTGTGCAATTCTCGCTCCTTTATGTCGGTCAATTTGAATTGAGATGGAAGCATCCAAATTTTTAGTCAATAAAACTTTTTATAGCTATCGGGCGTAATGTATAGTAAACAGGTGACATACATTTTACACATCGTGGATACACATCAACAAGGAATATAATTACAAGGTTAAAGAATTCTTAATAGTCTTGTCGAATAAGTTTCTTTTCCATACACATTTCTTCGCATAATCAAGGGTCTCTCGTCGCATAAAACATGACTGGAATACTGGGCTTATAATTAATTCCATAATATGGTGTCTATATACAAGAAGTAAAGGGGTTTCCCAAGTTTTTTTCTGAATAACAAAAATAACTTCTAGCAGTCCTAACCGTATTTTAATTTGTTGTGCCAAAGGACATGCCTTTAATTTGATCACGTATTTTCCATCATGAAAAATTTGAAATAAATAGGAGTGCTCAGAATTTTATCTCAGATTAAAATAAAATAAGGTTTAATTACTTTACTTATTGATTAAAATTTGGCTATTAAGACTTTTTGGATCAAGTAAAGGTCTGAGAAAGTTCAAAATATTTGCAAAGAGTATTTCTTAATACTCAATTACGAATTATGAAATGAATTTAACTTATAAAGCCTTTTTATTCGAAAAAAGGTCAGTTAAAGGTCAAAATTATCCTAATATGACCTGATTCTTCTATTTCGAGTAATAAATTAACAATTGCTAATAAATGGGGACTCATAAATTGTTAAAATAGATATCATTTCTTCTAACGAGCATCAGGGTTTTTAAGTTAGTCAAGATGAAAAAAAAAAAGAGACCTGTCCAGGGTTTCTGGAAGTGGGAAGCATAATTTAAAGAAAGTTGCGAATTTCTTGTTAAGTTTGGAGAATAATATAATGGAGGATCCCACTAAGTCGATGAATCGCCTCGCCAACGACTTCTCTTTGACTTATAGGTCCATAAGGAGGGATATAAAGCACAACTTGGGATTCGTGTATTTCACAAGGATCCCACACCACCTTCTGACTGAAGGCATGAAAGTCAAGATGCTTGAAAGGTACAAGAAAGTCCTCATATAGATCAAGGCGAATGGGTCAATTGTGAAAAATTTCTCGGAAAGAAGATCTTCACAGTTGATTAATTCCACAACCGCTGGAACGACAGCTGGCTTGCGTAAACAAAAGAAGAGGCCCAAGGGGTTAACATACAAAATATCTGGCCCAAACAATGGTTCTCGGCGTTGTAGCCTCTGATGGAAAGAAGATGCTTCCACTCTTTTTTTATAGGCTCGAGAGAAAATCCGCCAGGAGACCTACTGTATGGTGCTTAGGTACATATCTTCACTTGGCTGAACACCAACAATCCAGAGGGTAACTACGTGTGGACTACCACCCATCTTACACGTCTGCTAAGTTCCAAATATTGTGTGCGGATAATATTGCTCGATTCTGGTACAAAGAGATCCGGCCCTTTCCTCACCAGATTTGAATGTACTTTTCTATATGGGACATTTTGGAGAGGGAAAACAACAGGGCTTCACACACAAATGTGGAATCACTGAAGTCCTCCCTTAATTATTGGTGTATTTCTAAATCCATCACTCGAGTCCACGTTTTGCTGCCCTACCCTGTATATATTTTTGATGTATTCATCTTAAAATGGGTTGTCTTATCAAGTTAAATATCAATTCATGCTCTCTTGGATGAAAGAGATATATGTATTAAAAACATTTCTTATTTGTAATGTAATGCGATCATTACTTTTTGCATCAAATAGATTAATTACGGTTTTTCTAGCATTGTTTTTAGACTTAAAAACTAGGGCACTCAGTGGGAAAATAGGATTATAAACACGTGATTTAGCTTTCTTGTTGGCATGATCCCTCCCTTTTCTTGGACTACTCTTCATTATTTAATATATATGTATGTATTTTTAACAAAACATATTCAAAAGCCTTAACTTTGAGTGTGTTTTTGCATTAATCTTAAGTACCAGTCTTAAGGCTAGAATGAACTGAACCGAATAAATAAGGACTGACACAACACTACAACTTCAATAGGGTTGGGCTTTTGCCCTTCCCCAAAATTAAGTAACTTTTTGTTTTCTAGAAAATTAAAATTTTGAAATTAAAAAAAAAAAAAAATGAATAATAATATAATTTTTCAAATTATTTTTGCAAAAAAATTAATTTTTCTAATTTATTTTCAAAAAATCTAATTTTCTGTGAATAGCTATGGAGTTTTGTAATTTTTCTCAAAAAATGTAATATTTGAAAAAAAAATTTCAATTTTATATTTAAAATTTAATTTTGGTAATTTTTTTTCAAAATATTTTAATTTTTTGTAAGCAGCTATGGATTTTTGAAATTTTTTTGCTAAACATTTAATTTTTCAAATAATTTTTTAGTGAATAGCTGTTGATTTTTGAAAGGTTTTTCCAAAAAATCAATTTTCCCACTAATTTTTTTTAATTATTTTGATTTATTTGGAAAAAAATATATATATGTATATATTATACTGTACCAAAATGGCAAAAATTGAGAATTTGGTACCGCTGAATTTTTTTAATTTTGCATTTTATTATCCTAAACAAGAACCATTAAATACACAAAAAAATGGTCCTTCATGGATTCGTTTTGATTTGAAAATATGTAAGATGTCGAAAGAAAGAAAATTTTGGCGTTGTTTTATTAAAAATATCGATTTGAATCCAGTTACAGGATTTTCATTTCATTAAGTATTATAGATAATATATCTTGCAACAATACTTTTACATTGTTTCTCTAACTTGTCTCAAAGGATGAGTATTTTAGCTCCAAGCATGCTGCCAATAAATAAATATTATCTTTTGATACCGTGTATAATGTGCATTTATTTAGACGTTTTTCTCCATTTTTACTACTCGAATCTCATTTTTTTAAATACTAAATGTTAAATATATTGTTACTAAATATACTTTCGTTGTTCATTTACGCTATATAAAACACCTTATTTTACCAATTTATAATTCTGAACTTCAAAAACTGTATATTAAACTCTTAAAAATACGACCTTTTATTTAGTAGTTCTTAAATTCTAGTGTTGATTTATTTTGATTTCAGCATAGTTTTATATTTTTCATTTACTATGAATATTTAATTTCTTTTATTTTCTCGATAAAACTAATCAGTTGACTTTGAGGAATGACTACCGTGGTATTGTTCAAATCCTCGATATTAATAATTGATTTATCATCCCGATTAAGGTTAGGGGAACAATTTGGCCATACATTGATATCTCACAAATCCCTTTCATCTCTAATGTCTCTTATTTTTGATATCCTGAATTGTCTATCTTCTTGCTTAGAGCTTGATAGTAAAGATAGTAGAACAGGCTTGAGTGCAACTATTAGATAAACTTTTGGTCCATAGACTTGTTCAAATAGTCTGTGAACTTCATACCAATAAATTACTGCTATGTAACATAATAACTGAGCTCGATAGTGCCAAAAATTTAGTTAACTCATTTCAAGTGTCCTAGATTATATGAATAATACAAGCTTGTGCCCGTTGACTCTTTTCCCGTTCAACTTTTCAATTTGTAAAAACTTTCTGTTCGCCGTTCATTGGTTCATTTTTCCGTTCAATTGTTCATTTTTGACTTTTTATTTATTTATTTATTATTTATATGATATAAAAAGTGTAACTTAAAAAAAAACTTATTAATATATAAAGTCCTTTTTGTTTCGTAATACATAAAAATGAGCCTCAAGGGCGTAGCTTACTAAGAGCAAAATAGGCAATTTCAGGGTTCCTAAGATGATAATCTCAATTTTTATAAAATGGTGTCCAATTTCTTCATTTTTTGTTTTGTTTTTTAATATCTTCAAAATAAAGGCTGTAATTTTATTCAACGCAACCTCTATTTTATTTTCAACAGCCTCCCTCCTTTAAAAAATAGCAGAACCGAAATATTTTTTTCTGAGTTACCTTATTTACTAGAAAAGTTGAGCCGTGACATAGACAATATAGGCAAATGATAAGTGTGCTGTTAATTCAGGGTTCCATAATGGATACAAAAAAAAAAAAAAGACCTCGAACCTAACCCGACTTTCGGACCGACTTTATTTTTCCAACATTATAGTTGGGCCAAGTTGATGACATAAAATTAGGGTCGGGTTGGCCTTTAATTATTAGGCCTTGTAAGGTTTCATTTTTTACTTTGTGACTGAATTTTTTTGGAGAGACCTCTGATTGGTTTGAATTGCTTTGCTGATTTTTTCAAAAGGTTGTAAATTCCTCCTCTGATTTCATCTCTGATATACCCACTGTGCTCTTGTTTATCTATAGTATTAACCTCTCCAGACATGTGGGTTCTTTTTTTCTTATTATTATTTATTGTTAGAGACATTAATGCAAGACTTTGGGGTGATGCTTGTCGTGTGAGAGGATAAAATTAGTCCCGAATCACTTGTCTATATTTTCGGGATCAACCCAACCTGAATGCACTACTCCGATCAGTTAATAACTGCATTTATTAGCATGAAAATAATAAGGGCATATCAACGGTTTGCACTATACATTTATTCGTGTAGTTTTTTTTCTCTCTCTTGGCCTTTATTCAGCATTCACATATTTTCATATTTTAAAACAAGAAAGACAAAGATACGAACAAAATTAAACATGCAAATAGAATAATAAATAGATGCAAGTAATAATGACAGCCATATGATAAAATACTCGATATTATAAATATTTCAAAACACTCTTGTACAGCTTCAAAATCACATTGATATTTGTGGAGAAAGGTACGTGGCATTTTCTCTCTGAGCATGTTCTACTATCTTTACTATCAAGTTTTAAGCAAGAAAATAGAGAATTGAGGATATCAAAAATATGGGACGTAAGAGATTCGAGAGATATCAGTGTACGACCATTCTGTTCAAGTGTGGATGCTACTCCAATTATTAATATCCATAAATGGAACAACGCCACTGCACCTATGATCACAGTAGTAATTCCTCAAAGTCAACTGATTAGTTTTGTCTCTTCACCACTTTGACTTCTCAAAATACCATGCCACACACACACAGTTGTGAAAATGCAGTAAAAGAAGTAATCAACTCTTCAGCTCAAATTTTTGGACAAAAAAGGCCTTATCAGAGCAATATTAAAATTGTGTTTAATTTTCCCGATTAATGAAACAAAGAAATAATGAGAATCAATAATTGACTCTTAGTTTCTTTTTTGAAAGGTTATCGCAAGAAAAAGGGAATTAAACATTCATTTTAAATAAACTGTTAGAATATAAAAATTAAAATATGCTTAAATAAAAACAAATCAACACCAAAAGTTCAGGAATAACAAATAAAAGGTCGAATTATTAAGAATTTAATTGACAATTTTCGTAGTTTAAAATTATAAATTGGTTGAATATATTTTTTAAAATCTAAAATGAAGAACGAAAGTATATTTGGTAATAATACATCGGACACTGTGTATCAAAAAAATAGATTTTAGTAATAAAAATGAAGAGAAACATCAAAATACATGCGCGTAATACGCAGTACTAATAAATAGTATTTATTTATTGGCTCCTTGGAACTAAAATACTCATATTATGAGTAAGGGTGATAATTTTTTTTTGGTAAGAATAGAAAAGGGTGCGAGGAGAAGAGAAGAAATACTTATGGCATCATTGATTAAATAATTTACATCTTCTTCTATCAATCAATAACGTTATCATTCCCGCCTTTATTATTCAATATTAATATGATATTAGACGCTGATAGTCGATAGAGAACTGAATAAAATGCCTAAAATAACGTCACCTTCTATCTGGATTTCTGAAAATGGAGGCCCAGGAATTTGAAAAATACTTACTTACCAGATGAGAAACAGATGGTTTGTAAAATTTGTCTATATAAATGTGCCTTAACATAAATGCATGATGGTATATTTTTCATTATGTAGATTATATTTAATTAAAGCCTTCTTTTTTAAACTTGGAACTTCAAATATATTTCGAAAAACTCTAATTTGTCGTTTCATTAGCTATTAATCTGAGAATAAGGTTCATAATGAATTACAATTTTATGGAGTGTGACATTTTCAAATCTACGGTAACGGATAAAAAACGTCTAAATCGGATATACGTATATACGTAGTATACCTTCATTAAACATTTTGCTAATAATTACTTTCGTTATACCCTCAAAAATCATATTAAAGCAGGCAAATGATCACATCAGTATTGTAAACATATGTATCCCCCCCCCCCTTCTCCTTGCACGCGTTTTTCTCTACAATATTATCAACTTTAATTATGAGGTAAGTTAGAGAAAAAATGTTAAATTTTTTGTCAAAATAAATATTTCATCTATAATGCTTAAAAAATAAAAATCCTATAACTGGATTCAAATCGATAATTTTAATTAAAAGGAATGCTAAAAATTCTTTTTTTTTTAAAGTTTTACAGATTTTCAAATCAAAACGCATCCGTGAAGTACAATTTTTTTGGACGTTCTATGGTTATTTTCTAATTTAGAAGGAATAAATGCAAGTATTTAAATATCCAGCCATACCAAATTCCCAATTTTTGTCATTTCGGTACAGTCTAATATATTCATAATCCTATGGACGCCCCTGGTATCTGTTTGTCAGCTATCAATATTTCATCTACTCCTGCCCCTTATTAGTGTAATTATCGTGAATGGATTAAACTCGAATTACGTGTAGTTAAGTCGTGAACCATTAATTATCTACTGTTATATGAATAATATTTTGGTTATATAGAGTACTATGTGTCTAAAAAAAACTGTAGTGTTCCAAAAAGACTATTTAATTACGGAAAGCAACTGACCAGGGGAAGGGCTTGTAAATGACACATTCGATGTGCATTCATACACTGAATAATATATTTGTTATGGATTACTATTTAAAAAGGATGTACATTATACTGAAATAATAAATATGTATACAATTATAGTATATTCACTATTGCTAAAAGGTACATTAATTCCTGAAACTAATCCCTATGTCATATATATATAAGTAAATAAAACAATGGTGATACATAGCAAAAACTTAAAATACTTCAGTTCTATCAGTCCGGTCCTAATAAATTTGTCAATCTAGGGAGCTGTCTTTATCGGTCTTTTATGGTAACTACTACAGTTGAAATGACTCATGGGTGCCCCCCATGGGGCCTGGAGGGACTGTAGTTTCCACTAAATCAATGAATTTTTGATAAATTATTGATATGGAAGACAAAATTATTAGGAGAAAACGTGAGAGAAAAAAAAAGTCATTCGAACAAATTATGCTGTTGGTTTTTGAAATTTATTACAATTTTTTTTTAAAACAAGCCCACCCAACCAAAAACAAAATAAAAAACATCATCCTGCAGACGTTCTTACAAACTACGTCATCAAGAAGTGGATGCTTCATAACCTCTTTCAAAAAGAGAAGATACCCGAAGAAGTAGGAGTTGTGTGGTAGAACTTATTATTAGTGATGTAAATCGTTTGTATTTCTTAGCTGGCCCGTTTTTTTTTTTTTTTTTTTGAATTGCTAATTAATAGAACATTTATATCTACACTTCAAATAAAGCATACAATCAGTACAGGCCCATGATATCAGAATTTATTAAAAAACTGGAGAGGCTAGAGACGCAATGTCCTTGAAAAGGTCGAATATTGTCTAAAAGCTGTGTCCGCTTAATCATAAATTTAGAACATTCATAAACCAGATGAAGTGGTTTTTCATATCCTAAACTCCACCCACGACATAGTGGGCTAACTTCATGGTGTATGAGGTGATATTGTCGGCGTAGGAGACAATGCCCAGTGATAACTGTAACCAAGGAGTTTAGTTTTCATTTGAAAAATCCAAGAGATGCTTCCACCTCCCAAGTGAACCTCTTGGGAACATCGCACGGCATTGACGGCAATAGTCAAGGTTCGAACAAAGTGTCGACCATTTGTCTATGTAATGGGCAGATACCTTTTCCCTAAGAGATGACCGATGGAATTCTAACAATTCGGGTAGAAGGTTGATCCAGAGCTCCAATTTTAGGCTAGCATATCAGCGACATCATTTCTAGTGACATTACTGTATCCTCTTACGCAGCAGAGGGAGAGAAGAACCTCACTAGCTAACGACCTCAAAAATTCTGTATCTTGGACAAGAGAACTCTTTGTTTCTATCGACTGCAATGCTCCAAATGCTGCTGGAGAGTCTGACCAGATACAAAATCCTCTAGGAATTGGTAATCTGAAAAATGAATTTTCTTTTGTTATTATTTAATTCCTGAGTAGTGAACCCCCTTTTTCTACTAGATTCAATAATATTCAAAACTTGATTGAACATTCGTGTGTGCTCAATAAAGAAGGAGAGTAGGCTTAATAATTTGTTGCAGAGTAAGTCCTTGTTAGAGATAGAGTAGAATTGAGGTTCGAGATTAGAATAATTCTAGCTTACTTCTTTTGTTATTTCCTTCCCTTGTCACAGTTGACTATAGCTGACCTAATGAAACGACATGATACGCAAGTCTCTCTTCTCCAAAACATTATTCAAATTGTCATGATTACCATGTTGGTGTTAAAGGTCTTCTATGGAAATGATAACATCTGAAATGCCGTACTTAATAACTACGTCATTTTAGTGGCAAAGTTTCATCCTATCCTCTTTCAAGGAGACAAAATACTTGAAGTTTAAAGTAGGAGGTGTGTGGGCAGAAATAATTATTTTTCCTTTCTACCTATTATTCGTGATTTTCTTCAATCTTAGCTAGGAGAGAAGAAAATAAAAAAGATAGCTAGGACCGTAAGACTCAAGTACCGACGTACTTAGGACCGTTGAATGTTGAAAAAGTCAGGACCAATAAAAAAAACCCCGATCATTCGAATTCGACCAATCAACGTCAGGAACATCGTGTAAGGAAAAAATCAGAAAAATCAAGAAGAAATAGATTAAATATTTTTGTCTACTTTATTGAATGTTGAATCACATTAAAAACTAAAGGAATTCCTTTAATGAAATATATAATTTATATGTGCATATTTTTACCCATCTCCTTGATATGCGACTCCTAAATATCCCTTTGATTTTGAAAGGCACCCATTTGTTATTTATCGTGACCATTAATCATCGGACAGATTATTACTCTAGATTAAAGGAAAATGCTTTTTTAAGGAAAAGGGACATTATAATTATATGTATGTATGAGTATATTTTCCAACATAATATAAATATCTACGTGATGCAAGAGTCCTTCAATAATAAAGGATTTAATAATTTATCCTTGTTATTGTAGTTTTTCAAAAGAAAGGACATCATATCTCACTATGTACATTATCCAGGGTGGTTTTGAACGAAAGTCTCATCATAAAAATTAAACAACTCACATACTAGGGTTTGTATTATAATACATAATACAGAGTGCAGCAACATAACTTCCTTTTTCCAAAAGACAATAAAAGAAATGTTATTAATTATAAAAGTTTTATTTTGGTTTGCTAATGATTGTACATATTTAAAGTTTTGTTTTAGACAGTTTTAAAAATCATATCAGATCGGCGACGTCCTCCATTGTTCATACACTGAACTTCATTATTTTAGTACCGAGTGAGTTTTTTGTTCCTCTTTAATTTAATTTTCGTTAAGAGATTTTAAATAAGATTTTAATAGGCAAAAAAAAAAAATTGTAATTGGAGATTAGGCAAATGTTTTAAAAACGTGGGGGTTTGACAATTTATGTTTATACTTAAATCAAATAATTTTGCTGATTTCAAATTATGAAAATGTACTGAAAATCGTTTTTGTATATTAGAAATTAAAACAATGAATTGATTTTATAAATCGTACCAATAAAACTCAATAAATGATTATTATAGTTTGTTTGTGTAAAGCGGACGCTGGAAACAGAATATCAAAAAATAATCACAAAGCTTTGTCATAGTAATGTGAAAATAAATATTAATTAACATTCCACGTTTTGGTGCCCTACCCTGTATATGTATGTATAACCATTTATCGAGTCATTTTTGTGTGTGTGTTAACTTGAGTGCTAAGGGGTTTCATGATTTGAAAAATAAGTAACTTAGAATTACTATTAATTATGTCGTTCCAGTACAAAGAACGTTGTTTGCATCCAGATAAACACTGATGATTGATGAGCTACAACGTGAATCATTTCTTCTTTTTTATATGAAAACATAATGGATGGAAACATTTCATGCATGATTGACCGGGTGGTAGCAACAGTTGAAAATTGTAGTTGTTCCCTCCCAATGATATATCAGTAGAGTTGAAGAATGTATTACATTCTGGTATGGTAAAAAAGAACAACAACTGCAAGTGAAAATGTCATCACAGACAATTTGAAGAATGTTTTAGAGGAGAGCAAGACGATCTCTGGCATGACGTAGATTGCCTATAAGCAGCTATTAGAGAAAGAAAATATTTACATATCCCACTCCGTATCTGTCAATGATATAGGGAGGAATTACTCCGATGTCGATCCTAAATTCTACTCAGAGTCCATATTAGAGATAGGGTAGGTCAAATACTCAAATACAGTATAAGTAAACTTATATTATCCGAGATCCGAAAAAAACCCAGTTTCGGGTACTTTTCGAATTTTTACAAAGCATAGGAAAGATCCAGGAGATTTTTTGGACTTTAAAAAACTTAAAGTATTACTTACTTGTAGAATAAAAAAATAATAACTTATCCATATTAAGCGTAGCATTGCTATTTATCTAGATCCAAGCTGCGATAATAATTATTTAATTCTTGAAGACAGAAGACCTTAGTTTAAAGTAATAACTAGTGATGTCCAAATTATGCAAATAAGATTAATTTGCATTTTGGGCTCTTATTTGCATTTTCGACCTTTATTTGTATTTTTCCCGCCATTTTTAGGGATAAAATATTTAGTCGTTAGAGTAAAGGGAGGATTGAGTTCGAGTATTGGAGGAGGAAGAGAAGAGTAAGAAGATTGACGCCATGAGTTATAAACGAAAAAGTACTCTGATATTAAAAAATATCCGTCTTGCCGCTAAAGCTATTTAGAATTTTTAGAATATCCAATAAAATTTATTTTCAATATATTTACATTCATTCGTAATGAACGAACATCTTTCTTAATTGACACTGCCTAAGATAATTGATCCCTCAGTGCTCATTAAGGAGCTCGGTATCACCCAGATTTGAATTTATGTGCCTGAAACAAAGTATTTGCTATGCAATCTTTGCACCTTTAGCGCTAAAGCCAATAGCAAGTGTGTCCTAGAAGAGCATGAACAATGGGTAAGACATAAAAAGAATGTACATTTAAATAACGAGGGAGATAAAGCTACACAGAAGGTGCTCAACGTCCTCCCCTCTAACGATAACAGCGATGGCGTCTTTAATACTGACCTAGTGAAGCCCTTGCTCTCTGCTAATATCCCCCTTGCCAACATTAACAACAGGGAGTTCAAAGACTTCTTGGAGAAGTACTCTAAGAAGACAATGCCTAGCTGCACTAGGACAATGGAGAAAACAAGCAAGGAGGTAGTGAGCAAAATCAAGGAGAAACTTAAGTATAACTTATTGTTTCTCTCCATTGATGAACCCATAGACAGTCTGGATACGGCCACGTTTGTAGTGCTGGCAGGACCATTGGACGGGGAATACCTGGAGAGGCCATAATTGCTCAACTTGGTCAATTTAGGTACCACTAAAACCGCACTGAGCATCAGTGCACATACTCTTCTCTGTTTGAGCTCCTTGGAACCGACTTAAACTACGATAAGGTGCTGTTGCTTCTCATAAATGGTACTCCCTACTGTGTCAAGGCTGGTAAAGGTCTGAAAGAGATGCACCCCAACCTCGTTCACTGTTATTGTCTCACCCACAGCCTCAACCGTATTGCCGAATTAGTTAGGTACAGTTTTCCAAATGGGGACAAACTCATTGCCAGAGTGAAGAATATTTTCATTAAGTGTGCCGGCCGTAAATTTGAGTTTGCTGCCTCTTGCAATGTTCCCCTCCCTCCAGAGCCAGTTCTTACAAGGTAGGGAGCATGGCTCGAGGCAGCCTTCTTTTACTGCCAAAAATTTATTGTTATTAAAGAGTTTGCCCAGCCAATGCCTAACAACGAGAGAAGGGTTATCGATGAGTCAAAGAGACTGTTCAGAGATGCCTCTTATACGCAAGCCCTCTCTATAATCAAAACAAGTTTCAAGGTACTAAAAGAAAACATCACTCAGCATAAATAAAGGCTACCTTTTGTACAGGCCTTGTCCATCATTGAGAATGTCCATTAGAGCCTTACCATTACCAAGCTTGCCCACAAACTTGAAGTGATACTGAAAAAAATCCTGCCAATGAGAAGATGAGTCTTATTGCTCATTGCTCTCTGGCGAGAATATGCCTGGCGTAAAGGAGGATCCCAATACCATAGCAAGATTCAATTGCGCCCCATGACATCCATGGACTGTGAGAGAGCCTTCATTGTTTTCAAAGATCTTCTCGCTTACAAGAGGACTAGGCTGACGGAGTACCATCTGAGGGACTAGAGGATAATTCAATGGAAAAAGAACCTGCTTTATTCAGAAATTTAATAATATATATATATATATTTTTTTACAAGAATACATCCTATTTTAAAAGATTTTTATTACTATTTTATCTGTATATTTAATTCTATTTATATACATTATTAGGACATAACTAATAATAACTATTCCATGTTCTCATGAAAGACAGACAGTACCCATGAGGGTTTGCTCGAGAGTAATAAGTATAAGTCTTTGTTGGACTCGGAGAATAATTGTGGTTCGAGATCGGAATAATTTCAGCTTATATGTTAGGATTACTACGTTCATTTTTGGTTTATTTTATTTTTATATACCGACACGAGATGTTTACGCATAACTGAAGATCAAAGAAATAAACCAAAACGCCACACCGCATCCATCAATGATCTAGTGAGAAATTACTCCATTGTTGATCCTCAACTCTACTCCTAGTCCAACAAGGACTTACACTTATAACTCCATAACAAATCCTTAGTGCTTCACACACTAGTATGTACTTTGTACTTATGTGTTCTCTCTTCAAGAATAAAACAATAATGAAAACAGCTTTAGAAAATAAAAAACATGTACATACTCTGGTAAAAATTACAAAAAGAGCCCGATCTTCAATTGTTATACTTTGTTACCTATACTAATGTATATAATGTCAAAATATAGATTGGACATGCTTTTCACCCCATACTCAACACATTGTGTAAATATATTAATGTACATATGAGGTGATGGTGAACTTCATTATATGATAGTTAAGACGTTAGACTGCCAAAATCCATTTGTCTTAGAATGACTAAAATGTTATAAATAATTTTAAATCATTGTATTAATAAAAAGTATATGTAATATATAGATTTGCAAAGTACATTATATATACTGGGTGCCCATTGAAAAAATGAACACTTACTAATTCAATAATTAATGAAGGTTGAGTTATTGAAATTCATTGATGTTTCGATATATTAAAGCATAAAAAGTTATTTACAAAACAAAAGAAACCTGAGCTCTTTAGCTTACCTACAAGTCGAGAAAATAAGACTTGAACGTGATCGTCAAATTTCCATTCTCACACTTCAAGCAGTAAGGCGTCTACAGGATCACTGTCTATACCGTCAGCAAGTCCTATACGTTGGAGAAGAAAAAGGGCTCTGTTAAATAGCCCAAACTGGATCCGGGGTAGTTAAAGAAAACACACCAGGCTAATCCTTATAATTCTATGAGGGCCCATGGAAGAGATTACGGGGTTTCAGACCAGACTATGCAGAGAGCTATAAAAAAGTGGGTGGAAAGAGTCTTGTGAGGGTGGAGAGGCCACTTTTGATATCAACACTGAAAGAAACCCATCTCCTCCGTTGCAAGATTTCTGTGAATGAGTTTTTTGAGTTCTCTTGAACTCTTTTTTTAGAATTTTACACCCCTCCCACAGCCCTCTACTACACCTTTTGAGTGTATGTTGTGGGGAAGGCCTGCAGTGCCCGTCATCCAAATATCGAGGCCTATAATCCACTGTTAGGCAGCACTGGGACGCCATGACAGAGAACTACATCTGCAGCGGGTGCCAGACCTTTCGCTGACGCCTGGAAGCCATCATAGCCGCTAAGGGCCGTTACATTCATAATTAATAACGACACGTCTATTTATAGTAGTAATGAATAAATTATATCTTGTTGAAATTTAAAATTAAAAGTGTGTCAGAAGTGTTTTAAGTGCTAGAAGTCCCTTTATCTGTTGTTATTTTTGAAATACAGTGAATTGGAGGTCAGTTTCTGAGAGTTGAAGATTGTCTCTTGAGAGCCCTAGGATAAATCAAGTAATTGTTTTTGACTGTTCTTCTTCTCTGTGGGAGGGTGTTTATATTTAATTTTCATATATACATACATATTATATAACTTTCTTTATTTACTTATAAAGAATTAGTCGGAACTTTTTAAAAGTATAGATACTAAACCTCCTGATTATAATATCAGGAAATCATCGAGGATTGATGGAAGAGGTTACTCCAATGTCTCGAAGGAAAATAAAAGCATTGATAGAGATGCATCGGTTCGGGTGAACCTGGACAATAACTTTAAATGAGATACTTTTTCGCTCAAAATAGAAAATACAGAAGGTTTATGCTTTAGAGGAGATAATGTTAAACACATTGATATATACGATATAGCGATGAAATATGGTTTTAATGAACATTAAATTGTGGGAGCTAATCCTAGATTTAGTCTGGTTCAAGCTTGTTTTTATACTTGATTCCCTATAGACGTTAGGGGTCGAATTGATGACTTTAAAAAACACAATGTGATGAAAATAAAAAATATGGACGATTCAATCGAGGAGTGAAACTTCAATGTCAAAGATGCTTTAATTTTGGATATATGAAGCATTATTGCTTGGAAAAACAAATTAAAACTTTTAAATATGAAAGGGCTCTCAAAAAAGCCATGCAAGAACGTCTTCCATCAGAAGTACAAATTGTAAAGAATAAGGAGGGCCAATTGGTAGAAGACAAAAATGAAGATAAGTTTTCCAGAATTGATCAAGATCTTCTATCCGAAAAACAAATTGAAGAGATTAGTGAGACCCAAACTGTAGAAGAAAAAGATAAAGATAAGTTTTCAGAATTGATCAAGATCTTCTATCCGAAAAACAAATTGAAGAGGTTAGTGATACCCAAACTGTAGAAGAAAAAGATAAAGATAAGTTTTTTCAGAATTGGTCAAGATCTTCTATCCGAAAAACAAATGTAAGAGGTTAGTGATACCCAAACTGTAGAAGAAACAGATGAAGAGAAGTCTTCCGTAGTAAACAATGATCCGACAAATGATGATGTAGAACAAGTACATATAATAATTGATAGGAGGTTTTAATGACACTTTTTCATCCAACCAAGCAACTCAAAAGCTCATAAAAATAATTCATTCAACAACTTCACGGTTTCTTTTGGAGAATAAGAAAGAAACCAGGCTATACGCCAGTCAAGTGGATACTGTTCTCAATAATGGATCAATTTTTGCACGCACGTATTTTGCAGATTCTCTGAATTTCTTTAGAACTGCAGAAATTGCTGAGGCCGAAATGAAATAAAAAGTTGAGTTGGAAGGGTCTGCGTACAGAAAACTAAAGACATTTCTTAAGAATGACAGATTTTCTGCCCCCTGTGTTAAAAAAATTATTCATGAAGGAAAAGTTATAACTAAACCTCTAAATATGTAAAACTACTTTCATTCCCATTTCCAAAACATTGTTGGCAAAAAAGAGGCCACTTTCCAAAAAGAGATGTAATTTCCACTGTTGAAGGGAATTATATCTTCTCCAAAGATATTATATCTAACTTTATAGAAAAACATTATAAGGATGATAAAACCTGTGGTCCAGATGGGGTCTCGGGTAAAGTCAATGCGAATTTTAGCGATGAAATCGTTCCGTATCTTTTAAAAATTGGATGTTCTATGGAAAAGTTTGGACGACTACCCAAATCATAAACAAAAGGAAGAATTGCATTGATTCCGAAAAAAGGAGATGGGACAAACTATAGCCATTGGAGACCGATTACGGTTCTCAATGAATCATATAGGATTCTCTCTGGAGTATTGTCGAAACAGATGCAACCAATTCTCAACAAAAAAATTGGGATTGAACAAAAAGGATTTTTAAAGAATAGGAAAATTTCCGATGTTTCACGCAATATTCAAGCTGCAATTGACACACTGGAAAGTAGGAAGAATTTTAGAGCAATTTTTAGAGCAAAGCTTTGGACTCTATTTCACATAGGTAAATTGTTAGATCTGTAAAGAAGTTACTTCCGAAACGTTTTTTACCCCGAGGGTGCACTGCTATATAACGGTACTTCAACGATCTCATTGGATGGACTAGAAAAGAGATATCGTCAGGGATGCCCCTCGGCTCCACTTCTTTTCATAGCTGCAATCGAAGAAATCGTTGTAGGTATTACAAAGAGGTACAGAGGCTTTGGGATTAGCTGTGAGGGATCTTTTGTATGCAGATTATGTAACTTTTACCGTTGAGGTGAATTCTGAGTCTCAGCTAACTGCCAGAATAAAAGTCTTACTTAATTATTTTCAAGAAAAAACAGGATTGGCTATGAATAAAAATATGACCTCTATTTTACCCCTTGGGCTCGAGGAAGCCTGAAAAGGATCTTAAAGTAGGAAGTTGCAAAGTTAGAAGAATAGTGGAAATTTTGAGTATCAAATGGAATAGTAGTGGTATTCATGAAGATAACTGGAACGAAATTCGGACCTCCGCCAACAAAATAATTTATTTTTGGAAAAGATTCAACTTTAAAAAAAGAGTTGACTTTTATAACAATTTGGTAATACTTTTAATTTTATATAAGGCTACATCAAGTCCGCAACCAACTGAAAAAGCTATTTTTTTTAATAGAAGACAAATGGCTTAATTGTTTGTTTGATAAGAATTATATCGAAGCCATGAAAATACCTAAACCCCACATAGGTGGTGGAGTAGCCCAACTATCTCGTACTGTCCCAAAAATTTAATCCAAAATTTTTGTGGATATTTCAAGAAATCCAGCAGTAGATTGGAGAAGAAGTATAACGAACCGAGAACTGTACATTTGGCTTATGATGGGGACTAATCTGACCAACAAAATTACATCTTGGATCTCTCCAGTTTGGGGCTCAGCTCAGAGAATAATTTAGATGCTCACCCCTGAACTTAGAAATGACTCAGCCATTCATATAATTCGGCAAAATATAAATGAAAAGTTCTCTTTCAGAAATTTAAAGCACCCCTCAATTTTAGAAGAACGCGCAATAACACGAAATATTTTAACTGTTCATAATTTAAATTCGGAAGAATTGCTCAACGATGGTAGAATAAGATTTCCACTTGTTAATTCTTCAAAATATTATTCAATGCTATGCCCGTGGCACGTTAAGATGGTCCAACTAAATTTTGATGCATCTGTAAAATGGACTCTGGGAGCTGCATAGTAAGCGTTTGGGCCTCCTTATGGGTTGGAAAAGAAAAATGGCGTCTTCTCTGAGGGGAATAAATGATGATAAAAAGTTTACTGTGCAGTCACAAATCTCCACTGATTGTATTAAATATACTAATCCCTGCAAGGACTGTGGAAAAATATATAATAACACACTTCATGCGTTTGTGGACTCCCCTGCCATCTATATCTTGTATATTTTGTATATATTAATCTAAAAGGGCTGACGAATTGGGAAGAAAAATATGTTAAAGGTCTTATTCTTTTTGGAATTTCAAAGAAGAAGGGCGGAACTTCTGAGGTAACAAGGGCTCTTGACTTTACAATTCTTAATTGTAAAGCCCTTATCGCCAGCCGACTAACTAACTATCAGCCTATTCGGGAGGATGAGTTGAGAGGTATCATCTTGGCAGCCTCAGCCCGCTATGTCTCTCTCACAATGAAAATTCCTAAATCAGGATTTGAGTCATGAAATTTTGTAGGGGAAGAAATCCAGTACCTTCCATCAACTTCACGGAATTATCGAAGTATTTGAAAAAAAGGTTTTAAAAAATTTTAACAAATATTTATCATAATTTTTAATTTGCATGTTTACTGTTTTTTTTTTCAAAGATTGATATTTAGTTGAAATTCTACCTCGGAGCATTAAGTATAAACAATAATGTTTATTTATGTAATTTTTTAAGCAATTGCTCCTGTTTATATATATGTATTTTCTATATAATATATAAACCAAATAAAGAATGTTGAAAAATAAATAAATAAAAGTGTTCAGATTTTAATAGACCACTCGGTATATTAATGATAAATCGTCTGGTACATCCATATGTATGTTCTCCCAGTACCAATGTTTATGCCAACTTGACAAGTGTATGAATTGTATGATCTTGTTCTATTTTCTTAAATTTTTCAATTCCAATATCAAAATCAAAAAAAAAAAATTTATTACTCTTCTTCTTAAAACATAAAAATAAATACTTATTTTTCACAGTGTATACTCACATGATCCCGAAATTTAAAAAAAAGAAGTTATATTCCCAGATATCTAGACAATACTCTATTGTGCACTCTTTCTTTTTAATACTATTTCTTACCTACTAAGGGCTATTTTTTTCTATTTGACTATTGGAATAATTGTTTTGAAAATGAAAGAGATAATTAAAAGAATCTTGTAATAAACGTTTTTAAGTAAAAGTTTTAATTATTTATTTATCGATTTTTTAATCATCTGAGAAACAAATAATGAATGAATATCTATATTTTCCTTAAGACATTCATTTTTTTCTTTCATATTTAATCTCATATGAGGATTTTCTGAAAAGTTTCGGACCTCAACGTGAAAATGTCAGCACTCGTAAATAAAAGCCAGTTATATATATCCAGCCTCTTTTGACAGTTACTCACCAAATTGACACTCATTCTTGAGGTGCAGCTGTTATGTTACAATCTTTTGAGGGGCTTGATATGAGGGTTTTTTTACGAGAAATGGACAACATCAAGTACTGAGCTGTCATTAAATATTCGTTTTTGAAACTATTACCTTTATTTAGATTCCAACAATAGCAAACGAATAAAGGCTTGTTATGTTACAATTTGACGTGTCAATCCAATTATCCAGAGTAATTGAGCCAAAGACAAAAAGTGCTTCGTGAACAATTATTTGACGAGAAAAATGCAGAGTGCTATTTGAACGGGTTTGAGAAATAGGATTAGTGCTGAGAGTTTCAAGGAGACTCTGCTTTTTAATTTAAAAAAAATAGAAAAAATGTTTTGTATCTTGGTTAGATCGGAAACTTTTGAGACACACCTCGTATGTAGAGTCTCCCAACAGAATAACAACGCGTATATTCACAAAGTAGAATGAGTAAAAAGTTTTTTTTCCTCTATCAGCCCACCACAATGAGTCCCCATATACCGTAATCTATTTCATTTACAAAGATCCCCCCTCATTGTATTATTAATTACACTTGACAAAAATAATTAAAATTTGCAAAGTTATTTTTCATGTCCAGCTTCAATTAATTCATGTTGCTTGCGATCCGACATTGTCTAATGAGCTTAATTCAATATGCATATACTAATTAGGTTTTTTAAAAACAAACAACCACACATTTTGATAATATCTCATTACTCAATGTGATATAGATAAGCCTGGTTCGTTAATAATACTCACAACATTTGAATGTACACTCTTTCTCTTTTACTCTTTTTTTTACCTACTACTTAAAGCCTCTGGGTCCTCATTATCCACTGATGCCCAAAACTTATGAAGTTCAATGTCTCCAAAATCCCTCTAGTTGCTGCTTCTTTGATGCCAGTGCACAATCCTCTACACTTTACAGTATCATTAACACTATAGACCACGGTATCATTTTTGATATAATTTTGATTGTGCTGTAAAACATTAAGTGTAAAAGTGAGGGGGGGGGGGGCTATGAACCTTTGGCCCCTATAGTTTTGGTGTCATTGGCACAGATTCTTCTATAAATATTATTTCCCTATTTTTTTAATACTATAACTCAAACTCAATTAGATACAAAGAGTAGCAATAAAAAAAATGTACGAATTAATAATTTTGTAAAGGGACTCCTGATACAGCCAGGGACACCCCAATATATTGCAGGACTTACTTTGAGTAAAATGTTTTTAGATGGTATATCAACCCATTCTTTAATATGAATGACATTCGAACATTGGTTTCGAATTAGTATTATAGAAAGAAATTGGTATTTCTTTTCATGAAACTAATTTGATTTTGAATGGAGTTTAAAAAAATACATTGTTTTTTTGTTTTTTTTTCAAATGAAAGAACTAACTTCCTTCGAAAGATACTTAAGTGATAGGACTAGTAATTTTATGACTATTTACAAATAGGTTAATGAACTTGAAATAAATGTATTTTCAATAAAAAGGAGCTAATACGCTGTACAATGTGTATCTGTGAAGGGGTATTGTATATAAGTAATATCGGAAACAGTAAAAGTATATTTGATATTGTTGTAATGTATACGGGATAACGAAAATATGAATTAATTTTATTGAAAAGGACACGGAATCTTTAGTGACACTAATTGAGGATGACTGATTATAACTGCATTATGAGTGATTTAAATAATCCCATGATTTGAGTGTTTCTAAAAATTAACCTTCCGTTTTGTTAATTCTAACACGAGGGCTTTCTTGAAATAAAATTAATTTTAGAAAAAGACAACATTTGAAGATACTTGCCGAATCTCCCAATAATTAATTACTAGACTTAGGTTTTTTGAGCAAAATGAGAATTTTTTTTTTGAAAAATGAGTACCCTTAATTTTGTCTTTCGATGATTATTGGTAGTGTTATACATAATAAAAGACCGTTCAACATTTACATTTGAAGTTGACAAAATATTCAAGAGTATTGTTAAACGGGGGCATGTTATCATCATCAATCCAAATGTCAATTTTGCACTAAAATTTCCCTTCCTCACATTGGCTGCTGTTGGAATTTATCTCCGTCACAAAATTGATCATATAATCATAACCCCTATTGCTCAACAATAATATATTTCCATACCAAAATAGAGTTGATTTTTCTGTTTTTTTTCCTAACTAATGAAGGAGAGTTTTTGCAGGAGGATTTTCTCGGAAAAAATATCCTCAAATCGGTTGTGTAATCGAACTAGAATCCAAATTTTCTCTATTTATTTCATACCAGGTTAGAATAATGAGCAATTTTAGCGCCAAAAAGGTGAAAATGAGCAATTTTTTGACTGATTGAGGGAGGGCTAACAAATCCTAAGTCTACTAATTACCTAATCAACTAATAATTCACAGCTATAAAATAAGACATGCTATCAAATCATTTTTGCATCTTCCAATACCTCTCAAGGAAAAGCTATTAAAAGAGAAACAAAAATCCCCAGTAGAGATTAAAACACCAAAGCTCGATTTATTCAGTATCTGAACAATACCTGTTATAATTTTAAAAACTTTTACTTTAAATATGTACTATTGTTATAAAAAAAAAGTCGGATTTATGAAGCTTTTTTTTATTGCCTTTTAGAAAAACGAGTTTATGTTGCCCACCCTGTATATTTGTAGTTATGTTGTTTGTTTAATTTGTTTAATAATTTATCAAGATATAATAGCTTTTGTAAACAAAAGTAGACAACTTATGAATATACAGCGTGTAACCATTATTTAACAACGAACTTTAAACGCCTACGACAGCTGTTCATGCACAGGTAAGACTTGTTTGTTGTTTTGGCAACCTGCTACAAGTGTTTGGCGTCAGTTAAAAAATGCATTGATCAACGGAGTATTTATTACACAATCGTGGAAAAGTAAGAGTGTTTTTGTTGCGATCCTCACTGGACGAAATGATGTTAAGATTGCAAACTTGTCAAATCAGAATAGTTAATTGTTTGGAGACTGAGGAAGGTACAAGAAGAGTCTGGAGGTGATCATGAATCAACAGCAAAGTGGGCTGATCACAAGATGAGGTCAGACTACCAGGGGGATCAGGATTTCATTTCAAATTTGCAAGAAATCATTGAGTATGAGCCATACAAATCGATGAGGGCCATTGCCAGGGATTTTTACTGTTCTGAAAGGCTGATCAGGAAGTGTGTGGCAGATGATTTGTGAGTAATAATCATACCAGATGCTAAGAGCTTAACTTCTGACAGGAAATACAAAGAAACAGAGACTGAACAATCCCACGCGTTTCCTTAACAAGTTGAATTACCCGCCTGAGCCTTTATGATCTGATTCTTCTCTGAATAGAAAAACTTTTACCTAGATGAAGAAAGAAACCAGCAAAACAACTGATGAGTGGCAATGAGGCCAATTGAATGTACCAAAAGTGAAGTAGACGAAATTACTAGCGAACTTTATTTGTACTTGGAACCATAAGATCAGAAGATCATCTGATGCCATCATATTTCCCAAAGTGACCTCAAGACCATGCCAATGAGTGCATCAATATCCTGAAAAATCATGTCAAGCCCTGGATTAAGGAAGTTGCAGCTTGGATGCCATGTCTGGCAACAAAAATATATTCTTGCCAACCTCCATGGAAACCGTTGACCATGCTATATGATTTTTTTTTGGCTTTGTCGGACTCGGTATTTCGTCTCCAAGTTCACTGCATCACCCATGGACTTCTTTGTATGAGATGCTGTTCAGTGACAGACCAACAAATCCTCCAGCAACACAAAATCATACTCTCATGTTGATTTTCGGTTTATTTTTTTGGCATGTCGGCTGTTAATTTTTTTTTTACAGCTACAGCTATAGTTTATTTGATAATTTTCAACTAAATATAATACAAAAAATTGTTAAGTAGCATATACTTACAGAGGTATTTTAATTTTTTGACTAGCTCAGAAATTTGAGGGGTTACGTCATATACTTTTATGACGTAATGGTGTTGCAACTACCAATTTTAATACATATTTAGTATAAAACGTTTAAAATACATCAGTACCCCGGTATATTACTGGTATATGGAATAACACGAGCCAAGATTTTTACAAAGGAGATGATACAAGGGGATTTAAATTGGTTAATTTTGATTCTAAACAAGTTTAATATTTTTTACCTATACAGTACCAGAGTACCATGCACAAAATTATGTATAAATATATTTATTAATTAATTTACTTTTATAAGTAAAATCGAATAAATATTTTTGGTTTATTTTCTTTTTAACCAAAGCAATTTCCGATATTTCATTACTTTTAATTATAATTATTGTTTTTCCCTTAGCTCACAATGCAAAGGTGTTAATTTAGACTCCTGTTAGTATGTCGCATTTTCTTATTTACTCCCTGTGGAGTGAACTTCCTTTTCCATTACATGCAACCATGGAATTCTAGACTCATGGAATACTCGCATATCATACATGCCCATAATGTAAAATTAGTGATTGGTTGAAAAAAGAAAAGATGAGTCAATCTCATTTTTTACTTCATTATTCATGAGGGGAAAAAATAGAAAAGTAAGGCAAACTGCAGACTACTAGAATAGTTCTAGGGCTCATTTGTCCTGTTCTTTTAACCCTTAGCATTTCCCTCCCCGAACCATCTACACCCAGAACCATTTTGGCCCCTATTACAATAAATGGCAACCATACAACCAAAAAATTAATCTTTTAACTACCATACAAACGTAATACTTAATTAAACTTTATGGCGTAGGTATTAGGGATATATGGGACTTCTTATGACGTCATCACTTGTCCCCACTATTTATTTAATCTTTATTATTAATAATGATTAATTATATTATTTCATCTGGGATGTGGCAAACCTTCTATCCAATTCATGCTACGAAGAGACAAAGAAGTTTTCCTAGTCCTCAACATTCCTTTGGACCTCTTAGGTACAACGTATTACTGTATGGCCTAGCTTTCATCTCAGCAATTTGTAGGTTGTAGGGAAAAACTCCTTGATAAGATTTTGGAACTGAGCGTCTACATCTATTTTAATTGAAAAATGTTTTTACTTTAGTAATGAAATTTTGATGATTTATAGAACTCATAGTTACTTTCCAATTTGAACTTGACAGTTCCATTGCCTAAAAACCGCTTCAAACAATCATAACCAATTCATTTATGACTTTTCTCCTTTATCATTTATTAACTGTACTTCTCAATAATAATACAAGAAAAGGATGGGGTGTAATGCTAGGGGGTAAAAGGACGAGGAGTAGTTGTCCAGGAGGTATATTTCCTGTTCCCTATACAACAATAATTCATATATATGAAACTGGATTGAACATTTGTGTGTACTCATAGAAGACGGAGACTAACCCGGACGATTTGTTCCAGAGTTGTAACTGTAACTCCTTGTTGTAATCATAGTAGAATGAAGGTTCAACGTTGGAGTTATTCTTGCCAATGTCCTTGTTTATTTCCACCTACTCCTCCCCCCTCGTCAACGCTCCTTGTAGTTGATATAATTACACGTCATGAGCTGAAGGCAGCTCTCCCCCAAAATATTATTCAGATTGTCAGGGTTACCATGTTGACTTTGGTTTTTTTAACATACACAAAATGCTATGGAACTGTTCAATTACACGTTATTGAAACTTTAATCCGATGACTGGACCCCTTGCTACTTGCAAACACCCTGCTTGATTTTGCAGTCGCATTATTGTAGTATCATCTTCTCCACTTTGTTAATTAATTATTGTATGGACGGACAAAGTGAAATATTATTTTCTGCTGCTAGTTTGTGTATTCGATATTAGAACCACTTTTGTCACTAACAAGTATATCAGTTTCTCAGCACAGTTTTAAGATCCCCGTTAAAATCTAGAATCCCAATTTAAAACAGCCACTTTTAATCTATTAATTATATTTTTATATGACCACAAGAAGATGGCGGGAGTGAGACATTTGGTGTTACTGAATTAAGAGCATTGCTGTCAATATCAAATGGCTGTTATATGATTTTTTTTTTTTTTTGGGGGGGAGAAATTAAAATATCATTTAAATTATTCAATATCATTAGTGCAGAGAAAATATTCTAATTATGATTAAATTCTTATATATATTTATTTTATTATGGATTTTAAAATCAATAATATCTTTTTTACAATTCAATAGTCCTAAGGATCAACAGGTCGGTTCTTCTGTCATACGGTCCTAGCTATTTTTCAATTTTCTTCCCTCATATCTAGGATTAAATAATATAAAAACGAAGAAAATAATGAGTGATAGCTAGAATGTATAATAATAGGCTATAGCCACACACCTCTTACTTTAAACTTAAGGTATCTTGCCTCATTGAAAGAGGTTATGTTAAAGAGCTTGAAGGACGTAGTTAGTAACTATAGGGCCCTCCTTATCCCGGTTTTTTGGAGCAATAAAAATCCCCGTTCAAAAAGGACTTTTTTAGTATTAAAATCCGTAAAATGATATAAATTATTTTTCAAAGTCCCCTTTTTAATATTTTTACTTTTGTGTAAGTATGGTTAAGACAATAAACACATTTTATTCATCCTAAATAGACAGGACAGTAAAATCTAATCTAAATCGGGTATTTACTCGTACTTACTTTTAATCTGGTCATTTCAATACAATAAAATTAAAATAATCAGACCTTAACCAATATTTATTCAGCAATCTTTTTAATTGCAAGTTTCTATAATAAGTTAATACTAAAAGTTTTAAGTCCATGTATCAAATCAAATATATTTACAGGACACTCCTTACCCCCCTCCCTCCCCCCTCCCATGCAAAATTATAAACTTCTATTATATGAATATGAGTAATCGTTGGGTAAATAAATGGTATACCCGCCCTCCGTTTAAAGTTTTTGGTGGAATGGTTTTTACATCTCTAATGGTATATCCTCATTGTTGTCAACCTCGTCTCATTGAATAATTCATCTCGTGATGAGGCAGGTATTAAAATTCAGTGGCTAGTCCCTAAAACAATGAAAGAGGACCTTATACTTTAAATGTTTGAAATATGAGGTCCTTAGGGACTCCAAATGTTCTTTTTAGTTTATAGATATAATTTGCTAGCTTTTAACTTTTTTAAACCATATTAAGAGGTAGTTTAACGAACTTACATTTTTGAAATTTAACACATTTTTTTTAGAAACACAATGCAATTTTTTTGGAAAAACAACAAATATAGATAAACAAAATGTCTACCAACAGTATTTTATAAATTTATATGAGAATTTTTTATGTGTGTCTAAAAGAACGAAAAATGTATGGACATGAATTGAAGCTTTCTACCTATCCGTCTGTTCTTATCCTTCATTACCAAACAATTCAACTGATACATACCAAAATTTGCAAGTACGCATGTTTGTTTACTAAGATGAACAAACATGTGCATATTCGGATAACCTTGGTTGCATGACCTTTATTTGCTGAAAAATACCTTGTTACTAATTTTTATAGAATAAGTCAGAAACTTTTTCAAAATAAAAAAATGTTACAAAATAAATTTAGTAGGAGTAACTTTTACATAAATATGACATTTGTGGTCATTTGAGGCTGACAGCAGCGATGGACTAAATAATATATATCAACCTTTCAACCTTTTTTAGTAATGTACCACCTGTAAAATATTTATTTAACCCAAACACCCCCTTACCAGGATAAACATTTTTACCTTCAGTAACGGGGGCATCCGTAGGATTCTCTCAATTTTTTAGATTTTGAACATGTTTTAAAAAAAAAAATTCAAATTTTGAAATTTTTTCCAAAGAAATTTCAAAAAACCACAGCTATACACAAAAAAATACAAATATTATTTATAAATTAAGGAATTAAGAAAAAAAAAAAATCCAAAAATTTATTAAAAAAAACTTTTTGGATTTTTTTTAAAAATCCGTGGCTATTCTCAAAAAATCCAATTTTGTCCCAAAAAATTTAAATCATGCATATATATTCCCAAAAAATTATGTTTTTTGGGAAAAAAATCAAATTTTTTTCGAAAAAATTTCAATAATTAATTTTTCGCATAAAAACCAATATAAATCCTTAATTGGGGAGAGGGGAGGGGGCTACAACCTCCAACCACACCCTGCCGACGTTGATAAAATATGTACCACCTATAAAATATTCTTTCAAAATCTCAAGTACCCCCTGGAGTGCCTTTAAGTACCCCCCAAAGGGTATGTGTACCCCCATTTGAGAACTACTGTATCATTTGACTATTATTAAGTTTCAAATCAAAAAGCTGTGTATCTTTTATTAGTGTTATTTTCTTCTTTATAATTGTCAAATACTAACTATTTTATAAGCTCATTTAAACAACAAGAAAATATAAGGACTTAATGCATTCAATATATTCCTGCGGCATTTTGAAAAGTTATTTTTTTTGATTTGTAAATCAGGGCACTTCTATATAATGATTACTATTTAAGTATTTGAATTTATTTTACTTGCTTCTGGCTAATTGAATAAGGAATGAGAAGAAATATGATTAAATGTAGTCATAAGTCGTAACTTGGTTCTACTTACTTAGCAGAAGGCATATAGCTTTACATATGTATGAACATACAAAGTAATATGATACATAATCATAAAAATAATATTATGTAATCATCATAGTAATAAAACTCACTCTGACTCATTATTTTTTCCCGCTAAGGCCCTACCATCAATATTGAACCCTTGGGAGGTTAATCTTTACCTACTTTCTTAATTATATTTGAATAATTGAGTAGGAAATCCCTTAGACCAGGGGGTTTCAACCTTTTTTTTTAGTGATGCACCACTTGTAAAATATTTATTTATCCCAAGTACCACTTATCAGCTCAAATTATTTTTAGCTTCAGTGACAGGCGCATCCGTAGGGTTATGTTTTGGAAGGGGACTTGGGTTTTGGAATTTAAAAAAAGAAATCCAAAAATTAAATTTTTGTATAAAAAATTTCTAATATTAAATTTTTTGAATTTAATTTCAAAATATTATAGTTTTTCGAAAAATAACTGAAAAATCTACAGGTTTTCGCAAAACAATTAATTTTTTTAGAAAAATTTAAAAATCCTTAGCAATTCACAAAATATTATATTTTTTGAAAAGAAAGTTTAAAAATCGATATGTATTCTCAAAAAATAAAGTATTTAAAAAAAAAAATCTACAGCTGTAAAAAAAGTGAGATTTAAAAAAAAAAAATCAAATTTTAAATTTTTTGGACAAAAATTTGAAAATCCACATTATTATCAGAAAATTAAATGAAATTTCTAATTTTACATTTTCTATTAATAATTAAAAAAAAACGTAATTTGGGGGGCTTACACACCATGTTTTCCCGTCAATTACGGCCGAACCAATAGATGAATTTGGTTTAAATTTTTCATGTATGTTTTTAATACTCCAGAAACGGTTCTTTTAATTTTTTTGGCTTTCAAGACCATCTCAGCCTTTAAAAAACATTTTTGCACTTTTAGTACAACCTGATATTAGAAGGTTCTTAATTTTTTTTTTTGCTCAACTACATATGCTACTATAAAGAGTGGGGACCCCAACTTACAGTAGCATGACTAAATTAAGAAAAAAGTTATTCCGATTCTTTAATATTCTAAATAATAGTTAAAAATTTGCTATCAGGGGCCTCCACAGGATTAAATAAATATATATATATATTTTGGGCGGGGGGGGAGGTTAAAATTTAACTTGCTTTGGCCCCAGTAGTTCACATGACCAACTACAGAAAAAATTAAATTTCAATGTTCAATTTAAAAAAAAAAAAAAAAAAAAAAATATATATACAATTTGACATTTCAATTTTTTCAAAAATTGACAACTATCTAAAAAAATAGAATTTTGGGAAAAATATTTCAGAAAATTCAGAGTTGTTTATAAGAAATTAAATTTTTCGCAATTTTTTTTTGAAAATCTGCAACTATTCACAAAGAAATAAATTTTAAAAAAAATTTTAAAAAATTAAATTTCTAATATATAATTTAAAAAAAAAAAAAAAAAAAAAAATAATAATAAATGTTTTTATATAATAAATTTAATATGACATTTTTTGAAGAAGAATTTCAAAAGTAGATATTTATAAACAGAAACTTAATTTGTGGAAAAAAATTGAAAAATTCAATTATATTTAAAATATTGAACTTTTTTGAAAACATCCAATTCTCCGATTCCAAGTTATCGTCCCATCGAACTGAACTGAAACAGAACAAAAGTGAAGGGTCCAGCATCGTCGTTGTGCCTATCTATTATCTGAGGGAATGTTGGACTGAAAGGGTTTTTATTATTTCAGAGTTTCTTATATCTCGCTTGGACTGTATTTCTGAAAAATAAAAATATGTGAAAAAAAGTTCATTCCTAATTTTTTTATACTTACTCGTTCTGGGTTATTAATTTTATTTTATGACCTTTAATTTCATTACACAAACTATAATATATGTACTTAAATACTGATAGGGCGACATTATTTATTTTGAAGATATTCTGATTTGAATAAGAAATGAAATGTAGTCCATTATTTTAAATACACAATTATATTAACGACATGCAGAGGCTCAATTTTTTAAAAGTTTAATTAATCAATTAAATTTTCATGTCATAAAACATGTCTAATTACCCAATTCCCCCCTTCCCCCCTTTTAAATTAAAAAAAGAGAATCTAAAAAACTTGTGAAATTAAACATTGATTTTTAGTTTATTAAGAGGTTTTGTGGATATTATCTCATGTATGCCTTTATCTCCTTCTCTCTAAATTTAATTTCATAAACTAAACTCAATTAAAATGCAATACTTATACTTTATTTAAAAAAAAATCCTTATCAGAAAAAGCCAAAATAACAAATAAGTATTGATGATAACTATAGTTGTATAAAATATGACCCTTAACGATTAGGGTATTTTTTATTATTATTTTTTTAAAGTAGTAACTCTTGACAAGAGAACATATGAATATAAAGTAACCATTACAGTCTGTACTTCTCAAAGACTGAGAGTAATATGGGAAATTTGTTGGGAGTTACAAGTGCAGGTACTTGTTAGAGTCAGAGTAGAATCAAGGATTGACATCTGAGTATTTCCTTGCTTGATACGGTATGGGATTTGTCCTTATTTCCTGCCACTCAGAGCTGGCCGCAGCTAATCTGACAAAACATTATGACAGCTATACTGCTCCCCTCTCAAGCCTTCTTCAAATTGCCATGGTTACAATGTCATTTTTTGGTTTCTTTTTTTTTCTTACTGAAAGATCATATTTACTACAACTCTAATAATAAATTCTAGAATATTCGAAAAAAGCTCAGAAGTTAGGATATTATAGATTAATGAAGATAAATATGAATTTTCGGTTGGAAGAGTAATAAAAAACGTGTTAATATTAAAATGCATACGTTTTTAAAGATTGGGTTTTCTCAAGACCCCAGCTAATGTTAAATACCTCATTTCAACTCTTTAAACTGATTTTTTTTAAGTATACGTCATTCAATCAAAGAATAGTTATTCCATAGTTGGGAAGAATTGGCTAAATATTTTTGGCCACTTTCAAGTTGTTAACTTAATTTGATCAAACAACCTTCCCTTCAAACAAAAACATATTTTTTTCCCTGTTTTTTTTGAAGTTTTCAATTGGAATTGAGTCAAATAAATCAATAATACCAACATCGTTTTCTTATAACTTCTTCATAGTTTTTAAAATATATATTACGGGCAATGTAGAAAATGCCCAGGCAATCTCTAAAATTCCAAATAGAGTGGTCAATGGTCATTTTAACTTCACTTATATCGTCAAGTGAAATGATTGTGAATAATTTGATTATTAAAGAATTCATTGCTAAGCAATTTGTTCATTGAGGATTTGATCATGGTACAATTTCATTGCAAGCAATTTGATATTTCAGTGTATTTTCATTGAAATTTATATTGTATTCACATAGTCAACACTATTTTCTCCGGTAAATTATAACTGAAATCGATCTTAATAATTCAATATGGCCTCTCACTCTCAATGGCAGCCTCCACTGTTTTCCTGTAGGCCTCACCAACATTACCAATGTAGTCTTTTGACAAATCATCCCATGCAGCCTTGATAGGGGACTCCAACGATCTCACAAACCCGTGATGCTTGTCAAAGGTAGCTCCCTCGACCTTTGCCTAAATGAAATAATATAAAGTATTAAGATCGGAGGCCACATGTTTTTCGACACATGCAAAATAAGCTTTTATCTAGACAACATCTTGTAAGACAAGAAATTCACGAGAGGGACTCAATTCTATTTTGAAAAATATACCTTTGCCAGCAAGTTTTGCAGGAGGACAGCTTTTGCCGAAAACCCTATCGCCACCATTATTCTGAGTATCAATGACCCCTTCTAATATCCTATGATACATTGTGCATGTGAACCACTGGTTCAAAAGGGGGATCACTAAATACCGCCAAAGCTTCCCTGAGCATCAAGGAACCCTTTCGATATCCTAAAATAAATTCCGGACACGGGATGTGTAAGCTGGTTTAAAATGTGGGTAATTAGCCACCGTCACCTCTTCATTGAAGCATCGATAACCTTCATTATTATCACAACTCAAGGGATTGTAAGGGCTCTGTATAGGTATGTTTAACTTTTGTGGTGGTTTATGACCTTCATGCAGCTCCTCTACAACAGGAGGGCTCAGATGTTTTTAATACTAAAATTCAAGCCAAAAAGTGAACAATTTGAATGAACTTGATAAAACGTTATATCAGCAACAAGTAAAGATCTAATAAAAATTTACATTAGAATTGCTAATCCTATTTAATCATATTCGAATTTCACGGTTGTCTATTTCATTTAGATTTTATTAGTTTCTTCAAAATAGACAAAAAAATTATTCAGATATTCTTTTGAACATCAAATGTAATAATTTCAAAAAATTATATTTTTGAACGTGTCCTATATAATTTCTTATTTTTTTCTTTAAATATCCTAAACATAAACACATTCACCAAATAAACTAATTTTGCAGCATATTGTGCTATTATGGGATTTGCTATAACATAGGTGCCTTTTTTTTTTTTTTTTTTGTAGATGGGATATTATTTTTGATGAGTTGCAATTGCACCACTTGTTCATAGTCATCTGACGGAATTGATACTGTCAGTCGCAATGTATCTTCCTTTTCTCTGGGAACTTCATGAACACTGAGGAATGAATCCTTGCAAGGCTCAAATTGCTTTCTTACGTTGAGCTGTTTGAATACATTATTTTTTGTCCCTAATCTGCAAGGATCAAAACAGCCAAGACTTAGTGGGGATCTGTTTTTCTGCGGTCGATACTTGGAACTTTTACTTTGACGCATTGCCCTACCTCAGTCTCCTTAAAGTGCCTTAAGGAGAGTGGCATTATCCATTATCTTGTATTTCTTGCTTGTGATGAGCTCCTCTCAGTTACACTTGCCCGTCCTGAGCAGATGGTCAATATTATCACTTTAAATATGTCCAATCATCTTCATTTTCACCCATGGTAACGCTGGAAGGTTCTGAAGCGTGGCAGTTACGGCTGCAGATGAAACAATTTTGTTCTCCGAATACATATCATTGATACAATAACCATTTTTTGTCATCAACCGGTGTTGACTCTATGCCCTTCACTTTAGGCCTTTCCTGGTCTATATTTCCGCACATCAACACTAATAGCCTAGACATATCAAGTGAGACAAGAGAATTGACAGATGTCACATATATACAATGGGTATTTTTGTGTTAGAGAAGTCACTAACGTAAAAACTTTCTCTGTTTATTTATTATTTTGTCAACTCTCTATCCCATAGTTGGGAAGAAATTGCCAATTACCAAGTTATATTTGGCTTATTTTCTGTTTCTTTTTGTACTTTTTAATTTACATGATCAATAATTAAAAAAAAAAAAAAAAAACATACACAGTATTATTTTCTTAACTGTCGATATTTCTATTATTCTTGCCTCTAACCCTTGTTCTCAAATGTTGATTTGTGCGTCTTTTTTATTTCTCTTTTTGGAGGTAAAAAGGTTGTAAGATACATTGAAGATAACTTCATCTAATGGTAACAAAAATGAAGAAACTAACCGTAACGTCACACATAGAGGGGCAAGGGTTTTTACTCTTATACAACAAATTTTTTATCACAGAATTACTGTCTAACATAATAATTCAAATTATTTTTGTTTTCAAGTATCGATCTTTCTGCTTCTTTTCCCTTTGTAAATGTTGATTGGTTGAATTCAAATTAGTGGTTATGAGGCTGTGAACAATTCCTAACAACTTTTGAACTAAACAATTACTCTATTTTTACCTCGGATTTATTGCCGTTTCTTTTTGTAGGGAAGGTAATGAATAAAACACTTGCTATCAGAATTGATTATTGCCTAGCTTATTACTTTGTTTATTTATCAAAAAGAATAAATTATGAAATAGCCATGACGTATCAAGGGGTAAGAGAGAATCCACAGAGGACAACCAAATACAAAGGGTATTTTTGTGTTAGTGCGGTAACATGGTGTCCCTTAATCAGTGATAAGGTGTACTAAATTATGTAAATGTATCCTCTTAAAAAAGGTCATAAATAACAAGTTTGACTTTTTTTGTAAGACTAATACAGATCGGATTTTATAACAAAACTGGTCCAGACTAAACTTGTGACGAAACAATTCAGTCTTACAAAAATTATAACGGTACTAAATCCTGTCTAAGATGTACATACCAAAACCGATTACTAGTAACGACGTGTTTTTATTCTTTTAATTTAGCTAACTTAACAGTCCAATGACGTCACTCTATATGATATATATAGTACGAGTATAAGGAACTGTAGCCTATATGATGTTGTATTTAATGAAATGATAAGTATGCAAGCATAATTAAAATAAATATATATCATTGTTGTTACATTTATTGTAACAAATAACCTTTCATCTGAAAAGACAATGATAAAAATTCCCAAAATTAGTCGATATTTATTTAAGAAATGTTGAATCAGTAATTCCCTGTTGGGAATTGTTAACTGTTTAGGAAGAGATAATTCTCTTTCAATCAATCCAATCGACAGTTGAATCAACAAAATATAAAGTAGTATTAGAACTCAAAAAACAAGAGCATGAAGTATACAAACCAATAAAGATCATCTTCAATTTCTAAACCCATTAAACCTTCCTCCTAAAAAACAAAACAAAAGATCATCTCCTTTCTACACCATTCTTATAATGCAAAAAAATAAATTAATCTACACAATTCTACAAATTTTTCCCATATTATTCTTTGTGTTAATATAATTTTTAATGTCTTTTTTCACTATAAAATTTCAGTTACGAGTATTCTTATCTCTCAAGGAAAATATCTTTTTCCGAGCATTTTTGTATTGATAATACATAATATATGGGTATTGAGAATCAATTGTGCATCTCTCATAAGCAAAGCTCGACAGTCGTTAAAATGAACTTATACACAACAGGGCTAGGTGATTTACTACCCCGGAATACCACAAATATTGGATCATTTTTGGACTAGGTTAAAAGTACTTTTCTTTACCAAATATACAAAGGCAATTTTGGGTCTAAATCATAAGTATTGCCTAGTGTCAAGGTACCATACAAAAATATTATTAAAAGTGATTTTGAAGTAAATTATAAGAAGTGGGGACTTTATATCCAGAACAAGTTTAGACTTTTATATCTTGGGAACCCTGAGATTTATGTTTATGAAAGTGTGGTCATCAGATTTAATTGACAAAGCTCTACAAGTAAAAATAGAAAATCCTTGAGATGTCTTCCGAATACGAATTCTTATTTATTTAAAGACACAGATAAAATTACTCATTGGGTTGGATCTCACTATTGAACTAAGGTGCCCCTTGCCATGCATAGAGATTCTCAAATCGTAATTTGGAATTATATTCTGTATTTATGGACGGTAGGAAAAATTTAGCGACCAATTTGTCCGGTACCTCTAGATGAAAATGATATGATCTGCGAGTATGCTAGAAAAATAGAAATATATCGTGGTCATACTGACAATTTTAAGAATCTTTTGGAGTAGAGCTGAATAGACGTCATGAAGTTTCATTAAATTAGCTGAGAGTAGCTATGAAATTAAGGAAATAAATACAAAACCAACTTTGTATGTATGAATGTTATAGCAGGAATTACCCTGATGTTCATTCTTAATTCTACTTCGAGTACAATGAGGACATTGATACTCTCCATCTTTGATGAGCACACTCAATAGGATTATTATATATCTACTACTTACCTATAATGACAATTGGATGCATTTTTTAGTCCATCCGTTTTTTTTTTTGAGTTTGCAAACTGAAGAGTTAATTTTCTTTTCCTATGCTTTCGTTATTATTATATAATTCCTAAGGAGTGAACTTCATTTTCTATTGCACACAATTATAAACAAAACCAGATTGAACATTTGCATCACCTCATAAAAGAGTAAGAGGTGGAATATTTTTATAATTGTAAGTCCTTGTTGGACTCAGAGAAGAATTGAGGATCGGCATCGGAGTAACTCTTGTAGATGTCCTTGTTTATTTATTTCCACCCCCCTTGTCACAGCTGCTTGTAGCTGATTTAATAAAACGTCATGACAGCTAAGCTGCTCTCCTTCAAAGCATTCTCCAAATGGTCTGGATTACCAAGTTAATTTTCGGTTTCTTTTTTTTAACTTGCCCAAAATGTTCCCAATTAGTATCAGTGATATATTATAGTATTGATTATTCCTAGTAATCTGGTAACAATGCAAAAAACCCGGGGAACAAAATTTTCCTACACCCCCCCCTATTTACTCTAACTTGAGAATAATTTAATCTAAATTAGTCAAATTCTTAATATTTTTGTTCCAATCTTTTAAAGTGTTCCCTTATTATGATTAATTCATGTTGAAATACAGTTAGTTAGGAAGATCTAGTACTTATTAATTTATTACGAGTATAGTTATCCAAAGTTATTATTATATATTTTGTAGCACTAATTTTTACTATTACACCTTGAATACAGTAAAAGTAATGAGCGGATGCATCGAGGTAGAGGTACATTATCTTTCCCGCTTCAGAGTTCAAAGGAAACATTTTAAATATTAACTGTAGCCATATTGCAGCAATTGAATCACTGGAAAATCACTTTCTTTATTAAATTTCTAAATACAAATTGAAGCTTTAAAACGTGAAGTCAGCCATTTTTATTTGGTTAACCCTGCGTACGTGAACTGGGATTTTCTGCACCCCAATTTTGCTAAAATTAAATTAAATCTGTTTAAAATATATTTTAATGCTGGAAACAGCATTAATATGCTCCTGAAACATCTTTCAGAATAAATATAGCTTTTTGTTGTTCAAAAAATGTATATTCATGGAACCATTCGCAAATTTTGCAATTTATAGTCAAGGTTTGTTAAATTTGATGATTTTTTTCATTTTAATTCGTTCATTTGGATTGTTTATTTCCCTTTTTTCAATTTAAGATATATACATTGCTACAAATATAATATCAGCTGTTATCCCATGCATTAAACATAATTTCATGAAAGTTAAAGAATACATTTAACTGCCAAAAGTTTGTTAAAAGTATTTAATATTTCTATGCAGTTTTCATTGAAAATAGGAACGGACTGGTCTGATTTTAAGTATAGTATCACACCTTTGATTATGATCATGTAAAAATATATTCCTTTGATTATTACAATATTCTAACGAATATAATCACAAATAATATCTTGTTGCTGTCCAAATCTAATGTTGTTTTGATGAATTATAGTAACTTTTTCTCTATATCAACAGTGTATCAAGAAATAAAATTCGAATAATATTTGTGCTAACGTTGAACCCAAGTTCACTATCTATTCCATAAAAAGGATGTTCACCAACAGAGGGTTAATAATCTTTCTCGTTTGTTTGTTTATACTTTACATCACCTTAAAAATGACAAAATCTCTAAGAGCATTTAGTAAGTTATTTTTGGGAACCTCCTTCTTTGTTATCACCGTATTATCTTTGATACCTTAGTATTGCTGCTATCCAGATTGTTATTCAACAAAATCATCAATAAAATGCACCTGCGTTCTGCCCGTGAAAATCTGCAGTCTCAATGGCGGTGTTTTAGCTTCTAAGCGAAACGTTTACATGTATATATTTCACTACGAAAGTAACTTTGCATGATTTTGTTATCACATAATCTAGAAATCTGTAGGATCGGATTTTTTTGTTAGCCCCTTGTATTTTCTAATTTTTTAAACTATTTTATATTTAATCATTTTCAAGAAAAAATAAATCCAGTAAATTTCTTTAGATTATAAATCAGAGAAAAACTTTCTAATGCCACAAGAAGTAATTTGCCAAATTTATGCATAAGTTTTTTTCTTATCATACATAATGTCTCAAGTTCTTTTCGTTGCAACAGGTGCTTTTTTAATGAGGTAATTTGGAATAAAGTTATTACTCCTAATGTATAATAGTGTTTTTAAATTACATACCAAACCTTTGTGTGTATATTATTTGAAAAATCTCCTTCTGGGGAGCTTTATTCAAGGATTGATTTATTAGATCACTGAATAAATAATACGAATATATACTATAAAACTAAAATAAATGTATTATATACAAGGATAGGTTAACACTGAATCACTAGAGGATTGAATTAACATAACCAACAAAATACAGAATGATAACTGTTTTTATTTACAAAAAAGTACATTTATCTACAGGGTGATGCAGCAAAACATCCTCATGTATAAGTAGAATCCCAAGTTGCCCTTCATGGTCCTTCTGATGGTCATAACAACCATAGAGAATACGTTGAAGAGGCGATTCATGGATTTGGTGGGGTCCACCTTGATCCTCTACCAGCTGGACAGGAACTCCATTTTTTCGGGTTCTCTTTTTAAAAGTACCAACTGATTTCGGACAAAATAACACATCTTTAAAAAATTGAAAATTTTTATAAAGTTAATATAACTCGCCCAACATAATTTTTTTTGGAAAATTCTACTTTAACTGAACTCGAAATATTTGAATAAAAAAAAGTTGAATTTATAGAATAACTAAAAAGGACAGTAAAAACTGCAGTCGTTATTTTCTTATTCAAATATAAAAAATTGTAAAGTGGAAACATTATTACATAACGGTCTAAATTCTTAAAAGCTCAACCTCGAACCATCTCGAATATCGGCTTATCTTGTCCGAATACAAATTCGACCAAATACGAAAATTTGGACTGTATCCAACACTACACGATACCAATAATTTTGTTTCAAAGTTTGGAGATTACGTCAGCAGTGGCCCAATTTTTTAAAAGGTAATGGCTATGGAGTCTGTATGTACCAATTAAAATTTAGTATAATATCGATGCAATTACTCCGGTACCTCTATAATATTGGCAAACTGAACAATACTACATGCTAGCATTGAATGTTGATGTAGTTGTTGGTTACTTACCGGGTGTTCCATTGAAATTTCAACACTTGCTAATTAATGAAGGATGAGTGATTGAAACTAATTTATATTCCGATATATTAAAACATAGGCAATTAGTTACAAAAAAAAGATAAATAAATAAATAAAAAGACCTGAGCTTTCTAGCTTACGTTCAAGCCGAGAAAATGACTCTTGAACGGGATAAACGAATTTCCATTCGTGTAATCAAAGTAGTTGGACCACTGTCTACTTTGTTAGCAAGTCTGAAACGTTGGAGAGGAAGAAGTACTCTGTCAAACAGGCCAAGCTGGACCCGGATGAGTTAAAGAAAACAAACCAGGCCTATCCCCTCAAGTCCATGAGGGCCCGTGTAAGAAATCTCGAGATTTCACATCATACTGTCCAGAGTGGATGGAGAGAGCCTTGTGACGCTGGAGAAGCCACTTTTGACATCCGCAAAGAAAGAAACCCATCTTCTCCATTGGAAGAGTTTTACGCATGAATAATTATTTTTCATTACTTTATCTACATTTTCGACAATTGGCCTTCAAGAGTGTGGTGCATCTTTGACTTCAAAATGACTGGAACAGAATCGACTAAATATAAATTGCAGGTGATTAATTGTCATAGTATCAGGACCATAAACATTATTTCAGCCGCTTGAATAAATTAGTGTGTTAATTTCACTCTTAAAGAGTGTTTTTCCGTATACCAATACTATAATCCTACGGGAGCAATGATACATTTTAAACGTTATTATTCTAAATTGATATTGAAACCGGTATTTGAAGCCCTACTACGTTATAAGCTAATTTGCCTAGCGATGATATAATCCCTTCAATTTCTAACTGCTCTCTCTCTCTCCGCCTCAAATAAAAATTGTCCTTCATAAAAACTGGCAGAAAAAATAACATCAATAAAAAAAAGTCATCAAATTTGTACGTGCATGTCAACTGCCCTTAACGAAATTTTTCTTTTATATTTTAAGCTGAAAAAGTACCGAAACACCCATACCTATATTATTACCAGTACAAAAATATTGGTATTGTAGCAACATTACTCTTAAATAAATAAAAATTTAAGAGTGTTTAACGTATATATTATCTCAATGTTTGTGTCACGTAGGTAAAGGCTTTTAAAAAGTTACAAAATCCAATGGTATCTGATTTATATGAATACCTCTTCCGAATAAAAAAAAAAAAAAAAGAAGCATTTTCTCAACTACATACGTTGTGTGTTAACATAAAAACAATCTTGAACAAAAATCAATAAAAGAAGAAAATCCCAATTATTTTTTTTACTTCTTATACTCGTAGCTGTAGATATAGTCCTATATTTCATAGACATATTTGAGTCAATTATAGGCTTTTCATTCAAATTTGGGGGGATACTCACGAGTTGTAACTGTTGTTTAAAACTTTTATTTAATTTGGTTGACTCATATTGGCCCCGATATGTTCTTTCACATAAAATCTGTTAATTTCTCATTATTTTGTTGTGATGATTAATTTTGGCTTCTTTAAGTGCAATTTGCGGCGTCTTCAAAGGGTTTACACAGGGGCAACTGATATTATTATTAACACATTTTAACACACAATCTATTGAAGTCTATGGCAGGATTCTGGGTGAATTAGGAAACAAGTTTATTAACTCTTAATCGAAACCCAAAGAACATGTTTTAGTCAATGTATCTGCTCACATAATTGATGGTGAGCTGGAGGCGGTTGCAGAAGCTGCTTCAGACCCTCTGGATGCACTCAGCGCTCATGGAGGTACAGGCCTTTTTACCGGAGATCTTCAGGGCGCGGATGTTGTTGGGGAGTCTCCTGCAGGCCTTGGACCCCATGTGCGTCTAGAAGGAATAGTGTAGGATTGTGATACTTGGCTCTGCGTTAGCCAGAAGTGCATATTAGCCTAGAGCCACTCTTGTTTTTTTTTGCAATGGGGGCAGGTGCTCCATCTTGATGGAACACATCGGGATAAATGCCAACCATGGATTAAATCCATGGGATAACTTTGGTGTCCAGAATTTTGATGTACTCATCAGCTTTCACAGGGTTCATGGCCTTCCCATTGGATGCAACCAGGCCTAACATCATCCCTAAATCAGGGTGTTAGGTAGTGGAGAAATATCGGTAGTCCTCTGCTACCTCCTCAAATGTGTCTACTCGATCATTCTGCCTATTGCTTAAATCCAAGTCCAGAAAATGACACTTGAACGTGATTGACATATTTCCATTCGGGCACTCCAAGCAGTTGGGAGTCTCCAACATCTCTTGGTACTTCATAAGCAAGTCTGAAACGTTGGAGAGGAAGAAGGGCTCAATTAAAAAGGCCAAACTGAGTTGGAGGAGTTAAGTAAACTAGCCCAGCACAATCCCTTGTAGTCCATGAGGATCCATAGAGGAGATCTCGGATTTTCAAACTGGACTATCCAGAGAGTTATCAAAAAAAGTGGGTAAAAAGAGCCTTGTGAGGGTGGAGAAGCCACTTTTTACACCAGCAATGAAATAAACCATCTCTTCATTGCAAGACTCTTTGAATTGACACACATCTATTTATAGTACTAATTTTGGTGAAATTCTATTGTTAAATAATAAATCATATCTTTTTAAGTTTTAAAATTAAATGTGTTCAGACTTTAATGGACCATTTGAGATTTGATAAAAAAAAGGACATAAAAAAGTCTTGGCTTTTTTTTTAAACTAAGTTCATTCAAAAATAAAATCAATTTCCAAGAAATTACGTGCTTAAATAAATATTATGAAAAATATCCAAAAATATCATTTGGAAATAAATAAATTTATTTTACGAAAAGTGAAAAAAATTTCAAAAAGTAAAAATAGAAAAAGGATTTACACATTTATCTTTGCCTTAGGCCCGCTCCCGCTAAAATCAGCCCTGATTGGGAAATATTGGAACTGACCAGTATTAATTCCCTCATAACTATATGAGAAATCGATTTTATTAATCAAAATTGATTTGCATTTAAATCCTTATTAAACGGTGATTTCAAAACTTTGGACTTAATTCAGACTAGATGAAATGATTCAGACTTGAATAAAAAGACTCAAAGTTTGGGACTGAAAAATGTTCAGTGTGTCAAATGATAATTAGGTATTATAAAATAGATGTTTTGGTCCCATTTATTCATTTGATTAAAGTTTATTATTGATAAGTCTTGGAATAGAGTATTATTCAAACATGAAAATAAACTCAACTTTACTAAATTCGACAATTTTTTTTCAAAAACTCACCTCAAGGTTAATAAAAATACAAGTTTATATCATAACGTTTTTCTGACTGATGTTTGACTACCATCACACTTTTTAATACTGACTATGGTAGTCAAACATCAGTCAGAAAAACGTTATGATATAAACTTGTATTTTTTAAGAGTATAACTGTTACCAAAAGTAGGTAATATCGCTTTCCTAGACTGTTAGTGTAGCGCTATTATACCATATGACGTCAAAATTTGTCTGTCTTGTCCTCTAGTCGGTAGGGTACATCAAATTGAAAATTATAGTAAGTTAGTAATTACATGATGTCATAACCTTGTATTTCTATAAGCCTTGACTCACCCGGAATATTTTTGGAAAATTTGACTTTATTTGAACTCAAATAAACAAAATGAACAAAATATTGACATTGGACTGAGATGGTGTGTTTTTGATTGGTTTTACCTTGAAAAAAATGGAAATAACTTTTATAGTCCAAAATTTCTACTTTTGTACTCCATAAGGAGCAACATTTTATTTACAACGGCAGCAACATAAAATATTTTTTATTATGCACGGGAATCAAGATGTAGCGAGATAGGCGTAGTTTTATTCTAGAGGTGAGATTCTAATTTTATTAGAAATATAGTCAATCACTATCATGTTTGGAGTAGTGAGCGTGGGTTTGCCTTCGAAGATAAATATTGCCAAAAAATGATTTTACGTAATATTTTATCAAATTAAACTAATTGAGTTTTTATTGGTGCAATTTATGCAAATCAGTCAATTGCTTCAATTTGTAATGTTCTTAGAACACCAATAACTCCCCGAATAGTGATACTGAATTGCTAAATTAATTCCATAAGATCCAATGTCTTGCAAGTATTTTAAATTTGTAAAATTGTTCTAAATTGGTAATTAAAATCAGATTAATTTTGGTAAAACCCACATTTTAAAGACCATTGCAAAATCACTAATTACAATATCAACTGATCATCCACATTAAAAAAAAAAAAGACATGTTGTCAATATAATTTGGCATCCTTATGTATATATTTGTTTTTCCTTTCAAACTCTCAATGAATTTTTTTTTAAGAAATGAAAAAAATAAAATACCAAAGTTTGGTTTACCCACAGCATGGATAATGGGAGATGTGATATGAAAAAAAACAACTTGTTAAATTACTTCTAGGAAAAAGGGTGCTTAATAAATATACAAAAATAAATTTCTAAATACAAATTTGAAATGATTGTGCTTATATTATAATGAAGTTGTATATATTTTTTAAAAATCAATTTTTCTTCATTTTTTTCTATTTACAAGACATCATCTCCTATTCAGAAAAAAATACCGAAACAATTAAAATGTCTGTAGAATTTGGAATCTACAGACTATATTTTATATTTTTTTCCTGTTAATCAGATCTTTCAGTGCGAACAATAACACTCAATCATGTAGATTTTGTAAAAAAAAGATTTTTTCAAATGCACTCTATAAGTCATAAAAACAGAAACTTTTGGTTATAAATGTCATTTCTATGTTTCTCGAGTTAAGGATATCATAAACACACCATTTCAATCCAAAGCTAAAGGAAATGCAAATTTTTGTTTTTACTCGTGTTATTATTAATTACCTCGACACATTTGAGTAATGATTAGTCAATTTAATGCATCACAAGAAATGTACTATTAAAGACACGGCATTATATTTCTCAAAAACTCAAACTACACCGAACTTGAAAAGGAGTATATTGTCATATAACAAACTTGACTCGACGTAGATATCAGAAACTCGGCCCAACTCGACAAATAATATTGACTGATTGTGTAGAGTAGGGAGAATTTGTATTATCCCGACTCGGACTCTAGTCCCACTAAAGTCTCATAATCAAATGGAAAATTCAGGCTAAATTGTAACTCGAGCTCATTAAAGATGACTCGTCAAAAGCTCGGGACAAACCATTACTTAGTACTTCTTCTATCAGCACAAAACCCTAAACATTACTCAGTGATTTAATCCTCATTTTTATAATAAGTTTTGAAGAAAACTTTTACATGTTATCAGTATTCTATCGGTCTTGATTTCTTCAGTTCAATCCCGTGTAGGATCAGCCATCTAATATATGGGATTAATATAAATTCATAATAAAGAAATACAACAATGACGTCAGAAGAGGTATAATTTTCCTTTTTTATGGACGAAAAAGTGAAAACACACTCGAGAGAAATTATTCTTTTAAAATTAATGTAAATGAACTTCAAAGACCATTTCTAGGTCAGATTGAGTAATTGTATTACTATAATGTTTACGTATACTTAACTAGTGCAATTCCATCTGACCAATTAAAGGAATATTAAAAGTAAGTCCCTGCACAAATGCTAAATTAAATGTAGCAGATATTCCCCTCACCCCTCTCACACACAAAACAATTTTGCAGCTGATATTAACTAAAGTTTTTATTCAGTAATACTAAAAAAAAACCTTATGAGAACCAACTCAATAATAATTGTAATTATATAGTTATGTAAATTCTCATTTTATTCCAAAGAGACACAATGAAATATATATCCTATTAATATTTGTTTTGTAAAGATAGTATACCTACAGAAAACGAATTAACAAAATAAATATATGAATTCACCTGCACGAAAATCCCTAAGGAAGCACACAAAATAAATGATTCAAAGAAACTATGAACATTAATTGCATATTGCGAGAAATAATAATTTAACAACTTTCTTTTTGTTATCCATTATCCATTATTTGAAATACTTTATTAATAATACCTGACTTACTGTAACTCCTAAATGTAGAGGCTGATACAAGGGATAATGTCTAGACTTTCTAGTTCATTGTATTCCTCTAATTCTACTCATATTAGAAGACATAAAAGATAATAGTATTAATTCTGAGTTCCTTTTAAATATCTCAAAGGATTCATCTCCATCTAGGTTGATTAAGCAATTAATGCTGACATATTATAGCCAGAGATAATGAAAAATTCAATATTATATATTGAAGTGGTTCATAATTGTAGATATTATATTGTATCTATGTGTACTCAATATATATTTGTCATACAAGATAATAGTGTAAATCAATAATAAAGTGTACAGCTTTAATATAGACCACGATGGAGCAAGGTGTATAAGTCATGTTATCCATTGTGAGAAGATCGAATTTAAGGAACAATCTTCTAAAATGATATTACAAAAATTGGAGAAGAGGTCGTCGAAATTGAATCTCGTGTAGATATGTATTTGGAAAGAGGTTCGAACAATTCAAGAGACCATTCAGTCAAGAGCGTAAGACATCCAAATATTCAAGCAAAAGATCCCAACCAAATTGAAGAAAATATCAAACACGCAGACTTTCTGAAATGGATTGAGACTTGATATAATCATGTGAAGTTGACTCATTTGGAGGAAAAGTCCAGAGAAGAGCAGATTGCAATATTATGGACGTGTTGCTCCCCTTCCTTATCAAAGTTCACCACTTGTTTGAAATTCCAGCTAATTCTACCAAAACATTGGGGAAGTAATTCAAAATGTGAGTAGATATCTAAAAGATAAAAAGCAAATTGCAGTAGCAAGATATAAATTAGTCAGAAGAAAACAAGCTAATTTTGTGGATTTTGATGAATTTTATTGTGAATTAAAGATATTGGTGGAAGAGGCAGCAATTTATGAAATGCAACCAGAAGATTAGTTTTCCACTCTATTTACATGTGGAGTAGGGGATGATGATGTTTGCCAAAAACTTTTAGAAAACACTAAAGAACTTAGTTTAAAAGAGACTATTACTTTGTGCAGAACAGTTGAAATTGAAAAGAGTAATAAAGAAAGTTTAAATGATTTAGTATTAAAGAGTATTAATAGAATTTCAAAGGCCGATAATGATAAATTGGATTTGAAAAAAGAAGAAGTAAGAGTCAAGAAAAACCATGGAAGAGAAAGAGATAATTAATATGTACACAATGTGGATTCGAAGCGCATAAATGTGGAAGACCATGTTCTGCGAAAGGAATGGACTGCCGAAAGTGTAGGAAGAAAGGTCATTATATGAAAATATGCTATATATCTTACTAATTTAAATTTGCAAGTAAAAACATTAGTTCACCATATGGGGACATCTAAAGAGGCCGCTTTCGAAATTATCCTGAAATTAAGATACTTTAACAAAGTTGATGCAATAAAGAGTTTTTGGAAAAGAAAAAAAGAAAGAGATAATTAATCTGTTCAATTCGCAGGTGAGGAAATCAATTTTGTTGGCTATAGAATTTGTAAAGATGGAATAGCATCGGATTAATTTTGCAAAGTATTTTCCTACCGAAATCTTCGTTCAATACGATTATTTATGTAAATAGGATCCCTATGTTTTCTATCCTCTTCTTCTGCACATTGATCAATTTTTATTTTTGTTCATCTTGATTATGTCAAACAAGTCAATTTCTTTGATTTTCTCTTGCTTTTTATATTTCGTTGTTTTTGATTCACATATTAATTTGGTACCGTACTGATTTCCTATTTGTTAGGTTCCTTTTATTCCAAACTTTTCTCTTTGATCTTTGATAAAGGGCAATTCTACACTTGGAATCTTAGATTCTCGATTACAGAGACATAATACATATATGAATTGAGGGACATTTCTAAGTATTTCTGTGCTACCCATTGGAAATACCAGAAATGTTGCCATAAAACGGTCTAATTCTTTGGAATTTAAATTTAGGAAGAATCCTTGCTATAAAGATGATTATGTACTACTAATAGAGAATACGTTATATATACAAAATTTATGCATGTTGAACAACTTAAATTGGTAGATACGTCTAACGTTAATTGTATGCCTCATCTTATAATACCAAAAAATATATCAAGTTTAATATCTTTTATGGGCTTTATCAATCAACTCGGACACTTCGTACTGGATTTGGCCCACATGAATACTAATTTAAGATCAATGCTGAAGAAAGATTGTAAATTTTTATTGCTAGAAGACCACACAAAGTCTTTTGAAAAGTAAAAAAAAAAAAAACATTGCTCAGTTCAAGGCTAATTGCCAGATATTTTAATCCCGAGTTGTCTTCTCAATTGTTAACAAATGCTTCACTTTTGAATGGAATAGGATTTTCTCTAGTACAACGAGATAACGACAACTGCTTAAAACTAATTCAATGTCGATCAAGAAGCTTAAATCCACCGCAATCAGAGTGGAACTTGATTGTTTTGCGGTGTAATGGGCAGCTCATACTTATACGGTGATCATCGTCCACTTGTTGGTTTGCTCAAAAAAGTAGTGATGGATATTCCAAATTAACGCTTACAACGTTTCAGGGAGAAGTTAAATGATTACAACTTCGAATTGGAATGGGTTCCAGGTAAGTCTCATGAGATAGTGGACATGTTGTCAAGAGCTCCAGTATTTGACTTACCTGAGGAGTCGGATGAGGAGTTTGATGATAATACAGTGTTATGTAACAAAATTTGTATGGATCCTAGTGTGCAACAATTGATCGACGCAGTAGTAAAGGACATTGAATATCAAATGATATTACATGCATTCAGGTTGGGAACAGAAATGAGGAAATTTCCAATCAACCACCCAGCAAAACAACTCTCGTCAATATGGGATCAATTATCTCTATTTGATTATGATGAATACACACTCCTCATTCATGACTACAATCGTATTATTGTTCCTTCGGCTGAGCGAGAAAGAATCGTACAATTACTTCATATACCTCATGAAGGCATTTTGAAAACAAGGAAAACGCCCACAACAACTCTACTTTTGGCTAAATATCAACAATGGTATCATAAACATGATAGAGAAATGTGACTCCTTTCAGAAGTTTTTACCAAGTAAGGCAGATGAACCAATCATTAATTCAGAGGCCGAATATGCAATGTCACATATGGCATCCAATCTCTTTGAGTATAGGGGTGTGCATTATCTTCCAATGGTTGATAGGTTCAGTGATTTTCCTTTTGTAGCCAAATTAAATTCGTTGTCTACAGTTGATGTTACAAAAATTCTATTGTCATGGTTTCATTGGTTTGATTTCCCTAAATATATTCGTATTGATGGAGGACCACAGAATAGAAGTGAATTTGATAAATTCTGTGAAAAATATATTATTATCGATGAGATAAGTTCACCACATAATCCTCAAACTAATGGTTTTGCAGAGTAAGCATTCAAGTCTGTCAAGTCAATCATCAAAATAACAATAAGACAATTATATAAGGGGAATTATTTGCTTGCAGAAATACACCCAAGGTAGATGGATTTAGTCCATCTACAAATGTTGTTTAGCAGAAAACAACGTGGTTATTTACCAAACCTACCTAATAGTTATAAAAAAATCGATTCAAATAATGTTTATGTGAAACGAAAGAAAATAATAACTACCGAGAATTCAAACGGAGATTCACTAGTGTTAAAGATTGGGAACAATGTTTTGTTACAAAACCATATTCCCAAAATTTGGGACAATGAAGCCGTGATCAAAAGACATCCGAGATCATATATATTGATTTAGAGCAATCGTGAATTGATTCGAAATAGGAAGTTCCTAAGGCTAATTAAATATTGTCTGAGAGTCCTAAATCCGAAGAAGAAAACATGGAACATAGAATGTTAAGGAGGAGTTGCTGGAATATAAAGAAAACTATTAAATTTAATATTAATTTCTAAAATGTGTATATATATGTTCTTTTGAAAAAGATTTAATGTCATTTAAAATCTTATGTATATTCCCTTAAAATCTTAGGAGGGTATGAGGAGTTGTGTGTTTATTTATTTATATTAAGTTGCGTTACATTTTATGCAAAGTCCTTTCGTATATATTATCTTATATTTATATATAGAATATAATAAAGAAGTAACTAGAGAAGTGAATAATTATTCCTAAGTGCAAAAACCTAATCACGGCAATTAATTACATATCAAGTTCGTGTTCCTGTGGATCAGATGAATCTTTTCCAATTTTTTTTGTAGAGAAGGAGGAAATGGTGATATAAAAGAGTACAGACATACTCGCCAAGTTTTTGGAACATCTAGTGCTGCACATTCTTCTATTGCAGTATTGAATGCCAAAAAATTATCTGAACAATTACCTTGTGCCTCCACAGTCACTAGGACATGTATGTCGAAGACCTTCTTACAGTAGGAAATAATGAGAGGGAGGCTGAAGAACTTGTTGATGACTTAATTAAATTAAATTAACTTGGTGGTTTTCCATTAAAGAAATGACAAACCAATTGTGCATTGACTTTGTCGTATTTGGAAGAGTCTTTTTAGAATATGCACATAAATATTTAGCTTTGAAGAAGACACGAACTCTCAGATATGTTTGGGATGCCAAGAATGATAAGGTTCAAATGAATGTCAAAATTAATGAAGAAACTACTATGGGATCTAAACGAAATCTGTTGACCGAGTCATCCAAATATTTTGATCCCCAATGTATTTACTTGCCTGTGCTATTGATAACAAAGATTCTTCTGCAGAGGGATTGGAAAATAAAATTGGGATTGGGATTCGTCGTTGCCATAGAAAACGGTTAAGGAATGGAATGCATTGAGAAAAGAGTTACACTTACTAAATGAAATATCATTTCCTAGGTGTGCTATTGATGGTTTAGGGGATGGTTCTTCAGTTGAGTTGTCTGTATTTTGGGATGCCTCTTAGAAAGGATGGGCTGTTGTGCTTTATTTACGTATTGAAAGAGAAGATGGGCCAGTATTCGTAAATTTATTAAACTATTAGAACAAAGGTGAAACCTTTAAAGGTTATTTCTATTCCACGAATGGAACTAGAAGCTGATGTTACGGCTTCAAAATTGGTTTTTCATTTTGGGTCTATAACTACATTATAAGTAACCTCTAAATGTGCTAGGATGGACTCGATGATAGTTTTACATTGTGTTAAATCGTACCCTGGATACCTATATTGCCAATAGACTTCAAAATATTGGGGAGAGCGTTAATCCAAACTGTTGTAAACATGTTTCTGGACATGAAAATCCAACTGATATTGCTATTGGAGGCGTACTGCCCAAAGAATTTGTCATATCCAAGATTTGGATGAAGGGACCCATGCTGCTTTCACATAAATGCGAGATTTCTCGGGGAGTGGCAAACCAGGATGACAAGATTGAATTAGAAAGAGAGGAAAAGAAGGTTGTGTTAAATAATGTTTTAAAGAATGAACCGTATGGTCTCGATAAACTAATTAGTAGTGCAATATTTATATACAGCTTGGATTAGACTTTTTATTTTTTGGTAAAAAGGGGAAAAGAACATTTTTAATGAAGTTTTTTCTTTGGAGGAAATAGAACTATATTTTAGATATTTAGTACGTCGTGAACAGATCCGTTGTATATGAGATATTATTAAGTGGCTCTAATAAATTGAAGAGTTGGATATTAAATGCAAGTTTGCTGCTTTAAGCCCTTATTAGGATATTGACGACTTAATCATCAAGGTTGCTGGAAGATTGGAAAATGTTTAAGTTGTGTTTTTATCAAATGAAGAAAAACCTCCATTTGTTATACCAAAAAAAATCATTGCTTCTGAGCATATTTGATTATTACACGTGGGCCGCAGTGTGTCTTGTCAATGATAAGAATAAAGTATTGGATCATTCATGGACGTCAGTTAGCACGATATCAATTTCGTAAATGTGTAACTTGGCAGGTAACATTAGTGAAACCGAGGGGTCAGAAAATGGGAGATATTCCCAATGATCGAGCTAATAACAACTTATGTAAGGCATATATCTCCTATTATTATCTGTTCATTTGGAGTTGGTTAACAGTCTTTCAACTTTGTATTTCTTTTTGGCATTGAGGGGATTTAATTGTAGATAAGGGATTCTAAATTCTATATGTTAGACCATGGAAAAAACTTGATTGGTGGATCTAAAGCTATTTACAAGTTCCTATAAAAAATTGAGACAATATATTTGTGTAGTACCGAGGCAATGATTTTCAGTGGAAGCTTATACCTCCTCGAGCTCCAAATCAAGGAGTAGCTCGGGAAACCCTTGCAGAATTCACAAAAAGTCTTTTGAATCGTCATTTTAGACTGACAAGTCTGAATAATGAGGAAATGACACAGATTGAGGCTGCTCTGATAGTAGACCCCTAACTCCTTTATCAACAGAAGCTCAAGAGATAGCTATTACGCCCACAATGATCATGACTAGGATTAACGTGATTGATTTTCTGGAAGAATGGGTTGAGATGTCGTATAAGGGATAGAGAAAGTTGGTTGCTGTTCTTCAGAGAATTAAGGATCGATGGAAGAGTGAATACTTATTAGATCAGCGAAGGAGATCTAAATTAAAAATTAAATCTAGAAATCTGTCTGTTGGAGGCATCGTACTTATTGCAGATGAGAAGGCCTTTCATGATTAGCCTATTGCTTCTATTCTAAAGACAATTTGGATGGTTTTATTAGAAGTGCTGAAGTGAGAACATCAGATGGACGAACACTACATCGTCCTTCAAATAAGCTCGCATTACTTATATCTTTTGTTATGAAAAGCAGTAGTTAGTCCTTGGGGTGGGGGGTAGGGTGAGTATGTTAATTAAAAATTGTACATTGGACCCTTCAAGGGGGGTTGCGTTTGTTTATTTTATTAATTGTTCGGTGTTCGGTGTTCCTTATTTTGTTTGTAATAATTAACCTACCTTTTTGTATTTTTTTCCCTCTTTTTATTATTATTGTTAATAAAACCTTATCGTGAATACACGTGTGTTTCAAAGGGGAAAAGTGGTTAGCCCATCCATCCAAATAGAGTCTTGGTTTCTTACAACAATCAAACGATCATATGCACAAAGTTTTTATTATTGATACCCCCCCTTTCCAGGTTGGTTTGTGTATTCTGTAGCTGTTTAACCCGAATCTCCACCAAGTTTTTTAACACTTCAAATGTCACATTTCTTACAAAGCAAAAACCCCACTATTCCAGAGCTCTCATACTCACACAATAGTTTTTAAATTTAGGTAGATATACCTTACCTTTTTAGATAAATGGAAGTCTATCTAAATCCTTCTTTTTTCCTTTATTTTCTTACTTGAATTATTCAGGGGAACACTCCTTTTATACAAATGAATTCAAGCCAAAAAATTAATTTATCTTTGATTTTTTAGATAGATCTTTTTTTAAAATTATACATTGGATAATTATTTATAGTAAAAGCTATGATATTTCTCATCACTATGTATTATGAATAAATTATAAAGGTCGAAAGAAAAGTGTCGTTTTTCATCATTTTTATACCTAAAAATTGAAATATATCGAGTTATATTTATATGAAAAAAGTTTATAGGCGATTTTGTTAATATACTGATAAATTTCAATTAAATACCTTGAACTAAAATGTAGTTATTTAAGTATATAGTTTATTTAAAATTATTATGTTGAACTAATTTTATTTGTATTTGTTAAATTGGACAACAAATATAGTTTTTTTATATTAATGTACAGATGTAATTTCATCATAATTATAAATTGGTCAATTTAATATTCATTTTAAAGACTGTATTTCACTTTTAATTCTAATCAAAATATTTTCAGGAATATTTTTTAGATAATTAAATAGATGACATTCAAAGCTATTAAATGGATTTAATTTGACTAAGATAAAGCTTAAAGAGGACAAATTTATAATATAAGGTTATGTGCCTCAAAACAAGATAAAAATAAGGTTAAAATACTTTTTTTATTATTTTTTCAAATACTCAATCTAACCTTGTCTGTGAAAATTAAATTTCGCCAAATTGATTATTTATGATATTTCTCGGAACTTCGTTGAAAGACAATTTTCCAAAAAATGAGAAACCCTAGGAAATATAAATTATGTATATAGACTTAAAAATACAGTTCCAAGTCAGATAGAGTAATAGGGATACTATAATGTTGACGTATAATTATAGTATTATAATGCAAAGTTAGCAAAATGCCCCAACTAGCCACGCTATTCCCTTAGTTATATGAAAAAATGTAAATTTGATATAATTTTGTAATAAGATTGTAATTTAAACCATAATTTTTTTCCCCAATATATTTATTGAGGACAATAAAGTTAATAAAATAACGTCAATAATTCTATTCGGCATGTCATTGAAAAAGAAAGAAATTACTTCTTAAGCTAGGTCGATAGGGAATACTTTATTAAATGTAAAGAGTTTCCTAGCTAAGAATATAATTGTAGGAGAACCCGTGGTTGCGGAGGATATTCGTGCTATTTTAATTTCGGTGGTGGCAAGATATGGAGCGTTTGAGCTGAATATACCTAGAGCGATCGAGGGTACTTGGGACTGGGTCTATGATATCATTCATCAAACGCATCAAGACATTTTCGTACACTCCAGAAAATACTCAAACTTTTAAGAAGGATATAAAAAAACAAAAAGAAAAAAACAACGGACTAGTTGGTTTGAAAGCAAATATGATATTAATATTTTCTGTTTAAAGGCTTTAATCTGGTGAAGGAATTTTAAACTATAATGTTTAATAATATCTAATATAATAATAGTCTAAATAAAGGTTTAAAAAAAATTAAGTTTTGAAAAACTGAAATACATTGTTAAACATTTATCCTTTTTGGCGTGAACTTTTTTCTACTTTGCATCATTAATCTACAAAATGATTTTATTTGCATTTTACCATACAGCATACATCATAAAATTCGGGGATGCCACTTTTGTAGTGAAAAAATAATGTTTTACTCGTAGAAAAGGAAAAACAGTTATTGGTGTTCCTTTTTTTTCAATTAATGTTCTTTTTATATTAGGGATATAGAGATTTTCTTGAGTTTCACAAAGTGTACCAAGGATTTGTAACTCTTGAGGGGATTAACATTTAAAAAAAAATACATACCCCTTTTTATATGATAAATATAATGTTAGAGTAAATTTGATCCTCATATAAATATATATTGCTTGACGGCACTATTGTAACACGATTTCATGTCAGCTGTTGCAGGTGGTACTTTTTGATAAACACACTCCTAACTAAAAAAAAAAAAAATATGTTACAATTCTCTGTGGTTTTTTCTAGTTTCTTCTGTATAATTTATATATTTTTTGCAATTTCACATTTTCATAGGACCATTGTTTCCAAGTGGTAATTTACAAAATAACATTTAGTAGTAATTAAGGTGTCGTCCATGTTTGATAATAACATTTTTCTTTGGAGGAGGGGTTGTGAATATTTTGTTCAAATTTTCCTACTTTAATATGATATTACTTTATTTAAAAAAAATAAAATATGGGCATTTTCAAAGAATAAAAGATCTTTCTTTATAAAATCTTTTGTAAAACTATTTCTTGAATGACTTAGTTTTTTTTAGAAATGAATGTTTTATTTTATTTTTTAATGACCGATTGAGGCCCTTTTACTAAATAGAGTCAATGTTTAATTTAATAGCGTCCTTTGTATATGAAAAAATATGTTTTATTTTCCAAAAGACCTTACCAATGTGCTTTTTAATTTTAATAAAGTCATTCCATGTCGATTCTCAATTCTATTCCGAGTCCAAAAAAGACTTACACATGTAATTCCACAAGAAATCCTCACTGTTTTCAAGCACTAGTGATTATTTTTTACTTATTTTTCTCTCTTCAAGAATAAAAGAAAAGTAATGGCAGCTTTAGTAAATAAAAACATATATTCTGGTAGAAACTGCAAAACGACGGGCCCTTTTCTATATTAGTATTATTTTCTATGTTCAATCTAGTTTTGAATATAATTCAATCTATGTAGGACAGGATTTTCACTTCTCATGAATTAAATATTAGTGACAACTACTAAGAAAAAGAAAAATCATTCTTCAGATTATCAATTCCATAAAAAATGGGCATTCCAAAAAATACACACGATTTACATTAGTAATGATGACTCTTTTCTGACGCTTTTTTTTTGCCTTTTGCTTTGTTAAATTAAGTTCTATCTGTTTTTTTTTTATTTTTTACTATTTTATCTAGGAGTCTTTGAAGCTTAAAATTTGGTAATGATGTATTCAATATTTATTGTTCGGTCGAACTTAAATAAAAACACTTAAAAAAAAGTACTTTAAGGATTTATTTTTGTGTACTTAAGTTATGGTCAAATTTGATATCGTGAAGTGCTCTAGTACCAAAAATTTGTAGCAGTCCTCCTTGACTTAATATGCATTTTAATTAAAAAACAAAGAAAATAATAGTCCTACAATTTTATGTACATACTTTATCCTTAATTATAGTCTTCATACTATGTTGCTGAATCATGGTTGTTGAAATAAAACCTGTCGCTATTTCCTAAGAGGGTTTATTTGCCTGCAGACATATACAACATGTATAAATGCAAATATAATATATGTGTAAATCTTTATTCTAACGACCCATGTTTACATTTTACTTTGCACATTGCATATAATTATCATAATGGCTTGCCGTTTTCAAAAATAGATTCCATATCTATTTTTAATGTATTTAAATGTAGATTTTTTTAATTCTTTTAATTTCACGATATCGAATTTAAAGATGACTCAAGTCAGCAAAAATACATCTTTAAGCCTTATCAGATCCAAAGTGTATACATGTAGATTTGTAAAAAAAATACAGAAAATCAAAATGGTAATCCTGATAATTGAAAGCATGTTTTGGAGTAGAGCAGTTTAGCTGTCATGACGTTTCATTAGACTAGCTGCAAGTACCTATGCCACAAAGGAAATAAACACAAATCCCACTCCGTGTAATTGGGAGTTACTCCAATGTCGATCTTCAATTTTACTCTTAGTTAGTCCTACAAGGACTTACTCTCACAATTCTGCAAAAAAACTTCAGTATTTTTTCAATCCATAAGTCTTTTCTAACATGAAATCCATCAAATCCAATGATAATTAATTTTGGAGTAGTGTTTAGCACTTTTTCCGTTTGAATCGTTGTCCTGTTTTTCTTTTTCTTATTATCCAAATTACAATAACCATTTTGTGACTGGTTAGAACTCCTTACATAGTGATATTTCCATAGTATGTATGTATAGAAATATTGGGCATATTTTTATTATTGTAAAATTATATTTGAAGGCACCATATCCTTGAGGTAAAATGGCTTTAAGACAAAAGTTCCTAATGTCTATTTTCTCCCCTTAAAATCATATAACAGGCAGCTCATGTTAACAGAAGTCTTAATTGAGTATTACCATAAGTCACGCTCCCGCCTTCTCCTCGCGCTCTACAAAAGTTCAATTCCTAATTATAGCTAAACTATTGAAGGATCGATTATAAGTAATGAAAAACTAAGGGTTTCAATATATCAAGACTTTACAACCTAATTTATATACTACCTATGTATATTTTGATATGTTACACCTTTTTAATTTACCTATCCATATACCAGTAGGCTGTATATGGATTGGGCCAACTTATTATTTTAACAACGAATTATCAAGTCTCATTCTACTTAAAAAATACATTTATTTCATACGACTTAAAATTAACATAAAAAGAAATAAATTTATAATAGGTATGAAAAAAATGAACGAAAGAGGATGAAGAGTCGGAAACTCTGCCCAATCCCTTCTCAACATCCCATAAATGATAAATATACTTTATTGTAAATAATGAGAAAAATACCAGTCAAATAAATCACACAGAAATCATAATTTTAATTATATTTAATAATAGTTATAGATATTTATGCGTTGTTTCGTGTATATTTTATTCGTCGTCGTCGAAATTCTGGAAAAAAGAAAAAAGACAATTAGATAATAATCGCGGAACCTTTCATTAAATATGTATATATAATCATAATGCAGTTGTCAAATTCGAACAATCCAGGAAAATGAAAATGCATAATACTCGAGTTTTTGAATAATAAACGGTTTTTTTGTATTTAACAATTTTAATTGGGAAATTTGTTTTGTCAAACAATCCCCTCAGCATCAATGACTAATACAAAAAGAACTCGCCTTTTGAAGGACTTTGAATTTTTCAGCTGGTACGTTTTCTTGGAATTGGAAATCAGAAGAATGAATTTTCTTTTTCTTTGTAGGTTGTCAGAAAACAAAAATGCTGATAAAAGCAACTCATATGCACTACAGGGGCGTCCACATAATTTCTGACGGGGGAGGGGGGATGGGTGGGAGTAAGAGGGGTGTTTCTTAGATATTTGATTATTTAATAAAATATAATTATATATTTACTGTTAAAGATTTGTTCATTTATGTAGCAAAAACATCAATTATGAGCCCCAGGATGCCTTATTCTACAATTAGATTAATTTTGTGACGTCAGTGAAAGGTTTTATATTATTATCTAATTCCTGTGTAGTGAACATCCTTTCCAAAATAGATTCAATGAGCTTCAATACCGAATTAACCATTCATGTGTGCTCATAAATGACGGAACGTAATCCTGATTATTTGTTACAGAGTTATAATTGTAAGTTCATGTTGGATTCAGAGTAGAATTGGGATCGATATAGCAATAATTCTTGCAAATGTCCTTGTTTATTTCCTTCTTTTCATCCTTCTTTGTCACAGCTGATTGTAGCTGATATTCTTCAAAACGTTCCTCAAATTGTCAGGGTTATCATGTTGATTTTTTTTACATGCCCATTATACACATAATTTGCATCACTTTTTTAAAATGTAAGTCTCTGTTGATTTTGGAGTAGAATTGAGAATCGGAGTAGTTCCATACTATATTTCCTTACTCTATACGGAGTGAAATTTGTGTTTTTTTTTCTCACGGCTGCTTGAAGCTGATCTAACAGGTAACCTGTTCTCCTTCCAAATACTCTTTAAATTGTCAGGGTTACCAAGTTCATTTTCGCCTTCTTTTTGACATATCGGCAGGATATGTTTTATGAGCCACTGTGTAACATTCCCTGTTAGACTCGGAGTAGAATTGAGGATCGACATGGGATTAATTATCCTTGCTATATACGCAATGAGATTTGTTTTTATTTAATTCCTCTCACACCTAATTAAACGTTATGACGGCTAAGCTGCTCTTTTCCCAAATATTCTTCAAATTGTCAGTATTACCAAGTGAATTTCAAGTTTTTTTTAGTCTGTACTTATGGGCAGGGCATATTTTATGAATCATTTAGTGTAATTCCCATTTGGACTCAGAGTATAACTGAGGTTTGATATCGGAGTAATTCTAGCCTATATGCCCTTGTTAGATTCAGAGTAGGATTTGCGTGTATTATTTATAGCTGCTTGAAACTAATATAATAAAAAATCATGTCAATATAGCTGCTTTTCCCAAAAGCATTATTTTAGTTGGATGGCTTAACATGTAATTTTTCGATTTCTTTTATTTTTAAATAACGACAGGTCATATTTTAAACAACTCATGCATCTCTCTCTCACTACAAACCTATATTTTATGAACAATAAGCATTTGACGACTGCCACCAGTATGTATGTTGTGCCTATATATTTGATGAAAGCAAATTATAGTTACTAAAAAGAACAACACAGTACTTTCAAACAATATAAAAGCCTAGTCTAATTGTACAATACATTGTATATTACTTCATTTTGTGTTTTATTACAATATTTTCTCTCTTTTTAGATTGTTTTATATCATCTAATTTACAGTTCTAACAAATTACGAAGACGCATTATATCTCTTAATAGTTGTAGTTGAGGGTGGATTAACTTAAAACTCTTGTATTATGTACGGACATTGAGCATACATACAACATAGTAAATGATGAAAGGGAGAACTAAAATAATTATTACTAGAACCAATTTCATGCTTATGTCTCTCACTCGAAATATATAACATATAACAATGGTATTTCTTATTCCTATAAAAAGTACTTTCTCTAGAGTTGAAAATTCTGAGATTCTGAGAATGTTTGGGAGGGAAGCAGCATAGCAGTCATGAAGTTTTATTAGTTAGAAACTATGAGAGAAAGGAAATAAACGCTGTCGGCGCCCACATCATCAGGAGGAACGTCAGTCAGGTTTTCCAAAGGAAGTCCGACGTCGTCTTGAAGTACAAGAGTAAGCACCCCGCTTCCATGATGATCGTCGGCGTCGTCTTGAGTAAGGGCGACTTCATCCTGCCTTTCTTCTTTGAGCTGAAACAATGGCTCACCAAGGAGGACAATTACAAGGGAGAAGATCAAGTACGCTTAAACTAAATTTGCTGTTTTAGAGCTGGGGCTTACCCCGGATGACGTTCCATCTAGTCATCAACAAACATTACATAAGCTAAAGAGCTTGCAATTGACTAATACACCATACCTTTTGCGATTTTTTTCAAATATTCTTCACTTTCTTAAGAATACTGTCGTCTTGTGGATAAAAATGATCTTCCTTGGATTCCAACAATACTTTGCGCTGGTGTATGGTGCTAAAATTGGCTCCGACTAATGTCCTAGCTTTCTTGGACGTCGATACCTTTGCCCCAGCTCCCCCAACATGAACCCTTTAGACTCTTCTGCATCTAGGACGAGTTAAGGTATGATAAAAGGTTTGTGCTAAGCCCCAGCCCCTCAGTAAAACCCTTGAAGTACATAATCTTGCGTAAGTCTAAAAAGCTGGGTGCTGCTCACGCCAAAAACGCCTGTACCAGCTTCAGGTACAGGAATGACCGCCTGGTGCCATAAGAGTAGAATAAAATGTTATTTGGTATGCTGATACTCGTATTTTAAATAAAGGCAGTGGACATTGGCCATGATATTCTTATTATTGATCCAAATGAAATCAAACTTGGTTCGGATTTATCTGTTAGAACCTGTACACTTATAATTGCCAAACAAATCATCAGTGTTACTTGCCGTCTTTCATGAGCACAGACGCTAATGATTACTTAATACGTAGATGCTCTCACTTCAAATGAAATAATATTGATTACAACTTTAGAAAATTCAAATAAAAATACTGTTTGCATTACCAACAACCAAAAACTCGAACCGTTCCCAAAATTTTGATGTTCCGCCCGAGTCATAAGAAAAACGCCGTTTCATTGAACAATCTTTGTTGAATGATGTCTCATACGTATTATTAAGGTGTGACGTCATCCTAAACTAATATTAAGTAATTTTGATAGAAACTTTATTTAGGCTTCATGAAAAATAAAGTCTAACAGTTCTCGTGCTTGAAGGAAACTTAAATTTCTTTTATAAACAAATTCAAACTGTAGTACTTAACCATAGAGCGTTTTTAGATGAAGTTATTATTGTTGATGTCGGTCATTTTGAGGGCCTAACATCCAAGTTTTAGAACAATGAACACCCTTTTTTCATTAGTATTAAAAAAAAAATGGAACTATTGGATGTCAAAATGGGACCAACAAATAAAAGAACTAGTCTATCAAAAATAAAGACATTTATTACCTATTTTATTACATATCTGATCCTAAAATATATTAAAAATATGTTATTACATCGTTAAAAAATCTTATTTCAATATTGTATATAAAAATTAACTATTAAAGTAGAAATATTAATATATTTTTCCCCAATTATACTACTTTTCTCGTTCCTGATTGATGAAAAACAAAAAATTTATCATTGTAAAAATCTAGCAATTTTCAGTACATATTACTTTGCTTATATTTAAATATCAGTGTTAATCATGGGTATTAAGTAGTATTTAATGCAGATGTTAAGTTATTTTTAATTCTTAGAGCCATTTAAGGAAGTTTTATTCAAAATTTGTCTATTTTATGTAGTAAAAGCATCAATCTTGAGACAACAAAATGGTATTTCCTTAAATTATTATTTAATTTATTACGTCAATAATAACATTTCATAGTATGAGTCGATATTATATCTTTTAGAGGACTCTATAAAATTAGGGATGTTTCTCAAGGGCCGACAACAGGAACAGGACTGGACAGGACCGTACATATTTTTAGTTTGATCGACAGGGGCCGGTTTAAGGGGGACATTGCACAGGGTATATTATTTGAAATATTATAAGGAATCTTCCGTTTCCTTATAATAATCAAATAAATGTCTACTATACCCTGGCATTTATACAAGGTGCTTCATACTCCTTTGGATCATAATGCAAAGATCTTTTTGATCTGCCGCAAAAATGGAAAAAGTTAATGAAAATATAAGTGAAATAAAATTATAATCTAAATATGGAAAAAAAAGGGTCTTACACATTTATACTTGTTCTGGGCTCAGCTTTCTATAAGAATGTCCCTGTTAAAGACCGATTTAGTCCTTGGAAAAATGATTTGAGTTAATAAAGCACAATATTTGGTCTAATAAACACTTTTTATGAATAACAAAGTTAAATACAATAGCACAATATAATAGAAAATCCTTCCATTTAACAAATGAGTTGAAACAAAAAGACGACAGAAAAATTTAATTAAAAGTATTGCATTAACACAAGTACAATCAAGGGAATTATTATGGATTTACAAAATATAAAACAATACTTTTGGGAACGTTATTCTAATGAAATGCAAAAAATTAGAGTTTGTGTATTAATTAGTGATTATATATTTTTATTAATTTTTTTTGGAATGAGTACATTATATAATGCTTTCATATCCATATAGAAGTGATAAATAATAAATATTTTTTGATTAAGAGAGCTTTTTAAATGAAAAAGAAATGGGAAGCTATTATATTTTATTTGTTCAGTCTATTGACCTGTTTCTTCTATGTAATTACTTATAAAAATGATCACTCATAAAAAAAGGACAAGGAATATTCTCAACTATAAGAAAGATAATAAAAGGCCTCACATCTTTGGATGAAAATAGGTAGTCCTCTTAATATTTTTATACGAGGGAATAAAAGTCCAAATAATAAACTTTATTTATTAGACAAAGATTATAATAGAAAGAAAAACATGTAGCATAATTTCGATGATAAAATTATTAATAACGACCAAACCAATGACAATTAAAGTGACTCCAAAACGTGACTTCATCCTCAATACAATTATACTCAGGGCCGGAGACAGGGGGTAATTTTTGACCTGGCCCAGATGAGTCAGACGAGATCCTTGGATGGAAAGGATTATATGCAAAGATGAAAAAATATATATAGTTTGAAATGGAAAGAAACGAGGGGCCTCACAATCCAATCTTCGGCCCTATATCAAATAGAGGGGCTCCAAGAAAAATGGCCATAAACATATCAATAGGAAAAATAATTATCCCCTTGATTTTTTTTGAATTTTTACCACGTATTTCATCGCGTCATTTGCAGAGAAACATTATATATTTATTCTTCTTTCTGTAGTCCGTCCTGAACGAGTTCTAGGGATGGTGCATTGTTCACGCCCCGTACCGATATTATAACATATTAAAAAACTGGCGAGGCTGGAGGCAGAATGTCCTTGAAAAGTTTGAATATGGTTGAAAAGCTGTGTCCTCTCAATCATAAATTTAGGGATTCATAAACCAGATGAAGTGGCTCTTCATCTTTTAACCCACACCCATGACATAGTGGGCTAACTTCATGGTGCATGAGATGATAGTGTCGGCGTAAGAGACACTGCCCAGTGATCAACTGAACCAAGGAGCTCAGTTTTCCCTTCGAAAAATCTAGGAGATGCTTCCTTAACTCTTGGGAGCATCGCACGGCCTTGACAGTAATAGTCAATGTTCGACCAGACAAATCTTTTATTTGTCTATATAATGGACAGAGACCTTCTCCCTAAGAGATGCCCAAAAACTCGGGTAGGAGGTTGATCCAGAGCTCCAGCTTTGGCTAGCATATCAGCGACCTCATTGCCAGTGACATTACTGTGATCTCTTACCCAGCAGAGGGAGAGAAGAGCCTCACTAGCTAACAACCTCAAAAATTATGTATCTTGGACAACATAACTCTTTGCCTCTATCGACTGCAATACTCCAATTGCTGCTTGAGAGTCTGACCAGATACAAGATCCACAGAATATTTACTATGCCGGAACAAGATATATACAGGAAGGTGTTCAATGTTTCATCATATCCCAAGAAACAAAATAGAATGTCTCAAGTCATATATTATCTATTCTTATGAAGATATGTGAAGTCGACAGGGAAGTGATCTACCGTTAAATAAAACTAAAAGTATCAAATGTATACCTAAAACGTTTTGCTGAAGAATTACTTTGTCGATTGCAACCTATAGCAAAAGCGCTGGATAAGGTTCAGAGCAACAAGTGTACTATTGATCATGTTTTAGACGTGTGAAAAAAAAAGGTGAACCATCTTTCAAATAATAAGGAATCTGAAAAGTTGAATGAAAGTTGACCTCATATGCTAGTCAACATGCCCCATCCAAAACTTAAAGAAACACGCTTCAATGAAAATGAAGTAAATAATGTCATTAAGTTTCACCGCCTTTTCAAGAATTCATGTTTTCTGGATATGTAACTAAAAACCGGACAGCCATAGTGTTGTAAGATTCTGATGCAGGCCTGTTCGACGGTGATGTTATGTTGACAGTGTGTCAACTTCTAACAGCTGTTACATCTTCATCTGAAGTTGAAGAAGTTTTTCCTTCTATGAACTTGTCTATTAAAAAATTAAGGAACCATCGCGGTACTACGAAAGCAGCACAACTTGTCTTCATGTTCAAAATTATGAACGAAAATAAAAACAGGATTAATATTTTGGAGTAGAATCAAAAGTGTTTAATTTTTATGTGGATAAATGTTAATGTCTAATAAAATACGTGTAAAAAAATCTCTATAGAAAATAAAACACTTTTTGCATATAAAAATCAACTAAAAACATTTTATTTATGGTATTGAAAAAATATATGTTAACACAAGATTATGTTAAATATACTTTTGTCGTTGCAAAATTGTCAACATGATTTTGTAAATCCATATTATGGTCAAAATAAATCAAATAATAAATTGTATATTTTATTTAATTCATGATCAATTTGCATTCAAGTGAAAATTAACATAAAGTTAAATTTTATCAATTATTAAAAAAAAAAAAGCAAATGATTTAAATCAGACAACTCTGAATGATAGAAAATTATTATTTTATTTTTCATGTTTGATACAACTGGAGCAGCAAGACAAAAAATGAGAATTACCGAGAAAAAAATAATAATAAATTCTGATTGATCGATGAAGATTTATATTCCTTGTATGAGAAAATATATACAATGGAAATTCGTATTATTATCATAAATATTTTTTTCATATCAAGTCAATAAATAAGCATGATTTGGAATAACATAAATTTATTATGACTGTACTTATAATTATCAAATCTTGATTGATTGGAAATATTTTTTTTATCAGAAATGTAATAAGACTTTTGAAAGTGAGTTTTAATTGCCTAAAAATTAAACATTTTCTGATTGGCATTTCCTGAAATAAAGTAATGATTAATTATTATATCTAAAAGCGATACTTAAAGACAGCGGTTCTCAACAATAGAGTAGACAGATTTTTTAAAATACATATTATTAGTGATGGGACCATTAATTGAAATCGGAGAATCGGTTGCTTTTTCTGGAATTGGAATCGGGAAAATAATGTTTAATTTGTGATTCCAATTCTTATGTATTATTATTTATTACTGGTATTTAACACTTTTCTATTCAATAAATAAAAAATGACCATTCAAATTTGTTACTGGAGTCTTATAATTTTATAATTATTGTAATAAAATAATTTATGATCAAAAATGCCGAAAACTGAGAAGAAACAAATTGAACACAAACTAAACGTGAACAAAAGTGTTCTAAATACAAGCGGCCGGTACAGATACTATTATTTTAAGGGGATAAGTTTTCTAAAGGGATCTAGGAAAGCTAGGCTTTGTATAATTTGCCTTTGGAAAGTTTGCCATAGGGTTACTCGCCTGGGGAAAATTAACATTGGAAAAAGCTCATCTGGAAGAGGAATCTAGTTCATTTAATTTAATGAAAATATTATTTTCATTAAACCAGGGAACACTGAAATCGGTCGTTGGATCAAATTGATTAGTGAATAATTCAACGTGGAGTTAATGTTGGTTGCTCTAAAGGAATCTAATTCTGGACCATCCTGTACACATTGTATATACTATCGGGGAGTAGACTGGGCTTCAAGTAAGACGATTTACAATATCTCCATGCATGGAAGGAATTATAAATCGTCTTCCTTCAGGCCCCAGTCTGCTCCTTGATGCCTTTCTAGGACAATTCCAGGAGGAGGAGAACTGCTATCTCAATCCTCTTCTCATACTGTCTGCTCATGTTGGGAACTACGACAATGTATTTTTAGCAATCGATAGCTAATTAATTGCTCTACAACATTGAACATAGGAAAGTTGTAAAAAATGACTTCTAACCTCTCTAAATTTGCATAGTAGAGATGAGTAAATAATAACAGTTCCCCGGTACAAGAAAGGAATTCGATTCAAGTCTCGAATCTTTGAACAAGTTGAACATCGATTCTTTTCACTCCGATTATGGAAATTTCAGTTTAATAAGTTTTAATTGCAACTCCATCCCATGTACTCAAACATTTCCTTAATATTGAATTACAATCACATAAAAATATAACTACACGGATACTTTAGAAAGCTAAAACGTGTGTCATCAGATTTTCTTTCATGCAAAAAATTCTAAATTGGTGCAGTTTGTCCAAATTGGATAATCGGAGCAGGATTTATTCCGGAAGAGCCAACTTTTTAAGACAATGACGTCACTTATCTGATATGATTTTCAAAACTGTGTATAACAAAACTTTAAATATTTACTATCATTATGAATCAAAAAAGCTACCTTTTTTTATTTAAAAAGCTTGTTTTATTGCCATTTTGAAAAAGGAAGTTATGCTGTCTCACCCTGTATTCAATTGATGCAACTCCATCTGTCGATCAATTAAAGGAAGAAGAATAAAATAGGACATACATCACGACAGAAATGATATAGTGACGTCATTAGACGTGCTTCAAAAGCAGTGTCGTCAAAGGGCCGGGCCATGGTGTGGTCCTTTTTTGACCCAGACACTGGTAAGAAGAAAAAGAAAGAAAAGAAAAAGGGGGGAAATAGAAAAACATGAAGGAGGAGATGAGAGACAGACAGACAGGAAGAGAGAGAGACAGATATATGTATATATATACCATATACATACACACAGAGATAGAGGAAGGCATGAAACGGGGTTTTCTTGAAAATTCACTCTCTTTTTCAGAAATTCTCTGTAATTCCTTCCACTCAGTTGAAGGATAAACATTTATTCAGTATAATTGGACGGTCTACTGGACACCTTTCCCGTAAATTAAAAGTAATCTAAAAAATTTTTGCCTTTAATTTTATTCTGTTTTTCATATTTTTAACCCTTCCTTCTTTTTCTTCCTTGTGTTTGCCAGAAGAAATAAAACAAGAGGAGGCTATGATTAATGATGAAAACCAGCTGTATTTTTTATTTGGCCCATTTTTTTTTTTTTTTTTTAAATTGGTAATCTGAAAAAGGACTATTATTTTCCGCGTCTGTGCTCAGAAAGACGGAGTATATCCCTGAAGATTTGTTGCGGAGTTATAATTATAAGTCCTTTTTGGACTTTTTGATTGAGGATCGACATCGGATAAATTGTAGTTATGTACTTGTTTATTCCTTTTTTCCTTCCTCCTTTGTGATTGGCTATGATCTAAATCCATGCCGGAATGGAAACTAGGTTGAAATTAAAACTAGGTGTTGGAATTCCTGCCTCAAAAGTAACGTCTACATAGAAACAAAAATAATTTCTCCTAGCTAAATCCGTAAAAAAACCGATTTAGTAAAAATTGCTGATTTTCCATAGATATCATATACAAGAGGCTTTGATATCATACGATGATATAATCAAAAGGACTTTTCTTTGTAGTGTTTTTTGAAACTAAAAAATATGCAGAATTACATCATTAAAAGTTAGTTAATTTATAGATTACAAGAAAATAATGTGAAATTTAATGTAATAAAGTGCATTTGTCTGCCATATGCTTGTTTATTTCTTTTTTCTTTCTTGCCAAAATATGTACATAGAGTGTGAACATGTGTTTGCAAAATATTTTCCATAAATTTGAAAAAAAAAAAAAAAAAAAATAGGAACTTGTCCTTTTTTAAAAGTTTTTATATAATTTGTTAAGTTTTTTTCTGTACATAATTTTTCTGATTTACATACATACATACGTAAGGTCCTATGTAGGGACATATATTGTATATATTAAAGCAAGTATCATCTGTACTCATACATTTGTAGATACAGAGTGGGATACAAAACTTGCAGTAAAATTTATTTAAGGTTTTATCCTCGTTATTCTTAACTACGAGTTTTTATTATGGAACAAAACGACGGCTGAAACTAAACTAAGAAAAAAGAAAAAAATTCTAAATTTGAATTTTACTAGAGTATGTTCGTCCAGCGTTGCTCGGGACAAAACGAATTAAAATTAATTTTATTATAAAGACAGTTAGATTTTAAGAATTCTTCTTGTCCGCATGTTCGTATGCACACTTTAAAAAAAAAATAGATTATAAGGTTTAGAGATGAAAAAATGTTCAAGTTAAACTGTCATTTTGCCCATCTTCATATTATTATCCAAAATCCTTTGTCTTTTTTCTCTTTTTTCTTCTTCTTTAAACCTTATAATCTTCTTTAAAAAGGTGTGCAAAGATACATACGAAGATGTAGTGAGAAAAATTATTAGAATTTTCAGGTCTTTACTTTTTGTTTCATGTAAAAATTATAGTTTGTCAGCAAAAAAAAAAAAAATTGTTTTCAGAAAAATGATATTTGAAGGGAACCATGGCCTTGAGGCCATTTTTTTTTACAAGAACCATTTCTTGAGCCTTATGAAACTAAATGAAAATTTCATCAAAGTTATATTGATTAATAAAAATGATTTTGCTTAAATTAATTATTTATCCATAAGGTTTAAAATGAATCAATGTGATAATTTTATTTTAAACACAATTCATATTATATATTCCAATATAAGGACGTTTACTCTTTCTTTTTTTAATGTTTACAGTGTATGAGGTAAAATTAAAGACTTTTTGATTACGAACAAATGGTGTAAACTTTTGCAAGAATGAAAAGGAGTTTAACATTGAGACATTATCAGATACTTCTTTATTGATATATTTTTCTATTTTTCAAAATGATTCCCTTTGGCTACTGCCAACGCCTCCAAACCGTGCTGAACGGAACTGCAGATCTTCTTGATGTAAGCCTCGAACATGGTCGCCCACTGCTGCTTGATGGAGGCCACAAGGTCAACCAATTTTGGGTGAGGGGTATCAGAGACTCTGTGCATAGTTGAGGGTGAAACAGTCTGGTGAGGAGGGGGGCCAAACTGACAGTTATACTTTAACCAAGTCAAACATTTCTGGCCTCTCTTGTCCCGGTTGGTCTTGGTTGCTGTTGAAAGCAGCTACTAATGTTGTCGTACTTATGAGGCCTCCCCGAATGCTTCACAAACCTCCTCACAGTCAAATTACTGACGTTGAGATTCTTGGAGGGCTGACCCCTAGACTTGGTCGGACTTTCGACGATCGCAGTGCCCACATCCTCCATGATTCCCATTTTCCGGGGCATATCACTGCCGAGAGACCTCTCAAGGCTCTGCCCTGAAGCAAACATTCTTTTAATCTTTTAAACAAGACTCCAGGAGCATTCTACCACCTTTATGATCTCCTTGACACTCACTTGGGCGTGTAGAAAATCAGACACCCTTTGCTTTTTGGCCTCCATGCTGACAACTGCTGATTTTTGAATTTCTATTGTTTATTAAGTGATTCCACATAGGTCCTTACTTCAAATAAAGCAACAAAGTATTTTAAAATATACACCCTAAAATAATACAGAATTAGCATACTGTTATCCAGATATATAAAAAGTCCTTGCTCAATGGCTCACTTTTGCACACCTCTTGTCACCTACATGTTTTACTTGTTCTAAAATACAATCCTTCTTCATTATTTAAGATCCATTTCTTTAAGAAATCAGATTTAATTATTTATTAAAAACATCTATATAAAATGTATTTCCCAAGTTGGTCTTTACAATATACAATGTAAATTTCTATAATCAAATAATATAAATAAATAACACTTACATATAAGAGATGAACTTTAAATAATATCTTATATATGATTTCGTGCAAATATTTATTATATACTGCACTCATGTGTCAATCACATAAGTTGCATAATATTCAATCACTTCGTCCAAAGCTGTTTTTAAACTTATATATAAATATAATGCACTTTTATGACATTCAAGAAGGACGTTTTATGAATTAACATGTCTGGATTTTTTGTGTGACGTTAGTAATATTTACTTCAGCACTCTAAGGGGTGAGGGGGGGGGATTATAAGGAAAACCTATTTTCATTCAGATTAAGGAAGATAATGAACTACATTCGTATCTTTGGATGTCAATATGTCACTGACAAATAAAAGAATATAAACATTTACTGTCAATCCAAAATCTATCTATCTGACGTCAATTTTTATTAAATATTGTAAGACATATACAAGACATGTTATTGCATCAGAGTACATTCACATTTATACCGTGCAAAATATACAGGGTGAGGATTTTAAATCCAGAAAATTTAAGAATAATGTATATTACAATTTATTTCCCAAAAATAATTCAGCAATTCACATGATGGGGATCTATAGTGAAGTAAATCACTCAAACCAACAATCTCCGGGTTCAACCACATCCTCCAACCTGGCCATGAACATGGCACAGGCCTTGATGAGTAACTCCTTGTCGATGCTGGCCCCTCACTAAAGAATAAAAGTCCACAGTTTTATATGCAAATTTATATTATTTGCAATCTCTCTCCAAGACGCCCACACATAGTATTCCAAGGGGACAGATATGGCGAAATAAGAGGCCATATTTCCTTAGCACAAAATATGGGGGCTTAAAAAAGTTTATATTTCCGACATAAATCCTATCCCAAATATATAATTTGGTCTAATTGTACCCATTTAAAATTTTAGCATTATATCTGATCTCTTAACATCAATTTAAGCTCTCTAGCATAATAAAACATGGAGTTATTTGCGTCAAGGAGCGTGTGTTTTATACGGAGGCACAGATTAACGGCTGCTCTGCGTTCATATTTTGAGAATATCTCAAAAATGTTTTTTTTAATGTACTTTTTTCAGTTGAATTTGATGAGAACACTTTTATAAACAGAGATCTCAGTGTTGAAAAGATATTGAATTTTAAACTTGGGGAGATTCGCCTGGGCTATTTTCTTTAACACTTCCGTGTCCAATTTGGACTTTTTGACAAAGCCTTTCTTCCTCTCCGACGTTTTGGACTTGCTGACTTCGTAGAGGGTGGTCTTGGAGACGCTCGACTGTATGGAATGATCGAAGGGAAATACGTCGATCACATTCAAGTATCATTTTCTCGACTTTTAAGAAATAAAAAGAGCTTAGGTTTATTTTTATTTTGTAACAAATTGTTTATATCTTAATATATTGAAATATGAATAAATTTCAATCACTCAACCTTTCTTAATGATTGAATTGGTAAGTGTTCATATGTCAATGGACCACCCGGTAGCTTAGCTTAATTAAGTAATGTTGTTTAGCTTAACTGTATGTAGCAGAGATAAAAAAAGTTATGACTACCAGTTTTGTTAGGGTTACCATTTCATTTTTCGGGTTCTACTTTTCGAACATACAGAAAATGCTTATAATTTTCTGTATCTATTCAAAAGTATAAAAGATACAGAAAAGTCGAGGGCTGACAACAAATTACACTGTAAATTTTTGCGTTAGTAAAGCAATGCCGTGAGTATATTAAGAGTATGTTACCGACAAAGCGTCACCATAGATTGATTAGGCAATCTGTGCCGTCACAGTACCAATCACAAAATAAATGATGTTAATGACTATAATATATATATGTAGTTATATTTCTCTCTTTTTCTTTCAACTCTCATGAATTCCTAAATGTAATAATATTAAAAAATTTCTTTTGTACATATATTTCAAGAAATTTGTCTATTACCTCGTGACTGGAATAATAAATTAGACTCTACTTGTACATACTTACACATTAATACAATTTCTTATTTTCGAATATAGTAACATTTTTTCCTTCTTTATTTTTTGCATTTTTCTTTCGAGAGTTTGACATTCTTTTTATGAGTTTGTATGTTATGAACAATATAATAATATATATGCAATGTACATATATTGTATTGTGACTCTGATTTTGATTTTTCTTTTTATGCCTGTTACTGAAAATGAGGCTCTTAGCAATAGACTGAAGGGGATGGATTAAACTGCATGAATATCTATAAAATAATATGATAATTATGCTTGTTGGTACATTAATGCATTGATTTCTTGTTAAATATCACGGGAGTCCACTGGGGGTGGACTGGAGGGGCTGTAGCCCTCCCCCAAATTATGGAATTTTAGCTTTATACTAGAAATTTTATGTATATATATTTTTGTTCAAATAATTTAATATTTGAAATTTGATTTAATTTTTCCAATTTTTCATTTTTTTTCAAAAAAAATTTATTTTCTGTATATAGAAATTTTTTTCCAAGAAGTTTTCATTTTTTGTGACCAGGCTATAGATTTATGAAATTTTTAAAAAATAGCTGTAGATTTTTGAAATTTTTAAAAATAGTAGATTTTTGAAATTTTTAAAAATAGTAGATTTTTGAATTTTTTTAAAAACAGCAGTAGTTTTGTGATTTTTTTTAAAAACAGCAGTAGTTTTGTGATTTTTTTTTGCTAAAAGTTTAATATTTTAAATTTAAGTTTCGAAATTTTTTTTTTCAAAAATATAATTTTTCAATTTAAAAAAAAATGTTTGATTTAATTTGAAAAAAATTCCAAAAACCAAGCTTTTTCTAGTCCTAAATAAAAAAAGAAGACGCTGATAAATATTATTATCGTTTTACAATTCCATACAGACCGTCGTGTCGCCCCTCTTTCATCTAAAACAGCAAAAATTCCTATGTGTATCTTCACTAGCTCGCTCTTACACACCCCTAGACATATCGCCCGGAAGACATTGCGCTGGGACGTTATAAATAGCACCTTCAAGATGATTGCTTCGATCTTAAATCTATCCTTGGCCCTCAGATTGTTAGTCCCCAGACATTCGGATTTTTTGAATGAATCCTGTACGCTTCCCAGATCAATACATTAATCACAGTCTTTACTTGAGTAATGTATTTACAATAATACAAGGTTAGACCATTATGTAATCGAACTTGTTAGAATTTTCAATTTGATGTACCGTTCAGACTGCTAGCAAGACAGACAGATTTGTACGTCATAGACAATAGCAACTGTATATTAACACCATATAATTTTAGGAATGATATGATTAATAATAGTTGTATATACTTGTAGTGGTAAGAATGTTATCCCTCCTTCTTCTTCTTACCGACATATGAAGAGGTGAAGAAGAAAATGATTTTTTTTTCTTTTTTCCCGTTGAAAGCTGTAGAATTCTTATATTTAACCCCTATGTCAATTAATTACATTTAATTATAAAACTATTTATTCAATTATATTGTCAACCTCATAATTTTTTTTAAAACTTCGTTATAATTAATATTCTCAGTGAAATTATATTCTTAACGATATATTAAATGTATGAGGACTGGATGTTTTATGATAAATTTGATAGCAATACCTATGTAATCTTATATAAAGAAGATACCCTTTTCATCAATATAAATTCAATTCAAGTCATTCTATATTTGGAATAAAGTTAGATCTAAGTTTTTTAGTTACCTTAAGAATTACATACACTTTGACATCCCTATTAAAAAGTGTGATAGAAGTCAAACAGGTTCGGAAAAGCGTTTTGGTATAACCTTGTATTAACCTTGTAATTATAGAATATATGTTTTTCATTTTTACAAAAGGAGCACAGTCTTTCCTCCGGCGGTTTTTGTCTCTCGATTTATCCATGAATAGGGATGACGTTACCACTCGGTATCGAAACCTTTTCACCACCTTCAGATTCATGAAAGGGTTAATTAAAGTAACATAATAAAAAAAAAGATACGCTAATCCCGAGGATTTCAATAATGTTTGGTAGGGGAGCAGCTTAGCTGTCATGGCATTTGTTTGGATGATCTGCAATCAACCCTGGGAGGAAAGAAATAACTACAAGGACATAGACAGGAATACCTCCAATGCCAATCTTTAATTCTACTATGAGCTAGTTCTGGGAATTGTGATTCCTTTGAGTGAACTGATAAAAAAAGTTTTCTACAATTTTTCGTAATGATTCAAACGAATATTTAAAAATACGTGTATTTAATCAATATAGCAAATTTTTTAAAGATTAAATTGTAACAAAAAATATGATATGAATTTAACATCTTTAACTTGTCCTCTAGTTAACCTTTTGTTAATGTAAGCATTCATTTTTGTTAATAAATGAATATTAGTTAAGATTACGCAAACCACCCGTAGGCCGGTGAATATTTTAACATATTACTAGAGGTCCTTGATGCTCAAGAAAGTTGGGGCGGGGAAACTTAAACTGCGTTGGGGACCTGCACTTCACTTGAGCACCCATTGGGCCGGGGTGTATTTTAGGATATTACAATAATATATTTTAGTGAATCCTTCTTTTAAACATTCAGTTCTTTTGAAGATTCGTTCTTTTAATGATAAAGTTCTTTTGATGATTCGTTCTTTTAATGATAAAGTTCTTTTGATGATTCGTTCTTTTGATGAGGAAGTTCTTTTGATGATTCGTTCTTTTAAAGTAGAGGTCGTCAACCCCCAGGCTCGCGACTGAGTCAATTATATATTCAATAATATAATTTTTTAACATGACTCTGCAGATATAGCTGTTTAGCCCTCTGCCATGACATTACATAGCTGTTTGGCTCCTACTCTCTAACAGGTTACCGACCACCTATTTTAAAGATTAAGTTCTTTTTAAAAAAAAGTTCAGTTGCTGAGTTGGTGACTTTGCAGTCATTCGCGAATTAGAGTGCACTCAAAGTATCAATCAATTGAACTACAGTACGATACTCGAGTATATTCATATAATAGAATAGAAATATTCGATTGAGATTGATAAATATATTCTATAAACGTGAAACTTAAGGTATAAATGAACAAATCACTCATACAACTAAGTCGGTTTTAGTAGGTCGACTAAAAAGAATCCTTCAAAAGAACAAATCGTTCACGAACGATACACTACTCTGAGCCCAACAATGACTTAAACTTATAAATCCTAACCAAATCTTATTAGTTTATAGTAACATATTTTTGGATTTGATTTTTTTTATTTATTTCTGTATTTTTTTCTGAATGGGAGAAAAAACCTTCTAAGTAAAAAAAGAAATGTCAAATTTTTACAAGAGTATTACATTCCTCATTTTTAATTACAGTTATAGAAATCATATTTGTCTGAAAGTAGAGACATCTTCATAATAAAATAAAGGGCACCTTTAATTATTTGATAATTTTAAAGTTATTTAGGATTTGTTGCTTGAAAAGTTATTTTAGTATATTTGTTGGGCTATCAATACTTATTGATGCTAGAGATAATGTTGCCCAGTGTCGGCCCAAACTTTCAGTAGCATGACTAAATTACGAGAGGCGTGATTTTTATGGAATCAAGAAAATAAAACTAGAAACTTATTTTTGATATGTTTAAATACTATAGTTAGGTATATTTCTTATTCCTTATGAAGAATCACATAAGGAATAAGAAGCTCCACACGTCGGTGAACAGATTAGAAACACTTGATGATGAAGGCTGTTTCCATGGCGTACCACTCTGTCATAATGGGAGCTTGGAGAAAATCCAAATTTGGATGATAGGTGGGGCAGATATTCTTCTTCAAGAAGATCCGACTTGGCTTTAATCTGAAGACAAAAAAATTGTTTTACCATTAATTTATTTGGGAATTTTTTAAAGCTATTACAAAGGAACTAATTCGAATTCAATGACTCAACGTTCAGAACAATGTCTAAAGAAATATAACTATACAAATCACCAACTTACAACTCCTTTTGTTAGTGGAATAAAACCGTATACGTTTGTGACGTACAAATCACAATTTTATCAATTTACTTCAATCATGTAACAGCGTGATTTCAAAATCTATAAGATATACCCACGATACTTTTTATGTATCCATTTTTAAACACTCTGTTCTTTAATAATATAATAAGAAAAGCAAATGGAATAAATAATGACTTTTAAAAAAAAGCTTTTCTTAGTGAAATCAATCAATCATTTAACACAATAAAAAAATAATCTTTTTAGTTCTCTTCAAATTAAGTATGTGCAATAATCTTCAAAAATAAGAAGGAATGCAGCTCCTAGGTACTCAAGGTATTGAAAAGAAGGATAAGACAAGGAAGAGAAGTACCTTGATGCACATATTATTGTAAATACGTTTGATGAAAAAGGCTTTATCAATACTGACTTATATTGCATTTGAAAATCAAATCATCTTTCAATATTTGATATACATACAAATATTTTAATATTGGATGAAAGTTTTCAAATACTCAGTATACTGTCTAGGGAAGTTATATCCAACCTGTGGCCTACAGGTTGGATAGCAGGCCGCTTTATGTTTCAGTGTGGCCCACATCTAATTCTCACTTCTTGTAGTATTTTTTAGCAAAATTATCACAGTATCATAAAAACGCGTAGAACGCACATAATACGTACAAACATTTAAAAATAATTCCTAAATAAATCAATTTTTGAAAAATGTATCCCTCTGAGAAAAAAAAATTGTTTAGTAGACCAAAAATTTAAATTTTTTAAAAAAGTGAAAAAAACCTATTCCCCCCGCCCCTAAAAAAATATATATGTCTAATCTTCCACAAGGTTGCCAGATTGGCCTTTTTGAAGCAGTTTACCCTTGAAAAATTAGATTTAAATAATTGGGCCTAAACTTTAAATTAATATATACTGGCCTGTCAAAAAGTTTTGTAACATAACTTTAATTCTGTTTGAATAGATTTGGTGAATTTCATGCAAAAGTTTTGTTAACAGAAAAGAACAGGTAATTGTTTACCTTTTGCAAACCTTATTCTAGGATAGACTTTCTGACGCCCCAGTATTTAATACTTTATTTTATGTAGCCCTTTTTCATGAAATTGAATTTAATAGGTTCAAGTGGCAATGCGGCTTATTATATTAAAAGTTTAAACATCCCTGGCACATCCTAGGCACGACGTCTCCAGTTGTCGAGATCATGTTCCTTCCCCCTTATGAGTGTACATAATGTCGATTGGTGGAACTATAAGTATCACTTGTTAAGTTGAGAACACTTATTGAATAGTAACTCCATATTTGGGAAGAAATTGCCTAACTACCCATTGATTGTTTATTCTTTGAAGAAAAGCTGTGTGATACAATAAAGGTAACGACGTGTAGAAAAAAGATAAATATGCTTATCCTTTTTTAAAATATGATATTTTAAGTTTATCTTATTTTTATAGAAAATAACTTTCTTTCTTTTTAAATGTTATTTTTTTAGATAAAAAATTGAAATTAATTTCTTCAAAAGGTTTTTTTATCATAGTTGCTTTTAAGGTGAGCGAGGCCTAGGGAAATATAATTGTACTAGGCCTTTTTCTTTTTTCAAATTTGAGTTTTAAAAAAATATAGAGAGAGCAATTGTTATTGCTGCAGCAGCAAGATATGCTGCTCTATCCATTAAAGTTACGTCTCTGGGGAATAATTCGTGGACTTTGGCTGGAGAAGAAATTAAGTACTTTTAGTCAAGTTCAAGATGCCAATTAAAGGCTTTAAAAAGGATTGTAAGACAATCTAAAATTTAAATTTGAGGCTTGTTTTTAGTATTTTCATAAATTATCTTTGTTTTATTATGAATCCCGTATTTTTTTTACCTCCGATAGTATTAATTTTATCAGTTTTTTTACGCGTATTTATGTAAATTTTAGTAACATTCTGATGTAATCTTACCCCGAAGCTTTAATACTAAACAAAAATGTTTATTTATGTATATATTTTATGTAACTGCTTCGGTATTTACGTGTAAGAACGAAAAAAAAAATATATGTACATATTTCTTAAAAAGTTTCTCTTATTTAAAAAATAAATAAAAAATCCCTTTCTTTTTTTTTGAATGGTCTTTTTTATTATAGAGTAAATATATAATATTATTATCTTCGAAAACATATAACTTTTTTTTTTCAAACAGCTGTTATAATCAATGATGTGTATATTTCATCGTATTACTTTTTTTTTTTGAAAAAGTAGTTTCAAAATTATTTTTTTACAATGTATTTTTAAGTAGAGATCGTCAATCTTTATATTTAATTTGATAATTATAAGCGGGGCTTAGGGCAAAGCCTCCCTATTTCTCTTAAAATTGGTCATAATCCTGTTGACTTATCTTTAATTTATTAAGCAATTTTTGTATATAACTGCTTTAATGGTTTTGTTGTTAGTTTCTGTGTTTTTTTTTTACAATGTATCTTCAAGGCTACTAATTGATTATTTAGATTTTGCAATGATCAATTCTTCGAACGAAAAATAAAGCAGGCAAACAAATAATGTCTGTATGTATGCACAATGCACATCAACATTCAAAGCCATTAATGCAATCTTTAATGCAGCAATCACTGTGGATTCCCCCCTGAAAGGATTTGTATTAACTCAAGAATGCCTGGATTAAACTTTAAAGGACAATTATGAGCATATTTATTTTTTATTATGGGAGCTACAAGGCGCTAACGGATAGAAGAAATAAGACTACAGTCCTATAAAACATGTGCTGTTGGTATTCTAAAAAAAAGAAACCGAAATTTATTTGCCAATTTATCCTCCAGAGCTGTTGTCGATATTTTTTAATTCTTGAGGTGTAAACATCTAAGTGTAAAGATATCCCTTGTGTGCGTGTACTCCAGAAAGACTGAGAGTGATACTGAGAATATGTTGGAGATTAATTTCTCCCAATATTCTTGCTAGATATGGAATTGGATTTATGTTTTTATCCTTTTTCTCATAGCTAATCTAATAAGACGCCATGAAAACTAAGCTACTCATCTCCCAAAACCTTCTTTAAATCGTCAGGGTTACTTTTTTTATTCAGCATATTGGTGAGTCATATTTTTGACAACTCTAGATATAGATGTATCATAAAATCATTATAAAGTTTACATTATGTACAGGGTAGGAAAGGAAAATATTTTAATGTTTATTTTCTCGTAGCTATGAAAAGGCTTAGTGATAATTTTTTGGTATTCTTTTTCTGCAGTCCTTTTTTTCATAAACAAACAATACTAATCCTTCAGTCATTTCATCATCATGATCCAGCATCCGTACAAAATTTAGTTGCCATAAAGTTTTTGAAATTAAACTTTCTAAAATTTCAGATTCAAAATGTCTAGTTTCAATGATGCACTTAAAAAAAAGAAGGAGAAAAAGAATCAAAATTGGTTGATTGTTGACCAATTACCTAGATTTAATTAGAGTGATACAAATCAACGTTTGAGAACAATAATAAGTGCTAAGAGTAGACAGGCTGACGAAAATGGTGTTACTATTGTAGGGACTAGGGAGTACTATGGTGTTTAGTGTTTAAATGACTTATAATTATTTTCATACCAGTAACGTTGTACACTTATTTTTTAAGTTACATATGTGGTATAATAGAGACCCGTTTATTGTGACCACATTGAGAAGGAACAAAGTTGTGACTATGTCTGGGTTTATAGTTATGCACACATTTTTAGTTGTCTTAGACATCAATATATTGCTATTAATTAATACCTTTACATCACGAATCAGCTGTTGTCATAATCGAACAAATAAACAAAAAGAAGCGCATGTTTAGTCGTAATTGAAGGTCTATCATAAAATTTATATATGTACATCGTTAAGAATAAGTGTAGAAAAAAATATGAAACAAAGTACTATAGATAAAATAGTTTATCATGCATTTATATAATTTCAAAAAGTTATTCCAAAAAATATTTATTTATTCATTAAAAAATTGCAAATGTTTATTTTCATCAAATGAAAAAATGTCATTATATCACTCAAATGTCACTAAAATTATGATATAAAAAAATTGAATCTTGAATTTCTGTATCAATATATGGGGTTTTTTTTAATTTTTTTCCTTTTTCACATTATAAATAATTTAATGAGTTTTGAATTGAAAAAAAAGGCTCAATTTTCTATTAAACAATATTTTCTTGTTAGATTATTTAACTGTAATAACATTCTTGGATTTGAATTTTGTATATGAAGAAAAAAAAAAAAATATTCAAAAATAGTTTTTCTTTGTACTTATTACATCCTTACAGAGGTTGTGTTAAAGAAGCTGAATGGAATCTTTATGTTATTAATTACTCGTAGATTTTCATTTAACTATTTTGATTATGTCTTAACTCATTAACCCTGCGATTTTTTTAAATTTCTTAATAAAACTTTTTAAATATCTAAGAAGAACATAAAGTAGAAATATTATTATACTTAGCCAAAATTGGACGTCTTTGGGCGGAGCAAGAGTTTGTACTCATGAGATCACACTAGGCAAATATGAATACTTTTTAATCATATAAAATAATATCAAAAAAGTAACATCCGAGCTTTTTTCTAACGCAACAAAAAGCTTACATATTATAATACATTACCAGAAGTATATCCCAAATGATTTTTATTTATTTGGTCTAGATTTGTAAGTAATATTCAACCTACTATCTAGAAGAGTTGCTTTTATCCACGGTAGATATTGTTATAAAATGGTAAAATTTAGCACAAATACTCTTTAAATAATATAAAACATGATAGAACTTTATAATTTCAAGTAAGAAAGCTAATTTTTATGTGGGATCTGATTATGTGTAATTTTATTGCTGAGTTAAAACAAGCATGGTGGGCTCTAAATAGTTAATTAATTACCCTTGTCAAATGTTGAATAATTAATTCAGTTTTAATAGTTTTCAAAAATAACACTACATTTTCAAATGATACATAAGATGCAAAGCTTACCTATATTATCAAAACAATAGCTTTCTAAAATATAAATACATATAAAAAACGACTATAAACCCATTTTCATGCAAAAAAAAAGAAGCTATATTATATATAATTTATCTACTGTTGCATAATACACTGCAGTGTACACAATTACTGGCCAATTTTGTTGGTCTTTTAATTTCTATCTACCTAATTATTTCCTATGAATAAAAAATCAGAGTTATCAATTGACATTAGACTATTTATTATTATATTTTTTTTTTGCAGAAATATTAGAGAAACGTATTTAAAAAAAAAAAAATTCCCGTAAAAAATAAAGAAATAATTAAAGTTCGATCAATATTACTCAATATTTAGAGGTTGGGCAGTGTCTTTAAAATATAAATTCCACAATTTTTATGAATTATCATATACAAAATAGTCAATGTAAGACAAAATATCTTACATAAAAATGACATATCAAGATTAGTTATATTGCATGTACTTCTTTTGGCTCTTTAAGATCTAAACTTTTTTTGAAAAGCGTTTTTCAAACTGAAGAGGGAGAGAAAGCCAGAAATGTGAGTAGATTATTCATTTATGTGCATGGATACATATTTTATTTATTAACTTATCAAGATACGATTGATCATAAGTATATAAACGGTTACTTCTTCCTTGTTTTGTACTCACCAATCTATGTAACTTTAAAAACGGACCACTAAAACCAAGTTAATCTATGAACTATCTTGCAGCCTTGTAATACTTTGTGTAGCACTAATGGGGGATTTAATACAGTTTTTTTTTATATAATAAAGTTCCTGTATGGGAAAGGGATGTGATCGTCTTAGTACGATGATATTTTTGAATCAAGTGACTTGTTAGACCAGGTTTGACTGTATATGAATTGAAAAAACTAATTAATTGTTAAGGAAACCTGATTTTGTAAAATTGATTATACAATATATAATATATTCCTGAGTCTTTTAATCAATCCTGAAATTAGAATATAAAGCCCATATTTGACTAAAATAAGTCAATTAAATATAAATACATTTATTTATCATGACAAACAATAAATTAGGAATTTATCACATACTGGATTTTTGTATAAAACTTTTTGGTTTTGAGGTACCACAAATAAACGTGTAGACCACTAATAAATAGTGATGCTAATCGGGTGCTTTTTGGGTATGTTAAAAAAAAGAAAACGAAAATCAACAAATTAACATTGGTTGTTTAAAGAATATTTAGAAGGCGAGTAGCTTAGAGAACGGAGGTGGAGAAGGAAATAAAAAAGGATATTGGCAAAAATTATAACAATGTTGATCTTCAATTCTACTCTGAGTACAACAAAGATATACAATACGAATATAACTCCGCAATAAATCTTCAGGTTTTTGCCTGTCCTACACGAGGACACACAAATTTAAAATTCAGTTGTCTATATATGTAGGAGAAAAGAAAACTAACTCCTTTGGGGTTAAATATTAATGCCAAAAGCTTAGGAAAAGAAAATTCACTCATCAGTTTTCCAACTTAAAAAAACGGTCTAGCTTAAAAATACAACAGACTTTCATCACTACTAATAAAAAACAAATTGACAGCAAAAAATAATAAATAAATAGCTGAATAGGGAGAGCCACATGCCGATAGGATATATATGACATATCCAAATCTGAATACTATGGTCGATTTTTGTGGGGTTATCTTTAATCTAATATAAATATACATCCTTAGTTTATTAAGGCCTCTCTGGTAAACTGAATCAAGTATGAGATGGCCAAAATGAACTGCAGCCTCGTGAATAAAGTCTGCACTTCCTTCAGAAGCAGAATCGAAAAGGTGATTAAGGCCGAACAAAATTATTTCAATTGAGTTGATGCAGAACATCCTTAGTTGTGTAATGTTAAAAAATATCTTTAAAAATAAATACGATGTATCGATAGCATGCTTTTGACGTCCTGTCCGGCCCTAAATCTTAAGAACACAAAATCGGTTCTATAAAAATATCTTTGCTAAATGCTGTGAGGATAGATATTAGCCAATGACCTCATCATCAATCCATCTTTCCCAATTTTTATATGAATAATATATGGTTCGACTAGGGTTAAATTAAGATTAATAGCAAAATGCTATCACTTATCAAAGATAGAATTAAAGTTTTGTCTCACAAATTCAATTGAGGAAATGAGGTACTCTATTATGATGTTAGTAAAAAGGGCCCTATAAAATTTGGGACATTCTTCAAGGACCGTTAATAAGGACGGACCAATTTAAAACCCTATATTAAGCACCAGTACATTCTTAAAAAAACTACTATTTTATTTCATTTTTGTGAAAATATGTTTTCACACAAATTTTGTTGCCGGACACAGTATTTTGTTATACAAACATACTACGAAACAAAATTAAGTTTCAAAATAATACATCTTTTTATTACTGTTCACAATAACTAAAAAATAGCATCTAGGTATAATAAATATAAGAAAAAGTGTTTCAATATCTAAGTATATAAATGAAATGAGAGTTATGTTGAGAAATGAAAATAAAAAAGGTAGACTATATTAAACATTTTTTTAATGCAAAAAAAGTTTTTCAAAGACAATAATAGAGCATTGAGAATTAAGTGATTTGTATTGAAATAAAGCTAAAGATACACTTAAGGAGATATTGAATAAAAGTATATACATTAGTGTAATTTTTCCAAGATTCCCGTTTAACGGGATTTATCAGGGTTTTACATCCCTGGGAAAATCAAAATATAACCTTTATTTAACTATAGTCATTATATGTATATGCGTGTCGAGTTGACTTTTAGCTTGCGGGTCGGGTTGACTATTTCTCAAATGTACAAACCCCCCAGCACTTAGTTCTTTTATCACATACTATTTAAGTTTTTTATGTAACTGTTTGGGTTACGGAATTACAGAAAGGAGGACCCTTGGATTATCCCAAAACGAACATGGGCACTATTTGTGATAATGATAAAAATGGAGAAAATGAAGGTTGAGAATATATGAGAGGGACTTAAAGACTAAAGAGAATGAGGGGACAGGCAAAAAAGCAACAATAACAACATAAATAAAAGGGAAAGAAATAAGTTCCTAATATACTACTCATTGCACCCAATAGTATTTGTTGTTCTTTTATGATTCATGACTTTCTAATTGTAATTTTACAATAAATTAGTTGCTTATTTTTCATTTTATTATGTATATTCACTTAAAAAGTCAATATTAAAAGAATAAATTCAAAGTTAAAAAATAACCTTAAATATTACTTAATCAATATTACATTTTTAATTAATGACCTCTAAAAATCATAATTTAATTGTATAAAATTATCTTAAATATTATTATTAGAAAATACTGAATATAATACATCCAAATATTTAATTATAATTAGATTGCACATATAAAGTTGTTTATATGTAGTCCAAATTGCACTGCCATCTATTTATGTCTTTCGGAAATCTACACATTTTCATTAACCATAAGCCTGGATATTTTTTACCAGAAGATGATCGATTTTTAAAATACACTGATTACAAATGACGATTATGAAAAAAAATTATAAGGGTTTACCAAGTGGTCCATTGAAATCTGAAGAATTACTAATTCAATAATCGATGAAGTTTGAGCTATTGAAATTAATCAGTATTTCGATATATTAAAGAATAAAAAATGTTTACACACACACACCAAAAAAAAAAAAAAAAAAAAAAAAAAAAGTACTACCGTCTTCTCCGTCAGCAAGTCCGAAACTTTGAAGGGAAAAAAGGGCTCTGTCAGAAAGGCCAAACTGAATTCAGAGGAGTAAAAGAAAGCAATCCATGAAATCCCCTCAAGTCCATAAGAACCAATACAAAAGATCTTGACTTTTAAGACCAGACTGTCCAGAGCGCTATAAAAAAGGTGGATGGAAAAAACCTTGTGAGGGTAAATAGGCCACTTTTGACACCGGCAATGAAAGAAACCCATCTCCTTAATTCCAAGACTCTTTTGAGCACTTTTTTGACACTTTTGGCCCCCAACAGCCCCGATTCAAAACCTCCTCGACTACACATATGCACTGATTCATGTCGAGGTAAGTCCTGAAGTGTCTGTCATCCAAAAACAGAGTCCTTCAAAGCCACTGTCAGCCAGCACAGAGACGCCATGATAGAGGACTACATCCGCAGCAGGTGCCAAGCCTTCTGCCGCCGCCTAGAAGCCATCAATTCTACTTAGGGCGGCTACATTAATGATTTAGGGAGTTCAGACACACATCTACATATATATAGCATTAATTTTGTTGAAATTCTATTGTTAATTAATAAGTTATAACTTGTTAAAGTTAAAATTCAAAGTGTTCAGATTAAATGGGGTATTTTATTTTTTTCCTTAGATTTCTTGTTGAACAAGTTAAAATTATTTTTCCCTGTCCTACAGTATCAATGATGTATATAGTGTTCCAAAGGGAAATATAATCAATTTTTGTATGATAATTATCTATGACCAATTAACTGGTTTTATTATTTGTAGAATTATAAAAATTATAATATTGAGTTATAAGTAGGAAATAATGATTGTCAATATAAATTTGTTCCAATAAAGCAGAATTCAATGATTATACTATAATACAACATTATTAGATGTCAAAACAAACTTAGTTTGTATGCATTGGGACCACCTGTCCGTTAAGATAGCATATATATTGTGTTCATCAAAAGTTTCCTTGACTCGGATGGTTGGGCATGTGTTAATGTAAAACCTTGTACTGTAATTAATTATTGAATAATATAATAAATACCTAAATTAAGTGTTATGTGTACTAAATAGAACGCCTCCAACACTTTTCAAAATATGAATTTATTCCAATTGATAATTTTAAGCCAATCAATAAACGTGAGAGAAAAACATGCTCTGGTTCTACTCAGTGCCCACTCTTTCCCCTTAAATCGTATAGGTAAGACTTTAAAATTGATCATGCCCTCTTAAAAAATGTAAATAAATACATAAATTTCACAACTTATTTATCATTTACCAACAGAATCACAATATGTACCGGGCACCACTCGAATACAACTTCATGGGATAAGAGAAACTTAGCAAACATTAATGTACAAATATTTGCTATTTTTCAGTATAAAAAATTGTCAATATCATTTAAAAAATATCATTTATCAGTTTAAATGTCTTTTGGTAAAATAATAGTTGTTTTATGGGGAAAAAAATAATATATTTTTATTCGTCACGTTGTATTGCAAATTTTATTTGCATCAAATAATATATAAATGAGGGATTAATTGGTTTTATAAATTCAGCATGATTAATAATTCAGTTTTGGCTTTTTTGTATTTTAAGAAGCAGACTACAAAATTTAATTAGCTGGTATTAGGACAAAAAAACGCCTCGACAAAAATACAAAAACAAACAAACAATGGCCTATAAAATAGATAAGATGCAAGGAATAAATTCAGTCTTAAATTTATCACCCATGACATTAAAAAATGTATTCGTCAACGAATATTTTTTCCATGGCGATGATCAGAGTTGTAAAAACAAAAAAATGACCCGTCGGTATATACATTAACTACAAAGAGAACGAAAATGAATGTGGTAAACCTAAAATTTGATGACGGTTTTAGAGGAGAGTTGTGGAGGCCTTTAAATCCCAATGAAGTATTTGCAGTAGGATTAAAAGGTAAGCAACACAAGAAAAGATATATTGCAATACTTTTATTTTGCCTCGAGTAAATGTTTTGAAGGATTGTATCTTCAGGAGTTTTGTTTTAGAATCTCCTTAATAATAATTATATGGGAATTTCCCATAATTTTCCTTGTTATCGATAATGCCCATTTTAATTACTTTTTTCTTTAGGTATGAACTTACGTACAATTGTTCGTCTGCTAAAATAAAATAAGAAAAACTTGCATTTCCCATTGTTAAATATATTATGTACAATTAATAAAAGAATAACCTTGTGTCAGTAAATACATATAACAATAAACAGCTTATATGAAAAAAGAAATTTAATTAGATAAATTACAAAACATTTTTGTTTGTGTATTCAAACAATAAAAACTTTGTTTTCTATTATGTAGCAATAGAATATTTATATCTACATACACATAATTGTTTTTTATTCAACAATGAAAACCATCATACATGCTGGTATAAATGTACGTCTTGTATAACGATACTGATACCTAAATCAAAACATTGATACTTCCAAAGTTATTGATTGATTATAAAAAGGGTTCTTCCCTTAACTGATTTTCTTTGAATAGTTGTTTGATATTGTAAGGTTACACAACAGGCAGCCAAACACTCTCAATAAATAACCTTTATTTTTGGTAGCAAATCTTTTGAAGTTGTAAAACTATGTTTATTCTTTTGTTTTAGCTAAAGTATAAAGCAATTGAAAAATAAATTAGCTTCCAAATATGATCCTTCATTTTATTTTGTTGTTGTATGATTAGACACATTTTGTAAGAACTGTATTCAAAATAACTTCGTAAATAGTCCCCTTAGAATACAAAATTTATATAGTAAGAAAAGTAGGCCAAATGGGTTAAAAAATACAGTTCCAAAATTTCCCTTAAAAATATATTATTTAAAAACTTTTTGATAAATACGTCGTGTAGAGGCGCTAAAATTTATAAATAGATTCTCATGTTAAATGTGTTCCTCTTTGTCACTACTTTTGAGTGTTATAGTATGAACAGAGGCTCTAAAAGAAGAAAATAGAGTTTAATAGAATAAAATTCACGAGAGCAGATTTTTGGACTCAGCGTCACCTAATACTATAGTCCCAGATGAAAATAACGGCTGAGAGAATGATATAACAATTATGGTAGCTTTGAGAGACGACATATCTTCTAACATACATCACTAAAAACTCTCATTTTAGGGCTGCTTGCTTGCTGTTATATTTGCATTTTTAAAATTGGGTGGAATAATTATTAATAGCACGAACATCTTGCTGGTTCTCTGATGTCTTTTCTCTATGGTGAAACTTAAAATATTACTTAAAGCACCCTGTCCAAACATATGCATGCATTGAAACTTGTCTAGCTGAACCTTTGCTCATAATAGTTGATTCAGTATTCTCATTATTCTAATAAAGAAGTCACTTAAATCAATGAAAATTAATTGTGTTTCTTTTATAACTAGGATAATGAACATATTGAATGATTAAAAAACTAGATCACAATACAAAACCATTGTTAATTTTTAATAATGGATCCAAAAGAGATGGAAACTTTTTTGTTGAATAGAAAAATTGTCCTCTTACTTATTGTCTATATAATAAAATAATGACATAAAAATGTGCAAGTCAGAAAAAATAATCGGGCATGAATTGAGATGCCTTATCAAGTCCATCTATAGGAGCCCTTGTTAAATACTCCTTTTTAAGCATTGTAAAATATAATGAAGAATATGTAAATTAGGCTCTTTACAAGGTATGAGTATTTAATAGAAATACTTCAAGCAACTTTGTCAGAAACAAAGCCACAAAGTTTTTTTTAAGATTTTATTTACTCTTCTAAAAAAACAATAAAAAATATCAACAAAATTCTGTTTTTTTAGCTTTTAATACATTATTTCCAAAAACTTAAAAAAAACCAACCTATCTATCTTATATTTAATTTAATAGAACTTGATATTGGGAAAAGTTTAGACATATTTTGCTTTTTTCTTAATCACTAGTATATGTTTTATATTATACGTATCAAATTTACATATAACATATAGATATATATTTTTGTTCAACGTCAAACTAATTAAAATCACTTATTATGATATTTTTTTTTAGTGTAAATTTACATTTGATTCGGAAACGGAAAATGATTTTTCTGTCCCGCAAGACATAGACAAAAAACATTACCCCAATCTGTAGTATCACCTCTGAGAAATGAAATTAGAATTTTAATATGAAAGATATTTATAATGCTTGAAAAAAGCCTCATAATTTCCATTCAAGTTTAAATATTATATATACACAAAATAGACTATACCACGTGGTAAATTTAAATCTGAACACTTATTAATTCAATATTTAATAAATGTTGAGTGACTGAAATTAATTCATATTTCAATATATCAAAGCATAAACAATAAGTTAAAAAAAACAAAAAACAAATCGGAGCTCTCCAGATTACTTACATGTTGAGGAAATGACACTTGAACGTGATCGACGAATTTCTATTCGTGCAGTCCAAGCAGTTAAGAGCCTGTCTACGCCGTCAGTAACTCTGAAACGTTGGAGAGGAAGAAGTACTATGTCAAAAAGTCCAAACTGGACTCCAGGGAGTTAAAAAAAAAAAGTCAAATCCAATCCCCTCAATTTCTTGAGGTCCATGGACACACCGGACTATCCAGAGAGCTTTCAAAAAAGTGGATGGATAGAGTCTTGTCAGGGTGGGTAGGCCACTCTTGAAACAAGCAATGGAAAAAAATCAATCTATTACGTGGCAAGACTTTTTTGAATAAGTCTTTTCAATTATTTCGAAGTCCTTTGGACCCCCTATAGCCCTGATGCCAACCGTCTCGACTACACCTTTAAGGTGCATGTCAAGGGGAAGGGCTGCAGTGTACTTCATCAAAACACAGAGGTAATCAAATCCACTCTCACCGAGCACTATGGAGCACTATGACTATGAGAGAGGACTACATCAGATGCTGATTTTAGGCCCCTGGAATACATCGTTGCGAAGAAAGGCGGCTGCATTGATGAATAAGATAGCTAGACACACATCTATTTATTGTATGAATTTTTTTAAAATTCTATCGTTAAATAATATATTATATCTTATTGAAGTTTATAATTCAAAGTGTTCATATTTTAATGGACCACTCGTTATGTTCCCAATTTCCAAGATATAATTTGAATTTAACAAATTGCCATTCAAAACAGTAGTAACAGGTCTTAATCCAAATCAATGGCTGGCAAAAAAAAAACATGGAAGTTTTTATGTTTTGGGAACAACTTAGTGAATGAGTTTGGGATTTTTAATAACTATTTTTTTTTTCCGAGGAAATTTTGAGAGAATCAATGAAGATCACATCGTGAGGAATGGAGATCAAGTTATGCATCTTCATTGTTCATTTCCTGACTCTTACGGCTTTAATTTTATGTAGGCCCTAAAGATGGAGCAAGTATGAAGCATCCCGTTAAATTGCAACATATCTCCTTATCATTTTAAAATGAATTTATCAGTCATTCTACTTAATGTTTTTAATCAGTTCTTTAATCAAATTTAAAATGAAGTATGATTACAAGAGAGGTTGGAAAAACTAATATGATGAAGCAGTTTTTTTTTCATGTAAGTATGTTAAATAAACGTTGAAAAAAAAAAAAAAAGCACTTAAAGAATAAAAATTAAATTATGATGCAAATGATTTGAAGATAAAAAAGTTTATGTCTTTGAAAACTCCCTCATTTGAGTATCTTAATTAATTGTATTAAATGTGCAAATACACTATTCAAAGAAATAAAACTATTTTTTTTTCTCTATTGCAAAATTAAATTAGGAACTCAGATAGGAATACCCTTCTATGGACATCAATTTAGATATAATTGCGTTTCTCATTCCTTTTTCCCGGGTTTCTTTCTTTTCATATATGTAATTATTTATGTACACTTCAAAGCATTGAAGATAACACATTTACGTATGAATAATCTTCGATTAAGGAAAAAGCTAGATTGATTTGCATCACTATGTGGTTTTAAATAACATTAATACGTATTTTATCCATAGAATAAGTTATAGAGATGAATCAGTGCGCAAAATGCTGCTGTTTGACTGCCACTATTTCAGACATGGATATTAGCTTATTTATGTAAAATTTGTATTTTATATGCAAACTTCGTTGCCAATATGATGTTTATAAAGATGTGAAAAAGTGTTAAATCCCGGCTAGCATAACTTCTTTTTTATATATTTTACTGTTACTACATTCAACAGATGGAAAACAAGCTTATAGGTACTAACAAAGAGTTTTTCGTCAAAGCTAAAACCTTAAACTCATTGATAAACCAAAGGACTTTAGTCGTATTTAGTTATGGTATACTCAGACTTCATATAGAGTGGGAAGCTAAAACTTGCAATAATATTTAATTGCGATTTTATCCCAGTTACTTTTATTACGAGGTTTCATTATACCATTAATAAGAAATGAAGCAAAATAAACGTTTTTTGATTTATTTATTGTCTTTATGTGTAAAAATATCAGAGTAAAAAAAAAAGAAATCAAGGCTCTGCAATCTCTTCCCAACTAGTGTCATTGCCAAAAAAGCTACAGAGACTGTTGGAATCTCCATCTGGATTGTTTACAACATCGAAAAGTCCATTAAGGTTGTAAATGGTCTTGAAAGGTATTTACAGGAAAGAAAAACCAAAATAAGATATAGGAACAAAATGGCAGACTTCTGGACTGCCTTCGTGTGACTCTCCTCCTGTCCTAACCTAAACCTCATGGACTTTGCAGTTTAGAGTCTCTTTGAGAAAAAAATATCTTCCGTACTTCTCATCCAAATTTTGATTCGCTCCGAGGCGCCTCCATGACAGCGTGGTACAAGATGGCGAGCCAAAAAAAAACCACCCTATTTTCATCACTTGCTATGAAGTCAGGGGTGAACTGGTCCGAAAATACCTTAGTGTTGCAAAACTTTATAGAGTTACCATAATTTTTTTTTCAATTTTTACTATTATAAGAAAATCGAGGCTGAGAGTGAAAAAAAAGGTACCTTAGAGTCATACTTATAGTTCTTTTTTACATCAGGGGCTTCCGTAGGGGTGGCCCCACAGCCCCACCCCAAAAGTAATTAAGGTTTTCTACTACAAAATTTATTATTTAAAATTTTATTTAATTTTTCCAATTTCTTTCCAAAAAAATGTATTTTTATTTTATTACCTGTGCATTTTTGATTTATTTTCTTAAAAATTCAATTTTTTATGAATATCTTAAGATTTATTAAATTTTTTTCAAAAAAAGTTTTAGTTTTTGTTAATATGTCGATTTTTAAAAAAATTTCGAAAAAATTTAATATTTTGAAACTTTTTACCAAAATTTAATTTTTAAACTTAACAAAAAAAAATAATTTGTCAATTTTTTTCCTAAACATTTCAGTTTTTTTAAAAAAAAATTAAATATTTGAATTTTTTTGAAGAACTGCATGATTTTTAAATTTTTGTACTAATAATTTTATTTTTGGGAAATAACTATGAATTTTTTAATTTTTTTTTCCCAAAAATTTATTTTTTGTTGGTGTATATGGATTTTTGAACTTTTTTTCAAAAAAATTAATATTTTGAAACTTGTTTTAAAAAATTCAATTTTCCAAATTTTTTCCTAAGCATTTTAATAATTAAGATTTTTTTCAAAAAATTTCAAACCCAATATAAAAAAATAAAATCCTACGTACCCCCATGTATATGATTAAATCTTTTATTACTTACGAAACCTTTTATTATTTTCTCTTCGACCTTTTAATAATAATACACTTAAAAATGACAAATTTAAAAAAAAACTTACGGTTTATAAAACAACTAATTTTTTCCTTGCTTTTCTGTAAAAGTTGCTTGAATATGTTTTTTTTTTCATTTTTCGAAAATGTTTGCTCATCTTCCAAATATTCTTGTCGTTAAAAGTATTATGTTTATAATAATATGAAGTGATTGGGATGATCCTTGGGTTTGACCACTATTTAAATCACTCAAAGACATTGTTTTATCTCCTATAATATAAGAAAGAAACCTCGATAAGTTTTTGTTATATTAATAAATAATCTATAGTTCAGCATCAATAATAGCATAAATAAATAAATAAAGTATTGTAAGTTTCATATCTATTTTAGTTGTTAGTACACTGTGATTAGTTTTTCCGTAGCAAATCTGGTTTTCGAGAATTTTTGATGTTTAGAGAATTTTTATAGGTTTAAGCCTATTTTTGAGTAAGGAAAAAATAAATAATCCTCTTTAAAATCTTATATTGTTTTTAAAAAGGGGTTATGATTTCAACTGGGACTATTCAATTTATTTAGCCAAAAACCACATTTTTAATTTGTGAAAAAATATACAGAGTGGGGAACCAAAACTTGCAATAGTATAAATAAATTACGGAAATGTGATTTTTATAGAATCAATACAAGAAACTACTTAAAACCTATTTGCAAGATGTTTAAAAAATTATATTTAGCCATATATTTGATTCAACATGTCTTTTTCCTCAAGCAATAACAGCTTCAATACGCCAGCGAACAGATTGGAAGTTCTTGACGATGATTATCGTGTCTATTGCGTACCACGCAGTCATTATGGTAGCTTGGAGTGATACACACTTGGATGATAAGTGGAGTAGGCATTATTCTTTGTGACATCTTATGTTGCAAAGTCCAAGGGGTTGAAGTCAAGACTGGAGAAGGCTATATGTAGGCAGGCCAGAAGTAAGTCATATTGCTGCTACATAATTTTTTGTTCCTTTTGGTTGTATGGGATTATAACGGACCGCTTCATGTTATAAACGATGGAGATGCCAATAGTATCTTTAGCCTCCTTGGACATTGACGCAGAGAAAATTGCACACGCGTTGCCTTTTTTGTTGTTACTTGGATATTTTTACAGTTATAGTGATGGGAAAAAAACAAAAGTTTTTTATTTTTGTTTTAGCTCTTGTTTAATTACGTAATTAAACTTTATAAATAAAAAATACCGAAGGCAAAATCGTCATTAAATATTGCAACAAGTTTTGGGTCCCCACTATGTATGTGAGACCCGTCAACATAAAAAGAAACAAATGAGTCCCGACATCAATTTTATTTATTTTTACTTATTAATAATTATTCTATATTTCTATTAATAAAATATTCTGGTTAATCGTTTGGAGGGGCTGCAAATTATATTTATTAATTGATTTAAATGTCACTAAATTCTCGGTTACTATTATAAAAAAAAACGTGAGTAAATTATATATAATACTTAATGTAGCTACATTGGAACAGTCTTCAAAATTTTGCAATCCGTACCACCTGAAAAATATCTCAAAATTTCTAAGCACCTTTATTTTTAAAACTTTTCATTATCTTTTTATAAAAAAACATATTTATTGACTTGTTTTCTTATAAAAATATATTTTTTGATGACAATTTATTAATTTATAATAGACATCTTAGCCAAGAACTACACCTAAAATCAATCAAATATTCTAGCGAGGACAAACTTATATAGAACAATCAAACACTAAACAATTCAAAACATAGTTTTTTTAGCTTCATCGGACAGTTTGTATTTGACAATGTAAATAGCATGATCCCCGAAATCACCACCAATGGTTGTTATTAAAAAAAAATTATATCCAGCTGCCGAGGACAAAAATATTACTCTCAAGTTTTATCTATGAATTGATTCTCCTATTCCAATTTATTATAATAAGAGCTTTGGCACTCAAAAGAGCGAAATGTATTGCCCGATTTTCAAAGCTTTTTCGTCTTTGCATTGTCGGCAAGCCAAACAAAATCTTTGTTTTTAAGGTATTAACTTTTTACCCCTTTATTTACTCAAGACTCCTTCTACAACTAATAGAGAGTTTGAGAACCTGTATATTCTAAAGTATACTTGATACTCTTTTTTATCTGAATTAATTTTAGAAAATTGTAAATAATCCCAATAATGGATCCAAATATAATTATTAAATATTAGGGAGTTTATATATATGAAGAAAGTAAAACAAATAGATAATTTTATCACTTTTTTAATTTTAGTTCAAAATTACTTTTATCTTGACGCATATGAAATGTGTAAAAATATGAAGTGAGAATTTTTTTTCCTGAACTATTTTACTTCCTAAAGTTAGGGATTGAATACGTTCTATTGAAAATCTTCATTCATCAAATGTTTCTTTTGATATCAAAAAAATTGAAAGCAATTTTTCAAATACGGGCAAACTTTCAAAAATATTTGAATAAATGACATGAAGGATCAATCATAAATTAATGAGGTTGAGTTTTATAAAGAATATTGAGATTTTATATTGAGATTAAATGTATTAAAGTTCTATAAAATGATAGAACGTTGCAAACTCGATCATTGGATATTGGCAGTACTTGTTTTAGGGAGAGAGGAACACTGCAAAAAGTGCATGAACACCCTGCATATAATTTAAAAATAAGAGCCGATTAAAACCCATAATATGACTTATTGGGCACTTCTACCCCATAGCATGAGGCTAATTATCAAATGTCAAAGATATTTAGCTTAAAAGCAGGGTTGCTGATATAATAAAGGATTAAGAAAACAAGAATGTTGCAACTTTGTTTACGACTATGTGTTTCCCATCCAAGAGATTGAATAAAGATTAAATAAAACTATGGCCTTTAATATGCTTATTAATGCATGTTAATATATCAAGTAATAACCATTTAATCATTGATCTTTAAAGCAGGAAATACGGAATTACTTTTTCCTTAACGTAATAATTTGAAAGCAGATAACATAAGAAAATCAAAGTCCTTTTTCTTTAATAACTGTTAAATTTTAACTAAAAATAAAAGGTGACCATCAATATATCTATACATATTTTCATAATTAACTTTTCTATTTCCGAAGTTTTTCTACTTATTCATAATTTTAGTACTGTGAGTTTCAAAAGTAAATGTTGCTTTCTCATTTTACTTCAATGGCTGTCAAACAATGATTTAGCACATTTGTGAATTTTTGAATATATTTGATATTTAATGAAAATTAAGAATCATCCAATATTTTGACTAATTGGGATAAGTAGGTGCCTAGGGCTTAATATTTTTGTTTCTTCCCATTTTCTGCATTTAGGGTCGATTTTATAACAGAAAAAAAACTTTAAATGATGCTACTTTGGAAAGGAATAATTCCAAAACATGAAAATACCCTTTTTTAAATCAATTTTTAATCCTGAGAAAATTGGTCAAAATTGAAGATTTTTGAATTAATGGATACAAAATTTAACTAATCATTTTTTTGCTGATAATAGGTTAGAGAAAAAGTAATTTCGTATTTCTTTCTATGATTCAATGATTTATAAGAAGTTTTAAAATCACCCGATTTAAGTAATTATTCCCCGTTCTATTTGATAACTTGTTGCCAACGAGATTCCAACTTCAAAATGCCTTGTTCGTTGAAGCCCTTGTCCCTATTGGCAAAAAACTCGGACAACAAATTTGTACAAGTCTCTATTGAGGCAAAATTTGTAGCCCCAAGTGCGTTGGACATAGACAGGAATAGGTGTTAGTCACAAGCTGCCAGGCCTGGACTGTATGCTGGATGCATACTAACTTCCCATCCAAGCTCCCGAAGCGTTTGGTGTGTCATCAAAATGTATGCGGCCTGGAGCTGTCTTGATGATGTCCTATTGCCTCCTATTCAACAATGCTGGCCACTTCTCTTCTATCGCCAGCTTCAAATGGTAGATATGTTCACAGTAGAGGGCAGAATTGAGTGGGGGAAAAAATTGCTGGAACAAAAGTATTGGGCAGTATAAATCGAAAATATTCTTGGTCACTTTCAATGCGTTTTTCCCTTTCTGAACCGATCCAGTGTCATACTGTTTATAAGTGCTTGTAGTATATACTCACACCTTTACCACGTCTTATCGTATAATGTATGGTACGATGTGAACAATAATGAAAAAGATAAAATAAGATATAAAAAGGGGCGGGAAATACGAAATTAATTCTTTCCCTACCCGATATCTACTAAACAAAATTGAATGATAGTCTCCATATAACACGTCTAAAATTAGAAATGTATAAAAAACACTCGGTTTTAGCACTATTTCGTTGAAGACATTCCTTTGCTACACTGAAAGCAAATTTGTAATTTTTTCAGGTCAATAATACATTAAACCTATATATTTGCAATTATATCAACGAACTTTAGGAACCAATAAATTCTCAAACTGCTCCAATCGAGGATTCCAAAAGTCGTACATAAGACATGATACGTATATTTAATTTTTTTTTTTGAAAGCTTCACTGTTTTTAGTAATTTCCCATGAAGTAGAAAAAATTTCATAAAGCTTAATTTTATTGAACGATAAATTTGTGTTCAACAAAATATGGCAAATTAAAATTAGATATAAATTTTGTCTCTTTTTATAAATGATCAAATAACCCAAAGGTTTTTACCTAGATATTTCTGAATTTGATGGGATTTGGTATACAAAGTAGAGACCCAAAACTTCTTGTAGCATAAAATTACAATTATATCACTTGTTTCTTTAATTACCAGCTTTCATTTCATAATCAAACGAGAGCTGATGCTGAACTAAACAAGTTTTTTTTGTCATATCTTTAAGTGTAAAAATGTCCGAGGAACAACAAAAAAGGCAACTCGTATGCCTGCCATATTGTCAGAGCCGAGAAATCTGCAACCACAAAAAAGTCAATTACAGTCTCAATCATACGAGAAGGACCAAAAATTATGAAGCATCAATATGGCTGATTGCTGACCTGCCTACTCTTGGCCCTTTTCCAGCGTTCACCTTAAACAGTTGGAGCCTGCAGTTTTGGGATAAAAATGTTTGCTGCAACTCTCAAATAAATGTGGATTCACTCTGAGCTACCATCTTGACAATGTAGTACCCAATAGATACGGCTTTCATTGTCAAGAGCTGACAATCTGTTTGCCGGCATGCCAAGGTTTTTATTGCCTGTAAAGACAGATATACTGAGTAAAAAATGTATAAAAATATACTATTTAAACATATCACAAATTGGGTTTGAGTTGCTTCTTTTTGATTTGATAAATATCACGTTTTTCATGATTTAGTCATGCTACAACAAGTTTTGGGTTCACATTCTGAACATGTTGATTTTTATGTCCAAACTTTCAATATATCTCAACATTTTCATAATATTTTAAAAAACTAAAAACTCTTGTTCATAATTTATTACAAATATCCTATTAATTTTCTGATATTATTCATTAAAAAAAGAATCTGAATCTTTAATAAGCACTAAAAAAAACCAAAATCAATCTGTATATAATAAAAACAGTTGTTAGATATATGTAACATATGTTGTTAAAAGCAAATAACTGATTAAAAAAAAACAGACCAAAAGAAATATTTGAAATTTTGTTGCAGACATAATAATTAATTACCTATGAACCAGTACATGCTCACACAGGCTAGTTTTCTGTACAGAGTCATTAATTATGTACGTCTAACTATTAATTAGTGTAGAAACTCAGTCCACCACTGAATTTTTTTTTCGGTTCGGTCTTTAGTGATTTTTTCTAGAGCGATTTGGACAGATTTTTGGGTTCATACCGCAGTTTAAGACCGTAGACCGTTTTTTTCGGCCTCACTTTGTAGGCCATTTTTTTCGGTCTCACTTTATGGACCAATTTATTTTCGATCTCAATTTATTGACTGACTTTTTGGGTCACATATATTATAAGATACCATTTCTTTTTCAAGATCAACTGTCATTCATTTTTTTCAAAAAAAATATCAAAAGTCAACGATAAGCTTTAGAACAAATACTGTATACATATAAGAGACGACCAGATCAAAATAAATACGATCTATCTCTATTTAAACTTCGTATAACGTCATTGTATTGGAAAAACATATGATGTCATGTTATAACCAATTTATCGTAAAATCGGTCTAGACCGATTTTTTTAGGACCGAACTAAACTAAATTTTTCCTTTGGACCAATCTAGACCTAGCTTTTTTTATTATGCCGAATTAGTTCGGTTCAAAAAATATTAAACTGCCGCAGACCGGTCTAGGACTTTCACACCGAAACCCAACACTACTATTAATGATTAATTTTTTGATATACATTACTTATAAAAATGTACTTTAAAAACAATAAAACTTGTTTGTGAAACTCATGTTTTAATAACTAAGTGGCTCTTTAATTTTAACTAGTAATAATTAATAAACTGGATATGTTCATACATACAAATATACTATTGAGAAGATATATGGCCCGTCAGCATATATGAAAGCTAGAATATTTATATGAAAATTTGCTAAGGATTACATTTGTAGGGGAGAACCGGGTGAATTCAAACTGCAGATGAAAACATAAACTTGTTTTTTTCGGAAACTATCATGTTTAAATTAGTTTGGTCAAGTTCAATCTTATTCAAAGGGCAGTACTTCCTTTGTTATGCAATGGATTTGCTAAGGGATACTCGTGCAAGGAGTTAGAGGAGATCAAAGTTTGATGGTACTTTTGTTATAATTTTTAGTCAGGTGTGAGGAGATATATATCTAATCAAGTTTTAATTTTATTCCTGGGATATTGTTTATAAAATTATTCCTAATCTAACAACAATTATTTATAGTGAAGATAAGTTGTAAGTAATTTTAGTATATTTTTGTGCTTTAATTTATAATTTGAAATCAGTATTGTGGGGTGATTTGGAACACAAGTGTTCTGGTTGAAACTCACCTGTACGGTTTCACCCTCTTCAGATGAAAATGATAATATCTATGTACTTTTATGTTTTTATTTTAAATGAAGGGGTAAGTGTATCAAAATGCCAAGGGTTTATAAAAGAAAACGCTCCAAAAAATATTCCTTATATGGCCTTCAAAAGATATTTGAGGATCATACCAGAGGTGTGCGTATTCGTAAAGCTTCAAAATTGTATAATGCTCCACCAACAACTTTATGGGGAGCAATTAAACGATCCCAAGTTATAGACGACACGTATTATTTTGATTAAACATTTGAAGGTGTTGTACAATAAAATGCACTAAAAGAAACAAATATTCCCTTGGCAATAAAATTAAATATTACCAAGAAGTTTTGTGGTCATAATTACGTCCTTATTGTTTCTCCCTTTCCACCTTTTTAAAAAATTTCCATAAAGGTAATTTATGTTTAGTGATGTAAATTGTATGTATTTTTAAAGATGACCCTTTTTATGGAGTTAATAATCTGAAGAATGAATTTCCTTTTTCTTAGTTGTTGTTATTATTATTTAATTCCTGAATTGTGAACTTTCTTTCCTACCACATTAAAATATATTCAAAACCTGATTAAATATTCGTGTGTGCTCATAAACGACGAAGTATAACCTTGAGGATTTGTCGAGTAGTTATAATGGTAAGTCTTTGTTGGACTCAGAGTAGAATTGAGGACAGAATTTGGCGAATGAAACTTCATGACAACTAAACTTTTCTCATCCAAAACATTCTTCAAATTGTCAGGGTTACCAAGTTCATTTTCAGTTTATTTTATTTTTACTGGTCCAATATATCCGTTATTTTCATTACTAATTATCATGCAATACTCTCTATTTTTTTTCACCAAATCTTGATCAGAAAGGTGCAAAACAATGAATAACTAGAAGCAACACTGTAAAGTGCAAAACTCCTCCAATAATCATTTCCCCATAAAATCAACAGTCCGATCTTCTGTATGTTATTAATTAACAGTTAGCAATCTTGCACATTTTTTCACCTTTTGTGTGACCTTAACCTTATTAATATTTAAATTGATATTCAGTGCCTGTATTATACTTACAAAATGTAACTGATTTGAACTATGTATCTTCATTTGTTCCAAAGTTATGTTCGATTATACGTTTTGAACAGTTACGTTGACATCTCAAAATTTAATAGCCTCTTACTGTTAATTTATATAACGGGTAGTCCATCGAAATCTGAACACTTGCGAATTCAATAATTATTGAAGGTTGAGTATTTGAAATGAATTTATGTTTCGATATATTAAAGCATAAACAATTAGTTACAATACAAACTTGAGTTCTCTAGCTTACGTACACGTAGAAAAAAATGGCACTTGAACGTGATCGACGAATTTCCATTCGCACACTCCAAGAAGTTGGGCGTCAGCAAGTCTGCATGTTGAAGAAGAAGAAGGGTTCTGTCAAAAAGGCCAACTTTTACCCATATGAGTTAAAGAAAACAGCCCAGGCCAATCCCCTTAAGTTCAAGAGGCCCATACAAGAGATCTTGTGGTTTTAGACCAGACTGTCCAGAGAGTTATCAAAAAGTGGTTGAAAAGAGCCTTGGGAGTGTGGGAAAGCCACTTTTTACACCAGCAACGAGATAACCCCATCTTCTCCAGTGCAAAAGTCTTTTGAGTTCTTTAAACTCTTTTTTGCCACTTTTGGCCCCTACAACCGTGATGCCAACTCCCTCGAGTATACTTTTTGTGTGCATGTCGAGAGAAAGGCCTGCAGTGTCTGTCATCCAAGCATCAAGGTCCTCAAAATCAGCCAGTATTTGGGCGCCATGAAAGAAAACAACATCTGCAGAGGATAACAGGCCCTCTCCATCACGTGGAAGCAATCATTCCTGCTGAGGGCAACTATATTTATGATGAAAAGAGCTCAGCCACACATTTATATTGTATTAATTTTGTTGAAATTCTATTGTTAGTTAATAAATTATATCTTGTTGAAATTTAAAATTGAATGTGTTGAGATTTTTTAAGGACCACTTTCCATAAAGTTTTATAAAATCAATCTGAATTTTTTTTCTGTAATCCTTCTCACAAACAAATAGACTGAGCTGAAAAAATGGTATCCTTTCAACTTTGTTTGCAGAGGTCATGATCTATATTAATAAGGCAAGGTATATCTGTTTGAGTCTATATATGTTGAAAGTAAGTCGTTTTTGATGGTAGATACTTCATCTAAGAAATAATAATGCAATCAAGGATTCGGGGTCATATTAAAAAAAAAGATAAAAAGAGATTATTTGTATAGAATTTTATAAAAGTGGTATCGAAGAATGAATGATATCTCCTTGGCGTTTAAATCAACTCATTTTAGAAAAAAAAAGTAACTTTACATATATTAGGCATAGCAACGATCTAGAATACTCCCTGGCATATCAAATCATATTTTTTAAAAAAATATCAAACTGTTATGAACGGAGAGTCAAAAGAAAAATTTATTAGGGAGTTAACTTTTATATTATAAAATCAAAGTTTGTCTGTTCGTAGACGCGACGGTCACTGTTCATACTAGAGAATAACTCCTAGAATATTAAAGAAGAAGTTGGATTTTACTTGATATAATATGTAATAATAAAAAAATTCAATGTGTTGTAAAAATATGCATTTACTCGCGCATGAAATTTTTAGTACTTGGCAATCTGAAGAGCATTTTTACTTCTTTAAAGGTACTATCTATATGTTTTATATCCTAATAAGTGAACAGCTTTTGAAAGAGAGTTAAAAGGCAAAAACGCATGGAGATTAGGACGTCATTTAATTTAGAACATCATTATATTTAAGGTTATTAAAAATAAAAGCCATATCATTAATCATGTATAAAGCTTCATTTCAAATTGACAGGATCAGAATATTTATTTTCTCTTACACAAAATTATGGTACACAATGAAAAAATAATAATCCATGAATGTCATTACTCTGTATTTAATAAGTAATAAAAAATAATAAAAGGTTTATAATACACAACATTTGCCTATTTTATTCATCATTATTCTATGTCTGATGTATGTATATTGATGGTTATGATCCATGCAAAACATTGATTAATAACGTTTTTTTGTTGTTGCTGTTCTAATTAATCTCTGAATCTGCTTAGTCTTGAAGGCTTTACATTATACTGACATTTTATTGAAAGCCATAAAAAAAGTATGAATGAAATACTAATAAACAAGGAATTTATGGTTTGTAAACCATAAAGCTCTCTCCCCTTCCCTGAAAACAAAACAAAACAAATAAACAACAATGTTGATTTGTAACACAAATATACATGTCCACAATCAAAGATATATGATGATTCTATAATATTTATATTTTTTTTACTAATGATAATTATTTTTATTTTAATATAATACTGCAATCGTTCTCTTTTACTCGTAAAAACCTCATGTAGTGTGTCCTTGCTCATTAGAGTAGGTACCTACAAAATCTTTTTAGATACATATGTATAATAGATTGTTCGTTTTTAGGCTAATATTTTATGTTTTCTGCACAAAAACCTTTTCTATTGGTCACAATAAAAAAAAACTTACTATCACAAAAGTTGAGGCCTCTCAAGGCATTTTGATTAAAAAAAGAAAAAGATTTTTAGTTCGAATTTGCCCATATTATCATTCCAAACATGAGGCAAAAACTGTATTTTATATATATTTTAATATTAATTTTGTCTGCACCTTTTTTTTTTGTAATAAATTAATTAGAATTTCGGGGGAAAAATGAATTACTGCTATGAATAAGAGAACTGTCTTCATATAAAATAGCAATAGTGCAGTGAAGTATTTTAATTATATTTAAATTAATATATAATTATTTTATAATGCATGTTTAAAACAATTTATACCAAAAATTGGCAAGAATGCTTTCTTCGAAAGGAAAAGTCAACAATACGCCGACCTATTAAATAATAAACAAAAAGAAAAAAATATTACAAGTTACAAGCGTTTTGTCTTTTTTAATTTCTAAACATAATTTTTTACTTCCAAAAATGTCAATATACTAAGGATGCAACTTTTGTGAAGAAAGAAGGAGTGCAAGGGAGGAGTAATACCTTTGATAGTTCTAAATTAAAACCAAGGTCTCTATTGGCTGACTTATAGGATTTTTGGGAAGAACATGAATTACTGCTATAAAGATGAGAACCCTTTACATTTAAAATAGTATTAGTGAAGGACAATTATTATAATTATATTTCAATTCATATATATTTTTCGCCCATTTTTAAAACAATTTACACCGTGGATAGACTAAAATCCTTGGCTCAAATGGAAAAGTTGACATCACGATTGTCTATTAAATATGAACAAAACAGAAGAAAGAAGTGATGCAACGACTGTTTTTCTTTTTCTAATGAATAAACTTAGTGTTTTCTTTACAAAAATGCCACCCTTTCTTAAACTTAATTGGTGCAAGTCTATTTGACCAATTAAAGAACGTTTTTTAATAAATTATTATTTTTCTAATTGAAATAGCCTGTTCCACGTCAAATAGGCCCAAGTGAACTCCCACTATGTTGAGGTCATATATGTAATTGTGTAGGGAAATAAACAAATTAGCACAAAAAACGAGACATTGTAATATGTATGTATGTATTTTCGTGATATGTCTCTTGCAGATAATAACAAATGAAATGTGTTTCTAGTATTGTCATTGATTGAATAGGCTTTCCTATTAAATCAATACAGTACCTATAGGTTTGAATGATATTTCTATATACATTCAAAAGTATTTATAGTTTGTAGTATCTAGGAGAAACTCGGGAAGTGGGGTGGTTGAAACATGTCTTTTTTTCTATAGCATCAGAAAAACGTAATAGCCACTCGTCAAAAAATCATTTCATTTCAATATCCTGTATATCACTGCCCTCTTTTTTTATATTGCTATATTTTGGCGATTTAAATATAATAAATATATTGTTTTATAAAAAGGTTGACAAGGGACTTTTTGAACTTATTTTATGGCTAGCGATGAAAATCATATTGATTTTAGGCATGTTACAAAACAACAACAACCAAAAATAATAATCATATCCCTAACAATTTGAAGAATGTTTTGGAGGAGAGGATGCTTCATTAGATCAACTACAAATAGCTTTGATGAGGAATCCTTTATGTTAGTTTCCGTCATTTATTAGCACACACTCAATCGAGTTTTTGTATTTTATTATTGTATGCAGTAGAAAACAAATTTCAATTCTTATGGATTAAATTATAATGATAACAGCTTAGGAAAATATAAGACACTCTTCAATTTGCCAACAACAAAAAATAGGGGAGCTAGAAAAAGCTAACAATTAGTACCACGGGTTATATTATTGTAGTAATTCCTCAGTTTTTCTATTCCTATTGTTGTGGGTTTGCTTGTGTCTTCACTTATATGTTTCTAGTATTACATGCTAAAGTAATACTCCAAACAAGCCGGGTAATTTGTTTCTCGGATATACCGGACAGTTAGTGCTACAGATATTTTTTGGTCTTAAAGGGTATTGCTGAATCTTCAACTCAAGATTTTTAGCTATATATATATATATCAAATTCGGTATCATATTTTTCAAAACTGGTTCAAATTGGCCTCTGTCATCGAAACGACCAATCTGACGAATATAGAACAAACCTTGACAAAATTATATTTTTCCTTTTGACTCTTATAATCATATGTAACATATATATTGATGGTCAACTATGTATTCCTTGTAGTAATTATTTGTGTTGTAACTTATTTTGAGTATTAGAAAAACTAACATTGCCATAATTGAAATTGAAAATATGTAACGTAATAATTACATTATTAAATTATGAAGTAGTTCGTTTTTAAATGTATTTTTACTTGAGACATTTAGAAACAGAAAGATCTATTTGACAAGATACTTTATTCAGCCCTTTATTACCATATGTATCATCAGTTAAGCTAATTGGGAGTATTTTTGTGATGTTCAAAAAACAAGAACAACAACAGAAAATCAATATGGCAACCTCAACCAATTTGAAGAATGTTTTTGGGGAAAGTAGCTTAGATTTTAGGATGTTTCATTAGATTAACTACCTACAAGCAGCTCTGAGAAAACCACGATGAGGAAATAAACAAAGACATGGTCTAGAATTACTCCAATGTTGTTGATCTTCAATTATATTCTGAGTCCAACAAGGACTTACAATTATAACTCCCATACAAATCCTCAATAAAACTCTCTGTCTTATATTAACAGTGAGCACACATACATGTTCAATCAAGTTTTGTATCTAATTGTATATAGTAGAAAAGGAAGTTAACTCCTTAGGAATCGAAAAATAATGAAAAGAGATAAGATAAGCAAATTATTTCTTTAGTTTACCAACTCAAAAAATCCCAGACAAACTAAAAAATGATTTTCATTACTGCGTATCACATTTTTTACATGAGGTTTGAAATTTTCAATGAGACAAGTTCCACTATTTTATTTCTTAAAAGTTCCATGGATGGATACGCAAATATATACTTAATGGATCATTAAACATAAAAAAATTAATTTCTTTATTATGGCTTTCCTGTGTTAGATACGTTTTGCCACATTGAAAATGTGAAAAAAGAAAAATAACAAAACAACCTAATTTTTTTAACAAATTCAAATCTAAGTTTTTCAAGAGATGTTTTGTGGAAATTAAAAAAATCTTTTTTTATATAATGAACAGCAACAAGAGTCAATTAATTATTTTGAATAATACAAAATCTCAATTTCTAGTCAAAAGCTGAAAAGTCTCACTTTAAAAAAAAAATATATATGTCGAAAAATGATGAACATCTATTAACCTTGTGGGTATGAAAGAATTAATTATTTAAAAACGCTTAGAAAAACATTTTAGTATAGTGGAATATTTTTCAAGACCATTGGTATCGTAATATAATTTTCTCAGAATAGACCATCTTTAAATTTCAGTGCCTTCACGTCACAGGTTCACAAAAGTATATTCAAAAATATAATAATTAGCTACTTGTTTTTGAAATTTTGGATCTAGTATTTAATGAGAAAATTTATTTCAATGGGAGAAATAATTATACATTAGGTATTTAAAAAAATAACGAAGTAAACTTTGAAAAATGATTCTGACTCATTTCAACAACGCCAACCTCTATGGGAGAGGGAAGGGAAAATTATGGGACAAAGAAAATTGGAGGAAAGTAAAGAGCCACTCATTATATTAAAAAAAAACTGATGAAGTACTCGTGAAAGAAGTTTTTAAATCTTTCAAGAATTTTAAAAACCAAGACCTGATGAACTTGGCTCAATAATTTGTAAGAATTTGGCAGACGAATATTATAATAGAATAGCGTTTTTATACATATTATCCTTGAAGTTTTCTTATGATCCCAAAATATGGAGTGAACCAAAAATTTTGTTTTTAGCAAAACCAAATAAAGAATATTATTCAACCACCAAAGCATTTTGATCCGTAAAATTGGCAAACACAATAGTCAAAGGAATGGAGAGAATCATTTATTGGCCTATATAATCTTTACAACTAAAGGTTCCAATGACCAATCAGTTCAGGTTTCAATGGGGGAAATTTTGATTCTGCGATTGCCAAATTAGTAGATAGAGCAGAGAGTGCCGTCTTGAACAAAAAACATGTAATGGCAGATTGATCTATGTTGCCGTCAAACGAAACAGCTCTATACAAGTCCTAATCATTGATGGAAATTGAAATTACACAAAAATTTTGTGAACTTTGTTTCTGGCCACATTCCAATGAAAATGCATCTAAAAAAATGGGATTAGTCGATGAGTACTAATGCACAGACTATGTAAGGAAGGATCAGAGTCTCATATCCATTTCCTGATAGAAAGGGACTCTCTTGCCAGGCCAAGAAGAAGCCAGCGGGGAAATTGTTGGAGTAAAAGGAATTTACAAAGTATCATCAAAATTCTCTCGGGTAATAAACACTTTGAGGACGTTTTTCAAGACGATGCCTGCTTGTTACCTCCACGATAAAAAACTGTTCTATTTATTGATTTTATTTTTTAACCAAATATTATTTACATTCATTATTTATACTTTATTATATTTTGTTTTTATGGATGGTCGACATTTTTATTGTCTGTGTGTTTTATTAATGTGCCTTTATTATTGTGTAAAAGATGATTAAAATGTTTAACTGAAATATATCCCACCTCAAAGGTATATGCATAACAGATTGTTGCATTAAATTGTTGTTTCCGTGACCTATGGAGGGAAATGACAATGAAAAAGGAAAATAAAAGAAAATTTTAATCTTCTTTCGATTGGGTGCTACATAAATTTTTTTTTCCTTTTTTAAATTAGAGTTTTTTTTTCTTAGAAAAAATATCTCCATGACTTTTTTTTCATTTATTTTTTGAGAATGTATATATTTTATTTTCCTAAAACGACCTTTGTTTTGTAAAAATGTTTTAAAATTACTTTTTTTATTTCAAAGTGTCAGTTCTATATAATTATTTTTGTGGGCTTTTTTCAAAAAAATAATAGTAATATTATTATTTCAAATTATTGACATATTTACAAAAGGACCTTTTTTAAAGAGAATAGAAAAAAAAATCATTTAACATTTTTTGAAATCATTAATTGTTTTCCAAATTCGCCGCACTATACAATATAGGTGGCACGGCCACTGTGTCCTTCTCATGTCAATCTTCTACTGGTTAGGCCCTGTCAAATTATTATTTGTTTATTGATTTACCTGGAGAAACGAAAACATCAATGGATGAAGATTCTGTATTGGGTGCTGAGCAGGTGTAATTCCCCGAGTCTTCCTTTGTTACGTCACTTATTATAAGACGACTATGCGTTTTTTGACCTGCAAAAATAAAAGTAATTAATGAGAGGAAATTAAAAATTCACATAATTTTTTTGTTTGTTACATAGTTATGTGTATATTCATAATTTTTCATTATGTGAATGATTATATTTATGTAATGTATGTTTGCCTGGTCCTATTAATCACGTTTTTTAGTGTAAGTTGAAGAGTTTTTTTATTTTTTGCAAACATATTAGTCAAGACTTTATTAATGCATAAAATAAAAACAACAACGACCCTTAAATTCCAGAGATTAATAGAAACAATCACAGATATTCAAATTGTATTACAGCACATTAGGGTTCGAGAAACACACCTTGATTTTTTAACTTTTTATGGATTTTCATACCTATTCTTTCAAATGTGACAATAAGAAATCATTTTTTTTTATAATACGGCCAATCAGACGTTAGAAGGACATACTATAAAATTAAACTAATTGCAATTTTGCTCTTTAGTTTTTACTGGTCCGATTGATAAAAATTGATTTTATCGACTCATTTTCATCATTTGAAATGTGCAAAATTCTTTAAACTTAAATATATCCACGAGTAATATTGCAATAGAGCTAAGTTTTATGGCATCAATTTTCGATGTCATGTTAATTTCTAAATTGGTACAGTTTGTTCAAATCAGATAACTGAAAACTGATTTACCTAGGAAAAAAAAAACATTTTTTCAACTCGTTGAGGAATCAACAAGGACTAATTATCTAATCACCCACAGTTATAAAATAAGATATACTGCCAATTTAATTATATCCCTCTAAAATCTCTTAATGAAAAGTCAATTAAAGAGAGAAAAAAAATGAAAAAATCACCGGGTATTAACATATTAAAGTAACAAAAAAAAAAAAAAAAATGAGGCCAAACATCTCTCCAATAAATACAATAATTGTAGGGAATTATTCAGATTTAATATATTTAACATGAGGTAATTTGAATTCAATTACTCAACGTTGTCCAGAATACTGATAACAGGAAAAGAAGTGGAAAAATTAACAGCTGAGAACCAAATACTGTTTAAATTTTTAGGTTTGTGAGAGAATGCCGTTTTAACTGTTGAACTATGAACCTCATTTACTGTATCAAAAACAGAAACAATGCCAGGTTAATATATTCTTTTATAAAATGAACAAATTTAAAAAAATGTTGAAGAAATTTTATCAAATGTTTAAAAATGAATAAACTTGATGCTATAGAAAAAGTGTGATATTTGAATTTAATGACATGAAAGTATAATTGAAAGTTCCTATAAAATGGCTCGATTTGTAGAGTTACTTTTTTTTGTGACAATAAAAGTAGGGTAATGGTAGAAAAATATACGTCTTTTGCAACTAATATATTTGCTTTATTGTTTATACTATGTAAATAAGAATTCATAATGATGTAATAATATATTTTTAATATTAGATTGTTCTGAAATGATTGAGACTGCCCAGACAGACAAGAAATTACATTCAAACGTTTAATAAAAGGACTCAATCATGTCACATAGTCTCTTCCATTTCGGATAACGTCGTAGTAATGGCTCTCCAACTCCTACAACTGCCTGGAGAGCTTCTTTTTGTTTACTAACTTCATCACTCACTGCAGGCCGCATGTGAGGTTACAGAGATGGAGATCTATGCGATAGGGACTCTGTTTGATCGTTTCTACCTTTTTTCGTGTTAAGAACAACATGGTGACATTAGCTATGTGGGAACGTGCGTTGTCCCACATGAGCAGAAGTTCCTTCAGGTGAGTTTTGTTCTTCATTGTTGGGCAATGTTGTTGGGTGACCCTGTCTCTTGGGGACGTCCTGATGAGGCACCAATCTTGAGCTTAAAAGTATCACCATGGAGTTCCCAGCCTACCGAAAGATGGTTGTACGACTAGGGCAGGCATCAGGGTAAATGATATTGATGTCGGTGTGGATCTCAGACACTGTTTTTCCAAGTTCGTAGCGTATCAAAAAGTACGAGCGAAAATTGTGAGTCTCCATGTTCAGTGACAAATGGAGTAACATCTGGTATGCAGGCATTAGCTATTTAGTCTTTGAATAACCATGGAATGTATTTCTAGCATAAAATTTCTGAAAAAATGATGCTGGTGGAATTTTTTAGCTAACCCTACTCTTTTCCCTTCAAACTAACCTGTCTCAATCATTTCGGAACAGGCTAATACATAATAGACTCTGATATAAATTAAAACTTAATCTTTGAGAGACATATTTTGGATAGACAATAAAAATTTAAGCTCTTTTATATATATAACTTATTTTGACACCCAAATATATGTACAACGGTACTTTACCTTTTCTAATATGAATGTAAAATGGGTTTTATACTTATTGAACTTGATGGTTTAGCACGTCACTTGAAAACACTCTGTTGTATATTTAATAGCTAGTATATTAATTCCTTAACAAGATATACTTAATTCCAATTCAACAGATGAGTGTCCAGAATATTAATTAAGTGCTAGAATAGAGTAATCGACAGCTGAAGAAATACATATATTAATGTTTGATGTTTTGGAGATAGATAACATTACTATTTATATTTATTATGGAAATATAAACAGCAGAAACTTTATACCATAGATACTATATAGAGACGGATTAATGTCACAGGTACGCCTTGTCAGTTGATGCAAGGTGCTTGTATGTCGGCAAAACCTCATAGGACATAAAACAATAAATATGACTGAAAAAATTATGAAATGTGAAACATTCAAGCTCTAAGCAAAGCTTATACAAGTTATACGAAAAAAAATGATAGGTTGGAGTATTTTGATTTTGATTTTACAGAAATTTCGTCTTTCTTTAAGTCTTCATGTCAGCTTTTGACTGGATAGAGGGCACCCTAGTGGTCATTCTTGTGCATTAAACAATAATAAAGAGCTTTATAGTTTTTATTGAGGATACTGTTGTCGGCTCGTGATGGCGTCAGCTGTTATCAGGTTATTTGTGCTCTACTAACCATATTTTTTTCTTGATTTCCATACAGAGAGCATACAACAGTTGACGATATCTCATGCGACACTTACGCCCTCTATCAATCTATGCTTATCTATGATATAGACCTGCTTTAGGAATGTTCCAATTCATCTGGACTGTATATAGGGAGAATACAATTTTTTTTGGACTAAAGATCACAGAATATCAAAATTTAATGGATTTAAAAAAAAAAAAAATTAACAAATTTTAAATTTACATTACATTCACCTAACTTATCCTTATTTAACTGTAATTTTTTTTTATTTATGATCAACATTAAGTACGATATTGTACCTTGCCACCATTTCTTTTACCAAAAAAGAATAAAAAAAATATTCATACTCAGTTGTTAGATAGCTGAAATAGTAAAAAATCTTTAGTCGCCTACACAGTGATGGCAAAACATACGGGCGGATTCTGTCTGAAACGCTGGCAAATAACTGATAGGAAATTATTTATCATGGATTATTAATGTTCAATAATGTACTTTGATTAAGGGGCGTCTGCAGGTCGTCGTAGGGTGGAGGGGCTAGAGAACCATAACGAGAGTTTTTTTTTGTCGTTACCATCAAAAAAGTTAAAAAATTAAACTGAACAAACAGGTCAAACAATTTTTTTTCAAATTTTATTTTATAATATGAAGTTACTTAAAACTCAAGTTCGGCTAAAAAAAAATTATTCACTTAATAAAAAAAATTGGATAAATTCCTAAAAGAGATAAAGCTCTTTTAAAAAATGAAAAATAATTACGACTTTGAGTAATAATTAATTTCATTATATGAAATTAATTGATAATGTCTCCCTAGATTGTGCAATAATAGAAAATATATATCCCTTAAAATAATGATCCTTTAGAAGGGACACGGGACGAGAAAACGGACAAACAATTATTTAACACACTAAGTGAAAATTGTTGCCACCCTGACCTAACTAGAGTTCATTTGAGTATAAACACTCAAAATTCAGAATCCTAAATGTTTTAAAAGAAAAATTAACGTTGACCAATTAGTATACATTTTAAATTATCTTTTTCGTAAACATGGCGTAACTTCATTAACACATAAATTTACATTGTATTTTGTTGTCAGCTGTCAATTTTTCTAATTATGTTTCCTTATCAGTTTTCTAGACATCGTCGACTGGTGGAATTCAAATTATCTCTTGTTAAGCTGAGAAAAATATCTATAGAATTATTTAATAATAATTCTATAGATGGAAAAATTGTCTAACTACCAATTGGGCCTTTTTTCTGTTTCTTTTTGTAAAAAAAGGTTGTGATACGTGGAGAAAATTACCATGATGGCAGGAGAAAGATTTATTCTGTATAGCTGTAGATTAAATTTGCTTTGAGATTTGTTTGCAGACTAGATGTGTTGTTATGAGTTATAAATCATATGGAATCCATAAAATCATAACCTCAATATATATTTCATACGAGAACAATAATCCCCATAACAATGACAAATCATCATGTTACAAATGAAAAAATATAAAAGTTTTATAGATCTTTACAAAAATAAATAAATGTTAAGCAAGTCCTAACGACTTCAGTTTGTTTCTATTCTTACGACTATATTATTTTTTTGGGGGTAATAGACTTAACATTTTTATGGCATGAATTCTATTGTCAATAAATAAATGTTTATACATTGTTTTATTTGGAAACGGAATACCCATAATAAAACCAAAACTAAAAGAGGCAATAAATGTGTTTCTTGATTTCAATTAAATTTATGTATTTGCTTCTCACTTGACTGGTCAAACCTTTTTTTTCAATTAAATTACCATAATTTATGGAGTTGCACTTGAGTTAAATCATTTACTCTAGGGAGTATGTTGTACATATGTTTTGAAAGTAAATATAATACCTTACAATTTTGTTTAATCATTTTGAACAATTTCAAAGGCCTGTATAATATATTGACCGATTCAAAGTTGTTAGCTAATAAGGTACCAGAGAAGGTTAAATCACATTTATTATGATTAAAAAAAAAAAAAAGAAGCAGGATTGTTAATTTTGAATATATATATAAAAAAAAAATTAACATTTTTTTCTCTTAATAAAATAATCAAAAGTTTTATAACTGATCAATATTTGTATATTCAGATGCGATTGGAATCGCTCTCTGAAAAAAATATTTCCATCTTTGGTAATATTTTTTGTTCCTGAGAATCAATGTAGTTTATGAAATGTTTTTTCATTTTTAACTGTTGCCAAATTTTGTCAAATATTTGAAATTTACCAAGTTATGATTGTTAAACTCGCCACAATAACTATAAATAAATTTTTTGTATGTTCTACATAAAGCATAGGACACACTTTTCATTGAAAAGGCAACACTTAGGAAATTGTAATTTGCCCAAGGGCTGCAATAACAAAGCCATATAAGTTTGGGCTCATCTTATTGAAATGTTTGATTATTTTTAGCTATAAGTTCTGGTTTGGAGGTCTAACTTTGAGCCAAAAAGCTTATTCATACCATTATAAATTTCTACAAGGATTTGACTGAATTTTACTATCTGGTATTATTGATCATTTCGAAAGGAAATTTTGCATCTGTAACTTAATCCAACTCTGAGTTCTGAGGCCTTATAGATGAAGCAATTAACATTTGGATGAATATTTGATTTGTGATATATCCTAACCTAAAGCAATTTTAGGGAAGTAGTTATGATACATGATTAAAAAGCTTATATTTAACTGAACACAATTTATATTAAATATAACTTTATTTTTTGACCTTACATACTTTCAAGGTATCTGTTCTTGGTTTTGGCAGATGATGATATATTTTGATATGGTGAATGGCAGTATACAATTAACGAGGAAATGTAAAGTGTAATTTATTTCAGCTGTTGATTTGTCCCCTTAATATAAACTTGTATATTGATTCGTATAATTTGAATTAAATTATGCTATACAGCGTTGATATTCCTACTTTTATACAAGAGGTGACATCATAACTTATTTTTTCCAAATGTCAAGGAAACAATTTCTTACAAATCCGGAAAAATTTATTTTTATTTCATAATGATGATACAAATTTAAAGTTTTTTTAAAAAACAGTTTTGAGAATCATATCAGATATGTAGGTGATGTCCTTCATTGTCCATATACTGAACTTCCATACTTTGATATCTGGGAATTTTTTTATTTCATTGCTTCTCTTGTAAAACCTTTTCATTTATAGATTTTTAGATTATCTTAAATATAGCCTATGAAAAATAGCTTATCTATGTTAAAATTTTAAACTATAACGATTTACTATAAACTACTATTATATAATAGGTAAATTTCTATTGTAAAATTTCCTTGTATTACAACATTTTTTGTTGCTTCTGTCCATTTGATCTAAATATAATCAAACCTGCACTTTCTTTTGACACTCTTGAAAAAGGCATATATAATTGATGATGTTAAAATACTGATTTTGGTAAAAATAAAACGATTTTTTGACCCTGTTATTTATTTATTGTCATTGATAACTTGGCATGTTCCTTCTTTAACCGTAAATATAATTAAGATTGAAGATACATACTAATATTAACTCGCTCATCTTTTTCCTAATTCCCTTTTTTAATTCGTATTTAATATACCTTCTTCTTTTTTCTTTTACTAAGTGAGACATACATCAGACACAAAAACACATCAATTGTTTTAGTTATATAGGATATGTAGAAGTACTTGACTGCATAATTAGTTAGTTGCAATTCTGAAAAGGTCGTCAAAATGTTAATTTTCCCATAATAAATCCGTTCTAATTACCCAATTTTGAAAATTTAAACCAATTCTTGGAAGACAACAGACCTGATAGCTCTTCATCATCATTATTCGATGACTAATTCGTGTTCAAAACATTTTTGCCAAGTATAAACGATAAAAAGGAACTGATAAAATCGTTTTTTGTATATTAGAAATGGAAGCAATTAATTAATTTTCATTGATTACACCAATAAAAACTCAGAAACTAAATTAAAATACTACTTTACGGAATCTACAGCCTGATTGTCATGCATTATGTAAAATATAAAGTAAGTTATGTTTGTTGCACTCTATTGAAAAAATAGTGCACAAGTTGGAAAGGATTACACACCATTGGCTAAGAAGTTAAATTAGTTCGTTTGTACTTTTTTTGAGGGAAAGGGTGGAAGACCCAATTCATTGTTCGATCCAGTATTTCTATGTTTAGGGCTTTTTGGTAGTCATTTTTATAATGTTTTCAAGGTTAAATTATCATGTTTTTTCCTCCCTTAATAATATTGGTTTCATTTATTGATGTACCTATTCAATGAAGGCATATTACATTACATAAATGAAATATATCATTATAATATATAAACTAATAATAGGTAATCAATTATATAAAAAACTTTGTATGTAAATAAAGTTATTTGTTTAAAAGGTTCTCCTCTATTAAATACTGTTTACGAAAAAAGAGTATCACTTATCAGTTGTTGTAAAATGGATAATCATCTATTATTACCTAGGTTTGTTGATAGTAACTTGTTATTGTATTGAAACCTTTTGGCTTTATTTGCAGTCAAATCAATATAGCATAATCAATTTTCTAGTTGACTCATTAGGGGGATCTGACCTCTTATGGGAAATATCCTGTCACGTCTATACCTTTATTGTATGATGCAATCTTTTAAAAAAACAAACAAACAAACAAAAATAACAGAAAAAAAGCAAAAAACATCAGGTAGTTAGCCAAATAAGTCAATTACACCAGCTACTATTTAATTTTTTTACCAGATGTTCATTGTCATATTTTTTCTCCACAATTTTAAAAATTAATTATATATATATATATTAGGGTGTATCACTAAGCCCAAAATTGAGTTATCACACATTCTGACCCCTCAAAAGTTTGAAATGGTAAATATAAATCCGTTTTAATTAAAAAAATATTTTTTTTTTGTACCGAAAGGTTTCTTTATGAAGTAAAACAAAATTATGAAATAAACTTTTTTCTTATTTATAAAAAAAGCTTTATGTGCTTTAAAAAATGATACTGCATGATATGTAATTTTTTGCTAAAGTTAAATCCCTTCCTTCTACAGTGAAATAAACGTTACGCTCCCCCAGATTTAGTGCGAAAATAGACGAAAAAGATAAAAATTATTTATGAAAAGGAAAAAAAATCAGCCAATATCTTATTTTTTTAATTCTATATAAATTAGTATATAATAATGTTCGTTAATGAATGTGAGGAAATGTTTGATATCGCTTCATGTCAATGCTATGATAATATAATTGCATGAGATAAATACAAATGTCCTCCCCCCTTCAAGAGTGGCAGGCATATATTGATAAAAAAAATAGAATGGGGATGTTAGGACCCATTGATTGTGTTACTACCAGAAAGAATTTGGATACTGCCAGCAGGAGAGAATGTCAAATTTAGCGTGAAAATAACGAAGAGAAACGGCTAATGGAGCAAAATTCTTGAAATCAGTCCTTAGCGAATTTTTCAGATGTGGAAGATTTTCCTATGCCTGAAAATGCTCATGAGAACTTGGACTTTGAAGAAAAATCTGTGAACCAATTAAAAAAATCTGACCATAATAAGGGGAGTTCCCCTTATCTTGTAATAATGGGGGACAGATTTCGGTTGTCAGATACAGCAGTAGCTGCTATATGTAGGTAATTCTCTTTTAGCAGATATGGAATTAATTGCGCCTTCAAATATACTAGATACGCAAAAAGTTAAAAGGAAAAGGCAGAAAATACAGGAAAATTCATGCAAAACCTTCAAAAGAAAAATCAATGAAATTAAATGCATTGGTTTTGATGGCAAGATTGACCTATATTTTGCACAGAAAAATAAGAGCATATAGTCATTATTAAAGGTACTCTAACATAAAATTGTTTTAACTTTTATTCGTATAAAATATATAGGGGTGGGGAATTGTAACTTTCATGATTTGAAACTAAAAATTTAAATTAACAAGAATAAACTTTCATTTTCTTTTTTGAAATTTAAAATGATACAAACAAATTGATGTTGGGCTTTCCCCCATTAAAGAACCCCGACATGAACACATTGACCAAGTTTCACCAAAAAGTGGGAAACGGAGTATCAAGCTAGAGAAATACTATTGGTTCTAGAAGATCATGAAAGCTTAGAATCCATAATTGCTATCATATGTGATGGTTGCATCACAAATGTTGGAATTTAGTCTAGTATTGTAAGGAGGGTTGAATTCCCTCCAAAGACCCCTTCAATGGCTGGTGGCTGGTGTGTCAACTTCACATGAATGAATTGATATTGAAGGAGGTATTCAAACAAATTGATTGTGGTCAGCAAATACCTAGTATTTATAGGGGCTTAATTGGAAAATCAATAAATGAAGATTTACAAAAAATGCCAGTCTTCAATTTCAGGCCTGTTGTAGGAAAAGTTAAAAAATCAATGAAGATATTTTGGCAGATTTCAGTAATGACCAACGCTACCTTTTCGTCATTTTTTTTTTCAATTCAGTCTGGAAAAATTCCTCCTGGTTCCCACTTGCCTCTTAAATCACCAGGAACCTTGCAGGAGGCTAGATGGCTTACCAAAGCTAATCGCATTTTGCGATATTATATATCGAATAAAAAGCCAAACAAAAATCTCTTAAAATTGGTAGCATTTATCTTAAAATATTAAGCTCCAATGTGGTTTGCAATTAAATGTCAAACAAATTGCTATGATGGTTCGAAGCATTTTCAGCTTGCAATTTCACTATCAAGAGGTATTGATCAAGATCTGGCCCCTATTGTACAAAAAAAATTATCTCGAAATTCTTTCTTCGCTCATCATGAAAATATATTGTTAGCAGCATTGGTAGATGAACACTCAGAAGTTCGTAAATTTGCATTGAACATAGTCTTGAATGCAAAAATTTCATATGACGCCATAGGCAATTCATAATTCCTGATAAAATAAACTATGAATCATATCATTTCATAAATATGATTGATCGGTCTAAGATAGTAATTTCAGTTCCTCCAATCTTACAATATGGGTCAGATAAAGAACTTATGAAAGCAAAGAATGAGCCTTTGAAATTAGAGGAATATCCATGCCATTCCCAATCTGTAGAAAGGGCAGTGAAATTAGTTTCAGAGGCATCCCCTCAAAAGAGTAGAAATACATTTAAATTTGTATATGATAGCCAAAATTTATTCATATAAATAATAAAATGGCTAATATATATATATATATAAATATACGACGAATATAAGGTTCAACAAAAAATTGCATTCTTGTCCTTTTGGAAACGGAGCATAAGCAATGTTAACTCACTATTTTGTTTATTTATCAAAAATAATATAATATTAAGTACTAGAATTTCAGCAAAATTAATAATATAAATAGATGTGTGTCTGAGTTCTATTAATCATTAAGGAACTGCCCTTAGCAGCATGATAGCTTGCAGCTGCTGAAGGCCTGGCCCCGCTAAGGATGTAGACATTTGTCATGGAGTCCCAGTGCTTTGAGGGCCACGGTGTTTAGATGCCGAACACTGCAGGCCTTCCCCTAGACATGCACCCAAAAGATTTATGAAAAGCTACTTGAAAATGACTTTCCTTTCAGAAGTTTGAATTTTAAAGTCAAGCTGTTGAATTTCAAAAGTTTGATTAAAGTTCATTTTTTCAATTGAAATATAAGAATATAATACTTTATTTTCATTTTTAACAAAAACAAATTGTAGGCCAACGAAATACTTCGGATACTCATACAAATCATAAGCCAAAAAAAAAAAAAAAAAAAAAAAAAAATAAAAAAAATAAGGGTTATATTCTTAACGAACTTTAATGAAACTTTTGAAATTCAACAGCATAACTAAAAAATTCTGACTACTAAAATTCAGCAACATTACTTTAAATTATTAACTTCCAATCCCTATACAAATAGAGAATTTCGTAAATAAAGTTATTTTCTAATAGCTATGGAGGTCAAAAAACGTCCTTTGAAGACTGAAACTTTAGATATATAATTTTTGCATTATAATCCAATAAGAAATTTGATCTAACAGGTAACTTAAAAACTTCAACACCCCAGTACAAAACAATAAAATAAAAATCTAGAAGAAGTTGCCCAGTATAGTGAACAAAATTAGGCTACAGTAAGTATCACTATTTTTTTAATTAAACATTTGAATGATACATGATACTATGCTTAAATAGTTAATGCACGTGCACATAGATACAAGTATTAATTTAATAAATTTCTTAAAAATAGAAAATACATATTAATAAATTAAGAGAACCTTTAAAATTAAAAAAAGAAATTTAGAGAATAACCAATATATATATATATATTCTCACAAATTAATTTTTAATTATTTATAGTATTTATATGTTGGTCATAGAAAAACATTAATCTTTTATAATATATTAAGTCAATCCAATACTAAAAAAAAGCTATTCTATATGAACAATCAATCATGGTTTTTGTGTACGTCGCAATGGTAATCTTAAAAGCAATACACAAACTAAATGTGTACGCAAAATATCAAGCGTATAATTATATTTGCAGAAAATGAATGTTTTTATTTCAAGAGCAATTTATAGTTAAAAACTCAAAGCTGTCATCTACAGAACTTGATTTAAAAAGAGTCCCAAAAATGTATGGGGAAATTTCAATTTGATATAATTAGTTAATTACTTAACATACCTGGATCTGTTGTTACAGATATCTTGCTTCGTGATGTATCGTAATTTATCAATTTTCCATTATGATACCAAATCACAAATTGTGGGGGTTCCAAGCTCTGTAAAAAAAATATTGAAGTTTAAAACACTATATATATTTATAAAAATACTTTTATAAATATATTTTTACCGTTCCACATAATTACTGAAATAGTAATATTTTTATAAACTTCCCTTTAAATGAAAATGTTAATTAACGTCTAGAAAAATAGTTCAATTGATTGATTTAAATGAGATGAATACAATATTCAATCAGTAACAAAGAAAAAACTATATAATTAGCGGATGTTTTAAATCAAAACTTTATGAGTAAGTCATACAATACTGCTGATATCCACTTCTGTACATAGATCAAAAATCAAAACTTCTTGGTAATACATTTTAAATGTTATATAATAAAATGGAAACTACTATTTTTACAGATAAGAAATTGAAGGCATCCGGAATTTTTGGATACTCGTGTAAATTATCAAATACAACCTAATTTTTACAATTAAAATTGAATATTTATGTACATATAGTCAGTATTAATTAGTTTTGCATTATTATTAGTTTTTTTTGGGTGGAGGTTGTAGAATTCATGAAATATATTCGTATTGATTGAAAAGGAATTTGAAATTAATGTAAAAAGAACTAAACTGTTGGTGCCGGCTTAGAGTTTGTACATATGTATAAGAAAAAATCCTCATGGGAATTCTGTATTCTAATTTTTTTCATCATATTAATGAATTCCTTTGAAGTTGATATCAAAAAGGGAAATAAAAGTTTACATTATGCAGATTTTTTAGCTAACGTTTCTTTTTCTATGAAAAGTAATTCATAACGTAAAAAATTGGTATCTGAGAGAATGTTGACTATAAGCGTATTTTATTTGAATCCGAATTTCTTATATTTAGATTGGACTCTACTTTAATTTACTCATTATATACTATTTGATGGAGATCATTTTTTTACCTGTGATAGCTTTCTGGATAAAATAATTTTCCATAAAAGGTCCTTTTTTGCTCGTGTTTGAGTCAGATTTGAGCTATATTCAACTAAACTATTTTAAAAAAATGAAGGAAATAATTAGAGGTGTAAATCCTAAACGTTTACTACCATGTAAAACTTTTGTAGTCGACTATATGAACAGTGCTTGATAAATTCTATTTAGCTATTATCCTGATTCTTTCATTTATGAGGATAGAACATATAATTAAAGATTTTTGGTTGGAAAGTTATTGTTGTAAGCCCTTGTTGGACTCAGAGTAGAATTGAGGGTCGACATTCGAGTTATTTTAGACTTAACTTTACTTAATATGGAGTGGGATTTATTTTTCTCAAAAAAAGTATAGCTGCTTTTAGATAATCTAATAAAAATGTCAGAGGTACCATATCATTTGTCAGTTTCTTCTTTTATATATAACGGAAGTGCAAATTTTTACAACTCTATAAATAATTATCCATGTGTGTATATGTACTTGATACCATATATAGATGTGAGTGTTAGTGTAAAGGGTTGGACAGCTAAATGTGGACTGTAAATTAATGTTAATTTTCTCATCCATGTAAAAAGGCTTAGAGATTATTTTTTTGACATTCTGTGTTAAGCATTCTTTGTGCATAAAGAAACTAAAATACACATTTCGTCTTCTTGTCATTATAAGTGAGAAAAAAAGCTAAAAGGCAGAGCATTTCAGATCTCGTATATGCTGAAGTTGAGGTGGCGAGGATTATGGATATTGTGAAGTACTCCTGGAACCTGGGTTCAAAGGTGGGCAAGATGATGAAGAAGCCTCTTGGGGAAAGTAGGTATTGGAGGGCACAATTTAAAGATGGATCTGGAGTTCTTGGCCAGGTTGGAGAAGAAGATACAGAATGAACACCGCAAATCGATTAATTGCCTCACAAATTACTTCTGTGTGGCTGCAAGGATTATCAGGAGGGCTTTGAAGAGCAACTTGGGATTGCCCTCATAGACAAGGGTGCCCCACCACATTTTCCTTTCAAACACTTTACTATTCGAAATATTTACCAAATATGTATAGTAACTGGTGATAAAATGTCAATTCAATAGTTGTTCACTGTTTGTAGTAAACAAGTAAGAAAGAGTTAACTTTATACTTTGGTTTCTATATTATATTTTATATTTTTATATTCTCTTTGGATATTTAAAAAAAAACCAACCACTGATAAATATATTTGAAACGTCAGGATATTGTATAGGAAACAAATCAATTCTAAAAAAAATATATACTTAAAATCGCATTTCAATCACCCATTTCTAACTTTTATGTAAAGATTAACTCCATTCCATGATTTCAGATGAATAATATCTTTTTTGTATATTTACATATTTCGAAATATATAGTTTTTACAATTTCTTACAATTTCCCTTCTAATACAAACAAGAAAGTTTAACTGGGGAGTAAGCTACCCCATCATTATAATTGATATTTTAGCAATACATAATAATATTTACTGTATAAGTATCATTTAAAAAATAGGATACTTCTTTACCTTTATATTTTATACTTCTAAATTCATAGTCTAAAAATGTACTACGAGAAAAGAATGTTATATTTTCTAGACTGTGTAAAGAAGATATATTATTGCTGAATTAAAGAAATAATTATCAAACAAGGCATGTTCTGTATAGAATGAAATATCTCCTACTCTCTTTTCATATTCATCGCTAGTGTATATAAATAATAAGATCACACAATAACACATTCTTTGAAACCTTGACAATTAATTCTATACATAATAAAGTACCATCCCCAAAAATATTGTTGATAAAAAGTATATGATAAATTGAGAATCTAGATAAAATGTACCATGTAGATAATACGAATCTAGGAATCTGATAATAAAATATTCCTTATTTATAATACTACTGCTTTCCTTGGGGGAAACACTCGAACCAACCCTCAAAACTAACAAAAAAATGATTTTGCATCATTGTTTTCATTGCACAAAACTGGTTCGACAACGAAAATTATTCAGAATGTTGAGATTACACGCCTATCATATCCTTTTTAGAGACTATAGTGTTACTCTGCTAAGTGTGGTAATCCTACAGAAATTGTTCAAGACTACTCAGGTGTATGAGCTTAAACTCTAACATATGTGCTGTTCCCGAGCTTAATAAAGAAAAAACGGTTTTTTTCCGTTCAAAATTGGTAAATTGATAAGGTAAGGAATTGTGATTCGAAACGAGCGGTTTTTTCGGTAGGGATTTTTTTGACTGGCGCGGGCGAGTTCTGTCATATTCATACATAATTTTTACTCAGGATTGTTTTACAATTCTTCATGGAAAGATGAAAATCAGTGTTCTGTGAAAGAAGTGTTTTGCAAATTACGCCCAACTTATGGTCAACATAATTGATCTTCAGAATCTACAATTCGCAGAATAATCGAAAAATTTGAAGGGGTAGCAACTTGCTGTGATGTCCCGTCGTCTGGTAGGCCACATACAGCTCGCGGCGTAGAAAATATTGCAAACATAGCAGAGAGTGTAGTCGAACACGTTACCGTCAACGGCGAACGTTATGCCACCATGGTAATATACTTTTTGGTACCTCAAATTGAAGATCATGGTCTCCACGATATTTGGTTACAACAAGGGGGTGCCACTTGCCACACAGCGCGTAACTTATTGGGACATCATTTTGGTGAGCAATTAATTTCACGTTTTGGACCGATGAATTGGCTACCAAGATCGTGTGATATCAAACCTTTGGACTTTTTTCTTTGGGGCACCGTAAAAGCAAAAGTCTATGTGGATAAACCAGCGACAATTGAAGCATTGGAAGCAAATATTGAGCGAGTTATTCATGAGATTCCGATCACAATGCTCGAACGCGTCATCGAAAATTGGTGCGAAAGAATGGACCATTTAAAGGGCAGTTGCGGCCAACATGTGAAGGGGATTATTTTCTAGAAATAATTTTTTTGGTTCATAATAAAGTTTTGATCATAATAAAATATTTTATGCGTTTTAATTCTACAATCCAAAAACCGCTCGTTTTGAATCACCCTTGAGTGGAGTCTCCATAACCCTTTTTAAGCGATTGCTTCATTTAAACGGTATTTTTTCCCCATCACTAAGGTGTTTAAAATTAAAATGCGAAATGTTTTTTGATCAATTGCTCGGAAATAACAGAAGAAGCATCACAATTAGCACCATAACATCAGAACAGATTGTCATAAAATTTTGACAGCTGTATTTTGAAGATTGGTACTAACTGAAAATGAGGCAAATTACAAAAAAAGAAAATAGCGTCATCTATGTGCAAAACCAAGGACTTTTCAGCCTATGTGTTATATACATATATTCTTAAGGTGGGTTCACTGAAGTGCTTACACAATCATGTATTACGCATCTCTTTTTCCTTTTTATTATTATTAAAAAATAATTATAATATACATAGAGCCATTCTACGGGTATTAACAATTTAGTGAACCCACCTTTATTTATTTTTATTCACTGCTCTTTTATATGTACAAGTCAATTACGTAAATAAATAAACATTATAGTCTTGCTTCATATAACAACTTTTTAAAATTTCTATCAAAGAGGCAAGATAAAAAATAAATACACACAATTGCCTATTTTATGAAAGCAGTGTATTCCATTAGGGGAAGTTAAGTGTCTGGGATTTAATATTAAATATATATATTATTAATATTCTATAGATATACCTGAGAACATCTTGCTCGTAATGAAATATAAGGCGTGACAACGTAATATGTTTGGCAATCAGGCTGTAAAAGTAGTAGTGTATTAAGCGTGGTTTCATTCAACTTTAAGAATATATATTTTTCTATTTTAAACATAGTCAGTTACTATCATGTGTGCGAAGAGTGAGGAACATGAGCTTGGCGTCGATTTTTTTTACAAAAAATATTTTAACATAATAATTTATAAAATTAAAGTAATTGAACTTTTATCGATGTAATTTATGAAAATCAGATAATTGCTTCAATTTCTAATATAAAAAAAACGTTTTTTTTCCATTCATTTGATAATTTGAAATTTGCAAAAATCTTTTAACACTAATATCTCTATAATGAAGAATGTTAGAGCTCTAAAACTGGTTCATCATTTGAAATGGGAGAGGTATTTTTCAATCAAGTAATTGAAATTGGTTTTATTCTTGAACAACCAAGATTTTAAAGGTCTTTGTAGAACCACCAAATGTTAATACTCAATCAACTAATCATCCACAATTATAAAGATAAAATATGTGTCTTTGTATATTAAAATAACTATCCTATAAAAATTGTACATGCAAAGTTATTTAATAAGAAACCAAAAACGAAAAATAAATCACTAGGTATTAAAATACACTTAAGTTCAGTGTATGGTGCCCATATATTTCCCGAAGAGTAGTCTTGTATTTTACCTATTATCAATCAGCTATTCCAACCAATAACTTGGCTTTTTAATGGTCACAATGAAAAGTGTTTAACATGCCAGTTACTCCTCGGCATAACCAGTTCAAAAGAAGAAGATCATCTCAACGAGGAAGTGCAAAAGGCAGGAAATATATATGTATATATATATATACAGGGTTGGGTAGGTAATGTGGACTCAAGAGGTTGCTTTAGACATAAAGTTTTGTCTCCATAATTACTCAAAAAAAAAAAAATTATAAACAAGATCTTTGCAAACTTGGTCACTCAATATGGTCACCTTTAGATTCATTTGCAGCCTTTACAGGTCACCAAAGGCCTAGCATGAGTTGATTAAAAATTCCTCAGATAAGTTGTCCCACGTAGCTACAATGGTAGCCTTCAGTGATTCCACATTTGTGTGTGGAGTTTTGTTGGTTCCCCTTTCCTTAGTGCTCCAGGCAGTAAAGTATAGCGGCTTCAAATCTGACGAGAAAGGGGCCACTTCTCTTTGCTTCTTTATCTCTCGAGCCACTTGTCCTTCATGACCTCTGTTAGAAGGGGTCATGGGGTCCTCTTGTATGAGGAAAATCGCAAGTTGCCCTAAACTAACCTCTTTACTATAATCTTTTTATGCACATAGGATGGATCATTCAGAATGTTACAAAATAATCACTAAAAATTCTTATATTAATGGTACTAATATATGTACATATATAAGTAGAAAAGTCAGTTTATGGACATTGGGCAATCCTGGCGGGCGTCACCTCTCTAATCGGGGTTTCAATACAAAATTTTAAATATGTACTATGATTATGAAACAAAACTTAATCTGTTTTTTTTTGTCTTATAAAACTAGTTTGATTGCCTTTTTAATAAGGAGATAATTATACCACACCTTGTATTACCTCAGAATCCACCCCAGAGAAGTAAAAAAAAATAATGTGCCTTTTTTTCGATTTCTTACTAAATGTAACGAAAAAAACCTAGTTTCAGTACAAAAATATAGATGAATTAATTTTCTACTTTTCCATAAATTTTAAGTATTTAATTTTTTTTTGTTATTCATAGTGCTTTTAACTCTGTTATTTGTTAAAAAAATTATACTGATCAAAAGTTTTTAATCTATTTCAACATACCTAGTTATGTATACATAAATTTAATTAAAATATCAAATGTAAATACACACACCTCACTTAAAATATTTATGTTAGAATGAAGATGCATATACTTTATTAGAGTTGAGAAACTGCTTAATTTTTTCTCAAAAAGGGTTATTTTTATACATAACTAAACACGTAAATTAATTATAGAAATCCAATTAATATTATTTAAAAAAACCTCTCTTCTCAGACAGTTATTATTTAAACAAAAAGATTTGCCAAAGAAAACTTCTAGCATTTTTTTGTCATGTTAAGTAACTATCATATATATATATTACATTTATGCTTTAAAAATAAAAATACATTTGACACGAAAACTTATTTCAAGGCATTAATTTAAAAAAAAAAAGAAGTTGTTGTAGGTCTCATTTTTATGTTATAAAATCACTTCCAACCTCAATTACAATATTTATATGTATAAGGCTGAAAGTGCAAAAAGTCCTGCTGCCACATGTAAAGCCTCCTATTTGCAAAATTGTTGATCTAGGGCTTCACCTTTGTATCTAGCAAATCTAGGTAGGCACCAATGTTTAGAATAAGGCCTTGGAGAGTACGTGAGGAGGTATGGAGCTAACTACCCCAAAAACTATAACGTAGGATTGGAACTTCGTCTGCTTCAACTTTAGAGGCTTCAAATTCATTCCTAACCTAGAATTCAGAACAATTGTTATGTTTGTAGCTTCCGGTGCGATTCTATTGAGGGCTCTAGGCCTTTTCCAAATAATTGGGTCATCAAATTCGCGATTGATTTCATTTTTCCCAACTTATTCATATTTAAAGAAGCTATCACAAAAAAAAAATGCAAAAATGACGGCATAGATAGCTTGCGCACCATGTAGTTATTATATTTAATATTTACACAAACACTATTTAATATTTGGCAGTTTCATATACCCGTATCTAGATTTACAAAATATTCCTTAAACAGAAAAATTGGTGTGAAGTACCCTAAAAAATCCGTGACCGAATATAAAATTAAGTTTGACTCAATTTATATTAATGCAGGTGTTTTCAAAGTGGGGTTCTCGAGATGATTTCTAAGAATGAAGAATAAAATTTAAATTGACGTTACTTGAAGTGGATAAAAACTTAAGTAATTATGAATATACATATTTTTCATTAGTTTCTTCTGGATCCTATTAAAAATATTTTTTAGAAGATTGTACGTCCGAAAATATAACTTTATACGGCCCTTTTACCGCCACAGCTTATCATCTGTATTCTGACATAAAAGATGCATTTATTGAACTTTCATGTTATTAAATATTAAAACAGAGTTCAATGATGATCAATTGAAGAATTATGGATATCTGTGATGAATGAGTATCCACTCCTGTATTTATGTGAGAAGACCTTTTCTGTATTAACTTATATATAAAGATAGTGTTTATACGTAGAGGATGATCATTGAGTTGATTTTTTCAAAATTAAATCTAGAATATACCTACTTTGTTCAATGTACAGTACACATCTGTGACATTAAGACCTTGGTTCGTTTATTTACCTATTTTCACATCCACAGCCTGTAAGGTAATGGTATTTGTTTGTGGGTCCCGAGTTTTACTTTATTTACCGCAAAAAAAAAAGAAAAAAAAGAATTGATAGTATTTCAAGTAGTACATATATGTGTCGCTGATTTTATATTCAAAATAAATACAAGTGTTTCTTATCTTTTTATTATATTTTTCGATATATGTGGAATTTTTGATCAATATAGTCAAATAACTTAAATTATTTACCTTTGGACTGAGCTTTATAGGGTATATATATGGCTTTTAATTAATCTATTTCAATAAAATGCACTCCAACTTATTTTATACATCACTCAACAATAGCTGTGAGGGTTGCAATTTTTCTAGGCACATATTTTAATGGTCGAACTCAAAAAAGTTTTGAACCCTCAAGATATATGTAATACATATTTTTTGAACATTGATTACTATATAAAACCTGTATTTTATACACTATGAGGCCCATTGGCAAACAGATCTTAACATTATAAATTTTCTAAAATTTTGCCCGTTCCTCAGTTATTTGTTTCTTGAGAACATTCATATTTTGAGCTCTGACATCAATATGTGCCCATATTCTGTATGAAAGTAACTGAGCTCCCTCTAATATATCTTTGAATGAAAAATTATTCAAAGAGACACAATAATTGAAAGTAGTTTGGTTTATTTACGGACAATGTAGGATCTCACCTGTTTTGAGGCCTGTAAATGGAATGGAGGATATTAAAATTTACCTTATATATTTAGTACGCGTCTTTTTTAGCTTCCAACCTTTAATCAGAAAAAAACCCCACGAATAAGTAAGGCTAAAAATTAACTATAAAGTTAATTATAAAATGACTATCGAATAATTGTTGAAATTTTTTGAAGCTTAGCAAAACATAATCAACAAATCAATGTTTAAAGGACTAATAGGAGGAACAAACAATAACAGTTGACAACAAATACAGTGTTAATGTTTGTGTTCGTAAGATAAGAAGACTATTTGCTTCTTCTGCAGTGAAAGCAAAGAAGTACAATTTTGTTTTTTCCTTTTAAAAAGTTAAATCTGTATTTTTTTTTTCTTCGTTTCAAACTCTTCTTTAGTTTCTTGAATAAATGGATTTTTTGCTTCCTTCTACATATACATACAAAGAAAACATTTTAGAATGACAGATATAAATTATTTTTCATAGCCTTGCTTATGAGTAATATACTTTGTATTCGTCTGCTTTTTTGCTTGCTTCCTACGGGTTTCTTCATTAGGATGTGAACGTCCTATTTTACAATAAAAATATTTTTTACTGTATCAAAGTGTTATTGTTTCAATCTTTGCTATACATATACATGCCCACTATCAGGTAACAAATAATTGCAATTATATGTACTGAGGGGAGTCCGATAACTTCTGCTTTTGGGTCAATTACCTGAAATTAGTTTGACCCAGACACGCCAAATAATTAACAGACCATTCAAATCGGATTTCTCACCCATCATTCCATTTTCCAGGATTTTCCGAAGTTTTTGCACATATAGTGAGTTAGGATACAAAACTTGCAGTAGTATATAATTGAATTTTTATCCCCGTTATTTTAATTATGAGGTTTCGTTACGCAACCAAATGCCAGCTGAAGTAAAAATAAACAAGTGTTGATATTATCTCATGTCCCTGTGTAAAAATATCGGAGCAATAACAAAATAGGCAAGGCGTGTGCAATTTTTCTATTTCCATATGAACTACTTACAATATTAAGAAGTACATTACAGCCCCATAACACCAAGAACGACCAACATATATTTTTGCAGGAACAATATTGCTGACTTTTGGATTGCCTCCATGTGGTCCTTCTCCAGCCTAACCTAATCTGTTTTCCGGGGTATTGGAGGTGTTATTGTTCGTCAAAGAGGCCATATGGAATAAAGAGTAAAGCTAAACACAGTATTTCAACATATCAAAAGTTGATTTGAGTTGTTTTTCTCATAAAAACTACGTTTTTTTGTAATTTGGACATGCTACTGCAAGTTTTGGGTCAACACTCCATAGAATACTTCCTAGAAATATTCATTTTTCCAGGAAATTTAGGATTTAATTATTTAATAATATAATGAATATATACGTTATTCTAAAAAGCTGGAACTGTAGGCTTATTAACACAATTTGTGCAATAATAATTTTAAAATTGAGGAACATGGGAAAAAATAGTTGAAAATGAACTATTTTTTCTTAAAATATAAAAAATATATACTTAAATTTCTCCGTACTTAAGTATATACTAAAGTGACTTGATACTACCCGGGATTCGGTAATCGAATTCATCGAATCTATTGGTATAGATCAGTCAATCGCAATAAAGCTGATGATCTTCAAGTATCCGAAAGTTGGATGATTTTACCGACTATTCTAGTCACGTCTGGTTTTACGGGAAAAAAATAGGAAGCACTTGCAAAGGACCCGTTCTTGACTCTAGAGGCTCCGTAAAGCTTTCAATTTTTTATAAATATTTAAATATATATTCAATCAGAAAAATTACTTTTTGTCAGATTGATCTTTTTAGAATAGGTCATATTGAAGAATTTAATAAAAGTTCTTACAAAAAGTCATTCTATGCATGTCATTTATGAAGAAAAGGTCTCAAAAGATTGATGTTTTCTAACATAAGGGCATTGTGAAAAATAAATTTTTCATATTTTTTAAAGGTCATTTACAAAAAAAAAAAAAAAAAAAAAAAAAAAAAAAAAAAAAAAAAAAATATTACAAGAAATTAAATTTTGAAAAGGGAAGAAAGAAAAAGAGCCCCACACATTTATCTTTACCTACCCCAGGCTATGTTCATGCAAAAAGCACCTTGATGCCAGTCAGTATCTTGTCCATAAATTAATTTTGGATTTTTTTCCGTTGTTGGATACGATTGCAAAAAGTTAAAAAATATCCTGTTTTAGTTAGAAGTTTAAAAACATTCACTAAAATGACCAATGTTTTGTTTTGATTACATGTCTCTAAGTGTAATATCGGATGGACAAAAAATAGGCAACACGTGTGTGATCTCTTCTCCACTGGTGTCAATGCCGAGAAGGTTACAGAGAAATCTATTACAACTACATAAAGCCAAGAAGAACAAAAAAATATACTAGTCAATGAAGTTGGGTTGATAATTCTTACATTTCAAATGGATTTTGATAATTTAATATGAAAACAAGTTCACTTTTTACTTCCTGACTTTTATTTATCACATTTAGTTGTGAATATATGAATCCTCTTCAATTGGAATAATTCACAATTATAGGTATTCATCAATGATCACTCGATGTAGACTAATTTATCAATAAAATATCATGTTAGAATAAAATTATATATTATAATTTAATTCTATAATGATAAATGAAAATTCTATCATGGATATCTCAACATCAACATATATGATCATATTTCTTTTAAATATTGATACTCAATCGTAAATCAATTCATGGATTTTAACCTCATTATTTTTTGCTGAGATATTCACTTTTTATTTTTCTAGATTGAACAGATAAGATATTTATCTAACTTTTTCATTTTGGGCAGCAACAATGTTTTTCATCAGAATAACTGAACCCAGAGATTTACAAAAAAAAAAAAAAAAACACGTTTGAGGACATGGATAAATTTGTAATATTTTGAATGATTGATATTTTCCAAAAAATATCACATTAGGAAGCTTTCAATCCAATCTATATTTTTTAAGGTACAAAATTTATAGTTCATTTTTGTTTTGTTTGCGGCAAATAAGAAATGCCATTTTCTCTCAAAAATATCTGTTGTAACCACATTTGGACATCCTAGTTGGCACCTCTGATCGGAAGAAGGAACAGAGGGAGTGAAGGAGTTAATAAAGGAAGATCTATAATAACTAAGTGTATTTACTTTACTTTAATCGTAAAGGCCCGAGTACCATATATCTAATAAATTGTTATAGCTGATTTGCGGTAACAGGAAAGTTCATCATAAAAGAAAGGAGGTGAATTTTATAGGGGTGAAATGAGCGCGATGAACTTTACGTACACGCTGATTTGCAATTAAATGTTGGAAATTCATACAAATAAGTTCTTATTTTATTATCCTTGAGTTTTTGACCCGATGATGTATCAATGAGGCAACAAGGAACCATGCAAGTTGAAGACATATTAAACGTCTACGAATAATTATAACTTTCTATGCAAATTATTTATCTATTTTATTTAACGAATGATAAAATAATATTACTTATTGAATCAAAACAGTAATGTTTATTATAGAGAGGTTACTTGATTTTATCCAGGTGTTAATGAATGCATGCTATAAATAACAATATAATAAACTAAGCTTCTGTAGTTTATATATAAATATATTTACTTACATGAGAATAATTAAACATAAATAATTTACATAGGAGAGTCATAAAATAATTATGATATTATTACTCTATGTAAAAGGTATAACCCATATAAATTTCATTTCATTTGAATTCATTAAGGTAAAAAAGCAACACATTTAATGTTTTACATTTTTACCCTTTACTGTCATGGTATTTAAGTAATATTTTGCCTACTCATACCGCGTGTTCGAAAAGCCTAGGAATGTTAACAAATGAAAATTTTACGATAGTTTTAGAAGTGAGGTTTAGGTCAAATTAAATACTCTTGAATGGAAAATCTAAGCCAAGAGAAAGGAGGTCGGCGTTCTTGTCCGCGCTAGTCACACCAACATCATGAACATACTTTCAGTCAGCATCCATACAGTCTCGCAGGTCAGAAAACGACCAGCAGCTGGAGATAGCACTAAATAGAAACCTTGATGGGGTCAACCAAGAAAACTTATTCCAGAAGCTACTTGAGAGGCCTTTGAAGTCAATCCAAGAAGTAAAATGACTGAGCTGACAAAGTTTCCACAGGGGCAGGAGCTGTAAAAATTGCTGGTGGTAGTCCCAAGGTTTCAGAAACACACTTTTTTTCCAGCTTTGAAAACGTCTTCTGAATGATCTTAATGTAATTAGAAACAATTTCGTTTTTTTGTGATGAAAAACCTTCACTGTTGATCCTATTATTATCCGCTACGGGCGTCGAATATACTTGAATATTACTGGACAACTAACTCTACAACTTCTATGAACTCACATTTTTACTAAATCAAAAAGATGAATTCTGAAAAGGAAAGAAAAAGTTGCATACATCATGAGGGGAATTGTGGGAAAATGATCTACATTATCATAAAAAGCGATTTGGGATTTGATTTTACTTCCTTCCCTTCAAATCTACTTTTTCTAATGAAACGTCATGACAGCTACTCTTATCCCAAAAATTTTACAAATTTTCACGGTTACCATGTCATTTTTTGTGGAAGTAGGTCATATGATTTACATCTCTTTAAATAAACTGCAAAGTTTGTTTGTTCGACGACACCTCATAACTCTGTGTACTACCTATTGTTCCACATATTTTCACTTATTTTAAGCATTTGACAAATTTTCTTTAGATATTTTTCTACCTATTATAAAATCCGTGGCTGAGAACCTCCTTGTTTCGTATTGAATGGAATTTTTTGGCACAACTTTATCAATTTATTATTTATTTAAAGAAAACCTTTTTTCTATGTACAAAGTAGGTCGAAGAGGATTTTAAAATCCAAATATTATCTTTCTTCATGAAAAATCACACCTTTGTAGTATGTATAACATTATTGAAAAACGATAACTTTCATATTTAATGTATATATATATTAGACTGTACTGAAATGACAAAACTTAGAAATTTGGTATGGCCAGATATTTTTTATTTTACATTTTCTTCTTCTAAACAAGAAAACTTCCATTAAACGTCCCAAAAAAGGTCCTTCATGTATGCGTCTTGATTTGAAAATCTGTAAAACTTCAAAAAAAACAATGTATTTAAGTATATTTTTATTTTATAAGATTGATATTTTTCATTCATTATGAATAGTTTTTTTTAGATAAAACTAATCAGTTAACTTTAAGGAATGACTTCTGCCATAAAAGGCGAGTGGCGTTATTCAAATCCCTGATATAAATAATTTAATTATTATCCCGAATGAGGTTAGGTGAACAGTATAGGCGTACACTCAGCTTAATATCTCCCAAATCACTTCCATCTCTTTTGCCTCTAATTTTTTATTTTTTAAATTGTCCATCTTCCTACTTAAAGCTTGATAATAAAAATAATAGAACACGCTCAAAGTGCAACTAATAGATACAATTTTGGTCCAAAGACTTGTTCCATTAGTGTGGGAATTTCATACCAATAAATTACTGCTATGTCACATAACAACTGAGCTCAATGGTCCCAAAAATTGAGCTACCTCGTTTTAAGTTTTATCAATAATATACATCAACTTTATTATGTGTTTGTATATTATAAATAGGCAAACTTAGGGAAATTATTTGTGGTAACGTTCACGATTTGAATTTATTATAAATTCTGCAAAAATATGCACAAGTTTCTCCATACGTAAAATGTCTAAAATTGTCTAACGATCAATTTTATGCTTATTGCATGACAAAAGGATTATCTTAGCAATTGCAGATGAATAACATCTTAAAATGAAAATCGACATTGTTTCATATTCCATATGGCTCATATTGGTTAGTCGTTTCGTACGACTCTACATCTCAAATCATAGGTTGCCCAGAGATAAAAAAAAAGTTCCACCTTATTGTTGAGTTGATTGTTAATTTTTACTTCAATATGTGGTTTGAAATTGAAATTGATTGAAATGTTTTAACCGGTCCATCATATAATATACAATTAATTCCAAACATGAAAAAAAAAAAGATGCACTGTCAAAAAAAAAAGAAAAAAGTATTGCTTTGAAATTTGTGGTAAAAGGTGTGTTGCATACTCACTCTGAGCATGTTCTACTGTATTTACAATCAAGCTGTAAGAAAGAAGATAGACAATTCGGAGACATGAGAGATGAATGTGATTTGGGAGAAATCAGTATTCGGTCATCCTGTTTAACTAACCTTAATTGGAATGCTACATTAATGATTAATATCCAGGATTGGAACAACGCCACTGACCTTTTATGGCGGTAGTCATTCCTTAAAGTCAACTGATTAGTATTATTGAAAAAATGAAAAATAAAACATTCATAAGAAATGAAAAACTTCAAACTTATAAAATGAAAAATAAAAATATGCTTAAATACAAACAAATCAACACTAGAAAAAAAGGAATAATAAATAAAAGTTCGTATTTTTAAGAGTTAAATTGACAATTTTTGTAGTCTAAAGTAAAAAATTATTAAAAACTCGAGTTCTTATTTGCATAAATGAACAACTATAATAAGAATATTATACAATTTGTATCAAAAAATGGATAGAAACATCAAAGTCCATGCGCGTAATAGCAGGACAAAAAATAATATATATTCCTTGGCAGCATGTGTGGAACTAAAATACTCATACTATGAGGCAAGTTAAAAAAATATTGTTTAAGTTTTTTTGCAAAATATATGCCTAATTTAAAATACTTAAAAAATAAAAATTATCTAACTCGATTCAAATAGATAATTTTAAAAAACAACACAAAAATATCTTTTTTTTCGAAGTTTTATGGATTTTCAAATTGTTTCGACGTTTAATGGATATTTTCTTGTTTAGAGGAATAAAATGCAAAATAAAAGGTGTCCAGCGATACCAAATTCCAAACTTTAGTCATTTAGGTAAAGTCCATTATTCATATCTATATACAATTTATGTGATATAGATTTCTGATAAAAATAAAAAACTCTTTAGCTTGGATCAAATTTATATCTAAAGTTACACTTGAAAAGATATACTTTCACTTTGACATAATAAGAAGAGAATTGGGATGATACCGATCAAATAAGAAATCTATTCAACATTTGACAAAAGGTATCTCAAACAATGTGTAAGGAGAAGTAAGATTATAGAAATATATTATTGTCATGTAAATAAACTAAATATAATTTCAAAGACGAAAAGAACCAGATTTTGAGAACCAGAGAAGGAAAAAATAGAACAGTTAGAGAAAAAATATATATATGAACGCCGTTTATTTAGTTTGTCATTTCTTTTTTAGTTTTTATTGTTCTGTAAAGACATCTTTTTATCTCAAATTTAAAGCCAAGAAGGAAAATGATGACCACGTCATAGAATACTTTTTCATCCTCTAATGACGCCCAAGAGTATTTTGCAAGATAAAATGGCGTCATCCGTCTATTCTAAAAATAACTTCACAAACAGAAAAGTTGACACTATATTTGCTGTAAGTTGTCCATTTTTCTGTTTCTGTTCCTACTTTTAGTGTTCTGAACGCTGATTGCGCAAATTTAAAATCGTTCTTACTACACTATGAAATATTCTGAAGGGGTATTTGAATAATAGTTATATAGTCGGAAGAATTGAACCCAAATTAGTTAAGTACCAACTGATTTTGGCCCTTTTTCTGTTTATTTTCGAACAAAGGGCTATGATATACAGTAAATGTAACGACCTATAACCCAAATTCTTCATCGACTATAGGAGTATCTGCCTATTTTGCAATGAAGCGAAAGAGATTACTAACTATCTCATTTGGAGCGGCAGGCTTTTAAGAGAAACTTATTACCTGATCGATAATGCTGGGACAACAACTGATAGAGATGAATGTTTAAGAAATTATAGTGGGAAGGGGGAAGGCAAGTTCAACATCAACAAAATCATTGCCCCATAAGTCTTAGAATAACTTCAACAGCCAAGAAAGCACATAAATATTTATTTCTGGACACATATTTTTACGAAGTGTATGTAATATAAAAGAATATGATATAGTTTGATATACTGACAAAGCAAGAATAAATGGTCACATAGGTGTTGATTTTGCCTTAACACAACATGACGCAGTTATTGGGGAATGTTCATTAAGACTTTATGATATAAACACAGTATTCCAAGCTGAAGTTGAAGCTATCAGAAATTTAGTAGGTAATCATCCATTTGACAATAGGAATGGCAAGATGATATTGATAATATCTGATAGCCTGTCCGCTATAGACAGCTTTAATATAAAACCAGGGGGCATATTGAACGAAGAAATTTATTGCTGTAAAAAGGCCCTCAAGAATTCTAAGTGTGTTATCAAAGTTGGATAGATGAATGGTTACAATAATAACCCAGGAACTGATGCTTCGGCTAAGGAAGATGCAGAACGGGATACACCAGTCTCTGTCCCTAATTCCACGTGTCAGGCAAAGAAAGCAATCAGAAGAGAGTGGCGAACTATTTGGCAACAGTTGGATAGCCGCTGCCAATTTAAGCAGTTTATCGTCAAGCCATACATCGTAACAAAAGTTTACAAATACAAGAGACATCAAATCTCAATTATAGTCAGTATGATATGTGGCCATATACAACTTAATAGACATCTTTTTAAAATGGGTAAAACCCTGAGCCCGATCTGTCGAATCTATGAAGAAGATGGGGAAAAACCATTTTATATTATCTATGACTGTGGACGTACAATGACAGAAGCTTGCTATGAAGTCTGTGGAAAAGAAAAGAATCAATGAAGGAGCAACTCTTGAGGATTTTTATTGTGGTATGTAATTATGATTTATTTTATAATAATAAAGTTAGCAATTCTTAGATGAACCTCTACCAGCTGATACTGGATTGAGTTCCAGTGTGGTGTGGTGCATCTTGGAGCTAAACGAATAAACAAACAATGTCCATATAGACACTTTCTTTTTCCACTTGATCTTCGACCTCGTTCCCTCGATCAATCTGGTTTTCCTCATGGACCTTGTGCGACCACTCCAGGCCCTGTCATCGACACTCCTGGTGTCCTTGTACACTTGATTGTGTAATATACCAATGACTTGACAAAATGATGCCTTTCAGGGCCTTGGTAATGGGATTACAGTTCTTCCTTTCTAAATGAAGGGAAATGATGCCGCGGCTAAGGGTTAAAGATGTCGTCGTTAGAGGCTCAAAAACACGTTTTAGAAAAAAAGTTTGTTTCACAATAAACTAAGATGTAGATAGCATAAATCTTATTTAAAAAAAATTAAAATATACACCCGTCTAGGAGAAGTATTTAGTTGAAGTTGCTGTCCGAAGGCTTATTGGTCACCCTGATGGAAACAGGACAAAAAAATACTTAAACTTAACAAACAACATCCACAATATTAATTAATACATCAAAGTTATTAAATTAATGCACTAATTCTTCAGTTAACTCAAAACTATTTTGCAACTAAAGTTATTATTTTTTTAATTGTTTTTCGGTTGAATTAATCATTATTTTTAGTTTTGATTTTTCTTATTTGGACCATTGTTTTAAACATGAAAAGTTTTATATATATATTTTTGTTTGCTTGTTTCTTAGTATTTAAAATCTGTGTTATGTGGTGTGCTAAGGTTTTTGATTTGGATTATGTTGAAACGTTTATATTTAGTGTGAATAAAATTATTTAGTAATGAACTAAATTTGGAAAAAAAACTGAACAAATGCAGGGGAGAAAATGAACAAATGAGTATCTGACGATGAAATCCTTCCCCTTACAAAAAATGCCCAATGAATGTTACACATTTTGGAACATTATTTTTTGTGCAAAATTTCATTTATATTATTATTACTATGTACTACTGCAAATTATTGTTTTTATTATGTTAATATTATGAAATGTTTGCTCTTATCTTAATTCTCATCCATGTACATATATGCAAAGTTATACTAACTACGAGTATGTATGTATTCAAAAAGTCTGTTTCATGTGAGAAATCTCACTTTTTTTTCTCTCCTTGAAGTTACATAAGTCAGACTGATTCATGTTGACTTAAATATCTGCATTTCTTTAAAGGAAATAACTCTTTACATACGGACAACTTAGTCGGGATATTTTATTATGTACATAATACATCCCCTTCGAAACATGCCTCCAGAATAATAAAACATATAACATAGGATTTCATGCCTATCTACAGTTTTATATTTATGCATATGCATATTCCGTTGGAGCACTCTTTGATTTAATAATAATAATTGTTGATATGGTTATTTTTTATTATGTATATTAAATATGTAACATGTCAAAATGGATAAAAAAAGAAGAAATATTGTTGATTAGGCTGTAGTGTTGGATCGGTCCTAGAACTGATTTCTTTATCAGTCTTTTTTTCGCACCCTTTCACTCTTTTTTTTATTAGTCAGACTTATTTTACCATCCAACAGTCCTAAGATATTTGCTTTTTTATAGCTAGTCTTTACTCATAGTGAATAATATAAAATAAAATAATGAATGATAGCTATGATAAGTTCTAGTCACACATCTCATAATTTAAACTTCAGGTATCTTGTTTCTTTGGAAAAGTTTATGTTGATCACCTTTAAAGACTTAGAAACTACTTCATTTCAGTTGTTGTAGTCACTATAAAACACCAATAATGCCGGTTAAGACATTGCAACATAAATCTAAAATATTTCTTCATCAAATTGTTGCGATAGTTTTCCTTATTCTTCCTAGCAACAAGTGCATAAGATGGGAGCCACATTTAAACTCGACAACAAATAATCTAACTTCCAGGGATACCATATCGTTTTTGATGTCATCAAGATGAGTTAATTTTTATGCGCCGAATTTATCATCTCTAAAAATGTATCAGTATTTCTCAACAGGTGGGTTGTGAAGAACGGATCCTACTTTATAAAATGATATTGAACTAGATACGGATTGACGTACAAATAGATCCACCGTTTTACATCAACAGCTATTGTGTGAGCTGTGTTTATGAACCACGGACTTATAGACTCACAAATTGCATAAATAACAGAATCCGAGTTATTAAAACCTTGAATAACGGGGATTATCCGTGTTGTTGAAGTAATTGTATACCAAAACAGACCTACAACTTTATCTGTAGCAAATATCTAATCACAAGAAGATGAATGTTTCTTGTTCAAAGTAGTCCATTCAAATCTGAACACTTTGAGCTTTAAAATTCAACAGGATCTAATTTATTAATCAACAATAACAGATCCAAAAAATTAATACTGTAAATAAATGTGTGCCTGAGCTCCCATTAGTGCAGTCGCCCTTAACGGCAGTGATGGTTTCCATACAGCGACAGAAGTCCTAGAAACTGTTACGAATGTAGTCCTCAGTTCTAGTTGACAGTGGTTTTGAGGCCTTGGTGTTTGAATGCCTGACACTGCAGGCCTTCCCCTCACATGAATCCAAAAAATGTAGTTGAGGGTGGGGGAGGGCTATACGGGGGGGGCAAACGTGTCAAAAAAGAGTTCAAAACGGCTCAAAAAAGAATTTTTGCAAAGGAAAGGATGGTTTGTTTTCATTGCTGGTGTAAAAGTGGCCTTTACATCTACACTAGGCTCTTCTCCCCCCCCTATTTGGACACTTTGGTGTGAAACCGCAAACTCTCTCGTATGGGCCCTAAAGGACTTGAGGGGATTGTCATTGACTGTTTTCTTTAACTCTTTTGGATCCAGTTTGGCCTTTTTAACAGATCACTCTTCCTCTTCAACGTTTTGGACTTGCTGAGGGAGTAGACAGTGATCCTGGTGACTCCCAACTGCTGGTGTGCGAATGTATATTATTTGTCAATCACGTTCATGTGTCATTTTCTCGACTTGTACGTAAACTAGAGAGCTCCGATTTTTTTTTGTAAGTAATTGTGTATGCTCTCATATATCAAAGTATGAATTAATTTCAAGTACTCAATCTTAATGAATTATTGAATTAGTCACTATTCAGATTTCAATGTACTACCCGGTATAAGGAGATTTAAGTTATGATATGAGCTGTTGACCTTTTTTGAAGTGACTAAAAGTAACAAATAAACTAAATATCAATGACTTAAGATCCGTAATGTATAAAATATGTACTGGTTTATGTAAAAATAAAATAAATCGAAAATGAATGTCAAGTGCAAGTAGCCGTGAAATAAAGGAAATAAAGACAAATCCCATTATGTATATATCACGGACTTACACATACGCTGGAATTATTTCTACGTCGATACTCAGTTCTACACACAGTCCAACAAGGATTTACACACCCATATAAATCCTATGCAGTCCCTCATTGCTAATCTTTGTCTTTCATGAGCAGAAGAAACGAAATATTAATGACAATAGCTTTGGAAAATATAAGGCATGTTAAGATTACCAAGTAAAAGATCCTACTCCTTCTTTCTAGTACATATTTTATACATCTCTGCTCAAGAGATTATTTTTATCAGGATTGAGAATTAGTGGTATGAACAAGAGCAACTACAGGCAGGCTAGCGTCGATTATTTCGAAATGATGTTAGCTATATTACATATATACACATTTAAAAAAACCAACTATGATCATTCCTTGTTAATTACCGTAGTAGACATATCTATTAAAAAAATGTGTTTTTACACTACAAATGAGAGAAATAATGTCTTTATATCATGCAGAAGAAAAATGCCTAATAAAAATACACATTTTTATTAGGAAGAACAGTTTATTTTGTTTCCGGAGGAAAATACTTAAAAGGAAGATCATTGGTTCATAAACTTTGGGTAGCGTAAACTGGTTATACGCATAGCCTTTATGAACTCAATCAATCTGGGTTTTCTAAAAAAATTGTCAGTTTTAAATAACAGTAATACTTGGAGATCTTGATATTTTATTAGATGGTCAATCAATGTAAAATTATTTGATTATTTCTAGAATTTATAAAAGCTCCTTTGAAATGAAACAGCAGAATATTAACAGAATTATAAATTATAAGGCATATGTTAACATGATGTTTCTCAGAGTTTCCATACTTTACATGACAACTTGAAAGGGGTTTTTCCATATTTCTATAAAGATAAGATGATTATTTTGGATCACACGCAGTAAAATGTATTTGTGATAAGTATTTAGTAATCTCTTTATACTCCTTTGTACTAAGGTATATTGATGATAAGTGTTTTTAAAATTTAAAGAAAATAAATTTGGATATTTTAATTAGTGTTGATTTCAACAGCCGTTCAAAGAGGAGAAGTCGTTCTTTCTTTTTAAAATGGAAAAAAGGGACTTTTCATAATATTACTTTTTACAGTAGAAAACCAAACCGCCTGTCAAAGGAACTCTTATTGGACAGTCACCATGAAATTTTCTGTATCCTACATTAAAACAGTATTTCACACGAATATACTTTGTTCTACTAAGTGGAGGCCCATGTTTAAACTACAGAACCGAAATACTTATGGGAGGAAGAAAATACAAATTTAAATGTGTAATTAATATATTTACCTTTATTATTTATTTAACACTTAGAGTCATTGAAAATAATTAAAACTTGTTTATTTTTGTTTCAATTGTTGTTTGGCTACGTAATAAGACGTTCTAGCTAAAAATCATGATTATATGCTACTGCACGTTTCGGGTATCCAGTCTGTATGGCATAATTAATTAATTCCATATTAGTTCACCTATCAATCTAGCCTTGTATATCGATATGTTGAGCTTTTCCGTTCAATACTTTACAAGTATTGAAAAAATAACAAAACATTATAAATATCTCTTTTTAGAACACCTCTTTTTTTCTTAATTATAAATATCAACCCTTCTATTTAACGCATTGTAATGTTCACAAACAGACCATTCATATATAAATATCTATGTATAGTGGTATTAATAAATTAAGACACTATTCAAAGGAACGACATCTAGGTAAGGAGGTCTTAAAAGGGAAAGGTTTTTCTTTTTTTTCTAAAAACATACTTAGTATATACCTATATCTATTCATGTATTTAACTTTTGTTGACTCACTTAGTCACTTATTTAACCTACTAGTGCTTAGATATATATTTTATATTACATAAATAAATACCATATCAAAGAAAATTGATTTGAATCTAGGCTATATATGAAGTGTCAATCTCTTTTACTTTCCTTCCTATTTTAGACTTTCAATCTAATGACATATATCCGTTAAATATATCAATGAATATTTATATGTTATACTACGCTTATGTGTATACATATGTAATTGAAATCTCAAGGACATGAATCAACAACCTTTTAAGACATTTTTATGTATATACACATCCTAAAGATACAGTAACTTCATTTAGTATTCATTGTATGAATCAAAAATTTCAGCCATAGTATACTGAATTTTATCAAGGGATTCACAATTTCCTTTCAACAAGCCTTGTATGAACCTAGGGCTAATATATGTATCGAAAAGATATAAAATCTCAAATGTCGTCTTCCTGCCCAAATTTTTAATCTCAATGCGCTTTGTCGATATCAACACTTCATAAATATTTCCCCCGCCCCAATTGAATAACATATACAAGACGTTAAAATCAAATAGGTGCTTGTGTAAGCCGGTAACAGCTACTCCATATATAAAGAAGAATGAATTGACAGAGGAGAAACGTCGTTGCACAGTGAGAATGAATTTTCTACATAACATCATGGAGATTTCAAACCGGGAGGTTTCAAATGTGACTGGCCTCCCAATCTGGACCGTGAATAATATTTTTAGGGATCTCTTGGAGACTAGACTAACCATCCCAGACCACACAGGATAGACCAAACCTCATCATAAAACTTAATAAATCAGACTTTACAATTTGTGTTTACTATTTAAAAAACAAAACAAAAAACAAGTCGATACATCAATTCTAATCATTATAAATAATTATTTCATAATCGTAGAACTCTAGCTATAAGTGTTCACACTCGTTAAAAGATTTTATTTTATTTGCTTCCTCTAACACTGTTTTCTTCTCTCCTCTTTGCTAATTTGATACATACAAACTCTTTCTGAGCAGCACTGGCAAAACTCATCGTGGAATAAACATTGCTTTTTTCTGTTCTAGATAGTAAACATTGTAATCTACTTATAATTTTTGAGGTGACATGATCGAGATCACTAGCTTTCCTAAAACCGTACAAGAGTCCATGATTCGATGTTTTCCTTTCTAATTTATACTCCACGTCTAAATTAGGCCTTTCAAAAGAAATTAAATTGTGTCTGCAATGTGAAACAGTACTTTTATATGTTGGAAATAATAAATTGTACATTTCTCCTTTTCTTGATTTCTTTTCAAGGTTTTTTTTTGTTTTTACACAAAATGTGGTACTAGATGGTTTAAATACTTTGTTTATAATAGAATTTAAGGTACATTTATTTATTGAATGACCAACTTTTGTTTGATTTCTGTTATCACGTTTGAAATAAAACTTTTTTCTGCTAATCTCACAATTTATTAGATGATGGAGTACACACTCGTTGATGTGTTTTTGGTTATGGTTATGTTATGATGCAAAAAATACAGCTTTTGGCAGACCTTATTATAATATTAATAATTGTCATCATGTATTTATTAAAAAATGTTGTTATGGTAATTAAAAAAAAAAAAAATTAGAAATATGTAATATAAGTAAAATATCCCAATTTTAACAAAAATAATGATAAAACCTTAGTGAATAAATATGAATAGATTTTGTTGCAAAAGTTATAAAACTGAAACTTATAATTAGTCAACATTATAGTAATTATGATTTGTTGAGGTTAAGTAATAAAAAATGAACTGACTTCCGTTAAAATATTATATGGAATATCGGTCTTTTAAATTTGAAAGGGAACTTCCAATTTTTTTCAGGTATACAAATTATTGACTCATGGCAATTCGATAATTTCTCGAGTCAACACTATTAAACTATTTCTCGCTAAAAAAAATATAGCAATTCCAAAAGTCTTGGAGTTTTATTTTAATTAATCTAGAAGACTTGAAGCTGGAACTAACGTTGAAGATAAACTTCGAAGTAGTCAACTAACTAAACTAACTCCACAAGCTCCCCGAGAGGTCTTTCAAGTAAATGCAATAATGAAAATGACTAAGTTGCGTAAGGAAAAAAACCATTGCCAAGTCTACGGTGTCAAGAACAGTAAAAATTGGTGGTGTGATGCCCTTTAAGGTTCAAAAACGACATAAACGTAATAACGTCAAAAAAAAACAAAAAAAAAACAAAACACGTGTCTTCAGTGCTGTAAATACATCATAATGAAAAATCCTTCAATGTTGATCCTGTTATTAACTGGCCATATGCTAGACCCAAAATGCTAGATAAATCTTGAGAGTGAAACCCATTTTTGACCCTCCAGATCGTCTGGTTCCCGACTACGAGCATGATCATGACGTTGGTGTGACCGACGTGGACTAAAACGGCAACTTCTTATTATGGCTTCCATTTTCGAATTACGAGAAATTAATCTGACCTATACAGCTGACCTCACTTCCAAAACTATTGTGCAAAAAGTTCTAAATGGATGTTTACTAAAAGATTTTCATAACATTCCAAGACTTTTTAATAAACTCTGTTTGACTTACATTTTTCTTCAAAATATTCTTATAACTTTATTTAATATCCTTTTATGTCGATATTATGTAAGTATAAGATACTCAACTATTGCATCTATTTGACCCAGAAGCACAAAAAATATTTGTTTGTTTTACTCTTTAAGACATTACTAGAAATTTTATAAAACTTTTCATAAGGAAGAAGGGGAACTTTCAGTCAGTCAAGTTAGGATATGCATATTTATAAGCTATGAATAACATACATAACTTGGTCTTTTTGAGATTTTAGTTTAGTAAGGATTGTTTGAGAAGAAAAAACATGAATAGAGGAACATGTAATACCATCAAAGTGTTAAAGAATAAACATTTGACATCTTCTGGGAAATAATTCAAATATTTCATACTCTCGGGAACACTGGAGGTTGGGGCCACATTTTCCAACAATCAGAGAAATATTTTACTGTTTTAAAATGTAGCAAGTGAGACTTCTGAAATTTCTTCTGGAACTCTGGTTTTTTAAGAGAGTCTTATGAGCAAATTTCACTTTACCTGCTCGAAAATTTTCGGACAACAACTGATAGAGACGAATTTTTATGATTTAGGAAAAGTTCTCATCCACATTTTTGGCATAGAGCATCTGCAAAATGACTCTGGATTTGATCCAGGAGCATTGCTACCACTGGGTGCCCAAGGATAATCGAGGATAGTTTTGTCTGTAGCTATCTTAAGTCAAAGGTAAACTGAGGTCCTCCCACCACGAAAAAAGTCTTTAATTGACTCTATTGTCCTGGAATGCAAGAACTTAAATTGGAGTTTTGTTTTCGGCCCCTGTGCTGCGTGTACCATGATCCGAATAGAGGCCGTTATTGAGGTTAACAGAGGCTATATTGAGTGATATATATTCTCTATAATTGTATCTTCTGCTCCTTTTTTGAATAAATCATTTACTCTAATTTTAATAAAACTTTTTTTTGGCTGCACCCTCTAGATATACATTTTAATATATGTGCTTATGATTGACAATCAGTTGTGGAAGGGTAAAAATGAGAAAAAATACATATTTATTTATTTTTGAGGAAATTCAATAGAACAGATTTAAAAAACCACTGAATATAAATTTATAATCTTACATATATTTCCATGTTGTCTTCCTAATCATAAAGAATCTCTCCCCTTCCACTCTCCCTCGTACTTTTTCTGAATCGAAAACTCATCTAATAAATATATATATTTTTGATAAAAAAATATATTTTTATTCATTTAAAATCATATTATTTTCTTTACTGTGCTTATTAGAGGAGAAAACTCAATAATGGATGAAAAGGAAAAAAAAAGCCGCCAATGAAAGTTTAAAATTAAATTAACAAAGTTTATATTCAATTTAGTAATATTTTAAATAGAGAACATTCAAATAAGTATATTAGATATATTTGTTTAAACTTACTCAGAAATATAATTATAATGGTGGAAAAGCTTCAACAATGAGTTTTTACAAATAATATATTTCTATACGAATGTGCACCTAAACTATTCATAGATGTATAATGGCTATAAATAAAAAAGGAAAAATAAGTTTTTTGTTTCTACAACATTTGGTTCTTTATCATTTTCATACTTGTATTGTATCTCGCAACCTTTCCTCAAAAAAATAAAAACTGGTTCTAAATCAAATAAGGTTAGCAAATTCATCACTCCAGCTATGTAATTATTCTTCAATGATAGTTGAGTATGGTTCACAGCCTAACAAAGGATCCTTCGAATTTAACCAGTCAACATTGTGCATATGAAATAACACCAACATATATAAATGCAGGATAGTTATTCTTGCGGGAAAAATTTTCTTTGCTGGTAATGTTGCCATCTACATTTTTTCCGTTTTTAGTTATACCTCCAGGAGATTTTCCTGTCTTATTATTATTTTACATTATGGGTTCAAACATTACTATTGTATCTTGATCCGATTATTTATATAGACTGTTTTTATATAAATTGATCTTAGAGAATAACTCTTATAAATTAGTTATTATATACTTTTTGAAAAGTTAGTTACAAAATTTACAATAGAAATGTAGTCTAAATACTTGTATTTAATGTTTCCTCCATTTTGGTAAATGACTTTTTCCACACGACGTGTGAAAGAGGAACACACCCTAACAGACTTTACAGGATCAAGATTACTGGCTGTTGAGGAGATGGATCGCTTGAGGGAGGTAATATTGATATGGTGAACAAAAAGTTAGTCGGCAAAATGACTTAAAATTATATACAGGACTCATCTTATCTAGTGTTACACTTTTAATTATTTTTAATCCGGAGTGAGATTAGTGCAAAATCATGGAGAAAGACAACAATAAATCGTATCCCTCATCTGAGAAAGCTGAGATAATTTGAAAGACCAAAGAAGATTCTTAATTTTCTCAAAGCCTAAAAAATTTAGGCAATATTTGGTTCTTATTTGATTAAAAAATGTTCACCGTTGATGCCACAGTGAATAAGCAAAACAGCTGCTACATCACAACCAAAAATGTCTCAGCTTCAGTGAGACATATCTTCAGAACAAAAAATCAAGCCGAAACCATGGTGTTGGGTTTGTGGAGTCTGTCCTCCCATTTTTATCTAAAAGAAGGAGCAGAATAATACAGATGCTGACATCGAACTTCTGGATATGAAAGTGCTACTTTGGGCCAGAAAAAGTTCGGGGACAACTTTGTTTTCACTTAAGACGGAGCTCCGTGTCATTGCACGGCTAAGACCCATGCCTTCCTAGTAGACAACATTTTTATAGTTTTTGGGACCTCGAAAGGTACTCCTCTCAAGAAAAAAAAAAACCCCTTGACTACTCTATCTAGGCGTGTCTGGAGGAGAGGGCGTTTGTTAGTCATCACAGGAGTGTCTACTTTCTAGAGGCTTCCATCAAGAAGGAGTGGGCCAAGCTCGAGCCTGAATACATAGTCAATGTCTGCAATGGATTTCAGCCTCGTATCAGGACCATTATTAGAGCTGAGGGCTCACATATTGTGTAAAAGTTGGGCTGAGCAAAATTTTCAGATGATTTTGTAAAATAAATGTCCTCACAAAACCTCTCGTTAAAATTTTTCATTTGAAAAAATGAAAAAAATTAAATATGTACCACTAGTTAAGATCAGCCCTGTATAATTGTGTGTATCAAAAAGCTCCCCTTGCAACTGCCGCCGAAAATAGTGCCCTCTCAAGCCATATATGGGGTTTACTGTAATAGTATATTTGTGATATAAATGGGTGGTAAAAAAAGGACAAATGGTTCGAATGATTAAATGCCTTTTTAAATCAGCTGCATATCTTGATAACTTTGGAGTGAGATAGATGTATTGGTTTTCTATTAGGGAAGAAAAACCAGCTATATTTATTATTAGTTAAAGCTATGGAGCATATAATTTTAGCTAACGTTGTCTTGAGTAAGTTTTGTTTTTATCCTGAAGCTTCACATATTTGAACAAGTTGATTAGACTTATTTATATATGTGAACAATTATTCTATTAAACACAAATGTTTCATATTGTAGAAAATATGTGTATATAAATACAAATTTTCTTTTCTACTTATACTAAACTACTTTTTTATGACTTTATATGGGATTGCCTTTTTTTTTTTTGCTAAGATGGCTGTGAGATTCATTTTCTCCTTCGTTTAGTTTTATGTTACTCAGAAATCAAGAATGTTTATGTTGTATAAATAATATAAAACAGAGCAATTTAAAAAACTGAATAAGGTAATTTTTCCCCTCCTCTCCACCGTTTTTCTCCATGGAATTGTGTGAGTCATATATAAGCTGCTTACGTATGTATAAACAACCATTTTCATTTTTCTAATTTTCTTAAATCACTATTTAAATTATTATTTTTACATATGTACGAGACCTGTCAACACTAAAGAAAGCAGATTCATTTTTTTTCAAAAATGAATCTGGATTACATGATTAATTCAGTTAATTATTTTTCATTTCTATTATTAAAAATATTATGATTAATCCGTCAATAGAATCCTAAATTGAAGGGAAAGCTCTCAAAAGTTCCACGCTATATTTAAATAAGTTGATAGATTTTGTATGAACATCCTTATTAAATTTAAATAAAAACTCCACATACATAATTTTTGAGCTGTCAAAATAAGTTGACAAAATATAAATTTGTCCCCAATTTTTTTTGGGTCTATAGTTTAATTCATTAAGTGTAACTGTAATTATCTAAAATATATTTTTGCGGCTATATGTTGGGTGACTAACTAGTCTCATTTAACCAGATCTACCTTCTATATGCATCCTCTACAGAGCTCCGAGGTACTATTTTGGAAATTTAGGAAATATCCTTTTTTTATAGGTTAAGTCCATTTTAGGGGGCAAAAAAAGGCTGTAGGTAAACCCAGTTTAAAATATAATAGGGATTTTGTGTAATAGTAAAAAAACATATAAAATAAAAGTAAATTTAAAAAAAGAAAAGTTAAAAAATCAAATTTTAACATTAAATTTGACTAGTTTACAAAATATTTATCCTTCACCCCTCCCCCATATAAAACTTTCTCTAATGGGGCCTCATTTAATTTTATAATAATTATAAAACCCCAAAAAGTGGGATTGACAATGCTTTCTTTTGTTGTGCGGCCCTTAGTTATTAAGGACTCCAATGCAGATTAGTAATGATCTCATTGCCCAATCAATAGAATTGTCATAAAATCAGTTTAGTTTGTTTTAGTGTGTGCAAAGTACTAAATAATTTATTGCTCATAAGGTTATCTTGATGGAGAGAGTTACTAAGTAAATTCAACGTTCAATTACTTTACATTCTTATTCTTTTAGAGCAAAAACCTTTTGCTGAAAACGACGTATGAAATTGTATACATCAGGCATTGAGTTCATTTCCTCTTGATTTGTATTATTTTGTCTTACTAACAGTTAAAATAGCATAAGAAGACAATTTCTACAAATTGCAATATATGATCATTTTTCTTACAATTTCTTAAGATTTGTAAATTTTTTCTCTAATAAAATAATGCTTAAAAATTTTCAATTTCAAATAAAAATACAGAGTGTGAATTTAAAACTTGCAGTAGACGAAAAACGAGATTTTTATAGAATTAAGAAAGACAACTAAATACTATATTTCATTATAGTTTTATCCAATATTTTCTCCTTTACAGTCAATAACAGCCTCACAAGCAGGCCAACAAATTGGCAGCTTATATTAAATTTTGTGTCCATGGTGTGCCAGGCATATAGGAGCTTTCAAATTTGAATGAGAGGCCCAGTAGACATTCTTATAAAAAAGATTCTAAATTTTAAGGGGGAGGAGATGGAGGGCAGGGATGGAGAAGGGCCACATGGAGACAGGCCAGAAATCAACCATATTGTTGCACAATAAGTTTTTGTTCTTCTTGCCTATATAAGAGGTTGCGCAAATTAATTGACTACTTGATGTTGTAGATAGTCTAGATGGAGAATCTAACAGTCTCTTCAGGCCTCTCGACACTGACACTGGCGAAGAGAAGATTACACATGTATTGGTTTTTTGTTGACGCTTAAAAACATATGATAAAAACTAAAAACCTCTATAATAATGTTGAAGCTATTGTATGTCTATGTAATGAAACCATGTAATAAAGAATATATGGGAAATAAAAAATTAATTAAGTTTTGGGTCCTCACTTTATAAAACGAATTGTTTTTTTAGAAGTCAGTTCGAAGTAAACTTAAGGATATGGTTTTTACTCTGCTTTATATATTTTAGACAGTAATTGCTTCACAAAATACCATTTTTTTAATTATGTAGGTCAAAGGAAGGCATTTATTAGTAATAAAGCCATATGATCAAATTTGATAAACCTTAACCCTCCGATGTGGAAAAATATATTTGAATAATTTTTTTATATGTTTGTTGCTGGAACATTATAAAAAATCTAATTTTTAAACACCAGAATTTTCTGACAGTGATCCCCGGTATATGACATATTAAATCAATATATGTAATTGAGGCTTTAATTTGGTGTGTTTAAGTCAAAGTAGTTCCGAATAATTGAGCCAATATTAATAGTGTTGCAACTTTTGCGGGTCTCCCCTATTTTTGATTTCTCCTAAAATGCCATACAAATAATATTTACAAATACATTTTTATTATGACAATTTTCCGTTAAATATATGTGAGCAAACTTATTTTCTGTTTTGATTTATATACTTACACATGCATGTACTTATAACTTTATGCAATAATACTATATAAATATAAATAACAAAGAATAATATACTATGTATGTATGTGAAATACAAAACGTAATTGATCAATACATCATCATCACATGCTTCTTGGAATAACCTAATATAAGTATTGAATTGTCATAAATGGCAATGGAGTATGCATTTTCCACTTTTGAGATTGTTTAAGCCAATTCATAATTCTGCAAGATGGTAGCACTCGTAAATCAAAGCTAGTAATATTTTTGAAGCATCTGAAGAAAGTTAGAAATAATTTTTTTTAGCTATTTTGGACCAGTAATTGTTATATAAAAGTCGTTTGAGTGAGTTGATGTTACTGTTTTTATAAAAATGTACAAAATTGAGCATCTAACTTTCATTAAATATTTCTTGTCCAAAAGGGCTGAAATAGGTACTTACATCTATATAGCATCTGTTGACAGTTACTTAACAAAGTCCAGACTAACATCGTATCAAATAAAATAACAATTACATAGTAACCCAGACATTAGGCTATGAACAAACTAAAAAATATATAATATCCTATAGGTGTTGCGACAGTATTCAAACAAAAGTATGTAAACAACTACCCCTGACTACCTCCCTCTCCCGTTTGACATTTCACCATTATAATATAAAAATGAGAAAGAGAAACCTTCCTCCAAAGCCAGAAACTCAAATCTCGAGATTCTTGTCCTTTATCCGTACTACCAACTCCGCCTTGAAAAGTAATAGATGCCATCCGGTGTCTTGATCAAACAATGAACATCCTGGATTCTTTCAATATTTCATTCACGATTAATTCCTCCACCTGGATATTAACTCCAGTCAAGTATTCTATGGAGTCTCTTTCATTAACTTTCAATGAAGTAATAATTATCAGAAGTATAATCTCTTTTTCTATTGGAGGAGGAGAATGGTTGGTACATGAATGTTCAAGTGGTGGTGGTTGTTAAGCTACAATTTAATAATCAAAGCTCATCCTATTGGAGTTGTATTAAAAATGGCAGCCCAGCCAAGCTTTTAGTTTAATTTTAGAAGTTTAACCTACTCATATGCTATGAGCATGCACAAAATGTAAGTGGGATTTTACTGAAATTATATTCATTTAGGCCTATAAGGATAAGGTCATATTTTCCATAATAGTCAATTCCCCATTCTTATTGAAAAAATATTAAATTTGTTTGTCCACCCTTCCTTCCTAACCCTTTCAACTTATAAATATACATAATCATATCACATATGCATTTTTACAATTCATCATACAACCTTCTCTTACAAAACGATTTTTTTCATTATTTTACAAATATATGAAAAGATTTTAAGTTTAGCTCAATATCTTCATGAGTTTTGATGATACTATTTTGCTATTTTTCTTTTTACAGGTAATATCATCCTACAACTTTTATTTAAACCAATCAGAAAGCTCCAGAAAGCCAAATACATAATCAAAACCTCATCTGAACCGTCGTTTTATCGTTTCTTCTGTGGTAAAAAGAAATATACCGGATACTAACATTTCTCCATTGAGAGAGAAGAAACAGACAAAGAGCTCTGAGTCTGGTACTCTTTGATATTTAGTTGACAGCTTATTTAATAATTTCCCCTATATATTCAAATGAAGCTTTCAGATAAAAAATACAGGAATTAAAAGAGCTTTATTTATTGGGGAACTATTCTGCTGATAAAATAAAATAAACACATAATAAACCTATTCTATTAAATCATTAATACATTCATTACTCGACTTTTGTAGTTCCATTCCCTCTCTCATTTCAAGACTACTGTACTTATATGTAGTTGGATATTAAAAAAAGAGGTTCTGATGGAAGCCTCTAGAGACTAAACTCTCCTGTGATGAGTAGCACACACCCTCTCCTCCAGACGCGCCTAGGCAGAGTAGTCCAAAGGGGTTGCATCTGGTTTTGCTCTATCCAACCGTCTGGGCTTGGTCTGTTCAGAGATAAGATGTCTTGTTGTACTCCTCCGTGATTTTTATTCCAGATTGAAAATAATAAAATGTCTACAACTAGATAAGATCAGCCCATTACATGACTTAAACATACTTTTTTTTGTCATATTTAGTATAATGGTGAAGTATTGTCTTGAGTTTGGACGTCAAAATGAAAGTGATTAATAAAATAACTTAAGCCTTCACTATCAATCAAATATACAGCACATATATCTAACGCCTAGCTTTATTACATATTCTAAGATTTATGTAGTACACATTTTTCATTCAAGTATTAAACATTCTTATTTACATAGTGTAGATAATAAATAAATATTTACATTGTCAAGAGCAGAATGAAATTAAAGTCTGATAATTTCAAAAAAAATATGAATAAGTAAATAATCATAAATTATGTATTTAAGAGTATAGTTCACACACCTACAGTTAAATGAATGTACCTACAACATATACAACAACAAACCATAATTAACCCACTGTGTACTATGAATGTAATATGGTTAGTTCTTCACCTAAATAATGTTTATATGCCTTTCTGTAAGTACATAATATATACTTAGATTTGTATAATTACAAAGAATACTCTTATTCCTAAATGTCAAAATAAAACTTTATATTTATTTCTCTTTTTCGTCTTTGTCATAATCACTTCTACAGTACAAGGGTATTTAATTGTTTGAACAGTTAGTTGTAGAAAATATGAGAATTAATTTATTGCGATATGTATTATGGTTAACAATACGAAAAGTTTTTTTTTCAATTTTCCAAAGGTATTATCATTATTTTGGTAAGCTGTATCAGTTTCCCTAAAGATCATACGTTATCTCACTTTTTGGAGATCCATAAGTGGAAAGTCGAATTCCATTATCGTAACTTTTTAACTATAAGGAAATAACTTCATAAAGTGAGACGAAGCGAAGAATACCCGATGGTTCATTGAAATTTTAACACTTACTGGATATATGAAGCACCGGATGTCATTGTAACACTGAAAATATTGTTTGGCTATCCCAACTCGCTAGATCATTTTCAACCCTCTGACTGACTTTTATGAATGAATAAAAAGTGAAATACATGTGTTCCAATACAGGCATAGTAGAAAACAGGAGAGTAAAGTGGCAAGAACAGTAATTGTGAAATAAGTAAGGCAACGTTAAAGTAAGCACTTTCATTGAGCATTAATTAAGTTGTTTTCAGATATTTGGGGAAATGGATTTGGAACTCAATTGCTGCATTGCTTCTCATCGCTCATTCCACAATGAATGAGTGTCGAGCTTCAGTATTCTACTGTATATTTTTAAGGATATTTTATTAACAGGGCAAGTCTTCTTAGAACAATAATAATATATAAATCATTATGCAATATAAAATGTAAGAAAATGGAGTCTTTTTGTGTTAAATTGATCGAAACGATCAAATAGACCATGAATTAGGGTCATTTTTTGTTTATGGAATAAGAAAATTGTCTTTTCTTATATTTTATGTCTAAAACATAAGCATGTACAACAAGCAGATTGTTCTATTTGCAAAAAAAAAAAAGAAGAGAATTGAACATTTTTTAAGGACACTCCTCAGGATTGGACAAGATAACTGCAGGGATTAATGGGTCAATATTGCTCCTAGAGTTTGAAAAATATCAAAATAAATACGTGAAGGCAACAAAATGCGCCAATGACTTAGCCATATACTTCAGCTGAGAAAAGGGGTACTTTCAAGCGATGACATCAAATTTGTTGTAAATAACTTTACAGAGTATCAAAGTAAAATCCCGTACTTTAAATTAACATTAAATTGTCATTTTATAAGGTTTATTCAATAAAATAGAATCTGATCAACAGAGGCAATCATTGAGAATATTTCTTAGTCAATTTAGCTTCTGTTAGTCTAAACAACAGCCTCTATTTATGTATTAGCCGCGCATGGTCTTTGGAAACTAGTGTTCGATCTAAATTCTTGGATTCCAGGACAATATAATCGATTAGAATTTTTTTGTGGTGTGAGGACCTCCATTGACCTTAAATTTAAGGTGTCCCTACACAAAATAATCTATCAGATTCAGGTCGGGGGAGCTAGTAGGCTAAATATTCTTGCACATCCAGTATCCTTGTCCTTGTGATCTCTCCTCTGGAGTCCTTAGTCTCCACCAGGGGTTTCCTCACCTTCACAAATCTTCTTCTGTCGATTCCAATCATCTTTAGACCTCAGCATTGCTAATTTTTAGATTGTCGTTCACCAAAATCCTCACAACACTGTACCTAATTTATTTACCTGACGTTGAAATTATAATAAACTAAAGGTATTCTTATTACAGATTTTAATCTCCTACTGTTTAACTATGTCCCTTTATAGCCTCTATATATTTCTTTCTATATGGTTTAAATTGTTATGTATTATAATGGCGTCGATAGCCCTTTTTTGGGGGGGAGGGGCTTGAGTCCGAAAAAAATTTCTGAAACCCCCCTATTTAAAAAAAAATAATTCTATTTATCTATTAGTTTATTTAAACAGCCTTTTCTTTCTCTTCTTTTCTGTATCTTTCTCAGGAATATCCCTTTTCTCTTCTCTCTCTGTATCTTTCTACATCCCTCTCTCTGTATCTATTCTTCTACCTTCATCCTTAGTATATATTCCCCTCTATTCATCCCTGCAACGCAGGCAGCCTTCTGTGGTAGTATATATATGTAATACACTTATTTTTGTAAGTTACTATATATTACGGTATAATTGTGAAAGTTTGCAATACCCCTAGTAAAATATATTAATTGATAATACACTTTGTGACTTAAATTTTTATTCACATAAATTTCATGCAAGTGACGTCCTACGATCATTTTTGAAGCTATGTGGGATTATTATACTTTGTCTACATTAATTGACATATGACATTATTAGTTATACCTGAAAATAAGGGAATTTTGTTTATCACTAGCATGTATCAAAATTGAATTTTAAAAATGACATGTTTTTATTGGTTTCATTATATGCATACATATTTTCACTCTGGAGAATCAATGTTTAATACGTGTGAGGCTCTATTTAAATTGGAAGTTGAAATTACTTTTGAAAAGAAGATGATTGAAATTCCTTTAGCTGTTTGTATTTTTAGTAAAGGATTATAAATATTTCAATTTTCTACTCGAAAATTCTATTTTCATAATATTTTGGAACATACCTATTAATTTGTTTCTAGGAGATACTACTCGTAAGAAAATTAAATTTGTGCATGTCACATAATTAACAATCTGTTACTTTCCATGGGGATGTTTATCCACCCCAGAGACTGAAATATCCTTGCTTATATTGTGTAAATCATATTTAGACTTCACTTTCTTTGTAAACTCTTAATTTATCATATATTTTCTATATCTTTTTTTTTTTTAGAATGATACATCATTAGTTTCTGAGTGTTTAATCAATCATGAAATTAATTATCGATATTTCTAAGAATGTTTTTATGCATTCTTAATCCCTCTCTTATTATATATAAAATACACGACGATCAATATGAAAATGGGAGATAGAAGCAGAGTGGCAGATGTTTTATTCTGTATAAATCATTTCTGAGTTGATAATTATAATATTAATCTTTGAAGGAGGAAGTTATGAAAAATTACTTTTTCTGTGGTTTGGAGAAGGATTTAATTTATTTAACAAATGTATGAAAGTAAGCCATATGGTAGCATGTATGTGGGGCTTTCAGAAGCTTCGTTTCAAATATCAATTTTCAAGACTGTTTGGTTGGTAATGTCATCCCCTTCCTATAGAAACTTTCAAAATTCTAACTCGTTCTCTACTCCGCACGTTGAAATGAGTCTATGATTCCTAAAGGCCTCAATAAGTTGGTCTGAAAAATACTTCATCTTTTTAATAATTTTGGAAAAGTGAACCCTATTTTTGTATATGGATGAACTCAATGATAAATCTGTTGCATAGTCCTCACTCCAAGTGAGGGTCGAATGTTTATATAGTCTTTTTCTAACATAATATTTACAACTTATCCAGTTTTGTCCTATTGTTTTTTAATGTAACAATGTTCGGTCTTGTGTTTTTAAGCATATTTTTAAGTTATACTGATATTGTGTCATTCTAGAACTGTATAAATTAACTATTTTTGATTGGAAAAAAAATCAAAAAATATGTAATAACACAAACAATATCTAAGGAACCAAGAGTTTCTACAACTTTAGTTCAATGATATTCCATCACGTTTTTCAGTTATTAAATAGCTCATTCTGTAACATCAGGGATTTTTTGATTACATAATATGTAGTTAGGTATATGTATTTCATCTTTAAGAGGCAGGTAATATCCTTCGTTTACATGATTAATGATTACCTATTCATAAGAGTAGGTATGGTATTATTAATTTTTTTTAGCAAGAAATATATAGTGATTTTTCTTGTAATTGGCCAAGTGGAATAATAACATCATTTATACAATAAGAGAGTTTTTGTGATAAGTCAGCTAACAAAATCACAAAAATTGATTAAATAGTTAGACACATATACATATTGTAATATATATGTTATCCTACTAAAAATATATCGTATGTATAAACAACCCCATGCACATTACTTTTACAAACTAGGCATTAAAATATTATTTTTATAGCTTTAAACCTTGCATTGATAAGCAATGAATAAAAAATTATATCAGTAGGATTATGACAAAGTGATTAAAAACTTTGGATTGAAATAAAGTTATACAGAATGCTGTATACATTTTTTATAGCGTGCTTTCATTTTCTGTCAAATTGGGTTTGTAACCTGGGATTTTATGTCTACCAATTTTTATGACATTGCTTCTAATCTGTTTAAATTGATTTTATTGTCGGAAGTTTAAAGTTGTAAATAAGTTATTTTTATTCAGAGGCTCACTACTATTAATAATTTTCAACTTTAAACAAAGATAACTCGAGTTATGAGAATGATATAAATTGAAAAATTTATGATTTTTATACAAAGTCTCATAGTTCCAAGAACAATATATTCAAAAAGTTTAAAAGTAAATCATTTGATAGCTGGAATTAATACTAAATTTTAGTTTAAAAAAAAAGAGCTCCACCAAAAACGCTCTATATCATTGTCAATTTGAGATAAAACCACGATAATATTTCAATGTTAAAACTTATTTTTGAATTATTCTTATTTGAAAAAGTCTATATATTTTCTTTAATTTATCTCTATCTAATTTTCTCATAAATTTAAGTATATGTAGGGAGGTTTTTTTGACATTCTGGTTCAATCCTCTATTTTAAATAAACAAACTTAACTAAACATTTCTGCATCTCGTCATTATGAGTGAGTCAGGTGCCAAAAGACGGAGTATCTCAGATTTTCTAACGATGCATATGTTGAATGTCTTAAAATTTTCAGTCATGTTAACCAATCATGCATAATACATTTTATATGAACTCATGAATACATTTTCCAAGAAGTGTTGACTTATGTATCTTTCTGATTTATTGTTTACATTTAAACGATCTTTCATTTATCATTGCTTATAGAGATTTAAAAAGTAAACTTAATATTTTCTCATGTAGTACACAAAATTCATTAGTGTAAGAACTAAAAAAGACGCAATATTAGAGTACCTCTCAAAAAAGAGCAGTTGCTAAAAACTCACGTGTATTATTACTTAATTCTTTAAATATAGTTTCAGTTGTGTATTATAAAGATTGAAGTTTTGTGGACTAAGAAATGAAGTAATCCAAGGATAAAAGGATAATGAGAAAAAAATTAAATATTTAATTTTTTTTAATAATTAAATTGTAATAAATAATATAAAACTTATAATGATTTCTTCCTTATAAGTTACCATAACCCTTCTTATTTTCGGACTGTTGTATCATTTTGAGTCTACAAGACTTCAACATTTTCAAGAATATGTTACATTTTTTTATAATAAAGATAATCTTAGAAACTTTAAAAACTAGTGATTTGAAGGTATTTAAAAAAAAAATTGAGGGTGAGCGCTATTCTTATGCATATATTTAAAATATTGATCCTTTTTATATTGAGTATATATCAAACTTGGACACATTTACACTTTGACTGTTCATCTGTGAAGGTGTCAAAAATGTTCACGTCTACACATGAATTGTAGATAATACTTGTATGTCAATCAAAATTTAACAAAAGTCAAAACTTTTTACATTTTAAATTGAGAGCTTCTGCTTTATTTCCCCATGAGTCAAGGACATATGGGAAAAGTTAATATTTTTAGGGTAAATAATTACAAAAAGCTTTTTTTAAAGTTTATTAACATTCAAGAAGATATTTTTATTATTATTGACTATTTATATATAAATATGAACAAACTACATGTCAATATTCTAGTATAATTTATTGAATATTAGTGAACTCTAATCAATAATCCAGTTTTTACTTGCAGTATTTAGCACCAAGTATCTAGTATGTGTTTATTTATAAAATATTTACATGAATCAATATATGCAAAATAAATACTGCATTTTTCAAAAATATTAGAGTGACACAAACCAAAGGAGTAGCCCATTTTAGACTTTCAAAAAAAGTTAATAATTATCATAAGACAACTTCAAGAAATTGGACGACCTTAATTCCCCTGATCTCAATAATCTTGAATAATATTTTTGATTACCTCATCTCAACATTGTTGATCTCAAAGTCTAAATTAAGTATCAATGGTTCTAGGATTTTTGGCCTCCTATATTAATATATAGGAAAAATATATCTTCTCACATATAATTTAAGGTTTAAAATGGGTCTCCTTCCAGTTTAAGTAATTTCTAATGCATTTTTACGTTCATTCTCGAATATCCTTTGCTAGCCAATAGAGAAAATTTCTACTACAGACCTTTCAAAATGACGCCAAAGTATATGTGATCAAATCTTTACAAAAGTGCTGTTATAGTATAGAAAAATGTATATTTCGTCGTTTCGCGTTACTTTCATCTAAATCGCCACAAATATACCCCCATCAAGAAGAAATATGTCTAACATTTTCGAGTTTTCAATTAGATAAATGCTTCACGCCTGAAGGCTCAAAATTTGAATCATTAATCATATTTAATTTAAATATCTACCTTTTTTGAAGGCTTTCTGATATTTTCATTTGCAAACTAATTATAGGAACGTTTTCATAAAAAGTAAAAGGAGAAGATTTCAAGGGGTCACCCTGTACATACAAGTACATTAATTTATAAAATATTTGTTTACCTACAAATTTCCGTTGTGGTAAAGAATATGTTACTCAACATCAAGACACGACCAAGAGTTTGGGTAGTCAGACTCTGATTAACTAGGAGTAAGTCCAAGAAATAAATTTGATTTATATATATTTTTTAGAAACGGAAAATTTGAAGCAACTTTTTTGGTCTTAATAATAGGACCAAGAATTTCAAAAGTATAGAAGCAAATGTGGCTAAAATTTTCAAAAATTGGCATGATGTCTATAAACACATCATTAATGCAAGTACATTCAACGATAACGAAATAGATTTAAAAAATAATAATGTATCTCAATATTGGCTAGATGCTATTATATAGATATGCATGTGCTTTTATCAAAAATTCTAATTGATTACTATACTCCTATATGCAGAATACATAATGTATCTCTAAGTACCCCATTATGGGGAAAATACATGCCAAAATATAACCCATGTTGAACTTATTCAATTACGAAAAAAGCTTACATAGATTTTGATTTTTAAAAGTAATGAAGCACGCTTTCTAAAATACTTTCAAGAAAAGAAAGATAAAAAGTATGTTTAGTTTGAAGAAATTGAATGCTTCCTTGATTTATTCTATAATTATAGTTTTGCTTGTATGTACTCCGACTAAAATTATACATATTAATCTACAAAAATAGGAAAACTATTTGATAAAATAGCATACCCTTGCAATTTTAAATAGTAAAATAATTTGTAAAAGTGTGATTTTTACTGCATCTTTCAATCATTCAACTACTTTAAAAGGATCAATAATAATAGCCAGTAAATTAACTGCATTTCAATTTTTTTGCTTATTTTCTTCTTATCAGTTTTGGAAACGTTAATTTATTTAGTTATAATTAGTTTTTGTAAAGTTGTGAACATTTTTGTACTAGTATTTAATAGTATTTCAATAGTTAGGAAACTTCTAATAACTGATTTGGGGTCTTTCTACCTGTTTCTTTTGGTAGGTAAGGTTGCTAGATATACAAAGGGTAACAACGTGCTATTTCCTCATGCTAGAGGAGGGCCACGTAGAAACAAACTAAAAGTGTTTGTCCTTCTTGGGACTTGACTTTTTAAAGTTATAAGTACTATGGATGTAGATTCTAACCGTCTTTGCAGCAGGAAATTACACACACATTGCCATTTTTGTTATTGTTGCTCCGACATTTTTACAATTAAAGACACAATATATAAACAAAACTTATTTATTTTTGTTTCAGATGTTGTTTGGTTACGTCGTTATAAAAAACAAGAATAAAATCCTAACCAAATGCAAGTGTGAGTCTTGAGTTTTTACTCTGTATAATAGTGCGAAACATCTCAGCCACATCATTACCAATTTTATTTCTTTTTTGATATATAATTATTATTTTTTAATGAGATTATTGATACTTTCCATCATTCGAGTAATGCTCAAATGAAGGACATGATCTATTATACCTACATATGTCAACCTAGTTAACTCTAATTATGATCACTTAAAGTAATCAAATAAATTTATTTATTAAAATTTGTGTGTAACATGCCAAATTTGCAAATGAGTTTATAAGCTTGTAAAAATAAAAAATTACATTAAAGCAATCGTTGTTACAAATCTCGATTAAGTTTCAAGAGATTCCAAATACCAGGTGCTCCATTGAAATCTGAATACTTACTAATTTAATAATTAATGAAGTTTGAATAATATAAATTAATCTATATTTTGATATATAATATTAAAGCATAAACAATTAGTTAGAAAAAAAAATCTGAGCTCTGTTGCTTACATACAAGTAGAGAAAATGATAATTTAACCTGATCGACAAATCTCCATTTGCACACTCCAAACAGTTTGGGGTCATCAGGACCACTAGCATTAATTTTGTATATTATTATGATTGGATTAAAAAAAAAAAAAATAATAATATCTTAGAAACTAAATATTATCACATTAAAAGATATTGAATTGACGTCATTTTTTACATCTTGGTCATTAAAAGTATAAATGAAGTACGGGCATTTCATTATTAAAATAAATCTGTTCTACACAATGAATATATTTTGTTTTTCTTTTTTTTCCCCATTTGAGTCATAGATCCTTCTTTATATATACTATATACACTTATAGTTTTAGTTAAATTTTTTCATGTATTTTCATTAGAAATATACATCTTAAACGATTTCTGTGGTAGGTAAGGAGTTTTTAATTCAAAAGTTTTGTCCAAAATAGTTTTTCAGATTAAAATATTTAATAAAAAATATGAAGAAGATCAATATTTGTTAAAATTTAAAAAATATTAAACACAATATATTCGGGCCAAATTTAACTCGGAAATATTATTGTAAATAACTAAAACTCATTTGGAAAAAAGTTAAAATGCCGTTTTAATTCCATTTTTTTTAATCCATATTGTAAATTTTTGAAATTTTAAAAGATTTTTTTATATGTCCAATTGTTTTGCACCTAAATGGTTATAACTCAAGTCCTGTAATAGGCATATTTTAATATAGATATTGGGTCTTTATGTAATAAAAGTGTATATGGTACTTCTGTTATCTGTTAAAAATTTATCGTACAAAAAAAACAAATTGAAAAGTGTATTATTCCACGTACAAAATGTTTAATGAGGAATAGAAGGCATGCGTCAACCTATCATTATTTGATACAAAAAAGTAAAGTGAAATTCTCAAATCGTGAAATCCCTAAAATCTATAAACCGTGTTTTTGTTTGGAGAACAATTATATGTTAAAAAAAAGTAATAATAGCTGGAATAGGTGGTCGATCTCGATCTTGACGAACAAAGTCCAAGAATACTTTCAGAGTCATCAAAGCCATCCGGGAGTCAAATGAAAGAAATTATTTATGGCAATGAAGGGAATTGGGGGAAAAATATGGTATTTCTCAGCCCAGGGTTTCCAAAATTATCACTAATGATCTTGAGATGTATGTGTCTGGTTTGCATAAGCTTAATCTCCTAACTATAAACACAAAATGAAATATAATAGAAAAAAGCAATTTTCTTCTTAATGCCATTAGAAATGGCACACTCCCAAAACTGATTTTAGTGATGATAAATATTTCACCATCGAACCCGCAATTAATAAATGACTTCGTGATTGAAAAGAACACTGATTCAATACCATAGCAGTATGATCCCACTATCGGCGTCAGAAACCCACAGGAGTTATGGCTTAGGTTTCAGTATGTGAGGATGCAAAATATCCCCTTATTTTCATTCTGCAAGGGATCAAACTCAATTCAGAGACATAGCAGTAGCTGATATTGGAATGGGTATTGTTGCATTGGGTTTAAGAAGTAATTAGGATAATAAATATAACTATACTTGATTAAATCGGCATCCCATACTTCAAGATCCAGCCAGGCCTGATGTGAAAATAATTTGAATGGATTTTATAATGCAAAAGGGTGGCCAGCTTCAAACCCATTCATAAATCTCTTGCATTTTTCACCTTAGTCATTAATTGATGAAAAAGTATATCGTATGGTTCATCCAAATATTAACTTATTGAAGGACGCATTGTTGAAGGAATGAAATGCTATACTACTAAATGCTGTTAGTGCCTGTATAAGAGCTGTTCTGAGAAAATTGAGAAAGATTGATGCTGCGAAAGGTGGTCAAATTGAGTAAAAAAAATTATAATGATTAGTTACACTTTAAATATAAAATATGAAATTGAACTTTATCTCATTATAACTTGTTACAGAACTGAAGTTATAAACCTGTATGATTTCAGTATTTCAATTTTTTTGAAATAGAAACAGGTTATGAAAAAATAATCAATAATTTTAGAAAATTGATACGATTTCTTTTAAAAAAATTTGAAATATTATTTTATTAAATAACTTTTTCAGTAATATATGAACAGGAAATATATATATGATCAATAAAATGTTGCCCAATTTTATTGTCGTTAAACTGTCTTTTAATCATTAATAAATTAAAAATCAAAGCTATTTATCAAATATGTATGAAACCTGAGAGATAAGGAAATTTTAAGCCATAAAGTCCTTGTTTACAGAGTGGGGTATTAAAATGTGAACACTTTGAATATTAATTTTCTACGAGATATAATTTATTATTTAAGAATAAAATTTCACCAAAATTAATAGTATAAATAGATATGTGCCTGAGCTCTCTTAATAATTAATGTAGCCAACCTAAGCGGAAATGGTGTCTTCCAATTGGCGGAGGAAGGCCTGGCATCCGCTGAGAATGAATCCTCTGTCATTGCATCAAATTTTTTGGTGAGAGTGGCTTTGAGGGCCTTGGTTTTTGGGATGGGGCACTGCAGGCCTTCCCCTCGTTATGTATCTGGAGGGGAGCCAAAAGTGTCAAAAAAGTTCAAAAGAACTCGAAAGACTCATTCAAAATAATTTTGCAACCTAGGAGATGGGTTTCTTTCGTTGCTGGTATTAAAATGGGCCTCATCACCCTCACAAGGCTCTTTCCGCCCACTTTTTGAATAGCTTTCTAAAGATGTGTGGTAGTAAGCCCCAAGATCTCTTGCATTGACCCTAATGGACTTGAAGGGATAGGCCGGGGTAGTTTTCTTTAACTCCTCTGGTTCCAGTTTGGCCTTTTGACAAAACCCTTCTTTCTCTCCAACGTTTTGGACTTGCTGACGGCGTAGACGGTGGTCCTAAAGACGCCCAACTGCTTGGACTTAATACTTTCTATTAAATAGCTGTATACTCCAGTTAAAGCTCATTATTAGAGACTGAACTCGAGATTCCATGAGGAGAGTCATTGAAGTTATTTTTAATAGGAACAACCTAACACTATTTACTAGTGGTGCATTAGTTACGACTGTTAAAGGGTGGTGAGTAAGCACAGTCTGGAGCTGTTATTCTTGTTCTGAATTTACAATCTTGGAATACAGCCTTAGTATAGGCAATATCTTATTTTACATGATTCGGCAACATACCATCCTTTTTCCAAAAAGTAATCAACAAGTTTTAAAAATCAGAAAAGTTAAATTTTTGTTTCTCTTACAAAGTACATATTAAAAGTTTGTTTTTACACAGTTTTTAACATCATAATACTTAGGTGAAATTCCCCATTCTCCATTCACACAACCGTATTTTACGCAAAATATCCAAATATATGCATATCACTATAAATAATATGTACACGTTTATGGCTTCTCCCAATGACTAATTATTTTCTAGGCCTTGTTATATTTCACGCCATTATTATAGATTATATGCTTCAGATATCTGGTATCTTTTAGTAAGTTAAACTTATTATATACAAATGCAGTATAATATATTGTAAATTTTACATATATTTCTTTATGGAACAAATAATATATAATGATTGAATTGAAACATTATACCGAATGCATGGTGAGATATAATTTTTCACAATCTATCAAACTTCATTATTTTTAAGTTGCAATATGTATGAAGATTGCAAAAAAATCGTGTCATATTCCAGACTTTTATTAATATTTCTTTTTAGAGTGCTTTTATCAAAAGTGAAAAAAATAAAATAATAATCCAGTTGTGTTTAAGAGACCACAAATAATTTATTTCCTCATTTAATTATAAATTTCCTGCAAGAAAAAAGCAAACAAAATAAACTGATGAATGAGATAATTTTGTGTCCTCATTCTGTATTGTTAAACATTAAGCATGTCAAAAATTATGGTGTTTGTCAAATTTTTTAAAGTTTGTTCAAGAAATGTGAAATTTTTAAAGGAAAATACTATTCACTCACATCGATGGGGAGTGAGGCAAATATCGAAAAGTAAGAAAAAAAAATTGGTTTCAGTTAATATAGGTGAGTCTATTTAAAAGATAACTACCATTCCGCCACTTCTTATAAAAATTAATTTCGAAGAATCTTAGTAAAAATAATGGTAAACCAAGTGTCTCGCAATCGGAAGTATTACTGTATATGTAATTAATGGAATATACAAAATGCTTATATATATTCTGCTTGGCTACATGGTAGATACAAAGAAGGAGGAGTGTATGATCGAATAATGGCAGTGGTTGAGAACAAAATGATCATTGGCACATTGCAAAAGTGGGAACGATTATCATTAGAATTGTAAATTTTAAGCACTGTCGCTGTGTAAAAAAAAAACCCCCCGTAAAATGGAATGGTGCCCCTGACAATTTGAAGAATATTTGGCAGGAGATTAGCTTAGCTGACATGAAGTCTTATCATATTAGCTATTATCAGCTATCAGAGAAAGGAAATAATTACAAATGCCACTCCCCAAAGGCATAGGCCAGAGTTACTCTGATGCCAATCCTCAATTCTACTCTATGTCCAACTAGGTTTTACATTTAAAGCTTCTCGACATATATTATTCATCTTTAATGATCATATGCACACGTTGGGTACTTAATATTGGCATGGATGTTATCTCTTCATTAATGATGAAATAATAATAGTAGCTTTGGAAATAACAACTGTTTAAAATGTCAACTATAAAAAATTCCAAAGGAGAGTAAATCCTTAGAATTTACAACTTTAGTTATTCCCCCACTACCTTGAGCTATATATACATATAAACAGTGTAACAGGGATTTTTGTGTGCTATCAACTGCTTCAGGTAACATTTCAAGCAATTTTCCAATACATGTGTTGTTTTCCTTGTACATTGTTTTGATTTAATCAAAATCGGACAAAAAATGAGTGAACATGAATCAAAAAGGCAAAGGGTTTCGGGTATGCTCGACGCGAATGTTGATTCAAAATAAATTTCAAACATTGTCGGCGTGACTGTGAGGACAGTTCGGAACATCAGGGGGGCTAAGGAAAAAAGGAAAGGAATCAAAAGGAAGGCAGGAAGTGGAGGAAATGGTTTGAAGTGAGATTAAACATTTTTCAAATCGTTGGCGGCCAAGATCAAGAAAGATCCAACTGCATCAATGCGCCGTTTGGCTGACGAGTTTAACGTGTAGGAGATCACCATCAGGAAGGCAGTTCATGATTAACTCGTCCTTAAGATCTTTTCCAGGACTCCAAGAGATCTCCTCACTGACAGGATGAAGGTATTAAGGCTTGAAAGATTCAAGAAAGTCCTTAATTACTTGAAGAGTCATCCGTGGACTGTGAAGATTGATTTTATCAGATAAGAAGATCTTCCTAGTCAACCTGGTTTTAGAACCACAAATTCAATATATTTATACCAGGATCACTTGTGGAAGTCCAGGCCACCTTTAAATCAAAACCTTTGGCCTAAACAATGTGCTTATAAGTCGTGACCTCTGATGGAAAGGGGGCTGAGGTATACTAGAAGTTTTTATGTTTGAAAATCTTGCCCTGGCAGAAGGCATGCTATCCTGAGAATGACTATGTGTTGACCCAAGACAGTACCTCCAGCTATATGGCCTTGAAAACACAGAACTTCTTAAAATGAGCACTATGCTGACTTCTGGGACAAGATCTTCTATCCCTCTACCAGTCCTTAACTCAATCCCATCGACTTCAGTGTGTTATGCGTCTTAGAGAACAAGGTTGGGAAGACATCAGATAGAAATGTGCAGGTCTTGAATACCAGCATCAAGAAGCAATAGGCCTATATGTTCGACAATTATATTGTGGCAACCTGCGCCAAATTCTGACATCGTGTATAGGCTGTGATAGAAGCTGATGTCCCCCATATTGGATAATTCTTGCCAAGATTGATTGGTAAAAAGTTTTTATAATAATATTTTTCATTATACTTGTCTAATAAAAAGTTATTAAGGTTTTGGATTTCCTTCTTGATTGTGAAAAAAATTTCCCGGTCTTCCTTTCTTCAGATGATGTCTATATACAGTGTGAACAAATTACATACCTTTACTCCTTCATTATTGAACATTATTTTTTCACTTTGTTAATTAACTACTTAAAACATTACCCGAAGTATTAAACCAATTTTTGTTACAGGATACACAGTCAACCTTCTTAATATGGTCCTTAATAATTGTTCTATTTTACCCTCGTAAATATTAATTAAAATGCTTAAAAAATATTTTTTTTTAATTAATCTTAATAATAAGATTAAGTTTGTTTGTTATTATAGTTAAAACTTTATGATTATATTTTTGATCAAAACTCCTATAAAATATTAATTATTTTTAACAAATTTTAGGTTCTTAAATTGTGCTTATTAATTTCTAAAACATTTACTTACGTTTTCGATTATGCAAACGAGTGAAATAACATTCCCAGCCTGTGTATGATATTCGTCACTTCCCAGAATAAATGCTGTTGGAACGAGGACATGTAGATTGAAATAGTGGGATACAACACCTTCCTTGGTTGACACCTAAAAAAAGTTGCATGTTATGAGTACATCAAGTTAAAATTGCAGACCATTAATAAATCTTTTTTTTATATAATGAAATAGTTTAGCTAATTTTATATTTCTTTCCCTTTTATATAGATTCGTGGAACACAGAAATACCTTTGCTATTGGGAAACTGACAGGGAAAGATTTGGTAGTGAAGAAGTAATTAGTGCGAATACATAATATGGCTTGAGGTTACTCCTTGAGCAGAAACTCTATAGAATATATCATCTGCACCAAGATACTTAAATAGTGTAAGAACAAAAAAACACATATAAAATTACCAAAAAAATCATATGCAAAAAAAAATTAGCTTTTTATGATTGCTTTCTCTACCAAAAGCTTTTTTTCACTATTTGATTATACTTATTGTAGGGCTATATCTTTTTTGCAACAGTGGCGAATCTCCATAATAAGTATAATATAAATATTATGGAGATAATTAAACAAATATTTGATGAATTGACAGAAATATTCATCAATGTTATTATCACACAATGATTCATTTTTGTATTCTTTTATTCTCTACTCATTTTCCTAACATAATCATCAATAATTATGATTAAATGAATATGTTTCATATTATATCATCCATAATTTGACTTGTAACCTATAGATTTAAATTAAAAGTCGTTAAAGTCATGTAATTCGAACTCAATTTTGATGAAAATTCCAATTTGTTGACAGACCAGAAATGTGCATAAATACAGGGCCATAACTTGCAGTAGTATTAAATTATAATTTTATCTCCCTAAACATAGAAAAACGGTTAATATGTAAATATCTTAAAGGAAACATTACCAACAGCAAAAATGTAAGTGGAAAAATTACCGGCGGTGAAAATGTTTGCTGCAAAATTTATGTTCACGCTCTTATATATATGCCAGAGGTTATTTCACTAACATGAAAGATTACATTGTATTTCGTTGTCAGCTATTGATTCCTCTCATCTTTGTTTTGTAACGTGGATTGGTTAAATTATTTGAAGTTTTGTTTGGCTGTGAATCATTGCCTACTATTATTGAATAATAATTCTATAGTTGGAGTTATGAATGGGCCATTTGATTTGGAGCTTTATTTTTTTAAAGGAAAGTTTGCAAGTTGTAATGATAGTAAAAAAATGATAAACAATCAAATTTTTATGAAAAAAAAACACAACTTATTCTTTGATTGTTATTTACAGCCATTATTCATCTATACAGAGTTTTATTTAATAATTTTTTCTAATGACTGCAAAAAAAAAAAAAGAAGCTCACCCATGTTTTTCCTGACTGCAAGTAACTAAAAGTGATATGGTAGATAATATATGATAGACTCACTCACTATCTAGGGAGAGGACCCACACAAGAGGAAAATAATTATGGGTCTAACGACGTCGTTCTTCTGTTCAAATTGTATACAAATCCAATGCAAAATTGTACAACTTGGAAGCAAGGTCCAATTTTGAAATATTAAACTCGACACAAATAGAGCCTATGCTGCTCTTAACGAATTTAGTTTTTTTAAATGCATTTTGTGATTGTTCTTATTTTTTTTGGGGGGGGGCCAATAAGATTACTATTTCACAAATTTATCAAATACTTTTTTTTATTTCATTTCTCGCCTCTTTTTGCGATTGTTTTATTTCTATTCTGAAGTAATACAATTTTGCTTTAATCCCAGTTAATTTTGGAAAAAAAAAATTGTCACATATCACCTTTTTTGGGTCAGATTTTAGTCATATCTTTATTGCAAGAAAAGAAAAAAAGTTTCCAGAAAAATTGTTTCTTTGGTCATAGTCATTTGTTCGTGAAATATTTCACAAATTTTACATCTAATCATTAAAATTTATTTTGTTGCCTTCAATGTAATATCCATTCAATGCAATAAACATACGCCAACGTTCTTTCCAGTCGTTGAAACATTTTTTATATGCACTTTTTGCCATGGCCTTTAGTTCCTTCCACAAATTTTATTTTATGGATTCAATAGACTCAAAACGGGTTCCACGGAGTGGGAATTTAAGTTTGGTGAATAAAAAAAAAAGTCCCACGTAGCTAAATCAGGTGAATATAATGGTATTTATTAGGTGTTTGGCTTTGAATTCACTGACAATCATGGCTCTGTACGATGGCGTGTTATTATTGTGTAAGCTCATGACTCGTGAGAGATATTCAGGCAATGTGATAGCTCCCTTAAGCTGGTATAACGATTTTTCAACACGAGTTTCTTCACTTTTTCGATGTTTAATTCCGTGGTGGAGGAAGAAGGCTGCCCAGAACGCGACATGTCTTTGTCTTGAGCATTTAGTAATACTTATATGCACGAGTTTTTGATAAAATTGATTTACTAAAAACTTTTTCTAACATTTTCAACGCGTCAGCATATGAAATTTATTCGCAACACAAAATTTAAGGAAAACTCTTTGTTCAATAAAATTTAGTTACCAAATATACCGTGTGTGTACATATATATTAACTCTTGTTAGCTGATTAATGGAAATCTCCTTGAGAGCAACTCTTCTACCTATATCATATATATATATATATATAAGTATGTAACTTATCAATCATAAAGTTAGACATTTATGCAAACTATTTTATTTTCCGATAAAAAGATTAATTATTATTTGTTAAATGGCAGATTATTCATTAACTTTCTAGTAAAAAGTAAGTACAATTACATCAGAGTGGAAATAATACTTACAACCTTGAAAATCCTGAGCAATGTACCAGTCTTCCACACCGATTCTCAATTCAAAACTTTCTAGCACAAAAGTCATGCTTAATCATGTGATATGAATAATGCTGAATAGAAAACTATCATGTAATTGAATGGAGAAATAATTGTTTTTGATCTAAATTGCTCCAAATTACTAATTGCCAAGTCCGAAATATTTTTCGGACAACACACTAATAAGCCTATTTCAGAGCGTCAGAACAAAATTGAAGTTATATTAACAACATGTTTAGATTACATATTAATCAACAAAGTGGCCGATTCCTCAGTAAATCCCTAATTTCAATAGATGTTATGTATGCCATTAAAACTGTTTAACCATTCATAGTCCTTCAAGCATGATCATTTAGGTCATACACACCTAATGACTTTCACTTACAGAATACTCGTATTAAAATGATTTTTTTGCTTGGTAGTATTATATTGTGCAATATTTGAACTGTCCTTTCCTAAGATAATTAATCTTCGATAGAAGTAATAAAGAGTAGTATGTAATTAATGATGTACCCTTTACATAATTTCTTAAATAAATAAAAAGTGGTGAAAACATATCAAGGTATGAGGGTTTTTTTTGTTACATAAATACAAACGTGGGAAACAAATGTTTCATATTAATCGAAGTCAAGAAGAAAGTAAAAATAATTACTAATATTATTTATGTGTCACGTCATATTGAACACAGCTTTGTTATAATTTACGATCTTGTACCTTGAGTTAGTAATGTGATATGTTTGTACGAAAGAGAAAAGGAAAAACAAATAAATAAAAAAAATATTAGGAGCAGATTTTGATTAGAATTATATGTAAAGCATTTTTTAAAAGTATTTTTGATCAATAAAAATTGTATATTTATTTATTTCTATGAGTTATTATTAGTTCACATTTATAGTACAATTTTTTTAAGTTTTTTTTTGCAACATTTTAATTACTACATAAAGTAATTTATACATTTTTCAAAGAAAAATATTAGATAAAAAATAAACTAGGATACGAATGATTAGAGTTGTAGAAAATATGACCTAAACACTACAATATTTTTTCTAGTTTGCAATTCGATTAGGTTTTATATTTATTTTATGTTCCAAAGCTGTTATCACTATTCTACATTTCTTGAGAAGAGGAAATCTAAGTATCAAGTCATCACTAGTGCGAACGTTCATGAAAGACAAAGTAAAAGATTTATGATTTGAAAAATATTCTTATTGAAAACTACTAATGGTTTAAAAATATTTGCCATTAGATGGTAATAAATACATTTGAACTATTTGTAAGTTTAGGTTAAGTGTGATTTTGGCGGGTAATTTAGAACGGCCAATCCGTTTATTGCCCCTATATACATTTTGATCGATAATTTACAAAACCACTGTTTCATAAAAATCCGTTAGCAGGCTATTTATCACGTAGGATTTATTTACATTGCTACCGGTTATTACTCAAACAAACTTTGTAATAATTAATTATTTACCGTATTTATAATATCATTCGTGTTTTTGATGAATGAAAACTACTAAAGTGATATTTTTTATTCTATAAATAAGGAATGTCTTAAATTGCAGAAATAAACTACGTGTACATCCAGATAGGTGTAATAACTTTGTTCTGGAAAAATAAATTTTTTATAAAAAAAAATTCAAAATTTGATATTAATTCTCAAAAAGTTAAGTTTTTTGTGGAGAAAAATAAAAATCTACAGTTGTTTACAAAAAATATAATTTTTTGAAAAAAAAATTTCAATTATAATATTTTTTGAAAAAAATTTCAGATATCAAATTTTTTGGAAAAAAAAAATGTATAGGTCCATAGCTATTCATAGAAAATTAAATAAAATTTCAAATATTGAAAATTATATGTATATTACATTTTCTACTATAAATCAAAAATTTCTTACAGCCCCTCCAGGCCACCCCCTGCGGATGCAGACTTGTAAAATATTATTTTTAAAATCACAAGTACCCTCTGGAGTGCTTCCAAGTACCCCAAGGGGTACGGATACCCCTATTTGAGAACTACTGATCTAGATAGTATACTTATCTAACCAACATGGATACTAATTTTTGCCGGCTCTCATAAATAATATATATAAAATGAAAACTCACACATATATAAGATATATTATAATCCTTCGTTTTTTTTTCTTCATTATGGCAAAAATAATGAGGGTTAAAATTTCATATTTACATAATACGTGAATGTGTGAACATTTATTATTTTTTTATATCATAGTTTAGTAGCTATTCATTTAAAAACTCATAAATAGGCAAAAGATGAAATAATAATGATTTTTATATTCTATGCTTTTTTTTTTTTTTTTTTTTTGATAGGCCATTATAATATATAGTATGGATATATAGAGTTATAAAGTCTCTGTAATTAGATATAAATCCATTTTAATAAGGGAACTTTTTTTTATAGTAGTGATAGGTTTTTTTTTAAATTTTATGGCGTAAGTGTTTTTTTCTTTTTTAATTTTGAAGACTTATAATAAAATAAATATTAAAAAACTATTTTTAAAAATAAGAAAATGAAATATTAAAAAACTGTTTTTAAAAATAAGAAAATGAAATATTAACTAATTTTGTTATTCGAGCAGCGGGAATACCTGGCATTGCTAGAACTTATTAGATGTTGACAACAGAGAAATTGACAGACTTTGCTTTATTAATATAGATATGTACTCCTTTAACATTAACTTTATTTTTTCATGTAGCCTGTCTTCCGAACTAAAAAATGTCTCAAAATCAATTTGTAGTTAGCCTAATCTTTTAATATTTAGAATTATTATTCAATAGTGGTTGGTCATTGTCAATTCCTAAATATAATTTAACCAAGCAACATTAAGTACACTGATTATAAGAAAAGAAGCAGAAATATTGAATGAAACTGATAACGTAATAAACCACAGGTTAGGGCATCAATACGGGGATTGTTAATTAATGTTTTTTATCATTACCATGAAAAGGTTTAGCAATCATTTTTGGATATTCTGTTTCCGCCGTCCTTTTTACAAAAACAATCTATATAAATCGTTTAGTCATATCGAGCAATGAGCAAAAAGACAGCGCATTTCAGATCTCCTAGATGCTTGAGTTGATGTAATGAAGAATACATACATTGTTAAGTGTATTAGGAGCCTGGTTTTTAAGTTGGCCGAGATGAAAAAAGGATAAGACCTCTGCAGAATGTCAGGAAGTGGAAGGCATAGTTGAAAGAGGGATACAATGCTCTTGTTAAGTTTGGAGAAGAATATAAAGAAGGATCCCACAAGTAGATGGATCATCTCACCAATGACTTCTTTGTGGCTCTTAGGACCATATGGAGGACTATAAAGCACGACTTGGGATTAGTTTATTTTACAAGGATCCCACACCACCGTCTGGCAAAGGGTATGAAAGCTAGGAGGCTCGAGAGGTGGAAGAAAATCCTCACAAAATAATGGTCTTCGGGGGTTAACCTCTGATTGAGAAGAAGATACATCCGTTGTTTTTCATAACTGGAAAGAAAATCGGTCAGTAGGCCTAATATAAGGTGCTTAGGTTGACCATCTTGCCAAGACTGAAAAGTAACTACCCTTTGGGAATGTAGGGGTCGACTCAGGACGACGCTCCCTCTCAGTCGTCCGCCTAGTGCAAAAAGTTATGCACAGACAAAATGGCTCGATTCTGGTCCAAAGAGATATGGCACCTTCCTAACCAGATTTGAACCCACTTTACTTTTCTTTATCAGGCACATTGTAGAGGGAAAACAATGAGACCTCACACCCAAATGAGGACTCACTGAAGTTCTCCGTAGTGGCTGCGTGGGACAACTTGTCAAATAAATTTGTTATCAACTCCTGCATAGCCTGCAGGCAAAGTGTAAAGGCAGTGATTGATAATAAAGGTGGTCATATTATAAAAACTTGTCTATATATTTTAAATAACATTTTTTTTTGCCTATTATTGAAAATATAAAATTATTGATGTAATTCTCAATCCATCTCTGGAGTCCACGTTTTACTGCAGATACCCTGTATATATTCTTTTATTGGTAAGATAACATATGCTTTTCTTTTCTTTTTTGTTAAGAGCTTTTGCTACACAAACTCGTTGCTAAAACTCATCTAAAGTCACAGAAAATATATGTAGTCCTTTTTTTCTTATTGAGTATGACGCATTGAGATTTAAATACAAGCGCTCTTTGTTATAAATGAGTCTTTCACTGACAAATAAACAACAGACATACAAAATTTGCTTCATCATTATATACTAATCACTATATATCAAACAGAAGAGAGAAAAAACAAGAAATATGAACGATTTTATCTGGATGCCAGATGGCGCAGAGATTGAGATTTAGTTGAAAAATTATTGGTTTAGGGAACTCATCATTAAACATATTATTATTTTCGTTTAAAATAATATAATAATTACCATTCTAGTCTTTTTTATAAATACAATTGACTATTTTAACCAATTCCAGTTTTAATATTGTTATTAAAATATTTGTTTAATCATTTCTCTCATAACGTTGCGCAGGATCAACCCTTCAGAAAATGGTAATTATAGAAAAATGGAATTTGTGGTAGCATGCTGAATTAGTAGATGCATTTCGAACATATTTTTTTCATATAATTTGTTTTATAAATACATTCTAAAATTGTCTTAAATCATTTTTTTTCTTCTTGGGCATGTTTCTTATACTCAAAGCATTGCAAAAAAGTAATAGCAAATTTTATATTCCTCCAATTTTTAATTCATGGGAGAAAGGGTAAATTTGGAAGTTATAATCTAAAGGTATTGTACTTTATTTATAATGTATATTTATGTGTGTCTTTTGATAAATATATATATAGACGCTACGCTTAGTAGTGATATCAGTAGGTTGTGTTCTTATATGTAATACTACCCACAGTCAAAGAACTTTTAGGTCTGTAACATTCAAATATTCAAATAGTGTTGGTATATTCACCTACTAATTTTGTCACGATATCAATATTTTCACAACAATTCCTGTACCAAAATTTGTACCATATTTTGATGCTTTTTCCACAAATAATATAGAGAAAAAATGTCGTAAAGGGAAGTTTACATTCGATTCAAGGGGTGTCCGGAGGAGTTTGTATTGATTAATTAGGTAGTTCGTCCAAGATGGACTAGTTAAGAAATTTGTAATCTTTATAATAGACAATTTTCATTATTCTTTTTATAGAGTAAATAATTGTAGATCAATGTGGGCTTTATATTCAAATCTATGGAGCTATATTCAGATGTTTGCCTATTTTTCAAAACAGCGGTAAACCCCAATTTTTTTATTCATTCATTAAGTGATTTGTCATGAACATTTTTTAACAAGATTTAAATCTTGATTAAAGTTGAGAATCTCTGTTTGATTTATGAGATATTTGACTCCTATATAATTAATTTTTCTTTCATTCCATCGTGGGATTTTTACTCGTTTTTGCACTCCGAATAATTAATCAAAATAATTAATTAATAAAAAAGTTGAAGTTAATTAATTAATTTAATGATACAAGTGCCATCCAGAATCACTTTGGTCAAATATTTGTCTGACTTATTTTGTCTGGACATGCCTTATGTATAGGTAAAACAAATACTCTCTCACAAAGGAACAACGAAATTATGGAAACTAGAATATTTGCTTCAAGGCTCACTTTCACTAATTGAAAAAAAAGGATCTAGGAAATTTTTGTTCATTTGATACTTTCCATACAACTCTTCATAATTATCTTGTATATTTCAAAGATTATTTAACCTATCCAACAAAAATTACACTATTTTTTTGTTTGTCTCCTGATACCAAAATAGGTTGAAATTTTTAGATTTTATACTCTTGTGTTTCAATAGAGTCAGGCTTTAACTGTTTGGTATTTTTTCTGCTTTAAGAAGTAAAGTTTTTTATGGGACAATTCAATTTATCAATAGGCTATATGAATATAACAAAATAGACTAGAGGGAAGAATATAAAACTCAAAAACATTAATTTTCTAATTGAATATCTCTTAAAAGTGGAATTTTGGATTGATATTCAATAATATTATATTCTTTGTCTGAAAATTTGACAGCTGGTATGGAAACATTAACAGCTGACTCCCCATGGTCTATGGCGACTTGGATTAAATTGGAGAAACATTTTCCTATTGTACAAAAAAAGTACATAGACAATAGTTTGAAGATGCGTTATACAACTCTGTTACGCTTTGCGAATGTGAAAGATGTGTAAGTTGTGTTTATACGCATGTACAACTGTTATAAGCAGGAAATAATGTACACTGGCACAAAAAAGCTTGAAAAAAAACAAAAAACACTTTTTCGTCATTTTCATCAATGTTTAAAACTTTATGAATATTATTTACTTTAATCCAACTAAAATTATAATCAAAAAATAGATTCATGAAATATATTTTAATTACTTGTCTGTGAAAATTCAGCTGTTTTGGCAAGGCTTAAGTTCATATGTAATGTTTCTCTGTGGCATGTACGCAAGATTAGTAGCCAATTCCTTCCAGAATGGTTATCATTCTAACCTGAAGACACAAATTGTTCCTTCTGGACAGAGATTAATTGGAAAGAAGTTTGTTTTTCAACAAGATAAAGACCCAAAACATATATCCAAGCTCTGCAAAAACTTTTTGCAAAATAAAGAAGCCTCTCACATCTGATTTATTATGCAATGGCCAGCTCAATCTCCTGATTTGAACCCAATAGAGCTATTGTGGGAACACCTAGACAGAGAATTTGGAAAAAGTGTCCCCCAAGTAAGTGGAATATTTTAAGGAATGCTTTAAATGGTATCACACCTACCTATCTTGAAAGGATAACATCAAGATTGGCAAAAGTCTGTAAAGCAGTTATTGTGGCAATGGGAGGATTTTTTGATGAGACTAAAATTTAAACAAAAATACTTTAATTTTTTTACAAATAATTGTTAATACCCATATTGAACCTTTATTTTTTAAGCTTTAAATAGCCTAATTGCTGTGTTACCTGATGATAAAGTCATAGGTAGTTAGAAAAATAAGTGAAATTCCATTTTTTCCAAACTTTTTCTTGCCAGTTTATGTAGTTGTAAATATGTTGGAGTAAAGCAGAATCGAATGATTATACAATAATATAACTGTGTCAGATGTTAAAACGAACCTGGAATGCATTAATAGGGCCCACCTGTCTGTTTGGACAGCATATACACTGTATGGATCTGTCCGGTAGGTCAATTTACCTGTCCCAGACCGTCGGACTAGTGATAATGTAAATCCCTGTAATATGGAGGATCAACTTACAGGATACCCTATGAATGTGATTATCAACGTACTTTTACAAAATGTCATAGAATGTATGAAACCATACGAATTCATACTTTAAGGATCAATAATTATTGGCATAAATTATCAAAATGATTTTATATCAATTCCTTTCATTTAGTCTCATAATAAGTATGTCACGTTACTGAAGTTAGGCATAACCCTATATAAATACATCATTAACAATATACAGGGTTGTCCAAAAGTCTTAAACCCATAAGATTTGGCACATAATATTTTGGTGGTAATGTATTCTATCTGCAATTTGATTTTTTGTAACACAATCTGGGTTACATACTTCTCTTTGCTATAAAACGCATGTCATTAATGTTTATTTCATAAGTCGGAATGCATCATTAAAGAAAAACAATCGAAAATCTCTATAATTCTGGAAAATAATTCAACCAAATATTTTGGATATTGATACCTTCAATTAGTCTCTGTTTTGAAAATATAACATCAATAAGATTCGAGAGACTGAAAATATTGATGACTAGCCAAGAAATGTACCCTCAAGTTCACCTAGTTAAAGATTAAAGAAAACTTTACACGAACCGAAACAATGACTAAAAATGGCAAAGGAATTTGATCTCCTTTGTCATTTTGAGTCGTTGTATCAAGGATTTTGATGATTTAAATCATTCATACCAATCTAAAGATTCTCTCAGCTTTCGTTTCGGTAAAAATGTCACGGAGGAAGTGTTTTGAAAAAAGTCCAAATTTATTAGAATTTTGCACACTTTTGTATATTTTCTTTTCCAATGAGAAGAATTGGAACATGGGTAAAAATTCAAAAAAAGAAGAAAAAACGACCAAATTTTAGGCTGCTTATCAAAAAGAGTCTCTTTAGACCTCCAAACTGTTCCAAAGTGAGTTAATAGCCGATCCCTTATGGTTTGGCAGGGGTTTCAAGAAAAAGAGAAAAACTTCTCTTGGATTTTATCCCTCAAGGCCTTTGTATGAAGACGTTTTTTAACATTTCATATATTATTGAGTCTTTATTCATTGCATAGTTTGAGACATATTCATCCAAACGAAAAAAGTGACTTTTCAGTAAGACGGAGCTACAATACATAACAGCATTCAATACCAATAGCAGCTTAAAGCAAAGATTCCATTCTGGGACAAGTCTATATTACACCCTTCTAGTTAAGATCTTAACCAGCTCAACTACTTTGTACAAGATTATCTCAAGTAGAAGATAAAACACGTCAATATTCAAATTTTGCCACAATTGAGACAGATATGGTGCATGCAGCGTGTTAAACATTTCAATCTTGTTGAAGAAAAGTAGTTGATAAATGAGGAAGATAATTCCAATAAGTTATAAAATGTAAAATTAAGTATAATTAATTTTCTGAAATATTAACTTTTAGTGTCTTACTCTAAGAAATAATTGAAATAATAAAAAATATAGAGGTTTAAAACTTGTGGTCAACACTGTATATCTTATTATAAAAACCCTTAAAATAATGTTCGACTGTGATCCATTATCTTCACTTTGAATATAATGTAATAGTTATTAAATGACATTTTGTGTTAACAGATAATGCAGTGTAAAAAAATGATTTGTATGACGAAGCTTCTTTGTAGATTATACTTTTAATATAGAATAGAATAGATAAATAAACGATATTTATTGCGGGTTATCATAATATTTCTGTTACAAAAAAAAAAAGTTTACCACAAATCTAAAAAAAGAATTTTCAGCAAAATAGAAAAAAAACCCTCACTTTCTTTTATAGTATCTTTTGGTAAACTATAGATATTTTGATATTATCATATCAATATCCATATAGAAAAATCTTTTTAGCTATCTCTTTTGAATCAAAAAACAACTGAATACTGTGTGTTGTAGATATATCTGCAAAAACTTTAAAGCCTAGTAGATAAAAAAAACCTATAAGTTGAACCGTATCATTTTATTAATCAATTAATTAATGTTCTCTGGCTGATTCCTCAGCAACTTTTGGACGACGTCTGAAAAATTTGCAACACTTGCCGATCTACACAGAGTCCAACATTGTAGTTTTATTCTCAGTCCTTCCCACAAACATAGTTTTAGATCCAGTTAGTTATGTGGCTTTTTAAGGCCAGCAAGAAACAGCTGTCAAATTTTCTTCTCAATCTATTTAGTAGTTTGTGAGTTATTGTGCTTAGTGTGACACCATTTTTGTTATTTTCAAAAATAACCAATCAAATACAATTTCATATTTTAATTGTTTGTTTCTTCTTAATGATAAATAATAATGGGGGATCTTGTCCATTAAGCAAATAAAAATATAACAATAATTTTTTTTTTTAAAACAATTTTGAACGAAAAAAACACTTTTTTCCCTTTTGAGCTTCCTTGCAGATTTATCAGATACACCCTATAATGTACTTCTACTTTGTATTCATATGCTTAGTAGTAGTTAAAGTAATCGGAAGCTCTTATTTCTCAAAGCGAGGGATGTATAAATTCAGATCATGTAAGATTGTGAATTATTCTGTATTTGAATTTACATATATCTACTTCTTAGTTTGAATGATGGATTTTTGTACAGATAAATGTAGGGAAGTGAGTAGGAAAAAGTTTTTATCAAAGACTAAGAAGCAAAAACTATATATGCACTGTACATAGGTCTGTGTCTAATTAAGTTTTCATTCAGTAAAAAAAAGTATTTAATTTACTTGTCACTACAAACTACAAAGACTTTTTATCGATGATCAAAGGGAAAACGTGACAAATTTCCACTATAAACAAAATGACTATAAGGAAAAAAATACATTCTGAACAACAAGAGATATAAGAAAACTTTTTTTTAAATTTTCGGAGATTTTTATTTACTTAATTACATGATAGAATCCTTAATAGATCAATGTGGTTGATATTTGTATGTTGTTGTTGTTTTTTGGTTATACGTGGTGTACATATTAATAGTTGAAGAGTGAAATGATCCTAAACCAATTATATTTGGAAGTAGGACAGGGCAGTTTTTTCTTTTTTTCTTTTCGTTTCTAAGAACTCAGATCTATTGTAGATTTTTGTGCGTTGCTGTTTTTCTTACTTTGTTTATTATTATGTTTGATTAAGTGGGTTCAGGATACGTGGTTATCATTATTTATTATTATGCGTGGTAAAATTAGCAGATGAAGTCACTATGGAAGATCAAGGAAGAATTTGAATCCATTATCGGTAATCGAATTCTAGGGATTAACAACAGGATTGTACGTCATAAGACAAGAAAGCCTTTCTTCATGAGCCAACAAATTTCATTCTTTCAAAAAATGGGCGATATAAATCTACTACAGAGTCGTCACATAAAAGAAAGATTGAACATATCAAATTTTACACCTTGCTCTTTGATCAGCCCTGCGTTTGCCATTTCTTCGTGAAATGGCAAAGTATATGGTAACACTCCCAATTATAATATATCTATTAGTGAAAAGAGTAAAATTGGTTCACTTTTCTGGGAGACGCGTGATTTTATAATTTAATATTAATGTGTGATTACATAATTTCAGAACGATCAGGGTTGGAATTATTTGTTGGCTCTAGCTTGTTATTTAATTTAAATTCGCCTGTTTATTTAATTTATAATTGGATATGAAATAACGTGGGCTAGCCAGCCTACAAAAGGAAAATTAATTTTTCTTTTTGTATGTTATAAAAACGATAGATGTTTTTTTATTATTATCTTCATTCAATTACTACACTACTTTAATTTTTCTCCCTTTCCTTTCTTAAAATGTAGGCCTGAGCTTTTATTGTCGCGGTTTAGGTCCACTTTTCTTTTCTACAGCCCCTCCTGTTGAGCCTTCCACTGAATAATGCTCTTATTGTCATTATCTTGTTATTTAAGCATGGTATTGGACATTGGAGCAAGAGACGGTGTGGAAAATCTTATGACAACTCATTCCTGTATCAAGAAGCTCTGACATTTCTTTTGCCCCGTCTCAGTTATCTTTGGTCAGATGAAGAAATTTATAAAAAAATAATTTTCTGTGTTTTTATTTTATTTTATTAGAAAATGTACTTAAGTTTTAAAGTTATTAAACAATTAAAATACATACTAATCTTGAATAAAAGTATAATATTGATATAAGTAACTTTTTCCTCACTGAACGAAGGAAATTTCATTTCCTCCCCTTCTCCACATCCCTGTTTCTCACATATTCTCATTCAGTGTGCGCGTTCGTACCGTAGTGGTTGTATTGGAGAGCGTGCCCACACTAACTAAATCCCTGCACAGCAGCCTCTAGGTGAATGGAAGGGGAAAAAAGGAAAAGTAACCGTCAAGCTAGCCAATTGCTGGTAGTGAAGATAATTCTTACTGCCACAACCTAATCTAGATTATAAATATAAAAATAGCTAAAAACTGTCTGTTTTCATTGCTGTAACAACTGATATTTCAGAAACAAATCAGTAAATTTTTTTAGTAAATCAATGAAACCTTTCCAAAGTTTTATTCACGATGCGTTAGGACACGTTGTTTATGTGCTCAATAAGTAACTAGGTAGAACATCAAATAAATAATATCCTATAGATTAAAATTTTGTGTGAATATTTTACTTATAAATAAATAAAAAACCCGTTAAATAATAATTATTTTCTCTATAAAAATTTGAAAGCTCAAGCCTCCATAAAAAATTACTTTTATATACAGTCTATGTCATTTCACTATCACATTGTTGACATTACTTTGTATAATATATTATACACAAACGACTCAACACCTGCTCAAAAAACAAAACAAAAAAAGCACACACAATACAAATAACCCTGTCCTGTATATATTATTTATCTTATTAAATAACAAATAAATATATATAATATACAGCCAAATACAGTAAAACCTTGATTAACATAACACTTTAGTTTATATAAAAAATCAATTATTAGAAACTATACTCTTAAACTCCTTTTTGAAGGCCCAACTGACTGCAATTGAAAAGTTTAAATATCACTTTTGTGTTCTATGGCTTAAATAACAATAATAAATGTGAATTTATGGCCGCAGAGTTTCAAGATCTCAAATTTTTTTCATAGTGTTATATTAGATTAGATTTGACTTCAATGAAGTAGTGAATTTTTTTATTTCATTATATTTCTGAGTATGGATGTTAAATTATCCGGAAAATAAATTAAAATGAATATCGTTAAATTGTAAGCTTGGTTGGAATATAATCGATAGATTCTGAATATTTTCTCTTTCACAGACACACAGAGCACTTTATCGTCAGTAAAGAGATGGGTATCCCAAGTTGACCTTGATGGATTTTGTAAACCCGGCCTTGAAGGTAGTCTTCTTCTTTTGAAACTTGTCTTGCACTTTCCTGGTGATGATTTTGGATGATCTCGGATTATGGCGATTGCTTTTGCTTCAAGGGGCGTGTGGAATAATTTGGTGATTGTGTTTCTTCTAAGCTGCTACATATTGACTACTCACTCAAAATGAACACATACAGAAATGTATTTTTTTAGTCACCTTACCCTCTTTTATTGAGCAAATAAAACTAGGCTGTGATGCACTCATACGGGAACTGAATTAGTCGAAAGTTTGTTCCAATTATAGTGTACGGCCCTTTATTCGATATGCCTCATCAAAAATGGATAACTTCTATATTCATGACATCGTAATATATATTCTTAAAACTCATTCACCCAATGTCTAACAATTCAAACTATTATCTATTGGAAACACAAAGAGAAGAGACAGAAAGGGCCGATACATTGAGGAAGATGTTCATAGTTGCAAAATATTTATGTGCGTTAATATTAGGTTGGTGAAAAAATATTTTAATTTTTTTATGCGCTTTTTTTAAACTAAGTAAATCTTTTTAATTATTGTTCACATCGGATCAGACGATAAAGCGATGTAAAGGAGTGAGCTTTTACTAACTATGCTTTTTTAGACAGTATTGGGCTTTGTCAGTTCAGTTGTGATTCATCGTGCGTCAATTATGGAGTTATGAGAGGCAGAAATTCGCCATATTTTACTTTTTTATCATCTGAAGGGGAAAAAGGACAAAGACTTCTATGAGAAGACGTAAAGATGTTTGATTTTCATTATCAAAAGTTATCAAACAGAACGGGATATACTTGGTTTCAATCAGATAATTGAACACTTCTTATAAAGCTTTGAAATAAATCTAAAAATACAAAGATACTTTTCTCTTACCTTTTACCTTCAAGTAAGTGCTGTGCCAATTAAATAAATTGGGTCTGGTAATTAAAGGTTGACTCGAGTTTATATATTAGAAAATGAAACAAAGTAGGAAAACATACAATAACCAAACATACCCACCGCCAATTTGAAACCTGTATAACTATTTATTGTCTATAAAATTTGACTCTGAATTGGAATGATAGTCGACTCCATTCATTATTGAATTTTGAAAATCATTCTCCTCCGAGCTTTTCCATAAACTATCCAACTTGATTTGTATTACACATATAAATTAGTTACATTGTTTAGGAACCATAATCAATAAAACTAAATTAGATTATCCTGGTTTATGGTGACGAAGATTTGTATTATATAGGCAATACATTTATCACTGTAAACATGTTATAACTTTTTTGAAACAGATGGATAAATATTAACAGTTTAATATTCACAATATAACAAAAAAATGAGCTTTTCATCTTGATATTAAATGTAAAATGATAAAGGTCATAAAATTTTGTAGGCTTAGGAAATTTTTGCAAAAATTGTTTTAGAATAGTATCTTATAATAAGTGATAATAAAGTGTTTAACCCGTATTATTTAACATTTCCAGATCATTGTACTGTTTTTAATTTGAATATATATATATATATGTAATAATATTTCGGATCTAAAAGTATTATTTAATTATGATAAGTGAATGAAAATTTGAAACAAATTATCTAGAAATGATATCTGAACCAAGATTTGAAACAAATGACAAGTAATAAGGTTTATTAAACTTTATCCTTGATATTAAAATCATGAAGATAATTTTTCCCTACGGCAAGTTTACTTGCCGCCATTATTAGTAACTATTTGTTGAATTTGAAAGGTTAACAATCAAATTGATTCCCAAATAAAATATTGTATCGCCTATTGTTATTTTAATATAATTTAGTGATTTACAATATGAGTCGAATTAACTCAATTTCAACTTAAAATTTCTGGTTTTAGGTAATTTTGCCTCATATATTTTTGCCTCTAGGAGATTTTTCCACTTGACCTTTTCACCGCCTTTCTATGCTTTTATATAATGGGCTAGAATTTTAAGTTTAGTTTCTACTTATCTAACATTCTTTTCTTTCTATAACACAAAAACTAAAAAGTCCCGACTTAATAAAGAAAAGACGATTTTTTTTTTCAAATTGGCTTTTTAAAATTATTATCGTTTCCTTTATGGAGCCAAGTCCCCCTGACACTTTTCAAGCCATTGCTTAGCTTGAAAGTATTTTTTCCCATCAAGAAACAGTTTAAAATTAAAACACAAAGTGTTTTTTTTAATCCATTGCTTTTGAAATAACAAAAGTATGGTGTTACGTAGCACAATGCTCACAAACTAAAAAAAAAAAGATCCTGCCACTTGAAAAATGAATTTACGGCCGAAGATGTGGATGAGTTAAAGAGATTATGCAACAGGTTTTTGGATGCCCTTTTGCTATCGGAGTCTTGGCGAAGTCGTATTTTAAAATATCTTACTAGTATAGCAGATGGTAAGAAGTTCACGATTTCAAACATCCTCGGGATGTATTTATTTCAATTCTCCCTGTAAAAACTGCGGTAAGCTGTTTAACTCTGTGGTTCATGCTTTTAGTAATTGTCAGGCTCTGCAGATACTGAGAGAGTTTGTTTTGCTCAATTGAAGGGAGTTACAGAAAGAGCGAGTTCTCCAATTCTACTATTTGGATTATCAAGTGGAAAAGTTAATGCTCCAGAAAAGACCAAAGCAAAAGAATATGCCATTTTAAATTTGCAAAGGTCTTATCGCAGAGAAACTGACAAATTTGAAACCTATAAATGCGGGGAAATTAAGAGGAATTCTCGTTGCTACAGCTGCTCGTTATACTGTTTTTACAGTTAAAATTCCAGATAATAACATCTCAACTTGGAAGTTTACAGGAGATATAATTAAATTTCATCCTTAATTCTTTGCCCGATATAATGGTTTTTGTGAGATCATTCGCAATTTTAAGAAGTTCAAATCTTTTAGTCCGAAATAGTCATTTGCATATTTTCGTTTGTTTTTTTAAACATTATTCTAGTCATTTATGGTTAATTTTATAGTTCCTTTTTAAACTTTCAAAAACATGTTCTTGCCTTATTGGTTAGTCATCGTTTGAATCACGTGTATTGGAGTGCATTGATGTATTTTGTTATTATTTTTTTCTAGTAAAGTAATTTTAAACTAAAATGTTTATTTAAATTTGTGTGATGCAACTTTTCAAGAGAAATTAAGAGATTTAAAAAAAAAGAAGAAAGATTCTTATGAAATTTTAACAGCTGTCTCTTGAAGGCTGGTACTAACTGAAAATGAGGTGAATTAAAAAAAAATAGCACTACCTATGTTTAAAGCCTGGTACTTTTCAGTGCATGTGTGAGATGTAGCTTCTTACATTTCTGCAAACATCAACAAAGAACATTACCTTGAGTAAGGTCCCACTAGTCAATTATCCCTTTCAAAATAAAGCTCATGATTCCAGAACTGTGATACTTTACACTTTAGCCCTGATAATCACTATTAATCCTTTATTCACTAACTATTTTTCTTTTTTTTCTTTTCAGCTGAAATACAACAGTAAAAACGAAAGGTTAATTATAAGCTTACAAATAAAATAAAATGTTATTAGTATATCCAGTGATGCATTAGACTTGTCTTGTCTGTATGTAAAAATAAAAGAACCTGAAAATGACTGTGGTAATTTTTACCATTTGAATACTGTTTGAGAGCAGATTAGCTGCCATGTCGTTTCATTAAGTCAGCTGCAAGCAGCTTGAAAGAGGAAGGAAATAAACATAAGCCCCAAACCATATAAAGCAATAATGTAGGCAGGAATCACACCGATGTCGATTCTTAATTTTACTGCGAGTCCTACTAGTAATTGCAGTTATAACTCCCCCCATCAAAATATTATTGTTACTTTTTGTTATTCAGGAGTGCACTTACTAGTTATTATATCTACAAGAACTAAACATTACTGGGATTGAAAATGTTCAGAGCAAAATTACTGGTCACGCAAAGGACCACTGATGAAAATACACTGTAGAATGAACATGTTAAAAAAAAAGAAACCAAAAATTAACACATGATATCTCTGACAATTAAAGAATGTTTGGAGGAGAGGAATAAAATACTCATGACATCTCATTAGATAAGCTACAATCAGCTGTGACAAGGGAAGAAGGAGAAAAAGATATAAACAAGGACATTTGCTAGAATTGTTCCAATGTGGATCTCCCAATTCTACTCTGAGTCAAAAAATGACTTACAATTATAACTCCCCAACAAATCCTCAGGGGTACACTCCGTCTTTTATGAGCACACAGGAATGTTCAATCAGGGTTTGAATATAATTGAAACTATTTATAAAGGATGTTCACTACTCAGAAATTAAATAATGATGAGAACTGCTAAGGAAAAGAAAACTCCTTCTTCACACTACCAATTCCAAAAAACGGGCCAGCTAAAAAATACAACGGATTTTCGTAACTACAAATGACTCTTTTGAACCTAATTTGAATACTTTTTTCCTTCCTGTAAGTAACTTTTACTCTATAATTTATTGACACATAAAACATATCATTAGTGCATAATAGTAGGTGGTTTAAACAAAGAAAAAGTCTGTTAGATTTGGCAAACTGATACCAATGATTATGTACAACCATTAATTTATGTATTTAGTTTACATAATATATTCTGTACAATGAGGATAAAAGAAAATAATCCATTTGGTTGTAATATTATAACCAACGGATATTAGATATTTAGTGAAGCATAATCATGCATACATTTCCAAATAATGATTTTTCTAAAAATCTTTACATAAAAGGCACAGCAGGATAGTGACTCTTTTTTTATAAAGTATCTACCAAATTGAAAAAAGAAAAATTAAATATTTAAATTCTTTTTTGTCAAATTATATTTGAATGACCTTGTCTTACAAAGATGGATTTCATTTATACTATGTTTGTACCAGGATTTATCTCAAAGAATCCTGGAATCCCATTTTCCTGGGATTTTAGGGTTATTATCTAGTGACGGTACGATCGGAGAATGTGGTACTTTTTTGGAATCCGAATTGGTATCGAGAAAATAAGATGTAGTTTCCATTTTTTTATTCCGATTCTTTTATATTATTTTTTATTACTTTTATAAGTTATGAAAAAAAGTATGAACTATTCCCGTCAAAATATCGAATGTGAAACTATGATTTTAATCTTATAAAAAATCGTAATTAAATAGGTTATGACAAAGAAATGTTCTCAAACTGGAAAAAAACAAATTGTATACAAACTGAATGTAAACAAAAGTGTTTTAAACACTTGTGATCAGGGCAGAAATTGGTTTTTTTAGTATTCTATGTTTTAACAATGTAATGTATGTTGTCTTACACTGAGTTGTCTTTAAAATCTGAACACTTTGAATTTTAAACTTCAACAAAATTAATAGTGTTTTAAATAATGTCGGAATTGGATGTAAAATTGGCATCAGTTTATGTTTATTTTGGAATTGTCTCTTGACTAGTTTTATCATAAGAACTACAATGATATTACTTTTTTTAAATTTTGACTGGTCAGTTAAATATTTATTAATAGAGCAAAATTTTTCATTTTGTCCGTTTATTTGTAATTATTAATATCCAACGGTTGTCTTTAGAACTAAACGCATTTGATTAAACAGAAAAGTGGAGTACCTAGGAAAGGCAGAGTATAACTCTGATGATTTTTTAAGGAAGTTATTTGTGTGAGACTGTGTTCAATGGTAAAGTTGATTATTTATAACGGAGAAATTACTGCCTATGTTATTGCAAAATAGAGAATGACATTCGTATTGTTTTTTGCTTTATTGTTTCACTGATAGCTGCTTCGATCTAATTTAATGAAACGTCATGACGTGCACTCTTCCTAAGCATTCTTCAAATTGTCTGGATTACCAAGTTAATTTTTTACAGACGTCAAATTCTTAGAATTAACTACTCTTTACATACATGCATATGAATGTATTTCCTTCAACCTTGAGGTTTCATATATGTTTACACACATAAATACACACATTTATTCGTCGTAGGCATTATATTCATATACACACATTAATATTAATTTCCAAATATGCAAATGTATACTAAAAAAAGATATATACATATACACGCATAAAAGCCCTTAGAGAGAAATTCAACATTAAAATTTGCATAGCCCCTTACGAACTTGAAATAGTGTAACTAGAGATAATGAAATGAATATATTTTTTAGGGGGGCTGTGGGTGTGTTTTGAACGTTGCTAGATAAATTAATTCCCTTTCTTTTCATTCCCAGTAAATTCAAACCCAGGAAAATTATTTTCCTCATTTATTCGGTCTAGTATTAGGGGCATTCCTATTGTTCTTTTGGACTGCCAGAACTAAACCTGATCTAAATAAATAAGAAATAAAGTTGATTGTCGTCATCAAGAACAGAACCTTATAAGTTTTAAGGGTTGAAATGTAGGAATGAACTGGACTGGATCGCGACTAACCTGGACAGCTGTCTTGGACTGACACAACACTTGTTATGAATGTTGATTGATGTGAAGGAGTAGGGGTAATTACCGGGTGGTCCATTAAAATCTTAACACTTTGAATTTTAAACTTCAACCAGATCTAATTTATCAATTGACAATCTAATTTCAACAAAATTAATTCAATATATAGATGTGTATTTGAGCTCTCTTAATCATTGATATAGCGGCCATTAACGGCAATGATTAGTTCCAAGAGGTGATGAAAGTCCTGGCACCCTATGCAAATGTAGTCCTCTGTCAAGGGGTGTCAAATTTCTAGCTGAAAGTGGCTATTAAGACAGACACTGCAGGTCTTCCTCTAGACATACAACCAAAACGAGTAGTCGAGGAGGCGGGCATCAGGGCCTAAGGAGGCCAATATTGTGAAAAAGAGTTCAAAAAACTCAAAAGACTCATTGAAAACTCATACAAAAGAGCCTCACGATGGAGAAGATGGGGTTCTTTCATTACTGGTGTGAAAAATGGTTTCTACACCTTCAGAAGCCTCTTTCCATTCACTTTTTTAAAGAACTCTGGATAGTCTGGTGTGAGACCCCATAACTTCTTGCTTTCTCCCTCATTGACTTAAAAGGACCTTTAACTCCTCTGGGACCAGTTTGACCCTTTTCACAGACCTCTATTTCTTTTCGAACGTTTTGGACTTTTTGACAGTGGTCCTGGAGACGACCAACTGCTGGGAGTGTGTGAGTGGAAGTTCATCGATCATATTTAAGTGTCATTTTTTCAACTTGTACGTGAGCTAAAGAGCTCAGGTGGTTTTGTTTTGTGACTAATATATTGAAATATGAATTAATTTCAATCATTCAATCTTAATTAAAGATTTTTAATAAAGTTATTTCTATTCCATAAACATAATAAATAGCACCTGTCTTGCTTCCATCAATACGCCCACCCCTCACTCTACAACATTAGGTCATAACTAGTAACTAACTTAGAAACGTAAGTTGAATGACCTCACCGAACGTAATTTATTCAAAATGGGAATGCAGGGAATATAATTACGGAATCAAAAGATAGGGAATTGAATGTAATTACTGGTTTTGAACAATAATATAATTAAAAATAGAATACTCTAAAAGCTATCTCGAATCTAAGAGATTCAGTATACTAGTTTTGCATAGTCAGAAATGGACAAAACTTAGAGAAAAATAGAAGTTTGAAGATTAAAAAAGGAAAAACGGTTGGTGAAATCGTTCATTTTTGTCCATTAATAGTGTTAACATCTTTTTCTCTCTCAAAATGATGAATTCCTGCCTACTTTTGGTATAATTTAAATAAAAAGTATATAATAAAATGATTATACCCTTGTTTAAATATAATTTTACAGTATTTTCCTTTGCACTTATTCTAAATAAAATGTTGAAGGTTCTCCCTTCTATTGTAGTATTACATTTCCTCGCTCCAAAATTATATAACCGGCAGCTGATGTTAAGAAGGGTTTTAATTAAGTTATACCCCAAATATTGTTTCTGCTTTCTCCTTGTACTACTTTCTAATTATAGTAGAGGAGACTAGAGGAAACATCTTTAGCCAATATCTCAAAGAAAACTTGACAATAATTAGCGATTTAGACGTTCTCCTTTTGTTTTTTATTTAACTCATTAATTCATAGGTAGATTTAAAATTATTGCACAAATTGCAATATAGTACATAGTGAAATTAAGCAAAATAATGTTAGAATGCAAGCTAGTCATACTAATATTTGTATTTTAAATATACTCCTCGATAAAGTTACGTAGATAAAGTTTACAAAATATTATGTTTAACAATATAATGAAATTGAAAGTCTTTGTGTTTTCATTTCTCGAACAAAATTTACTGGTTCCCGCAAGTTGGATTTATTCAAATAATACTCTAGAAATTTTCTCGTTTAGTTGTTTAAAGTAAAGAAATGAAAATAATTTAAATGAAAGTGGGAATTGAATTAAAACAATCGTATAATGAGTGTCTTAAATATTTTTTTTGGGTTTATGCATTTATCTTATGTCATCAGAATAATAGCACAAGACAACAAAGTTAGTTTTTTTTAATGTTCCTTTAAGTGGTTAGATAGAGTTGACGTAACTAGCCAATGTACCACTTGGGGTGGATGTCAATTTTCCGCCCCTACAAATTCTAATAAAACTTGAAAAAAACAAAAACTGAAAAATACAGGTATATAGGTATGCCAAGCAAGGGAAAACAAACGTAGCTACTCTTTATTTCACTCAAATTTATTTTTGATATTTACACACAAAAAACTCTAATATTATGTTAAAGAAGAGAAAGTGAATTAATTAAAAAGAAAAGTTCTTAAAATCGTGAATGACTTCATCAAAATCAATTTTTTCCACAAGGTCACGCTCAATAGAAAGTATTGCCAAATTAGTCAACCTTGTTTGACTCATTGGTGATCTGAGGTAATTCTTAATGAACTTATTTTTGAAAACGAACGTTCGCAGCCATCAACACAAATTGCACGAATTAAAAAGATTATTAAAAATATAACTATATTCGGCACTGAATCAGTCAGATTATATTTTGAATAAACTAAAGAAGTTGTAAAGACCCTTCCATTTCTTTGGCATCAGCAGCTGCAAAATAATTTTGCAGCCTTGCCCTCTCAAGAAGGAAGTCTTTTTTTCTGAATATTCTCATCAAGAGCATCTAAATTACAATTATACTATTTATCGAACAATTTGGACAGGTTCATAAAGATGCAATATTCTGGAAGCTTTCGAATCGATAAGATGTTTCTGTAACTAGCCGATCTATTACTGACAACATATCTCTTCTTAGTTCAGTGTCATATCTTTGAGCGGCATGTACACTTTCTTTGTATCCCATTCTTTTCTTTTTGCAAATTCAACGGTCAATGCTGATTTCCATATCAGAGAAAATTTCTGTTGAATACGCCAACGCATCTTCCACTATTTTGTCTCTATTTTGAAGTAGAGAAACATTCAAGACTGATAATTTTAAGGGACATTGTTGTAGGTTCAATCCTTTTGTTTGGAGGAACTTGAAACATTTGAAAATAGCTTACAAAAAAAACAAAAACAAAAAACAAGCTTCTTTCGATGGAGAGTATATCATCCGGGTTCTCAAGTTTTTTCTCCCGTTTTGTAAAGTTCTAAAAAACCATTTCCCTGAAAGGCTTTCTAGTCCCTCTTTCAGTTTTGATATTTGTCCAGGACGTAAACTTTTCTTTGACTTCACAGTCAATATTTTGTACATCTTTCAATCCTTGTTGTCCGAATACGGTAATTAAACATTGCAGACAACATCCCAATATCTTTCAAATTAATATTAGTGTTTTAATAATTTGTGGTGGATCAGTATCATGATCATATTCTATCTTCTTTTCAAGTTGCACTTCATCAACATCATCATGATCATCTCCATGAACTTCACCAACTTCATCTCCATGAACTTCAACAATATAATTTCCACGAATTTCTACAGTAATATTAGTTTCGTCTGCATGGGTGGGGCTGATAAATTTAAGTATATCTACTTCATTCTGCCTTTCTTGTTCTTCTTTCGGTTTTCTCTTTCTTCCAAATGCTGTACCGCTCTCCTTTTTAGTTTTCTTCATCTGTGGAGGGGTAATAAGATATGTTCCAGTAATCTATTTGTGATAACTAACAATAAATTAAATAAGTAATAAGTATACAAATCTTTATTACATAAATAATTGAAAATATCTATAATTATTGAAATCTGTAGCTTAATAATTGATTTCAAATAATAAAATAGATTTGATGAGTAAATAATTTAATTGTTCATATGGAATATTCTTCGGCTGTCTTCCACCGTTGATTAAATAAGGAACCCCAACCTTACCTAACCAGTTCTATAATTTTACTCATTGTTGATCCTGATCCTAGCTAAGTTATAGACGGAAAATTAATAGGATAAACAATTTATTGGTTAAAAGATAAAAGAAGACAAAATAATAGAATAACTAAAAGGTATGGAAGATCGAACATGTGTATGTGATTATAACAGGTAAATATTAAAAGAGATTAAAGATGTACAATTAGAAGATGCAAATATAAAAAGTTGTCATCAAATCTCATAGGTAAGTGAAGCTTACCAAAAGTTTATAGCACCAAAAATATCGAATGTCTTTTTAGATAAAACTACATATATAAACGTTTAACGAATAAATATTCGCGATGTACATGGTATGATGGTACCGCATTGCAATGATTGACAGTTAAATAATTACAGATTAGTTCCAATGCCGAGATTTGAGAAATACAAAAAAATAATCAGATGTTAGAAAAAGGAGAAAAAATTTATTATATTATAATACATTCGATCCAGAAAATACATCCCCAAAACTTGTGCCGTCCTGGGGGGACTGCCCCCTCCGCCCCCTTAGTTACGATACTGAGTTGCACTGATAAGTAAACATTGAAGTATTACAATTACTCACACTAACCTAGGAATATTGTGTGAAGATAAAGTATATTTCTTTCTCTAGGTATCACCTGTGCACAACCTACGCACACTGAGTTCAAAATAATAATTTATCCCGATCTCTTTGTTTATGTACGGCGATTCCAAATTTTTTTTGTATTTATTTGTTACTCACCAGGATTACAGTGAAAGTAAAATATCGATTTTGATTAAACTGGGTATGAAGAGGGGTCAAGTTGGCATAAAACGTAAAAAAATCATAATTAACTTTAATTTTGGAACAAATTGAGATTTATAACTCAATTTGATTTAAGGCGGAGGTTTTGTGCTCTACCGAGTGCCGATTGAAGCTAAATTAGTTTTTTTGTATCATATCTGGTGTTTGAGAATATTTTTAGTACTTTTACCTCCACAACCAAAATGAACGTAGTCTAAGATTTTGTCTCAAATTATTTGATAGTGACGAAGATGACGGAAAAAGTTACGGATCGATTTTGATCAAACTTTGTAGGAAGATACAATATTTTCCGAGGGATAATCCATTAAATTTTGAGAGCTCGAGCTAATACCAAACGAAAAAATGCATAATCGGCAATAACTTTGTACAAATGGAGATTTATAAATCAATTTGATTTAAGGCGGAGGTTTTGCACATTTTTGATTATGAAAATGACTTATAGTGCATATACAAGAGGTTTGTTGTTTTGATGTATATTGTATGTTATTTTAAAAAATGTGCTTATATTTTATTTTTAATAATACAAGCCTTAGAAAATATAACTAAATGATTTAAAAACCACAATATTTTAAATGCTTTTGTTTGAAAATGAAGAACGCCTAGGCGTTTAAATTGTTTTTACACTAAAGGAGGCGTAATCAATTAAGCTTACGCATTTACAATAGGGTATTTTGTTCTGGAAGTATTCAACTATAAAAATTGATTTATTTTCCGCTTTATTGTGGATTTAATCAAAGAGAGCTTCAAATAATAATATAAGCCCATTGTTTAACAATCTATATTCGGATATATATTTATTTCTATTTTTTTTACGATGTAATTAATTATCGCCGCTTCAAAAGTAAAAAAATAAATAAATTAAAGCAATATTTTAGCTTAAATACATACATCTTTTGGACCCAAATACATTTAATAAAGGAAACCTTAATTATTTAAGCTTCAAATAGGTTCCTTTGTCATAAAAACCAATGTGGAACTGCCATGTTTTTTTCTATAAAACCATCTTTTATGTGGATTATAGTTGTTATTTTTTCATATTTAAAAGTGAACTCCATTTAAAAATAATAAAAAAAAACTAACCAGGCCAATCACACTTGACTGTCCAAAAAGCTATTAAAAACTTGTGTAGAAAGAGCCTTATTTTGGGTTTATGTTGAGGGAAAGGCCTGTTGAGTTTGTGATCCAAGCACCGAGGCCCTCAATCTAACTGTCAGCCAGCACTAGGACGCCATGAAAGAGGATTACATCTAAAGTGAGTGCCAGACCTTCTGCCGCCGCCTGGAAGCCATAATTGTCGCTTAGGGTGGCTACATTAAATAGTAAGAGAGCTTAGACCACATCTATTTATAGTATTAATATTGTTCACATTCTATTGTTAATAAATAATTTATATCTGGTTGAAGTTTAAAATTCAAAGTATTCAGATTTAAAGGGACTATTTGCTATAGACTGTTCCTTGTGTTGTCCCACCTTTAATATGTAGTTGTAGTTAGTGTTGTTTTATCCCTGATTTGTTTGGTCTAGTCCAGTGTACTCATTGGATCGGTCCTATCAGTCCTTGGAGCTAGTCCTTAGATTGTCGGTGCTTCGGACTATCATTAATAGAACTGATTAAGAAGAAGAAATAACGTTAAGTGACGTCATCAATCATCGAACTTTACACGCTTTTATGAAAAATATGCAGAAAGGAACTGGACTAGACGGGACTCCAGTCTTTAGTCATAAATAAAACTGATACACCACTATTTGTGTGACAGAGTGTTTTACTACAAAACCAAGTTATTTATCAAAGTAATCAGTATGGTATTTTATAGAATTTAGCCATTTTTATAAAATGACTTTTATCAGAGATTGAGTGTTTTTTGAAATTTTTTCTGTCTATATAATGTATACAATTGTCCAACCATATGGAAATATTGGTAGTAAGATACATCTTCTCAGACAAATCCTCCAACACTTTCTGACTCTTAGTCTCAGTAAACATTCGATTGATATTTGCATCTAATACAGCATTAACATAATGTAAGAACCATATTATCTGTTAAGTTGTGTGAAAGTCTTTTACTTATTGTTTAAATTTATTTTTAAGAAAAATAGGACATGCTACTAAGAGTTTTCAAGGTGCCACCTATACGAGTAACATACCAGACACCTACTCATCTCTATTATGCAAACTTTGAGAGATTAAAACTTTTTTTTACAATATTCCGAAGAGCGATGTTGTAGACACCTAATTAGCTGTCGATTGCTTAGAAAAACATTGTCTTAGTCGCCTCCATGGTCACACAGTACGAAAAAGGATTGAGATCACAGTGTTTTTCAAGTTAATTTGTCCATGGGGTCCATGTAGGAGCACTTTACAATGTATCCATGTGGTTGGAGATCAGGGAGGACATTTCTGGGCAAAGTACTTTTTGTCACCGTTGAGACCATACTTAACCCCCCTAGACAAATCCACCTAGCCGCACATTGAGTCCAAGGCCTGCAGGTGACGCTACCAAAGCCCTAAAGACCTCTGTAAACAAGACCTGGTCTCCATGAACACCAAGTACATCCAGACGGTATGTAGCAGCATCTGACACCGTCTAGAGCTCACCATCATTTTTGAGGATGGATATATTGATTAAAACATGTTCTTTGGGTTTCAATTAATAATTAATTGTTAATAACTTGTTTCCTAGGATCCTGCAATGGACTTGAATGCTTTCAATGAGTGAATAGTATTGATTGTCCCGGTACACCTACATTTTTTTATTAACTATTGTTGTTATTCAGATAGTTGTAATATTTTGTCCCAAAATGGCCCAAATCTCTTACACTGTGCTTAGAAACTAATATAAGTAAACACTCCTCATACCCTATTGAAGTACTTTCAACACTTTCAAATAATACAACCAATCTATATGCTAACAAAAGTAACCGAAAATGAACTCCCTGGCGACTTCAACATTTTTTTGGGGAAGAAGTTTAGCTATCATGCGTTTCACTAAATTGACTGCCAGCAGCTATTAAATAGAAAGAATAAACATAAAACCCACCCCGTATCTAGCAATCATATAGGCAGGAATTACTACGATGTGTATCCCAATTCTACTCCGAGTCAAACAGGGACTTACACTCATAGCTCCACCACAAATACCAATAGTTATTCTTCGCTTGTCACCCACTAGGGATTACTTAATACTCACTCTCTTCAAGAATACGAGAGTAATGATAACGGCATTGGAAAATTAAAAATCTTCTTCAAATTGCAATTACCAAAAGAGAGCAATATTAAGTTTCATATTTTTTATCTATATACATAATATGTCGAACGGAAAGAACTATATATTATTTTAATGTAGGCTCGAATATACTACAATCCTTTTTGTTTCCTTACTACAAAAAAATACATAACTGAAAACTTGTGCTAAGACTAACTGAATAGTCTAAATGCTTTTATATTTTTGTAAAGAAACATAGTTAGAAAACGGAAATTAAAATGAAAGAACGAAATTATCCAAGGGAAATGTTATACTCATCCCATTTGATTTTATGGTTGACTCTCTATATTTGATAAAAAAAATCCTTATAAGTCAAATATTAGAAAACTTGAAGAGACCTTTTAAACTAATTTATATTTGTGGCTTGTCGACACGAGGGTAAGTTAACATTTTTTTTCCTTCAAAATTTAATGTTTATTACATTTGCAATATAAATCTAATTGATTTAGAACTGAATATTGTTAAAGTAATATAATATTTGAGTCAACTATAGGCCTTGTATTGAAATTTGTTAGATGGATTAAAATAATCAAAAAAAAAAATGCTTGATTTTATAATCTTCAATTGATTTAAAAAAATCATCCTCAGGCTGTAAATTCAGAAAAGGAGGGATATTTCAGGGTTAAGTGAAATCACCATCTCAAAAAGCACACCAGATATGATATACTTTCATTGTAGTAAAAAGCTACAAATTACTCTGAGTTTTATAAGTATAATTGAAAAGACGATATTTTCCCTATAAAATGTGACCAACTTCTCGAGCAAGGCTGTTGACTTGCAGGTTTGGTATTTTTTTCTTCTTTACTTATCTAAACTTGGTGCGATTCTGAGTCCTTCCTTCTGTTTTGTTTTTCATTCATACGAGTTTATTACAGTTCCGATCAGACTGGTGGATGAGAACTCCACCAGAAATCTCACCCTATCTCATTAAAAATTGCATTGAAAGATGAAATCATCAATGTGGAGAATGGACCTCGACTCTGAGGAAAAACAGTATGTGACGTAATAAACAAAGTTATGTATTCATCGAACGCCCTTGCCTTTGTGTACACATTAGTGTCAATACCATTGTTAAAAGTGAGTGTTGAACGATTGTTCTCCTCTATGAAAATCATTTTAAGTGACCATAGGGAACGATGAACGATAATCTTATGAATGCAATTTTTTTTTAATGAGCAAACTGGGATATGCAAATACTTGTTTCTTGCTTTTTCATAAAAAATATTTGTAAATATACATATTCGAAACGAAAATGTTTAGTTTTTCAGGTAATTATAAGCTTCTGATTTTATGAAAATCATAACTATATTATATAAGTCTGTTTACTTTTGTTGATGGCACTTTGCAGAGAATAAGAGTGTTATTTATCTAGTTGTCGTAGTATTTATCAATATTGATATTTATCTTGTAATATGGGTATACAAATACGTAATGATGTAAATATTGTGGTTTTTATTAGCTTTTTGAAAAAAATAGGGAATCTGAAAATTTTCTTTTCCTTAGCAATTGTCATAATCATTTCATTCCTGAGTAATGGAATTTCTTTCATTAATAGATTCAATTATATTCAAAACCTGATTGAACATTCGAATGTACTCAACAAGACGAAGAGTAACCTTGACGATTTGTTACAGAGTTATAATTGAAAGTCATTCTTGAACTCCGAATAAAATTGGGGCTCAACATGGGAGTAATCCTCGGCACCGTTCTTATTAATTTTTACTTCTCCTTATACTTGTAGCTGATATCATACAAAACATTTTTCAAATTCTGAGGGTTAACATGTTGATTTTCGGCTTCTATTTTTTTATCATACCCCTTTTAGTCTCGATATTCATCACTATATATATATATCCAAGTGTGTGACTTGCCAGATTTTTGGACTTGGACTTGAAATTCCCGTTAGACTGGGGGGTTGACCTTGAATTTCAAGTTGGTCTCAAGAATTGGTACTGAATTTTATGTCGGACTCGGACTCGCTCCGAAATTTCAGTGAGTCTATAGTCCTGTGCTGGAGTACAAAATCTATTATACAGAGATAAATATTGTTGTTTATTCAATGGTTTAATTGCAAAATGCAATTAATATAGCTTAATCTATTAGTGAATGACTTGCCAAAAAGGCATTATATGCATAGGTATATAGCTTGCTTTTTCTATAAATATATGTAACTTTTTATTAAGAAAATGCGTGGATTAATTTATTATAGAACAATAAAACCAAATTAAAAGAGAGAATTTGCAAATTTAATTTGTTAATACCTCAAATTATTTATTAATTACAAAAATCTTATCAATGTCAGTGACCTCGTCATAAATTTATTACTTTATTCATACATAAGTGAAACAGTAAATTCTAAGCAGTTTCCATACGTAAGAAAAAGATACCAAAATTAGGATGGTAGACTTGGGATTTTATACAATGGTTAGGAGGAGAGCAGCTTAGCTTTCATGACGCTTTATTAATTAAACAAAATAAAAAGACTCTTGGGAAAGAGTGAACATCAAAGATTCAGCGTGAGTTAAAAAAGTATATAACAGGCTGAAAAATTTCCAGCCTTACGTGATAAAAAGGAAGTTTTGTAATACTTGTAATATAAAAGAAAAAGTTTGTATCTCCATTTTGAGTCATAAAGTGTATAATTAATTTTTATTTTATCCAACCAAATCAAATTTTTTGAACTTTTTACATTTATTGTACGAATTGAGTTTTGTGTTTGGAATAAGCTCGGAATTGGGAACAATCTAAACTGGGCAGTTTTTATGCCAATCAGAAAGGGGAGAAGAAAGATGAGGCCTTGTATGATATTCATGTTCACTCCGGGTGGTAAATTGTTATCTGAACACTTACTAATTCAATAATTAATGAAGGTTTAGTATTTGAACAAAATTCATATTTACATTTATTTAACGCATAAACAATTAGTTACAAAATAAAACAAACCAGAGCTCTCTAGTTTACGTACAAGTTGAGAAAATTACAGATAACCGTGATCGACAACCTTAAATTCGCGCACTTCAAGCAGTTGGACCTCTCCATAACCAACGTCTACGCCGTCAGCAAGTCCGAAAAGTGGGAGAGGAAGAAGGATTATATCAAGAAGGCCAAACTGGACCCAGAGGAGTGATAGAAAACAGCCAAGGCCAATCTTCTCAAGTCCATGACGGCCCATGCTAGAAATCTCTGGTTTTCACACCAAACTGTCCAGAGAGCTATCAAACAAGTGTGTGGAAAGATGTATAAAATCAGAATTGACCAAATTTTATATCTGATCGATCTACCCAATTATTTTGCATAACAAAAGTTGATCAAATTATGAGCGATCAATGGCAAATTTTTTTAAAAACTGGCCAGATGATTTTTTTTTTCATAAGAATTAATGCCGAATAGACAAATTACGAAAAAGACTTTTCTTCGAATACATTCATCAATATACTTACAATTAAAATAAACACAAAAAATAGTACCTTTTTCATTCTTAATTTTTTGTTTTCATTTATATATCTCGATTGGTAATAAACAATCTTAAAAAAGAGACGAATTTCATTTTAAAATCCAGACGAATAAATTATATTCTTCTGGTGTGTTTGTTTTCTACAGAAATGATCATTGTGAAATACAAAATGGAGTCGGGGGGGGGACGAAGATATGAATAAAAGACTTAAGCGAATTCTGCACTAACTATGAATAAATTTAACAAAAATTTTGATTTAATTTACAAATTAAAAAAAAATCGAACCTCATATTTATGATAAACCGCGTTACGAGAAATGCCGTGAGGATGATTCTCCATATGGCCAATAAGATTGTGATCGACTTTAAGCTCAAAGGATCATTAAAGAGGACTTAAGACCAAAATCAAGAGCAAGGAGGGAGAAACATCTGATTACGAGACCGAGAGAGGAGATGAGGTCGTTTAGCTCCCCGATCTTAATCCTTTACATTATTCAACTTGGAACACGTCAAGGGAGTTTCCTGCAACAAGACTGACGAGTTTGGGATATTTTTGAATTACGCCAGCGAGGTTGAAGGAACTTATTTACTCGTAGTCTACATTCGTAAGCTTTGTACGCTTTCAAGAAGAGGATGGAGTCTGTCAATGAGCTGGTGCGAGACGTTTTTGAATAAAATTTCAATTTTAGTCATAATTAAATGAAAATAAACTAATTTTTGTTTCACTGTCTCCGCTAACTAGTTATTAATAAAGCTTGAAAAGTTATATTCAGTGTAAACTTAAATATGATACATGTGGTAGTTTGATCTAACATTAAGTATAACGATCTTAGACTGGTATAGGATTTCCATACCGAAACATACCACAATTTAAGTAGTATCTACCATTTGCATACTAAAACAAAAGCTTATAATTTATGAAACAATTGCTTGACTTACCATGTTAAATTCTTCCCCTTCCCGTATCAAAAATGTACCTAGATAAAAAATAAAATCTTATTCCTCTATAAGAGAGTTTCAAGGACAAGAAAGTTGAAGCGATAACTTTCTAGAAAAAGTAACCACAAACCCTAGGTAAGTAAACAATATTTGAAAATCATTGGTTTAGAACAGAAGTTTTTATTGTTATATATATTTTTAGGCTCCTTTAAAAAATGTATAGAAAAAGTTTTATTTTTTATTTGAAAGAGTCAGTTGTGTAATCACAACAATTTATTTTTTAAACCATGACCATATTTAGTAAATAAAAAAATATTTTTACTTCAAACTGCTTTAAATTTAAAAATCACAGATACACATCTTTATATTTGTACTTTCACGTTGAACCACTAATAAAAAGAGAAATAGAATCAGAGACCAAGATGGTCAAATACGGTTATGTGGTTAATATCAGTAAGCTTCCCACATCTGTTCTATATAAAAAAAGTTATAAAAACTACCATCTTATTATAAATATTATTAGTTTTTGCTATTATAAACTAGTTCTTAGTCGTTCTAACTTCTGTCATAAGAATAGAAAAACTATCTTGTACTTTTATGAAGAAATGGATTTGTATAATATTAAGGAGTATTGTTTGTACATGTGTCGTACTACAACATAACATTGGCCCTTGCTAAAAAACAGGGAAAAGAAGGAGATTTTACTTTAAAAAAAGTATGTTACAATTTATATTTTTGAATCAAAATATTGGAAACAAAAAAGAACATTTCCTTTCCCACGACTAGGATTTTTCCTCCGACTAAAAAAATGAGTTTTTTATATTTCAGTTAGTTTTTTTAAAATAATTGGATTTTTGCTATTTTCCCTCGTTTATTGATTTCTATATATATACTCTGTAAAATAAGATACATCGAACGGGCGCTATTTTTAAATTTTTTGATGGGTTTTCTTACAAATACGACACTTGATGACAAAAACATGTTTCAAGGAAATCAGAATGGTTTTGGGGGTCACCAAGCCATGATATATATATATATTCAAGGCCCTAACATAAAAATTCTTAGCTTTTTTATTTTTTTCTTGAACCTGGTCATTTGGTTGGTAAATTTCTAACTTTCTTTTAGAAATGTTGAGCACTCATAGGTTTTATACCTAAATTTTGGTAAAACACCATTAGGGATAAATTTTGAATAATTTTGAAGAAAGTGTTGAAAAATGAAGTTTTTTTTCAAAATATTTGTCTTCTTCTTTTGTTATTTTCCAACTAGAAGTAGATATAATAAATTATTTTTTATTTCATTTTACAAAAATGTGATTGAAATTAAGGTTATTTATTAAACTGTATTACTCATAGTGCGTATGATCTATCTTTATTGTTTTAATTAAACAATAATATTACCAAATCTTAATGAGGATAAATAAATCATATTTCAGAAGGACTTCACACCTTTATGAAAGGTTTGTTCAACAGCTCCATGGGCTCTTTTTGTTATAGTAAGCCATCGAATTTCTTTAAAAAATGAAAAAATATATTTTGTTAAATAATCTTTTTTTTCTGAATACATGCATTGCGTAATAGGTTTTTTAAAAGATTCCTTAATTCCGTTTAATGAATATTTTGTGTATTTTTATACCTATATCTAATCTGTTTTTCAATAATAGGGATTTTTTGATATTGTAACAGAGAATAAGCGTAACTAAAAAGGCATGAAACTTAATATTTATGTGTCTTTTTGATGAAACTAACTTGTATAATCTATGTTACAACCTGTGAATGCCATTTTCTATAGTCAAATAATGAAGTTTGCATCTTAACGTGAATAAATATCTGTGGTTTTAAACAGCCCCAGCATAAAAAACTATTTTGTGACAATTTAAAATATACTTCTTAAGTCAGTTTTATGTAAACCATATGCAAAGAAGATTAAAATGTCTCATAACCAGAATAAATGTACCTATAAATTGAATATCTACTAGATTCTTCTTAAAGTTCCTGTTATTATTCGATAAAACTGAATTTATCCCCTTATACCTTGTATACTTTAAAAATGAGTATTGGTTATGATTCTCACAGGTACCATTTAATATGGGTTTTTAGACATTTAAACAAATAGTTGAGTAAAAATCGAGATGTTTTGATTAAAAAATTATCAACTCCATTGATTTTTCTAAAAATATCTTACTCGTTCATTATACCTTATTTATTCTTTTCAATATGCAAATATGCAAAATATTGACATTAATTTATTTATGGCTTATTTTTTGGTAAGAAAAAAAAATTTACGTTTTTTTCTGACTTTTTTTTATTGATAAGCCCAATATTTTGTAGTCGGATTTATGAGGAAAAAATCTTTTTATTTAAAAAAAGTAAGAATGGGTTTTTATGAACAAAAATATTATTTTGGATGAAGGATATGCATTAGTGATATCAAACCTTGTTGGTAAGATGTACATTAAGCCAAAAAAAAGAAAACATGATGCATTTTAGAGAGTGCTTAAAAATTTGGGACTTTTTCAAGGACCAATGAAAAAGACATTGCTGATTTCAGTTAAAAAAAATTAAATTACTTTTCAACTATTACATTTTTTTCACTGATTAAAAATTTTTTACAATGTTTTTACCTGACACACATAAGTTCCTTCATCTCTTTTTTGAACAGATTTAATGAGCAATGTCCAATCTTGAGTACCTTGCCGTCGTTGTATTCCAAAACGTGCGTCATTTAAATATATGAATAATCCTGTTGAAATTATGTGCCAATCTTTACGTCGAATCCATGATACCTGTGTATAAAAATAAATAACAAAAATTGTTCATTAGTTATATTATTTTAAAATATGACTGAAAAATATATTAATAAAATTTCTCAAAGGATATAATTAAGCAATATAACTAATTGATTAAGCTTCAAAAGCAATGCATTAGACTTGTATAAAAACCTGTAGGTTTTAAATTCAATGATATGGTTGAAAATTGTCAATAATTCATATATTCATATCTTTATATCAATAACAGAATGTTAGTTTGTCCATCCGTCACACTCTTTGTTTACAATCAAGTTAGTATTTTCTAATGTACTGAAATTTTGCATGAATGACGTTGATTATTTCAAAGTTGCTTTTTCTCATTAATTTACATTCATAATACAAAAAAACCATAACTTGAATTTTTTTTAACCATTCAAAGCCAGCCTTACAGCCAAGAGATAACTAGGAAATTGAATTCATATCAAATAATTCTAACCTAAAGATCTGAAAAAAAAGAAGAAAAAAGGGTACTTTAAGTATTTATTTTGGTATCTTTGAACGAATTTTATTTATAACTTCATCTATAGGGTAATCTGCATTTGGGATACAAGGTGTAGCAATATAACTATCATTTTTTTACTCTTACACGCATTAAGGGTACGTAAATGGGATATCCACCTCCCCCTAAAACCACGGTAGCCTCAATTAAATTTTGCAATCCGTATATCATTTTTATAATGTGTGGGTATCATGTTGTAAAAGTAGTAACGCGGAGGGCAGCGAGGAGAATGCGTTTACCATAGAAAATAGATATTGCAAAAAATGGTTTTGATAATATATTTTAGAAAATTAAACTCATTCGAATTTAGCTTTTGAGTTTTTATTGTTGTAATTTATGAAAATCAGTGAATTGCTTTAATTTTAAATAAAAATAATGTTTCAGAAAAATTAACATTTTAATAAAATATTTGCGTAATCGCCAATAACTAATTAGCTAATCAACAAATAAACCAGAAATATGGGATAACAAATGTTTTTAATTAAAGTATGCGTATTTTTTGTGAAACAACTATCCCTCAAAAACATCATAAGTAAAAATTATTTTAAGAGAACTTTTAGGCTTTAAACATACCAAAGTTCTGTTTATTTTGTGTATGGTCATTGGGGGAAGTTACCTATCTTTTAAAACTGTGTAAACCAAAATTCTTATTAAATATATAAAAATTATTAAAAATATTAAATTGATACATAAAACTTTATCTTATGTAGCCGTAGTATGTATCAGACAAAAGTTTATAAACGACAGCCTACAGCAAAAATACCACCGGTTCACCACGTAAATCCCCATTAACATTGATGAAGAAATGACTTTATATACAAAAACCCACAATTTAAAAAGATGGTTTAAATACATAAATTGGTTGTATATATAACAAGTCTTAAATTACTAAGTCTTTTCTAAATGTAATTGGAGAACTCCCAAGTTTATTGATCAAAATATTTTACTCATCATTTTATTTTTATCAAAAGTATACATATTTAATAGTGTGTTATATGTTTGTTAATTTTTTCATTCATTTTTCCCTGTTCAAAGAAAGTCTTTTATAAGAAGGAACTTTTAATATTGTTCTTCCTATATGTGAATGGATGATCAAGCCCCTATTTCAAAACAACATTAAACTTTGTATAAGATAAGTCTATTTATAAACATTTTTCTATGAATGTATACACTTTACCGGTACATAGCATAGGTCTAAATTAAAAATCACTTTAAACCAGAAAAAACATTTATTTATTGAAATGCAAAATAACAAAGAATCTTAGTCGACAAAGTGCTCGGAATAAATAATTATTTTCAACTCAGTTTTCGTAGTTTTGATTCACGGTTTCTCCTCGAGAAGGCCAAAAGTATGTTTAAAAAAACACACAAAAATAGTCAACCATCAATCTTTGTAATTAAGCTTGCTAGCTAGCTATATAACATAAGGGCTTAAAAGTCCCTGGCTTCATACATAATTAACCTCATTTTTCGTTAGTACCAACCTTCAGAAGACAGCTTTCAAAATTTCATGATGATCTATGATTTAGTTAGTGAGTAATTGTGATAAGTGTGCCACTACTTTTGTTATTTCCAAAACAATATCGTTTTTTAATGAACACTGCTTCTTGATGAGGAAAAATATAGATTAGGCTAAACAATAGCCTGAAAAGTGTTATGGGGATTGCGTTTCATTAAGTAAAATAAATAATAATTATATAAAAAAAACCACTTTTGAATATAAAAAAAAACGTGTTTTCTTTGTTACGCCCGGGACTTTTCAGACGATTTTATGAATTATCAAAAAATTGCTATATCATAAAGCAAAAAAATATAATGACGTCATCTGAAGTGCCTTAAATATAACAATGAGGCTACTTCACTAACACAAAAGTTTACCCTGTATTTGTTGTAATGTGTCAAATTTTATGTTTCTGTTCGTATAAATTTATATAAATATCCCGTCAGTTTACACATAAATATTTCTCTTATTTTTAAAAAATCGATTCAACTTTAAAAGCTGATATCATTTAATGAACTGATACAAATCATTTGACAAAAAATATAAATATAAGCTCTCTGTTTTCTTAATGAAAACATCATCAATAAAAGTAATTGCGACCAAATAATACATTTTGGACTAAAAATAATTTTAGCTTTTAAGAAACGAATGTATATTAGATATATTTTATACAAATATACAAGTAAAGGATGATGCTAGAGTTGGATGGAAGTTTTACTTGATCTAAAAAAAATATTCAAGCTAAGTAATTACGATTTTTTTTTGATAAATAACTCAAACTCGTCCAAAAATTCTGCTTAAAAACTCGACATTGTTTGAACTCAAAGCACGGGAACTTGAAATATTTATATGGGTCTCGAATAATAAAGTGTCAAGTTATTTTTGTTCTATATCAAGGAATATATTTTTATTCTTGTGAAATAAAAATTTACAAAAACTGTTTAAAATAAAATATACTGATTGGCGCCTAATATAAAAATATTTTTTTTTTGTAAATATTATTATGAAAGGAAAGGAATGGCGTCATAACCTGTATATTGTAACTATTATACAAGTTATAACAGTTCTAAGGCCCACCACACTCTTTCAGTTTATACCTGACTGTTTTGATTGCACAGGCCATAGGCCATGGAATATTTTTATGTTTTAGACGTGAATCAATAAATAACCAAACTTCTTTTATTTCTGTTATTTTTTTAATATCAAAATCGAACTTGAGTTTATAAGCTCAAAGTAACATATGACTATCATTGCTTTACTCGAACTTGACTCGACTTCAATAATTGAAATATAAATAATATATTTTTTTATTCTTCCCCAATTGATTAATTAAAAAAATCGATAAATTTTGGTATAATTGTATTTTAATTATTTTGTATGGTATTAATGATTGTTATTTTTATATATAAAGTGTTTATTATCATGGCATAATAATATTATAAGTCTATGTAAATTCAATGAAACTAAAAAATGGTACAATTTTATAATATACATAATTAGTACGTATTTAATGAAAGTACTAAATTCAACAAAGTTTTGCACGTTATACTAGATTCTTGATTGATAAAATATCTGCATTTTCTTTATTTTTTTAACAACACACCTTTGGATTTGTATACAAATTGATTAATGTTTGACTGAACAGACAGTATTGTTGCCTAGGAATTTATTTTCATTTTAAAATAAATTTTTTTCTTTATCAATGTTTCCATTCCAATTAACGGTTATAAAGTACAAATTGTTAAAAAAATTAAATTTCCTATATTTAACGTATGTCATGTACCTTTTAGCTTAATATTAATTTCCTTTTTTATATCTTGTATATCAATGTTACAAATATTAAAATATGAATAAAATATAAACCTACACAAAGCAAAACAAATTTTTGTACTTACTGATAAAATATTTGAAACTAAATCCTACATTAAAAAATATTAGAACAATAAAAAATAAAGACAACTTAGTCTCCAGTGTATTTCGGGTAGACTGTATAAGTTGCCCACGAGTCATACTTTCTCCACCTTTTTCGAAATAGGAGACAGCGACAGCTGATAGTTTAAATTTCATTATCTTACCTTTCTAATAATAAGGAAATAACATTGCAAAACAAATAGTATATTTTTAGAGATAGTTTCAACGTATGATTAGACAATCATTGGAGCTTGTACGATATATTTCTATTCATGTAAATTAATTTTCTGTTCCAGGACTTAATGGATTTGATGGTATACAAGTTCATCTCATTGATATGTATACGCATGTCTTGTAGTTATACTGTAATGGTTCATGATAGATACAAGAAAAAGTTGTGGTGCCTTAATTAATGAGATGTGATATCCACTGCCCCCATCCCTCATTCCCTAGATAAACACCGAGTATCTCTTTTTTCATGGAATACATCATATGAGACAAAGTCACACCCTCCTACACATAATGAGACCTTCCCTTTATTTTCATGATCTTCCAAAGTACTAATTGTCTGAATATCTCAAAAAGATTGAGATATTTCTTTATCATTAAAATATTGTAATATTTATATTTCAACTATCCTCTATTGGTGTCTTCAATTTTGAGATAGAAAAATATAGTATGACGTGCAAAACTTATATTTCTTATACCCTTTATTTCTTGTACTCCAAATATCAATGTATAATTAGCCTAAAAACCCTTTTGTACCGAAGTGAGATCGATGAAAATTTATTTATTAATTGGGTGGGGTAATTCTGCGATGAAACTTGTTGTTAAGGAATCCTCAGCCAGTATCAGGATACTCCCCAGATTTATTCTGTCAATTACCCTATATTTTGTGAGCTGTTGAGCAACAAACGCTTAACAGCTATAAACCAATAGCTCTTTATTAGAACTATACTTCTCGCCAGTCGGATAGTTAATTGAGAAAAGATTCGCAAGATCTTGCCTCAAACTCTACGATGAGTTTGGAAATATGTAATAAACATTATTTATTAATTTTCAAAACTGTGGACAGTGTTTGATATCGTTTTATATTCGTCCAATGTCTATACAATATATATTTTTAAAAAACCTATCAATTTTATAATACACAAGAAATTATGAAAAAATATCAAATTTTAACTGAAATTCGGAAAACGAGATTTTGAAATCGAAATATGATTTTTACATTTTTGAAATAATACTTTGTTAAGAATTTTGATATTATAAAAAACATATAATTAGCCAATTTTATAGTCAATTTTTATTAAATAAAAATGTTTCTCATTTTTTTGAGAATCGTTTGTTTTAAATCGATAATTTTGAGTTTGGGATTAGGAATGAAATTTCTTTTTTGAATTACATGTACCTGAGGAATTTCTTTTTGCTGAATGTATTTTTGTTTTGTTTTTTGGGGGAAAAAACCTCTAAATTTATATATATTTTTTCAAGATTATACCATCTTTATTGCAGTCTATAAAACAATTAAAAAAAATCCAAGATATAAGTATAATATTGGCATACGTTAACTTTTTTCAGACTTTCTATGGGCGTAAGAAGGTGTTTCCCCCGTTCTTTTTTTCCCTCTCTGCTCCCCGTTTTTTATACACCTCAATTAGATTTGTAACTTTTCCAAAAACAAAAATACACTAAAAGGTATGGAACAATGTAGCTCAATGGATAACGCGCTTAGGAGAAATTATCCACTTGCACTCAGTGTGTGTGTGTTCGCACCCTGGAACTTCCTAGAAAAGGAAATATAAATTATGTATATGGAATTCAAGGAAGATTCCTAGGGCAGATGGAGTGTAAATCTATTACTATAATGTTTACTTATACTTAATCAGTAAAAACCTATTTATATGACCAATTAAAGGAACACTAAGTTAAAAAGAAAAGAAATTCCTGACTTATGCTGATTAATGATTCATTGATTATATATGCCCAATTAGATCTATGAAGTTCTTGAGAAAAAAAATGTCAAGTTGTTTAAATCAATGGTTTAAAATTCTTCTATCAAATAGGATAGGAAAAGGTTATAGTCTTGATTTTACTTTTATAAAGTCTGAAAGAATATTGTGTAATAAAACTGAAGGAATTTTCAATCTACAGTCAACAAATGACTCAATTTTGTCTCTATCTCTTCTTTTTAGTACATAAAAATGTACAATATATTTTTTTGAAGATACTCATACAGAAAAACATATAATTGTATTACACACAATTTAATTACCTACCTTACTTTTGTATTTTTTATTTGAAAAATAACTTTTTCATTCTTTATAAAATTAAATGACTGGTTTTTTAAAAAAAAGTTAACAACAAATATTTCATGTGCCATGTTCTTAAAAACTAAAGTTTATAGAAAAAATCCACATATTGACAGCAGTAACATAGCTCCATTTTAATTATATATATTTTTGGTTTTGCTTTAAAAACTTATTTTCATCTGTTTCATATTAGACTCATTGTCTGTTTATGTTCCGTTCAATCATAAATATATAGCTAATTAAGTTTGAAACAAACAATTTTAAGCATTGTTTTAATTATAACTATGACCTATTTTTTTGTCTATAAAATATATTAATTTTGCAACTATGTAAATACACTGTTTTATAAGCCTTTGTATGATAAAAACATTTACGAAAAGTCGTTTCATTATTTTAATCTCACAAGAATATTATAAATTATTTTTATGGTTGTATTTTTATTTTAACCCTCCCTAACTCCATAAAAAGATAGTATTACAACCATAAAAGAAAATAGAGAAAAAACGGTGATTTATTTATGTATCAACACCACATCATTCTATTTAATACCTTGCTTTTTTATATATCTTAGATATTAGTAAAATACAAAATAATGATATGTATAAATAAATTCATTCCGTTCGAAGAATCCAAATACAGTCCCATAGAGAAAAAAATGAACCAAAATTTTTCTCCTAGCCAAACTTAAACAAATTTTTTTTTATTTCTTAACATTCTATTATTCGATAAAAAAATATTTTGGAGTATAAAAATAATATTTCGTCAAAGATATTTAGTGCACACTCAAAAAAGACCGATAGACAGATAAACGTTGTTTTACTTTTCAAAACAAGGGTGGTATGAAAAGTTTCAGATGACAGTAAAAGTAAATAAAAGCTAGTCACATCCATTTAGCATCAGTTGACAGTTACTCACCAAGGTTTCACCCATTTTTGACGTACATTTGTTATGTTATAGTAGTTTGAGTGAGTTGATGTTTTGTGAAAATGGACAAAATTGAGTAATGAAATACAAATATAGCAATCTTTTAATGATAAAGAGATATATCAATCTTTTCAGACAATTAGTACTTTGGAAGATCATGAAAGTAAATGGAAGGTCTCACTATGTGGAGGAGGGTGTGAGTTTGTCTCATATGAAGTATTCCAGGAAAAAAGAGGGTCTTGGAGTCTATCTAGGGAGTGAGGGATGAAGGCAGTGGATAAATAAATAAATTATAACTATATACATATTTAGCTCCGTGTGGCCATTGTACCCGTTTGGGTACATATCATATTTCTGAAAGTATATACAATATTGAAAAAATGATTATATTACAACATATATACAATTAGGATTATTTTGAGCTCTCATTGTAGTTCAAATGAATCCCATGGACCACTCATGGGTGAATAATACGATAACAGTGATTGCTTCACTGCTTTCACATAATATTTATATCGTTTGAATGTTTAATTTTTATACTTTCATTTGAAATATCTTATCAAAATTCATTTTTAATATATAAATGTGGGATATTATAGCTTTAGTTAAAACAAAGGGGCTTTTCTTTTAAACATTTCTTTATATTTTTAATCGAAAGCTTGAGAGATATAATGACGTTTTCATAAGTATATAATTGTCATATATATTGATCTATTGAACTTGACTTACATTTTGAACTCTCTCTTACTTCCCTAGAGTGTTTACCCGCCGTTTATCTTGCAGCAAATATCTTATTTTTACTTCACCTTCTCTGTAAAATGATAATTTCTCATCTACTTCTTGTATTCAATTTTCATTCATTTTTAAGGTATTCCAACATTCTGGAACTTGTTATTAAGGTTTAAAGAATTGTTTTTAATTTTTTTAAATTATTTATTCACCTCAACGAGTAATATTTGGCAAATAACATTTATTTTTCAATGATAATTAATTCTTAATTGAAAAATTATCTATCCTTAAAGTCTATATATGAAATACAATATCCTTTTCTCAAGCTAAATATTATGATAAAAAAGTATTCAATTTCTTTAGCAGGTACTATAAGTACCAAATGATATTGTGTCAGTCTTTATTTATTTAGTTCAGTCCAGTCCATCCCTAGGACCGGTCATTAAGACTATTGGTCCTTCGACTATTACTACTACATCTGATTTAAAAAAGTGGAGGGTCTACAAGAACTGATTAAAGAAGAAGAAGTAAATAAATTGGAGGGGGCTGAGCTTTATAAGCTTTAGAACTGATATCTAGGACTGAATTTGAACGGATTGAGAAGGAACTGGACGGCACTACAGTCTTCCTTCCTAAATAAGGACTAACAAAACACTAGTCACACTTAAACAATTATATTCCTAGAGTTTCCTTTTTAATGTTGGTTTTGATAAACACCCCAAGGAAGTAAACTGTTGGGTGAAATATAACATATATATATACTGACGTTTTCGGAACGGAAATATACTCAACTGGAACCGATGCTTGACATAGCTCCTCCAATTTCCGACCCACACCCCTTACAATTTCTTTTGAATTAAAAGCAACAATAAACCTTCTTTTATAAAAAAAGCATACAATATCTGAGTTAGCTCCCCACCCAAACAAAAATTATACTGACAATTATATTTTTTTCATTATTTTTCTACAGATATTGGTAGCGAAAACTTTACAAAATATACGACATCAAACTGATTATCATAAATATATATTAATTTCTCAAGGCTGGTAACCACATCAATTGTGCGTGTATATATATAGAAATACTGTTAAAAATACAGTTTAGAATGTCATGTAAAAAAAAAAAAAAACCTATAATCAACATTGTAACCCTGACAATTTGAAGAATGTTTTGAAAGAGAGAAAGAATAATGCTCTTAATGTTTCATTATATCATCTCCAATCAACTGTGACAAGGGTAAAAGGATATGAACAATGCCATTTGCTGGAATTGCTCCATTGTTAATCCACAATTCTACTCTGAGTCCAAAAAATCCTCAGGGTTACGCTCCGTCTTTTATGAGCACACACAAATGTGAAATCATGTTTTGAATATAATTGAATCCATTTAGGAAATGATATTCACTACTCAGGAAGTCAATAATTATGAAAAACTGCTAAAGAAAAGAAAATTCCTTCTTCGGACTACCAATTAAAAAAAAAAAAAAATTGGCCAGCTAAAAAATGTAAAGAATTTTCCTCACTGTATATCAATTATTTTTTCGGGAAAAAAGTGTTTCTCAAAAAAATATTATTTAAATATATGTATTTATGCACTAAGACGTCCACACGCACAATAGATGTGGTAACCCTTTCTTCATTATGAAGAAAAGGTGAAGACAAGCAATGAATGTACTTTTTAGTGTGATATGTCGCCATATTGAATATTATATAGATTTAAGGAATATATATACGCATTTAGGGGGCCTGAGGCTATAAATTAAGTACAATTGAAACACAAATTGGACACAAAATGTGGAAAAGAGTGGCATATAAATTTTAATAAGTTAATAAATCGATGTGATATTGATAAAACCTAATATATTTATATTTTTTGCATATATTAAACTTTTTTTGCACAAGATTTAATTGGAAAACTTCTTATAATAGCATGTGAGTGCTGGTCGGTTTACCCGGCATTACTCGGAATTATTTGTTAAACTATAATGCAAAATATTTCAACACGCCTTTGTTAGCCAAATTCATTATATAGTGAATTGGAAAATGTTTATATTTTGTATATCTATGAATAATTATGCCTAAGTTTAAATTTAACCATTTACTTTTTAACCAAAATTGTGAAAAAAAAAAAAAAAAAAAAAAAATGAAAAAATGTCCAATATATAATTCTAAAAAATTATTCAGAATTGAAAAAAACAAATACAAAATTGTATATTTTTAAACAACATTTTTCATACTTCCGTCTTGCTTAAGACACATCCAATATTCAATAATTGTTCACTGATTTTTATCATATATATATATATAGTTTTGATTAACTTTTGAATTAAATTTTTTTTTCTTATTTTTGACTTGATGAAAATACCTTTGTATTTCTTTGCTTTTTCAAAAGTATTTTTTGATTTGTAAAAATACTTTTTATTCTGTGAACTTTTTAATTTTTTACTTATTTCAAAAATATATTTTTATCTTTAGACTTTTTTGAATATATATTTTTGACTTTTTTGAAAATATTTTCTGAATTTTGGAATTCTTTTTTGAAATATTACTTATTTTTGAAAATATTCATTTATTTTTTTAATTTAAGAAAAAATATTTTTTTTTCTTTTTAATATGAAGCATTGTTTGTTGAACAAGCGCGTTGCCTACATCTTTAGATCAAGTAGACTCAGAGGTCTAAAATATTGATTGCACACTCCAAAATGAGGGTTGGGCCGATAGACCAACAAACTTTTCTTTATATATATCAGTATTTATTTTTTTCCATTCACTACTAATAAAGAAAATTAGCGTTAAGGTTATAACACATTTCAATTTAAATACAACTTATTATGATTTAAAAATTGTTTTCTCTCTCATCCCAAATCATATTTAGGTATTATTATTTTATCATCTACTAGAAAAATTAATAGATCATAATGGAGAAGTTTATAGTTTCCTATTTTTAAATAATAAATAAATATTAAAACATCTTTCCTTTTCTTTAAAAAAAATTGTGACTATTATATTTAACCTATTACAATTTATTCTAATAAAACTGTCTATGAAATATTAATTATATAAAAGAAAAGTCGAAGTACCAAATTTTTCTAATTAAATTTGATGAATTTAAGTATGATATATAGAATAATAGCTGATAATATATTAATAACAATGTATACCTTAAATTAAAGAGAAGACATAGGAAAGAACGACTTCAATGCAACAAATTAATCAAATTCACCAAACCTACATTGAAAATTGCAAAACTGACGAATAATTAAAAGAAAACAATTTTTTTCAGCAACACAGAGTTACAATTATTCCGAAGGATGTTTCACATGCATGCTTAAAATTTCTGGAAATAAAATCTATTCTCAAAACATTTGAAGCTTTTTTATAAAATGTGAGGTATAAAAAGTCCCAGTTCACTAACGTAGTCCAAAGTAAATTTAATTTGTATTTAGCTGATAAACATTCGCCAATATATATATTTTTTAAATCTCTTAACTTTATATATATGATTATGAATATGATACATAAATATTGAACACTTAAATCAGGGAGTTATTTAACTAATTTTTTAATATACTCCGTATTTTTGATAATTTGAAGGTATGCATACTTAGTATCTTATTGGTGTTCGAAACGTTGTTTATTTGAATCCTATTTTCAAGCCAATTTTATTTGCTAGTACAACTACTTTTTAATTACTTAGATAATTCATTGAAGATTAGTTTTACAGCAATGTTAATTTCGTCTTTTTTCTTCAGATTTTATGACGTCTTTATTTTGTCAAAAAAATTAAACAAGACAAGACTTATTTTAATAAGACAAAACAGTTAAAAAATATTCAGTGATTATAAAATACATTGTCTGATCATATATCACATATATTAAGGAAAAATTCGCTTACTACTAATTATTATAGAACCTTTTATTTGAATCCTTGAGGGATGCAAAAAGATCCTTTCGTGGTAAGGAATATGAGAAGAAAAATACACATTTGAATGGAAATATCAACCTAAAATTTCCTTTTAGTAGGCTAACAACGTGCATTGGACGTCAAATTGTGCATGTTCCATTTTTTTTATTTTAATGAGTTTTTTGTCAAATGGTAAATATGTTTCGTGTTTGTTAATGAAGAGGAGGAGGAAGAATAACCATTAAATTAATTATATATTAATGAGATATAAACGCAAAATTTTAATATAAGTTCATCAAAAAGCCATTAGTTAAAATGAATGAATATACGGATTACAATGAAACCTTGGACATATCTTAAATGAGGAGTAGGGAAAAATAATTATTAAATATGACGGGTGGTTCAGAATTAAAGTGAAAAACAATCCTCAAAGATAATTTTTTTTTTTGGAACTTTTACAAAGCTCCACCATATAGAATATTCTTTTATTAGACGTTGATGCCTTATGTGAGTTTTACTTTATGTAATTTGTCACTTCATGTCAAATCATTTGCTTATTGGATAAGTTCATTCTGTTTCGTAATTCAAAGTTGTGATTGATGTCATTTATTTTCAGTAGACAAAAATAATGTGTGTAGTTTTACTTTAAGCTTTACTTTATTTTGTTTAGTCCTGGCTAGTGAAATTTCCATTATTTATTTTAAACATTTGAAAAAGTTTAATTTCTCAAAACCTTCCAACAAAAATTATATATTTTAGATAGTATTTTTCCAAGAGATGACATTTGAAATTTAAATGGTTACTGTATAATCAATGGTCAAAATTGACTATTCCATACAAAAACCGTTATTTATTTTGTTTGTTTGCAAAAAATAAAAGTCATGTACACTTTGTTATTTTTCCATCAAAATTCATGAATTTACTTCCAACACATATACCAGAGTAATTTCTGTACTCAACATATTAATACAAATTTCCATATCATTGTATATATCTTATTTACATGCTGATATATATACTTGATATCACATCCTTTCTCTTCTCAGTTCGATATTACATAAATTCTATTGGACCTTCGGAATCTAAGCTCATGCTCATCCAAATTTCCTTCTACACATTCCATTTCTCCTCCATTCTGCAGTCTCTAGAAATGTTTCTTTGTTCATAAATTACGTTTGGTATTCAATCGAACTTGACTATTTCGAAGGTCTCCCTCAGTAATAATTCCTCCATTATTCGACCATTGATTATTTTTATAATTTCACCTCCGTTCCTATTTTATCGCCAATATATCCCTTTTATTATTTGTCGAGCCAATATTCTCTTTCTCTTTTAGCTTCTATTTTCTTCTCAAGCTGTCTTTTTGCGTTTTTCGTATCTTAGTGTATAGTTATTCCAAGGAATGGGTAATCAATAACTTACTTTATGACTGAGGAAGATTTTATTTGATGATCTTCCTTCAAATTTCAGAGTGTCTCAAAAAAGTCTAGAGTTTCATGTACAAAAACCATCCAAAACTAGTTTGGAATAATAGTGAACAGAAAAATAATTTTATTTCCATTGAATTATTACTAAAACCGATATTTTTTATTCAATAGATCCTGACTCAGTCTCAATGACGGCCTCTGCCCTTTTAATGTAGGCTAAAAAAACTTCTAGATGTAGTCTTCTGACAAGTCAGCCCATGTGTCCTTTATGGTGGACTCTAAAGACCTAACAGACCCATGAAGCTTGTTGCAAACAGCACCCTTGACCTTTGATTAGATGGAATAATCCAAAGGATTAAAGTCCAGGGAGCAGAGAAGCCACATTTTCTGGGACACTTTCAAAATAAGCTTAAATCTAGATAATATATATTAAGATATAGCCATCGTAATGAGAGGATTATTCCACCTTCTCTTGACTTTACACCCAAGTCATCTCTAATGATTCTTCATAACATAATCTTGCTCACATTTATCTTTTCGGGCATACTTCAAATTGCACTGATTGAATTTTTGTAATGTGATATTTGATCCAAATAACCATTCCCTTTATTTTTTCTGTTCGTTTCTGACCCTGCCCAGACTATCTGTTCCTTGGGAATCTCAGTGTCTGTGTGCGAGCATTTCCAGCACAAAAATTCTCGAGGCTTCCATTTTGTTGTCCTTGAAGATAAAGCAAATATTTATTAATAAAAACAAATGCAAATGATTATTAGATCATAACGCAATCCCGATTTTGTCGAGCTGTGAGCATTTCTTTATGTGTAAAATTAAATATGGCGCATACCCAATATTTTGTATATAATGGGGTGAAAAAGGTTCTCATGATACTCTCTACATCATCAAAAATGTATTAAATTCCGAGGAAGAAAGTCATGGACCTTGATTTATTTTTATTTTCAATGTAATATTTTTTTAATGCAGGGACTACTTTTCCCAAAGACAGAACTCCTATGAATTCCTCAACATAAGTTATCCAAAAAGTTAATATCCATTTAGCAAATAATTTTTTCCTCTATACTCAAACAAGATTCACTGATGGGCTATTCAGCGTCAGAAATCATAGTACCAAATATATGTTTAAAATATAATAAAGGTCTTTTATATAAAACACTCAAAAGAAATTCTGAATTCTTTTGAGAATAAAATTACTGCCATTAGCCATATTGAATTAGTTTACATTAATGATAACATAAAAAAGAATTTGAAACAGTAATTTTTTTGTTCTTTAGGTAAGTATGTCATTTCTTTCATGTGTTTAATATGAAGAAGTTACTTTTATGTTATGGGTAGTAGTAGTAAGGATTTGAGGAGTACATAAAGAGATTGTATCAATTATTAATGGTAGATGGTAGTGTGTTAAAACAAATATGGTAGACAATATGAGAATCTTTTTCCCTCTTCTGTTTTTAATCTTGAGACATTTTCTTATATACATAATTGTAGAGATGTACATTTATGTTATACATACTTCTTCCCTATACCTCAAGATAAAAAATAATACATTAAATACAGAATAGCTGAAGTAACGTCTAATTAATCGTATTAAATGGAATATAACTTCTCTTACTCATGAATTCTACTCACAAATACTCAATATTTGGGTAAACATTATTGCATGTTCTTTCAGATAAGTGTATAATTATAATCTATTATTACAAAATTGATTTTTATTTAATCCCTCGTAACTACTCAATACTCATATCCATTCATATATGTTTAGTCCTCCAGAATGAAAGAATTGTAATAAGATTTTTAGAAAAAAAAAGTTTAATATGTTGGGATGACTGATGAGAAGTTTAATCTCTTGAGTGCTCACTAGTAAAAGCAAAAAACAATATTTTTAAAATACCAGCGTTATATTTAATTCAAATTCTAACATATACTGAAAATTCGCATGAATTAAGATATACATAAGAGAGCAATAACCCATACACTTTCCTTGCTATACATCCACACGCCTGCAATATTTCATTAATACGACTAGATTATTATTACTTCTATCAAAAATATTGATATGATTTACATCAGAAAGCACTATACAGTTAACAATGCATACATGTTCCTTTCTTTATTCACACGTCTGCAATATTTCAGTAATACAGCCGTAATTGTTATTTCATAGATCAAAAATATGTTTATGGCATGCATCATAGATCACTGCATACATTGCATTCGGTGACACGTTTTCATATATTCCTACATAAAAACAGACAAACTTGGCTTTATTTATATAATACATATAGTTTCGACACATGAATACATCATGATCTTATTTAACTCTTTTGATCTTTCCTTCTGCAAAAATAGAAGAAAAAAGAAGGGCCAGAATAAGTTTTTAAAACATTACATCATTCTTTTACGTCATTGGAGTTTTTACTACTGAAATATAATGTTTTAAGTAGTATTCATAGCTTGACAAGTTTACATTAAAAAATCACTTTCAATTATGTTTATTTCCTTTCTCTCATAGTTGCTCGCAGCTAATCCCATAAAAGAAACGTTATAACAGCTAAGCTGATCTTCTCCCAAAAAAGTTCAACTTTTTAGGGTTACCATATAATTATCTCTTTCTACTTATCAAAAATACTTATGATTTACAGCCCTATAAATAAGGAATGATAATGGTTCAATTAAAAGAAATAATTTTGAGACTTGATTGCTTGTAAAAAAAAAATAAGCTATTTATTTAAAAAAAACAAAAAAAATCCTTCAATTTACTCAATCTTTCATATTTATTTATTGAATAGAAAAAAAGTTTAATACTTCATAATGAAACCGATTCAGCCTTTATAAAAACTTTTATAAAATAAGCCTAATATTGTATCTGCTTTAATAAGAACCTCTATTACACAAGTAAACTAGTGGAATAACAAAATAATAAAAATTCATGGTCCCATATATTGAGGTTATTGTAAGAGCAGATAAACATTTTTACATAGTAAATAAAATAAAAATATTACGATCAAAGTCAAATGTTTCGTTTTATATTTGCGTACACGCATAATAAAATAATCATAATATCATTCCTGCCCTGGAGGCTTCCAAACTGTTTGTAATACTGTTTCAATGAATCCTATGAGAACTAGGCTGGGGAAAAAGTAATTTCGTACTTTTTTGCTTTATCAGAAGTGTGACAATCCTCGAATTTAAGTCAATTATGTCCTGTTGTATTTGACAACTTGTTGATAACGAAAATGCAACTTCATAATATCCTTCTTGAAAAAGTTCTTGTCCCAATTGGCAAACACCCGGGCTACCAATTTTCTCAGGCCTCTATAAAGGCTAAATTTTTACCCCCATGCGCATTGGTAATATACAGGAACAGAAAATAGTCAGAAAATGCAAGGTCTGGACTATTGGGTGGATGCATAAGAACTTCCCATACGATCTCCAAGAGCTTCTTGCGTCTCATCAAAGATGTGTGAGACCTGGTTTAGTCTTCATGAAAAACGACTCCTCTCCTATTCAACAATGATGGGGAGTTCTGTAGATCACCAGCTACAAACAGTAAATTGGGCCACAGTAGGAGTCAGAATTGAGCATTTGGACATAGGGTAGCAGCTCATGGTAGATTATATTCTGCCGATCCTGCCATATACACAGCAACACCTTTCTCGTAGTCATTCCTGTCTGGCCATGGTCTGGACCGCTTAATTGGCTTTTGACCACGACTTCTGTCACTTTACATAAGTTTACATTTATGTAAGATTTGGAATAGTCCTTAAAATTGAAGACCGCACTGCATGCCAAAGTTTTTGTTCCGATACAGCCTTACTAGATATAGAAGATATATCATTTCTTACAGCCCCTAAATATGTTCCATTCAAGATAAATTTTTTTTATATTAGGGGCAATAGAACTGGTTCATCAATCACGTCGTTACTTTGATGGTATCATGCAACCTTTCCTCAAAAAAAAAAAAAAAGAAATAAAATAAACAGGCAAAAAAGGGTCAAAATCAGTTGGCAATTAGTCAATTCTTCCCAACCACATAATTATTTTTCAATAATTGTTTTGAATTGTTCACATAGTAACAAGAGCTAATTCCAATTCAACGTTCAATCAACATATTGAAAATTTATACGCGAAAAGAAGAATAACTATTGACAGCTGACAACAAAATACACTTTATACTTTTACGTTAGCGAGTTAATGTCGTGCAATGAGGTATTCTTTGATATTCAGTCCCGTATTGATTTGAAACACCCTTATATATCTTTTTCATATTTTTATGACCGGAGTAGATCTTTGATAACAATTTAAGGTAAAAAAAAATGAAATAAAATTCCAGCTTGTCTTTTTACTCCCTTATATAATAGAATTATTTACGTAGTAGGTAGTCTATTGAAATGTTTTATAAGTCAAGCGTAAAATTGATTCTTTTGATACAAGTATGTATGTTGTATACTCGGTAGATTTATACTTATAACTTATTTAATGTTTAACAATAGTTGCATAGTCGGCCTCTATAATTTTTCTCTTGCATAATTTAACAAGTTGGTTCGTCTTAATCATTTATATATTGCTCCCTTGTGTTGGAATATACACATACAGTGATGAAAATCGTGAGTATTTTGGACATGTAAATAAAAAGAAACTGAAAATCAGTACGGTACTCCTGACAATTTGAAAAATGTTTTGATAGTCAAGGATTACTCCGATGTCAATCCTAAATTCGACTGTAAGTTCAACTAAGGAATTACAATCATAACTTTGCAACAAAGTAAGAACAAAGGCCATGATTATGCGTTTACAAAATGGCCTTGTGGTATGGCTAAGAAGATGAGTGTGAATGAAGTGACGCTCCAAAAGGTTCTTTAAATATCACTTGATAACAAAATCGAGAGCAAGGAGGAAGAAGCATCTAATAACAAAGGTCATAAACGAGAAGAGGTTGTGTTTAATCAATCTTCTTTTGAATGTGTCCAATAATATGTTACGTCCCACCTCACTTGATCTTAATTCTTAAGATTATTACATCCCGGAAAAGGTAGAAGGAACTACATGCAAAAAGTAAAAAGCATTATAATCCAATACAAACGAACTAAGTGTTGTTCTCTATTCAAAAATTAGTTTTGAGTTTGTATAAGATGCACTGAACTTATGTGGTAATATTAATAAATTCTTTTTAATTAGGCCCAAAATATGTTCAATCTTTTTACAAAGGGCTTTTTGTGGTTTTTAGAACGAATTGTCAATAAACATACAACGATTTTCTTAGAAAGCAAATATCATTGTCATTAAAAGTTCAATAAATTCTTCATTTCTAATGACAACGACAAAAGATATTACCTATTAGTAAAAGAAAGATATACAAAAAATTTTAAAAGGAGAATCTTAAAAAAATTAATATTTTAACCCATTAGGTCAGAAGATTAAAAAAATATCCGAATTGAACATCTTCTTTTATTGAAATAATAATTTTTGAAATAAAAAAATGAATCTACAAGTCTCAAATTTTTTCATATATTCTTTAACTATTAATGAACAATTTTGTATTAACATAAAACTCTTAAATTCTTCTTTAAACAAGAAAAAAATGGAGAAATCTTTCGTATGAAAATAATTTTTTTGTTAATAAAAAATGTATTTCTAAGTTTCAAATTATTTTCATTCAATATAACGTAAAAAAAAGTATGTCTAAAAATAACAAGTAAAAAATGGCTGTTTCTCTTCGTTCAAAATATTATGCACGCCATTTTTGAATATGAAAATAGCAACAAATATTCATACTGAAAGTACTTTATATCTAAAAAAAAATATAATATTATGATATTATCTAGGTTAAGCATTGTTGGCAAAAAATATATATATTCAATAATTAAACTTGTTTTAATAGCGATATAGAAAAATCTGCAGTTCTATTTTAAATGTTATTTAAGATAGAACTCTTGAAAAAATATTTATGCATATTTATAAAACTATTTAGATGTATTGATAATATATAAAATTTTGCTTTCTGTAGCCCCCAAAAGCATAAATTTTGGACAACAAAAGTTTTTCCAAGTTTCTCCAATTAACAGAAATCCAAAAATCATAATTACAATCCAAGGGAAAAAATTATTGATTGGTATTATTAGTCTTTTGAATGAAATATGTGTTGTTGTTTTTTTCAATCAGCCACAAAAGATTATTTCTTCACACCAGTATGCAACACTCACCTTCTCACTCCTATACTAATTTTAATTGCATAAAAAATACGATTAAAATTTGTGGCTATCAAATTATTTCCCATTAAATCTATATATATATAATATAAAATACCTTCTTTTTTCGATAGCTTTACATAAACTAAAACCTATCAAGCCTTTTACACCAATATATATGTATATATAAAGACCCTCTATGAGTAATTTATGTTGATGTTTTAAAAAGGGACATCTAAAAAGCGAGTATATATATCAAGGACAACAATAAAAAATTGAGAACGAGTTTGATAAATGGATTACATACGAGTAAAATAACGTATTACGATGATTAGGTATGATATAAATGAATTACCCTTTTTTTAATCTAATATATATTTTTTAACTTATACTTTTTTCATATCAATAATCGATATTTTATATCATAAATATTTAAAATATTGTCCTTCAATTATTATTTTTTTCTTATTTATATTGATAAAAAATTTTAGCTACAAAAAACTATCATACATTTAATTATTTATGTGCCCAATAAATTCTTGATAAAAATAAGTAAGTAGGTTTTGTTTTTATTTTTATTAGTCTAGAAATTGATTTTTATGTTTCTCACTCATAGATGCATATAACAAATGGCCTTTAATTAAAAGTTGATTAAAAATTAATTGGTTATATTAACTCTTGGCTCTTTGAAAAAAAAAATGTAGTTTTTTCTAAATTTAATTAATTTTTTTAGTATGTAAAAATAAATAATATCATGTTAACCCTGACAATTTGAAGAATGTTGAAGGTGGAGAGCAGCTTAGCTGTCAAATCGAATCATTAGATATTGAATTTAGGGATGCCAGAGTGTATTAAAAATATCTTTGTAGACTAGTTCATGTAGCTATTGAAATAAAATATTGTTATAATTATATTTGTTAAAAGCTAATCATTTGAATTGCACACCAATACAAAAGTCAGTGTGTAATAGTGTTTTTTATTCTTCAAAGAATGCTACACTGCATTGTAGATATAATGGTCAAAGCCACATATAAACTCATATCACAACTCAGTTAGCATATTGTCACTCCTGTAATATGACAAACTATTAACTTTTATAAATTTTATTTTACAGAAACAAAATCTTTATCAATATATAATTAATCAAAAAAGAGTTATTAAACTCATTTTTTATGTTTTGATGAGTTTGTTTGTTTTTTCACTGCAATATTCTTATCATGTCCAATTTAGCTTCGGATCATAAATATTATGCGGGCTACACACATACTTGTACACAAAATTTGTATATATATATATGTTTCAGTAAAATAATTATTCATTTTACTTTATAATTATATACAATAATTAAAGCAATTACATATCAAAAACTATCAGCTAAATTAACTTTAATTAAAATGATAATAATAAACGAACAATTAAGCTTTACATAAAAAAAGATTTTTTATGTTGTTTCAAAGTACTTCTTGATAGGCTTAAAAAGCAACTAATGAAAAACAAGTTTTATAATAGGTTTAGGCATGCATATTTTTACTTGTATATTATTAGGTAAATTAATTAGGTTATTAACCTATTTTTGGTAGTAAAAAGTAAATCAATTTTAAATATATGTATATTCGCTTACTTTGCCATTAAATTATACATATAATTTAAAACGTAATACTTGTTAAACTATAAAAAATGGTTGGTCTCATTTATACATCCAAAAGTGTATTATTTTCCTTAATATCCATGAAAAAAAGATTAATTTTTATAAAGCTTGTATGTTTAGGTTTACAAAATGACCGATATCAACAATGCTGACGCCATGTGGAAACTATCTATTAGAGTTAAACGAGTGAAACAATTTTCGAGGGACTCCTTATATATTGTTTACATTAATTAATTTTATTTTACTTATATTAACCCCGTTTCACCCCACATTAGAAAATGTAATTTTTTGGTAATTTAATAGAAATAGGAAAAAAATCGTTATTGTTCCTGAAACTTTTTGTTTTAATGTATTGAATCAGCTTACACAAAAAGTTATATCTATTTTTTTCTTTTTAGTTTCTGGATCTTTAGTTTAGCAAATTTTTTCATAAGTTTTAATAGAAGATTTCATAATTCTTGAAAATGAAGAGTTATAAAACAAAGACTAACACTTATTACACCCTCTACCATATTTCGTAAATAATTGAATAATAATAATACTTAATTCAGGATTGGAAATTAACAAAAAATACTCGGATTACCAACTCCCATTAGTAATAATGTTAAATAAAGTTTAGGCATCGTAATTTGACTCATGAGACTTAATTAGGTCCCAAAATGGTATTTCAAATAAAATATATCCATGAATATTTGCTACTTTTAGTGCAATTTGTTTAATCTTCGAAGGTTTTAATAAAATAATTTGTTTATATAAATTGGATATATGTTGTCATAGAGTACAAATGTATTTTAGGCTAAATTTTGATGAAAAAACCTCATTCTCTATTAATGTTGTATCGACAAGCCACAAAAGTACATCTTTACTTATATGGGGGGAGGGGGTTGAGATATAGGCACTAAAACAAATGTGATTAAAAGTTATTTTTAATTAACTTATCAATCATAATGTTAGGCATTGATAAATAGGATATTAGTTGACTCAATTTGTACCACCTTGATTACTTTTGGTGGGGTGCCATCGAGGGCATCTTCAATCCAAAACCTTCACTGATATTTGATTGGACTGAAGTCCCCCATTTACAAGAATACAAAATTGTACAATCCTGTATTATCCTCAGGCACCGTATTAAGGGGGTCATTGATTCTAATGTAGACCCTAACGAATAAAATGTAGCACTGTGATTTGCCAACAATTTTTGTGAATATATATTTTTGTAAATTAGTCAATAAATTTTAAGGCTATGAACCAAAAAGATTTGTTTTTGTTGACAAAAAAAAGCAGAAGATTCCAAACCTGTATTTTATTTTATTTTTCTACATGATATTTACCTACAACTCAAAAAAAAAAAAAAATTGAAAATCGTGACTGGTAATTTTGCCACATGACAGACATATTTGCCTCCTCTTAATGTTTTCATACTATTAGTTTGAACTTTATTGTTGTATCTTGATCAAATTAATTATTATCCGATTAAGCAACCTATTGTAGTGAATAAAACTTCATTTTTGATCGGACTTCCTGTTGGTCAACTCATATAAACTTTGTACAATTATAAAGCAATAACATTTGATTTTTTTTTTTATGTCAATATCACATTAAATTTTAAACAACTTTTTCATTTTGTGATAATATTTAAAATCCCAAGAAATGATAGATCGACTGAATGCATACAGTACAAAATCAAAGACAATATAATCAAATGAATATGTAATTCATTCATCAATGGTTAATAAATGATCCATCATATTGTTATTATTTTCCTTTTTTTTTCCTTACCTAGCTATAAAATTCATACGATCTAAAAACATAAAAAGGCAGCAAATATGCAAACATCTTTGCGGCAAAATTAACAAAAACCATTGATTATAACTCAATTTCTTTATAATTATTCTTCAAATATATAGTTACATATGACACTTTTTTTTTTTTTGCAAATGACAGCATGTCACATTATGTCTACTTCATTTGATTACTAAATATTTTCTTAATTACGTGTTTTTTTTATTTTTTTACAACTAAGTTTATAAACTTTTTATATTTTGTTTTCTTGTACTTACTTAACCAGGGCCCTAATTTTTCTTATAATAATAAAGACAATCACAAGACAAGGACATTTTTTCTATTGTTAACACGTGTGGAATTTTATATGCTTCTTAATTTGGGTAGTGGCTCTTAAACTGTGGTACGGCAACTCACATTTACTGGTATGTGAAGTGATCATAAAATACGTTGTTTCTAAAAATAAGCTTCAAAATATGTCTTTTATGAAGAGGTCACTCAAAATTTTCCATATCATTAGGTCAAAAATTGTTAAATTTATAACTTTTAATTAATGGTAGTAATTGACGGAGATTTTGATTCATTTATAAATCTACTACTCCTCTCTTTTATAATATGATACACTAATTATTAGTTTACCAGGCTCATAATAAAAAATGATGCCAAGGAATTCTAGGGAAAAAGGATCCCTAATATGTATATATGTAACACTGAGGATTTCTTGAGGAGTTATCTTCTACAATAGTTTGTCTTTTCGTTGATGCCCAATAACTCCGGGCAATGGATATATATATATATTATAAAAATATATCATCTTACAGGAACATCTCCTTTGATATTGAGAACTTTGCATTGTAAGTGTGCATTTCCTCCTTGTTGAGCAGTGACATTGGTTACATAACTGTTGTCAAATATGGGTCCGACATGTGAAGGAATATTGGATGGGCGGAAATCTTCACTCCAAGGATCTGCTAAAAAAATAAAAGATGTTATGATTAATTCGAAAAAAATATTGCATATTAAATGTGTATGTAAATTATTTTTAATAACATTAGCGATTGCATAAAGAACCCAAAATTATACATTATGTGGTTTTGTTGATATAATCAATAAATCTTAAGAAAATTTCATGTAGTAGCTTTAAAAATAAGTGTATATATGTATATATATATGGGAGCATTTCTCCAAGATATTTAGCTTTTAGAATAATGACGCCACAATTGCACACCCTATTATAAGGCAATTCTTAATACACGAACAATATTCAATTAAATAAGAAATGACCAACTAACTTCATATTTACATACATCCATATTAATTTTATGTACATTGTTCGGAAGCAAAACGTGGACTGAATGACTGATTTGAGAAAATTATCCACAATTTTATTTTTTGATAAATAATTTTGAATTTTTTTTAAACAAAACTTTGAGACACGACCTTTTTGTCCATATTCACTCAAAATGGCCACCCTCAGTAGATATTATAGCCTCCACACGGCGGCTCAAAGCGTTGCAGGAGTTGATGATGAACTTCTCGGACAAGTTGTTCCACTCCTTCACAATGGCGCCTATGGAAATATGTTTGTGCATATTGTTTTGAACTTTGCAAAAAATAGCATAATGTGCCCCACTCTCTCTCATCCCACAAAAAACTCTTCAAAGAAATAAAACATTTACTGACAGTTATCCGTTAAGTTGATTTAATGCTGATTTAATTTTTGGGAATTTTTATTGTGGTATCTTATAATATGTTTAATTCATCGCTGTTATGAATAATGACTGCTATAAATTTATATAATATATTATAAGAAATTTATTTAATGAAATAACCTAATATGTGATGGTTGATATTTGCAGGCTTGATATTCTTTTTATATAGATGAAAAATAAGAAAAGGAATTATGCATTAAGTATATTGCCTTCAAAGTCAACCCCAAGGTCAGATGGTGTAGTTATAATACTATAATGTTTACTTTTACTTAAATAGTGAAACTCTATCTCACTACTTAAAAGAACATAAAAAGTTAGAAATTGATAGATTTAGTTTAAAAGGCAATAGTAAATCAAGAAAATAAGGAAAATTAGTTGAAAAATTCAAATGTAGCCAAATTCATTTTTATGAAAAATTATTTTCGCTTACATTACTGTTGTTTACAGGCCACATTTTTTTTCAAGATTGAAATTTCAGTTCCTTTACAAAAGTGTATCTCAACCCTTCTTTATTTGCAGCTGCTTCTTATCAATAAATACACTTACAAATAGCTTTAAATCTCAATATAAGTATTTCTTTATTTTCACATCAGAAAATTTAAGTTCAAACAATTAATTTTTAAAGTATACTAATATGGAACCAAAAAAAAAAAAATAGAAAATTGACAGTTCACAAAAAATAAATGAATTTAAAAAGGTATAAAAGTACTTTTTTATTTAATTAAAAATTGATTGATTTTATCAGCATAATTATGCATGGAAATGACATTTTCAAGTAAGTTTAAATATTTATTGATATATTTTATATTTATGTATTATTTTAACGGATGAATATTTTATTAAAAAATATTGACAATGATTAGAAAGATCAATATTAATGATTGTCATTTTTTATGCAAATATTAAATAAGTCTACACATTAACTAATTATAATTCACTTAATAAAGACAAACTACATTCTAAGGTAAATAGATACACAACAGGATGGAGATTTGCGAAAGTCGCCATATTTCAATCTTTATATTTTGAAACCAACATTATTATCAATTGGTTTGAAATATTCTAAAGTATGTTATCCGCTAGTCTAAAAAGATTTACTAACAAAGAAGCAATTTACAAAAGGGTAAGTGAATTTAAATTCACAAAATTGCCGTATTTTTGGCAGTACATAACCATCTATTCAATGCGATTGTCATTAGCAGTAATGGAGACCTTAACCCATCCACAAAATTGACTGCAAGTGTACTTTAACATAGTTCCTTTTTAAGTTCTTGATTTCTTCCATTATGGTGATGATAAGGCTGGCATGGGTAGAGGTAATTAAAGGATTTTTGACTCCTAAACTCCCCAGATTTTAACCCTATATATATCTTATGTTGTCTTGGGGCTTTAAGATATTCATAACAAAATACATCCTTGAGTCAGCCTTCACCACAAGATTGCACTGGTAGCCAATTTTGTAGCAAGATTGGGACCATCATTGTCACTTACGGCAATTACTTAAAGACCACATAGACAAGAAATGTTTTCTATAAATATAAGTATGAAAAATTGACTGTTATATTGTGAGCCTATTAAGTCGGCAACAGTAGAAGATTGGAACCCTGTATGTATTTCTGGGTGCTTGGAAATAAAGATGATCTTAGTATTTGGAGTGGATGTGGCTTCCAGCCATAGAATCACAATATTCATAAGAAGGTTCAAGTTCACTGAGGAAATAAACTTGAGACTGTTGTCAAAAATGAGAGGAGTATGACATCTCTGTGCCTGGTAATCAAGCCAAACACCATTATCTTGGCCTGAAAATTGGTCTTTATCACAGGAGGAACATTTCATATGTCCTCTGCCAGCCAGCGTTCATTCTTTGGATTGTAGGCAGCGTCTAAGGTGAAGTTTGAATAATCATTGAATATATTTTTTATGCCCAGATATGATTTACAAAGTTGGCTGAGTTTCTTGCTTCTTTGCAACCACGTTATTCATCTTCGAGGTAAGAAGGTGACACCTTCCCCAGATGTAGGAATTCAAAACCAGGCACAATGATCTTTGTCACCGTTTTCTTACTGATATACCTCTTCCGAACATGAGCAGCCATTGAGATGCTAGGAGTTACTTGGACGGACCTATTGAGCTCAGCCAGTGGCTAGTCCGCTTTTTGGCTTTGTGTTAACCAGGAAATGGAGAATAGGAAAGGCCCCTTCTAACCTCCAGTCGCTTGCAAACTTCATAGAGTGTTCTTAGCTTATTTTGTGACTTTATGAATGCTTAGCATTGTTGGCAGTGTAAAACAATTCTGCAATGGCTTTACTTTCTCATCTTGGTGCTTTATGTTGAAACTGAACAGTTTATGATAAAAATAAAAGTTGTCTTCTATGGACATTACTTTCAGGTAAAGTTAAAGCTTTACAAGATAAACGCACTTGATTTAAAAAAGAAAATAGAAATATGTCCAGATATTTCTGCCCCACTCTTTATATATATATCTACAAAATGAAATTTTTCCCCCCAATTTTTGACAATTTTAATGAACAACTGTAGGTCTTTTGGGGCATATTAAAGAGTCAAAATGAATCTTTAATAATATAAATGATAATTATTATGTCCCTTATCTAATTTCTTCTAGAAATTAGACATTTTGTAATAATAAAGTGTAGATAAGAGTGCTCTAGAAGAAATTATTATTCTTCAAAAAGTTTCCTTTTTTTAAGCTCAATAAACTCAATTGAAGTAAGAATAAGTAAAAGTATTTTTAAAGACTAATTATGTGTACGTACATATATAAATCTCTGATAATTATCACATTCATGGTTAATTAAAAAACATAAATTTATATTCGTATAAAAGTATTATATAAGTATTTCTTATGTAAATGTATTTTTTAACAACTATTGACGTATGCTTCTTCCACTATGCCTTTTTAGGAATAAAAATTCTATATCAGGATGTGTGTAATATACCCTTTTTTCATTATTATTCGATGTAATACAAAGGAGAAACTACAAAAAAAAAAAGAGAAAAAAAATCAAGTTAACTCGATATTAAGTATATTGTCTTAACACGAACTCAACTCAACGCAGAAATCCCAAATTCTAACTTGACTGAAATCGAAAATTTTGAATCAAATCCAACACTTTTTTTTTTGCAATTTTATTTTTGCACTGGTTTCTTACTAACCCATATAACTATGACATATATTATGAAATGTAAGCAACATGCTTGTCTCCCCTTAATTTGTTCTTTTCCTTTAGAAAATATATGTTGATTTAAATAGAGTGACATAGTATCTTTATATTTCATTAAGTACAGCAACATGATATTTAGAGCTGCATAAAATATGACTTACCCGTATGTAAAGATCAAATAAACCGGAAACTGACATGAAAACCCTGACGATATTAAGAATATTTGAGAAAAAAACAGCTTAGCTTCCACGGAGTTGCATTAGATAAGCTGAAAGTAGCTATAAGAGGTAGGATATAAACACAAATCCCATTTTGTAAGATTGGGAGGGCATAGACATGAATTACTCCAATAGCAATCCTCAAATCTAATCCAATTCCAACAATGACATACTTTTATATCCATCCAACAATTTTTTGTTACTTTTTGAGTTTCATAAGTAGATATACTGGTAATACATTCATTCATATTTAAATATAATATCTTCAAGAATTAGAGAATAATTAATTATATCAGCTTTGAAAAAATATCCCACCTTTAGACATTATATTTTTCATTCTTTAATTTATTTTTTGTGTCATCAAAATTCCAAACTGTCATCTTTATGAGATGTAAAATTTTGTGTGTAGGAATATAAAAGTCAAAAAATGCTCATACGTTTCATAAAACAAATACAGTGAGGCCATCAGCTTTAGCTATCTTAAATGTAAGCTGAATTTTTAGGGTATCAGTATATACAAGGTAGGGCAGGAACTGTGAACATCTTCTTAATCCATGTTAGGATTTTCTTGAACCTCTGGAGCCTTCTGGCTATCACACCCCATGTCCATAGGGACGTGGCGTCCTTATGAAAGGAATTAATCCCAAGTTCTGCTTAATAACCCTCCTGATGGTCCTAGGAGCCACAGAGAAGTCGTTGGTGAGGCAATTCATCGACTTAGTGGAGTCTTCCTTTTTATTCTTCTCCAAACTTAACAAGAACTTTGCATTCTTCTTTAAATTATGCCTCCATTTCTTGACATCTTGGAGAGTTCTTCTTCATTATTTTTCATCTTGGCCAAATTAAAAACCAGGCTCCAAGAACAATTAACAATTTCCGTAATCTTCATTGTATTAACTACAGCATCTAGGAGATCTGAGATACGCTGCCTTTTTGCTTGTAGCTCACGTTATGAAATGACTATATGATTATCTTAGTTTGTTTATGTAAAAAGAAGAGCAGAAACAGATTATTAAAAAAATAATCCCGACACCTTTTCATAGTAGTGAGAAAATCAACGATAATAAGCAGTTCACGTTTTACTGCCCTACCATTTCTTATTTTTACTAATAAGATGGGCAACACTTTGAAGTCTTTTTCTCTGATTGATGTTGAAAGAAAATAAATAAATGCAGTTTATGAAAAAAAAAAAAAAAATACAAACTTCAGAATAAAATAATTCAGGAATGTAAATTATAGTAGGAAAATATTTATTGATATATATATGGCTTAAATAAATTTATTTCATGGTTTCATGCACCAAGTATTCTAATTTAAAATGTTTTTGTCACCCATTAATACATTGCAAATTAACTAAATAGTTTTTGTAAATATGTTTTATGTCAATTAGTGAAATAAGTATTAGTCTGCAAATGCATTATAACTTCATATAATGTTTTTGTATGAAAGGTGGCACAAACGACCCTAAAATTCTATATATTTATATATTATTTACTTACATTGTACTAATTTTGTATTGATAAGAATTATATATCAGAAAATATCATGCTTCTTTTAATCTATGAAGTAATATAATTACATGATTCGACATCATAACTTCCTTTTTCCAAAAGGAAATGACACAAAGTTATTTAATCAAAAACGTTTTATTTAATAATGATGTATTATGAAGCCAGTCAAATACACTATTTTTATTAGTCCACCGCAAGTTGTACTTAAACGTAACTAAATTTCTAGGCTAAAATTGAAAAAAAATATATATATACTAGATAATACTGGGTGAATCAATCTAATAAAACTTCTTTTTCTAATAGGCAATAAAACAATTTGATTTAATTAACAAAGTTTTTTTTTAAATGTACATATTTGAGTATAGGTTTACATAGTTTTGAAAATAAATTAAGAAAGGTTACGTCGCCCATTTTCCATACACTAAATAAATCAAACTTGGGTATTTAAATATTTTCCATTTTTGTTTTTCTTCGAAGAACTTCTCGTTGAGAGGTTTTAAGGTATGAATGTTTCATACAATAAGCTGAATAATTTTGTTTGCAAAATATCGTATCATATAACTTTGTAAAAGTAGTTGTTTAAGTAATTAGCTTTTGGCAATTCCGAAAAGGTATTAAAAATATTACTTTTTCCAAAATAGCTCCATTTTCAATTATCCAATTTGTACAAATTTAAAAATCTTGTATAAACAGAATCTGATAGTAACTGTTGCTATAATGTGGAGTTATTTGTGTTTAATTTTTTTGTACATTTCAAATTCAAAAAAAGGATTTCAAAAACTTCTATTTCTTTTATTAGAAATTGAAGAAATTAACTCATTTTTCTAAATGGCGACAATAAAACCTCAAGAAATAAGTTGCAAATAGTTTAAATATTCCATCAAATCATTGTGTGGCAATCATTATTTTCGAAGGGAAATCTACAATTCTCACTATGATATTGACTGACTGTATTTCAAAAAAACTTTATAATCTAACATTCACAATAAAATATCACTCATATGGCTACTACTTTTACAGCCTGATACCATGAATGATAAAATAGGAAGTTATGTTGCCACTTTCTGTTTTTTTTAAATTTTTTTTTGTAATTCTACTTGAAAGCAAATGTAGACAAAGAATAGTTACGTATGAATTATTTTTACAAATTAAAAGTATTTTTTTGACTTTTTTTTCTGTGTTTCTGGGTGATAATCTGTATTGACCTCTATTATGAGCCTTTTATTTAAGTAAATGGTTGATTACAAAGAAAAAGTCAATGAGTGGGAGTCAAGAAAGTAAAAAAAGTAAGAAATATTTTTTTCACTCAACATAAATGAATATTTAATATAAACCTGTTACACGAGGTGTGTTCAAAAAGTAAGGGGACTTAATATTTTTTAGGAAAAAATAATAATTAATTCATCACTATTTTTGTTTTTGTCTTCAATAAAATCCACTTCAGATGCAGTACACATGTGCCAACGCTTTTTTAAATCCTCGAAGCACTTCTTATAAAACTTTTTGGTATAGTTTTGAGCTCTTCCAGAGTTGCAACCTTTATCTCCTCAATTGTTGCAAATCTCCCGCCTTCTATAGGTCTCTTCACTTTTGGGAACAAGAAAATCCGGTTAATATAGGGGCTAAGGCATAATTGTGGTGTTGCTTTTGGCCAAAAAATGTGACGATTCATTTACTCACAATTAAGCAGTTTCGGAATAAACTGCGCTGACATTTTACTTGTTTTTTTAGTTATCATCCTCAAAACGTTCGAAAGCACAAGCCAACCGATATGTCAATATCCTCAACCAATTCTCTGATAGTGATTCGACGGGTTTTAAAAACAATTTTCTCTGCTTCACTGTTGTTGTCGTGCTTGGGTGTTCTGAGAGAGGCTTGTTATTAGCATCTTCCCGAGCATTTTGAAAGAGTTTGTACAACTTATATACAGTTTTTTAATCTTAACAGTTTCCCCGTACGCCACTGTTAACATTTCAAGTGTTTTGGAGAACTTACTTTTATTTCATTTTTTACAAAACATTTGATACAAATTATTTTATCGGGTTTTTTCGATATTGTCAAACACGCAAAAAACTTCGAACTTCTCACAAACAAACTTAGCATATCATCTGGGATCAGCTTCAAATGTTAATGATTTCCTGTGTATTTCACAGCTCCTAGCCATTTTACTTGCATTGTACTTGGAATATTCAGGTTAATATACAAGTGTAGGAGTAGTAACTCCTTCAGTTCCGTTTCTTTAGTCTTACTCAATTTTGGTAAAAGACAGATATAATATATAAGAGAGTAGTTTGCGATTCAATACTTTGGTCTTTATTCATTTACACATACGACCATACCAGTATTCAAGCAGGTCTACAGCGTTTAAATAATCTAATCTACTGACTTTTAAAAAATATACTGTTTTTAAACCTACACAGATAAGCTTCAAATTTTAGAAAGGTCATAATAAGCAAACTATCAAAAAAAAAGGCCTTATTTTCTTATACTACTCCAATAAGGATTGAAAATAATGACGGTTGCTGCCGAACTGAAGGTCAGCAAAATATCACTATTCGAGTTAAAATAAAAGCTAAATGTCATTATGTGAATTGTACAGTATAAATACCATTCAGAATGAATATAAATTGGTGCAAAAAATTGAATATTTCGTTATGAACTCTGCAAAAAAAACAAAAAAAAATCACGACTGAATAGAAAATCTACACGCAAAAATATATCCTATAAACTGAACTTGTGTCAACTGACCCCCTCCCGCCAAATGCCTTTAAAAAAAAGCAAAAATAAATTTATTGATAGGACGATTTCTAAAAAATTATCGGTTACGATTCTTATAAAAGTTAACAATTCCAACTATTCTATCTGATCCTAGCATTATTTATTCAACTACTAACGGTTTTAGAGTATTTTACATCTTATCATATTTTTACTTTCCTGTAAAAATCACTGGGTAGAGCTTTATAAGTATACTTGCACACTTGTAGGTCGACCGATGTTACACTACTACTAGCGAGTCTAACGGGTTTGCCAGTTAAGTAAAATGATCATACAAATTTAGAAAAGTTTGGTATTTTCAGAGATATGAGATAACATACAATAGTTACATTTACAAAACTTATTGTAAAAATAAAACAATTGCTGCACCGACGGCATGCCTTTAAAATACATTTCTTTACGTTCAATTTGTTTATTTTTATTTTTTGAGCATATGTTGATCTCATAATTTTTTTAAGTCAAAATTTATCTGTGTACATATTAATAAAATATTTTAATACATATAAGAATCTTATATATATATTAAAACTATACAATAAAGGAATATACCTTTAATAGATAGTAAGACGCGAGTTCTTTTATTTGTATGTTCCATTTAGACATCCCATAGTTAATTAATAATGATTATGTTTTTTTAGACTTTGTTTTTTTGGCCCTCAAAATGGCCGACATCATGTGAAAACACTCCATAACCTTGTATAAAAACAGTATTTAAAAATTTTAAAAATCAAATGTGTGTTCCTAAAGCTCTGTCAGGTACTGCTCTAGAGACTAAAAAAATTCATTGGCTCTTCACATCATTTTAATTTTTTTAAAGCTAAAAATGTAGTAAGTTCATTCTCAGGTAGGAAGCATCCAAGTATTCAGTAACGACTTGTGGGTGTGCTTTTGAAAAACTGAGAGTAAAAATAAGGGTACCTTTTTGAGTTATCCTCTATTACATTAAAATAATCTTTGTCAGTTATCAGTTCACAAATATTAACTCCGGGAAAAATTTGTAAGACAAAAGTCATAAATTCAGACGGTCGTATCTTTTATCTTAACGGAAATATTTCATAATTCTTTTTTCATAATATAGAAAAGTAATGAATAGGTAAATACCGGCGGTTAATAATTAAATATATGAATTGGAGTAGTAGAATTGGAAATCACAACTGATTTTACCGATCACTATTCCAAAAAAACAAATGATTAACTCATTCCAATCAATTGTCAACATGAGGGATTATTTCAGTTGGCATAAAGTTGGCGTACGTAATTGTTAGGGTTTTTTTGTGATACAGTGATTTACAAACAATTATTGATGTTGTTTATGGAATTTAATTCTTAAGTTGTTTCATTTAGTACTTACTTATTTAAAATAAAAGCTTTGTACTCAAATAAACCATCCTTGCCAACTACAGAAAATACCATGATAACAACTTCATACAAAAAATAAATGTTTGGCAGAGATAGACTTAAATTCCTATTAAGATATGGCTTATATATATTTTTTAAGTACCAGAATATTTTTTTATAAAAAAATACTTGTGCTGTATTCATTCTAAATTTCATATTTCCATTATTGTACTCATTGAATCTCCGAATTTATTTCATTTGTAACACGCATATATAAAAAAGCAGAAATAAATTTGTACAAAAATCCTACTTTTTCTTTTTCTAAAATTATGAGATACTTTATGTATTAAAAATATATAACATTAAATATATATTCTAAAATAAATTGAGTACCATACCTTTTCTTTATATAAAGGTCGTTATATTACAAATTGTATTTTAAATTCCAATTTTTTTTCCTTCTCTTCTAAACAATTATTTCCAACTGTCAACTTTCCAAAGTTTCACAAAAATTCTTTTAACAAATAAAGACCAAAGTTAAGATTTTTCTACATTGCTAATAAAACCAATTTGAATATAAAATATGCCTGTGAATATTTAATTTGTTTGAACTTTAATTTGCAAACGATGCTCATGATGAAATAAATAATATCTTTCTCTAATACTTCTTACATTCAATATAAATATTTGTATCTATATTTAGTGATGTAAATCATGTGTATTTTTTATCTAGCCCACTTTTTTGAAATTCGTAGTCTAAAGAATGAATTTTCTTTTCCTCCGTTGTATTCATTATTATTTTACTCCTAAGTAGTAAACTTATTTTCCTACAATTATATTTAAAACCTGATTGAACATATGCATTTTCTCACTTCACTTTATATCAAACTACACTTTCTGTCAATGTCATCCAAAAAGATAAATTTATGAGATTTTTCAAGAAAAGGTCCATTTTTACTCATTTTTTACTTATAAGGAATTTTTTTCAATTACAAAAGCTATACAGACAAAATTAAAATATTCTTTTTAAATCTAATAACATTTACCTACAATCTTTGTATAGTTTTATTCTTATTTCATATTTTTTAAGGAGAAAAAATGTCAATATATATATATGTCATCTAGGTAGATTTTGTAAGTAAGTATCATTTAAATTTATGTTTCTCTAAGTGAAAACAATCTATAATACACCATCTTAATCATAGGGTAAAAATAAATTTGAGTTTTGTTATTTTAATTTGTTTAGTCATATCTTCAGTGAAGTTGATGAAAAGCTTTGACTCATGTCTTGGCATAATATTAATTGAATGAGGAAGTTTATTTACTTCTTTTATTTCTTATTGAGTTGAATATTTATTACCTATAATTATTACTTTATTTTTTGATAAATTAATATTTAAAATAATGGACCTCTCTATTCAGAAGCATACTATAACTAAAGAACAAGATAATATACAACTAATCTTCTTTAATGCCTATATTGAATGACTCGGAGAGTTTGCAATAAAATTATTTGTCTGTTTTTAAGATAATCGATATAGTATTTATAATTTTCCATTTTTTTATTGGGCCAAAAAGAAAATTGTTTGAGCTGCAATAAATCGACTACTACTCCAAATTTGCAAAATTTGTATAAGAGTAACAGTGTAATACTACATTATTATTAAATGATCTTAAATTTTCAAGAATAAAAATTTGAAAAATAGAAATTTTATTATGGTTGTTCAAATTTTGGACACAAGCACTTGACGAGGTAAAAGTTTATACAGAAAAAAATAACATTAATAGTATTTTGGTAAAACGAAAACTTTAATAGATCAAATTTATCCTTTATATAACACAAAAGTAACACAAGTGTTTACACAATTCCAAAAAACAAACAAACATGTTATTTAAACTTTTCAGAGCATTGATTAATTTTTAAAAAATTACCTACTTTTAAGTAACATTTAAATAACTTTCTAAATCAATTATATTTATTGAGTAAATACTTCTTCGAATAATTTCGTATAGCTCTTAAATTAACCAAAAATAATTTTAAAAATTTAAATGAAAGTGGGTTTAAGTATTTTACCTAAAACTTAAGTTTCGGTAGAAAATTAATGAACATGAAAAAGCTTACTCCGAGGTAATTAATTCAAAAATCAGTCAAAGCTCATTATTGAGTATATTCGCAACACACAAAGAGACAAAGGTATACAACCCTTTATTAAAGTGTAATCACACATGTCAAATAATAAAGCTTCGAAAGTTCATATGTAATTCTAGAAATATGTACTAAAAATGCTGTTCATTAATCTATAATTAAAGCTATTACTATCTAACGCGATTCTCAGATTTTTGCTGCTGAATTTTTAAAGTATTATTAATCGCACATGTCAAATGGCAAAGTTATTTTTGTATAAGTTGAAACATCAAAAAGTATTAAAAAAACTGGTAATCTATGCAGAAATAGATAAATTCAGAAGATGAGTCAATGCACAGAATTGGGGGTATTCAAACCAATTGATCTAGTGGCGAAACGAACAACACATTAGATAAATATTCTAACAGAGTTGTGTTCTTATCCTGTGCATGGAAAATTGCTCTGGAGAAACTTGTCAGTGTGGAAAATTGTCATTAAAAAAATTTCATGTTATTAAATAAAAAAATGAGAATACCTCGTTTCAAAACTTATTTTGTGCAATTGCCAGATCATCAAAAAAATAAAAAAATATTACCTACACTTTACAAAGCATATTAAAATTACTTAAAAATGAGCCCCAAGTCCATGGGTCGTTTCAAACTACAGTATGTACACCATGCAGACTAAAACCACTACCGCCACTTCAAAAAGCATTTACCCCTTACTTCAAAATAAACCCCAGGCTCATGGGTAGAATAGGGATACAGTAAAAACATAAAACATGTTAAAGACCCCTACTGCTGCTTTACATACAAAATAAACACCTTCTAAATGCTCAAAAAAAAAAAAAAAAAAAAAAACAACTCAGGGACTGCAGGTTAATTAAGATGAATCCTAACCCATGATTATTAACCTGATAAGTCTCTTTGCCGTTGCCTCTGTCAACCCATGGTTCCAGGGTTCATTTTGAAGTATGATTTGTAAATTGTTAGCAGTGGTTTTTAACCTGCTTGGTGTCTTTGCCGTAGCCTTAATTAACCCATGGGCCTAGGGTTCAATTGTAAGTATTATAAGGGATCCTAAATGCTTTGTGAATCCCTTCTATTCCATTAAACAGGTTTCGGCCTTGGGTATTGTGATTATGTTAGTAAATTAGCAATTTTCTCCAGGGTAATTTCCTCCGATTGGTAATTTTCCTAAAACCGTCCAAGCAACATCTTTTTGTACGTTGAGTATATATACTTGAATATTAGTGCATAACTAACTACGTATCCCCTTTCAGTTTAATTAAATTCCGTGAAGGAAAAAACAAGTTGCATATGCCATGAAGGAAAATAATCTAAAAAAATACGACTATTATGTGGATCATAAAAAGCGACATCTTGTATAGGAAAACATATATTAATAGAGAAATGATTCTACTTAATCCTACGTTAGTGAACAAAGATATTGCTGTTAATTCCTTTGAACCTATATTTTATCGCCAATATTTTTCAGTATACTCCTAACATTTAATTATATAATATAGAATTATTTATTTTTCTTGACAATACCTTCTTATGTAATTATTTGAATGTTAGAAATATTTAATCGAAGTTTAGAAAAATTGATTAAAAAGTCAATCATTTGTTTTTTCTTTTGATATCTTGTATTCTTCTATTTTTTAATGTTAGAATTGAGGCGTTTCAATTTAGCTACAAAAATGTAGTAATACAGTATTATTATATATAATAAATGTGACCCCCATAAACACGAATGAGTACTAATATGATTCCCTAAATTCAGATTAAGTAAAAATATTTTATGTAAAATAAAAACAAAATGTTTTTTCTATAAGAATAACAAATTTTACCTATTTTAATGAACCTCTCTACTGATGTATTTTATTTTATTTTAAAATAAGGGTTTATTTTTTCTCCATTTCTAATATATGGTAAAAGTATTTTTAGTAATTTAATAGTTATTTACGATTGTAAAATGAATTAGTTAATCATACAAAATTTATTTGACAACATAATAATTATAATAGTTAAACTGTTTATTATGTTATTATATACACTTTTTTTTTTTGGGGGGGGAGGGAGGGAGGTTTTTTTTTTTTACCCAGTTGATTAACTGCGATATAAATAAGATGTTTACTAACAAAGGGCTTAGCTAAGCTCTGCATTTCACTATTTTGTTGTTAAGTGTTAATGGAGACTTATGCAGTACTAAAAGGTAGTTATATTGCTAAAGTCCTGGAGCAAAACTTCCAAGAGCTTACTAAGAATGGAAGAGCACAAAGTAGACTCACCCTCCCTTATGTATTTATAGGATTTGAAGCAGTATCAACCCTGGTACTTCTTTTGCAAATAGTTTATTTTGCAAATATTATATATAATGTTTCAAAAAGATTTGTTTTCTTTAGTATTTTTTTGCACTAAAAATCTTGTATAGTTTTATAGAAAAACAATACAATATGTGTAAATATAAATAAAAAGAATGATACTTTAGAACCTACCTCAGAATACTTTTAAATAAAATGCACAGAAAAATTATACTTTTTTTTATTGGTATGACAAAAAAATGCACAGAAAAACTAAACAACACGGAGGAAAAAATAGGTCGTGACTTTAGTGTTATTATGTAAGATTTTTGTCTACGGTTGCAAATATAAATGTAAATAACATTTTCTTATCTTTAATCATGTACAGGGGTTGAGTTTATTTAGTGGTACACATTTAATTGTCAGAGGTTTTATGAGAACATTTATTTGCCAAACTTTTCTGAAAATAGTGTATGCCACAACTTTTATTCAAAAACCCCCAGCTCTAGTAATTCCATTAATACAAGGCATAAATCCCTTGCAGACTGTGGCTATGTATTTAGACTTGAGCTTGGTTCACTCCTTATTGATAGAAGCTTCTTGAGACTGGATATTCCATTGAAGAGAAGAACAAACCTACTCTTCCAGATGCACCCAAATATATTAATTCAAGGGCTTATCATCTGAAGAGGAGAAAACTGCATGTTGAAATCCTCAAAGTATGGAAAGTTGTTACTCAAGAAGGCCTAACGTTGACATGGACTTTGTCTGGAATAAAAACAAAGTTGACCCTGGACTTTTCTTTGGCCAAGCTAGCACTTTCTTATCCAAAAATCATGAAAGCATCTGCATTGAACTATTCCTTCCTCTCCACGAAAATGGGAGGGTAGACTCCACAATACTCAAAACAATGATTCTGGCTTTATTTTTTGATCTGACGATATGTATAAGCTGGAACTGAGACATTGTCTGGATGTTTGGTTATGATGTAGCAGCTGTTCTGCTTATTCACACTAAAAAAATAATCATCAGAAAAAAGCAAAACTTTGCCTTATCTTTTTTTTTAGCCTAGTGAAAATTTAGATTCTTCTTTGCTCTGGCAAATAATCTCAGCTTGATCTGTTCAGAGATCAGATGCCTTGTTGTCTTACTCTGTGATTTTGGACCAATGTCATTCCGGGTTGAAAATAATCAAATGTGTAACACTAGATAATATCTACCCTGTATAAATGTGTAAAAATCAGCTGAGACTCTATTTGAAAATATATGCCAATTTTATGTACCAACATATTTAAAAAAAAAACATTATGGCTAAAATTTTTTACAAAACATAATGTAATGTCTTTTTTTTAGTATAACAAAGTATCACATATGTTATATCAACTAAACATTAAAGATTTTTTTATGACAGCTTTTAGTCATTTTTTTGTAATTAAAATTTGCATAATCTATGTTAGTGTTGTCATGATACAAATATTGTTGTACTGGTTTCGTTACAAGCATTTGATATTTCAGAACTTTTCAATGATTTTCAACTAACAATGATATTTATATATATATTGAATAAGTAAATTGTACTTAATATACTCAGAAATATAGTCTAAAACTTTAATTTTTTCTTTTTTCTTGATAAAATTTTGTCTCATCAATTATTGCATAAATATTACCTTTAGAACTTATGAACAGCCTCTAATTTATTTATATTATTTTTTTATAATATAGATGGAGATACAAAAAGATAGAATCTTTTTTTAAGCAATATCAAAAAATTAATGTGATATGTTTCTTAATAATTTAAACAAAACAAAAAAATATTTTAACAACTTATAGCATTAATGATTATTATTACTTTAGACCATAATTTGTGTGCAGATTCAAATCATTGAGTACACATAATTTTTTACTGTGGGTACATATCATTTTTTTTGCATGTTGGAACTAATTTACAAATGCTTATGTGGAATATCTCGGTTGAAATCTACAAGGCTATTAAATATTTTATTTATTAGATAGATACTTTATAATTTGTACTATTTTATAATGAGTCAACACTTACCAGAGTTGTTTCCAAGTAGTCGTTTGGGTTGACAAAGAAATAGGATTAAGGAGCAAAGAACTTTCATCATGATCATAATGTATTTGGAAGGAGATGGTCAGCTGAAATGATAAGGACAAAAAAACAAATTAGTCATTTTTATAAGAATATAAATTTGTTGTGGATCTGGATTTATTGGGTTCAGTAGCATAATTTCCTTTTACTAAGAAGAAAAAAAAACAAGTTTTATAAATTAAAAAGTTTTATTTTTGTTTATAGTCATAGTTGATATTTAAAATTTTGTTTTATATCAGATCTCTCATTGTCCATACATTGAATATACCCGACTTTGAATGTATTAATACTTATAGATTTTTTTGTTTCTCTTTAAATAACTTTTCATTAAAATAACTTAGAGGCATCATTATGTAAAACAAAAGGATACAAAATTTTATTAGCAACATATATTTTACTACAACTGTTTGTTATATTAGTTTTTTTTGGCAATTTTGCATAAATCTTACAAGTGTTGGTCTTTTTCGAAAAAAAATCATGTTTGAAGTACTCAATTTCAACAAATTACATCAATTTAGAATTTATGGCTGTCACTGGATTTATATTTAAGATTTTAAAATGAATGGAATACTTAACAAATGATATAAAATTGAAATGAAATAGTTAATAATATTTGTTCAACTTTCTCACACATAATTAATTTATTTTTCTTTTTAGGGTTTATTTTATACTATGTAAAAAGTAAGTTCACTAACGGAAAATAAAATGAATATCTAATATGTGTAAATCCAGAATAAATAAAAGGTTCTGTTTCCCCCCAGATTTGTATCCCTCTGGCGGAATCACACATTTATTATTGCTCACTTTATCATTTATCTTATGATGATTACAACAAATTTCATTTACGGAGGATCAGTCGTGTTTTGGATCAGCATCTACATAGAATTATGTATGCTCAAAAATCGCCGTCTCTATAAATTATTTGTTCAATATTTATCCCCTCTAACATTTTTCATTTTGAAAAATTATGACCTTTTTTCCTTTTTATAAACACATTTTTTCAACGTGTATTTTTTTAAATAACAGATTTATTTTTGTTTAATTTTAGTGCTCCTACGTCACTGCATAGGGTCAAATAGAAAATTACCATGAATTTTATATTTTCCCACATTATGTTATAATATTTTTTCATATATTTATGTGGAGTAAAAACCAAATATGTATTTGATTTTTGAAAATATTTTGTTGAATATAACTTAAGTATGTGAGCACTTTAGAAAGGGAGGGGGGGGGGAATCACAACATAAATTTACTATAATATAACTGAGTCAAAATATTGTTGTTTTTTTCTTTTATTAAATAACCCCCTAATTATATATTTTTATTCAAGAGACTACAAATATTGAAGTGCACAATATGCTTTAAACAACTGCTTCCTATAAAAATATTAAATGTCGTAAAAAGATATTGCTACCATATGTATTTATTATCGCAAAAGATCATGTAAGAAGAAGAGTTTATTGTTGCCTTACAAATACATTTAGCTTGTTAAAAGGGAGTTCTACCATCTCTACATAGTTAAATGTATAATCATAGCGGGACATTTGTAATAGTTGAATTGCGTGCGATATAATGTTTTGATTGAAGGTCGCAAATTGAATTTTTAAAAAAAATATGTTTTTATGTACTTTTGTAAATAACTTCAATAAAAGAAGAATTTATAAAACATTATTTTCAATAGGTTTTTTTAATCGTTAGTGAACAGTTACTCTTAATATCAAGTAACACTTAGTCTTTGCATTTCTTTACTAAAAATAAATGCAAAATATTTCATTTTAAGATTGTTTAATGACATAACCCAATCAAATTAATTAATTGATTAAGCTAAGAAGTTGATAAATTGATAAATGAAACTCAAGTTAAATAAATATATAGTTTAATTAAATTTTTTGACTCACATCCGATGAGGAAGAAGGATCAAGACTTACATTATTTTTTTGATCACTATACAATTGATTGATACCGTTATCATAATCAATAATTAGGATAGTTCTATATTGAAAATAATGAATGAACTTTATTTCAAAAACAGGAAATATTTAATTATTAGATATATCTTCTTAATACTTTCTACTTGATTAATAACCAATGGCAAATGTGGCCAGTTATTGTTTAGGAAGTAGAGTCAATCCAACAACAAAATTTGTATTTATATGATACTGTGGTTTACCTACCGAATAGTGATCATAGCTATTAATCAAAGTTGCAAAATGAAATACTTATAAATACTTGAGGCTTAAAAATTTTAAGCTACACTGTTACGTTTTCCCGGATATCAAACTTTTTCTTTGTATTTTAAAATTGGAAACGGTGTTAATAGAAGGTTTAAAATTCAATCATTACAACCTTTTAATGATAATAAAATAACTTTGTCAAATGAATCGAAGAAAATATTATTGGTGGAAGATTTTTAGTTTTTTTCGAGATATTCCGAATATTGGCACTTTGCTGGATGATTAATTAGACGGTAAAGTTTCATTATGTGGAGGAAGTTTTGAGTTTGTTTGAGAGGGGAGGGACTCGGAGCCGATTGTCAACTGAGGGTTGAAGCCAGATAAGATCTCATCTCATTATGTAAGGAACGACAATTTTTTTGTATTTTGGCTTCCTCTCTTATACCACGGATCGAGTCCTCTGCTATAAAAAGACAAACTCATAAGCTAATAATGGAACCCTTCCTTGTACTTTAATGATCTTCCAAAGGGTCAATTGTCTGAATATCTTGAAAAAAAGTGGAGATCTTTCTCCCATTTCAATGAAATTTTCCTCACGTCGCTTAACTTCGTTTTGAGAAGTTATTTTCATTGTTTTTGAATGTGGCAATAATTAAATTTCAACTTATTGCTTAAACGTTCCTCATTTGTGATTTTGAAATAGAAAGTATTACACACTGGCCAACGAATATAGTGTATATAAACTTTTTCCCAGCCTCATGTCGCTTTTTAGATACCACAATTGACTTATCTTCGTCCAATTCTCATTTGTTAATTTTCGTTTTTATATAAATAAACAGATCATATTTTTCCCAACTATATTCATACCCCTATGAATTTATATTTAGACCAATCAAAATGGTTTTCCCTCTTATTGTGATTTTATTTGGAAAGTTATTTTCTAATAATTAGGTTTAATTATATTTTTTTTTCAAATAAAGTACAAAAAAAAACAATAATTATATATGTACTTACCTTCATATTTCTATGTAAGAAAAACTTTTAATAATTTCTTTGTCTTTCTTATAATACTTTTTAATATTTAAAAGCATAAATTGTAGTTATTTATTATGAGGAAAAATAATAGTACATATTGAAAGGGATATCAGCTAAAAATGGACACTTTTTCTATCTAATTTTAACAATTTTTTGGGACACAAATACCATATCAGAATTATTCTAGCGAGAAGTTTTTAGATATAAGGGAGAACAAGGTAAGTTGTAAATTCATACTACGGTTGACAGCAAGGCACTTCATTTTTTTTTTTAATTATGCAGATTAAACCTGTTTGATCCTCTTCTAATTTGTTTATACTATCACCAATCTTTTTGTATTCAATATTTTTCATGGGGGATGCACGTGTTAAGATCAATATGGAATTTAGTTTTACCTCTTCTCCATTGTAAATTTTAGTAAGTTGTTCAAAATTCTTCGATGATTTATTTTTTAATTGTCCTTTATTTTGTAATAATACTACACTTAACAAAGAAAACATGTTTGTTTTTGTTTAAAATTGTTTATTTTTAAAAAAATTCTTATTTTATTTTGCATAATGTAGCGAAATCCATACAACAATTTTTAAGCCATTACTTAGCTTGAAATGCATTTTTTGCCATCAAGAAGCAGTGTAAAACACAATTTATTTTTACTAAGTATCAATGACGCAAATTTAAACAAAAATGTTATATTTAATTTTGGATCAATCTAAAAAAAAAAAAAAAAAAAAAAAAGCTGCAGTTTTATCGGTCCAGGGCTAATACAATTTGCAACTCTTAGGATTGATTCTTATAGGTTTTTATGGCAAATAAAATAGTTCAATAACTAAGCCACAAGAGGTTTGTGGCTACAAACGAATAATACTTAAGTATTATACATTTCTAGCTATCGTTTATTATTTTCTTCATTTCTTAATTAATCCTAGCTAGGAGTAAAGAAAATAGAAACATAGCTATTATCGTAGGCCTTAAGGACCAACTGATCGGTCCTTATGATCACTGAAGTGTAAAAAAAAAAGATAGTACCAAAAAATAAAAATACCGAAAAGAGGATAAAAAGACGGATTTGGTAATCGGATCCCTTTCCTATTTTAGGTCCTAATGTGAATTGACCACTCCAAAAGGTTACAAATACTTTTTTCTTACAAAACAGTTAACAATTTCCTAACTGGCATAACTTTGAACCAATATATTATTTTTATGGTTTACAGATATAACAGTAATTGTACGATCATCACAACGTGTTTGGGTGTCTTCAAACGCTTTGAGACAACTTTTAATTATAATATGCTCATAGGTAACCAATGATAGCCAAATATCGATTCTATAATCCAATGGTGTATTTAAACACCCGAGTATACAAACTAGTTTAAAAATTAAAATATATTGTAACTTTTTTTTTGGCTTATCTACATAACATCATTTTTTATTTTGATATAAAGTTCTTTATAAATCGATATTTGTAGGGTTATTCAAGGAATTAGATTAAAAGAAAATATATGTGGGCCTAAAACATATTTTTTTGCGTATTTTATTTTTATTCTTGTGTTGCATTTCAAATCACAATAGTTAGTGATTATGTGTATAAAATTAGACAATTATAGATCCTTTAAAAAAAAAATACATATTTCCAATAGAAAATAGTTATTTCATCTAACTTAGACAACCATTTTTATATTTTATTTTTGTGGGATAAATTAATAGTATGTTGCCTACTAATAAAATAATAGTTAAGGAATATATTTTATGCATCAAATTTTTAAAATTTGTTCATAAATGAATGTTCCATGACCCAAAAAAATGAGCAAATGCACAATTTTACTTCGTTCTCTATTTCAAAAATTTGGTTTATTTTTTTTGAAATGTTGGTTGACATAGTCCAAAAATCTTCTTTTTGATAATAAATAAGAAACAAAATATTTTGTATCGAGTGTAGCCCGGGCTTATTTTCCTGTATGTACAATATACATTGTAAGTTTTTTAAAAGTATTTTTAGAAGTGCAAAAAAAATATATTTCTAAAAAGAACTTTCTTTGTGAAAAATGGACAGTTGTATTTCTAATCGTCATTATTTGAGAAAATCAAATTAATCTCATACATTAAATTTATTTTTTGTAATCCTTTGATGGAGATGGTGTGTTCCTTGTTGTTTTTACACTGATAAATATAGAAATGACCTTATATTTAGGTAGTTTATAAAAGGTTTTTTGGCGAACTGAGTGTTTAAAAAAAAAATTTTTTTTAACAATATCTATATGATTTAGTGTTATTTTTCGGTTTGAAAGATCAAAATGTTAAAAAAAAAACAATTTATAAGAATTGCAGGTACATTTCAGATTGAAAATAAATTATGTATGTTTCTGTATATTTTTTGGAATTGGGGAAAATGCTTTGTAAGCGGAAAAGAAATGACGAATTAGGTAGATTGAAAGTCTAATAAATATCTCACTTTTTAATTAAAGTGACACTAATCTTAGTTTCTCGTAAAGTGATAAGATACTTTGTTATTAAAGCAATAGTATCTTTTACAACTTAATAATCTAAAGTAATTTAAGATTTGTTGGGTTGAAAAATATTATTGTATATTTACTTGTATGTGCCTGCCCGTTCCCCAGACACATGGTGCTGGGACGCATTTGGACACAAAATGGTGGTGGTAAAATTGTTTAAAAATTCAAAAGATAATATTATTCATAACTTATGTTTGTCTATTTGAATGGAATGTTAAAGTACCTAATTTATTCCAGTACAATATTTAAAATACACAAGAACAACTTTTTTTGGGTAGCCTCCTGGCTTTGATAAAAAAAAAGGTTATGTTTGTTAAAATTAATCCTAAACAGGTATTGTGTACGGCAACACTCCCACAGTTGCGCAAACTGTGAAGACAACCCAAAAAATTGCTAACATAAAAAATAATCTTTAAAAGTAAACAATCAACACATAGCTACGTAACAATCATCTCAGTATGTAGCTAAACCAAATTTATGGTTAATCTTTTTTTTCACAAAAAAACTTATTATAATAATCTTTGTAAATTAAACCCTGTTCAATCATAAACTAACCTACTCCTAACTTGTATAAAGTCAATATTGCTTAATATATGCACCAACTACATAACAACTTTAAAATTATTTTACCTCCAAATAAATTAGCATCCTGCGTAATATCCAATGCTTTAAAAGAATGATTATGGCCCATAGATACTTCAAAATATTACCAAAGTAATATTTTAGATTAAATATACAATGAAACTATTTGGTTTTATTGAACAAATTAAATTATTATAAGTTTGGATTTGAATTGCAGCAATCCAATACTAATTAACTGGTTAATGCAATCTCCCCTTCATGTTACTATCTGAAGAATTATTGAACAGATTGAATAATCATAAGTGCTTATCCGAGGCAAATTAACTTGCTAATAAAATCTCGAATTCCTTTCTAATTTTTAATTTTAGCACGCACAATAAAAACTGTTGCAAGGCAGAAAAAAATGGGGGAGGAGGAGGAAGATTCAAAGTGTAAGATAGATTAAACTATCAAGGCTCATTAGTAGTATATAAAATATTGCCCTTTATAGACCACGAATACGGAAAAATACGTTGGGCTATAAAATATGATTTTGTGTTTTTATAGGTAAAAAATATCAGGAATACATAATCTCAATCCAAAATATATTTGAAACTTTCTTTATTCATCTAATGTAGTTATTTAAAACAAATTGCTCTGTTCGACTTATGTACCCAATTTTGTATATATTAAAAATTAGCTTCACAAAGGTATAAGGTATAAGCTATAATTATTTTTGTTTTTATTATGAAATTTAAAGTAAACCATGACTTTATTTTTTGAAATTATATTTTTTAAGATATATGGCCTTGATTTAAAAAAAATTGAAACCATAGAAAGGTAAAACTTTTATTTTGATAACTTTATTTAAATAGTATTTTTTGCACATTTATGATAGTATATTTTAATATAAAAGGGTATGATCGGTGAAATCTTTTTTTTTAAACATGTATATGAAGTTATAATAATTATAAATCACAACATTACTCCTAATTCCAAGCATTTCCACTCAAAGATTTTTTTTGTACACAATTATAAGAGTTTTAGCTTGATACGGTTAAAATAAAAAAAAAAAAATCAAAGACTAGAATACCTCAAAATTCTAAGGTGAAAAAATAAGTTTATGGTATACATATTTTTGTGATAATAAAATGAAAAGAAATAAAAGATAATTTTTGTTGAAATGAGATTTCAATGAGAATGTTTATACTATTAATGTATTAAATATCCATCAAAATCCTACTTTTTTTATCTTAAGGCTACAAAACTCATAGTTGGATTGAGTTACAGATCCAAAGTTTCCCTTCTGAGTTAGCATACTGTCAATAATACCACAAATTATATTTTAGTCAAATCAGTTTCCTCGTGATATTTTCTTATAGGTAGAATAAACTTGTTTTCATAGTATCCTTCAGTTAAAAATCACATTACAATGCAAAAGAATAATATTTTTCGTCGCCCAGGGTTTAATATTACACCATTTTTAAATTTAATTTAAAAAAATATTTAGGATACCTATTGTATCTTTGAATATAAATAATTGACAAAAATGATAGTGTAATTATGTAGAACATTAATTTTTTTTAAATATTTTGTTGGTTTGTAGTCAACAGATTGAAATTTTTTAGTGCATATTAAAGATTTAAGCTAATTTTGCAGCATGAAAATAATTAATAAAAAAACATATAATAAAATTACAAAAAATGTTTTGATAAAACCCCCATAAAATACTGTTCCATGTTGTTAACCAATAGTAATGAATTTCATTTCTGAATATCATTTTTACTGTATACTTATATAAAACAAATCAAATATTTACCTTGCGTTTCTACAAATACTACATGCTTATTCATAAAAATTTGTTCTTTATTTTCTGAGTTATTGTACTATGTGTGACGATACTTTTATTATTTTTGACCCCGTGGATCAAAAAAATTTCGTGTTTTAATTTTACAATGCTTCTTGATGGAGGAAAAAATACCTTTGGAGCTAAGCAATGGCTATAAAAGGGTTATGGAAACTCCGTTCCATAAAGCAAAATAAATAATTAAAAATAGTTATAAAAATAATAATTTAAAAAACAAGTCCAGGACTTTTCAGCCTATGTGCCAAATCTCTAAATATTACCCTGAAATGACTGTAAAAAGTTTGTAGCTATTTTTATTCACGAAATGAATTTAAAAAAAAATGGAAAAACTCATTGTCTCTATTTTAATTTCCATTTACATATATGTTAGAACGTCTAAAGCTTTTATACTCTAAATCAATAGGGATCTTTTAAAAACTTTATGTATGATTGTTTTTGTGCTGATAAACCCTATATTATTTAGTCCTATTTTATACTTTTTTAGCCTAACATTCTTTGATAATGTAATGGAATAAAAAAATAATTTCTTCAATGTAATTCTGCAAATTAAATGTAAGCCTTATAATATGTCACATAGTGATTAATTATGTGCATTTTCTGTCAAGAAATAACACAACTTATTACACTATTCAACGGCCAAAGTGTCACAAAAATGAAATAAATATATTTTTATGGAGTTTTTAAATTAATTTTCAATTTTTGTATATTAGTCTGATGGCCTCCGAAAAGTGTCGCAATAATTTTATTTTTCAGAATTCAAAGATTTTTAAAATGTATGTTGTTGAAATATGGATATATGATTTGAATATGTTTCCGAGCCGAATTTTGAAAGATTATGTATAATACATTTTTTAAATATATTTATCAAGTTTAAAACTCAAGTTATCTTCGTATATTGTAGAAAATGACTTTTTATAAATAATTAAATATCCAAAATTTATAAAAATATCTTATTTGATAGCTGAAGCTGTGAATTTTTATTTAAAACAAAGATATTCATTAAAAACCAGCAGTATCACTGTCAATTTGAGATAAGCTCATTATATTATTTCAAGGATAAAGCTACATTTTATATTGATCTATTGAAATAAAGTCAATCTATTAGCAGGTCATGTGAAGAAGAATGTAGACATAGAGAAAGAAATACAGATATAGATAAAAATACAGATAGTGTGCTAGGAGACAGTATAACTTTAAAAAATATCGAAGTATTCTCTTCTTGAGAGTCGAATTATGAGTTTGGGAAAAAAGAAAGTGAAATCAAAAATATCATCATACATCTATAAAATATGATAGCGTAAATCATGCAATCAACTAAATCCATGCCAAAATCTTAGTTAGAAGGATTGGTTTTGAGAAGATTTGATTCAAGGATTTCCTTGAAAGTGCATCTCTCCCTTTCTGGTTTTTTTCGGAAGGGGTGTAGTTGTCCATTGGATAATTATCCTAGAAAAATAACTATGCAAATTCAGGGGGATTTTTTTTTGAAATTGGAGATGGACCTAAAAGACTTCTCCCCTGCAAACGCCCCTGATCAATATTCCTGTAAATGTGAATTAAACACACTAAAACGTACAAAACTATGTTTTTTACGCAGTTTTACGCATTTAATTTGTCTTTTACGCAAGTAAAAATATTATCACGCCCTTAATTAATTTAAAAGTACGGGCAAAAATTAAAAAAATATATACATACACAACATTTTTCGTACGGATTTAAATACTTCACATTGAATGGATATTTTAGTTAGATATTATATTTAAATTTACTGAATACAATCAAGGATAATAGCATTGATATAATCTTGACTATAATGTATTTATGCAATGTCGCCCACATCCCAGGGTTTAATTAAAAAAACTGTTTATTTTTATAAAAAATACACATTTCATATATTCAATGTTTGAATCATTTATATTTATAAAATGACAGGCAATATTTCAAAGAGATATAACGGTCAATTATAAGCCTTGAATTCAAATATATTGGATACTTGAGAGTGTTAACTGTAGTTTAAAAGCTTTTCTTTATTTAACTGACTTGATTTGGCCCGACATTATATTGAAATTATAATTTAACAATTTCCTAATTCCATGTGGCGGTAAATTTGGGCTACTTTCAGTAAAATTAAGTAAATTTTCCAAAGGATTTATAAAAATCATTTTTTCATTGAAATAAACTATAGATTGTTTGAATATATATTCTATTTTTAACTTTGAGAAGAATTCTTTTAGCTTCCTTTTGAGTTTAGGTGATAGAAATATAGAATTTTATAACAATGACTCAGTATTATTAAGAGTTGGTCATAACTCATAAGTTATATATAACAGATTTTAATAATCAATTATGACTTAATATTTACATGTGGGATTAAAAAGAGATAATTATGAATCATATCGGATATAACTATTGTAATTCTGTGTATAAAAAAAATGTTATTTTCGACTATTTATGTTTTGAACTTTAGCTTAAGAATTTTATGATTCCCTTAGATATTTTAGACAAAAAAAGCCTTGCCACTCCAGACATATATGAAAGTCTTCTCGTTTTTTAATGTTCAATCTAATTTAGTAATTTCATTTGAGGTATTCGACTTTGTAATGGCTCAAAAACTGTACAGCTTCATTTAACGAGCGCGCTTGTGTATGTATGTTTACTGTACATACCTGGTACTACCTTATGATTGGAAAGCTGAATGGAACGAAGATAATGGCTGAACGATGAATGCTGAACAAAAAATAAAAAAAAATGTTGAACAAATACTGAATAGAACGCCGAAATAGCAGAAGGCTTACAAGCCTGTTCTGTCGTATATATTGAATTTATTTAATGTTTGACTTTTTCTTTTCTGGCATTCATCTTTTGATTCGAACGAACGTATTCAGGATGAATTCGTATTATGTACAGATATCCCTTTTTGTAGAAATACGTAAATATAATTAATTCATAGAAAATCCTTGGAGCGGATTCTCCACCTCTCAAAAGGCTGTTGAGGTGGGAATTCAATTGCTGATAGTACTAGATTAGTTAAATTTTTACATTAATACTTCTTCACTGATGCAATCCGATCCCAGACTCGGGATTCCAAAATCAAGCGGGAGTTTCTTTCTCATTTTGAAGTTTTACTGTCTTCTCACTCTGTCTCATTCTCTGTGTTTCTCTCTTCCCTTTCTTCATATGACATCATATGAGCTTTTTTTATAAGATCCATTAAACAAATAGATATATCATTCTAATATTGTGATGACTTTATCACAAATCGACAACAATAAGGATATTTATTGAAGAAAGCTTTTCTTTTAAATTAAATTTCAGCTATTATAATGAGCTTCGGAATATAAAACACCTATTTTCAACTTTCAGCATTTGGCTTTAAGGTATAACATAAAATTTTCTCCTATTTAAAAAAAAAAAAAAAAAAAAAACTTAAATATAAAATTGGCCTATGATAGCAAAAAGTCTTTTGCCTTTTTTGAAGACCATGAGACTATTAGTCAGAAAAGAAAGTAATATTTAGAATTATAGGATTAAGCTTAACTAAAATAAGTATATTAAGTTCCCATCCAGCTAAAAAAATTAAAATAAATAAATAACCCTGATTTTATTGTTCAGTGTGTTTTTCCTATAGAGTTTAACAAATTAACAATTATGATACATGTATAGGGAAAAGAAGCCTTATAATTGAATATATTTTTGAAAATATTTATTTTCTACGTCATCTAATCCATCAATAGTTATATTTAAGTCATCTTTAGAGTATAAAAGTAATCAATAGTATATTTAAAAGTTAGTTTTTTTTTCCTTTATATAATTTTCAAACATTTGCTTATATTTGATAAGCAATCCTCCAATCCAGAAAAATACAGCTTCATAGTAAAAAAAGAAACCAGCATTCGTGATTATTAAATTTGAAAAAAACAAAATAACAACTCAAGTTTTTTTAATATTTTTACTTCAAAGAAACTTATTTGACTCATAAATAATTTGGTTTTTTCTTTACCTAAGAATGTTTAGAATTTTTTATTTATTTTTGTAACGTTTATCGATAATATGTAACTTTAAAATTTTTTAGTCTGTATCTGTCTGGTATTTGTGGCGTATATTCTTTTTTTCTTCATTTCATCTTAACTAGTTAATATTTTTGTATTATTTTTCCGAAGAGTAGTTTTATAGACATGTCTTTATAATTTTTTTTTTAAATATTTATATTTCAAAACTCATAATCTACCATTTCTAAATATTGAAACACAAAATAATTCTATATGATATAATCTAACCAGTCGAAAGAATTAAATAATTATCTCATAATTTATCATTGATAATTGAAAATATTCTGGCTTATTTTTTAGCTAAAATACATTGAATTGTACAATAATTAATCATTATTATCCATAATTTGTACCAATAATTAATATCAATCATTTATTTAACTGTGTCACGTATTTGTCGCGTTGGAATGAAATAATTACATTTCAAGATATTTCATACAATATCATAAATAACACAAGTCAACAAAAAAAATTAAATTCCTGATTAAATTCTAATAACAATTGACTAGCTAATCAGGATCCTTTAATTAATTGTTTTTATTATAAAAATACATTTTTCTAGAATTATCAATTTGATTTTTTTGATTATTTTTATATTGATTTTAAATATTTACTTATATTTGATATAAAAGCACCAATTGTTAGAAAATGCAAATTAAAAGTTAAAGAAATACTATGTTTTTAGGGGTTTAATTAGGGGTAAAAAGAAACATCTCTTTAGAACATAAATTGTTGTTACCCTAAGAAGATAATTTGAAGCAAAAAAGTTAGGGTTTCATTTTCAAAGGAGTATTTGCTTATAAAAAGTATATTTTATCTACAATAATGATTTGTGTCTTATTTGATTTAGACAATAATCTATGACACAAATTCAGAAAATCAAAATATTATAAATTCCTACAACATTCTAGTAGAACATGATTAACTGGACTTACTGATCAATAATATGTCATTAGTAAAGAATATGCACCACAAATACGTCACATCAGGAAGATAAGGACAAAGTTACTAAAAGCTTAGATTTAGTCATTTGAATTTAAAAAAAAAATTGCATTGGATTATTATTTAGTCTAAACACGTATTTGGCTCAAAATTATTGATATTATTTATACATTCATCTTTGAGAAATTATATTTGTAAAGGATTTTTTGAAAAAAGCTACGAAATTTAAATAAGAGCCTCTGAACATTCACAAATAAATTTGTTAAAGTAGTGATGTTTATTGATAAATGTGTTTGTATATGTGAATATACATCATAAAATAAGCAGTCAAAAACCCTCAAATTATCTACCCTACGAACCATCATTCTTCAATTTCAATTCTTTAATTTATATAATCTACATTTATTAGTTAGGCTATGCTGAGTTTTGATGATTAAAGTTCATAATACAAGTAGGTAAATTTTCAATATGCTCCTAAAACATTTTTCAGAATAAATGCAACTTTGGAAATTGAAAAAATGTTTTTTCATGAAAGTATTTGTAATTTTTGAAATTTTAAATCAAGGTTTGACTAATCTGGTCACTTTTAAGTCGTCCTTTTCTTTTGTATTTATCTTTTTTCTATTTAAAATATACGCTTTTGCTACAAATGTAATATCAGCTGTTATTTTACACTTTAAACTCAATCCTATCAAAGGTAAGGAGTACATTTTTGGTACTCATGTGCGTTTAAAGTAGTTAATATTGGTTAACAGTTTTTAAATAAATTAAAATTATACTATTTCAACTATAAAAATCAAAAATTATATCCTGTTTATGCCTAAATCTAACTTTTTGATGATTAATTAGCGTAATTTTATGTACATGTGAACTTTCAATCAAGAAATAAAATTTCCCTTTTAATTTACGGTAAAGTATAACCCCAGTTCATTAACTATGTAAAATAAAGGATATTCACTAACAGAGGATTAAGGAAAATCTTCTACAATTATTATATTTATCTTCAAGATGGACAGGAGTGGGATATATTTATCACTTTCATTTAATAAAAATGGTCCCGAACAACAGTTGTAGACAAAGTATTGGTACTTTGGCCCTAGAACGAGGGTGCGATCCCTTTGTAGACTGATGGTATAAAAAATGATTCTATCTGTCTTGAAGCAGTGAAAATATGTCTCCAAAGTTATTTCGAATTTTAACATAAGGTTAACAAACATTCTTAATATATTTTTACCAAATGTTAGTAAAAATGCAAAAAAACGACGTCTAGGTATATATCAAATTCCTTTAGACTATGGGTTGTCAACTTTTTATGCTAAGGTGATAAAGTTAAAAATCGTTTTCAAATGATTAAATAAGTTGCACTTAAATTATAGCTATACATGTAGTAAACAAAAAATGTTGTAAGCTGTAAGTTTTGTCATCTTCTGGGAGTTTGGAGACGTGCATTGGAGCCGGGGGTTTCCAATCTCTGCTTAGCAGAACGCTTTTATCAAAAATAATCCTCCTAAAATTTCAAAACTATGTTAGTCAAAAAAATTGTTCGAGTCTGTTCTTACTAATATAATTAGAATACTAATATTAACATACTGCAGTTAATTAAAATAATTAATTCTGAAATACATTGATTTGAAGTAGAAATTGGCAAGGTGTAAAAATGAATCCACTGCCCCCTAAAGTAGCATAAAATATTTTAAGATGCCTAAAGACCACGGCTCAAACTTGAAGTGTTCAAATGCTTAATAAAATACTTTTTTTTTTTTTTAGAATAACAAAGGTTTGAACATTATATAATTATTTACATTCAAATAAAGTTGCTATCAAAAATGATAGAATCGTAGTTATACTACAAAGGAACAGCTTAACTAATTAAAGTATTCTTTTTGAACGTTTAGGTCTTTTAGACGGATTTGAGTGAGATATAGTTTATTATTCACTTAGTGAAATGGTCCAACACGATAATATCTTTATTATATCTGCCAACTTTTACAACGAAAATAATTCTTTTCATCTGAGGAATTATTTTTCATTTAATTGTAAAGAATTTTTCACAGTTTAGTAAAAAATTATGCAAGTTCAAATAACCAATTAACAAAAAAAAAAGGCGTATTTTTCTTCTTTTTTTTGTGAAAAGAATAACTGCGTTTCCAGAAAATATTGGATAAAATATTATTTGAAAAATAAACAACTATTTTATAATATGAGAAAACATATTTTCTACAGTCACATATTTCTCCCATTCATATTTACCAATCATAAAAAAGCCCAATACATATATCAAAATGTTCTTTAATTCCGATATATAGCCCCATTTAAAGCTAAATCATAATTTAGGCAATGTATAAAACAAGTAAAAAATAGTATAACAAATTACTATGATATAATATAGGCCTTGAGCATTTTTTAAGAGTTCAATCTAATACCGCGGAATTTTGTATTTTTTAAATGTTCCTTATTTTTTTTATAGTAAACTTCGTGTGGTCTTCACTATTTATGCACGCCGTTGTTTTTAGAGTCAAAATCACCATCTTTTAAAAATATCACACAATATAGCGCGTAGGTTTTATGTTTAATATAAATTTTATGATACATTATTAAATAATAAACAAATATCTTATTTTTCATTACAATACGTATTTATTTTACATCTAAAATTATTATATAGATATTCGATATAAAAACTAAATCTAAGTTACACATAAAATTTATTTTACTTCAGTTAGGACATTTAATTTATAAAAATGAGCTAACTCAATTTAGCCAAACTTTTATACCATTAAAATAAGACTACTTATTCGATAAAGATGATGTTTGTAATTCAAAGGTTTAATTTATATATATTTCCAACACTCTGTGATGGCCCAAATATGAACATTGTACAATTTACCTAATTATATGTTGATTTATTGCTACTTAAAGGAAGATGTTAAATAAATATAATAAATATTGTGAATTTGACAGGTATTAGGAACCCTTTTTCCACACAAACATTCGTAAAAGTATAAGTATTTATCATATTACACCTTTTTTCTTCAAAAAACAAAAAAAAAAAAAAAGAATTTTAAGTTTATAATAGACTTTGAAAAATTTGGCCTTCATAGAACAGTTTTCCTTTAAACTTTGCAAAAGGATTTAAAGCATATATGTATATAAGTAATTAGATTGATCACTATTTTTAAAACTAAATTTTATGGCATTTATAGGGATAACAACAATAGCTTCGGCTTCACACATAGACTTTATAATACTTGCGACACCTGTTTTAAATTTTTTGGATGATTTAAGAATAAATTTAAGATAATACAGGGCTATAAGTAAAAAGTCCAATCTGCACTCAATAATTTCTAAACATAATTACCGAAAAACTTGAAACAATATAACAAATTTGTGTTAAAGTTATCCATAACTACAATATTTCAGATTCAAAATTCAAATTACCCCCCATATGTGGTCACTTATGCTTCAAAATGAAGTAGGAAGCTTCTGCATCCTCTGACAAATTTGGGGGAATCAAAGGATCCATTTCGGGATAATGGAAGGTTTTAAATCAATGAGATTATCGTAGCGGATCCTACAGCCTTCCTCTCAAGACTACACCAAAAATTATAAACCAGTGATTTAAAATCTGGTGATGAGGGTTGAAATTTCTCAGAAGACCAGAATACCCAAAAATTGCTCTAACGCCATTTTTGGATTTGTTGCTGGTTTGGTATAGAACTTTGTCTACCTGCCAAATATAGTTCCCATAAGGTTAACTTTCATCTATGCATGGTTTTACAGCGTCCTGGAGAATCTGGATAAACCCATTTGAATCAACTCTACACAATGGGAAGAAATATGGAGGCATGACGTTTTCATCGAATAAAATGTAACCCAATATCCTCACCTGGGCTTTTAAATTCTCAAGTCTCCGTATTAACTCTGATTCTTTCAATTGCCCGGTCCGAAATGATTACAATCTTTGCTATTTCAGAAGAACGAATTTGGGGGAAAAACTAAATCTAATGTCCAATGCCTTTGGCGTTCCTTCAAACAACAATCGATATCAAATAACCTGAAACAAACGTCAGTGGCTATATTGTTTAATGATCCATGCAATGACGTCATTTTAATGGTATGTTGGATCTTACTTTGTATTAAATGTTGCGAAAAGAAACCGAACTTATTTGCACATGAAAAAGGTTTATTGATTTTAGGCATGCTCGAATAAATTTAATTTACAGAAAACTAACACTCGACCAACAAATTGATATTATATATATTATCCAAAATTCTAAAACTTTGAAATTTGAAAATTTATCTAATAAAAAATATTTCACATGGTTTAATTAAAATTGAAACAATACTAGTAACCGAAACTTTTTAATATCATTGCTTACTTATGTTAGCCTTTTATATTGAACATCACGTCACGTTAAATTTTCTTGGGGCATTTCAAAAATCTAGATATCCTTATAACCTGATACTAGGCCAATAAAAATAAGCCAAAATCTTTAAAAAGACTGGTGAGTTTTGAAAGGACATTTAGTAAACGAAAAATTATTTTTTGTGAACCTTAGACTTGTCGTATCTATACTTATAATGACAACTTTCATACTATTTCATTATAAAAATAGTTATCCCTCCAATATATATATAAATTAAAACTTTCTTGGTGTATTGCCAAAAATGATAAAATAACATTAATTAATTTATTCATAATTGAATTGGGGGAAATAATTTACATTAAGTTAACTTTAAAATGGTTATTTGTCGTCTAAGGTTGTATTTCATAATTTAGTCATAAATAAATATAGATCTTTTTGTTTGTAGTTTTAGAACATAAATTAAATTTTCTGCTTGAAATAAAATTGTGACATAAATTATTTTAATTTATCAGAAAATATATAAAACTTTAAACACATTAGTATATATTTTGAATTATTCTTATTTAGAATAATACTTTAATTTGATTAAAGTGTACTATATTTAATACTTGTCTAAATATTCTGACCAATTGTAGTCAAAAATATTGAAAAAATTAGTACATAAGCATGAATATAATCTTGAACAAAAAAATTAAAAAAATGCTCTCTATTTATGTTTACTTCATTAGTATATTATTGAGTCAGTATGAAAACATGCTTTTTTGGACTAAAATTTCAACTGAAATATTTAACTTTCGATATATGGTAGACAATATCTTCACCAATATTAAAGCGCTAGGAGATTTTAATTTTGCTATCATCACAAGCTTAATCTTGTCAACAGATTGTAATTTTTTTTAGTTATTTATACATTCTATAAATATTACGTCTATAAAAAACATTTGAAAGTTCGTAGATTTTTGCAAACAACATATCTAAAATTCTAAACTAACTTTGCTATATAGTTTGGATTGTATAATAAAGTTCACACTTCAAGAATATATAACCGTTTTATAAAACTAATAGATTATAATTTTTTTTTGGATTCACTATCTAATTACTTACTTAATAATTGTTTAATCTTGCATTGTTGATGATCTTTCTTTTTATAAAAACTCTATTTTAGGTGACTTTTTCTTATTATAAAAGCTCAAACTCAATATTCAACTAAAGGTGGATATTTGTATCATAGTTTGATAACTTTTGACCTATTGTTTTTTATTTGATCAATGAATACACAGTATATCAAACGTGACCACTTTTTTAGCCTGTTTTGACAAAGCTGAGGCTATTTTTTTATTTTACTATAAATGGAATAGTTATGAAATAAGAGTTGAATTGAATTTAAAGAATCGTGAAAATGAAGATTTTAGGTAATTAAAATATATTTATTCATTTATACTTATTAAAATTGTCATTGATCAAATCAAATACGTTGATAAATAAATATAAAAAAAGAAAAGAAAAAGAAAGCAAAATAAGATTGCATTTTCTATGAACAGAGTATTCTTTTATTTGATTCACGAGAATTTATTGTCTCTGATTTGGTCTTTCAAATATAATTATTTTCCTTGATTTTTACTATTTTTGTCAAGCATTAAAATATGCTATATCAAAAACTATCGGGAATTTTAATGCATTAACATTATCGTAATCTGGAGCAAAAATCAAAAATTTTTAATACTTCATATTATAAATGACCCTATATTTAATGGGCATTTTAGTCAATTAATAGTTCTCATATTCTAACTTTTTGTATAGGCTAATATTCCTTAAATTTTAGCCATAGTCATTATTTGATTTATGTAATTATATTTAACCACAGTATGGTATTTGAAATATAATTACATTTTCTTAATTTTGAACACGTACATATTTTTACGACCTTTAAGTGCATTTAGCAATTTATTAATAAAAATGGAACATGATTATTAGTTAAAGTATATAATAGTAATCTAGATTATTTTTCAGGAAAAATCAATCAGCATACTTTTGAGTGTGTTGGCATAAACAAGGATGTAAGATTTGTTAATATGAATGACCAGAGCTACAATTTCTAATTAAAATACATAATTCTAGAAGAGGTCCATGAAAATGTTATTGAAGGTAAATGTTGAACAAACTGCAACTTCAACAATACGGAGAGCATTATATATATTGATCTCCATATATAGTCGATATAGAGAAGACTGAATTCAAATTCTTTTGATTTAAGTCAGTAGTACCAATCGATATTTTTTTATTTTTTCTTAGGGTCTACACCATTTCATATTTTTTGCAAATCTGGACATTATGTAAAGAATAATTGTTACGATTCTATTTTTTTATAACAAATTTGATATCAAAAGGTATTTTTTTATTCTTCAACTAGATCTTTATTTAATCACAAATACACACCAAAAAATAATATATACAACAAAATTAAAAAAAATTTGTGTCTGGAATAAAACATAAAAAATATTATGGACTAAAATTACTTATAATTTTCCGATTACTCGATCTGGACAAACAATACCAAGTTAGAATTATTGAATGAAACAAAATCTGGTGACGTCAACTATTGCTCTTTTACGTTATTATTCATTGATTTATTTGCATTCAAATTGTTTTGGCAAATTTCAAACCCTGAAAATGAATTTATAAAATCTTGTGCTTGTTCATTAGAAATTGAAATAGTCAACTGATTTTCATAAATTTCACTAATAAAACCTCAAGAGCTAAAATGGCAATTAGATTATTTTATCAAAATAATATATCCAACAATTTTTTGGGATTAAACCAAGTTCCTACTTCAGCAACTGTTACTGACTGTATTTCCATGAAAACTTCAGAATCTTTAGAATGAAATTACTCCTACCCCCATGTAATAATTCTAAAGCTTGGTGGACACACATTATAAAATTGGAAGTTTTGTTGTGCCCTCGTTTAAAGTTTTTAATAAATTTGTACTCCAGTACTACCATAGGACCGGTATTCCGAACAGTATTAGTAAATTGTAGTTTATAAAAAATATGTATTTTGTGTACAAGTAGCAAGTTACAAGTTTTTTTAAGTAAATTGGACCTGTTGCAATTCGTTTGTCTTAAAATGTATTTTGTAATTACAACAGTGAACATCCTAATTACCAACTATTAATTGATACTATCATTTCATTTTGATCTATTAAAATTACATAGTTATTATGTATTTATAAGTAATATAATTGCAGGAATTTGAACTTTATAAACTAGTCCAAAATACATTATTAATATCTCGATAATCCATGAAATAGTTAATTATTGCGTTATCCTCACTGTAAGTACTCTAAAACCTCCATTTCAAAGTATTTATCTCATTTATGGTTGCAACTTGTACAATTTTCCTATACAAATTGCAACTTGTACCTAACATATTTATTATTATAGGGAAGGTGACTTGAAGTTGGTACAAATCCCTCACAAAAGTCATCTCTATCAATGCTATGTAAATACTCAATGAAGCTACGTACTTGTTAGGAAATTGACATAATTGAGATTAACTTTGATAAATATGACTAATAGAATAAGATTTATTTTGCTTTTTTTTTGCAAATATAATATTACTATATCTATCTATATATTATAAGAACAAATGAAATGGAAACCAAATTTACGTGCCTCAAAACGTTTATACTTACATGAAGCAAATCAGGTTTATGAATTATGAGATATATTTTTATGTATATTATTATTAATAATAGTAAAAGAACAATATAGACCAATTTTGATTGAATATTGATAAAGCCTCTCTTTCACTTATTTTTGTGAACATCATCAATACATTTTTTTTTTCAAAAATATATATTATGATTTCCAAATATTAATACATTGTTTCAACCCAATTGTTATACGCGTTGTGTTTGCATAAAATAACCTTTGAGTTATTCTTTTCTATTTTTTTCCCCAGAGTTATATTGATACCCTTTTTTTCATTCTGGACGTGAATCTAAAAAAAGTTGAGATGATTTAAATTTTCAAAATACAAAAGAAGATTATGTAAAAGATTTTATAAGCAATTTCATAACGACAAATAACCTTTTTCTGATATAAGCGTGTATAATGGTCCTTTTTTATTAAGTTAAATAACTAAACAAAACTTTTTTTTATCCAAACCTGCTTTTATGTTTCCACGTCTCATATTAAAACCATTAGGCTTTCCAATTTTTTGACTTTTTCTCCATTTTCTTTTGCGTATAGGTGAAAAAACAAAACTTTTAATTTTGCTTTTTTATATAAAATAACAATTGTACAATTAAAAATAAAAACTTTACACGATTTTAAATTTGAAAAATATGTTCATATATAAATGAAATAGTAACACATTCATATTTCTCTCCAGGCAGGTCTCTCCCACAAAAGTTTCAATCGTCAATTCTAGCATATAACTAACTAAAGTGTGTGTTTGATCTTTTGAAAGATAAGTTATTAATATTTATATCTTGATAGTGTGAAAACCCCGCGCAAAAAACTATTTAGTACATGTTTTTGTTATTATACTCACCTAAAAACTATTGGTCAATGCTTAATTGTGGCCATATAAAAAAATAAACGTACAAAGAAGGATCTATTTATTGCTAAATATCGTTGGTATATAGTTTGCTTATAGTCCGTTCTATAGCACTTTTTCCAAATCCATTTTGGCCAAAATTATCATAATGGCGTTTTCAATAGACGACAAACTTACAACTCACAAGGACAACCATGTCATTTGAAAATTAATACGAAAAATATGAACAAAATAAATTCAAAAATCGATAGCAAAAAACAAAATACATAGTATATTTTTGTGTTAGCGAGGTATCACCGTGATTTATTTTCATGCTTTTAGTTATAACGGTTCTAATAGCTATTCCAGCCAAATAATGAAACATCTTCATAACAAAATGAATCAATTAGTTGTTAATAAATAAACACTTAATGATTGCAATTCGTGGAAAATAGTTAGTTCAACAATTGCAGTAACACGATAACAATTATAACTACATAGTATTGCAATATGAATCATCATAAGAAATATGGCTTTCGGTAAAAAAAATCCACTAAGTATCCGTACATACTCATAGACGACATAACTCTGCTATCTTCTTGCATATATCCCATAATATGCCGACAAAATGTTTGTTGGGGTATACTTTATAACTATTTTCGTATCTTATAAACTTTCAACAAAACAGAAGGCATCATAAATAAAGAAATTTACTTTGATTCATTCTTTTTTAAGCCGACAATATTCCAAAACCACTCAACTTGCTATATACTCATAGTTTAAAAATTAAATGGCGCAATATACCTGAAATGAGGGAATTTTTTACAGCAATAAATGTTTTTATTCAATGCTAAAAACGCAAGAACCTCTCTAAAAAAATTTCAAATAAAAATAACAATTGTGAGACTCTCAAAAAACAAAAAATTATGCATAGAAAAAAAAAATGAACTAGAAAAAGAGAACAATGTCTTTTGAAAATTATTACGAAAAATATTCACTAAATAAAACCAAAAATCGATAGCGAACAACAAAATACACAGTACATCTGAATGACTTCATTTAATAAATAATTTTACATATCTTTTTGTCTGATGCACAAAAATATACACTAATTAGCGCAAAAAATAATTATGGTTGTTAGCAAAAACTATTATTATGTGCATTATCTAAATATTTGTTTATGTCTTTATATTGCTTCCAATGGATAACTAATAAATTGTGTTAATTTAAGCATTGAATTAGAAGACATTGATTCAATTTAATTTCCTAACTGTTATCATAATTAATTCCCTATATTATCTTTACTTTCTGAGAATATCTATTCTACATAAAACTACGAATAATGTATGGATTTGTATGGACGGACCTAGTTCCTTAGAAACTGTCTGCGTTCATGTTTGTCTTTACTGACGTCACAGATGACATAATTAAGTACAAATACATTATGTTGATGCATAGTTGTTGACATAGATAGTTATTAAGCGAAGAGAACACATTTCCAATTTGTTATTCTCATAAAGTATAATTGTTAATGCTTTCAAAATGCTTGAAATTCCAAGACATACTACAAAAATTGGCTATGGGGATTTGTTTGAGAATTTTTGACAAAATTCGATAATTTTACAGGTTCAATTTTTAATCAATATCCTATTTGATGTCGTTACTAAAGACAAAACAAAGCTACCGCCTTCAAATTTCCAGCAATTTCTCCAACTAGTCCATTTTTTGGTTTGTATAGACTCTGCAAGTTTCTGACCGCAATACACATTAAAATATTTCCTCTTCCAACAATTTTGGATCATTATTTATACATTTATTTGCGAAATTTTAGGATTATGATAAATACTTAACAAATTTCTTCAATATTTCTCGGTATTCTTGCTGATCATGGACGAACATTTCTTGGCTTATTATCACAGTTATCAGTTGTACAAAGTTTTGGATGGCAATCCTAAAAATTTGAATAATATTTATGAGGAGGTCCGCTGTGACAACGAAGGAAGGGAGAAGAAAATAAACAAGAACATTAACAATAATTACTTCGATGTCGATTCCCAATTCTACTCTTAGCACAAAAGGGACCTACAATTATAACTCTGCAACAAATATGAATATAATTGAATCTATTTAAAGAAAATAAGTTCACTTCTCAGGAATTAAATAATATCAAAAGTAAGTTTGTCCGGTGTTGCTCGGACATTAAGAAATTAAATTAAACTTCAAAACTTTTTTGCTTCATATAAAAAAAAGGTAAACAATTATTCTCGCTGCATATTCTAATATACAGGGAATCACAGCAAAACGTGGACTGTTAATTAATGTTTATTTTCTCATAACTATGAAAAAATTTTATTGATTATTTTTTAATTTTCTATTTCGATAACCCTTTTTAAATAAACAAACTAAAGTAATCATTTTGGCATTTTATTGTAATGAAGATTACGGACGTTGGTAAGTGTTCTCGTACCCTGATTTTTAAGTTGGCCAAGATGAATAAAGGATAAGACCTCTGCAGAATCTCATAAAGTAGAGGGCATAGTTTAAAGAGGAATACAAAGTTCTTATTAAGTTTGGAGAAGAATATATAGGAGGATCTTACTTAGTCCATGATCCCCATGCCAACGACTTGTCGGTGGCTCTTACAACCATCAGAAGGGCTATAAAGCAAGACTTGGGATTAGTTTCTTTTACAAGGACCCCACACCACCTTCTGACAGAGGGTATGAAAGTCAGGTGGCTCGAGAGATACAAGAAATCCAAATATCCAAACCAAACGATGGTTCTCGGCGCTGTGTCTGTGACGGAAAGAATATACTTCTGTTGTTTTTCGAGGTTGTACAGAAAATCGACAGGAGGTATATTTTAAGGTGCTAAGGTCCACCATCTTGCCATGGCTGAAGATGAACTACCCGGAGGGTAACTACACGTGGACTCAGGACGGTGCTCCATCTCACACGTCCGCCAAGTGCTAAAAGTTCTGCGCAGATAGCATGGCTCAATTCTGGTCGAAAGAGATATGGGCCCCTTCTTCTACAGATTTGAGCCCACTATACTTTTTTATATGGGGGACTTAGGAGTGGGAAACCAATAGGATCTCACACCCAATTGTGGACTCACTGAAGTTATCCATAATAGTTGCATGGGACAATTTGTCACAGGAGTTTGTCATCAACTCCTGCATGGCCTTGAGATGACATGTAAAGGCTGTGATTGATAATGAATTTAGCCACATTAAATGAAAAAAAGTGTTGCTAAATCCTTGTCTTCATGCTTTGTTAACTTTATTTTTTTACCTATCATTCAAAATATATGTATAATTATTCATGTATTTCTAAATCCATCTCTGGAGTCCACATTTTGCTTCCCTACTCTGTATCCCTGCACACTATGTTTTAAAGAAGATTATAAGGGTTAGAGAACAAAAAATATTCTAGTTGAACTATTCTTCGCTTTTTTATTTTATTTTTGTCAATAATCCTTTATCTTATTCTCTCTTCTTTTTTTCTTCTCTTTACCTTATCTTCTCTTCTTTAAAAAAATTGTGCAAAGAGACATACCAAAATGCAAGAAGAAGAATTCTTTAACTATTATGTTCTTTATTTTTTGTTGTAAATAAAATAGCAGCTTGTAAGTCAAAAATTCGTTTCTTAGAAAAATTCCATTTAAAGACCACCATGACTTTGAAGGGCCAAGAAAAGGCACCAGAACCATCTTTTGAACCTTAGAAACATAGATGTAAATCCATTATTGGGTTGGGGTGTGATTCCCAGATAAACATACACACACAGAGACATTTGCATTTAATATATAGATTTCAGCTACAAAAAAGAAGAAAATTCTTTCTTTAGATTCACAATTCCAAAAAAGATGGGCAACAAAAAATTCACACAAGTTACATCACTAACTTTATGCATCAATGTGCAATTTTTTTGTTTACTTATTTTAATATCTTTTTGTCAGGGATATTCTGTGTTTTAGTTTAAGTAGATTGATAAGTTAAGCTATGAATAATGTGTATTTACTTGATTACTCATATTTTCAAAAGTTATAAGAGAGAAGCCCATAAATACACACGTATATAAAATATATCTACTAATTTATCCTACATATTCTCATTAAACCATAATCTTCCTCTACATTTGAAGTAACAATAAGATACCCTTGCATTCGTGCACACTATTTATTTTTTAATCTCACAAAATTAAGTTAACATATAGATATATGAAACATGGAAATATTTATATACTAGCTATTTATTTCAAACCATTACGTTTATATAGCTTAAAAATTTGCAAGAATTAACATGGATTGTATAACTTTTTCTTTTCTTTTTGCACAAATGAATTGGAACAAGAAGGATAAAAAATAAGACAAAAAATACATGTTTCTTTTGGATATTTATTTAATATTTATATTTACAAAGCATATTGAAATTAATAAATTTAATAAATTTTTTATTTCTTTTTTTTATTTACCGTCTAATTAATCAATCATGGAATTGTGGATCGTCTTGTAAATTTTTTAGAGTTGAAACTAGATAGAGTGCTCCAAATTTAACTATTAAGTACGGCTAAATTCTGTAGAAGAAGAAAGTAATTTTCATAAAGGATTTTCTTCTACCCTTTTCAAATCTAACTTAATCGCAGATAGCCTGTATTGATGGGTATGTAAGAAGGACTGTTATTATACCTCATTGAATGAATACATTTTTTTAAGGATATATCACTGACATAGGAATAAGTTTGTCAGTTCCTTTGTAGTTCATTGTATTTCTCTTTTATTGGAGCACAATCCACTCGTGATGAACTTATTTTCATCTATAGATGACTTCAAATTAAGAAAATCATGTCTAATCTCTAGTAAAATGGTTTTGATCTCATTTTTTAATTGATTAAAACTGCTGAAAAAAGTGTTTTTGATTTGATTTTCAAGATGAGTATATAATTGTGCTATCTGCTTGAATATTTACCTTTAACCTTAGGAATCTATAGTTATATTAGTGATGAAGGACCTAAGTGTGAATTACTTAACCTTATAATGCTACAAATAGTTATTATTGCCTCTACTCAAACTGAAGACAAAGTACATTATGAAGTTGGATTGATATTTCTTTTATTTCAAATTTATTATGAGAGCAGGTTCAACTTTTACTTCCTGATCTTTATTTATAACATTATATTTAGATATGACTACTATGAATCTTTTTTAATTAGAATAAATCATGATAAAATTGATCAATGATCACTCTATGTAGACTAATTCACATATGAAGTAACATGCTAGAATAATACTATAATTTCTTTTTCAATTCTATCATAAATATGTTTTTAAATTATACTCAACAATAGTATTGAGTAATCGCTGATAACATATATTATAAATATTGATTCTTAAGGGTAAATCAGTTTAGTGATTTTAACTTCATTTTTTTTTTGCTGTGATGTTGAGCTTATATTTTTCTAGATGCAACATACATTTCTCTTATTTTTTCCTGTTGTGCTACTACAAAGTTTTTCATAATAGTATCGAAAAATTTATAGTATTTTTTCGACAAAAAGTTTTTACAGGACATTGAAAATATTTGGCAAGACGTAGGGCAATACATAATAACTGAGTCTAGAGATTATCAAAAAGGCGTTAAAGACATATGTAAATTAATATAATTTTGAATTTATGATATTTTCCACAAATTTCTTATTCTAAATCTTAATACAAGCTTTATTTTCCAACCAATATACTTATTTTTGTATATACAACATAAATATCTCATTTTTGTATGAGATGCTACAAATAGGAAATGCCATTTTCTTTCAAAAACTTAGGGGCTCCTAATGATATTTCATCCCTTTCTATTTACAACTTATCTAAGCCATTGTTATTATATCAGTCCTTTGTTTAATTGTAACTTCTGTTTTTAATTAAAAAGATGGTATTGCATTTTTTCCTAAGAAACTTATTTTTAGTAGTCCATTTATCCATCTAGTTTCTGTTCCAAAATCTTCATTATTTTGATGAAGAAAGGAAACAACTTATTTAGAACTATCGACAGATTTACCCATTATATACAATATCTACTTTTTTTTTTACAAAGTATCTAAAAATTGGTATACCTGATTTCCATTTTTTAAGAATTTCCATGTTTGTTGTCGGAAATTCAGGCATCAAAATTCTTATTTTTTTTAAATTTTTTCTTTCGATTAGATCCTTTACCAATGTGGCAACAAGGAACCACGCAAGGTGAAGGTATATTTTTCTTTTAGAAATAATAACCACTTTCTATGTAAATTATATATTTATTTGTAACTAATTGATAATAAAATAATATAACTTATTGAATCAAAAAGTAATGGTGATAATAGAGAGATTGCATACTTTTAAAATGGAATAGTATATCCAGATTTTACGTAATCCATCTTTAAAAATACTTCATATCTGGACAAAATATTTCCTTAAACCTCTATTACTTCCATGTATTGTTAATTTACACCTCAAAACTGAAATATCCTTTAATTATTTGATGTATATTGTATTTTGCTTCATATTCTATTTTTGCTTTTTTTTAAAGTAACATTTTATTAGTTTATAAGTTATTCACAAGTTACGGAATAATTAATCGATATTATCAATAGTCTCTTATTCATTTTCATCAATTATCTACCTTAAACTTGTAATATTAAAAAGGAAAAGGAAAGGGAAGTGTGCTACGGAGATGTTTAAATAATGTCTAAAATGGTGTGAGTTTATTTTTCTGTTTGTCACTATGAACATACTTTTTTTTATTTTACAAAGCTCTTATTAGTAGGAGTGTGAAAATTGTATAAATTCTATTGAGTGTACCTACATAAAAAATCTACGGAAAAGATTATTAAAAAATTAATAGTACTCCTTGCTCGTAAATACTTTCGGATCAATATTTCTAAATAATAAAAAAACGCCTAGCTCAATTAAATGATTGTAATCTCGGGTAAATTTATGAAAAAATCGCAATAAGTTAAATTAATGACACATTATAGACTAATAAAATTTATTTTGTATGTTTAACAAATGAATGCAATATGTAAATAAGGAAAATTGCCTCAATACACAATTTGTATGAGGAAAACTGAATATTAAATTATTTATTCAGTTCTTGGTACTTAATCAATTTTTTTATTTGATGAAAGAATATTTGATACTTGACTTGTTAATTTAATTTTTTTACTTTAATAATTACTTTTTACAATTTTTTGAAATAATTTAAAGAATATATAAAATAAGTCGAGTAACATTTCAAATTCATTCTACAAAGTAGAAGTTTAATACTATTCTTATCGAAAATGCTCATTATTTAGAAACTCTTAATTTAATTATTAAGTTTTTCAAACACTCGGTTATTGAAAACACTTTTTATTGCGCAGTTAGTGAATTGGATAAAAAATCCTTAAATATCACTTATTTTGTTTCATGATAATCAGTTGAACGATTTCAAAAAATACGGCATTCAAATTTTGTATAATTTTGCGTTCATAATTATTAATTAAAATCCTTGTATCAACATAAAACCTTCCATAAAAAAACCTTATTTTAAAATAATCTAAACAGTATGAGTTTGGAGTTTCGACAAAGTTTATTTTTTTATTCTTATAGTAAAAAGAATAGATTTTTATTTCAGATAAAAATTTCTATGAAATATTCATAACTTGATGCGAAATTTGGAAAACAATTGAGAAACCATCAGTTTTGATTATATTATATGTATTCTTTAAAATAATAAATACAATAATACACTTTTGTACCAACCGTTGTATACCTCAGTGCTCACATTAACAAAGAACAATCCAAGAAATCAAAAGGAAAATAAAAATAAGGACTTTTTTTATCAAAAAAGTAAATTGAATTCACTTAAACTCGATAAAAATTGGCTGACATACGAAAACTTCCTAAACAATGCATTATCAAAGGAAATAAAGAATTCCATATAGTCTGCTTTAAAATTCGAGGAGCAAACTTAAATTGACGATTAGAGTAAGACAACCAATGATTCTTCAAGAGAAATAGAAAAAAGTACAATTTTTATAGAATACAAAAATATATTTTACTTCTTCTTTGGAGCTATTTCAATCCTAACTGATTATAATAATTATACATAAAAAAATACACACTCGTACAATTAAATATTTAAATTTATAATACTTGAAATTATTAGCAATAAAATGTAGATTCAAAGGAATGAGAACCATTATTTTAAATTTTGGGGTCTATAATATCCCAGTTTACAAAGACAAGGGTTAATAAGTTCTTGGTTTTGTTCCTTTTAATACTGTGATTCTTAATTGAGGAATTTTCGAGTCCTTGGGCTCCTTGAAAGATACATAAAATTTGAAAAAATTATTTCGTTAAGCATATTTTATACACCACAAAATATTTATAAAAGACTATAAGGCCGTGTTGCTATGAAACAGTTTGATATCACTGCTTTATGGCATATAAATTAAGTATAAAAATATCCTTAACTTGAGACAGGATTATGTCATTTAAAGACTGCCCACTTATTATATTTTTTGGTAATTGGGTACTGACATTTTTAAAATGATGTAAAAATCTGTGAAACTGTCGTTCAGCAACATTATTTCATAATTTCATTTCATATTGGGTTACAAAAACAATGGCTATCTAAATGAATTGAAAAATAATAATAAATATTGGACTTAGCATTTATTCCGAATAACTATGAGGCTACATTTCAAAGAGAGAATACAAAAAACTCAATAAAACGTTGAAAATATCACATTTATACATCAGAACCAATGTTGAAGTCAAAGATAAAAATGGATAGAACATCTTCGTATGAACAATCGGACCATTTCTTTCTCAAATCCATGTTTGAGGAGGAAAACTCAAAAAAGAAGCCTAATATAGAAAATATCACCCTCTAAGATATCTGAAATAATATTTTGAAATTATTGAGCAGGACTTGAAAGCTGGATGGAATATTAGGAAGGCATTAAATAGGTTCTATAAAAGTTGAAAAAAAAATCTAAAATTTGTCGAATACCGAATAGCCAATGAGAAAAGAAGCTCAAATTAGGTAATTATTCCAAGAAGGAAATGATTAAGGTCTTTTTCAGGAATTAGAACACATAATGGAATACAAATTCCACGGAGCAAGAGTTTGTCCAAGAGTTTTAAATCACAAAATCAATTCCGATAATTATAAACTTTCAAAACACCACTAAAAAAAAATAATAATGGCAAAAAGAAGATGAACAAGGTACAAATAAAAGAACGGAAGTTAAAAAAACATTTCATAAAATATATCCTCACTTATGACTTAACTCAGAGAATTTCAGAGGTTGTCCTTACCTTCTCAAAAAAATTTCATTTACATATAAAAAAAATTAAGAATGCCTCTTATCAATTTTAATAGAAGTCATCTAAGTTTATCTCAAGATTACATCGAGTGTACTCTCTGAGTGCCTTGCATTTTAGGGCAGGCCCAAAACCTAAAACTTAGAAAATCAAACATAGTTAATTATATTTCAATGTTATGCATAAAAACAAGCATGCCCAAACGAGATTGAAATATCAATGTATCATATTATTTTATTAACCCTCATTTTTCGAATACATTGCATCTAATTCAAAACATTCAAGCTTAATAGTGAATTCGTATCTTAATTAAAATAATTTCAAAAAAAGTCTTTTTTAATTGACTTACCCAGTCGAAATATGTTTTCAGCCAAATTTTCCCTAACTAGTGCAAACATTCTTATGTAGTAAATAAGATTTTTTTTTTAATCTCACCTATCGCTTGGAGATACTCCACGTACCCCTATATGAGAATCACTGGACTATAAACATTTATAATTGGTTTTACATGTAACCCAACAATGAATGACTATGTTATTTTTAAAGATATTTGATATAGAACTATTGTCTATTTATATACCTCTCCATGTATACACAGCTTAAGACAAGGACGTGTGCAAATATATTTATAAGGTCAGAATAAAGTAAGTACAAACAAATATATAAATAATAACTTAATACTTCTATATGTATTATTTTAATTCTATTGCATATTCAACAATTCCTTATAATAAACTTATAAAACCAACTAGCATACTTTGTTAATAAAAAATTATGATTTGAACATTAAGCAATAAACGTAATATTAATTAACAAGATAATACATTAGGCCAATTCCACGCAAATGTAACATCCGTAACTTCCATAACGCTGATTATTTGGTCACTTCTCTCAAAATCCAAAGGGCCAAACCATTTCACATTGCAGGCTTATCTTTATCCCAATAAGTGAAACTAAAATGTGTATATTCAAATTTTTTTCATTCAAATTAATGCCTATTCAATACTAAGCTTAGTTTCCAAATTTATCTTTGAATGTAACGTCCATGACGTTGAAATTTTCCATTATATCTTCTGAATACGTAGTGCAACAATATAATAACGCATTTTAAAACCACTTACTTTAAAAAAATTGAATATAGGGCTATAATTTAATTTAAGATTGGTATAACCATATAATGGCTTCAAAAACTGGTGAAAAATACATTTTCTTCTTTTCGAAAGTGTTTGTGACTTTAGAAAAACTAAACTGCCAAGAAAACATCAAGTGCACTTTAGGTTATAAAATGGAATCTAAAGCCTTAACTAAAAAATAACCTACTATGAAAGAAATAAGTAAAAATTTAGTTATCCAAGTCATAGCTATCTACCAAACCGCATCCATACTTACTTCTTTTATTCAAAAAGTGGCAAATCGGATAGTATTGTTTCATAAAAATATAGATATTTGATGAAATCTTTTACCAAAAAGTTACCAGGTAACCAAGAAAATATTGATTCTTTTATGGATGATTAACATTCTTTATTTGATATTTCATCTTGTAAAATGTAGACATTTTCATCATGTAAATTTCAATTAGTTCAAAAAATTCCTGTTACGAAACAAAACTTTCTGTCTGATAAAATAAATGAATGAAAAGTGCTTATTGGTGTCCTAGACAAGAAATCAACAATTACCCTACAAGAAAAAGAAATTGGGAAAAAAAAAATAGAACACTTAACTCCCCAAAAATTCAAAAAACTCCTTTTTTTAAGTGCATAATACCAGAAGAAAAAGAAGGTCAAATTAGCAATTTCATTTACAAAATATTTTTTTTTCTTCATATTCAGATCCATGTGGCAGTGTAGTTGTGTCAGACAGAGGGGTTGCATTTCCATCTACGTTACTATTAGACGTATTAAGGAATTTAACACTGAAAATATCATAGACAAGAATAAAGTTGGGAAAATAGAAATAAAAATTAAGAAGAGTTCACTACAAATATTACTTTGTCAGTAACAGCCATATATTTTGATTCAAAAGAGATGATTCATATAAAATTGTAAAATTAGGAAAAAAAGTTTACCAAAAACTTAGAAAAAGACTTGTGTCTTTGATTTTATAACACAATTACAATTATTTAGAACATTTTACCCCAAATACTTAAAAAGCTTGTCAGTTGTGTGATGGAATTATTAGCTTAAATAACTAATAATTCTAACTCTGATCAGCTATTATTATTCTTCATATTGGCAAAAAGGTACAAATAATAAGTCTACTTTGATTGATTCTATGCTGTTGTCAAGTCTAGTTTTAGAAGGAGTGGGACCTTACATAAAGATAATATGCTAGGCTTCTTAAGTAAAAGCGAGAGGCTTAGGGCAATTACACCCTTAAAACCAGTACTGGCTGTAGTAAATGTTGTTTAAAAAACACTAAAATGCTGCTTGTCAAAAAAAATATGGATATTACTTTTAAAGGTCTGGAAAATATTTGTCTTCACATAAATTTGGGATTTATACTTTTATTGATCTCGATTCTATTTCGTACTCAAATAAATATTATTTTATGAGAATCTATTTATGAATAAATTTAGCAACAACCCATAAAAATATTGTTAATCTTTTTTTATTAATTTTTTTTGATATAATAAAAGTAAGCATTTTAGCAATATTAATACAAAAGAAATTTTAATCGAGTGTCGGCAGGTAAAAAAAATATTTTTCAAACCTGAAATTTTGCATACTGTTTTTCAAGAGTACGTATCAAATTTTTATTACTAGTTGTTTATCAATTTCCAAAAAAGTGGTTTTAAGGCCCACCCTACTGTATACAGTCCTGCCTTATATATATATGTATATATTTCTGATCTAATGAAAAACAAAGGAGCAATATTAATAAAATCTTGAAGGGTCTTTGTATGTAGCATTTGAGTGTGCAGTGCTAAGACAGAGCCATGTAGAGACTAAAGTACTCCATGGCTCATCAATTATTACGTTATATTATTATTTTTTGTCAAGTTATTAATATTATGTATACTTTATTCTTGAAGAGAAAACATCTATTATATATGTATTGAGTAGCTACTGTGCACATAAAAAACTGTGAGAAACAATGAGGATATTTGGGGTGGTTACCTTTCATATTTTTAGTCATTGTTTAACTGTTCGACGACGCCTACTAACCTAGTATATGATAATTTTACTTGAATTCTTATAGCTTCATTTTACAATATATAAAATCAATATGTTGTGATAGCATAAAATTCACATTTAAACGTTTGTTATTATAGAGTTATATGTTTTCATATATTTCAGAGTATGCTTTTAAAATATTAAAAAAAAGAAAAATAGAGCACATTCTAGACTTTCAAACTTGTACATTTATCATGTCGACAAATAGCTATATTACTTGAGTTTCTTATAAAAAAAAGTATTTTTTTCTTTTTACCTTAACAAACAAGGCACAAATATATAAGCATTTGTATGAGTAAAAAAATTATGTTTACTAATTTATGTAAGTACATGAAATATCTTTTGATGCTAAAATGGAACATGTGAGTTTTGAATGGGAAAATCAGAGTTTAAAATTATACATAATTTGAGCCTTATTGCCCCTTTACTCTTTGTGATATTTTTAACATTACAAATAACCCGTGATGCCTTCTCTTTTATGCTAATATACAATATAGATTAATATATAGCGATGTATTCTTTTATTTAATATAAGACTATATACTTTTAGTGATACATGGAATCAAACCTATATGACATAATTTTGGTGCAAAGTTTATTTTTCATTTATTATAAAAAAAAAAGAAGCAATATAACCATATAAAACCATATTTATCTTTAGGGTTACAATTATTGTTAAGAAAAAATTAAGCTAAGAAAATAAAGAAAAAAACAGTTGGTACAAGTGCGAGTTTAAGTTCCATCAGTATTGTTTAATATTCAATAAATAAAAAATAATACTATTTAATTGTATGTTAAAAAAACAACAATTAAAAAACATATATTTAGGTATCAATTACAAAAAGGCCGGCTCTTTTCTATTATAGCATTATTTTCACCCATGTTAATATTTATTGCCTATGTATACCAAGTAGCTTATGAAACAGAGAAACAACATAGCCATGGCGGGCAAGCTGACTCACCTAAACCTAAATCTCAACCCAACGTATCATATTGATTTATGATTTTTTAAATTTTCTGTTTAAGTAATTTGACAATTTTTGAATTCCAAAATTTATGGATCGAATTGCAAAAATAAATAATTAACGGATCATTAAACAGTGGGAAATACAAATTTCGTACATATGATTAGTAAATATCTTCAAATGTTGCAAACGTATTGCCTAATATAAAATATCAGAAAAAACTATCAGGCGGGATTTTTAATAAGAAAATCTTGGGGTTGGAATAATTTTTAAAAGAACAAATTTTATAAATCGATAATGATTTTAATTTTGAAAAAAATTTATTTATGACACATTCATTTAAAAAAATATAATAGTTAGAATTCAATAGGAACTCTTAGCGTTGTCCTAAATTACCTAGGTATTCCAAATTTGAAATTCAACACTAGAAGGTTCTTAATATACATATTATTAAATGAATGGAAAAGATGAAACTGCATATTTTTAAAATACTCCAGAACATACTTTTCAATGGTTTGTTTATATTTGATTAAGTTATTTCCATGTTCTTCTTCATTTCCATTTCCATATACAGTAGTATCATCTGTGTATGCATACGTGCATTCTAAATTGTCAGTAGAAATGATATCGTATATAACTGGACACCATATATACATTGGTAATGCCAAAAAGAATTCTTGTGAATTGATATAATTTCCAACAAGCTTCAAAAACTGTGAAAATCTTCCCTTTTTTTCAATGGCTAACTGATAGTAGGGATTTTTCCAGTCAATTGTGCTGAACATCGAATGGATATGCATCTAATAAAGTATATTTAGTAATAGTTTGAAAATAATCTATCACAAGTCGTTATTTTACGATCGTTTGTAGAAACAAGGACCTGATACCTCGAAGGGGATTTACTTTCTTCAATCATTCCTTCCTTTAACATTGTTTCAATTTATGAGTCTATAAATTTTGATCAGGTTTTAAGAATCGTCGTGATATGGTAGTCTTCGTTTGACAATAGTCGTGATATGATAGTTTTCGCTTGTCAATCAGGAGTTAAGTTTCCGAAGAGTGTTGGAAATGGGACTTTCATAGTTGAAAGATAACATATCTTTGACAATTTTTTGGGCCCTACAAATGGGATTTCAAGTTTAGAATGCTCTCAGAGTATGTAATGTCCAAGAATACTTAGAAGGCATATCTTATGTAATCATTTTTTGCTTCTTCAGCACTTACAGACTTGAATTTGCATTCTTTGCATATAAGTTTGAGAGCTTGAAGAAAATTATCCAGTAGTTTACCCAGTTTCTGTCTTCGTGTGTTTCATAAGTGCCTTGCAAAAATTTAATTCTTCTTCTTTACGTAAATTGATTCAAGTTTTACAATATCTTTTTCATATGATGCTATTTCTGATATATACTAAATTCTTTATAACTAATGTAATTATTCAGGACTTCAAGTTTTATTTTTCCATCTGTATCTTTATCACATATACGATTTAAAAAGCTTTAAAATGTTCTTTTCCAGTATGTATATTCATGGTCAGCACTTGAGTGTCTGGGATCAACATCAAACTGTCGGGCTTCAGGTATTTATCCATTTTAAGGTTAATTGAATAAATTGTTGTAAGTGATTTTAGGCTTTTTTTTCTATAGATGAATGTCTAAGTTCACTTTTACTTAGCACATGGTCATCTGATGTTTACTAATATTATTTTATCTAGGTAACATATATTTATATTATAAACAACAAACGGAACAATTACAATATTTATCACAAATAATAGATATGATGTAATTATACAGGGTTATTAATAAATTTTAAAAGTTCCATCATTGTTGGGAAAATTATCAGTGCTTAATCCATCAATCTGCGATCTGATTGCCTTGAATTCACTCCCAATTCAACTCCAACAGCAAAAAACAGGAATAAAGTGTAGGGAAAAAATTAAACATTCCTTAATCCATAAACTCTTTACAATGTAGGAAAGATGTCTTTGCACATTCATAGGAGTAAAAATGACTCGTTAAGCCTCTGTACCATTGACTATACGATTCGGATTCTTTGTAAGACTAGTAGCTGTGATGAATAGCTAAAAAGTACTCTCCCAATGTAGCAAGGACTTGGAGGAACAACAATATTCAAAGATAAAAATATTGAAGTGGCATTAAAACAGAGTCTTGGCTATTTTGATAAAGTAAAGATATCCTGGCCAGCCCAAAAAACAATGGTACAAAGTCATTTTGTTATGTGAACATCAATGGATTAAAATTTATTGGAGCAAGAGATACGTATCATACTATTTACCGGTATGTTAGAATAAAGAAACCAATTTAAAACATATATTTAGGTAGCAATTACAAAAAGGCCAAGCCCCTCAATCATTGTACCATTATTTTCACATATGTTAATATTTATCTTCTATTTATAGCAAGTAGCTCATAGGATGAAACAAAGAAAACCACATAGCAATTCTTGAAAGAAACACTTCCATTTGGGGAAAAATCTAAGTTTGTTTTATCCTTGTCCAGATGTCAACCCCTTGATTATTTTGTAGAGCCAAATTTCGAGTCAAAGGTTAAGGTAGATTCATCCTATGTCATCGATTAAGCATGAGTGGGACTTCCCAAAAAATATATCTGTATAGCATGAAACTCTCTACAACCTGGTTTATCGGATATAGTGGCAAATAACAGTAGTTATATAAAATTAATTCAGAAATATGGTCTAAAAAATTTAGTTTTACTGCTTTCTAAATATAATTTTGTCCTAAAAATTAATAAGTAATCATATTTTTTTTAAGTTGCACCATAGGAATTCCCAAATTCTTCTTTCCCAAAGAGACAGAGATAGATATTAACACCTCTACGATCTATTCATAAAATATAAAAAAAAAGTAGAAATATGACAGTTTTCCTTTTTCTTATCTATTAAGATTCCACCCTAATTTTAGTTAAAATCATTTGGTTGTCATCTTCAAAAATGTGATCAACAAAATACTTTAGTAAAATATACCACCTACAAATAGAAGTATTTTATACTAAAGATGTCTTGTTGCAGGTACTTTTTAGTATACAATTACGTAACACATATAAACGAAGTTGTTTTTTTTAGCAGAAAGAACTCAAGTCTATGAATCATTTTTTGTTGTGAAAACACATTTGTAATTATTTTTTATAGAAGATTAACTGTTTATTTATATTCATTTAATATATTAGCATAGTTAGCGTTTTATGTACTCTCCTTGTACCTTTTCCTCCCTTAAAAACTTTCTCTCTTTCAAATATGTAAAGGTATGTGATACAAAAACAAAGAGCACTGTAATTATGAAAAATAGGAGTAGTGGACACATTCAAAGTTTTAAAAAAAATATAAAAACAATTCCAAGTATTTATATGTAATATCGAAGAATTAAAGCCAACTTCTTCAATAGCTTTTAATTATAGGTTGTCTATACAGATATAAATATCTATATAGATCTACAAACGTTTGTACATACCTTGTGGAAATTATTTAATTAAAAATAATTTTGCTCCAGCTTCTGACACAATTTATGGTTATAATTAAAAGTTTTTTTATCGAATATTTAGTATATATTTGTACTTAAAATCTCTTTTCAGAAGTAGAGAAATATACTTATTCAACGAGAATAAATTTATACCTATAAATGAATGGTTATGGACAACTATTAAGAATGAACCATATTGGTTCCTAGTACCAAGAGCTAAATGCTTAATTTTTGGACATTTTCTTAATGTAAAACTATAATTTTTTTAAACTTTTTGTTGTGAGGCACCAATGAGACAACTACAGCCCCAATGAAACAATTTTTTTTGGTCTTATTTAATGATTGATAGCAGAAAATCTTATTTTACAGCATTCGCGTACACGTTAAGGCTTACCTTAACACTATAATACACATTTTGAGAACCACAGCCATAAGAAAAAATAAAACTTACATATATGTTGGATTGTTAGAAATGTGGAGATATAGTTGAGTTTTAATAAAGAAAGAAATATAATAATTGCTAAACATTTGGTGACTTTGGTCAGTATTTTTTATACTGGGTGCATCAACATAGCAAACTTTTTTTCAATGTATGGCCCTCACGCTCCAGAAGTAGAAGCAAGTTGGGCCTAGTTTCATTCTACAGCCAAGATTCTAAAGTTGTCTTGGAAGTTCAGTGACTTAGTTGCTATCATGTGTTGGAGTATAGAGAAACGTGCGTTTGCCGTCGCAAATTAATATTACAGTTTGTCCAAATCAGGAGATTGAAACCGGATTATTTCCTGAAAAACCAACATGGTTAAGGTCGTTACAAAATCGACAAAAAAAATTAATTAATCATCTGTAATTACTAAATAAAGTATGTAAATTACAAACGGGAACCATTAAGGGGGGATGTTACACAAATAAAATTAAGATAATAATGTAATTTATCCATGATTGCAAAATTCAAAAGTGATCTCCTTTTTTCTTTCAGTTATCTGAATTCTGAAGTATATGGGATTTTAGTCATTCGGGACTATTATCGTAGAGAGTCATTTTTTACCATTAAAACAATCCCCAAATTAAAAGTAGGGTTAATAAAACTTATATAAAGTGTTTTTTATGATGAAAGAGTGTTTTATTGATTCCTGTATCTTCTTCTGATCTCGATATGTTTTCCATTTTTATACACCCCCATAAAAAATGGTGGTGTTCTAGCATGTAGTCAACATTATCATCATATTTTTTCCCTTTTCTATGCCAATTTCATGACGTGATGCCCCATTCACGATGAGTAGACAATTTCAATATTTAAAAATGTGATCACTTAAAAAATACAAAATGAAATAAATATCGTTGGAGAATATATATATTTTTTTAAATATACATTGAATATTTTTATATAATATAAGCTTTGATATTCCTCATTGCTATGTATAATGAATAACTTATAACTTTCTAAAGAAGAGTGTCGTTTTTTATCATTATTCAACCTAACATGGAAATTTATCGAGCTCAGAAAAAGAGACAAAAATATTTTTTTAAGAAACTCTTATATCAGTTTTATAAGTTTTATGACTGAAAGAAAAACTGAGATCAATTTTCGATTCTATGCTCATAGATAAATTTTTTTTTTGGTTGAATTAATTTAGTCAAAATAGGTGTTGCCCAATGTAATTTGATTTTGCATCTTTGTGTAAAATAAAAATTGTTGTCGCTGATTTTATTGTTTTTAATGAAAATTTATTCAAAGAGAGAAAAAAAAATGAAAAATTCACTTGGTATAAAGATACTAAAATTTGTTTTATTCCATGTTTTAATAGTGGGGACGTCAACATTTCTAATATGATTTTCCAAACTGTGTAAAACAAAACTTTTATGATTATATTCACATTGTCAAAAAAAAACTTTTCTATTTTATAAATTTGTTTTATTGTCTTTTGGAATAAATAAGTTATGTTGTTGCTCCCTGTTTATTGTAAAAACAAGTAGCTCATAGATAACTATCGTATCTCATGAAAACTTGCAAACTTATGTATTGTAGTCAAAGGGGATCCATATGGTAGTTCCACAAAACTGGTTTAGAGTAGAGGTAATATCTAATATTGTCAGCGTCATTAATTTAGTGGAGGAAAGAAAATAATAGTGTGATCCTCTTTTTAGTTCGTAATAGATCAGCCCAGATTTGTTTTATTACACTAATTCATTTTACAACCCTTAAAAAATAAATTGATCATTTATATACAATACATTAACCAATTCCTCATAATTAAACTGTCCAGTACATCAGTCAAAGGATTGACCCAACATAAAGAATCTGCGAATACACTTTCACCTGTAGTTCAGAAATTCTGACTCAATAAAACATCTCCAAATATTTTACTATATATATATATATATTTAAAAAGAAATAAAATTGTTTATGATAGAAGTATCGTAGTGAAAGTGAGACATACTCGTACTATAGATTAACTATGTTATGGATCAGTAACTTAAGAACTTATATATTTTTTTAAATCTTCCCTTCCTAAATATTGAATCTCAAGTCCATAAATTGTTGAGTATGTTATTATTTTATCTCTTAGGGATAGTAAATATATCTCATCTAGTAGTATCAGATTCAGTACATTTCTTATCTTGAAGTGGATTACTTTATTGAAAAAGAACTTCAATAAATAATTTGATCTCGATACGATAATTGAATTTTTTTTTTTTTTGTATGATATATTTAATAAGGGAACTGTAATTATAGTCACATCATGTATTTCCTTTGTAATTGTTAAATGATATCACAATACAACAAATCAGTAAGATATTAAAAGACAAATTGACACTTTTTGAAAGCAATCTTGACACTTTTCTCCTCTCTAATTATTTTACGTGTGGATGGCACTGATGTAGTTTTATTAAATAAATATGGAAAATTTATTCTTATAAAGACTTCAGTCCTAATCGTCCAGTCGTAATAATATGTGACTAGAACGTAAATACTATCGTATTGTACGCTCCAGCTATCATTTGTTATTTTCTTTGTTTTTGTAAACTTCAATTCTAAGTAGGAAAGAAGAAAATAAAAAGTTGAAATCCAATCATAATCAAAATTTTAAATGTCACAAAATCTGTCAAATCTATATTAATAAAGCAAAGTTTGTCTGTATGAATGTGTACATGTCTGAGTGTGAGTCTATGTATGAATTTATGTCAAAAAGTGTCAAGGCGTATTGTATATAGTATTCCATGATGTATATCATAAAAATATTTTGATTTAAGAAATAACAATGTAAGAAATACATGAAATATTGGAGCAGTGTGCATAAAACATCAAAGGTGAATAAAGAGGTCACTGTATATGGTGCTCTCCTATGTATATCATATAAATATTCTTGAAATAAGTAATAATAACGTAGAATACACAGAAATTTGTTTCTGTGTATATAGAAAAAAGGAAACTTTTTCTCTCTGTTGTTGATATTGGTCTTTTACCGGGCCGTGCAGAATTATTTACCGATTTTTGTTCAGAACATATCGCAGACAATAATGACATTTGAATGACTTGAGAAACAATCTATTCATACATTTTTAGAATAATAAAATAGTTTGTGATCAAATTTAATCAATGTGGCCACCATTTGACTCAATGACACTGGTCAGGCGACGTCTGAAGCTGCAACAGACTTGCTGGATCTAATTGGCATCCATGGAGGCCCAGACCTTGCTGACAGCAGCCTTTAAGGCATTTATGTTCTTGTGTCGTTTTTTGCAGGCCTTGGTCTCCACGTGCGCCTTGATAGGGAAGTCTAGTGAGTTCAGATCTGGGCTCTGAGGGGGCCAATAGTCCTTGGCCAAAAGTTCATGTTGTCCTTGAGACACTCCTGAGTTTTCTTGGAAGTGTGGGTGGGTGCTCCATCTTGTTGAAAACCCAAGGAGAGTTGCCGACTATAGATTTGATCCACGGAAGGACCTTGGACGCCAGAATCTTCACATAATCCTCCGCTGTTAATATGAGCCAGTGGGGAACCATACCAGCTTCATGGCCTTCCCGTTGGATCTCCAACCATCTCCAAAGCTCACAACACGGTCATTTTGCCTATTGAAAACAGGATCGACCGTAAAGTTTTTCTCATCTGAAAAAAATGATGATGCGTCCAGATGAGCTCTTGATATCATTCAAGATTTTCTTGGCACGCTCAAATCTGACTTCTTGCTGACGTTCAGTTAGCAGAGGGCGTTCAGTACGCCTCAGGGGCTTTCCTCCAGCCCTTTTCAATGCCCTTGAAACAGTTGATGTCGACGTTCCCATCTTTCTGGCAATGTCGGTAATGGACCTGTTGGGAGTCCTCTTGAACACTGCCTTTACTTTCCTTGTAGAGACAGTAGGCTTCCTGCCAGCCCCAGGGGAATGCTTGAGATCACCCCCAGCCTCCAAGCACTTGGAAACGTTGTAAATTGTCTTCAACAAGGCCCCAACCTGTTCCTTAATGTTGTTATGAGGCACTCCCGCTCGGAGGAGGGCTGCAATTTCGATCTTCTTTGTTTCCTGATTGGACATTGTCTCACGTGTGGAAGTTGTTACGCTCTCACAGGAAGGATTTTTGTTTATTTTAACCGTAAAAATACGAAACACTCAGATTGGTTGCCACACCACCTCTTAAAAAGTATATTTACATCATTGGTAAATAATTTTGCACGGCCCAGTATATAATTTTAGTATATGTGAACATTCGAATTAATTATTAGCATTTGTATGTTAAAATGATTCTTTTTTGCTTTTACTATTAAACCCACTTAAGACTGAAGTCCTCATCAGTCATCCCAACATTTTTTTTCTTCACAAACTCGCATTCTTCTTCTTTTATTCTTGAGGAGAGAACAAATCATATGGATTGACATACGTATTGGTGTATTGCGTATGATTTTGCTCAAGAAAAACGGTGATTAGCACTGAGGATTATTTAGGGTGTTATCTCCTATATTATGAGAGAAAATATTGCCTGCTCAGCGACACCTAATTACTCCTCGCCATGCCTGGTGCTACTGCTACTATACATTAAATCTAAGTTTATTTTTAATTTATTTTGAAAAAATAAAAGAATCTAATAACTTGGAGTTGAATAAAATAATTACGACACTCGATGAGAATAATTTTTAAAGTGTCATCTATGTCATTAACATACTTAGTATATGCAATGTTGAACGAAACCTTTTTTGAACACAAAAAATATCCGTCTTCAAATCTATAAAGGGATTTATATATGATACTGTAAATATTGTCCATTATAATAAAAGAAGGTCAGCTCCACTTGATGTATGTATTTCCAAAAATATATACTAACCAAAGTAGCTATGAAGCCACACAAATCCCTTAGAGTGAAGTGATGATGATAATATATATCATGTTCTAGTTAAGAAAACCTTTCAATCATCAATTCAATAATTTATGTATGTCCAATATAATATTTACATTGAAATTATATTGCAATTTTCATCACTTACAAAAAAATGAATTATTTTGAAGCTGAACAGTAGTTATTTGATATAATTTTACTCTACAAAAAAATAATCAACAAAGTTTGCATATTCTCTATTGATAAAAATAATATAAAGGGAGGTTATGAATAAGAGTCCTTTCAAAAAATTAAATTACATATATATTATGGATTTTATTTGAATATGTATACTATAAAAAGACTGTGGACCCATACATCTTCCATGTGTATCATTAAATTATGAAAAACGTAATTTTTTTGGAATCCAGAAAAGACAACTTTAAACTAATTTGTGATATGTTTAAATTCTTTGATTACCAATCTTTGATATTCAGCCTGTCTTCCTTCACAAGCACTAACAGCCACAACACGCCGCCGAACAGATTTGCAGCTCTTGAAGATGAAAATTGTATCCTTGACATACCACGGGGGGATAATATCAGCTCTGAGACGTGTTTCTTCGAGACACCGTTCTTGGCAGTAGGGATTGAGATGTTAGTGGTAGTTGCAGCCTACTCGTCACTAACACCGGCCCGGAGGAGATCGCACGGGTATTTCCTATTTTGTTGTTGCTTGGACATTTTTGCATTTAGAGACATGGGATAAAGACAAAACTTGTTTATTTTTAAGGTTAAATATTGTTCCTCAATAGACCAGTATCTAATTAAATGTGATTGTCTTAGTTATAAACAATTTGACTAAAACCCCTTGTCAATAATATGCCGCTATATGTACAAATTTTGCTTTTACAGCTGTTATCAGTGAGTTCTTGCTGAGGCTAGAAACTGCATTGACCTTCCCGTTGACCATGCACTACATTGCAAAATTACAGCGGTTTAGACCAAGGGAAAATGAAAGCCATTATTTTTGATTTAGGTAAATAAATCTCTACACAAATTGCTCTAAATTTAATTATAGTAAAGTGAATTCAACTCAAGTTATGAACCACCAAGAATCTAGACAATTATAATTGATATCACTTGGTTATTGTAGTAGATTTTTAGAAAGGGATTGTGGATATCGTAAAATAATAATTTTTTTTAAAGATGTAAAAGTTTTTGTAATTAAGTATGTAAGTCAAACAACCCGAAAAATAATATAAATAGGATGGGGTGAAATATAATAACTGTTTTACGATATATCATAAAAAAACTTAATGAATAGTTGGTCGAATCAGTGAAAAAGAAAGGAGAAAAAAAAGTGCTTTCATAAACAAAAACCATTTCAGCTTTTATGATTCTTGTGTATCTTTGTTTGAGAAATAAGTATTCTAATCATTAGTTATGTATACATATATAAATACAATTGATCATATTAGGTGTGGTGTCAACACAAATAAAATAGTTGTTATAATCTACGGTTTAAATACGGTGTCAGTTAGAGCTCCCCAATGCCAAAATTACTCGCAATCGATGTTGGTTTATAAAAATAAATTGTTTTGAAATCTATCAGGTTTCTTACACTTTATTATTCATTGCGATACGTTAAGAAAGAACAATAATGGAGTCCAAAAATCAACGAAATGCATGTTCTCCGCGTCCATCACTCTGTAAATGAGGTTCAGAAGCCCTAGTTGGATGCAATTTTACCCGAAGACGATTACTGTTGGCACCAAGACTCAGTACAGTCCCATAATATCACAATTAATTGTTCAAGGAAACTCCAAGGATTTTTAGCCTCTTAAACTTTTGACCCACCTCATTACCAGACTACTTGCCACTATATTATAGAATATGAGGGTGCCATGGAGATCAAGGCCTGCAAAGCCCATTACAGCAATGTTGATTCCCTGAAGGTATTTGTGGTGAAGGATGTTCAATGACAACTTGATTAAGGTGTTCAAGTTCTTTAGGTCCAGAATAGAGGCCATGGTATCCGCAGAATTTTGAAATTTTGAGATAGTATTGTTGATATTACAAGTTATAATTATTAAAAAAAATTACTTCTAATAATAGATATATGTTGTTCTTCATTAAGTTCATTTAAATTTTATTATTTAAAAAAAAACGGTACAATTTAGTTACACAGATTAATTATTTCAAATTTATTTTACGTTATTATTCTAATCTACTCTTAGATATATTATTTTGTCAGTAATGTAATATCAATTTCAATTTACAAAATTTTATTTGCATCTGCTGTGACCATTCAAAAGGATTGATCTGTATAACGTATTCATATTAATTTTTAAAACTAATTAGGTGAATGATACAAATCTATATTATAAAAGCAAATGTTATATGTGTGTATGTGTTAATTTTAGCACCAAATAAATATATTTTTATTCTAAGGAATAACAAAGTAGTTAATGTAAAACTTGTAGTTGCTTAGCATCTAGCATTGAGCGTGTATACACGGTGAGCTGTAAAAGTTGCTTCAAGATATATATCTTTTTTTGATCTGAGAAATATCAATGTATTTATATTAATGAAATATTCCAGACGTTTAGCATGTAGTATTGAGTGCATATTTAGGTAGCAAAGTTTTTGTCAGTGAGAAACTAAAGTAGTACATTAGATAAAATAAAAATTATTAATGTGACTTAAGTTGAAATTTAAGAACGAGTGTGGGAAGCTAAATTTCAGCTAGGTAGCATTCTAGAGACTAAATTTCTCTTTTGCTCATCTCGTCATATTAAACAAATTTATATATTTTTATTATTATTATTTCATTCTAGAGGAGAGAGTATCTAAGTATTGAGTAACTATGTGTGAGTGTGCTCTTAAAAAAACTAAAAGAATAGTAAGACTGAACATATTTTGGGGAGTTATTTTCAGTATTATTCAAGCAAAATTTGTATTTTATCCTACGCTTAATTGCTCCAGGCAATGCTGGTCACTACTGTCAATTTATAGATAATCCAGACGTGTATCTTTGTTAACGGGCTACAACTAAAAGTTCACATAAAAAAATCATCTTCAAAGTTATTTGATTTTTTGTTACTTTTCCTTCAAACCTTAACTTAAATACCTTTCTGGTGTGTTTTATTCTGCTTATTTTTTTAAACATGTTGCCTTATCAAATAAATTAAATCAATATTTGTGTATCTATGAATAATTTCAACATTTTTTAAACTTTGTATCTCAACTATTTTCAAATTATTATTTTTTTTTTCTAAAATGAATTACCCATAAAATATGAGCATGTTTTATACAAGGCCGTTCAAATAAAATCCAACCCATCTTTAACAACATCTGGAACAATAAGGAAACCATTTAATTTGGTTATTTCAAATTTAAAATGAGATTTTAGGAGTGATAAAGATAAATCAGGAGTTTCTGTAAAAGGAGTAGCCAAAAAAGTGGATGAAAATGTTTTTACCCTTTTTTAATGCAATGGGATCTTCTTTACCACAAACAATATAAAAAATTTCAAATATTTTTAAATAGATTTTATCGCTGGTAATTGACAGTATGCTTCTGAAACATCATACAAAATAAATTCAAATTTTATGTCTTGTAAAAATGTATTTTCTTGGAAATTATTTTAAAATTTTGTAATTTTGAATAAAGGTTTAGTAAATTTGATTAATTTGTTTGCTTTTATGTCGTTCATCTGTTTTTTCTATTAACTTTTTTTCAATTTAAGGTATATCCGTTGCTACAAATGTAATATTATGTGCTATTTTATACATCACACTCAGCCTCGTCAAAATTAATGAGAACATTTTTAGTACCCAAAATTTGTATTCCATAATTATTTTTTATTGAAGTTTTTATCAAATATTAAACTATGATATTTTTAATATAATAATCACAAATTATATGTTGTTGTTAAGATTAATTAGCTTAATTTTGAGTCTATGTCAACTGTGCATCATATATAAAAATTGTAATAATATTTGGGTTAGCGTTTGATCCTAGTTTTTTAAATAATTTAAAATAAGTTGTTCAATTACAGAGGGTTAAAAAAGGGGACCTTCCAAAGACACCAGGAAAGTAAAGAAGGCTTCACAACAAGATAAAAATGACAGTAATATAAAAAGACTTAATTGATGTTTATAGGTTAAAAATATTTAATATTCCCATATGTGAAAAATTAGTTTGTTTCGGACCATTTATCCATTACCATTCATTATTATTATTATTCTGTTTCATCAAATTAAAAAATTATTTTTTTCATTTATTTTTCATTATTTAGGCAGTATTTGAAATTTTAAATATTTTGTTGTACTCCATTAAAAGTTCACTTAATACATGTAACTAAGTTAATGCCTATCTGTGAAAGAAAATTTCAAAATAACTATTTTTTTGTATTGCTATTATTTCAAATTAAAATATATTTTTATTTATATATTTATATCATGTTTTCAGAATTCTAAGTTTGTTGACCTTATTCCAAGGAAAAATAAGAAACTATAATTATAAGTACTTGTAGAATAATTCTTGATTAAAGAAAATCCATAATGATGAAACTACATTCATAAATTAAAGGGAAATTGGGTTATAAAAGTTTGCTATTGTATTACTTATTACCGAAAATTATAAAGCTATTCATATATTTTTGCAGACATAATGAGTATGTAGAAGTATGGAAAAGGTTGTATTAGTCAAAACAATAACCTCAAATGCATTTTTTTCTTTTTATAATTACGTATCTACCAATAAATATTGATTCAATAATATAATCAAACTCAATAATCAATAAATAAATTTTCTATTTATTTAATAACTATGTATACAAATTCATATATAATCGCATGTGGTCTTTTTTATCAATTTATATTATTTTTGCACCAGGCATAATTACTGGTTTTATGAAGCTCCAAAGACTCACTCACTATTATAATTGTGCTATCATTTCCTTATTGGTATATACTCACCACATGCATTCGATTGGCTTTTCCTTAGGATTGAAGTAGGTTTTGTTTGTACATTATAGAACAATCAATTGGTTAAGAAGGAACTTTTATTTGTTTGAAGTAAATGCATTGAGTAATGAGGCACTCAAGATTTATTAGTAAAGATATGATATTTCCTGGAATCTGTAATTGTAATATCCATACCTAACTACACATACTACATGAATTTGCCTTTGCTATTTAACAAAATTAGGTACATTTTGCTATGACGGGAAAAAGTATAATTCGTATCTCATCATCAGTACATAAATAAAGGGTGGGGAGTTTAAATCCCAAACAAGTTTAGACCTAATATCTTGCAAAATCTAAGACCTAAGTTTTTGAAAGTGTGCTTGTCATATTCAACTGACAAAATTGTATGAGAAAAATACAAAAATCTGTAGATGTTCTCTGAATCTAAACACCTTCCGGCCATCGTTGTTGGACGCAAATAACTCCACAAATAATGAAGATAGATAATTTAAATTATTGAGATTCAGAGTTATGTTATAATTTGAAATTGGTAAGACTTGTTCAAGTCAGGTGATTGGAACCAAATTTATTAATTTTTTGGTCAAAGGAAATGTGGTATATCGGATCTGAGTCCCAAGGACTACTATGTGCGGGGCGTTTAAAATAAAGAGTCCAATAAACGTGCACATAAAACTGTTGACTCCTTACAGACTTTCCATTCTTGAGGTAGTGGCCAACATAAACAGGAAGTTTCTCATCAAGTCCTGTGCTAGGTTCAGGGCCACGTTAATGGCTGTGATTAAAGCTGGAGGTTGTTTTTTTGAGTGATTGACTTCACTTTAGCCCCTTATATGTAAAAATAAAAAAAATTGGAGATTGCTGAATTAATTTTGAATAATAAATTGTATAAACATAATCCTTCATTTTTTCAAATTTAAAACTCAATTTAGTATTTAGTAAACTGAGTGGCTTTTTTGAACGGTCCCATAAAAATTTAAAACTATATATATTTTAATAACCCTTGTGGGATATAAACCATTCGTCTACTTCTCAAAATATGAACCCCTGTTTTTTTTTAATGTAAGGAATAACCAAGTTTCCAGAACGAGCAAGTACAACCTCTTTGCCTATATTATGCCATCTTTGGACAAAATCCCAGGAAAAAATATGCAAAAAGAGCCACGTAGCTTAGTGAAAAGCATGCCAAGGAGAAATTTGTCACTTGACTTGAACGTGCTTAGGTTTAATTCAATGTTGTTCTTAGAAAATAAAAAATAAATTATGTTTATTAACTTCAAAGCCCATTCCTAGGTCGGATATAATATCATAGTGTTTGGTTACGCCTAATGGATTCAACATCATTATTTACAAGCCATCGCAAAGCAGTAAAAAAAAGTCATGAAGGTCAAAAAAGTCATTTCATTTCATCTTTCCATGTTGTTTTTTTTGCATACTTAAATGTTCAAATTTAATAGTTGACTTTGTCAATTGACTTATTTTAGTTTGACTAACTTTAAATTCACTATGGGACCGGTATAAAAACCCACACAGTATGTAAATGCGAATCAATCTACAGACAAAGGCCATACATAAACTAAAAAAACTTTGGCATAAGATATTGAAAGTTTTCAATTTTTTATTGAAAGAAAAAGTATTAAGTCATCATTAGAATTCCTATGCGAGTAAGGTTATTTCCCCCCCCCCCTTCTCTTCATTTGAATCATAATAAAACTTTAATTCAAATATATAATTAATATTTGGTATATGTATGTAATCAAAGTTTTTGTGTACATATATATATATAAAAGTTTCATTCAACTCAAATATTTCTAAAGCCAACAAAATATTATATAACATGTATTTATAGTATTTAGCTATTGTTTAGTTTAGTGTTAAAAACATTTTTTTACAAAAAAATGAAATTTATTTATTCTAATGTATCCATCAGAACGTATTGATGTTTGAATTTTTTGGAACGCTGGTAATGATTTTTAAATAAGTTCAGTTGAATCAAATATACATTATGGCAATACAAAGCCAGTGAAATATCTTTTAAAAATAATTGGGGCCAAATCTGTACTATTCTTGATAAAGTTGATAGTGAAACCAAAAAGATGCAAATCATTTAGTAAATTATTCAATTAAGAAGTTTATGGTTGATGAAGAGATTCCAACGAAAAATAAAAAAAAAAATACCGACTGCAATTCGCTTTGAACACTTAAGGGGAAAGTTAATTATATTTCAAATATAAAAATTCAGATTAGAAAAACAAACAAGATTAGAAGTGGACTAAAGTTCCGAAATAAAGCAACATCAGCACACTTTTATCATCTTTATTTATCAATATTATCATGTGAATAACTGTTTTGTTTAGTAGGATAATTATAATATAAGTACTCAAAGACATAACAAATGTGAAAAAATGAATAACTATACATAGATTTATAAGGATTAAAAACTTCCCTCAAACCGAAAGGCACAACATTTTTCAGTTGTTTTTTCAACAAACTGGATGAGTTTAAATGACTTTATTGATTCAATAATGTAAATTTGATCCAACAGACAAAAAACATCAGCTAGAATACTTTAGAAAGTGTTAAACCATAAAAAATAAGGTGTTCCATATTTCTTAATAATTAATTAAACTCGAAATTATAAAATAATTCAAAAATTATTATTTCTATTGATTTTTTTAAATATTTTTTCCGTTAATGTTTATCTCCTGGACAATAAAAACAATACCTAAATTACGAGTTGCACTTTCGTCCATATCTAGAAAAAAAACTGTAAAATATGCCTTACTTTCTTTTTGTTAGTGTCCATTTTTGATGACCACTCAAAAAATATTTTGTACAGCAATCAAAGAAATGTTGGAAAAGTTTGACTATTACAAAATTCTATCTTTGTAATGTCATTAAGCCAAACATGATCCCACATATACAACGAGAGACACACAATACTAAAGCCATCTTTTGGAACAATAATGAGTTTCTTTTTTTACATCTATTAATAACCTGAAAACGGGGCAGTATATCTCAAAAAGCTATGCTTCCAAAATGTTGATGCTTTATTGTTATAAATTAATTTTGCCCTATGTTACAGAGTAAAAACGCTCTATATTTATGCGATATTTTTCTGACAAACATTTCTACTTAATCAAAAAGATCGTCAGCTTTTTATCAATGATCGAGCATTTGATCTTTTGTACTATATTGTATATTTAACAAAGAACTGGGTTTTTCCTGTATCTACCTAACATATAAATATAATATCCAATTACATCAAAGACAAGGAATCTTCAAAACAAAACAAAAAAAATCCAGAATTATTATGTTTAGATGAAAAGAAACAACGTTCTCGTAAGAATAATTTCTACTGGAGTGCATTTCTGACAGACTTCATACTCCTGTAAAAACATTATTATTTTTTTCATAATTGTTACCTTGACTTTTGAAAGATCTTTAATATCATTTCTTGTGTATATTTATAATTTTTGAGAGTTAAATTTTTTTTTATTGGTTTGTTTTTGAGGAAATCAATATTTAATGTACAGGGTTCAGGAGCAAAACGTGGGCTGTTTTATTTTTTGATACATAATTTTTAAATTTTTTTTTACAAAACTTTTAGAAACGACCTTTGTGAACATATTTACTCACTATGGCCGCCTTCCGTAGCAATCACAGCCTCTGCATGGCGGTGGAAATCCTTGCTGGAGTTGACAATGAACATCTTGGACAAATTGTTCCACTCCTACACAATGACAGCCTTCAGAAAGTCCACGTTTGGGTGAGATGTCCTGTTAGTCTCCCTCTCCAATGTGCCCCACAAACCGAAGTCCAATGGATTCAAATCTGGCAAAGCCCTATGTCCTTGGGCCAAAAATCAGCCATATTGTCGGTGTAGAACTTCTGACATTTGGCCGATGTGTGTGAGGGTGTACCATCTTAGGCCCAAAAATAGTTGTCCTCTGGTTACGTGTCCTTGAGCCATGGCAATATGATGAATGTCAGCACCTTGTAGTAGGCATCCTGGTCGATATTCTCCCCAGCTTTAAAAAAGAAGGGAGGTGTCTTCTGGCCGTCGCACGCCACGACCCCCAGAACCATTTCTTTTTCCGGATGATTTGTAGGTAACACACCCCCATGACCTCATCTGTTGATCCCACAAGCTAACAGTCGTTCCGACGGTTGTAGACCTGGTCCACGGTGAAAATTTTCTCGTTAGATAACATTTTTACGGTGAATCCATTTGCCTTGATCCACGCACGAACTTTCTTGCACCTCTGCAGTCTCCTTTCCTTCAGAGTGTCCGTCATCAGGTGGCTTGGGGACCTTGTGTAAGAGGAATCTATGCCACCTCAATTTTGCCATCCAGAAGGTCTGAGATCCTCTGCCTTTTTGCTTATTGCTCACTAATGATGAAAGATTTAAAAATGTTCATTATCGTTTACTTATGCCAAAAGAACAGGAGATTTGGAATATTCAGGGAAAAATCACAAAACCTCACTTTTTTCATTAAATAATTCGCATTTATTAACTGTACAAGTTTTAGTTCCGAACCCTGTACAGCTTTACATCTTTTATGCGATTAAAAAACTATCAATTAGATTTAGATACAGATGTTTGTTGCTAAAGGAGAACCTTTAACCCCTATTTTATAAGATGGAGCTGCATAAAATAGGAGTTGACCCAAAACCTGAAAAATTTCATTCATTTTTACATAACTGTTTATATACAACTCTTACTTATATACTTTTATTTTATAATATGTTACCTGCAAAAAACCTACTAGATTTAATTTATATGACAGCACTATTGTTTCTTGGATAAAAACTGAATGTACGGATTACAGACAGAAAGACAAACCTTACTTTATTCATATAGATTAGATAAACATTGCACAATTATAATATATATTATAGTCGATGGTACTATTTAATTATTTTATTAATTGAATACTTACTTTTCTTCAGTTGTAAAAACTGGCTCCATAAATAAATCAATATTAGTATTAAAACTCAATGCATGACCGACAGCCTCCCCCCTTCAGTCTTAAGTGCTTTTGTAAACCTATTTCTGGGTCGCACATTGTGACCGATTTTCTCTCCATCCCGATTAAATGAATAGAACTCATATTAAAATTTTAAAATACATTTAATGTCATTTTACCCATGTACTCAATTTGAAAATACATTTATAAACTTGTTCAAGATCGAATTTTAATTAAGAACAATTATTTTCATATGACTGTTACAGAATCAAATTTGTTCAGTAAGTCCAAAAACAAAAAAACAAACGAAACACTAGAAACATATCGGGTTAAAGGTCCCAGGATTGATTTAAACAGGTTGCAATTTTTTATTGATCATTCACTTCATTTTCAATTTGGAACAAGCTACATCAGACAGTTTTGTCAAAATATAATGACAATCTGTTTTGTAATTTGTAAATTATTGTGCTATAGGTGATTCAACTTTTGTTACTTCCAAAACAATGGATCGAAAATAATTTTGTGTCTTAATTTTCTCTGCTTATTGATGGGAAAAAATACCATTCAAACTAACCAGTAGTTTGAAAAGTGTAAAATATAATAATAATAATTAAAAAAAAAAAAAAAAATTGAACGGAAAAAATGGTTTTCTTTGTAAGCCCGGGCCTTTTCAGCCCATCTGTAATGTATAGGTTAATATAGATTCAAAATTTAATAAGTTATTAACAAACAAGAAATCTTCTACAGATCATTCGACATCTTAATCTCTCTTTCCATCATCTTTTTTCCTTTTCATCGTAGGGGTATATGAATGTTAAAAAACCCATCAAAAAACTTATTAGAGTAATATATTTATTAGATAGTAATCATAGAATTCTGAGTTTAAAAAAAAATTGTTATCAATTTTTGAGGTTGTGTTTTGAAAATGTGCATAACGGGCAGAGCAAAAATATCAAAAGGGAATTTCAGCTTTAACCCCAGAAAAATAACGGAGTCTAATTTATATTAAGTATGATTGAATTTTAACATATAAATAATACAGTCTGTTGTCTCACATCCATTTGTAATTAGCTACGTGTAAAAAGAACAGTTATTTTTCAACTGTCTGAACAAATGTCTTTTTATGTTTAAGGGTTAAGTTTACATAATACTTATTCTGTAAAAAATAAAAAAGTTTTAAAATATGTACATGTTTTTTTATGTACATGTCTTAACTTTTTACGAAGAAAATGAGCAAAGACCAATATGTACATAATACGTGCAAAAATAGTCATTCTTAAAAAAATTGCATAATTTATTATTAAAAAGACAATAAGTTTATCAAAATTTCCATATATTTAAATAAATATTTTTCTAGTTAAATAAAAATTCCGAGAGTTTCATTAATCAAGATTTATTGAAAAATAATTCTTGAAAAACAAATACGATATTTATTTGATAATATATTTTTTAGAAAAGTTTGTTTTTAATTATTACAAAATAATATTTTATAACTCACTCCTACTAAGAACAAAAGTTGAGATTGAATTATAATTTTGTTCCAATTTCATTTATAAAGGTTTTTTGATATTATTAGTTATAGATTTTTCCTAAGACATTGTCATTAAGATAGGGTTTTTCCTTTCCCTCTAAAACCTTGATTTTATTATGATTGGATAAAAGCTCTATACAATATTTTAATGACAATAGACTGTTTGTTGGTTCCCCAAGGTGCTTTAAATCTATGATGAAACAAAAAGTTACTTTTAAAGAGAACAAAAATGAAAGTACAAATATTATGCTTTTATATATCGGATTTACTCTGTCGAAAGTATTATTGTAAATATCAAACCCAAAATGAATTAACTTATCGATAAGCCTATACGTCAAAGGTGTCTTATTATAATCTTCAGTTACTTTCCTGAGATCTTTGAAAAATTTCACTTTTTTCAACTAACTTACTTCCCTTAAAGTCCTTATGTTAGTACTTCCTTGGGATGTTGAGCCACTCCAACATTAAAAAGATCTTTTAGCGATATAAAACTTTATTTCCCCTGAAAATATGCAGTTTTTACTAGAAGATTCAGTCAACAAATAAAACAATTTTTCCCATTTTATTTTGTAGCTGGAAATTCAGAATACAAATATTACAGAGGGGATCCAAAACTTGCAATGACTAAATTAGGAAAAATGTGATTTTTATGGAATCAATAAAAGACAGCTCAAAACCAATTTTTGAGCTGTAAAATTATTATATTTTATGGTTCAGTATGTCGTCCTTCACAACCACTAAAAGTTTTAACACGTGGGTGATCAGAATGGTGCTGTTGGTAACGAAGGCCGTGACCTACTTACATAGAGTACCAACACTATAATGATGGCAGCTGAAAGGATAAGGATTTGCAACGGTTGTGGAGATAAAGACTGCATCGCTGGAAGAGCTCAAGGTTATACCGAAAAGTGCTTATGAGGAGTGCGTCAAGGATTAGAAAAAGCGAGGGCCTAAGTGTATTGTATCGGAGGGGGATTAAATTGAAGGGGACAACATAAATATTGATGAATAAAGAAATCATTTTTCATAACAAATACAAATGATCTTTCTATTTGAATACATCTCGTATACATATAAAAGTCAAAATGGGCTCATTTTTAAGCGTACGAAGATTTAATTGTATAATTTACATGTAAAAACAAATTGTACAATTTCACAATATAAATGACTGGATTTTCACTTCTTTACTGATGACTAATAGGTCCAACTAGAGTTGGATCGGTTTAAAAAAATACAAACAATGCAGTCCTAAAAGTTTTGTCCTAATAAAATTTGACAGTCTTAGGACAAGCCTTTATACGTCTTTCATCATAACTACAACTATCATTTTCTTTGTTTTTATATTCTTCATTCATAGGTAGGGGGTGAAAAGAATCAACAGATAACTATGACTGGAGGACTGAATGACCAACTAAATGGCACTTAGGACAGCTGAATAGTATAAAATATCCGACAGTTAATAAAGGGAGGGGGTAGACTGATTAGTAAATCGGAACTAGGACCTATGTAATATTAGATGCAACTCTTTGTGACCAATAAGAAGAAAAAATTAGATAATGAAATATGAAATTATTAGTTGTTTCATTGTTTACAATGTTGATTAAATTTATGCCAACAAACGTATATATAAATCTAAATGCATACCAATATGTGCATGTTATTTTCCTAAGCATTTCATTATACCTATGTATATGCTTAAATGTGCATTTCAAAACAGAATAGAATGAAAGGAAATAGTAATCCTGTGATAAGATTAAATATAATGAAAGGATGAATTGTTATGAGTAAATGATTTGATCCATTAATAATCTTTATTGAAGTAGATTATCATATCCAAATAGTTATTTGTTTGATGTAATGATTTCGTTAATTTAATGGATTTGCTTAATGAAATGGTAAGTATTTTAAAATTAGGAAAGACTAATAATATAATACTGGCTATAAATAATGTAAAAACATTGAAAATAACTCAATTTATTTCACTCAATAGGGTGAAGACATATGTAATATATAATATTACTATTTTTTTTATTTTTTTGACTTTGAATTGATTTATTCTATATCATATTTTTATACATAAAACTTGAAAATATAAAAGAAAATCATATAAATATAGTGAATTTATTATTTTAAATATTGTTAGGATTTGGGCAAGCATTTTTATTTATGCATTATTTATATAATAGTCATAAATTCAAATAGAGGGCACGTCCACATGGAAACATTTTTAAAGGAAGATTATCCGTTAGGGGCTTTTTTCGGACGATGACGGTGTCCCATTTCGTATAAAATATTATTTTTGAAAAAATGGCTTTTAAAGTCGAAGAACCAAGACCGTTTCTTTTTAATAACACTGGTACAATCTGTAGTTGTAATTTGAGAGGAGGAGTTTATTTTTACAGGCCGAATGAGCTTATTTCCCCTTCTTTGTTATACTTCATTATTTGATTATTAAACCCAAGTTCACATTAGTAAATACCTACAGTAGGAAAAAAAATGAAATCAAAGTGAAACAACCAATAAGGAAAGGGGAAATAAAAACCGGTGACCCGGCTAGACATGTGATAAAGAAATGACTATGTGAGTGAATATAGCCGTGATGAGAGGATCTTGAGCCAGTTCTAATATATAATGGTTTGTAAAATATGTTGTTTAATATCATATAATCACCCTTTACTGTATGTCAACTGAATCAACATTCTGAACCGGATCAGATTCAGCAGATATGCTAGTAATACTTTTTAAAGTCTAATAAATGAATAACAAATCAATTTTAAAACGTTGCTCTGTGGACGGCCCTAAGTTTTATAAGAGGACGGAAAATTGAATATTTGTAAGAATACTTAGTGGCCTTAATTCTTGTACTAGATACAAAGTCTTTCATTTATTTTCGATCCCATTTCTTTTTAACATGTATTAATCCAATAAATAGTCTATTTTTAGGTCTGTTACTGAACATGTACTAATGATATTGAGATTTAAATTGGTGTTGTATAATTTTTCAGAGTTCAAAACAATTTGCAACTTATGGTACAAAATTTAATAACATAAATAATCGTACTTTATATTTAGAACCATGATCGTTCTTTAGTTACATTAGTTTGTAAACAAAGCGTCAGTGAGTGGCAAAATAATACACCTCCCTGAATAATAAAAATATATCATATATAATATAAGTATGTTCCTCACATAGTGAAAAATGTTTATTACGTCCCAAAGCTTCAGACTGTCACACCAACTTGCGGATAGTGATTTTATTTAAAATTCACTTATGTCCTATTGGCACAGCTCAGGGTTCGATGTACTCATAAAAATTGGCGGAATTTTAAAGTTTTGCTAGGAAGGTCATTTTTTTAGCTGTTCATACTAGGTAAATAATATGTCAGTTGTAATATCCTTGTAATAAATTTTGAGGATCACATGGCCTGGCCTCCACCACACTATGAAAACTCTGTCTTTGCTCACAACTATTAAAGTACAATTAACAATCCAGGAAAGTGATGGATCACAACTTGTAGAAACTTTCTCGAAATTGAAGAACAACTCAAGCTGTACGTCAAGATTGGACCGATTTGAATTATTCTTTTTTATATTTTATGGACGGACCGCACGGAATGTCATAATTTTGTTGCCTTTACATACCCTCCTTGGTAATACAGTGTATCAAGTATCGACCTTTTAAACAACAAAAAATTATAAATTTTCTAACTTACTTAAGATACCAAGAACATTGAAAATCTGACAGTAGCTTGACTTCTTCTCTCCTGAATCGATATGATAACCTTATTATGTCAAAGTTCTTATAAGAGAACAAAAGCTATTAAAAATCATTTTGCAAACAATGTTGCACTTGAAATCTAATAGCCAATATAGTTCGTAGTTGAATAGCTCATTCGAATACTGCAGATATTAACAATATATAATTTGATGAGTTCTTCTTCAAAAATCAATCTATGAGTTGATTGGTAATTGATATGTAGGTACTTACAAAAATAATGTTGTTTTTCTACTTAAAAAATAAATAAATACCCAAGCAGTTATTTTATTATACTAAACATTTCATATTATAAACAGTTATTGTACTACAATTAAAGATACAAATCGTAAGCAATTTGAGCATGTAAAAAAATCCGAAAGGTTAATATGGTAACCCTAACAAATTGAAAAAAATACTATGGAATAGACCAGCTAAGCATTACTGACGTTTGATTAGATAAGAAGAAGCAGCGAAGTTCATCTTTATATTAAGTAGTTAGATAAGCAGTAATACTCCCTTGTCGATCTTCAATTTTACTCAAAGTCCTACTAGAACTTACACTTCAAACTCTCGACTAAATCTTCAGTGTTAGTCACTGTCATTTGATATACTAAGATGTTCCTTCCCTTTTGAATTAAAGCATAAGCATTAAGGCTGTAAACATAATCATTTTTACACGGATGTCCTATTTGTTGTTGGGAATATGAAAAGTGTTTTTGATTTTTTCTAAAGCTGTTATCATTATTCTTTAATTATTGAGGTGAGAATATCAAAGTATAAAGTGTAAATAGGAGTGTGTGTACTCAGTGTATAATTGGGGATTGATATTGGAGTAATTACGGTCTATTTTCTAGCTAAATACGGATTTTGGTTTATTTCTATCCTTTCATAACTTCTCGACGCTAATCTAACCAAACAATATATCAGATAAATTCCTCTCCCGCAATTTTTTTTTCTATTGTCACTCTACCCTATTAATTTGATGTGTTTTCTTTCCATACTGAAAATGCTTACAATTTACGACCCTAACGATAATGCATTTTTAGTCAATAGGATTGTCTACCATATTTAATATATATATACGAAAAGAATTTTGTTTATAGTTGATCTAATTTTGCCTCTTAAATGCATTTATATATATAGCAAATATTTAATAATAACGATATTGTAGAGAAAGTTTGTGTCAAAAGTGACCTATATATTAAGTGCATTTAGTATATATTTTTGGGATGTTAAAATAAGATGATTGTTAAATTTGAAATACTACTACTAATTTACTGTCAAATAAATGATTTATAAGTTCATCAAGTGTGTAGTCATTCAATTAGAAGATTATTTAGCAAGACCATTTTGTATCTTCATCTGTAAAGTGGTTTTTGTATCTATATTTACGAACAACAAAGTCGTTGGAAAAAAATTTCTGGTATAAATAAAAAAATTGGGTGTTTTTTTTTTGCTAGATTGCCACAAACACTACACTGGGGTTGTTTAAAATTGTTAATGATCTATTCTGAGATTTTAAATTTTTTGAATAAAACTTTCGGTTAATCTCTTGGACGACAAAATTTAAGTAATTCTCAAGAATTAAGTAAACGGATTTAAACCTCAGCAAATAATGCCTAATCATTTGTAGGGTATAGACAGTTAAAGATGATCACATTGTACATGGTTATAAAATTATATTCGAAATTTAAAAGTAAATGGATTCATAATAGAGCAAAATAGGTCAGTGGTTAACGTGCATGGAGAAATTTTTGTCTTTGTTCGATTCACGATTCTTCCTTAACCAAACTTATTTTCTCCAAAAAAGCATTTTGTACAACCATATACTTAAACTTTAAAGACAATCCCTTGGTGAAAATGAGTAATTGTTATACTTTAAAATTACTAATACTTAATTTATTCAAATAAATCTGACTAATTAAAAGAACATTTAAAAAAATATATTTACTGTGCCCTTTTATTAATTTAATTTCCCTACAAATACGTTAGAAAGGCCTATATTAGAGAAAAGGATGAACACCTATGTCCCAATTTCCTCATTTTAATCAGGAAAATTTTCAATTTGGTTTTTAATAAAAGGTACTTTAATTTATTTATATTAATGTCACTATTACATAGTATATAAGCGGTGCAAGGTACTTTTGCCTTAAATAGTTTCACCTGACGACATGTTGCCTTAAGAATATTTCACCTTAATGTATGATACATAAGCAATGTAATGAATACTGTTTTATACTCTTTCGAAAAGAAATAAAGTTCATGAAGAGATGAAGACCAGTGTTCTCATCTTTCTATTTAAATCATAAATTGTTCCAAATGTAGTGAGTGAACTATGGAGTTTTCTCCACTTACGTCTCTCATTTCCTCATACTCCACTATGAGACAACTTTTGAGTACCTCTCCTTGTCATCTCAGTGGCTTATCTCTCCTCAACCAACAGCTTCTTCTGCAAAAACATTCTGGATCATAACAAAGGGGCAATCACTGATTTTGTCTCATATTATGAATGTTCGTCTAATCATGAGTATTTTCAACGATAATTAATAACGGAGCAGTGGTTATCACTTCATCCATTTGAACAGTTGTTGTCTTGTTTATTGTACTTATAATGTTAATTATATTACATATTTTGTTACTGGATCGAAATAATGACATAATGAGATTTTGCTATGATGTATTGTAATTTTGGGGCATAATCCCATCATTATTCCAACAGAAAACAGTCATTTAATGTTTTTTATAGTAATATAAATTACATATTTGGATTACAAAATTCAAAGGGAACATCAATTTTAAGCAAAAATATCAAAAACGACGTATAAAAATCATTTACTTATATTTTAAGGCGAAATATTCTTGAGACAAAATTGCTTTAAGGCAAAGTGGTTTAAGGTATAATGTTCTGTGGCCAATAGTATAAAGCAAAAGTACCGATCACACGTGTAATCATCTCTGCTTTACCTTTCTTCATTATTAAAAAGGGAATTTCTAATATAGTTTTATAAATGTTTGTGTAAATTAAAAAATATTAATAAATGTTTGTATTAATAAAATATATATAATTATATTTTTGTGTCGATATTAATTTTTTTATAAATTTATGAGTTGATAAATATTTCATTAATTATTTTTAATATGCTTTTTTTTTGGTAATATTTTCGACTAGTTTTTCTAAATATTTTTCGTATTTTGTTACTTATTATTACCTAATAATTTTTATATTTTGTTAATTATTTTGAATAATTTTCTATTTTAATTTTTAATATCATTTTTACTAAGTTTTGGATATTTAAAAAAATATATATTTTACAAATTTTGGATATTTTTGGGAACCATATTTCTAATTTTCGGATAATTATTAAAAAAAAATTTACAAATTTTTTTGCTATTTATATTAATTTTGAGATATTCTTTAAAAGTATGAAAACTTATTTTTGGATTTCTTTGGTAAATAGTTTTGCTTTCATCTATTTTAATAGTACTTCTGGATATGTTTTGGGCAAAATTAATTCAAATACTTGCCCTAACGAGACACGTCAAAATGTATTCCCTAGTAGTCAAAATTTATAAAACAGACTAATAAGTAGAATTTTGACATTTATGTTATTTTTATCATACAAATTATCATAATTAATGAAAGTGTAGTATCAAACTACCTAGTGTTAGAAAATCCTTTACAAAAATGAGACTGATCAGTAGAGCAGATGAAATTTTTTACCTACCACAACCTCGAACCATCGAGCTTAAGATCCCATAGGACTCATGAACCATCATGTATGTAAATACCCATGACATGATTACCTACTTTGTATGTTTGATACCATCTTACAATATTTGTACAATGTACTAACCTACATTTTATTTAAGCAAAATAAAAGTAGGGGATCTCATAGCACCAAATTATTATGAAAGTGGAAATGATGATAAACAAGAAAAAAAAAATGACAAATGAAGTAGAATGTTCTAGTTTTTTTTTGTTTTTTTTGAGTACTTTCGTGTCAAAGAAGGATTTTTGTACGTATAACATGTACAGTATATATTCATATGTATTTGTATAAACTTTATTACATTACTTGACGCAATATGAACCAAGGCTTTTAACAAATGTACCTAGTTTTACATATTTACACAAAATGAAATATATACCGGTTAGTTGGGTCGTACTTTCCATTTTTTCGACATTCAAAAATTGGTAGTGTTATTTAATGTAGCTTTAAAAAATGTGACTTTCTAAAAGATAGGATAACTTTAAGCTACATCAATTTCACTTTGAAAATTAGAGAAAATATGTTTTTTTGTCTATATTTTCCAGTGCTGCCTTTCTTTATGTAATTTATACATATTCATATTAAGGAAAAGTATATCTATTGCCCTTGATGGGAAGAGTTCAAATATGAAGAAATTTTAATAATAACTCAATTTACAGTCAAGTCAGTTTACGATTTGATAATGCTAACCTTAGTGTTGATAAAAAAGTCATAAATGAGCGCAATTTGGAATTTAAGTTAACTTTTAAATATTTATAAATTCATAGCCAAAATCTATTTATGCATAATTTACATCTACTTTCTATTAGTTAGCACACATAATATCAGAGTCATGAATTGATTATATAAAGCGTTGACTTAATCATTGACAAAAATAAGATTGGAAGAGTGCAGGAGAAGTGGATGAAAGAGATAAGATTTGAGTTTGAGAAGAGTTGTAGAGTGAATGAACCAATCTCATTTATTATTTTTTATGGAATAAATCGACTTTACTAATGTGGTAATGGAAGCAATGGACAATGAACAATCATTTATGGTTTAGATCAAGCAAGAGCACTATAGTGTTTTTATGGAGCCTGGGAGGAATTACTTATTTCACTTTATACCAGAGAAAGCAAACAAGGAAGAATCACATGCTTCACAAATTGAGAGTTTATATTTAAATGGTTAGAGGAGAGGGCTTTTGATAAAATATCCATGGTGATTGGAGGCGAGTGATTAATGCGATAACTTAAAATGAAGTTCGAGAGTTTTGGGTTGGTATGTAGTCTGCATACTAATGAATTTCCATTACACGGTCTAATTCTTGAGCTTAATGGCCCAATTTTCTCAGATAATAAATTATCTGGACCTATTGCAAAGCTGCTAGACTCGATTACAGGCTGTGATATCAATTCAAACATTCCCCGAATCTTTATTGACCCACCACTAGTCAAACTTTCTGATGAGGTTATTTAAAATTTTGTCTACAGATGGACACTACGGTTATATGATAGCGTGTGCTGTCAGGGAAGGATGGCTTTCTTGGAGATGGGACCTGTTTACCACAGCCGCTGGCTCACCACTGCTAACATACTGTCAGCATGAGAAAAACGCATCCTATAAACAATGGTGCTTCTAGCATCATTGACCTGATCAACTGGTTAGAATGAGTGTCAGAGCCACCTATTAACTGCTCTTTGACAACTTCTGTGTTGAAGAACTCTATCCAAACATGAATAAAAGTATTGAAATGGGCATACTACACACCAAGCTGTGAGAAGGGTTTTAAAATGGTCATAGCAACTTCTTCAAAGTATTTCTCAAAAGAAGAGAGAGATGGAGCAATTAGAGATCAGGAGGATAGCAGGAGAGAGATGTCAAAGAATGAATTCAAACAAGACCTCTATAACCATCTCAGATTAAATAAATTATAAGAAAGATATACTGAAAGAAAAAGTTGAAACTCTTTAACTGAGTCAAATGTAATTTAATTTTTTTCATCATATATATAGGATTAAAATAATTGTTAATTAATTATTCTGGATTGTGATTTTTTTTTTGGCTTATTATATATTTAGAATCAAAATAAAAAACTGATAAAATATAGCATCAACAGATATGCATCGTAAGGTTAATAAATAAAAGTAGATATTTCGAAGTATTCTCAAAACAAAACAATATTAGAATTACTACTTATTTATCTGTTTTAAAGTGCAACTAGGTTAGAATTATTGAATGATTAAAATTTCTTCATAGTTGAACTTTTCACATCAAGGACAATACATATGTATTTCCTTATAATGAGTATTTATAAATTTATATAAAAAGGACAATAATGGAAAATTTATGAAAAAACGCATTTTCTCTCATTTTCAAAGTGAATTGGTTGTAGCTTAAAGTTATTCTATCCTTTTGAAAATTACATTTTTGAAATATAGGTTAACACAATGAAACACGAAATATTTATATAATTAATAAAAGGCAATTCAAAACAGATTTGTGACATGTTTAAATGTTATATTTAGCTTTACTTTTTATCTCTTACGTCACAAGAAATAATAGCCTCGATCCACCGGTAAAAAAAATTCGTAGCTCTTGACTAGGACGACCACGTCCAAGAAGTATTAGGCTGTAATGATGGAAGCTCGAAGCGTATACAAATTTCGAAAAGAGCTGCAGAATACAATTTTCACCAAACCTCAAAGTACAGGGGGCTTAGGTCTGCACTGGAGAAGGGCCACATGGAGGCAGTCCAAAAGTCAGCCATATTGTTGCTGGATAAATTTTGGTTATTTTTAACTGTATGGGGTTGTAATGGACGTGTTAATGTTGTTGGTGGTCTACATTGAGATGTCTACTATCTCTACAGCATTCTTGGCACTGCCACTGGTTATATGCAACTAATATTGGACAATTATTTTTTTTAAAAGGAATATTCAAAAGTTAAATAGAGCTAATTCGAATTTAATAAATCAATGTTTATAATACCATTAAGGTGCAATATTTTCAAAATTAACAGTTTACCAAAAAGTAAATATTTGGGGATGTTTGTTCTCAGAGTTTGCTTAAAAATGCAATTGATATTTAAAGTATTAGTTTAGAACGTCAAAAATGTTTATCTTTTGGATATTTATATCAAAGCAGTTTAAAAAATACACTTCTTTGAAGAGTTTATAGCAAAAGAACAGTTTAGCTGTCTTGACATTTTATGAGATCAGCTGCAAGCAAAATCGCACAATCCCACACAGTATATCAAAAGGGTATATAGACAGATATTTTTCAGATGTGGAACCTCAACTCCACTCTGAGTCGAGCAAATTCGACACTTATAACTCCCGAACAACCTCTCATTGTTCCTCTCCGTCTTTCAGGAACACAGACTCTAACCATTACTTTATACTAAGATCTAGTGTCTCCAAGAAATAAATAATTATGATAAACTGATTTGGAAAAACATCAAAACTTTGTTTCGATTTCTAATTAGATAAAGCCTCTCCCGCTTTCTAGGACATATTTTATACATCCCTCTATATAATATGTACTATAAAAGCAAAATTAAACACCAGTAAGTTGGATTGTTGACTTAATCAATAAAATGAAAAATATATTCATATTGTATATTTAATATAATTAAATTGAGGAGATACCATATTTGTTCCATGAAGAGAGGAAAAAGGAATAATTACAAGAGCTGAGTTAATTACATATATTTACATAAGGATTGCGTGAAGTTTGTAAAAAGGGATAGAACTGCCATTGTAAGGAAAAAAAAAAAATTAGATCAACAAATAGTGAGGTTAAAAAAATGGGCGTTCCTTTTTTTATGTTTTAGGACCCGGCAAGTATGTACCTCTGCACTTTTTTTTACGAAAGACAATCATCAACATCTATCAAGCTACTACAAAAATAATAATAAAAATGATTTAAGTCAAGTTTTTAGTTTTATGACAATAAATGACAGTTGATAGTGCACTCACATACTCATATATTACATGACTTCCATAGAGTAGCTGAATTAGGGGTTGTAATGATTAAGAAATTAAAAACATTTAATATAATGGATGGGTGGGCGTCATTGTAAATTTTTGTACGACTAATACGCAAGATTTTTTTTACGATTTAAAAAAATTAAAGACGGACATTGAACACAATTTGTCTTGTATAATTATTTGGTATCTTTCAATACGGTAACTGAATATATTTATCTTTTTAATAAGTGTTTTTTTTAATTTCTGACGAATATATTTGTAGTTCTAAAAAGTTTGAATCACAAATTCTAAAAAGCAATCTGCACAATAACAGTGATAATGATCCAAAAAATGAAACACATGGGAACTGAGAATATATTAGTTGGATTTAGAAATATAAAGTATTTCTGTGAATAATATATTTTAAAAAAAAAAAATAAACTTTAAAATTCATAATAGTATATATTTCTAGGAAATAAGAAGCTGGATATTTAAATCAAAGTTATTTAAAAAAAAAACATGTGAATAATACATAGGAGGAGAGCAGCGACAATGTCATGACCTTTTATTAAATCAGAGGCAATCAGTAGTGAGATGAAGGAAATGAAAATAAATCCACCTCCGTGTATAACAGAGACATAAGGACTGGAGTTACACCAATGTCGATCTTCGATTCTACTCCTAGTCCAACAAGGACTTACACTTAAAACTTCCATCTTTCACGATCACATGCAAAACTACTAAATTATACTTAGATTGTCTGTATATACGAATTTAATCCTTATTATAACTTCTTTGGAAAAACATCAAAAATTATTTTAGATGGCTGAACACAAGTTCTAAAATCCAATCCGTTCACAAATAGTGATACTGATTCAAAAAACGAAGAATACGAGAACTGATAATTTATGTATTCGACTGTCATAAAATAGAGTATTTATGTCTAAATATTATTTTTTTAACTAAAATAAACTAGTATTTTATTTCTAAGAAATGAAAACCCTAGTATTCAATATTTTAGAACGGTTGAACAATAATTAAACCATTTTGGAGTTTCATTATCCCCTTTATTCTTTGAACATGACATAAAAATAAAATGAAGATTAACTTTGTGTATATGTAAATACATACGTAGATTCCTCAAGGGAGTTGTCTATAGTCAACCAATATTTGTTAACCTACCCAAATATATATACATGTCTGATAGCAATTACTTTTGTAATTTCTACAACCATATACTTATTGTTTTCTATGTTTGTAAGTAAAAGGATACATTATTGGTAACATTAGAATTTCGTACATTAATAAATGGTTAAGGCAGTATAATCAAAAGAAAAGTTATAGTTTATTTAAATAAGTAAATATATGGTTGAGAAGCATCCAATGGGCTTGGGTATAATTTTATTAGGATAGGAATCGTTACCAATTCCATTTGAGTGGTAGAACACTTACTAATTACCTTCACCAACGAAGTTGCACGACGATTATATTTTCCCTCTGTTTGTTTCATAGTCACCAGGATTATACATAAAAGTTAGAAAACTTGGTACAAAAATAATATATGATCAGTGTACAAGGCCATTTATTTGTGAAAGATCAAGGTGTAAGGTCAAGGTAACAAAAAATCTAAAAAATGCATAATCAACTATAACTTTAGAACAAATTAAGATACATAACTCTATTTGAGTTGTGCCCTTTCACGTAGTTTATGTTTTCGTTTCGGACTATTCATTTTTAACAGTAGTTTACATATGGTTTTACAGCGTTCATACTACTTCAGCGGACGGTGGAATGTACCAAAATTTATTTACTGGTTCAACATATTCCTCAACAACATATTATTTATCAAAATTCAACCTGTTAGGGAATACCTAGCAGTAAGTTAATAATAGTATTGAAACTTTTTTTTTCGGAACAGACTCAAACGTTATTCATTTTTTAATCCGCCTACTTTTATAACTATGCTGGGATCATTTTTGATAACAGCAGCCTGCAAAGGGAAGTTATGTACCACTCTGTATTGTTCTAGAGTAGTGGTTCCCAATCTGTGGGTCTCGGCCCAAAATGGGGTTGGGACAGAATGCAAAGGAGTCTTTAATTAATTTAAAACCGAATGTATATAATTTATAAGGTACGGTCAAAACCATAACAGGACAGTTATGTATTTTTTTAAATGTTTCTTTTATTGATTAGATGTAGTTGTACTGATTAAGTTTAAGTACACATTATAGGATTACATTTACTCCCTCTAACCTAGCAATCTTTCGGTAAAATCCATACCCATTATGTATATTTTTTCTCTAGGAATCACTTGGGCGCGAACGTACACACATTGAATTCAAGAGAATGATTTTTCCCAAGTGAGTTGTCCATGAGCTATGGCGATTCCATATAAGACAGTTATATAAATTCATACTATGAAACAAATATAACTCTTCCATAAGTCACTCAACAGAACGTTTAAGTTATTATTAGACACGTTTGGTTTCTGTTATGTTTTGGTTGTGTCACCATTGTCGTTTCTCTCATCAGTATTGCCAAATTAGTCATTTTAGGACTAGATTAGCCAAATTTGAAAGCATCTGGCAGATTTTTTTTCTCACTAAGTGGGAATATTTTTTTGTTACTAAAGAAAGAATATCGTGTCAATGGTTGTCTAAGCTGATTGTGGGTAGTTAAAGAAGTTTGCTTTAGAGGCCATTTTGGACTCAAAATCATAAAAAATTCTGTTTGAAGAGTTGTAGAATTTCTATTAATGACATCAATCATTATGCCAACTGTGTGATTTTCTTCTCAGATGAAGAATTTAACGAATGAATAGTTACTTTACGAATAAATTATTTATAGTTTATTATCGTAATATATGGCAGTTTCATGTACAAATTAGCCAAAAACATGTATATATATCTGCTATGTAAAAAAAAAAGATTGTAAATTGGTAGATGATATTTTAAGAATGAGGGTCGTTTTCTGGTTGATTGTTCTAAAATGGTTCGATATGTTTGAAAGGTTGGGGACCACTTTTCTAGAGTGGACTTTTTCATTGGTAAAATTGAATTTATAATGTGCATTTAATCTTATTTAAATGTCGAAATAATTGCTTAAAAACAGTTGGATTCATTTTGGACACCAACATCCTGCAAATGGAAGTTGCTATACCACCGTTGTTCTAGTGTTAAATGATATAAAACAAGCAAACCCAATAAAGGTTAAAGCCAATTTTGTTTTTCCTAATTTGAAAATCGACTCACGATTTGAGACAAGTCAACCAATTATGGGCTCGACATAAGTCGAATGAATTGATAATTGTTCGAGTCGGTACAATACTATTTAATTTTACCCTTTTCTTCTTCTTTTGTTTAAAGACATGTTTCTTAGAGATGTCACTGACTAATACTATGTTTATTTTATTCTGCATTTGGCATATTTGAAAGGAAAATAAGTCAAGACAAATGTCTATTGAAAGTAAATACATATGGGCTTTTGTTTTCCTTGAATTTGTATATTGTTTCATATAATAATTATTTAATACTAGACACCAATAGTCTATTCTGTTTGCTAATAGTTAGTATGTCGATAAAAAATAATCTATTATAAAAATCCAGAAAATTTATGAAAATTTCTGATATATATTTTTTCTCGCAAATATGTGTTAAAGTCTCAATATTTCATTGAAATGTTATACTAATGAATAATAGGTTTTAAATATATTCAAACTTATAGTTTGGTTGGTATTTACAGTATGTTAACTTTAAAACATGGATCAGCAACCCTTCTAAGAAAAAGGAACAAATTAATTAAGTTTTGTTTAATCACATTATTTAAATATTAGGTCGGATAAAAAGTTCGTTAGCTGACACATAGATGTTCACTAAAAAAATATTACCTCAAATGTTAAGTTAATATTAACTTACCAAAGATACGTGTACATATTTGTCAACTGTTTGAGATTTGGATCGTGAGATATAGCATTTTTAGTTCAGCAAATTTTGTTATTTTTAAAAAATAGATACAAAAGAATTTCGTATTTTAATGAATCATTGGTATTGGGTTACAAGACAAAAAAATTGACTTGATCAACATTATTTGCACTTTCACAAAGAAAATCAATCGCTGGAAAAAAATTTTGTAAAACTTAAATGAGGCAAAATGAGCATTGGAGACGATCCACGCAGTTGACATCCGAAAGAGGAAGTTTACCGGTAAAAACATTAAAAAAACACAAAATTATTTGGAATAATGGTATAGTGAATTTGTTTGACATAGCTGAGACTACAGATTTCAAAAGATCGTATTGGACATATCGAGTATAAATATTTTGACATGCTAAAGCAATATGCATAGAGGCTGTACACGTTGAAACGAATCCAAAGAGCGGAAACACACAACTGTCGGCGGCCAAAGTTCTAGCATCAGTATTATAGGATGTAAATATTATTAATTATCTTAAAAAATGCCAAACTATCAACATCGAGTATTACAAAGCACTGTTGAACACTCTGTCACAAATCACTTAAAACCTTATGCAAAATTGCATGGGTTAAGCTACTAAAGGTTTCCCATCAATTGTATTCTCCAAATCTAGCCTTTAGAGACTTTTTTCTTTAAGCATACCTCAAAATAATGGTTACAGGGTAAAAATTCATGGATAAGTAGAATGGACACACATTACAGTGCAAAAATATCCGTTAAAATCAAATTGAGTTATGTATCTCAATTTCTTTTAAAGTTATAGTCGATTATACAATTTTTACATTTTGTCCAGCATTTACTTTGAGCTCAAAAAAATAAAATAGCCTCTTACTGTGACTATAAATAATCTTTCTATCAAGTTTGAGTAAAATGGATCTGTTACTTTTGCTGTAATTCTTATGACTAACTAACAAAAAGAAAAATTACAAAACAAACAAAGACAAATACAAAACTTCTGTTTAACTTTTCTTGCGGTGGTAAAAAAGATTTCATTGCCAAAACTTTTGAGACTAACGAAATATCGTACGATAAAAATTTAACCCAGTAAATTGTATAACCACCAAAACCATTGTATGCCTACTGAATAAATATACCAAATAAATGTTGTTTACTATATGTAAGATCACAAACTTTTGCCAAACTTGTTAAAATATAATTAAATTAACTTTAACTCAACCCTATTTCTCCAAAAATTGTTTCAGTTCTAATTTTTCGTGAATCCGGGAACTAGGACTATAAAACATAAAATAGTTTCAATAGGAAGTTTTTTTCTAAAATATATCTAAGTTAATTTTTTTATTGTCTACAAAGTTTTAGAAGCAAGAGACATAAAAACGGTATAAAGTGCAAAATTTCAAACTCATTTTTATTTATACGAATATCTTTACAATATGTGTCTCTAGAGAGGCAACTTTGAGTGTCATTAAATGTATTTTATTCTATTTCATATCATATAATTAATTGATATATACATTTTTCCTCATTTGAACAAATACTCATTATAATATATGTACTATAGACGTTTAATTAAATACTCTATATAGTTTTTGTTTTCCTGGATGTAAAAATATATCAGTTAAACGTATGTCCAACGTGGATTCGTAATTCTACAATGATTCCAAAAAGACTTACACTTATAACTAGTGTTGTATCGTTCCTTATTTATGACCGATGACCTGGGTCCAATCTCGTCCCACTTGTTGGTCCTTAAAGAGGGTAATATCGATCCTTGCTGATGTCAATGAGATTGTTTTTCCACTTTTTAATTATTCCTTATATAATGAAATAAATTATATATCTAATTACAATTTAATATGTTCGTATTATATTTTATTATCATGAAAAATATAATATTTTCTGCAAAATATATAATAATAATCTTAATACATATTTAATCAATCTTATTTGTCTTAATAAAACATCGATATTTGATGAAAAATTCCAAGGGCCGACAGTTAAGGACCAATCCCAAGGACTGACGGTCCTAAGGAACGATAGGACCAGTCCTAAGAGTGGAATGGACTGGACTTAATAAATAAGGACCAACACAACACTACTTATAATTCCCGAGCAAACACTCATTGTACTCTTCGTCTTTATTGAACACAACTTATTACTTAGATGTTCTCTCTTTAAGAGTTAAATAATACGAATGATATTTTTGCAAAATAAAAATATCATTGTTCAGATTACCTACGAGAATTTGCTGCTTTAGCTTTCTAGGACATATTTTATACACCTCTAAGTATAGAGTCAACCCATTGATAAGTAGTCGGACAAGGAAACCTGAAAAAGTGACTGCTTCTTGAAAATGACCTTTTAAATTATGTTTAAGTAATTTAAAAAATACAAAATACAAAAAATGATAAAATTAATATATGGGCAGTAATAGGATACAGTATATTCATAGATACAGATGGATGGAAAAACATAAATACTGGAAAAATATTCATTTATTTTCATGCAATATACTTTTTCAAGTTATTAACTCTTTAGCCGGTCAATCTTTTTTTCTTCTTTTAATGAGTCTAAAAAATAACCCTTAAAAAGATATGTAGTATCTTTATAATAATTTGTGTAAGCACTGGTTAATCATTTTTGGGGGAACTCTTATGTGTGAAAAATTCATGTATGGGATGTGCATATGCCCGCTTCTTGCAGATACAAACTAATATTAGTTAAACGTTGGACAATGTTTGACTAAATATATATATTGAAGTAAAAAAAAAACACATAAGAAATTATGGGTATACTACTTTTGAAAAGAAACTACAACATCAGTAAAAGTATGTCCATGCTTGTAACTCATTTATTAATCGAATGGGTATTTCAAATATATTCATTTTTGAATGAATGATTGTAGGAAGCATAAACATAAAAAGGTTGGATTGACTCTTTCGTATTGTTTGATTGAATGCAGTAAATTAATATTTTTGATTAAGTTTATAAATAAAAAGTTATTTGCTCAATTTTTTAACACTTTGAGGATGTAAAAGTACATACTGGGTCAAAAATTATCATTACGGACATCTAGTACATCCCAATTTTAAAAATAAGAGTAAAATATTATTATATAATTGTTACCTCGGGAGATTGAAACAGGCTCACTGCAAACAGTTTCACTCTTTTTTAAGTTCAATAATCAAAAAATATATATTTTGATACAAACATAAAAAAGTAAACAGCGGAACATGAAACACAAGAACATGATCGAGCTGTGAAGAATTTTATTGAGGATGACAGGCGGATGAGTTTGCAGGAAAAGTCGTCTTATAGGGGTTGAACAACTGGTACAATAAAATTATAAGTAATAACTTTTTCTTCCTTCCTAAACAAGATCCACGCCACACCCATAATAAATACGTATACCATTAATATATTTATGATTTTAGTGGTTGGAGTTACGGACTACAAACAGAATGAATCTAGCTTACAAATAGAAGATAAATTACTCGCTTGAATTTGAAAATCCATTTTGAAATAAAACTCCCATAAATGGAGAAGTCTTAATTTATACATTGTTATCAATGTACATATAAAAAAATCTTTTAGCTAGCTATTTAACTTTTATGTACGTATATAATAAACAGAACCCAGTCATTAAGAAAAAGTCATCTTAATATTAAATATAATGCACTTTTAAAAGAAGGAAAAAATGCCACTATTTTTAATATAAATATTTATGAGAATAGCCATTAACTATGTAGGGTCCTTGTAAGGAGTGGTAAAGTCATTAAATGTAAATAACATCAAATGTACTTGGATTAATTTAAATGTATTCCTGAAGCTCCTGGTAATTACCCTCCAGAGTAGGTAAGTTCAAACATTTAATGTATTACCATAAGTAGATATAAATCATGTCTTATAGTAATAAGTAGGGTGAAGATTTCAAGAGATGTACGGGGATTTAATAATATGCACATATTAGAACTCAATCGATATATTGGAAAGTACTATAGGGACAGACTGAGAATTATTGGTTAAAGTCAAAATTGATTGATTATAATTATCGATAATTTCTACTTCAAAAAATTGAAAAAAAAAGAGGTCAAAAGATTGCAACTAAGCTACAAGTTTAGCCTGTGAAAATAGAGGCTTTTTGCAGGTTTTGTTTCCTTCCTCATATAAATTCTGATTCTGACCAAAGAGAAAGAAATATAGACGATATTTTTTATAACAGTATGTGATTGTATGGTAAACATCTTTTTGAATAAACAGGTTGGGCAGAAGAGAGTTCAGCAGATATAAAAATAGAATGGGTAGGGATGTCGTGGTTTGAAGTACAAATTTGGACTTTCAACGTTAGACATACTTTTTTTTTTTTGTATCAGCTTACTTAATGAAATTAATTAAATAATTTGGCAAAACAATATCCCAAAAGAAAAGACAAAATAATCATCTTATTGGGATATTTAGCACATTATACATATGAATATCTTCTCTTTTTTTGTATCTGGCCTTCCTGTCCAAATTTTTGAATGTCAAGGGAAATTGAGAACACAGAAGGAAGTTCATGCTCCTTCATTATTCAAATAAATGACTTATTCTACCATAGACATTCTATATGACCAAAGTATTATCCATGCCTCAGACACGTAGAGATGATAATCATGACCACGATCCAGTTCAATCATATTATGGATCCATCAGTAAATCTAAAGGTTTTTATTTTCCTGCTCTTTTTTTAACTAAGTATTTCCTGTTCATTATTGGTGAAATCTAATGATTTGATAAAGTATTATAAAGATGTGAGTATTTACTACATATGTTTTTTTTTGATATGTGTTTTTACATTATTGCACTTTGCCGGTTCAGTCGTAAGTTATCGTGGGTCGAATATGGAGGTTTCAAAAAAATAAATTTGCCATACCTTACATTTTTACTACCGGAAAGGGAAAAACGCATCGAAGGCTCCCAATAATGTTTGTGATATTTGCGGGGCCGATGCTATTTCAGTAGGTGATGCAATGCAGTGGTTCGAACGATTTCACTCTACTGTAGGAGAGCTGAATGATGCACAGAGCACTATTAGGACTGTCGTCAAAAATGTCGATATAAAATGGGTCACTTATGTCAATTTCATGTGACCAAGATCGTGTCAAAAGCCAACGAAGGGGCTCAGAATTAGCTGCCAGGAAAGTGATGTTTTGCGTTTGATGGGATTGGGGGGGGGAATAATCTACTATGAGCTGCTCCCCTACGGTCAAACGCTCACTTCTGCCCTCAGAACAGGGCATACTTGGTTTAAATTCGATTATTATAGTAATTCGTATTAAGCATTGAAATAAAGCAAAAGATACGAAATTACTTTTTTCCAACCAATTATTTATTTCTTTATTACTCTGAAAATCAGTGGAGTTAATGGGCAGTGTAATCAACTATAAGTTTTTGAATTTTATTTTATCATTAAATCTAATCTAAAAACTAGCCTGGACTCAATAAAAATTTGACTATGTCTTCTAACCAGTGGTTTCCAAAATTCCATGTACGACCATTATTCAAAGTTTTTTTTAATGTTCCCTTAATTGATCAGATGGAGTTGCACTGATTAAGTTTAAGTCTTACAATTACTTCATCTGACCAAGGAACTGTTTTTGAAGTCAATATACATTAAGTATAATTTCTTTTCTAAGAACGACCTTGGTAACCTACTGGCAAGGAGTTCTGAAAATATTTTATCCCGAATGCGTTGTCCATAGAGGTACGTACGCCTTTCTATTTTTTATTTCATCACCATTTTTTAGTTAAACATAATTAATGTCATTTATGTCAGTCACCATTTAAAAAAATTTTATGCAATAATTTTTGTATTTTCCCTATACCCACTCATACTCAGGCGTGCCATAGTTTGAGGATCACTAAAGTCTTATCTTTTGAAAAATTATAGAGTGTATTGAAAAAATTGCCATGCTTGATTAGGTGAAAAAATATATATAGGGACTAAAGTGACTGCGGTAGGGCTATTGTGTGATTTTTGTAACTTATATATACATAGGTAGATCAATTGGTTATTTACAAGCAACACATATCAATCGAGCCCTAGTAATTTTAGAAAAGTAAACAAGGATATTTTAACCTAATTAAATTCCTTATTTAACCAAAAAAACAAAACATCTTTAGGCTGTTTCATTTATTTTTCTTTTAATTATGATTAATTTCATTAAATATATTCCTCTTTATTTTTTTTATATATTCCAATTGTCATTTATAAACTAGTCAAAATAAAAGAGTCATATTATTGATAAAGACTTAGTTGTTATTTTGTAAAATAACTCTTTATGTATAAAAATGAATGACATAGTTTTTATTTGATACAGCAAACAATTACTCAATGCAGTATTCTGTAAAAACATGCTGACAAATATGTTTTGTAACTTAAACCAGGAGAAGCTCACTATTCCTTTGATCATTGTGTGATATTATATCCTTTTATTAACATGGTTAAGAACCCCCTCCACCCCCCCAAAAAAAAAACACAAATTTAAAATGATTTATTTAATGTGCACTCCTGTGGTGTTTGGTTTTTTTTACAATTGTGATACCGGGCTACTGAGACATTTAAAACGGTATTATCCTCAATTACTATTCAAACAAGTTTCTTGAAGTAAATGTTGTGTCGGTCTATATTTAGGACTGAAGACTGTGGTCCTGTCCAGTTCAATCCAGCATATCAGTCGTAAAACGTATATAGTTCAGTCATCAATGATGTCACACATGTATATATATATATATATTTTTAAAATCAGTTCTACTACTGATAGTCCGAAGAACCGACAGTCTTAAGGAGAGGTCCCATGGACTGATAGGACCAGTCGTAAAACTTGACAGAAGCGAATAAATAAAGACTGGCACAACACTAATTGAAGTGTCATTACATCATGCATAAAGTATACTGCCTCTCTAATTTTTGTGGCCAGAAAATTGTTCTGTATAAATCAAAGCAAGAATGAAAATGGTCTTTTAACTTCATCAAAAGTCTCAATTAATACTCGCCCTTCATTTTAAACAAAATTACTTCGTGTAAATTGCATTTTTAACGACATTTTTGTTTTATATTTTTGCTTAAAAATATCGAAACTTATCAAAATAACGATACTAATTTCAGTATTGGAACCGGTACAAAATATTATATCGTGCCAACACCATTACTCTATAAACATAATGTGTCATTAGGTAGACATAAACTTTACTCATTAGTATCAAAACTTTAAAATACTTAATCTATTTCAACGCCTCCTTCTAATGAAATAATATTTTTTTTTGTAAAAAAATTGATCAATATGTTTCAAAATTTCTACGAATATTCAATGAGTATTTTTTTAGTAGTAAATAACTTTTAAATAGAGTATGCTCAAAAAACAAAATAGATCATAACTATTTCTATTGAAATTTTAATTTTTTAAATATAAAGTTGATATATAATTCTCAAATTTGAACAAATATTCATGAACTACTTTAATACAAAATATTATAAGGATATACATATTAGGTATCCTTACGTGTTGTGGCACGTCTTATTTTTAATTATATTCCATGAATAAAGTCACAAATATACATTTTTAAAGTTTTTTGTATTTAAAGAAAAAGGAAAAGGATATTATATAACTCATCATGAGTGTCGTTAGCAAAAAAAAGAAGGAAAAAAAACAATTCAGAGAGATATTTAAAATTTAGTTGGCACGACATTTCATTAAATTATTTACGAACATCTGTATGATTAAAAGGAAATAAACAATAATATCACGCATTAACTAACAATAAAATAGGTAGGAATTACAGTGATATTGATCCTCAGTTCTACTCTTAGTTCAACAAGAGCTTACTCTCATAACTATAGAACAAATAATCTGTGTTACTGTTCCTTTTTCACGTACTAGTGATTATTAAACGTGTAAATCGTGTTTTATTTTTAGATTGGCCATTTTTTTCTTAATTTATAATCTGAAGAACGAATTTTCATTTCCTTGGCTGTTGTCATTATTATTTAATCCAATTGTATTAGTATGTTTTTTTTAAAAAATGATTTAGTTTTCGATTAAAAGGACATTCTTAGCAGGAATATTACTTTTAGTACACAAAATATAAATTTCCTCCATTACTCAATTGATTAAATTTAGAATTGATGTGCCTTTCGATAGTGTTAATTTATTATTTGCAAATTTTAAAAAAACAAAAAAAACCTATTGAATACTTACCTCAATATGTCTACCATTGAATAATTAATTTCCCAATAAATGAAATCATATTTTGTGATAATTTTTATTAAATGGTATTATAAACTTATACCATATAATAATCTTTAATGTGAATACAAGCACCCTTGACTCTAAATACATATGCACGTTAATTCTCATTTATTTTAAGGAGATATTGCCGAATGATATATCCAATATACAGAGAGGATTTATTGAAATATGCACACTTGGAATTTTAAACTTCAACAATATATAATTTATTATAGAATTTCAACATAATTAATACCATAAATAGAAGTGTGTGTGAGTTATCTTAATAATTAATATAGTCTCCTTAGGGGTAATCATGGCTTACAGACGGCAAAGGATAGCCTAGCACCCGCTGCAGATGTAATCCTCTGTCATGGTGTGCCAATAATGATTTATAGTGGCTTTTAGGGCATCGATATTGGGTTCTACACACTTCAGGTCATCCCCTCGGGGGTTTGCCACAAGTCTATAGGAGGCCAAAAGTGTCAAACAAGAGTTCAAAAGACTCAGTCAAATGAGTCTTTACATGAAAGAGATGGGTTTTTATAATTGGTGGTGTCAAAAGGTTCTTTCCAACCATTTTTATAGCTCTCTGGACAGCTTGATGTGAAACTCCGAGATATCTTGCATGACCCATCATGGATTTGAGGGCCTTTTTGACAGAGCCCTCTTTACTCTCCAACGTTTCGGACTTTCTGATGGCGTAGACGGTGCTCCTAGAACACCCAAGTGGCTGGACTGCACCTATAAAAATTCGTAAATCACGATAAAGGATCCTTTTCTCGACCTGTACGTAAGCTAAAAAGCTCTCAGGTTTGTTTTGTTTTGTAACAAATTGATGATACTTTATTATCTCAAAATATGAATACATTTCAATCTCTTAAGCTACATCAATTCTTGAATTATTAAGTGCTCAGATTGCAATGGACCTCACATTATTTTATTTTAACAATGTACTTAAGTTCGATACCTTGTCGCTCATAAAGAACGTAATATATAGTTGAAAACGTTGTGAGGATGTTTTTAAAACATTGGATTCCATACTGTGTGAACATAAACCTGAATGTATATTATTAGTTTTTTAGGATATATAGGGTTGTCCAAAAATCTTCAACTTCTAAGATTTGGCGCATAGTATTATTGAGACAAAGTGTTATATATACAATTTGACTGCTTGTAACACAATCTGAGCTAATTCCTTTTCTTCTTATATTGATATATTTCGAATTTTGAGACATTCAATTAGTACGAATCCTGTAAAATAAAAGATAAAGAAGATTCGAGAGACAGTAAAAGATTATGACAAACCAAGAAGTGGGCGCCTAATGTCAACAGGAAATCCAGAAAATTCCCTAAGACATGGTGCGTGCAGTGTGTTAGACATTTTAATATTGTCTAATGGCAGTAATTGATAAACTAGGTGGATATATCGAACAAGTTATAAAATATAGATTAAAGTTTGAAAATTTTTCTGAAATATTTAATTTTAGTGTTTTACACCACGATCAACTTATCATGGAATAAATAAAATGAAAGAGATTAAAAACTGATGGCCAGCCATATATGTTATACCTGTAAGGTTATTTCTATCTAGAAAGTGTGTATGTGGTACCTGCTTATATTTAGAAATGCATTCCAAAAACTTCTTCCCGATGTAGGTAAAATAAAAGTAAAAATTCCTTATTCCCTCATGAAAGTAGTTTGAATCAATAACACTGCTAATTTGTATACAAATAATAAATAATACTCACAGAGTATACAAAATCGGCTTGTTGATGTATCTCTAAATTTAAATTTACCCTGGAACTGTTTAAAAATATAATTTGTAGATATATTAACGTTAATACATTAATGCATAGTATTGTATTTCGATAAACAATAAAACATTTAAGTCAATAACTTTGCATAGTTATTGAATGAAATACAGTATTTAACGTGAACTATATGATATAAAGTTGAGTATATAATAAACTGATCTAATATGTATTAAAATTAAAAACAATTTTTTTAAAAGAAAAAATAAATATTTCATAGTCCATACACAGGTGTTGTAACAGAAGTAAAATCACTCATATACAAGGAACCAACAATACCTTGGCTTATAAAAAGGTTTACCGAGAAATGCGAACGAAAATATGGTAAAAGGAAAACTAAAAAAGTTGAGACCACGAGAGAATTACTTAATAAGGTAGATAGTACAAAATGTATATTTGTATTGTATTTACTAAGAACGAAATATGTTATAATGAACACTTAATTCCATCAGTTAAACCCAAGGGACTGGTCATACATTCAAGTATATAGAGTATAATATACAAATAATAAACAATGACGTGGAACCTTGACAATTTGAAAAACGATATGCAATACTACCCGTGATTTTTTATATACATCATATTTACAAAGAAGCAAGCAATCGGTTATTAGACCTACGTGCATTGATAAAAGGCGAATAACTTCTCCCCAGCGTATTGTCCACTGAGCTACGTCACTTTATATTTAGTTATGACAATTGTCTGTATTTTGGGTATGTTAAAAAAAAGAAACAGAAAATCAACATGAGAGCAATAACAATCTGAAGAATGTTCTAGAAAAAAAGGTTAGTTGTTATGACGTTTCTTTAGATCAGCTCCAATCAACAGCTGTGACACGGGAGGAGAAAGAAATAAAAAAGAACATTGCCACAAATGACTCCAAAGTTGATTTTCAATTCAACACTGAGTCTTACAAGGATTTACATTACTCTGCAACAAAATCAAGGTTACTCTCCGTCTTTTATGAGCAGACATGTTCCATCATGTTTTGAATATAATTGAATTTATTTAGGAAAGGAAGTTCACTACTCAGGAATGAAATAATACTGAGAACTGCATAGGAAAAGAAAATTCATTCTTCAGATCAACAATTCCAAAATAAAGGGCCAGCTAAAAAATACATACGATTTACATCCCTTTTCATATTATTGTTCTCTATTATCCGTGTTGTATAAAATACGTCCATCCGGGATGTAAAAAAAAAGACCCACACAATTGAATGTGGTAATCCAGATAATAAGAAGAATGTTTGGGAGAAGAACAACTTTGCTATTATGGGGTTTCATTAGATTATCTGCCATAAGCTTTAAAAAGAAAGATAATAAAATAAAAGTCCCATTCCGTAACAAGCAAGGACATATACAAAAATTAATCCAAGTCTTACAAGGACTTTGTCTTATAGATCCCACAATAGTAATAGTACGATAGTTCCAAGTCTACAAAGAATGATTAACAAACTATTTCAAAATTATGTCCAGATATACAAACAAATAATGTACTTTTCATTTTTTTTAATATTTGTTAACCTCTAGGCAATATTATGAGTTATTGTAGTTCTGTCTTCTGTGTACGTCTATTTAAATCAAGAAATAAGTTTCAGATATAAACACGTAATATCAATACACTTAATCCATCTGACCTAGGAAACGTATCCATATATATAAAGTATATTTCTTTTCTAGGAACGACCTAGACGCGAACCTTCGCACATTGACTTTATAAGAATGTTTTTCAAAAATGTGTATAACAAAACTTTATTATCATGAAACAATAATAAAACTCTTTTCTGATGTAGAAAACTTGTTTTATAACCTTTATGAATTTTACAGCTGTTCTCTAAAAATACGTTTTACCTAGTAGGTAAAATGGAAATCCTTGGCCAAACGTAAAGAAAGAATAAATAATATTACATTGGGAACTTGTTTATTTTACAAAGTAACTACGTGGTTCCACAACTATATTTTGTTACGTAGTGTCGTGTTTAGTTTACTATACAATTTGTCACATCAAAGAAAGCCTTTTTATCAAAAGTAGAAATTGTAACACATTTTATTTTTATTTTTTTCAAATTATATTCAATATATATATTATATTTGCTTATACTATTAGACTAACTGCCTCCGATATCTTTAAACCTATAAATAAAGATAATTAAAAAGTAAGAAAAAGGTGCATTATTTTAAAACTACACCAAAAGTGGTTGGTATTTGTTTCTTGTCCCATATTCACATTTTTTAATCATAATTAATATTTACCAAATGTTGAATACTCTAATCTTGCAGTACTATTTATGCTCGTTTATGTTGTGGTTTTTATAGTAAATACTACAGCATTCATTCAATGTCTTTATTTTGTGAATGTATACAACATTTTTGTTAATTATTTGAAATTAAGTGTTAGTTTATTCCTTTAAGGAATACATGTTGGTAACCATTTTTTTGACCATAATACAGATTTATTTTTTATATGCGAAACCCCATTTCAAATATTAACAAATTAAATTAAATTTTAAGAAGACTTATAATAGGTGTAGAAAAAATAAATTCTTTATTTTCTCTAGGGATGGCTTTAATAATGTATATCTCTGGTTGTATAAGTGTGAGTAGTTTAAGCTAGATGATGTTAAAAAGAGAAGATATTTGTGATTATTTGAATCAGTATTGTTTAAAGGCGCGTCAATAATGAGCACCAGAAAGAGAAAATACGCTATATTAGACAGTTTTTCTTCGATAAAGATGAAAACACAAGTCAAGAGGCTGAAAATGTGAATAGTGTTTATGGTCTTGATACTGCAACAGCCAATCCCGCAAAATTTTGTTTTCGTCGTTTCCGTTTCGGTAATTGTGATGTTAAAGATGCACCACGCTACGGAAGTCCAATTGTCGAAAATGTGGATATAATAAAGGAAATTGTTGAGTTTTTTTATGATGTTGGCACTGGTTTTATTAAAAAGAATGTCTTTCGGTTTAATTCACCTTAAATGTTTTTACACACCAAGATATGGCACCTGGGGTTATCTACAACTTCAATTTATATACAATTAACAGAAATTATCATTGGTAAAAAAGTTAGTTTGAAAAAAGATACGGATTTTTGGCCGTTCAGGATGAAAAAATAATTAGTCTCTGCTATATGAACTTATAAAATATACATTATTTGTTTTATGATAATTACCTTTGTCATGCATTCTTTTGGTCTGTACTCATTCCCAAAAAGTTAAATAGAAATTTTAATGCTTTCAATAATTATTTGATAAAACTTACATATTTATAATCTAGACTTAGTTATCGAATATTTTAGCTAAATAGCTCAAAGTTATCCTTAAAGTCTAATGCTTTATGGCAAAGATTTGTGCACATATTAAGTTTTCACAAAAATGCAGAGTATAATAAAAGTGCACCTATATTGAAAATACTCAAAAAGTAGCCATTGTTTAGAGCAGTATTTCAAGTTAGTTACTCGTCAAACATTAACTCAATCCATCTTATGGTTTGTAGTCTATACGATGCACACACAAAGAAGTCAATACCAATTTTTAAACTTTGGTACTTATACGGCTTAAGCGATACAGTTTTCAATTTTTGCATCTGAATTAGAACTTTTTCAATTACATAATTTTTTAAATGCCAATTTGTGTTGATTCAGTTGCTTGTTAATTAAAGAAGAACAAAAATTTAGTTATTTAATATAAAATAAAAGGTATTTTAATATTAAGATTGAATTAACGAAATAGCTCATCAATTGCAGTTTCAGCAGATACCAGTTATAATTCTGGAAGGAAATAAAGAAAGCCAGCTTGAGCTAAATTTACTATTTATCAACATTTTAGAAACATTAAGTCTCTGTAGGTTCCCAAAGAAAGATTAATTCAACTAAAAATAATAAATTCAGAATTATCTTCTCCAAGTTTAATCTTCAAAAACTCCTTTGTTCCGAATTTATCTATTCTCATGACAGTTTTGTAATGCAAAAAAAAAAAAAAAAATTGGGAGCCATAACCAATGACCAAAAAAAAATGCAATAACAAACTCGATAAGTATAAAAAATTGTCAGCCTCACTTATTCAGAGATCTAAGAAAATCTGGGAACCCCAATTTTGTTTACAATTTTCCTTTCTCAAACAGAAAGAGGTCAAAAAGGTATTGATATGGGTGGATAAATTGAAAACTATACCATTACATATTTTTATATAAGTCATTTCAAAATTTCTCATCATTTATACCAAATTTTAGTTACTGTAACCAAAAATATATATATATATATATATTGAACTAATGGTCAACAAAGTAGACAATTATTTTTATTTTATTATCAAGTCTGAGTGTGCAATTTTATAAAATTAGAAAAAAATACTTTTATAAAATTAAATAAATAACATTTCATTTAAAAACTTTTAAATTTATTTTTATTATATTTAAATAATATATACCCGTATACTGCAGTTTGCCTACCACCTAGCTAGGCCATGTGATGTCATTTTGACATAATTTCAGAAAAAATTCAGTTGTTTGTAGGTTGTAATGTATTTTGTGTCATTATTTCTGACCCAACTTTTTTATATTTGTTAAAATTAAAGTAATTGGTAGAATAAGAAATTAGTTTTCTAGTTGGTACTATAAAAAACAGGTCTGTCATTTTGGCATTTACACTGTTCTAGTAGAAAAAGGTTTGAAGCTCCTCTCCTCGAGAAAGTACAAGATAAAAATATATATTATTTACCTTTACTATTTAAAAATTTCTTTATATTACTTTAAACTTTCATTTTGAGATTAATTAATTCATTGATTCTTTTAAATACCAATACCAAAAATATGTTATGTCCTTCAAGAATAGAAAAATAGGGATTGATTTAAAATCTTTTTGTAAATTATATATTTAGTGTATTTGATATATTTTTTTGCTATGAATAATTTTATTTTATTGAGCCTTTTAAAAAAAATATATAATAATAATAATACTCTTGTAAATCATTATTATAAATGTGAAAATAAGTCTTTTGTGGCGAGTGTGGATCCCTCTAAAATTAAATGGCTAAAAAGCTGTTTTTTAACTGTTTTTAAAAGCTCCCATAATTATTTGATTCTCGCATAGGACACATATATGTATTTCATTATAAATGTTGTGACATTTCATGTAATTTAGAAAAATCCTGAAATCATATGTTTTGCAGGGAAAAAATGTAATTAAATACACATCCTTTAGCGAAATACTTTGTACTTTGTTCTTGTAGCGATATCCCCAAATTGAAAATATTATCGGTATGGAAAAAAAGTAATATTTTTTTTAAGTCATAAAAAAAAATCTTTTATATATTCATATCTATAAGTATTATTATAATGTAAAGAGTTAAACAATGTACAAAAATATCAAACTATTAAAATTGAGAAAAGAAAAACGGGTAAATCTAGTGATCTGATAAATCAAACATTTCTTGAAGAGGGGATCTTGAACAAGTTTTGACGAATAATTATTTGTAAACACACTTTAAATATTGTGTATTATTATTTATTTAATTGCCCGACAGACAGGATCATAGAGCCACAAAGGGAGCTCTTGGTTTTTGTAATATACTACGTATATTATATATTTTACTTTGGAGATGAGCAACTCAATCTTCCACCTATGCTTATATCGTGAGGACGTTACAATAAGTCAATCCAAGGGACTCAGTCTCGCCTCAAAGTTCATCCAGATCATTTCTTCCACCAATCTAAGGACCAGGGTAATTTTTCACAATCGTAGAATAAATGGAACGAGCTCTCCAACTCTGTATGGCAAAAATAGCAATTTCTCAATTAAGGATCTTTTAGGGCAACAGCTTCTTCACTATCTCCCTGCATTGGGATAGGAATGTAAATCTCGTCAAATGATGTCTCTTAGAGTTACCACATTTTTGTGAAATTTTTTCAAGCTCTCCGGGAATGTCTCTCTTTTCAAATCTCTAGTTATCATTATAATACATGAAAGTGTTTTTTTGTATGAAAGTTAAAATATATTTAAAAGAAATGAATTTTTATGTACATGAAAATAAATTCTATATTAACGAAACGTGATCTTTCTAACTAATATAAAAATGCAGGTGGGGAAACTACTTTTTATTTATGCATCTATTTAAAAATATATTTATTTTTTCCATGTCTACTATATTTTTCCCCACATGCAAATAATACGTGCCCATGAAAGTATAAAAATGTATCTTTATCCCGTGCAAAATCTTTAAATACAAATAAAACAACTATTTGTTTACGTATAAAGGGATAACTTTTTAAATTTTTTTATCCTTTTTAAAATGCGTGCCAATCTGTCTGTAGTAGTGTATGTGGCTCGGGCGTAGTTTCCTTCTGGAGGTGATATTTTAAAGTGTTCTCGAAAATACAATCAGTCGCTAACATGTGTTTGAATAGTGCAGAACGTGCTATTGACTTCGAAAATAAAAATTGCCAAAAAATGATTTGATATAATACTTATTCAATTAGATTGAAATTTATCTCTTAAGTTTTATAATTATAATTTAGAAAAATTAGTTAATTGCTTCCATTTCTAAAATAAGAAAAAAAAAAACTATATAATAATTCATTTTCAGAATTTAAAATTAGCAAAATTCTTAAAACACTCCACAAAAAATGATGTTTAAGATATAAAATTCGTGCGACTACATTTAGCGTTACATATAAAAAGTATATGCAATTTTTTTAAATTGAGTAATTAAAACAATTTTTTTTTTTTTTTGAAAAACTAACAACTTTTTCAACAAGAAAGAAACTGCAAAAAAGTTTTCATAAATCAATTTTTTTTCTTCTTTAAGGACATTATCCATTCCGTATATATACACATGCTATTGGTGAATTCAATCCTAAAAATTAGTATAGAATTTTGAATAAATATATCATTTTCTTAGTTAAAAAATAGGAAAAGAAGATAAGAGTTTGCGTTCCTTGTATAAAGTTTTTTTTTGCCTAATGTAACACAAACAGAAGAAATTAAAAGAATTATGTTTGGAGCTTATTATCATAATTTTGACGAAATCTGAGATTGTGTAGCTCACGAGTTGGCATTTCCCATCCGAGTGAAAATTCAACATGCATTGATGCATGTATGCTTGCTCTACATTCGGTAGGAGAAGTATTCCAGAGTTTGCAATACCTTTTGGTAACCTGACCAAGGATTATACATAAAGTTGCCGTGCCTTTATTTCAGAAAATTATCAAGGCCATAGAACCAGGGTTCCTTGCATTTCCACATCTTTTTGATCCAATGAAAGTTTAAAACATTCCACATTTCGCCTTGGTCCATCAAGGATAGTCCTCTGCTCCTAATGGGAGCATGGCGTTGGTCATAGGAAATATTCTTTTTCTTGTCCATTTTGATTAATGAATCTTTAAGAGTTATTTTTTGAAAAGTTTTCTCAGTGAATTGTGTAACTCATAAAAGATGTATCATTTCATGAACAACATAGGTGTTCCATGCATTGATGTTGTCCCAAACGTTCAGATTCAAGTTCCTGAAGAGGGAGTCCAGGACCGCTCAATAGTCTTAAGAATATTTGTGTTGTTCTTCTGGCATCCATTTGTCTCAACCCAGGACCCTAGATTTTCGTAAAGATTTGTAAATATGGCCAGCCTTTTCTAATTAGATTTTGATAGGAACTAGAGTTAGGGCTACAAATTGAGTAACTTTTTTTAGCTAACCCATTTTTTTAGAATTTCTAATCAGAAGAATGAATTTCCTTGTATTTAGCGGTTGTCATTAATATTTAGCTCCTGCGTAGTGAACTTCATTTCTTACTACATTCAAACATATTCCAAACCTCCCTAAAGCATAGTGTGTTCTCGCAAAAAAGAGTGAGTCAAATTGTCAATAAACCATGTTAATTTTCGTTTCTTTTTTTAAACATTTTCATTACTATTTATAGTATTCTTTTCACCAAATATTTTGTCTCTAATTGTTATCATAGTTTTTATGACATTCTCTCAGACGTGGTTTTTACACTCAAGTCAATTTAGACAGTATAACTCTTGTCCTCTTTCCCCTTCATATTTATATATTCTGTTCCATTCTGTGAGTTACGTGTGAATGACAAAAAATAAAGATGTAACTAAAAACTTTACCTTGGTTTGTATAAAATCTTTTATACAATTTTCTGTTGGCAATTTGGAAAACTACTTTACTCAGTTATGAAGCATTGGTGATCAAATGTAGATTAAAAGGAGAAATGGACATTTTTTATTAATCTTGGGGTGTATAATATCCCGGTTAACTAACAGAGGGATATGAAATTCCGTTAATTATATCAATAATTTATTAATATTATTTTCTAGATTTGAAATATTACATATATAATGACATGAAAAGCTTATTTATGTGAAAGCATTGAGCATGTATTTAAATTAAAATCAACTTGTCAAAATAATCATTTCAACATTTAACATGGCAGTTTTTTCTTATTTTTTATTTTTTTTAGCAACATTTTCATAGATGTAATTAAAAAAAACAAAAAAAACAACAACTGAAAACTAGGTTAATTAAAATAGGTGACATCTAACTTTAAATCTTTCAGTTTGAAGACCAAAGGATTGGCATATTTGACTTTCATATTTATAATGCTCCACTATCTCTTTGATTAGTTACTATACATATAAAATTTTCAGGACTTTTTATGTCGTTTGTATTCATTCATCGTGTTCCGAAAAGAAAAATAAATCCCAAAAAGTTTTATAATATAACAAAATATCAGATACACACAAGTAAACAACAAGACGAGTATTTCGGTTTTCATGATAAAATAACCACATCGTTAAATATTTATAAGTAAAACAAATATAAATTATAATACCTACTAAAAAAAAGTAACCAGATTCCTAATCTGGAAAAAGTTTTGTCATAAAGAAAACATCCCAGGATATAAATAATATTTAACTCTAAAGTATTACAACATAGAATATTTATTTTTATGGAAACATGAATATACTAGATTAAAGTGACTCGATGAAATCTGTTGGGTTTTTTTCCCATTTTTATCAATCTAAAGAAACTTTATCATGAAATGTTTTCGTCTCTATCATTTCAAAACGTAACTGATAATGAATTATTATTTTAGGTTTTTTTTTCTTTAATTCATTAACGTTAATCGTAACATAACGATGGTAAACATTCTTTTTATAACACGTTTAGTGACATGGGTAAAAAAAAAACCCCCTCAAAAATACAAATATTTAGATCCATGATAACCACATCTGATATTTGAAAAAAACAGTTATGTGTTATAAATAGGAAAACAAGAAAAAATGGACACTAATGAATTAGTAAATGTTGCAAAAATTGAATTTAAACAAAATTAATAGTATAACTAAATGTGTGCCTAAGCTGTCTTAATAATACATGTATCCGCTTCTTAGTGGCAATTATGCCTTACAACTGGCAACAAAAGGCCTGGCGCCCATTGCAGATGTAGTCCTCTGTCATGGCATCCAAGTGTTGGCTGACACTAGCTTTGAGGGCCTTGGTGTGGATACAGGCACTACAGGCCTACCCCTCGACATGTACCAAAAAGGTGTAGTCGAGGCGGCTGGCTTCAGGGCTGTAGAGACCCAAAAGTGTCCAAAAAGAGTGGAAAAGAACTCAAAAGTTTCCTTCAAAAGAGTATTGCTACGGAGAAGATGGGTTTCTTTCATTGTGGGTGTCAAAAGGTGTATATCATCACTCACAAGGCTCTTTCCACCCACCTTTATGATAGCTCTCCGGACAATCTGGTGTAAAACTCCTGTTTTTTTTAACTCTTCTGGAGCCTATTTGCCCTTTTTGGCAGAGTATTTCTTCCTCTCCTACGTTTTGTACTTGCTGATGGAGTAGATGGTCGGTCTAGAGATGACCACCTGCTTGGAATACCCCAATGGTAATTCAACAATCACATTCAAATATCAATTTATCAAATTCTGCATAAACCAAAATTTGTTTAGTTTTATAACTAATGGTGTATACTTTAATATATCGACAAATCAATTAATTTTGATCACTTCACCTACTTTAATTATTGAATTAATAAGCGTTCAGATTTCAATGGAGCAACCGTTATTCAGCGTTATTTTATTTGAGAATATTTTATGAACTACTTGTGTAACGGATTTTATCATGCCTTTATTTTTGAAATTTTTTTAATGCTCTACCTATATCCTTTTTTTATATAGTCACTTTTTAATGTTTTTTTTTTTAATTAATTGAATGGCATAAATAAAGGCCAAGGGGGAATTTTTTTTTAAAATCCTATAAATAAATCAATCAATTATAATAATGGAAATAGATTTGAAAGTTATTAAAGAAAATAATTGTTACTTACAAAAATTAACATAAAAGAGTGGAACATACCTAAAATTATTAGAAAAAGAGGATAACTATTTTTTTTTAAATTATAAAAGTTAGTCAAATCTAAACTTCCAAATTTAAAATACTTTTCACAACGAAGTTATTGAATTTGACGAAAAAAAAAAAATATTTAATTGAATTATAACGAGCTGAACAATAAGTACGTTATTTAAATGTTTGTATCTTTATTTTAAACTACTTCATTCATTTTGTACTTATAAATGCTATAAAATACTTGTATGAATAGCCTTGCATTTGTTATCCTGCCTCAATTTCTTAGAATACGTTTATTCTTCACTACACTACAGTCCTAGTAAGAATGATGAATACTGCAATGTATTTCGATATGTTCGAACAGTTTTCTGGACTAAATCTAAAGTGTATGTAGCATATGTTAGTATTCCTAATTTAATAAGTAAATAAAAATTAAAGTACCATTAAAAAAAATTGCAAGCAAATGAAAATAGAAAATTAAAATTAACATAAAAACTCTCAACCACAAGGTATTCATTTATAAATATTTAGATGTACAAAAATATAAAAAAAATAAACACATAAAAGGCAATTTGCGTTTGCATAAAAAATCATCATTTAATGTTTTATTTAAAAATTAATTTCCTTCTAAAAGACAAAAAACTTAAGTAATAGAACTAACAAATACGACGTTGGGGAAAAAAGGTGGATCGAAGTTTTGATTTCTACTAGATATTACAAGAAGATTTTAGTATCTGAGGTGGATAAATACGTGTAATTATAATACTTTAAAGCATAAATTTAGTGTGTAATGAAAATATAGATTGTAGGAAAAATTACTTTCTTATTTCCTGGGCTTTCTTTTTTTTCCTACCTTCATTTAGACAGCACATCATTTATAAAATTATAATTATCTAAAATTCTGTGGTATTGCTTATGGCAGGCTTTTTTGTTAATTATCGTCCGTTGATTTTAGACGTCTCAAAGGAAAAAGTTCGCCATATTTTATATTTTTACAGCCTGAAAGGGAAACACGCAATGAAAGGGATCCGGAAAATTTGCACTCTTTCGTTTCGTGTTGCACAACAGTGGTTCGAGCGATTTATTCTTTGGCTAAATTGTGCCCTATGTTATGAACAACTCGACTGTTTGTAGCTGTCAATCCAACAAAAGTGGCTAACATTGTTGAATAGAGGGGAAATGTCATCATCATGACAACTCCAGCCCGTACCCATCTTCGATGTCTCACAAGAAGCTCCAGTAGCTTGGATGGGAATTTCTTATAAGTACACCCTACAGTCTGGACCCGGCTCCAAGTGATTACCACTTGTTCCTGCCTATTGGCAACGCACTCGGGGTTATAAATTAGGCCTCAGTAGAGGTCTTTGAAAATTGTTTGTCTGATTTTTTTGCAAAAAGAGACAAGGGCTACTACAAGAAGGGTAATATAAAGTTAGATTCTCGTTTGCAAAGTTATTAAACAGAATAGGACCTTTTTGGCTAAAATCAGATGATAAGAAAAAATTCTTATAAAGCATTGAAATAAAGCCAAAAATATGTATTTACTTTTTCTCTAGCCTACTAATTCATTTTTATGAAAATATACCTTCCAAATTATTTTATGTTTCGTTTAATCAATCTCTTTGTTAGTTGAGGACCACTGCCCTCGAAAAAAAAATATTTTAGCATATGTGAGCCTATTTGTTGTTAGCCTACCGTGTGATACTAGATATCTCTAAATTATAATCTTTATTGTACCAAATCTGTATTGAGTGCTGAGAAAGCGATGTAAATATTGTATATATCTCACTAATACTTATCAATGATGATGTAATTTCTATACGAGTTACCTTTCTATAATATCCAATTATGTCAAACTAACAATATATTGTTATAAAATACTTATAAAAAATCTAAATACTTCAACGATAAAATATATTTATAAATTTGTTTTCTTAATCTTTTCAAACCTTCAAAAAATAAAGTAAATCAATATAACTCTCAGTTACTTTCCTCATGTATTTGAACTCCTCAGTTTAAAAAAAAATCAAAAAGCTTGTGTTCTATTTTTTTCACACGCTTTTTATCGTTTTTCTACGGAAATTTCTGATTTTTATTAAAATAATATAAAAAATTAAGTATTTTAATTGTTTTGCCTCTTTCTGAAAGAGTTTGAGCAAAAAAATTGCATTGAAATTTACAATAGATAACATAGAAATTTAAAAAAAAAATCATTTGGAAAGAAGGACAAAAGAATAAATTACAGAATTACCCATATATTATGATGTTGTAATGTAAAAGTAAAAATGTTCACTAAAGTAGTACTCTTTATTTAAATAAAAAAAAACACAAATAATTAATATCGACTAAATAAATAGCTCCATATATATTAATATTTTTTTTTTTTAAATGGAGAAAATAATTATAAAAAAAAACACCAAAAAATATTTCATATTGAAAAAAAGAAAAATCCATGAAATTAAAAGGAAAAACAAACAAACGACTTTTAAACAAAACGGTTAATTAAATTCACTAGATATAAGTAATAAATCCTACCCAACGCATTATCAAGATCAATGCAGAATTGTATATTGTCAAATTCAATGTTTTATGAGCATACTTGGCAATAAATGTTATATTCATAGGAGTATGTAGTATTTTAATTTATATCAGAACGTTTAATATCTTAATTCAGTAACAAAGGTTAAATATTGTAAGGGAATGTAATGGCGTGTTAAGCATACAATTTATATTCCAACAAAATATTTGAAATTCAATTAGATGTTTGATATACCAAAAGTGAAAGTATTAGCTGATTTATGATAATTACTAATCTAGTAGTTATCTAAGATAAATTAGAGAATTCAAAGACCTACAATTTTAATTTTCTTAAATACTTATTATATTTTAAATAATTCATAACATCTTAAACTAAAAAGGTAGCATTAATTAATTGTTGGTATTTAAAACGAATGTTGCTTTTATAAATAAAAACAATAGAAAATACATATAAATTACAACTTGTATAAAAATATTGTACAACTTGACTCAAACATAACTTATTTATCTTACAACAACTTAGGGAATTTTAATGCATTTAAAATGATTTTTTTAATATAAAAAATTATATATTACTGTGATGATTGATTTTAAAAATATGTACAATGCAAAGATAACTATCACTTATCTTCACAAGTAAAAGTTTGAAAGCATTTTTATTTGTTTATAATATCAAAGAAGACATAATGATGTATATGCTGGTTAATAATAAAAAAAGATATGATACGTCATAAGTTATTTTTTATCATAACATTATTATTATTATATAATACGACAGTCACAATACATTAAGATTCTCTAAACAAGGTTTTTACACTGAAAGAAAAACCTCATTGTAGGTAACTAAGATATAACAACATGATAAATTAAAATAAATATATAATAATGTCATAAGAGGCTTCTAATTAGTGCATTTTGAGAGAGTGATTTAATGACAAATAAAATATGTTACAATGTTAGATGTACTATTTTTCATTTTTTATGAGAGGACACATGATAGAAGTGGGAAATATGTATACTAAGATTATTACCATAACTCAAAGGGAAGACGGAAATTGTGAATAAGCATGATATTAGTTTCATATGTCATGAGTTAACAAAAAAACAATCTTGAACAAAAATAAAAAATGTACAATGTATTTTTATGCATCATAAATAGATAGAGCCTTATATTTCATTATTATATTTTGGTCAATTATAGGTTTTGCATTCAAATTTGTGAGATGTGTTTAGTTAACCAAGACTGTTAGCTATGATTTGAAATCTTTATTTTATTGATGTAACTTAACTTTTCCCATCAATATCTTGTCAAAAATCTTGATTTATTGCTTTGACTTAATTTGGCCCGATATTTTTCAAAAATATAAAGTATAGGGTTGATCTTATCATCGCTGTAAAATCACAGAGGGGGACAACAAGACATTTTATCTCTTATCAGAGCAAGCTGAGACAGTTGTACAGAGAAAAAGAAGATTCTAAATTTTTTCAAGGCCAATAAAAATTTAGGCAAAGTTTGATTCTTTTCTGCTTAAAAAAATGGGCGTTGATGTCACTGTGAATAAGCGAAACTGCCACTACTTGATAACCCAACATACACACAATGTCCCAGCTTCAGTGAGACATGTCCCAAAAACAAAAAACCTAGTCGGAACCTTAGTGTGGAGTGTTTTAGGGGTTGTATTTCCATTATTGTGGAGAGGAAGGATTGGCAAATTGCAGATGCTTACACAGAGCTTCTGTATTAGAATGTGCTACCTTGGCCAGATAAAAATTCGGCAATTTTTTTTTTCAATCAAGACGGAGCTCCGAGTATTTTCATTAGAAAATATATTGTTTTCTACGGTTAAAGCCTACAATTATTTTATGATCCTTAATTTAGGAGGAAAATAAGCCCTTTCTAAAAAAATCCAATAATTTATTTATTTTTTAATTGTAACAATGAATTTTTGACAAATTGATTGAATATTTTTTATAATAAAAATCATTCTAGGTTGTTGTTGTGTAGACTGGATAGATAATTAAGTGATATTCTGGTTGTTTTTTTAGTGTTCAAAAATCATATTTCACTTTCATAAAGTTTAATAATAATATACTAATTGAAATTAAAAATACATGCACCAAAATCAAAACTAATTATAAAAAATTAAGTCAAGACTAATGTACAAAGTGCAAAATCTGTTATTGGGAAGATCATAACTTTAAGTAAAGATTTTACTCTAAGAAAGGAATGATGGAAATTTGTGGCTTCTATTCATTATCATAAAAGAAGTAATTCCGGAATATACAAGAATTTAATCAATAAAAAATAGGATCAAATGATTTTAAGGACTGTGCCTCTCTTAAGTATATACTACAAGAATTAAACAGAGTATTGAATACGAATTGTTTAGGAAAGCGTCAAACCACAAATTCATGCATGTTTTTGGGGGTGCTGGCGATCTACAACGACTAGCTTAAAAAGTTATAATAAAGTTATAATTTTTATTAATTAGAGGAAAAAATAATATTGTTTAGCCATCATAGAGTTTTGTCCGTGATGGTTATATCATAAGTTGGTCGAGGGGGAGAAAAACGATAGTGTGGAAGAAAATATAATAAAATATATTCAGCAGTTCGAATACTTAAATCTGGAGTTCTTCGCTAAATAATTTATTTACCAAGCGTCAGATTAAAACACTAGATCATCTCATTTCTCCTTAATCGTTCTTTTCTTTTATGAGACAAAGTTTGTTAAGAAAAAATATTATATCAAAACTAAATTTTTTTTATTTTTACTTGAAATATTATCTAACAATTTTTAAAATAAAAATATACTTAATATTGATATTTATCAGATATATCTTGAATCTATGTCTCTTGATTGTCAAAGACACATTTTATATCATAAAAAGTTTTTGACTGTTCAAATTTAAATATTTAAAATTTAAATATTATAATAATATGTAGAATCCTTGCAAATAAATGGTTCATTCCCAAACCCGTTATTTGCATGTATACGTAATATATACAGGGTGCAGATATCAAATCTGGAACAAATTTTGACCTCAAAGGCAACTCTAAAGTATATGGTTATAAAAGTGTGTCCTTCCCATTTAACTAACAAAATTGCATCAGATAAAATACAAAATCATTGAGCTGTTCTCTGAATACGAACAATGTGTGGCCATTTTTGTGTGCCTCCATGCCAGTAGTACACCCCAAAACGTCAAGAACTTTATAGATAACGATGTTATTGAGCTTAAATTGATGTTTCAAAATCTCTTACCATGGTAGGAAATTTTTTCTTAAGACCTTTGCATTTTGGATTGTAGATAGTAAATCACTCTTCTGATCGATGCATATAAAATTCATCATATGATAGCAATTGAGTTTTCCAACAAAATATTTTTACATTTGTTAAATCAATATCTCACTTTCAAAGAACAGATTAGTGATAGATTTAAGATCTCGGGAGATTGATATGTTTAATTTGTTCATTTTGCTCAATTTTTTAAAAGTCTACATAGGTTAAATTATTAGTTGTCAAGTGATGCAATATATGCATCCATCAGATGAGTGGCTTACAAACTACCATCCCAAACGCAAAGAGTCTTCAAGAGAATTTTTAATTAAATTCATAATGAAAAAAGCTCTCGACTTAAAGGTATATTGAGTTGCAGATTTGAAATTCTCTATAATAGTTCTTAATTATTCAAATGAAAACAATAATCTAGAATTAATTTAAACTACTTTAATATGACTTAAATTCGGAACTACCTTGTATTTTAACATTTAGATTTTTTTCATTTAGAGAAAGCCTTATTATTATTGTTTTGTTTTTGTTTTTTTATTTTCTAAATATTGATATCCAATTCAATTATTATATTTATCGTATAAGAATTGACTTCAACGATGAGTAAATTCACAAACAAGGAGCAGCACCTATTGTATGAATGAAGTGAAAAGAAACTCTTTCAATTATCGATATTTTTTTTCTTGACTATTACTTTTTCCATGTACATATTATAATACATTTGTATATAGGGATATATATGTTACATTCATATATCCCAATGATTTAAAAAAATAATTTACATATTTCTCCAATATTTATATATATATATATTGGAGTTATTTGCAAAGTAACAAAAAAAGAAACGATCATAGAGTCACAGAAAAAAATAAGGATATTTTTCACTGACAAAACAAATTCAAAATATGGACTTTAGATACTATAACATCTATCTATCTCTGAAAATTTTGTACAATACTGATATGGAGTAAGCCCTCTTTTTTTACATAGGTCATTATGGGTCAAATTAATTTTATGTAAAGCTGGAACTGTTTTCCTTTTATTTATTAACATAATAGGTGAAGTAGAGTCCAATATTAATAGTAATGTGTATCTTGTGTTGTATAAGTGACTGGTTCATACTAGATGGTGTTAGAAAGATAATATTTCAAACTATAAAATTTTTATTTGAGACAGTATTGTGATTGTTAAACTCAGTATTGTTTGAGGGCATGTCAAAGAAATTGAAAAAACGCCATATTTTACATTTTTTATTTAAACCAGGAAAAATGATAGCCCGGTAGCTCAAAATGATAATAGTGTTGATGATTCTGATACTGAAACAGTCAATCACGTGCAATTTGGTTTTGTCAAATCTATTACGGTAGTTTGACGTCAAAGATCAAATCACAAATGTGGATAGATAATGGAAATTTTCGAGTCCAATACTCATGTAAGTACTATTTTGGTTGCCAGATTGATAAATATTATATGGGAGTAGGAAGCCAAACAAAAAAAAATCTCAGACCTTCTTCACATGGGAATAGCAATATTGAAATTGCTATCAACACTCTGAACTGAAAGCTAATTCGAGCTGGAGAGAAAAACAGAAAGAAAGTCGCCGACTTTTGTGTCAGTTTAAAGATTAAAATAATGTAGCATCAAACCATCTTAATGCACTGCCAATCTAAAGAAATAAAGTTTTTGATGGGACAGTCAAAAGAGCTGTTATATTGGCTGCAAGAACAACTTTGTTAAAGTTCCCGACAACTCATAACAATATCAGCTGCATGGAAAAGGAATTAAAGGTACCCAAAAACTTTATCGTTCCAATATTTGACCACTCCCAGTCGCTTGACAATTTATTGTAGAAAGACGTTGAAAGTCATTCTATTGCACTGCTTTTTTCAACAATAACCCCAATAACATTCAGCATAGGTGTGTATTACGTTATTAAATTTTCAAGTACAGTTTTTGCACAGTATTATTCTTATAGTTTATTGTTATATTCGAACAATTTCTTATCAAGGACTTTTTAGTATTTCTTTCATTTTAAATTTTGTTATTTATTTTATAATTTTCGTAGTTTTTCTTAGATATCCCCTCGATTAATCAAACTTGACAGCTGCTATTACTTTTAAATACTTTCCATTACGCCACTAACGTAATTCAGCCGTTGGCTTATAAAATTTGTCAAGCCAAATCCGGTCAATCTGGTAAACATACTTTTTTTAATTATTTATTTAAATTTTATAACATTTTCTCAACTAAATCATGCATTATATGCAAAAATGCTTAAAATACATGTATACATAAGTTTCATGAACAGAGCAAACCCACAATTATTTTTTAAATTACTCTTAATTAGTTTGTGTTTCTAAAGTTATAATTATTATTATTATTTTTTGTATATCATAATTATTAATTTGAGATATATTTTTGGAAAATATTAATTACAAATTTGAGTTTCATAGGTTATAGTCATCAATTGAGGTAAAATTGTGATAAATCAAATAATTGCTTAAATTACATTTATAACATACAGCTAAGTTTGATAAAAAGTTAATAAAATAACAATTTGAAATTTGTTAAATTAACTACAATTTGGTTAAAAATTGAAAAAAAATTGTTATCTTGACGCCGGATTTATTATTATAACAGGTATATTATTTAATAAAAGTAGAAAATGATTACTAATGGAGTGATTAGTTGTTCCCTTTCTTGCTCTAATCTTAATAATGATGATTATTATTCAGTATTTTACATAATATGTACACAACTCTAACATTTATATTGGTAAATAATAGTCCGCTTTAGTAAATTATTAAATCAAGTGAATAACTATTATTAACGGATATAACAAAATATATTTATTACAAACGACAACAAAATTTTACTGCTGAAAAATCTGTCATGTCAATGAAGGAAGTCATTTGTATTCGTTTATTACGAATTGGAAATTTGTTTTTCGTATCAAATCTAATTTTTGATAATTTTTCATTTGAAATTTTTGAGTATTGATACCTTTTTTATAAATTGTGACTCAACGTTACATACTATACTTACATACGTTCAGTCTTATTGCGGTCTATTTCAGTCCTTAATATCAGTTGTAGAACTTTTATAGTTTGGTTTTTGATGACGTCACTTAACTTTCCTTCTTTCTTTTTTAATCAGTTCTAGTACTAACATTCTGAACGACAAATAGTCTTAAGGACCGCTCCTGAGGACTAATATGACCAGTTTTATGAATAAAACGGACTAAATAAATAAGAACGGACATAAATAAATTCGTATTAGTTTTGATAAGACATTGAATAACGAAAAGATTTGGCGATAACAACCTATATTTTAGTTTCCCGCGCTCCGTTTGAAAAAATACGTACCCAGAGTTGATTTTAAAGCACTTAAAATTATTTATATATATATATATATACCTTAAAAAATACAATATATTTTAATGGAAAGGCTTTCAAATTTATTGATATATATGTTACTTTGTACATATGTATGTAGCATAATCAATCTTATATACATTTTAGAACGTTACTTTATGACTAAATATGCATAAATAATTGAACTTCTTTTCTCAAAAAATAATAATAATAATCCATGGACATTAGGGTAGTCACGATATACGAATATTTTTGAGCCGGTTCCGTCACAAAAATAAATATTTCTAATTAAATACTTTTTTGTATAAAAATATTATGCTAAAATTTTATAAAGAACTATTTTCACTCATTTAACTGATTGTTACTTTTGTGGGAGTTAGTTTAGACATTTGATGACTTTTTATTAAAAAAGTATGTCTATCTAATTAAATGTATACTTGTTTTCTTCTGATAAAAAAAATTAAAGGAGAACTAACATTTTTTTTTTTTTTTAAAGATTCACCATATTATATTAATTTTGTGATAATTAATTATGACCTTTGCCAACTAAGTTAAACGTAGGTTATATTTTCGTTTCAGTTTGTTAATAAGCAGGAAAACAGAAAAAAATTAGAGTTAATTTTTTATAGTTCAATAAATTTTTTATAGGTAGAACCATAACAAAGATATAATAAAAGAATCACACATTTAATCAGTAACTTCCAAGAAACATTTTTTTAGGCCTATAAAAAAATTCATATAAAAAACCTTAAATAACAACCCAGTCATACTGGTGGCATAATTCAAAGAACTTTCTAATTTTTGATACATAAATATTTACTTGAATTTCTTTTATTTGAATCCAAGTTAATTATTTGTAGAAATTGACAATTACTAGGATACATTTTTAGAACATTCCAGATGATTTGTTTGATTTAATTGTCGATTGGAAAGTTGATCGTTTCTAAATTTTTTTTTTTTTAAATACTCAGTGGCTGACGTATATGTACTCCAATTTTTAATCTTTCTAAGAATTTACACACATCCGAGTATTATAAATCAATCCCATAAATGAATTCATTTTTTTAAAAAGCTGGTGTTAATTTTGCTGTTTTAGGAATTGTACAAATTTGTTGACAGAGGCAACTATATGATTAATAGAATGTATTGATGGTAATGCTATGAAAAATTGGCGTAATCATTCAAATACCAAATGGCACATGCAAAGTTGTCACTTTTCAGTCACACACAACGCCCCTTATTCAATAGTCCAATGGCTATCGGTTCGGGGATGAGGGGCCCAACAAGTTTAGAGGCTGAAAATTAGTAAGGATTTCCTTGAATCAAGCTGGAGTTGCTATATTATTATGACCAAGTGCTTAGCCTTGCTGGCAACAATAATCCCCTTGGGTGTAGTTGGCATCCCCCCGGAATTCACACCCTCTTTTATCCACATTTGGTACTTCTGGGGTTTAATTTAAAAGGGCTCACGGGTCAATATGTCTTCAGTAACAATCCTGTTGTGTCTTCTACTTCTTGTCTTCATGGAGAGACTCTCGCCGCTGTTAATGAGTCTCCTGCCCTTACGGACAAGCTTAACAGATCATAAAGTAGATCAGCAATCCGTAACTTTTTGGTTTCCATTGTTGTTGTTTGTAGAAGTATCACAACCAATAATATAGTTTATGAAAGCTGGTAAATGAAGAAATTATTTCTTTTTTATAACCCAACATTGATTGCAAGTATTATTGGCTTTATGGAACTCTAACTGGCGTGGTACGCACACTGTACAAAAAAAGTAAAAAGTCTAGCTAATATATCATGTAATATAATATGGGTAGATATTTTGTCCCTATTAATCTAGGTCTCATTTTTTGGATGAAATATAAATGATTTATTTGTGCAATAAAAAAACCTTTTTATGGATTTGCAAACTTTTGTACATGGATTAGGAGCAACTTCCGTATCAAAAATTCATTTGTTTAATATAACAAATACTGATGGAAAGCTTGCATCTATTATAAAAATATATTAAGATGTACATGGTAAGAATTTTTTTCTATTTAAAACAAAAATAGACCAAAAATTTACAGGCTTACTTGAAAATTTGAATAATGTTTCTGAGGATAACAGCTTAGCTCTCATAGTGTTATACTAAAATAGCTGCAAGCTGCTATAAGATGAAGTCTGTATCAAGCAAGGAATTAGGAGGAGTTAATCCAATTTTTGATCCACAAATCTACTATAAGTTCAACAAAGAACTTATAAATCCCTAACAGGTCCCCAGTGTTACACCTTATTATTTAGATGTTATCTCATTAATGATGAACATATAATGAGAGCAGGTAACAGCTTTAGAAAGTAAACAATAATGTTCAAATTGCTCAGAACAGCAACACTCACAAATTAAAAATGCTATAGATTTCAACCATTGAAATATACATATGATATTTATAATAACTTCATGTTATATTTGAGTACGACAGTATTTATTTATACCTAATCAGTACAACTCCAATGGACATATGTAGCAAAATGTACAACCATTAATAACAGTAATAACTAATTGATGTACACTAAGTAGTCCGAAAAGCTGTAAGGAATAGGTCATTATCAAAAAACAACAACAAAGAAAAGACCAGTTTGATCATATTTTATTGTAACATGCGATGATAAAACAAATGACCATGCGTTAGCATAGGGAAAGTTCTCAAATTCTTAAAATAATTTTATATCTTACTATATTACATCTTGTCATAGTCTAATGATGTCAATCGACAATGCTCTTTCATCTTCAAGTAAGATAGTAAAAAAGAAGACACGTGCATATAAACATATTCATTAGGTTCAAATCAAACATTAAATGAGATTTTTCTCCCTATTTGTCAAATGGAGTTGCACCAATTAGGTAACAGTAAATATTTATACAATTTGACTTAGGATATTTTATGTCATTTTGTTCCATACTAGTGCCAATGAGTTAGAAATTGAATATCTATGGTATCAATATCTTTATGGGTAACAAGTAAGGCATTTTGTAGCAACAGAAGTTAAAAAATTACAACCAAGTGCCAGAACTCAAGAGGGGACAGCTTTCTAAAAATAACGTCATATATCAGAAAATGAAGCACATATTGTTGCTGCAGAAAGTTTTGTTTCCTCTTGACTATATGTGGCTTCATTGGACTTATCGATGTTGAAAGCAGTCTGGATGGAGATGCCAATGGTCTTTGCAACTTTCTTTGTAAACATATTTTCTCTTTTGTTGTTGCTTTGACATTCTCGCACTTCAAGAAATGACATTCAAAAAAACTTTTCTCATTTTTTTAAATCTGTTGTTTGGTAGTGTATTGATACCTTGTAATTAAAAAAACATGCGTATAAAATCGTAATTAAATGCAATGCTATGTATCCTGTCCCTATTCTGTATCACCAAATAAAGCAAATTAAATAAAACAAACATATTTTTGGTTGAATGATTGTTCAAAAAGTGGTTGCTTTGTCAACGTTTTACCCTTAATATCCCTATGCAATATATATTGTCAATCATAGAAAAATATTATATAATTGCATTCTACACTTTTAAGAATAAATATTTTAAATAAATTCATATCAACTTTTTGACAACTACAAATATAAGCAATGGCTTTAGTAGAATAATAGACATTGATTCACAATACGTGGAGGTATATGAAAGAATGTGCATTACGGGTATACAATGCAGTTTTCAAATAGCTTATCATCATACTATGGCTTATTATTTATTATGCATATTTTTTTATAGCAGAAAAAAATTATTATACTTAATAGTCACTTCATTATTTACTCATTTTCTTTGACATCCTTTGCAAATAATTAGAAAAGTGTATAAATAAGTAAAATATGACAATGTTTAAATGATTCAATGGAAATATGATAATTATATAATTCAAGTTTATAAAAATTTATTTTATCATATGTACATATTAAGAACAAAAATATCTTCATTGATTGTTTCCAAGAGAGAATGGTGTGAGGGTGAGCGAATCATCTATAAATATATGCAAACAAATTATGAAAACATTAATTTTTGTTTAATAATAATAGATTTATTATTCAATTACTTTATGTAATTTTTTTGTAGAAAAGTCACAATTAGAGAAAGAAGACTATGGAGCTTTTGGATATTTATTAGGGAATTTAAATTGGAATTTTGTATTTTTGCAAAAAGCAACATGTTAAACTGCAATAAAATAACTGAACCTTCCATCTTTTTTTTTCAACGATATGTCTCCTACATTTTAGAATTAATTATGCAATAACTAATAACTAAAACCTCATTCTTTATACTTTTCAAGAATTAAAGAATAATGATTAAATAATTGGGAAAAATACTGTTTTTTATTGACAAATACTAATTTCAATCACAAATAATCGCTTCGAATATAAAATACTACTAATTTATTTTGATAATATTTGAAGAAAAAAAAAACGGAAACGTCTAGGGGCTATTTGTATATTTTAAATTAGTCCAAGTCATGCATTTTTATGGTTCGGGATTTTATTTCATGTCGATCAAATAGAAATAATTTAAAAAACAATGATTCTCTATTTTTTTTTAATATTAATTTTATAAATATGATTTTTTTATTTTTGGGTCAATTTAAAGATTTCTCATTCCTTTGAACTTTTAGGTAAAAATATTAATGGTTTCACCTTAATTAATTTTTAAAATTGTAACATATACACGTTCCAGTTTTTAACAATGCATATAAGTATATGCATAATATTTTTCATAAACAACTGTTTTAAGATACTAAATTTTGAGTAAAAACCCTGTTCTTATTTTCATAAATTATTTACACAAAATTATAAAATTATTTGTTGGCTTGATTTGTAATGAATTGTCAATTTTTTAAAAAATTGCAAATCCATGTTAGACTTGCAGTAAAATAAAGGAAAAATTCGCCGTAAGTATAGTCTTATATGTAGAGTTGGATTTGTGTTTATTTTCTTCAGCTCGCAGCTGCTTGTAGCTGATCTAATAATAAGTCATGACAGCTAAGCTGCTCTCCCCCGTAACATTCTTCAAATTGTCGGAATAACAACTTTAATTTTTTTTTTTTTATGAAAATTAAAGCAACTCAATCTAACCAATGAAAGGAGCATTAAAAGAAAAAAAGTTACATTTTAAAACTTTTTCTAGGACTTTATGAAAAATTATATAATTTTATAATTACTTGCAAAATAAATTACAAAGAATTAACTATTGTTAAAATACTTTGACTCTATCAATTTTATTTATTTTATTTTACATATTGCATATGAAAGAAAATTATCAAAAATCTCTAAATTAAAGTACTAATCATTCTAAAAAAATTATTTGGTTATATTTTATTAAGATTCAAATCTTTTATTTCGATTTTAAATGTTTTTACATACACATTTTTATATTTATAAAAAAAATGAAAATTTTAATGTTATCATAAATCAAAAATATACATTTTGTATGTATATTCGTTATTAATTGTGTTGTGTTGCAAACTTTTTTGACAGTTGTAGACATATTAATGACATAAAACGTACATATGCTTGTTCATATATTGCGATTTTTCTTATAACTAAATATGCTTTATTAGGCTAAATATAATTTATATGAAGGAATATCATATATTCATTGAATATAAAAGCCTTACTTTTTCAATCGTAGAATTTTAAATTTGTAAATATTTTTTATTTTATTCAAGAAGGTTCAACCATTCACAAATCATAGCAAGCAAGTCTATATGCATATTGCAGAGCGGTTGCAGGGTTGTATATAATCCTATTTGGCGAGCAAAATATCCAAATATCTATGACACATCTATTGGGTAAAGCCAGATGCGAACAAATTAATCAAATTCAATTAATCTTTGTAAAAATACAAAATCAGTGAATCAACAGTTAATTTTAAAATGAACATTATTACAATTACAAAAAGAGTTACGTTTATTCTGACTGGACGTTTCAGGAGCATATTTAAAAGCTATGGCGATAAAAATAGCAACAATCCTTGTCAAGAAGGAAAGATCAATTCTTATTTATGTGTTGATATATTTTTACAATTAATTAATTATTTACCCATCATTACTTATTTTCAAGTACTATCACGGTACTTTATTTGGATTTTTAGCAACTGTTTGTTTTAGCAATTTTTTGCTTATAAAATAATAAATGATTATACAAGACAGGTTTTTACAGTTTCAGACACCTTCCACTCAGAGTTCATTTCCTTTTTTTATATTCATTGTTGGGCTTTATAAATAATAGAATCCATAGAAAAACATTCTTGGACGCCTCAATAATTTGCTATGAATTATATTTTTTTACTTGGATTAAGAAGATGCATTTCTGATTGTTTTTACTTCAAGAAACATGAATATAGCTGAAAATATCATTTATTTATTTTTTCATTTTTAAAGTTATGATCTATCGTTGTAGAAAATGGAATATAAAACGATCCAACAAATCACTCTAAATTTTTTTCAAGTAGACGTATAAAATATGTTTTGATTATCTTTTTGGGGGCCTTTGAGGTCATTAAAAGCCTTTTTTGTAGCCCTACAGTTGCAAAAAAAACATCATTTATCTTTGTCTATATTGTTCCTCTTACCTTTTCTCTTTTCCCTTTGTCTCTTTACACAGGACAGGGTAACAAAACGTGGACTGTTAATAAATCTTCATTTTCTCATGAATATAGGAAGAGTTAGTAATTGTTTTTTGACATTTTGGTACAACCAGCCTTTGTGAATCAACGTACTTTTATCATCTTATCTTCATCAGTAAGCAAGAAGACAAAAGGCAGTGCATCTCCTCGATTAAGTATTTTTAAACTCGAAGTATTGTGTTAAAGAATATTTTCAGCTAAAAAATCTATATTGTTCAAATAACGATTTTTTTTTAAAATTTTTGCAAAGCAAATTATGTTAGCTAAAATAGAACCGGTTAGTAATAAAATATGACTATGACACAAAACTTTACCTACAAAGTAGGTGTATACTTTATATATTAGCTTATCATTCAAAATTGATTAATCGTCCAATTATCTACAAAAATAAACATTTAACTATCAGAATGACAATTTATGATGGTATACTAAGATATGAATATTAGTTTTGAATATGTAAGATAACTACAATGATTAATTAATTGAATTAATTAACATACTGTAAATTATTGAGGTATTAAGGACCTTTCCAAATAGCAGTTAATTTCAAATTGAAGATCTCATATTCATTAATAAAAAGACATATATATATGAAATAGTAATTACTTTTCTATTATCCATCTTCTGATATAAATTATAGATATTTCAGATTTTAAAACGTAATCAGTTTACTCATACCTTATGAGTTATGGCATAGAACTTTAAACAAATTAACGTCATTTTGTTTCCCTTTTCCCTCTATTAGAGTTTATATATTCTTCTTCATATAGATATGTAACTTTAGTTTTTAGTGAATTGATATTTTCCAAATTTTAAGCACAATATATTTTGCCATATTTTATTTTGATATATTATTGTATATAATATACGAAAAAATATATCATTTGGTAAAGGGAAAAGGCTGCTTTATTTTCGGTATCTAGAATTCCATGTTTATTGCCTAAATGAGATTTTTTTGCTTCCATTTATATATATTTCAAATTTTTACAATATTATGAGTTAAACAACCTTGTCCTACATTAGTTTTAGTTACTCTGAAATTACTTATAAATAGCAAAGACTAATAAAATATTCAATCAATACTCTTAGGGGGTAAATAAGACTGGATGAATATAAATAAGAAGTTGTGGAGGAACCTTTATATGGAAGAAAATAAGTTTATCATCGATGGTGGAGAGTATGATTATTAGGTTTGCTGAAGGCCCAAGGGGTCAGATTGGCTCATTGCTGTTACAATGACAGGAGAAAAAAACCTCAAATTGGAGACCATTCTAGCAAAGACTCTCACGACAATATATGCATACTAATCAATTCATAGATGTTGAGATTAATTCAACAAAAATGGCAGGCTTATTTTTAAAAACAGCGAATTACTTTTGTTTGAAGTCGTAATAATCAAGGTAAAAACATTACATCACAAGTATCAAAATTTAATTGAAAAAAAGCCTGATTTTCTAAACAATTACAAATTTTTTATGTGTACATATATACAGACTGAAAAGAAAATATGTATCAAATAAGGCCAATTAGTCCAAGAATGTGGCTATCCCATTAAAGTATTAATTTTTTGAACCTGTTCTTTTTAACATAGTTTGTAAGTTTCACTTCATAAAAAACTATTAATTTTTCTTTAGAATCAAAAATGTATAATGTAAGAGACAATTTTTTGCCTCTTTTTGTACTTAGAGGACACTTCTTCCAATTCAGAAAACAAACCAGAAATAATACAAATGTATATTGAATCTAAAAACATGTACCTACAAACTTAATATTATGATTTTGCCTTTTATTAAGATCTTGTAAGGCGAAAATTAAAACTCAATCATAGCAAAATTATAAACACGCTTATTTTCATAAAAAAAAACACCTGTTAGGACACAAAACCAGACATTTTAAATTATACAGATAGTTTTCATATTTTTCGGGATAAAAGAAAACAGAAACACAACATCTCAATTAAAGGGCAAAAAAAAAAGTTAAAATTTTGTTGGTTAGTGTTTATAACTGAGAGTATAATTAAGTAGCATTACAAAAAAGTTGTATATTTAGAAATTTCATATCAGATGGAGCAGAAAAATGATACACAAGATACTAGAAGGATATTTCAATCTCTGGGGTAAAAGTAACAGAGGCTTAATAAAGAAAAATTAAAGAAGATTTATTAAAGAAAAAAAGTACTCGATTTTTTTATTCTGGGGAGGTGGGGAGGAGTATTAGAACTTTTACATTAGTTTATCTTATAAAAACGTATATACCAAGAGTGAAGGAAATAAATATATGATCTCATTACTATTTTGAAAGTTTGGCCATTGATATATATTTTCGATGGAAGAGAGATCCGGAGACTGCCAATGCCACTTTTTCATCTTAATACACTTCTCCTTGATCCACTTCTTTATTTTGGGTCATTGGCATGCTAAAAGACCCATAGCACAATTCATTTTGAGTGCTTTGCTTAGGGGAAGAAGGTTGTGGAATATATTTCACTGGGGATGGACAGGCTTGTAAGAAAAAAAAATGTAATGACATATTATACTCTTTTTTATAAGATTATACTTTTGCAGAATCATTTGTGCACCTTGTCACCTCTTTGTATTTCTAACTCATTCCCTTCATCCATCAAATGTACTCACAACTGAATACAAAGAGATAGCCAACACAAATGAAAATACATCTGCTGATGTAAAAATACGAGGTGAATAGTTTTTTTTTGTTTTTTTTTGAAATTTTTGCGACATTTAGGTACGACGTTTGTTTTGTCAACATTGCCATAAAATGTAATTCATTTGCACAAAACGTAAATTAAAAAACGTGATTTCCATACCCTCACCAATTTTTTACTTATTTTACTATGGCAAGAGTTTACGACTTTGTTATCGCCATGACTCGTGTTAACTAGGATGCCAACACCTGTTTCAAATTGTATTGCACTATTCATGAAGACTATGCCTAATTGTTAGTCAAATTTATTGTATTTTTGCTGATGTTAAGACTTGGAAGTACTCTTCAAACAAACGGTTCCAAAATTCAAATAGGACCATAAAATACAAAAATATGCCTGTCAAGAACTTTGTTGATGATGACAGGCGATTGAGCATGAAAGAAATTGTGTTGGCATTTAACCTGTCCTTTAGAACTGTAAGAAAGATTCTGAAGAATGACCTTGGCCTTTCAAAAATGTGTTGCAAGATGGGCGCCAAGGCAAATGTCTGAAGCTCGCAATATGTAGAGAATTTGATGCGCAAAGGTTTTCAAAAAGGCCATGTTGAGAAAGGGAAGGAATTTATTAACTCTATTCTCACTATGGACGAAGCTTATGTTATTTTATGCACCCCAGAGACAAAAGAAGAACAACAAACAATGGATCCAAAGACGCCCAAGGGATGATTTAAAGTCAAGATGCAGAAGAGTTGCAGAAGCATATGGTCATCACTTGATTTGATAATAATGGACTTATCTATCAGCAGTATGTTCACACTATTTCTACAAAGTAATGTCCAGTTTCATTAGAAATTTCTGTGCAAAAGGTCGGACATGGCCAATCAGAGTGGGGGGTTCTAGTACATGAGAATTTTAGTAATCACACTACAAGAAACACGAAGGAGATCACGACGGCTAGGTCCATCAGGTTGATTGATGGCTCCCTTATTCACTTTGACTGCCACTAGTGGGCTTCTTCTTGTTCCCCAAGGCCAACACTACTCTGGCTGGTACTTCAAGTGAGCGAAATACTGTCAAGACAAAGTGAGTGAGCAAAAGTATCAGTATGAATCTACGAGGTAGCTTTTAGCTAGTGGACGGAGCGCTACGACAACGTTATCCAGATAAATGGAGATTATAATGTATTTGCTTTTTTATATTCATTCACATTTGTGATGGCTGTCCCCTCGTTACATAATACAAATTATTCATAAATAAAGACAATATCCTCCCTTCCAATCAGTAAAGTATTTGTTTCTCCTTAGCAGAGAAACACACTCAAAACATTATGTTACCACCCCATGTTTTACGCAAGAGTGGTGTTCTTGGGGTTTGCATTTCTCTTCCTCCAAGCACCCTTTTTGTCATATAATGCATCTCACTACTATGATATACTTAGCATTAAAACTATAGACTGTTCTTTTCTTTGTCATCACGGGCAAACTCCCAAAATCGACAAGGGATCAAAAACTTATTCTCTTTACTGCATGTATAAGTACTAGAAATCTGCTAATCTACTCTATAAGAAAAGCAGATATTTTATCATGCGTAGGGATTTGAAAATCAAGATGCAATAGTTATATATATTTATATACATTAGGATTACATAGATCTTGTCTAGGTAATTATATAAAAACTAAGCTATAATATTTTTGTATATATATAGCTATTAGATCTGGTACGGTAGGGGTTTGTACCACAGTTCGGTTCGGTACGTTTATATATGATAACATATTAAATATTTTGATATTATAAAGTCTTGTAATTCTTTTTTTATCATTCTTCATTTGGTTTATAAATTATACATCATATACATAAATAAATAAATGGGAGCAATTGTGTTGATTATTATTTTTTACAAAATTGAAAATATATTTTGCATCATAAATATCTATCGCACTTTACATATGAATATGATACCTACAAATCTGTGTGAAAGGAAATAGAAAAAGAAAATAGTAAAATCCTTCCTTACATTAAAGCATAAGCAATTAGTTACAAAAAAAAAATAATTTGAGCTCTCTAGCATACGTACAGGTCGAGAAAATGACGCTTGAATGTCATCAACGAATTTCCATCTACGCACTCCAAGCAGTTAGACGTCTCCATGGACCCTGTCTACTCTGGTGATTAATTCCAAAACGTTGGAGAAGAAGAAGGGTTGTCTCTAAAAGGTCAAATTGAAGACGAAGGAGGTAAAGAAAACAGCCCAGACCAATTCCTTCAAGTCTTTGAGGACATATGTAAGAGATATGTCCATAGAGCTATCAAAAAAGTGGATGGAAAGGGCCTTGTAAAGGTGAACACTTTTGCAAGAATTTCTAAATTATTTTTCCACACTTTTGGCCTCCTAAAGCCCTGATACCAAGCACCTAAACTACATATTTAGAGTGTATGTCAATGTCCCAGCAGTACCCTCATACAAACACCGAGACAAACTCTCAGCTAGCAGTGGGACGCCATAACAGAAGACTACATCGGCAGTAAAACCTTCCACTGCTGCCTGGAAGCCATAACTGCCGCTAAGGATGGCTAAATTAATTATTAGGAAAGCTCTAACACACATCTATATATAGTACTAATTTACTTAAAATTCTATTATTTATAAATAAATTATACCTTTTTGAAGTTTAAAATTCCAATTGTTCAGATTTCAATATACCACTCGGTATAATGGGATATTGAAATATATATATATATATATAAATTTAATGTAGGAATATTTTGACATATATTTTAATAAGATATCCCTTTCATATTTTTTTAGAGATATTCTAAGATGTATTGTTCAATGGATATGTTTGAGTAGCATGGTAGGTTTTGGATTTCTTTAGAAAATAAAAATTTTTTGAAAGCCTCACCTTCTCTTTCAAAATGTCACTTACTTAACTATATAACAATATTATGTACTAATATGATTATATTTTTATATTTATCTTTTATTAAACTTTCTATTTTTGAATAGATTTTTTTTATTAATAAGGTATTGATGGATATGATTATGAATAAGTATCTTCGTATTTTAACTCCCCCTCTATGTATGGATGAACTCAATGTGCTTGAAAAAAAATATATAAGAGGAGACATTAAAGGAGGTTATGTAGAGAAGACCAAGGATTGTTAATACAAAGGACGTTTGGAACGTATTCTTATTCTTCAAACATCAAAAAAGCTACAGTCACAGATTAAAAAATATATACAGACAACAAAGGGATTTAGAAAGCCAGCTTGGCATTACACGGCCATAATGGTTCTTGTTTTTAATTTTCCGTGTGCAGCAATATATTTCAGCTACGGTAAAGGGTAGAAACACTGACAATGTTTGTTAAAAAAATTAACGTGGTCACCCTTACAACTTGAAAATGTTTAGGAGGAGAGCAGCTTAGCCGTCATGACTTTTCACTAGATAAACTACGAGAAACCATAAAATGAAGGAAGTGAATACAAAACACCACTCCGTATTTAGCAATGATATAAGCAGGAATTATTCAATTGGCAATACTCAATTCTACTCCGAGTTCAACAGGGGACTTACACTCCTAACTACTATTTGTCTTTTTCACCTCTTGAAGAAAAAATTAATGATGATGACAGCTTTGGAAAGTATAAAAAAATTTCATGCAGTAAATAAAAAATGGCACGTTTTTTAAAAATTTATTTGGGAAACCCCTGGATATGAGTGCCGTAACATATTAATTTTTATTTAAATAGAAGGTGGTTGAGAATTAGCAACTGTGCCACTTTAAGTTGTTGTTTTTTTTGTTTTTTTTGATAAAATACTTTGATTTACAAACTCCGGTCCAGGAACTAAATAAACTTGTATTCAAGGTAATACTATAAACTATTTTATCTATGTATATAAAGGTGTATTGTAATTTAAACTTAATCTAAAACAAAGAAGTTAATTGGTTAACTTTTTAATATATCATCAGAGTCTTCAGAGTTAAATAGCATTTATCCACTAAGTGCTTCAACATAACTTCCGGTTATAATGCATGGCAATCAGGCTGTAAAAGTAGGAGCGGGATGGGCGTGGTTTCATTCTTAAGGCGAGATTATAAAGTTTTCATAAAAATACAGACTAATGAAATTTGAAGGCATTACTGAGCTTGAAGTTACACACTCAGGTGGAAAAAATATAAAGGTTGATGCAATAATTATTTCGTCCATGAAAAGGGAGATTCTCATGGAAAGATTATAAGTTACACACTTATTACACTTACTTACACAAATTTATTTGAATGCAAATAACTACAGCGATAGTGGTCAAAGAATTATTATTTACATACCACTAGAGTTGGTGTCATGTAATAATTCTTAATTGAGTAATGAGGACAGGATTTAATTACAAAAAAAAAACATTTTTAAGAAATTTGTAAAATCGCCAAAAACTAACTCCATATTTAACTAATAATTCTCAATTCTAGAATCAGATATGCTTCCAATTCGGTTACACATCTTTCAGAATTAAAATAATAATCCCTCTAAAATCTTTCCGTGAAAAGTTATTCAAGGAGAAGCAAAAAATGAAAAAATGGCTGGGTATTAAAATATATAAGTTCGGATTATTCAGTTTATGGACAATGGGAAATCTGATATCATTTCTAAAACTGTATAAAACAAAGCTTTAAATAAGTACTACTATTATAAAACAAAAATAAAACTTTCTAAAGTACATAACTTATTTTTGCACCTTTTGGAAAATGAAGTTATTTCGCTGCACTCTGTACTTGGAAAAGTTGACTATTAATGTAAGATTGAAAAAGTTTTTTCATCCAAAAATATTATTTAGTCAATTTTTTTAAAGTTAGTTTTCAAAATCCACATTTTTCAACCTTTGGATCATTTGACAGTCGAATGAAATGTCAATTAGTAGAAAACTGATGTGATTAGAATTATTATTTACTGCATCACGTAATATCTATGATACTGTTTTAACACCTTTCATTTGAAATTAAACGAGTTACGACCCTTTTTAATCTTTAATTTAATTAATAACGATTTCAAACAATCTTTCGTTGGTCTTATTCTTCATTTAATACAAAAGTTTGATAAAATCGTGCATTTAAGGGTTTCAATAGATTCAAATAATAGCAATCCCACCATTTACACAAGCATTAAATAACTATTTTGTCCTTGATATTTTTAATTACATGGTTTCATTAGGTAATCAACCAATAACTGAAAAAAATACTTTAACTGTAAAAATGTGGGAGCATCTAAAGCAAAAATCAAGGGTCTGCAATATCCTCTGCACTGATGTCGGTGCAAAGACGATTGGCATCTCCATCTGGACACCCTAAAACATATAGAATGTAGTTACAGCCACATACAGCCACGAATATACATAACTTATGCATGGCTAATTTCTGGACTGCTTCCATGTAGCTCTCCTCCCGTCCCTTGGAATTTGCAGTTTGGTGCTTTCGGAGAAATAGTTCTCCGACACCATTTATCCAAATTTGGATTCTACCAATCATGAGGCTAAAGACACAGTCTTCATTGTCAGGAGCAGCAAATCTGTTTGCCGGTGTACGAGGTTGTTATTTCTTGTAAAAGAACAAATATTGAATAGAAAATAAAGTTAAATATAAAATTTAAACATAATAGATTATGATTTTTAGTTGTTTTTTCTTGATTCCAAAAAATATTCCATTTTTTGTAATTTAATTATGCTACTCCAGGTTTTGGACCTTCTATGTCAGTATGTATATTGTGTAAAACTTACTTGTTAAATGTTGCATTGTTCCAAGTCTCCCCTATTTCAAAAGTAAAAAAAAAAATGGTGCAAATCTTCTTTTCCCCCCCTACCTCATGTACCAAATTGGTATAAAACTAATAAAACCTGACTGAGAGTATTTAATATTGTATAGTTTATTATTTATAATGAAAATATTTTCTTTGTGCAATGAAAGGCAACATATATGGTTATAATATATACAGATATTTCTAACTAAGTATGCAAAGTGTTGTATAGTAAACCTACATATGTAATATTCACTAATAGATCATTATTTACAGGTGTGCTTTCACTTCTTTATGTATATTCGTGTACCTAAATACTAATAATAGATATACACTTACAAAATGTGTTCACAAAATGGTGTATGTATGTAAGTATAAATATAATCTAACTGAAGATAAAGTTAAGAAGTAACAATATATTGTTTGGTAGGGGGAGGGATATAAAAGGATTGATACACGTTATAGGGAGTGAGGTTTAATGTATAGAGTTGTTGTAAAAAATATGACCTTTTTGTATTTGTAAAAAAAAAAAAGAATCTGTGAATCACGATAGTCATCCTGACAATTTAAAGAGTGTTTGGGAGAAATGACTACAATGTCGATTCTCAAGTCTACTTTGAGTCCAACAAGGACTTTTAATTATAACTAGTGATACAAATGTTCTTTATTTTTTAGCCCGACCGTTTTTTTTTGTTTTTTTTTAAATTAATAATCTGAAGAATGAATTCCATGTAATGACGGTTTCTTTATTAATTTAATTTGAGCAGATCTTTTTTTTTCAAATAGGAACAACACAAGCCTTTTGAAGAAAAAAATGGTTTAGGTACAGACTAAGAATATGTCCTGTACAGATCCATCAGAGAGAAATTGTTATTTTTACCATGAATAATTGAATTCCTTGTGTTATCTGTTTACGAATGTGTATAAATTATTTGGGTCCTTAGAATAGTGAAGGAAGATATTTGGATACACTTTGATGTAAGACAGAGTCCCTGGGATTGGATCATTGTGTCGTCCTCAGGGAATAAGATAGGTATAATATTGAGTGGCTCATCTTCAACGTACAAGGTATAATATAATTATAAATTGAAGTACAATATCCAAGAATTACCTTCGTGGTGGCATGATTACGTTTCTCCAGCAATTATCATCTCTATCAATAGGAAACTCTAATAAACAATAAAATACGCAATATAGAATGTTTATCAACGATTATTTGTCAGAACTGGCTCAAGATTCACTCTTCTTACTTTTATTTACCTATCAGATCTCTGGATTTTTACCAGAACCTAATAATTATTGTGTAGTTAAGTTAATTTTTTTCCTTTGACTTAGAATAAAGATTTACCTTTCAACTCTAAAGAAAGTAAAGGAAGAACACAAACCTCATGTTAACCTAAATTTATAATTGAAGGTGGGTTAATTCATGTTAATATCAATTTTTGATTGAACTGGTTGACTTGAAACTAAATTATTCTATTAAATGCCTTTTTTTAAATATAACAAATTCCTTACTTATTCCTCATTTGACTAATAACCCATAACAATTTTTAATTTTCAATGATTTGATAAACCAAATATGATAAAATATTAATAAGAACACAATCTTTTTTTTAGTAAAATGAAGACTGAAGTATAAGTACAGATGTTCATATACTTTTATATTTTCATTTACTAAATCATTTTGTATTGTCCAGTTTAACAAAAAATTCTCAGCACTACCTGAATAAATCAATGAATATAATTTTAAATTCTAAGACGAACCGTTATTTATTTAAAAAAGAAACCAAAAAAGTGACGAGGTAACACTGAAAATTTGAAAAATATTTAAGTAAAGAGCAGCTTAGCTGTCATGGCTTTTCATTAAATCATTTGCAAGTAGCTGTGACAAGGAAGGAAATGAAAAGTTAACCCATTACATATCTAGTTACAACGATGTCGATCCTCAATTATACTCTGTGCCCAACAAAGACTTACACTTTTAATTCCACAATAATTCCTCAGTGCAGAACTTTGTATTACACAAACTAGTAATTATTTTGAAAACTCATTGTTCTATCTTCAAGAAAAAAAAAAAAATACTAGAGAACGACATAGTTCAGTGGGAATTGCGGAAGGGAGAAGTTTTGCTCTACAAATAAATTTGTATGGTTCGATTCTCGGTTGTTGTCAGAGAAAGAAAAGTAGAAAGGTGTAAATCATAAGCATTTTTGGTACTTAAAACAAAAATAAACTGAAAAATTTCAAGGTTACCCTGACAATTAAAAGAATGTTAGGAAGGAAAGGAACTTAGCTGCAATGACGTTCTATTTCATTGACTGAAAAAAGCCGTGAGATGAAGGAAATGTACACATGTATAAGTCCGTCTCAAGCATAGACTTAGACAGTGATTTCTCCCATGCAGTTCCTCAATCCTACTCTGAGTTCAACGACAACTTGCATGTATTACTCCCCAACCAATCCGCTGTCTTATTTTGTTAAATCCATGAGCTCATGCTCTTTAAATTTAGATTTCCCCTCTCCACAAACTTTGGAAAATAAAAAATCATGTACAGGTTGAACTACAACAAGACTCTCACACATCAAAGGTCATATTTCTTGCCATTATAACTATGATAATGTGTTCATGAATGGTAAATATTTTATTCTCATTTAATAGGTTTTAGTTTATGAAATTCAGGAAAAGTTTGTCTATAAAAACAAAGTTAATAACGTAATGAAAAATATAAATGCCCATCAAGCGGATAATAGAATGATGGGTACATATTAAACTTGTATTTACGTATTATTTCTTTATAATAAATTATATAAAAATATATGTACAACTTTCCTTAGTAATATTGAAATATTAATATATGTACATACAAGGTAAGCTATTTGAGAAATTACCTATATTTTTAGAAATTGATTGATTAAATGAAATTTGCATATTTTTATATAGATCTTTCAAGTCATTGCAGTTAATTGCAGAGAGTCTCTGGAATGGAGTACATTTAACATTACGTGACTTCTCTTGCATGGATAAACAGCACAGATACAGAAATATCTATATATATATATATACATACACATATAGAATCTAGTATATAACTTATTTTTTATGAAAATTCTTAAAACGCAATATACTTTTATTTACAATTTTTTTATGGTGCTTTATTATTTTCTCTGAGTTATAAACAAATTTTTGAATATATTAGGGAGGTTTCTAAGATTTTTGTATGATTTTTTATTATTTATCTATCTAAACAATAAATATGAAAAAGGGAGATGGAATAAGAGAAGTAAATCATGAGAGGCTATAAAAAAATAATATTTTAAGATTGACAACTTTTTGTAATTACAACCTAAAGAGGATTTTCCTAAGCTGTCATCATTATTCGTTTATTTTCGTAGAGCGAACATATAGGTATAAAGTAATCACTAGTGCGTGAAAGCCAAACATTAATTCTGATTATTTGTTATGGAATTATAATTGCAAGTCCTTGTGGGAGTAGCAGTACAATTAAGGATCGACATCAGGAATTTCCTTCCTATGTTCTTTCATGATACGGAATGAGGTTTTTGTTTATTTCCTTCCTTCGCCTCTTAGCTGCTCGAAGCAAGTTTAGTAAAACGTCATGACAGCTAAACTCCTCTTCTCCCCAACATTAATCAAATTGTAAGGTTGACCATATTACTTTTTAGGTTCATTTTTCTTTAAGATATCTACGTTTTACATTATTTGAATCTCTTGAAATTAAACCCTGTATCATAGATGAAAATTATATTATAATGGAAGATGCCCCATAGTTTTTGCTTGAATATTATTATATATCACATATGGCCTCTAACATGCTACTTTCAAGAGGACAATGCTAAGATAATTTCAAATGATTTTATAGTTAAATATAACTGGAAGTTTGTTAGATTCACGAGCAAATTCCGTTATTTCAAAATATGATTAAACATATGACCTTTCCGTATGTTATAAGCATAAAGTAATAACTGGAGATTATAAGTGTTTTACTTGTTGGACTCTGAGTAGAATTGAACCTCAATATAGCTTCAACTCCGCTAATATCATTGCTAGACATGGAGTTGGGGTCGCAGCTAATTTAATGAAATGTCATGAGAGCTAATCTACTTCTTCAAATTATCCGGGTCACTATGTAATTTTCGGGTTCTTCTTTTATAAACTGGCAGGTAAAATTATTTTCATCTTTAGCCTAAAGGATCAATTATAATATGCAACATTTCAAAGTTCACGAATTTTCACTTCTTTAGGGATGACTTATTCTACATTCAGCATTTCTAGTTTTAGAATAATTAATTAATTTAGAAATAATATACACTCCACATGAATAGTTCTAAAATGGGGCCATATGTACGCCTTTGGATACTTGGAAGCACTCGAGTGTGTAATGGAAATTTACAAAAAATATTTTTACATGTGATACATCCCTGAAAAAAAGATAATAATCCTTGCTCTACAGGCTTTTAAATTTATTTTCTCCAACTACTATTTTATGTAGATTTTGAATTCACAGATTTAAAACATAAAAATAGAAAAGTATTGAATCTGTTAATTGATGCTTATTATATGAAGAAAAAAAAACTAATTAAGGCAAATGAAGTTTTATAATTGTAAAAGTACATTTTAATGTTGAGGTGGCTGAATCAGTCCTTTACCACTTTTGTGTCTTTTTTTATCGGTCCGATCTTTTTACCATTCAATGGTCCTAAGGACCAATACGTTGGTTCTTCTGCCATACAATCTTACCTATCTTTCACTCATAGCTAAGATAATAATAATTATTTTCATAGAAAAGTACTTGTGTTGTGATTTGAAGGGTTAATTTAACTAATTTTAAGAAAACTTATAAAAACCCTAAAAAAAATGATACATCAAAAGATTTTTTTTTTGTAGATCGGAAAGGAAACTCTAGCAATATATTTTTGCTTACATTTTGTATCATACACAAATATCTGTGTAAACACGTAAATAAAAAATAGTTTAAAAAAATGTATTTTGTTGCCATTTATCCGATGGATCACACATAATTTATAGTGATAGGAAGAGAGTTAGCACCCATTTTGAGACCCAAATAGTATATATGTTACACTATCTCGAGTTAATATTTATTTGCCATTGCAGAACATACTTTCTGCATAGAACAATACAAAAACTGACTTTGGTCTGAATTAGTTTGTAAAAAAAAATCAAATTTATTTCTTATATTAAGCTTAAAATAAAAATACAATTTTATTTTAAGTGATAGTTGTTGAGTATATGGAGGAACATTATCTTCTGTTATGCTTATTTGATAAAATAGGGACACCCAAAATCTTTTATCACATGTCTGACTTTCTTGAATTACTAAAAAAAAAGGTGCTCAATATTTTTTACAAACAACTAAAACGTGTGAAAACTTAATTTTTTTACTCATAGATTCAAATTTGAAAATTAAATATATTTGAAAATTATAATAGTTCCATTTTGACCAAAAATAACGTTCTTTCCAATATTTATTTGCCTGTATCACATTAAAAAGATCTGATAAGTATTTAACTTTACCATAGTCAATTTTTTTGCTGTCCAGAGCAGAAAAGCTCATTGTGCAGTGGGAAAAATATTAATGAAAAAACAGGACATTCTAATATAAGTTACTGCCTTCAAAAGTATGGAAAAAAAGTGATTATGTACATTTAGTTACGTGTACTCTTTTTAATGATATTTATCTTTTACTTTTTGTAGTAATGAGATAGAAATTGGAGTTGTTCTAGCAATAAGAAAATGGAGTTCAGCAATAGAAGAAAAAGTTGATTTAACTTCTCTTTTTGGGAAAAGTAGGATCAAACTATCATATTATATTCATATATATATATGAATATACAAATAGTTTTTCTATAATAAAAAAGACAGAAAATGAAAAAAGTATTCGAGTCAAACAGCTGTGTTCAAAGTATTTTTTCAATTATCCCAGCTCTATACATATTTTCTCTTTAACATTGTAGAAATATCTACTTTCACTAAAGATGGGATTGTGGTAATTTTTTTTTTCAAACCAAATAACATTTTTCTGTAAACTTTCAATTTAGATAGAACTTTTCTTACCGGAAACTTGGTTTTAAAGGCGTAGTGAACTCTTACTCTTTTGTGATCCATCTGCCGTTGTGTACAGAGTTTGGACCAAAAACTTACTGTAGAATTTACTAGGCCAACTGTAATTATTTTTTCATCTCTATTATGCTAATTTTAAAAGATTAAGATTTTTTTTTTTTTTTTTTTTTTTTTTTTTTTTTTTTACAATTTTCCGCTGTAGAACACGTAATTAGCTGTAGATTGCTGAGAAAATATTTCCTAGTGGCCACTATGAGCACAGTATAAGAAGAAGATTAAAATGGAAGTGCTCCTCTGTGTGGGATTGCCCCAGAAGGTCATCTGAAAGGCTGGAAAAAGACAATTTACAATGTTTCTATGCGTTTGATGGTCAAAGAGGGCCTCATAAAATCTACAAGAACAAGCAGAAACCCTCCGTGCCCGTCAAGGGCCTGAAGGCGGCTTTCAGGAAAAAACTGAATTCCTAAATTGCTGACAAGAACAGGAAGATGAACAAGTTCCCATGAGCTTTGTCTAGGGATAAAAAAGGCAGGTGGAAAGTTTCTGCGGCGTATTGCAAGAACCTCCGTGGACAGAAAAGCAGAGAAAAGTCCGTCTGGAGTGTACAAAAAAGTCCTAAACTACCACAAGGGAACCTAAGGGCTCATTGTGATCTTTTCTCATGAGAAGACTTTTATTGTTTACCCTGTCTTCAACAGGCAGAATGATCGATTAGTGGTTTTTGGGGATGCAGTAGAGGAACACTGATATGTCTCCACCACCAAACGCCCTGGTCTAGTTTTATCTAACGGGAACTCCACATGCCCTATGTGGTTCCATTTAGGATACAGGCGGTAGCATGAGGACTATGTCACAATTTTGGGCACCAAAGATATCCCATGAATCCAATCGAACAAGATGGAGCTCCTGCCCACAATGCAAAGAAACCCTAAGAGAGGCTCGAACCCAACATGTACTTCTGGTCAAAGGACTTCTGGCCACTGCAGTGCCCAGACCACAGCCCTCTATTTTTCCATTAAGGTGCAAGTGGAATCCAAGGCCTGCAGGAGACGTCACAACAGGAGCCACGCCCTGAAGACCTCCGTCAATAATCCCTAGGCCTACATGAGCGCTGAATATATCCAGAGGGTAAGCAGCAGCTTCTTCCACCAACTGGAGCACCCTATCCATTTTGAGGGCGAATTCATCGACTAAATCATGTTCTTTGATTTTCAATTAATAATTTATAAATTTGTTTCCTATGCCACCTGGGATCCTGCCATGGACTTTCATACTTTGTGTGTTAAAATGGGTAAACAATAACAAAATATTCAAAAATAAATATTTATATTAGTGTTTTAACAAAAGTTACGATGCGACATAAATATATATTTTAATGACAATATTTCATAAAATATTGCTAAAAGTATTTATTTTTTTGTCTTTAAGACGTCTAAATTTGATATGATTTAAGTCATTTATCAAATAAGTAAAGAAAGGATTTTTTATTTTCATGCAACTTTTAAGTTTAAAATTGGTTTTGAACTTTTGACTGAAAGATATCAATCTTTTCCATACTAAGAAATAAATAAACAATAAAACATATTTACTTGACTTCATTATTGTAAAGGCTGACAATTTTGGATCAGCATAACACATCAACATTTTTGTTTGATATTGAAATAAATTGTAGTTAAACCACTACAACATTTTTTTTCTTTTTAAAGAAAAAATATAAAATATTGTTTCCTTTAATTTGTTTATAAAATTTTTCAATTTTGTTTAATTATTTTTTATATCAGCAATTTATCCGGATAAAAGACATCCTATAAACATTTAATTGAGCATAAGCATTGTTAACTAATATTCTCCCTGAACAATGATATTATTTAATAATATAACAAATTTATGTCTTGTATATAAAATCTTCGAAACATGCGCCATTTTATAAAAATGAAAACAAGGTACAGATTGTCTCATCACCTTGTTGGTAAAATATAATGGCTTTATTTGCTCATGCCCTATTGGTTAATAAATTCGTATAGATAATGTAAATCAATGTAACTTCATGATATCTATAAACTTCTAAAACAAGACCCAAATTTTTTTAATCCTTTGATGTTTGTTTGTTGTACATATGTAACATACCAAATAAACACATTTTTATATACTATTTAACTAAAATACGGTAAATTACATCTTCTTTTTTTTAATGTTCCTTTAATTGATCTGATGGAGTTCCACTGATTCAGTATAAGTAAGCCTTATAGCATGCCATTTACTCTATCAATGATCCATAACTTTTTCTCCTTCTCAAACAACTTTATTGCTAAGTGTGAGTAGATTTTTGTATAATTTTGCATAGGAATATAAGTTGGTAATTTTAAAAAAAAAAATATGTTTTTTCGTTATATTACTTCTATGAAACGTATTTCACTTGAAAAAATTATTTTCAGGCCAACAAAAAAAAAACCATGAAAGGATAAATATTTGTAAAATTTTTCCGAGATTTTATGGGAAATTACCACATTGATTATTTCAAAATAAATATTTAATTATACGAAAAATAATCCTAATTATATGAAAAATAATCCTAATGAAATCTCAAAATATTTTCCAATGATAGAACTATACGAGAAAAGCATGCACAGTGTTTTATAAATTTATGGCTATACACAAGACCATCATAAATGTCATGCTCATTATTTATGAGTTGGTAAATGATTTGTAAACTGTTCCATATCAGCATATATGTTTCTTTTAAACAGTATCAGGTTTGACATTTCCAATTTCTTAATTTAAAAAAAAATGAGTATTGATGAAAACCCTTGATATGGGAGTTCATTTTAAGCCCGTATGTCTGGTTGTATATTTCTCAACTATACAATCCCCATCATTGCCAAAAAATCATTAGTTCATCATATGATATTTTATACTTTTTTAATGTGGGTCAAATGGATTGCGGAATTCAAACTCGAAGGAGCAATGAGTGTTAAAAAACGGACCCGCAAACTTTCAGTGATAAATATAAAAATGAAGAATATATTAATTGAGATTATATTTGCTTGATTAAAGTGTATCCTTTCTTCTTAAATAATATAAAAAGAAAAATTTAAATTTCCAAGTATTTTTTTACTAACTCAATCCTGCAACTTCCCAGCATCTCACTCAAAGATAACCTCTTGTTAAATGATAAACTGTTTAATTAGCACCCTATCCAAACTTCGGGATCACAATTCTTTTTTAATAATAGGTTAAGCAAAAAGTAATTTTGTATTTCCCGTCTTTTTTTAGACTAAGTATATCTTATTTATTATTGGTACGGATCATAAAATAAAGCTTTGTAAAGGGGTGAGTGTATACTTAAAATATTTTTTGGGCAGATTCAGTTGTGAATTATCATGCGTCAAGTATTGAGGTCTCTGAGGAAAACTTCGCAATATTTTACAATTTTACTAAAGTGACAAAAAAAAATTCCCCATGAATCAGGCCAATGATATTTCGGTTTGTATTGCGCAACAGTGGTTCAAGTGATTTTGTTCAGGTGTATTGGATGTGAATGATGCACCACGCATTGACAGGCCTGTCGTCGAAATTGTGGAAAAAATCATAGAAAATATAACTATAGACTGGTGTATTAGCAGTTGTGCACGGTCCAAAAGCTGAACATCGATCATAAAACCATTTTGAACCATTTGCAGAAGACTGGATACGAAAAAAAAAAAAAAAAAACGGTGAAGAGGAGAGGCATCGTGTTTCATAAAGTCAAAGCTAGGCAGTACAAATCTTAGATGACGTGCCATAATCTCTGGAGCTGAGCAGGAAAACTATCATGCATCCACCCTATAGTTCAGACTCGGCACCAAGTGACTACCCCATGTTCCTCTCTATGACCAACTTGCTTTGGGGTACACATGTGGCTGCATTAGAGGCCTGTAAAAAAGATAACGAGCTTTTTGACAATAGGGATAGCACTTCTACGAGAAAGGCTTTATAAAATTGGATTATCGTTGCTAGCAAGCTATCAAACAGAACAAGGCATACTTGGGTTCAATTAAATGATTTTAATACTTCTTTAAAAGCATCAAAATAAAGTAAAAATACGGAGTTACTTTTTCCTAAACCTAATATATGCGTATTTAGAATAGATTCATTGCATTACTGATTTGATACAAGTTCACATTTCTAGTATTGTCTCATCCTTATTTAGGACTTAAAACTGCAATCTTGTCTAGTTCAGTATCGTTCTGGTCTAATCCAGTCCTGAATCTCAGTCCTAAAATTTATAAAGCTTGGCATTTAACTCAATTTAATTTTTTTTTTTAATCAGTTCTTCTTTCATCTAGTACTGACAGTCCAAAGTCTTAAGGATAAGCCCCAAGGACTGATATGACCTTGGGGTAGAGTGGTCTGAACCAAATAAGTAAGGGCTGACACAACACTACAAATAAGTCTAATAGACCAAAAATCAATATTATTTTACCCTAGGATTGTTATGTTATTATGATTGTTGTTATCTTCAGAAATATGTTATATTTATAATTTTGAAACGTCTATTTTTGTAGCTTTTAGAAAATAATGTTTGAAATTTATATTTCGAACGATCTAATTAAAAACATATATATAGAATGAACCACGGACAAACATTGAACATAGTTATTTTCATAACACTACTGAGAGGCTAGATTAGTTAGTCAAATGACACAAAATACATTTATAATTGTAAATGTTCATGGAAAACTATTTGCCAACAAATAATAAGTGGGATGATTAATATGAAAAATGAAAATCTGATTTTTATGTAAGTGAGAGAATGCCGTGTCCATTAAATAAAAAGTATAATATATTATTTTAACACATATATATATAAAAATGCATGTGTATAAGGGATAAATCCTTAACCAACTGCATAACTTCCATTATTATATTTTTTGGATCTATTAAAATTAAAATCTTTCTTAATATCTAAGAACTAAAGTCAATTTTTTAACATATCGAAACCGAAGATTTTTGGGTTATTTTTTATAAAGATTTTTAAATTTTGAACAAAATTAACTTTATTATTATTTATAAATTCAAAGTAACTAATTTACAAATACTAATTCAATAGTTAATACAGGTTGATTGATTGATATTTCGATATATTAAAGCACAAACAATTAGTAATAAAACAAAACCAAGTTTAAGCTCTCTAGCTTATGTAGAAATCAAGAAATTGACACTTGAACGTGATCGACGAATTTCTATTTCTGTAAATCAAGCAGTTGGCCGTCTCTAGAACCATTTTTACGCCATCAGCAAGTTCGAAACGTTGAAAAGGTAGAAAAGATCTGTCTAGAAAGCCAAACTGGACTCGTGGGAGTAGAAAAATCATACCAGGCTAATCTCCTCAAGTCCATGAGGTTCATGCAAAAAATCTCGGAGTTTCACATCAGACTGTCCGGAGAGATATCAAAAAGTGAATGGAAAGATCCTTGTGAAGGTAAAAAGGCCACATTTGACACTAGCGTTATAAAAAAAAACCATCTTCTCTGTTTCAAGACTCTTTCGAATTATTTTTTTGACATTTCTGACCCCCGTACAGTAGTGATGTCAGCCCCCTCGGCAACACCTTTTGGGTGCATTGCCTGTAATCCAAACATTCAGGTAAGCACTTGGACGCCATGACAGAGAACTATATCTGCAGCGAGTGTCAGACCTTCCACTTCCCCCTGGAAGGCATTAATGCCGCTAAGGGCAATTATATTAATGATGAAGAGAGCCCAGACACACATTTATTATAGTATTAATTGTGTTGAAATAACATTATTAATTAATAAATTACATTTGTTGAAGTTCAGATTTTAATGGACCACTCACTATAAAATATGATATATATGGCTATATTTGTATCAGATTTCACTTCTTCGGTGTATGATTAGCTTCATGGAGCGGCCCTTAAATACAACTGGAAGGATCGAGTTTTCCTTTGCTTAAACACTAAAAAGGGGTACTGTACTTACCTTCACAGAACTAGAGTCCCAGATAAAAACTGACATAGAACGACGTATATTGTTATATTATTTGTTGGCTTAACCCTCAATTGGTATACTTCCATATAAATAAAATTCTTCTAATTCCTTTGAATCTACTTATTTATATTTTTTATACTGTGTTTACTATAAAAATAATCTTGCATTATCTTGTTGCTACCCCAAACTCATATTTTCAAGATAATTTTAAAGTAAGAAAAAAAAAAAAATTCTCAATGTCAAGGATTCATCAAAGTATTTTTACTCATTTAGTTGATATTTAAGAGTGCAAAATGTGTGGAAGAATTGAAAAAAATGATACAAAATTTAAGGGACTTATTTAGTAAGACCTTTCACTGTGTTTATCAGGTAGTTAAATACGTTTTATTTTTGTGATTGTTTTTTTACCCAATCCACTAATCACCTTTAAAAAGAGATGTCCTCCACTTACAGAGAGTTATTAATACGGAGAAAGTGTAACCATTAGTCAATTTCACTCAATTATTAAACGAGCACCATAAATAGAGGTATTTTATATATATACATAATTATTAAGAACATGACTCTTGCGTGATAATCATCGATTTCCTGCATTAACTAACCAAATTAGAAAATAAAAAAGTATATCGACATATTTCTCTCCTTCTTCCCTCATAAATACACATTTATACAGAAAGGTATACTTTATAAATTAACTCTTGCTTTTTTTCCTTAGAGTGCGTGAGTTAAAATTATGATCTTGAAATTAAATAAATCAGGATACATTAAGATAAATATTTTAAAGTACTAGGTTACGTTATTATAACTAAGGACTATTCAGATTAATAAGCGGTGAAAAAACTTTCAAAAATCAACGGTTGACAGCATGGAGACAAAGGGCAAATTTGCTCTATGTAGAAATGAGTGTTCAGGAAGTCATATAGGTAGTTGGGAGCTTCTGCAGTTTTTTTAAGCTTAAGATTATGGTGGCTTTATGTCAGAGCCTTGAAAGATACCCTGTCAGCAGTATACCCTGGAAAATAGCGATCATGGAGGACGTGGACACCACAATCACAAGAAATCCGTCCAAGTCGACAAGTGATTGCTGCCAAGGTCAGTTATTGGAATATGACGGAGTATTTGAAGGATTTGGGGATGTATATTGACATCTTTAAATGCTTTCCACAGAAACCAAGGCCATCTGAATCCAGAGAGGCCATAAATTATTCATAAGGTTAAAGCATATTAAGTCAACAGTTAGCATCTTCTCTCCAGACTATTTCCCCTCGACTATGGCATTTGTGACGTAGTTGACAAGAAAAACCTGTGCTACTCCTCCGTCGAATAGTAGTGGTATCCATATCCAATGTCTTCCTGAAGAAGTGCGTGTAGGCCCAGGTTTGATGCCATTGTAGCAGCCACAGGAAATCATCATTAAAAAAATATATATGAATGTAAAAATAGAAGTTTGTGATATAGGCCTTAATATTGTACTCCTTTCCATTTTTGGAAAAGTTAATCCCTCCTTGTTCGTTATCAAAAAGTCCACAATTTTACCTCACACAATTATTCATAATAATTATGTGTATATACAAATAAATTTTTGTAGGGTCTTATATGCCTATAGGCTCATCCCATGGATAAAATGTGTGTCTGAATAGCCATATATATTACACTCTACATAATATATGTGTTATCACCACATCAGTAATATTAAATGAACTTAGTTTATTGTTTCATACCATAGACATAAGACAAATGGTTCTTCTTTTTGATGTTAGATAAAACACATGTTTTTGTAATGGCAAGACGATAACAAAACACTGACTTTGCAAAAAAAAAAGTACAAACATAGTAAAAGAAAGTAATCTGTAATTATTTCCAAAAAAGATTTAGAAAGTTGGTTTAATATACAATGGAATGCTTCTATTGTAAAAACCACCAAGTCATTGTTTATAAAATATTTTGACTTATAAATTCAAATAATTGTATTAGTCCTTAAAATTGGACTTAAAATGAGTACTATCACTATTATCGGCCCTTAAAATACGTCCCAAATTTTTAAAGCGCCCTCAACATTATACTATTTTCACTAATAATATTGTAAAATACCTCAGTTTACAAATTAAATTAGTTTTGTAACAAATAAAGTATATTTCCTGCCCAATAATAATTTATCATTATTGTTATAAATACTTATGCCACATGATCAAACAGTAATTGAATATGGTAGATATAAATGATTATATCATTTAACAATGAGATGGCTTTAACTGTTTAAGGTTTAGAGTAGGTCTGATGTGACGTCAATATTTGAAGACCCCTCACGTCGCCAAAATTAACGTAAAAGAGTGGAACTTACCTAGAAGGATTAATAAAGAATCTAAATAACACTAAAAATAATTACAAAAGTCACTCTTATAGGTTGAGTGTTGAAATAAAGAATATATTTTTTTTTAGAAATGATGAATTAAATGAAATAATTATTAGTTGAATTATTAAAAAAAATTATTGAAATATATATACCATAAATGATTTATTAATATATAATTTTTTTAAATTAATTTACAACTAAACTTAACCTTTAAAAGCAGATACGTTTTTTGTGCTTAAATGAACCCTGTAACCTTAAAATAACAAACACTGCTCATTCCAGAAGAAAACAAGGACAGTTACAGTTTAATTCCATATTTTTACAAAAAGGTGTTTTTTTCATGTAATCCCTAAAATGACCATGGATATATTTTTAAGACTGTATTTTGGTTTTATTTTCAAAGAATCTTGTTTTATTACTGTGAAGGTGGAAAATATTAAAACCATTTTATTTCTTTAATGTTACTTTTATTGGTCAGAAGGAGTACACTAATTTTGTGGAAATAGACATTATAGCAGTAAAATTACTCAATTTGAACTAAGAATTATAATTGAAGTCCATATCCATTAAGTATATTTCCTATTTTAAGAAAAACTGAGTATAAAACCTACATATATTAAATTAAAAAAAAAAAAAATCTCTTACATTACGTACATTGAGCTACGTCAATATTGGTCTCCACTACCCAAATTAGCAAGAAGAAAACATATTTGGTCACTCGTAAGAATTCCATTCATTTGAAAATATATTTTACTTCATTGCCTATATTTTACTTCATTGTCTATATTTAATTCAAGTGAGTGTATTTAAAAATCATCATAACAATAAAGGATATTACGCAGAAAAAAACTATAATAAAACCTCTTTTTTTTTACATTAACAATAAAACCACTCCCAACACCAAAAATTACACCAGCAAAGATTTCAACAATAAATAATTTACTGTATAAATACATTAGAACTAAACCAAATTTAAAAATTGACGTCTTAATTTACATACAAACATATATTTGTATATTGACAAATAATTTTTTCAAAAATAAAAAATTTTTTAGAGATTAATTTCTTTTAATGTGGAAAAATAATAATGGTCAGAAATTACAAAATATTTAAATTCACTTTTGATTAATCATTTAAAAAATGCAAATATAGTTTGACAAGCTGTCTATAAAACAAACAAAAATCTGTTTAATATCTAGGACAGCAAGCAAACTTGAATCTAAAGGGACTATGGTGTTTCCTAGTTGCAAAAAGGATGTGTCAAGGTTATATTGCTAATAAGTAGTATTGTGGAGAGCCAATCTAGCAATAAAACTGAAGTAGAATAGTTTTATACTGGTACTTAATTATGTTTCCTCATTTTGATAATACAAAGAAGGGATTGTGATTCTTAGTATTGTTTTACTTGATGAACTAGTAACTGTAATATTCGAATAAATACATTACTAGTTTAGAAAGGTATATATACGCTATTTTTGAGTAAGATCAAATGTTTGATTACGAAAGTATAATTTTTTTAGCTTTTTCTTGTTTTATGTAATGTTTTGTTAGACTTTTTTCTTTATTAACTTTTTTGACTAGAAAGTATAATTTTAACCTAAAAGGCTTGTGTATGTGTTTATGAAGCAATTCTTCCTAGAATTTATACATAATACATATTTTTATATTATATTTTATATAAATCTATGTATTTAATATGAATACAAATAGAACAAACAGTTTATATCTGGATGGATTTTTATTTTTTATTTTGCTTTATTTCTCAAAATTTGGCTCGAATCTAGAAATAGTATAAGAATGCTCAAAACAGATTGAATACGGAAAATAACTTATTTCTAGTTACTATGAAGTATTTATTCACTGGAGACATATTTTAAAGGTAGATTATCACATTTATCAAGGGAGTTCTCGTATATAAAGACAATTTATTCCGGAGAACTTTGGATACTATAATAAAAGAGAACACTAATTTTGTAGAAATCAATTCAAGCTAAAAAAGCAATTTATCTTTGAGCACAGAACCCAAAACTGATCTCAGTTATTCTGTCATATCTGAATACAGAAATATCTGGGATTATAGTAAATTGGGACTATTATCGTTAAGAGTCATCTTTTACCCTGAAAACAATCTCCAAATTCAAAGTAGGATAAATAAAACTATGTAAAAATGTTTTTTATCATTAAATTTTTTTTGTATCGATTCTGTATCTTGTTCTGAACTCGAAATATGCCCATTTTCAAGCTAAAAACTGATGAAAAACGACTCTTTTCTTTAGACCCTTATATTTATTCATATTACAAAGTAATGCCAAATATTATAGATAAAATTTCAACGTATAATTTAAAAAAATATTTGCATCTTCTAGGATTTTTGTTCCTTTTTGTTATTGCTCCGGGATTTTTAAAATTAAGGACGTGGGATTAAAAAAAACTTCGTCGTTCGTGTTTCAGCTGTAGTTGGATTGTTTAATGAAGCCTCATAATTAAACAAAACGTGGATGAAATTGTAATTAAAGACTATTGCATGTTTTGTATTCCAACTCTGGCGTCTTTCTGGCAGGATGGCTGATTATCGGTTAAAAATTACACTTAGAGCGTATCTCTTCGTTATCTTTGTATTTTATTTTTCTATAACCACTTCTTAATATATATTTTGATGCCTAGTATTTTACATTTATGTTTGAAGTGACAAGATGGTCTGCTTTATAAGTTGTATACAGTGTCAATTTTAACGAGGGGAAGTGTATTTGCTACACTTTCCCCATACCCAGCAATTTGTAGACATGTTTAATAGAACGATAGAAATGTATATAAAGAAATATTTCCGAAAAAATAATTCTATTATCTGGAAAACAAACTTATTTAAATATTACATTGTCATTTATAAAAAAGGCTTTGCATTTTGTGTCTGCTCATAGTAAACCCAGCACTCGCTAGATTACGTATATATGAAGGATACCCGAAAAAAAATATTATTTATATAATACAGATGTGTTTCTCTTCACAATGGTGTTAGTTCAAAGAGGGTTGCAGATACCGTTGGCATCTCCACTTGGGCGGCCTACAACTTAAGGAAGTCATTACAGTCCCAAAGAGCTAAGAAGTACTAAAACTTCTCCAAGAACAATATAGGCTCACACCATGTGACCCTACTTCAGCTCAGACCTGAACCCTTTGGACTATACAGTTTGTCCCATTTCGAAGAATAATATACATACATATATGTAGCAAAGCTCATACAAATATGGATTTCCTCTGAGCTGCAATCATGAAAACATGGTACACCATAAACACAGCCTTCATCGTCAAGAGCTGTCAATTTGTTCTCCGGCATGTCGAGGCTGTTATTGCGTGTAAAGGAGTACATATTGAGAAAATATATCTATTAGTTAAACATATCACAGATTGTGTTAGAGTATCATATTTTTTTTATTCCAAAAAATCATGTTTTTCATGATTTAGTCAGCCTACTGCATGTTTTGGTCCCTACACAGCAAGCATGTGAAGTAGACAACTTTAACTAGATATGGAATATAATAGATTATATTGGTTTTGCAAATTTTCATTAAGATATTTAATTCATATATTAGTAAACTTCATAAAACATATTATCGTATACTTATATTTGTACAAAAAAAAAAAAAAAAGGAAAAACCTGGCTTTTTCTAAATGTACAAATAACCAGTACATTTTTTTTTTTTTCATATTTCTTCATAAGTTTCATTGAGTCTTCATATAATCATCAAATATGGAGAATGTCTTACTTTTTTTTTATCATCTTAAATATATTTATGATCACATAAATTATTATAGACCAGAAGAAAACAAATAGAGTCAAGTATTTTTATAACCACTAAATGTCTTCTATAGGTTATTTTCGCAGTAAAATAAAAAAGGGACCTAGAACATTTTGTGTCTTGAAAATTAAAGGGAGTTATTGACAGTCTCATTTTATATTCATTTGTATTTTTTAATTATCTTTAAAAGAAATATAAACTTTCTATTTTATTAATATTAACCAAGCTAATATATTCCTACAATTTTATCAAGGCTTACTCTTTTCTTAATTAAGTCACGCACTCTTTATAATTTGAACGTAAATGTTTAAAGATTTTTATAATGTTGGTATATATATATAATTTATTATTGAGCCTAACTCAAGTAAATGTGTAAAATATTTATTCCTTTAAAAAATATTTAAATATAATACATTAATTTAAAAACTAATTTTTACTAACGTATAACAAATATTTCCATACTATAATGTGTGCAACAATGACATCCCGCAATTTCATTGTCATCTAATTTAAATTATCATATAAAGGGTCATTCTTTCATATTTATTAAGATTGAAGTGAGCAGCAGATACAATTATGGAGAACACATATCACTCATTTTAATCTCCTTCAGCTTCATCAACTGCATCATCCTAAACTGTACACAAGCCCAGAAACTAAAGCTAAACTATTTTGCCAATTCTTCCCGTCTAAAAAATATTTATTCAATCATAGTTCGAAATCGTTCACAATTGCTTAACAAGAACGCATTCTAATTGAATCAATAATCGTTCTGAATACTAATAAGAGGAATAAGTAGAAAAATACTTGACATCAAAATAACCTGTATTTTTTATTGATAGTGAGGTTAAGAGGGTGTAAATATATAAATTTCTACTGACGACATAAATTGTATAATAAACCAAGAGTGACTCCATATTTGTTCATATCAATAATTGCTAAACAAAAAGAAAGGAAGCTTCCATGGTATTAAAATTCCATAATAAAAAGGTTTTTGTATAGTAAAAGTAATTAAAAAATTATGAAGCGGTGTACCTTTATGGACAAGGCACTCTGAAGGTTCGCGTCGTGGTATCCTTATAATACTGTATTGTTTACTATTCATCTATCCAATGAAAATGAAAAAAAATTCAGGGGAAATGAGAAAGCCTAATACTTACTAAAAATATAAAATAACTTTTCTTGAAAACTACTAATCGTCTAATAATAATGCAAAAAAAAATCATTACATTAATTGTTGTTGAAATTACCTGCATTAATCTATTCCATCTATAATAAAAGACATCATAATTGACGGAAGAAAAATGTGTGAAAAACGTTAGAAAAAAAATTATGCGTAAAAAATTAATTCTTCAATTTGTGGCACTTAATTAAACTAGAGATTGTTAACTTATTTCAATCATTGGAAGTTTTTTAATAATTAGATAACTTTACTTGAAAGCATATTTATATAATATATATAGTATAAGGCCTTTTATGCTGTATTAATTTAACTGCCAAAACAGATATTAGTATTTTAAAAACCAAGCTTTTTCAATAAGCAGTGAATTACAATATCGCTCTGGAAACGACGGGTTGCAATACAATCATCCTTGGAAATTGGTAAGTTGTCTAACTTCACAAACGAAGATGACTTAAAAAAAAGGATAGTAACCTGATTTTCTCATCTTAATATACATTTTGATCTTAAATAAAACCACTTCTTTAAGATGAATTAAACCACACATAAAAAGGATATAATATAGATTATTATGATTTTAATTATATTTTATCCTCCCTATTTACAGCTGAACAAAAAATAACAACTCCACACTTTATATACAAATATATGAAAAAATATTTATTCCTATTCCGTATTATCAACAGATATTTGACTTTCGATTCAGTAGAATTAATTCATTATGTCCGGCATCATGAAGACCTTTGCTATTATATCAAATAATTTTAAATATCCTTTGGAATAAGGAGTTAAATTAAAAAAAAAATTATAATCTTTATAGCATTGGAAATGTAAAAAAATAAAAATCAACCAAAAATCAACATTGTAACCCTAACAATTTGAAGAATGTTATAGAGGAGAGCAGCTTAGTTTTCAAGACGTTTCATTACATCAGCTACATTCAGCAGTGACGAGGGATGAGGAGGAAAGAAATAAAGACATTGGGAAGAATACTTCTGATGTCGATCCTCAATTCTACTCGGTGTTCATTTTACTCTGCAAAAAATCCTCAAAGTTACTCTCTGTCTTTTATGAGCACATTAGAATGTTTAATGATGCACTAAGAAAATAATTTCATTTCTGAGGAGTTAAATAATAATGACAACAGCTTATGAATAGAAATTTTTTTCTTCAGATTGCCATTTCCAAAATAGAGGGCCAGATAAAAAAATACTGACGATTTACAAAATTCTCACCTAAATGAAAACATTTTTTATTCCTTTTCAAATATGAAGTTCTTAAAAATTGACATATGTTCCTTTAATTGGTCACGTAAAGGTGCACTGATTAAGTATAAGTAAAGAATAAAGTATTACATTTACTCCATCTGACCTAAGAATCTTCTTTGAAGTCCATTTACAAAAAGTATATTTTATAATTTAGGAGTACAACGTTAAAAACTCTTTCATTGACATTTTTTTTATTATTACACATTTAATATTATTTTTCATTCCCATTGGATTTTTTTCTTTTCGTTATTGATAAAGGATCTGAACTTATTTAAATGAGAAACACTTATTACAAACATTTGTGACTACAAGACATTACTTGCAAAATTTAGCTACCAAAAATTTGTTTTGCAACAACAACAACTATTTAATTAATAAATTCTAGAACTTTTTTGGATCTTCATTTGTATGCAAAGTTTTTCGACTGAAAATTAATTATTAACTGAATTTAGATTAACTACATTGATACATCATTAAATTATGAATTGTTTGTAATATTTAATATTTAGCTTCTTTTAATTTTAATTTTTCCCTTTTGTTAGGTATAAAAGATATATCAAATTGTGACAAATGTTATGCAAACTTTTTTAAACAAAAGATATCTTTTACAATAATTAATTTCCCAACCAAGTTTGGAGTTACAACGTTGAGCAATCTTTAAATTCATGACTTTTTTTTAAAATATAATATTAAATATTAATTATCATTGCAACCTGGTTATTTTTCTTTTCCCTCGTCGACATCTTGAGCAAATTTAACACATATGCAACACAAAAAAAGTCGTATTTTAATTCATTACTTTGCTATAGCTATAAAATAATTATGAAAGTTGAGTAGAATTAAATATGTAATACATTTCTATCTATTCATAAGTATGTAAATACGTATGCTGAAATCATTTGATTATAAAATATGATAAACTATGCTTCCTTCAAAAAAAAAATATATATATATATACAAATTCAACCTAACACAAATATAATTTCATATATGTATTGGAGCATTTTTTGCCTAATTTTAACCCATTAATCATTAAAGAAATATATCTGGATATTTTTAATAAAATAAGTGATGTACATATATATTGAATTGTAGAGAAGTACTTTTTTCCTACTCATCCATGGTTTTTGAATAGCAATATGCCTCTATCCCTATGAATATATATATTTTTAACCCTCTCTTACTTTATTGTGATCCTCATCAATACTTAAAAGACCTTCAAATTATAATTGTCACTAAGTATATTTTACCTCACTGGGGGTAAATACTTTTTTCCACCTTTTATATCAACTCTTAATTTATCAGGCACTTCCTATATCCAAATATTTTGGAATGTTACTTCATTAGTTTCTAAGTAATTATCAAATTAACAAATAATTGTTGAAGTTTCAAAGAATGATTTTATAGGTGATGATGTGTCGGTCTTTATTTTGGACAAAAAGCCTTAGTCCAGTCCCACTTTTTAGTCCTAAAAAAAGGTAAAATTGATCCCTCATGACGTCTTCGATGTCGTTTTCTTCTATTGTTAAAGTATTACGTGATAATGGAATGTTCGTATTATATTGCATTATTGTTTAAAAAATAATATTTTGCAACATATGTGTAATAATCTAAATACTTATGTCATATATCATATTTACCTTAATAAACCATCGACATTTGTAGGAAAAAAAATCCAAGAACCGACATTCCTAAGCACTTATAGAAACCATCCTTGAATGGAACTGTACCAAAATCAAAAGGACTACCACAACCCTATTTCCTAAATTTAATCCAAATCCAAACAGATCTGTTTTTTCCTAAGAATGCCTCATCTTTGCTAAAGAGTTGTGTGTATTTCAATTCCACAAAACTTTATTTTATCCCATGAATATTAGATATTATACTTTTAGTTAACAATATTATGATGGTTAACGGCAATTGAGTAAATTAAACGTCATGTGCTAAACCACCATACTTGTATTTAATGTAAGGCTTTTATTCTTTCTCTTATTGGCTAGAAGATAAAAATGATGATCACCATGTGACAATAAAAATATACAGAACATATCCAAAAAACTTATTTTCTGTTTTGACGATAAGACTTATCACTTTACAAAACATCATCAGACTAACTTTAGTTTGGCGAAAATCCTGACAATGTCCACACTTTAAGCAAAGTGAACGTGCAGATAACCTCTCATATTTTAGTCCATATTACGGGCTGTAGTCACGTTCAGTCACTCCTATTTAGTTCCGTACTGCTTGCTGGTCTTTTAATAAGATAAAATCGATCCTTTGGGAAGTCGTTGTGCGTGTTGTTCCTTTTTTTTTTACCTCATTATGCTTATAATAAAAACATGAGTATTATTATCAAAATATAAGCAATGCTTATAATACATATTACATATATATGATTTGGCCTGATAAAACGTATACATTTTTAAGCGAAATTCCAAGGACCTACAGTTAAGTGCCCGTTCCAAGGACTGGCAGTCTTAAAGTATGGTGCCAAGAACTGAAGTTCTTAAGGACCAGTCCTAAGGACTATTAGAACCGAACTAACAATTGGAATCGACCATTTATATAAGGACTGACACAACGCTATTTATGGGTTCTCTATCCCAACAATAAATATGAACAAGGGAGATGAAAGAGGAGCAGGACAAATCTTATTCATTATAAAAAATATCCTAATTTATTAATCTAAATATGATCGATCCTTTATATTCTAAGAATCCAATTAATATTTTCTTCAACTATTATTTTCAATTATAAATTGATATGTATTATATATCATGGTGATAAAGTAAATTATATTCGTTCCATGAGGCTGATAGTATCATAAGTAGGGAACGTCTGTATTTTTTAGCTTGCATGTTTTGTTTTTTCTATTTGGTTATCTGAAGGATGAATTTTCTTTTCTTAAGCTGTTCTTATTATTATTTAACCTTTGAGTAGGGAACTTACTTTCCTACTACATTCAATTATATTCCAATTCTGATCCTTGTTGGACTTGGAGTAAAATTTTGGATCGACATCGGAGTAATTCTTTTTATTGTACTGATTTAATTTCTCCCCATCCCTCCTCGCCAATGCTGGTAAAAGCTGATCTAATGAAACGTCATGACAGCGAATCTTATCTTCTTCAATACATTTTTCAAATTGCCAGGGTTACCATGTTAACTTTGAGTTTTTTTTACATGCCCAAAATGTACACGGTTTTAATCAATGATCATAATTAATATATATCAAGGAAAATAAAATGTTATATTTGCTAAAGTAACCATTTTAATGTGGTGGCAACTATACACCCCAGGAAAGCACAAGCGTTAGGATTGTAAGGGAAGTAATGAAATGTTAAATTAAACCTATCAAAAGGTTGTCAATATGGCAATGAAAATAATATTTATGTACTTTGAATAAATTATGATACACTAATGCATGAGGAAACACCATTTTTTCTTCAGATGATGTCAATTTTTACTTAACAATGACCTTAGATATGGACTATGTAGCAATATATTTCTAGTAATTTCCTTTAAAAATCAATAATAACAATAAATTTTGATGGTTTTGATTCATATTATTTATTTTGATCAAAATCCAAGTGTGTAACTATTATTATGACTATCAAATGAACCCCTTTGACTAAAAAACAAAATAAAATGGAGTAGTTAATTCACTCTGAACAATAGCTTTATTATGGATTTTGATCTTTAAATTCTTGGGTTTTTTCTGTTTTTTTTTTCATAAGTACTTATTAAATGTAAGCCCATATTTGAAATTATCATAAATTAACAATTAATTTTATATGAAATATGCAAATTCCTTATATTTTTCTTAAAATACTCACACATCCAAATTTTCCTAAACTAGTTTTGCAACAACTACCTATATATCGATTTATGAAAATCGTGTCAAGTAATTGTATATAAAAAAAGATGTAACGTAACACATTTATATGTTGATTTGTGTCATTAATGAATTTAATTATTTTTAGTAATGGGTTAAATATAAATTAAACATTTTTGAACTTCATAACTTTGTATTTTATTTCAAGTATTTAAATAATTTTGTTAGGGATCAAAAAACAATCAATTATATAGAGTTATATTTTTTTACAAATTGACTCGTCATCGTTAACAAAACATGCTTTATGTTAGCTTGGATTGTGAAATACTTGGTGAACGTATACGTAATGGTTATGCAAAGCTTCCAAATGATAAGAGAAATTTGTTGTTTGAAAAACCAATACTTTTAAAGTTTATAGCAAAAACAAATCATAGTTTTGGTCGGTATATTAGCATTTATCTTTCATTCATGTAGCTAAAATTTGAAATTATATATCTGTAAAGTGTATTCTCGGACTTTTTATTACAATTTTAAAAATACTTCCAACAGTTTTTTTATCATATGGTAAAAATATAAGCGCTAAATTTATAAAAGAATGTCAAAAAAGAAAAAAGTTTATTTGTCAAAACTTTTTACAGCATTTTTTCCAACTGATTCTATATTTACTATTTTAAATCATATTTGATTCCTTTTAGCCTTTATATTAATCAAAAGTATTGTCTCTCTATCTGATCAATAAAAAATAAAAAAACTTTTGTTCCTCAGGGAAGCGTCATGGAGCCTCATGGAGCCACTGTTTTCAATCTAAAGATATAGCTTATACCCTTCAAAATGTTGTATATCTCTATGCTGATGACGTTAAAAAAAATCTGTTTTTTTGCAGATGAAGCTTGTTTGACAGACTAATTTTATGGAACAAAACATGGAAGCTACCTATCAATTAAGTAAAAGGCTGTGCAGATTCGTTCACAGGAAAATCTCTATATTTCAACAAGCACAAACTAATACAAGAATATAGTGACCTTGATTCTTGATGCATAGTGGCTTAAACTACTTTAAGTACATATAAAAAGTACTGGGATTCATCAAGAGGATTTTGAAACTGAATTTCCCCAATGTTTTTCGAACAAAAGCTTAAAACTTGATTTAAACATGTAAAATGCTTCCTGTTTTCTTTAAACATTCTTTCAAAAAAGCACCATCCCCTGACTGACGCAAAAAAACATTAAGTTTCATGAGAAGTTAATTCTTTATCTAAAAGGTAGTTCGTAAATTCACAAATTTGGGGGAAGCAAATGTTGGGGTGGTTAGAATTAATAAACCCGGTATTGATACCAAGTTCTTCTTTGACACAGATTTGGCTCGTTATCATAAGTATTAATATGTTTTCTAAAAATCTTCATATATACCTTGGATTTATCCAAATCTATTTAATAAAAAATAGTTTTTTTGATAAATAAAGCATTATTTTGTAAATTTCAATCTTTATCACATTTATTTCAATTTATTTTGTTAATATATTTCATCAAAATAAAAATAATAGTCAGTGCATATATTGAGTCTAAATCAATTAATATTATACATTTATTGCTTTTTCAGTCTTTCTTAAATGCAATTTTTATTTGTTTTTTCTTAAAATACTATAAAGACAGTTTTGTTTAAATATTTATTGTATTTACAAAATTAAAAAATATCAAAATCCTCTTGGAACCATCAAATTTAGAATTTTTATCATTTCAGAATTTTTGATAGAATGTTATTCAAAATATATCCTTGGGATGTTTTTATTTTATTTTTTATTAATAAAGCAAATGTTATTGAGTAATTTGGAACCCTTCTACTTAACCCTATAGGTTCCACAGTCTGATATCCACTGTTTTATGATATTAAATAAGAAGTTCTAAGAACGAAAAATTTTCTCAAACAATACTTTTTACATTGCCAGAATTTTTTACTTTTTTTTGTTGGGTGTTAAAAAACCATAGAAAACTATTTGACTTAGGATTTGAAGGGGGGAAAATGAGTTAAAAAGGGCTTCATTTTTAAAGGACTTTTTTAACTAAAGTTTGCAAATTTTAAGTAAAAAAAAAATTAGGAAAAAACAGCACGCTCACAAAAAAAAATAAGAATTCATATTTCGTTGTCATTGTGATTCCCTCTACTTTATGAAAAAAGTATAATTCCGGAGTTAAAAATGACTTTTAAAAAAAAGGATTAATTTCAAATTATTAAAATGTAAAACTAGTAGCAATCGACTTATTCATTTATTCAAATTATATTCTGTGGAAATCCGATAAACTCTAGGCTTAGATAAAACCTTAAAATTCAACTTAATACCTTATAAAATCTCTAATAGAACACATAGGTATGTTTAGTAATTGAGTTACTTTCCATGGATTCTCACTCAGAACCATGTGGACTCATACATGGAACCATAAAGCCATTTGGCGTTTGAGCTGCTCAGAGTTGTTTATGAAAAACTATTATATAAACACCGATATTTTGTGAGAAATATACTCTCTCCTGCATTCTAGTATTTGTTTTTACATACATATCACCTTTAGGAACTACCTTTACTCTTTAAAAAAAACAATTAGGTACGAGTATTGTTTACTTATTATAGTTTTTTATCAAGGCTTCAGAGATTGGCACCGTATTTCAGGGAAATAATTCAGCTCCAAGAAGGATAACAGCAAATTGGGAATGGGGTTTGCTCACTTAATGGTAACATGACATCCACTTCTTGAACATTCATATGAGAATCATTTCCACCCTCGTGTTATACACCGTGAATAAAATATTGAAAGAATCCTAAGAGTAGCTATATTATCATGACACCAGATGCTATCTATTCTTTCCCAACTTGGGAATTCTTAGAATGGATAACGGATGATAATCTCAAGATTTATGTTTTCAGCTTATGATGGAAGTTTCAAAAATGTAATTTATTTTTTCATTGTACATGGTGCTACGGGGAAATTTTCCAGGTGATGGAAATTAATTTCTTTGAAACAAAAAAAAGTTTCAGCTGACAAATTAAGAAATATTCCGTTACAAATATTGTTTTACTTCCGAATGTTTTTAATTTGATCAAAATCGGACGAAAAATGAACAGAAATCAAAAAGGTAAAGGGTTTAGAATATTCTCGACGCGGATGTTCATCCGAAAAGAATTTTAAACATTGTCAGCATGACTGTGAGGACAGTCCGGAACAACAGGGTGGCCAAATAGAATTGTAAAGAATTAAAAGAAAGACAGGAAGGGGAGAAAATGACTTGAAACGACATGAAACATTTCTCAAGTCCCTGGAGGCTAAGATCAAGGAAGGTCCAGCAGCATCCATGCACCGCATGGCTTACAAATTTAACGTGGACAAGATTACAATCAGGAGGGCAGTTCATGATGGCCTTGGCCTTAAAAGCTTTGTAAGGACTCGAATACATATCTTCACCGATAGGATGAAGTCCTTAAGGCTTGAGAGATGCAAAAAAGTCCTTAACTACTTGAAGAGTCATCTGTTGACTGTAAAAATCTTTTCAGACAAGTCGACCAGGTTTTCAATTGTAATAACAACAGATTTATAGCGGCATGACCTGAGGAAATCCAGGACATCATCAGGACAAAAATCCGGCCCAAACATTTTGCTAGCGAGTTGTGGCCTCCAATGGGAAGAAAATGGGTCCCTTTTTCTTCAATCCCAATGAGAAAATCACAAACCTTTTGGATGGAACCTTTTATTTCGTTTACGCTCACCCTATGCATGACCCATAAGTTTTGTGGCTCAGATCTGTTCAGTTATTTTCCCCCATATTTCACAAATGCTAAAAGGAAATATTTAATAGGTTCCTTTTTGTAAAAGTCTACATTAAAAAAGTTTAACATTCATAACTATAAATATTGAGATTTTTGAAAAACTTTAATTGCCGACGCTATCTCATAACAATTACATTTCAAAAATTATACAATAACTCTGTACCCACGACTCAAAAAGTAAATGCATATGTAATTCCCATTAAATTATGTTTTATTGATAAAACTGTAGTTCATTACCCTGAGGCACTAGTAATACATAGGTACTGACTAATATGAAAGTGTACTATACTAAATCATCATTGGAACCCGTACTTCCAGCGGCATTTCATGATAACAATATTGAAGACTATATATTCTTTTACATTAAAATTGGATATACGATTTTTACAGAAAGTCTCTGAGCCATCCCACATCCCTTTTCCCCTCTCACCAAAATAAAACTTCTGCGGACGATCCTTTATGGCATGTGAATACCCTTATTGATATTTTCAGTTAAAAAGTTTCAAAAAATATTGATAAACCAATACGAATTTTGAATATATTAGTATTGTTACATCACTTATATCCAATATTCCTATGATGATTATTTTTTTTTTTCGGTCGGGCAGTGTACTTTTAATGCTTTTGTACACTAACATTTGACGTAACTTTCAATTATGCAATCTTCCACGTCAGAGAAACCGTTCTACATTATTTTAATGAAAGTTGTCTTTCAACAACTACTTTCACATGCGAATGATAAAAAAGCTTATATACGTAAAATATAAATGAACAGTGTTAATTGTATTTAAACTTTTTAAATACTCCATTTCTGTATATGTATATATACATATATCTATGTAAAGTTTTTATAAGACAATATAAACTTTATAAATAATCTCATTTCAAGGAGTTTTATGTGAATAAACAGTATAAATTATTTTAAAATCTTTATATTTATCTTTTTTCTATTCTAATGGGTTTAAGTCAATTTTCAATGAATTAAACACATAAATAAACTTTATAATTATTTTTTAAAGCCTCAACAATTATGTACACATTATGTATGAATACATTCAGAGGAACTTGACTTCTTTGGTACTTGATATACTAGATGCTAGACATTAAATAGCGAGAAAGTTTTGTTTTTGACCTTCAACAAAACTTGAAAGCCCGACACGATTCACACTTGTTTGGGGTTGTTGTTTAGTGGTTTTAAACGAACTCGTCAAGATGTAATTCTAGCTTTTGTTGTATTTCCCTAGTTTTCAAAGTGGTATTATATAGTGTTGTAGACAGCCAAAAAAACATGGAGGGTATTTTTTTATTAAGAGGTACCCTTTATAAGCTTGATCGCAGATCATACTACCCTCTTTTTATCTTGAAATTAAAGACTGTGTATGTGGAAAGTTTAAATTCAATCATCTCAACCTTTTAATAATAAGAAAATAACTTCCCTAAGTGATGTAACACGACGAGAAGAAAATATAAAATTGGATTAGGAAAAGAGGGATCTGGACTTTTTTGAGATAGTCGGAGAATTAAAACATTGTTAGAAATTGAAAATAAATGGAAAGTCTCATTTTGTGGAGGAAGTTGTGAGTTTGCCTTTTATTAGGGGAGATGGGTACTTGGAGACGATCTGTGGACTGAGAGTTGTAGCAGGAGGAGAACACATCGCATTATGTAGGACACGACAACTTTTCCCAAAAATCAGTACAGTATCGTTACTTTTATGAATACAAACGTAGTGAGCAAATCCATAATGATTCCTTCCATTTACGTTCATGATCCTCCAAAGTAGTAATTGCCCGAATATCTCGAAAAAGTCGAGATCTCTCTCTTTCTGTTTCAATAATATATAATTTGTGTAGCTTATTTCTTTACTATCAAAAGTTTGCCAGACTTGAATTTCAACAATCCGTTGTCTCTTCAATTTTTAGACAGAAAAAAATGGTAAAACGTACTGGCAAACTTATAAAGTGTGCCCTAATTTATTTCTGAGCATATTTCTGAAATAAAAATGTATAAAAGGGGTAATGTTAGGATAAACACTCTTCTTCTTCTTTTTTTAAACTTCAAGAAAAAATAGTTTATTATTTAACATTATATTTTTCTTCACTCCCCCAAACTCTTCAAAGCGGGGATCCATTTGAAATAAGTAAATCTCTCATTAAAAATTCTCAGAGATAAAGAAGAAGACAAAACAAACAACTCTCCATAGATGGAAGCTATTTGTCAAATGTGATTATAAAAGAAAAAATATTATGTGGCAGGTGGTGTTTCCTCCACCTGAGAAGAAGTCCATGTTATTAATTAAAGTGGACACGCAGCTTCAGATTCCTAGTGGAATAATTCCATTCGTATGCTTCACCGCGAAGAGTACTTCCTGGACGTTAGGAACAATATTCTCTATTTTGAGAAACTCGTCATATGAAGAAGACGTGACCGACGACTAATTAATCTAGCTGGGTGAGTATCACTCCGTCGTGGCGCCATTATATATGTCCTCCACCACTCTTTACATGGGTGAAAATCGCCGACGGGGTTTTCAAAGTTACTAATGGTTTTACTCTTTTCATGTCTCTTTCTAGGTCCAGTTTTTTCATAAAAACTAGATTATGGAGTGATGTAGCTTAATGAGACAAGGCGCTCGAGGGAAATGGTTCTTTCGAACTCGATGTGAATAGGCTAATAAGCGGTTGCTTCTTGAGAAAGAAACATACATTATCCATAAAGACTTCAAGTACCTTTCCTATGTCAGATGGACTAAATCTAATATTATATCTTTCAGTTATATGTACTTAATTTGTGCAACTCCCTCAGACCTGTTAAAGGAACATTTGTTCCATTTGAAGTGATATATTATGGGATAAATTGATTCTGAAATCTACTGGATCATCGCTTCTTGATATTCATTCCGGAAAGAACTAAAGTATATTTCCGATCTTCTACTATATGTATATTCAAAGCAATGGAGACTTATGTATTTATTCATGAAATTTTAAAATATTGTCTAATACAGCGGGTGTTCTAACTAAGAGGCAAGTTACCCTCTAGAGTCACGAAAACTATCAATTAATAACAAAAGTAAACAAAGTTTATCAACAAAAGAAAAATTAAAATTGTGATTGGATATTTATAAAGGGGCAAGAGGTGGCGGAAACTATTCAAATGAGTGGGAAGAGGTAAACATTATACTAATGACATCATACATTGCTGAAAACAAAATCACTGATCACTCTACCTATGACTGTTGTTGTCCTTCAATAAGTGATATATGCAGAGATTTGATAATTTTTAAGTAGAGTACAAATCAGCTGATGATTTGAGATTATTGATACATTTAAAGTGCGTTAGCATATTTTGTATGTATAGAAGAATGAGTTCAAGCCTGATTAACTCTTTATATGTAGGTACATAAATTGTAAATAAATTAACTAATTTAGTAAATTATAGAAGGAACAAACAGTTATGAACATTAATTATTGTTAATTTCTATTTTTACTTTGATTAACTCTTCTTCATTTCCCTCCCCCCTTCTCTCCCTCTCTCTCTTTTCTCATTGTCCTTTTTTTAACCTTTTTCATCATTTGCAAAAATATTTTCATTTTTTCAAAGCAAAATATATTGTCAGAACCATATATAAAATGCAATAAGTTCTTAGTCAATTAAAATAGCTATATTTTGAATTTTATAATTGGGTATTATCTTCTTTATTTTTTAATATTCGTGTATTTTATTTTGAAATAGAATAAAATATAAGGCTTCATTTATTCAACATTTCATTCTCCAAGAGTTGAAACTAAATAAATATACCCCATGCATCATAATTAAATTTACACTTATAGAAATGTTCACAGCTTGAGTTTTGATAAGAATTTGTACAGAAGTGAAATTTTGTTACATTTAAGAATCATTAATAATCAAAAACGACAAAGTGGAAGCCAAAATCATTTTTATTCTGGAAATGCTCTCACGCAAAAATTTTCAATGACCTCAGGATCCGTCGAACTGCCGTGAATGGTATTAAAAAACAATTTGTCCAAAAACCACCTTGCTAAAAATGCAGTGTTTTTTTGGTAAGGCCAAGAAGATCAATGTGAGTGAGTTTTTTCACTCCGAAGGGAGCAAACTCTTACTACGACGGTCATATAAGGGAAAGCTCGAGGGAAATATTTCCGTAAGAAATCTTTAGAGTCAGTCATCAAGACTGCATGGGCTGACATGTCGGAAGACGATATCCATTAAGTTTGTCAAGCATTCAGAATGTGGATGATGACCGTCATTGAGGTTGTGGTAGGCCACATAGTTTTTAAAATGTCGATTTCAGTAGTAATTGACTGGAAATAAACTATATTTTGTACTCTCTATCTTCACAAACTAGTTTATAATAAAGTATGAAAATCAATCTTTAGTGTAAACTTAAAAATGATGCCTACGATACAAATAACTTTGGGTTATTTTCTTGGTTATACCTACCAAAAGAGCCAATTAGCTTTAATATTTGCTCTTTTTTTTTAAATACTTCAAAATTTGAAATATTTTCTCTTTTCATTTTTTTTTTTTTTTGAAAAAGGTACCAAATGAAACCTTTGAAAATTTTCTTGAAAATCAAAGTAAACAAACAACTTCTTGTAAATTTTGTTATGTATATTTAGTTAGCTTAGACCTTGGGGAATGGGGATAATATCAAATGCATATCTTTCATAAAAAAAGTCAAATTGAAATAAGTTTAATTCACCCTCATGTTGGTTTTGTCGGTTTCATTGTGAAAAATCTTTCAAATAATTAGTGTACACCTGGAAAATTTGCGTGGTATAGTTTTTTTGGAAAATTTATATATAACTATTTTTAATTAAGGAAATAAATAAAAACAACCTCTTGGCCAATGAAAAATGACATAAGTATACCCTGCTTATTATAAATGAATATTATAATTTACTTTTTCTTATTCTTAATCAAATTGTCCAATAAGACGAGCACACAATCATATACTAAATATATTAAAACAAAGTAATCCATTTATTGTTCTCCCCCGACAAATGTGTTCATACCTCCGAACCGTTGTTTTTAAACTAATCATGTTTCTAGCTGAATCGAACAATTTGTATTTGACAATGTAAAAAGAATTATCCTAAGAATCACCACCAATCCTTGATATTTATAAGAAAAAACAGCATATCTAGCTGCAGAGGACAACACTATTACTCTCAAGTTTTTTTTCAATGAATATGCTCTCCACATTTCAACCTATTGTCAAACAGGAGCTTTGGCCCTCAAAAGAGCGTTCGGTATTGACCAATTTTTAAAGCTTTTTTGCCTATGCTTTATCAGAAAGCTGAACAAAATGGTTGATTATAAAGTACTAAAATTTTCCCCTTCCACATTAAAAGAAACAAATTCATCTAAAAAAGAAACTCAAGGGGATTGGACATAAGCATGCAAAGAGTTGTTAAAAAACTATTCAAAATCCGTAAAGGGATCGTACAAAATAAGATATTCTATCGAAATCTGGAATTTAGTTCAAAATTTTCTTGCTTCGATAACTCCAAACAAAGAAGTCCCTATTGTGTTAGCCTAAAACTCCGGAGGTTCCAATTTTCTTAATAAAAAATTAATATTAAATATTTGTTACATCCCTATGAGTATTTATCCATCTCATCTAAAAACAGCTTAAATATTAAACACATGATATTTCACAGATATTTCCAGCACTTTTTTTATAAAATTATTAATTATCTTATACTTTTTGTTTCTATTTTGTAAGTGGATGAGTACTTAATAAGTTTTGAATTATGAACAAGTATTGAAATTAATTATGGAAGTTAAAAAAAATGTTATTATTTTGTTCTAACTATTTTTTTACACAAACAATGAAGTTGAAAAACGAGTATTACGGATAGTGACTTGAAGATATTTTATTCTGTATATATATTATTTATTAATTTTGTATTACTATTAATTTTGAAATAATCTGTTGTTTACACTCTGAAGAATTAAACAATTTTTTCTCCAACTAATATTTTAAATTGTGAATTCCAAAGTATAAAGTATTAAACTTTTTTATTGATGTTTATAGTATCATATTTAACCATGTATTTAGAGCAAACAAAGTTTTCAATAGTGCTAAAAGTACCTTGGGGAAAAAGTAATTTCGTATTTTTCAATTGATTTCAATACTTTATAAAAAGTGCTACAATTATCCCATTTATGCCTAGTATGCCCTGTTTTGTTTAATGATTTGTTGGCAACCAAAGTTAGCTATGAATTTAGATACTTAATTATACCCTTGTCGCTACAGGCAAAACACTTGGACAAACAATTTTCCCATGCCTCTATTGAAGCAAAAATTTTACTGTAAAGGGTGTTGGCCATATACATATAAGATCGGAGTTACTTGGTCCTGCCCGGGACTGAAGGGTGGATGCATTAAGAGCTTCCCATCCCTGCTTCCAGAGCTTCTCATATGTCATCAAAGATGTATCCCGCCTGGTGTTGTTTTGATGAAATCTTATTGCCACCAATGCTGGTTGCTTCTGTTCGATCGCCAGCTTCAAACATTCGAATTGTTCACGATATTGGCAATACTGAATAAAGGGGAAAAAATTGCTCAAACCACTGTTGTGCAACACGAACCAAAAGAGTATTGGCTCTGTATACATTGCAAATTTTTTTGTTCGCTTTTGACGCATGTTTCCTTTCAGGTAGTAAAAATGTAAAATATGATGAATTTCTTCAGACCTCCACACTCGACTCACAATAATACACGACTGAATTGAGACAGTGCAATACTGTCCATAAAGTGTTTTTAGTATACAACACCTTATCTTATGATTGGATGTGACCAATAATTAACGAGCTTAATTTCTTATTCCCTATCTTAATTTATCCATTTTAATGTTGGGGTGGCTAAACAGTTCAGGGAAGTACGAACACATATACAAGTTTTATACCCGAAACTTTAATGAATAGTAATATCTGACTTGTATATATTTGACAATAAATGGCTCGTTTTCGTAGACTAACTCTGATCATTAGACAAAAAGTCAATCCAATGAAGAAAAAAAAACGAAGTTTTCTTCATATTTGTTGAAAAGATACACAGTAAATGGATAGATTTTCTAACCTTTCACATAGTTCATTAACTACCTTATTTAAAATATGTTCAAGAATGCAAGGTTAATAGCAGATCGAAATAGACAATACTAAATCCAACAAACAAACAAATACTCATTGTTGTTTAATGAAAAAACTATAAATTTTCATAAAATTGAAAGGTTTATCACTCTTTCATATTGTTAGTTTACAATATTATACCAACATAGTAATTTCGATGTTTCATAAAGAAAAAGTAACTATAAGGATCCCATTTAATAGACTGTTAATTCTCTGGAGCTCATGTTCTTTTCTTATAAATAAAAACATATTAACAAACCATCAACCAAATCTATAATGATCCTGAGACATTAATTTGTATAAATTGACAATGATTAATGCTCCATTTATTATTTCTCTTTTGCATATAAAATCTATCAATAGAAGTTAGAATGTATTAGTAGTTATAAAAAGACATTGAAATGCCCGTTGATCAAGATAGATACTTGAAGATTAGTTTAAATGTGTAAATATATTTAACAAATCATTTTATTTATTTATATATAAGTATGCATATTTGGAAATTTTAATCAAATCACGCCATAAATATAGCATACATTGAGAATGTTCTTTTAAATGGTCATAGGGAGTTGCACTCATTCTGTATAATTCAACCTTATAGTCTTACAATTACTCCATCTTATCTAGAAATTGTCATTGAATTCCAAATAGATTAAGTATATTTCCTTCTATGGAAGCGATCGGGCACAAACCTACGACATTGAGTTCAGGAGAGTAATCTACCCCGACGCTTTGTCCATTGAACTACGTAGTTCCAGGATCCTCACACGTTTTAAACAACAAGTTAAACAGGATGCAATAACATAAGTTCTTCTTTTATAATCCCTGGCAATCCGACTATAAAAGTAGTAACAAGAGTGGCGTAGTATTATTCTAAAGACCAAATTCTACAGTTTTTTTTTGGTTTGCCGTCAAAAATAGAGAATGCCAAAAAATGAGTTATCATAATTAGTTGCAAATAATTTTTTAGGGCAATTTAGCTCTTGAGTTTTAAGTAGTGTAGTTTATGCAAGTCTGTTAATATCTTCCATTTTTAACTTACAAAAAACAATTTCCTCAATTTATTTAAATAATTTGAAATTTGCAAGATTATTTGAAAGACAATAACTCCACTGATAATGATGCTTAAGAGCTAAAATGTGGATATTCAGGTTTGATACCATGCAAGAAATTAAATTAGGAAGATTTGTTCAAAGCGTGCATTTGAACCGGGTTTATTCTAAAAAAAAACTAATATTTTTAAGATCTTTGCAGGATTACCAATTATTTAATTGACTAATTATTCAAAAATTTTAAAATATTTATGTTATCTATTGTATTTTTAATCTTTTTGTATGAAATTGCAGTCCCTCTAAAACCTCTTATTGAAAAGTTATTGAAAGAAAAATAACAAAAATGTTTAAAACCGTATGAAATAAAATATCATTAGAAAACAAAACAAAAATGATTTAATAAATTTGTTTTAATGCCTTTGTTGCCTCTTTTGTTCCCACGTACTTTAAGAAAAAAATCAAACTCATACTGAAAAATATAATATTTAAAAAGTAAGAGAGCGAATCCAGAATCAATCAATTATATGAAATATAATTACTCATGTAACTTCTTTTTCAAAAATATACATCCATAAAAAGGATGTAAAATGGGTCGAAAAATCAAAATGTAATAAATCGATGATGAGGAGTATTGGACAACTTGTAGTACTATTAAAACCATTCAACGCCAAGTTTCAGGATAATTTATTGTATTTTGTAGGTTCCCTTATTTTATTTTTTTTAAATATTTTTCAAAAAATTACCAATAATACCCATAAATTATTTTTCTTTAAAACTATAATAATAATCAGATGGCTCAAGTTTCCTTTGGATGAGAAAAAGGATTTAGTTCACGCTATTTTTATATTTATGTATCGAGAGTGAAAAACAATATTCCTATTTTTCTAACATAATAGTTAATTATTAATCATCACCAATACTTGGAGTAATCTTGTGTTTAAAATAAAATAATCCCCAGAAAAATACATTTTTTCAGTATTCGTTAACATTTCCAACTCACTCTTTCAAGTTCATAATATACACAAATTATTTTAAACTTACTATAATTAATATTACTTTTATAACGTGGATACTGCATTGGGGAAAAAATACTTAGAAATCAAACGTACTTAATAACATGATATATAGTTTAACGAGTATAATAATTACGTCATTTTAATATTATATCCTGTTTTAACTATTCATTTCATTTAGCAATCACAGGAATTAATCCAAATACAAAATATACTTGTATATATAAAATATATCAAGAAGAGAAAATCCTTAATAAAAAAATCGTAACACCATGAGTTTGAGGTTTTAACAAGATATCAACTGTTATTCTTAAAGTAGGACATAATAGAAAACAAAACGAATCCTATAAATCTAAACAAGAAATAAAGAAACAACTAAGCATTAAGCATAACGGTCAATTAAATTCACTAAACCTCGATACAAAAATGTTTATTACACAGATAAATCCTTAACAAGGAATTATCCAAATAAATTTATTAAATTGTATATAATTAGATTTAAAGTATACTAAAAAGTATTGTCCTTAAAATGTAGATTCAAAGGAATCAGAAGTATTTTATAAGTTGTGGAGTTTAAAATGTCCCAGTATACTAATGGAGGGTTAATAACTTTACAAAACTTTTCCCAGTACAACATTTTCAAAATCGAATTACTCTAAAAGACACAAGTTATACAATTTGGCATTAATGATGTTTCATTTACCATTTTTTCGAACTTCCATTGCGGCGAGTGCAGAAAAGTTGTCATATGGTATGAAAGTTACCTACGCAAAACTGGATTGTCCTACAAAATTATATATTTAGGTCACACATCCCGATCAAATTTTGGAAAAAGGCAAAACTCTTTATTTCATTAATACAAATACTTGATAGACATTTCTAGTTATTTTACATAAAGTAATTGAAAAGTTGAAAAACAAACCACTCTATTTTACATGTTAAACAATTTGTAATAAATCACGAATGATATCTTAAAATACTATCCACTTTTTGAACAATAATAATATATTTTACATGTCGTTTAAAAATGCATTTTATTTTTTTTTACTTGAGAACCCATATTGTTTATTTTATGTAGAAATATATATAGCCAATAATGGATACGCCTTTGTTTATTGCATAAATAAAAATATGTATTATTTTTGCTTAAATGCTTATGTAAAAATATAGACAGTAGTTCGCCTTAATAACATTTATGTCTGCTTAAGTAAAATGAACAGCTAACATAGATATAATATTAAACTATTGTAATTAATATCCAACACTGCTTATTTATTTATTAAAATTTATTTTGTGTTAAATACATAGTTTTACAAATTAAATTTAGTTATAATATACATATTTTTTATGAAAATTATCCAAGGTTTTATTTACGTAATAAAACATTCAGACACCACATTAAACAAATTAAATCCATTATTGTTGGAACTTGTCTAATAAAAACAAATAAAAAGACTACTTTCCTTTCACAAATAAAATTTTTGGAGAAGTTTATGTATGTCAAGTGTCAAGGAGCATAATGTAAATTATGTCCCTTGTCTCTTGATTTAATTTAATTTCTGCGTGTTTAGGGATTTTAATAACGTTTTCATTTACAAATAAATGATTATTAGTTACTGAGTGTGTTTTTATCAAAAGGCTTGGACCATCAGTGATATCCTTTACCTTTTTTTTCGTCGGAATCTATTCTTGAGGATTCTGATTATCATAGAGGTTTCATTTTGTTTTTTATAATGACATGTTCTTCTTCCTGCTCACTCTTATGAGAGAGTGTATTCGCTCTCCCTTCCTTTGAGATATCTTCTATGGAGGACAACGGTACTGATCGTCCCCCAGATGATCTTTCTAAGAAATCGTATTCTCATGTCACTGCAAGAAGTGGTAACTATAATCATCAAATAATAAGAGTATGCATATGAGTGGGGACTTTAAATGAGAAACTTTTGTTCTTCTTATTGAGGACAAGGATGGAAATGTTTTTCGCCAAGACAGATAAAACATATTGATGTATATAATTTAGCTTTATTCTTTGAGTTTAAAGAACACGAACTTGCAGGAACTAACCCAAGATTTGGTTTTGGACAGGCTTGTTTTTATTCAATTTTCCCAAATGATGATAGAGACAGAATAGAAGATTTGAAGAGAGTGGAAAAATGATGTTGGAAAATGCTGATGTAGTGAAAGAAGAGGTGTCTTTAAAATTGAAAGTCATTGATAAGTTATCCGTTAATAGGAAAAAAAAACGTAGGCGTTACGTTGGTTAATACGTTAAAGAGTGTTGAAGAACTTAAAAATGTAGATTGGTTAAAACAATTCAGAGATATAATTAACCACCAACAGAAGAAGAATCCTGAGGATAAGAGAGCTGAGGAATTATTTACTCAATAAAAGAATATTTGGAGGGATAGTGATTATATAGTGTAAATGGTAGCTGATCCCTTTTCACTTCCCCAAATTATACAATTTCGAGGAACTCTAGTCATTTGGATGATGATGGTGGAGATAAAATTTTAACAATACAAAAACAAAGTAATGATGGAGTTGATGTAATTTATTCTGACGAGGATAATTGTATTAAAATTTCAACAATAACAAAACTGATTAGTAAAGGAGTTGAATTAATAGAGGTTTTACCGGATGCACAATTAGAGATCCAGAGTTCTAAAGATCGTAGCTCTAAGGATAAGACAACTTCTAACAGTGTCGGAGTAGAGGATAAGTCTGACGAACATGATCATCAAAATCATAATAACATAGTACCGGAGAGATCACTGAAACCACCCATCAATACCAAGAAAATTTTATTAAGTGGAACAAGATCCGAATCTGCAGGGAAAAGAGATCGTTCTACATCAGGTAATTCTCCAGAAGGAAAAATCATCTGTAAAAACGTTATTAATATTACTTCAAAATTAAAAATTTATCCAGAAAAAAAAAAATAGATTTTAGTAGTTCTATTCAGATGAAAATAAATGACTTGTTTACTAACACTATAAGGAATGATATTAAGAAAAAATATGAGCATTAGAAATTTGATTTCTTTAAATGTTCGAGGTGGCAAGGAGCGTAAGTCTCATCACGCCTTCATGAAGTGTTTAATGTGATATGTCTACAGGATGTAAAAATCACTTTCGCAACAACATGTAACTTTTCCTGCCCTCTGTGTCTCCCCAGGAATTTTAGAAGTTATTTTACCGGTTTAGATAAGAAAAAATAACATTAGTATCAAAAGTTTGAATGAATCTTTTGTCGTAAAGGAAGTTTCTCAGTCTAGTGATTGGTACAAAAATTTTGTTTCTAATTCTGATTACTGTTTCTCAGTTATAAATGCTTACGGCTCTTACGATAAATCGTTAACTTTCTTTCGGTAAAGTATTGATAGTCTAATAAATGATGACATTCCTTCACTACTTGTTGGCGACTCGAATGTTGATGTAGACAAGGAGGATGAATACTACCAAATAAGTGGATTTTAAATAAACTTATCTGGCAAGTTAACTTAGTAGATGGTCTGAAGGTCACATCTTCAGAGGAAGCAGTTTCCTGGAGGAGGGGGCTACATTTTTCAATAATTGGCCATGTTCTCGTCTCTCCATCATTTTTGTCAAGAATTAAGAATGCCAAGTATCGTCCGGAACCTAGTTCCGATCATAAAATAATTGAAATTGAAATCTACACCCTTTTGATAACTCGAAGTTTCAAAATACCGAAATGGATTCTTGAAGAAGAAGGGTTTCAAGGGACCATAAAAACTAGACTAGTCGACTCTTTTGATTCAAATGTTTCTGCCAAGCAAGGTACTGAAACGTTTAATAGGATCATTAAATTATCATGATGTAAATAAGTTAGAGATACAAGGGCTGCAGTAACGCAGTTTCAAAAACATGTGGATGATATTTTAAATAATGGGTCCCTTTTTTTAAGAAGCTACACATCAGACTTAGTTAATACTTATCGAATATTAGATGTTTTGGAAGATGATATGAAGAAAAAGGTGTTAAAAGAATATAGCCACACTCAGCGTATAAAAACGTTGAAGAGGAAAGAAAACATTACAGCATCATCAATTAGCAAAATTATACATATTGAAAAGACTTTATGTAAAACGGCGGACATCTTAAGTGCATTCCAGGATTCTTTCCAATCCTTAGTTGGTATTTGGGGTCCTAAAATTCCAGTTAGAAAAAAGGGAATATATACTCCAGTTTTCACATCTTTTAATAACAATGAATATATTTAGAAATTTTTCAATGGTAACAGAGCCTCAGGTCCCCATGGAGTGGGAGGTGTATTTTTTAAATCGTTTGGAGAAGAAATAACTCCCTTCCTATTAAAAGTGGACGGATCTATAGAAATTTTTTGGGAATTACCAAAGTCAGTCTCTAAAGGTCGAGTTGTATTAATACCAAAGAAGGGAGAAGGTTTGGATATCAGTCATTGGAGACCCATAACAGTGTTAAACGAATCATATAGGGTCCTTCACTTTTGTCAAAGAAGATAGGAAATGTACGTCTCAATTCCAAATTTTGCTGTCCTAAATTTGCTTCAACTCTTCCTCTAAAGACTGTGGAAAGAATTTTAACTCAGTCCTCCATTCCTTTCTATGATGCCTGGCATTATCTGGTATTCAATATTTCTTCGATTTGAATATTGATCCTTTTAATTTGAGTGACTACCTTCCCCAGTACTCGTTTGCCTACAAATGGAATTGGAATGCCCAAAGGCAAGAAAAGGCGACCGCAGAAACTAGGTCTGTCTGATTTACTTTAGTTAGTGCTAAGGCATATATAGTAAGATGCATCACTTCTGAGTATCCTATAAGCTTTCACCCTCTGAGGAAAATTTGTATTGCATCTGCAGCAAGATATGTAGTCTTTTCCTTAAGGATCCCCCATTACGAGGACAGAGAATGGAAATACACCACATACGATTTGTTCCACATTGGTCATGTAAGTTCTACTCAACCCTTAAGTGCTTAGTAATAAGATACCTGATGATGGGGACAAGAACGTTGAAGAGATAGTTGTCGTTTGTTTTTCTGTTTTAATTTTATCACTCTCTTATTTTATGTACTCATATTTTGTGGTTTTAATAATTATATAATTTTATATAGTCTGTAAAAAACATAAGATGTTAATATTGAAGGGTTGGATTTGATCTAGGGGTTAATTTTAAACTATAACTTTTGTTCATGATTAATTTTATGGCAACCTCTCATTATGTATTTTATTATTATTTTAATCTTTATATTATTTTATTAAATTGGAATAAAAGTCCAATAAAAAAAAAATATATATCAGTTATAGGAATGGTCTATATTGGTCTTTCTACAACTAACTACAATAGCTGAAATAATGTAGTTACTTAGTCCTTCCGTCTGTTCGACATAAAGTATTTCAAAAAGATAGGATACCTCAAGTTTAAAATAGTAGTTATGTGGCTAGAACTTATTGTTATGGATTATGACTATAATTCATTATTTTCCTTGTTTTCATGTTATTTAAACCTAGAAGAAAATAAAAATATAGCTAAGGGGTCAGATTAAAGGACTGAGGATATTAATGTTCTTGAAAAAATAGACATTATAAAAGTCTTTGTATAAAAACTATATTAAGATATTTATAAGGACTCTAGCAGACTGATACTCCGAACCACCAATTCCACAAGTGTAGCTAGTAGAGAGTGCCCTCTGGATCTTACAGCTTAAATTGTTAATATAACTTTTGTTATAGTATGCTTCAACTTAAAGTGGTTAATGCTCTTTGGTTTGACGACTAAGAGCCAATCTGTTTTTGTGGTTGAATTTGAGACTAGTTGAGTATTAGAATATCTATTGGTTCAATGAAAGGTCTTAAATGATGGAAATTGTACATATTTTGAAGGGAAGTCTCCTCTGATAATTTACATAGGTACAAATCTTATGTCCAAATGATTTTTGATTTATGTGCAAATAGACAGGAAATTACAGGAATCAGTTGTTTTTTTAAAGTTTATAAATATATTGTTCATTATTGTTTTCCTCCCCTCTTTTACGAATAAAAAAGAAGTGCCAAATATATTTTTTTATCAAATATATAAGCATACAGTCTAATATTTTATTGTCATACTTTGATCAATTGTAAGATTTTTCATATTTTTGGGATGAGTTGAGATACATATTAACGCTAACTATAGTTCAAAGCCTTTATTTGATCAATCACATGGCCCATTTAAATCTGAACATATTAAATTTAAAACTTCTACAAGATATAAATTATTAATAAACAATAGAATGTCAACAAGATTAATAATATAAATAAATGTGTGTCTGAACTCTTTTAATCATTAATGTGGCCCCTTAGTGGCAATGATGGCTTTTAGCGGCGGTAGAAGGTCTTGCACCCGCTGCAGATGAAGTTCTCTGTCGTGGCGTCCCAGTGGTGGTTGTTAGTGGCTTTGTGGGCTTCAGTATTTGGATGGCGAACACTGCAGGCCTTCTTCTCGACATGCACACAAAAGGTGTAGTCAAGGGGGTGGCATCAGGTCTGTAGGGGGATCATAAGTGTCAAAAAAGAATTAAAAGACTCATTCAATAGAGTCTTGCAACGGAGGATATGGGTGTATTTCATTAATGGTATCAAAAATGGCCTCTTCACCATCACAAGGCTTTTTGAAGGCACTTTTTGATAGCTCTCTAGAAAGTTTTGTGTAAAACCCTGATAATTCTTGCATGACCATCATGGACTTGGGGGGATTGGCCTGGATAGTTTTCTTTAACACTCATCTGTGTCCAGTTTTGCCTTTTAGAGAAACCCCTTTTTTTCTCCAAACTTTTCGTATTTGCTGACGGGATTGCCTGTGGTCCTGTAGATCACCAACTGCTTGAAATGTGCTCCTAGAAATTCGTCATTCACGTTCAATTGTCATTTTCTCTACTATAACGTAAGCTAGAGAGCTCCAATTGGTTTTTGATTTTAACTTTATGCTTTAATATATATAAATATCCATTAATATTAATCACTTAACCTTCATTCATTATTGAATAAGTAAGTATTCAGATTTTAATGGACAACCTGGTATATGGAGTAACCCTATTTATACATAAGAAGAATCACCCCTCATTGGAACAGGGACTTGAGCAAGTTAAGTAGATAATAAAGGACGACAGATAATAACTTAGTTTGTTGAACTTAGTTAATATGCCAAGTCTCGTAAAGACCCAAGCATTCAATATATCTATATTATTCATTTTAAATATATTGATTTTTTTTAGGGTGCTGCTCCATATATAGGAAATCTAAAACTTTAGATAATTTGTTGATCATAACCCTCCAACACTTCTTAATTGTTAATTTTTGTGTAGATCACTTTATCAATCTAAAAAAGCTGAAAGTTCAAGGATTTAGAGATTGCTCAACGCCCTTCAATTTGAAAAAATTAAGGAATTTAATTTTCGGAAAATGTCGTCTTCTACTCTTTTTATAATCATCCAAGTTCATTAATATATTTTTTATGACTTTTTTTTTTCGAAATATAAAATTAACTATAATTAAACGAGACCAATTATCTAGTTCCACAACTCCCATATATTATTTATATTACCCTCCTTAAGGAGGCTTATAGCAAGTAAATCTCTCATTAAAAAATTTTAGAGTTAGAGAAGCAGGTCAAGATCAACAAATAACGTTCCTTCATTGGATGTTATTTGTCAACAGTAGGTAAGTAGAGTATCATCAAAAATTATTATGTGGCTTGTGGTGTGCCTCAACCTGGGAAGGAATATAAGATTTTATACTAAGTAGATACGCAACGTTGGATTTCGGGTGGAATAATCCTCTTCGTGTACTTTGTGGCGAAAAGTATTCCCTGGAATTTGGAAATAATGTTCTATATTTTGAGAGACTCATCATATGAATGTGACGTAAACATTTGGCAAAAGTAAAAAACATAAAATGTTGTATCCGTCTCCTTCTTACAGAATGAACACTTTCTATCTTCCCTACTCGTTCTCGATTTATTTGTAAAGAGTAAGTAACCCAAGTTACTTCTGGTGAGAATCGCTAAAGATAATTTTCAATTTACAAATAGGTCAACTTTGTTATTGTCTCTTTCTAGGTCCAGTCTATTCAGTCTTCTCTGAACTAAAGTGGATGGGTGTTTTAAAGCATGGCCGTTGGAGAAGGTTTTTCTTATTATTTTACTAAAGACAGGTTCTAATGCAATATACATATGCCAAAAGTTGGAGTCCTTGAACGCTTTTTGTTCGCTTTTTGGATCTAGAGACAATGTATTGGACGATAGCAAACGTATTAATGGTTCAAAACGATACAATTTAAATGGAGCTGACCAACGTAAGTTATCTCTTGGTGTTTAAAATACTCATAACGACTTTTCAGACGAGTATTAAAGATAATGGGCTCATCCAGCCCCAAAAGTGGCAGCACGTAGTCCATAATTGATCTCCGAGATGGACACTTCTCTCTCCCGTACTGTTCACTTCTATTCACGGCTCTGGAGGCTTTCTTAATAAGACATTACTGCTTAAAAAGTATTTATTTATTCTTTTTTTTAATATAGTAATTAAAATGGAAAGATGGTTTAGGGAGAAATATTAAATAATGTATATATGTCCCATGTATAACGCACATTTTTTTCTCATTATTATGTTTCTGCACCCTGTATTTAAGGATGTTATTAGTAGTTTTTCTACAAGTTACATCTGAATTAAATCTTATGTTTCAACAACGTCACAGAAAGTTGGTTATGCTATCGATGATTTAATTAAAAATGTTGTTTTAAAAAAATTTAACTAATATAAATCTAAGATGATACTTAAGATATTTACACAAAAAATGATGATTGTATCAATTATTTTTGCAGAAAAACAGATTTTAAGACAATTATCCTTTTAGGTCCACGGAACTAATCGTCTTGTTATTTTTTAGGAAGAAATGTTGTGAGATTCAATAAAGATAGAAATATGAACTCTGTAGGTTCGTTGAACTTGAAGCAGCTCTTTGTAAGATGTGAACAATTCCATATTGCTAAATAGAGTATAGTCTGACTGGTTGGACAAATTGGTCAATTGCCTTAAATGTTTTTGTATAAAAGGTTGAAAAAGACAATGCAGACTTCTATTTGATTAGATCTAAATCGAGAGAGATGGTAAACTTCTCTACAGTGGGAGTTTCGTATGTTCTAGTGCGAATTTAAAATCTTGTAAATAGAAAACGTTAATTTGAAATCATTTTATATACAGGAATACATATACAGTTATAATTTCTTATGAGCTAAACACAAACTGATGGAGAATTACTCTTATGAGCCTCTGAAAGTGGGTAATAGAGAAAAACGTTCAGAATCACTGTAATAAAAAGTCCTTAAAACAATGTAAATATGTCTTGGAAATAATATATTTCTAAAAATATTGCCTCAATGCTACAAATATGTGGACATGAGTCTTAAAAAATGAAAAAAATCTCTATTGTACTATTTAGGTACATCTATTGTTTTATACATTGTATATGTCTTTTTTTTTTTGGGTTGATTAATTAAATGTTGAAAAGAAACTTCGTTTCTAGGTAGAAGAAGTAAAAATAAATAAATCGTTTTTTCTTATATGCCACTAATTCCCAAACTGGGTAACGTGGTGGATCCTCGTGGGCTTTGTGAAGTTGCAATGGTAATCCAAAAAAAATTTCAAAAGAATCGTCAAATGTGTTTGCAAAAACAACATGAAAAACATGCCTCAGCCACCAAATTCACTGGATCTGGCCCCCTTGTCAATTTTTCTTGTTTCTAAAACTGAAGAGACGTATGAAAGGACGCCGATTTGCAGCGATTGAAGGGATAAAAACTGTATCCCTGGAGGAGCTCAAAGCTCTACCAAAAATTGCTTATGATAAGTGCTTCGAGTATTGAGAAAAGCGTTGGCACAAGCGCATTGTATTTGAAGGGGGTCACTTTGAAGGGGGAAACATAAACAATGATGACTAAATAAATATTTTATAATATACTTTATTTCTTTGACAAAATTAAGCATTTTTGTTCATTTTCGGTCTGACAACTGTGGACCCCAACTGCAACAAAGCCTATGTTAATGCCAGCTGAACAGTTATTAAGTCCATATATGAGACTGGAAAAATTGACTGCCAGGTCGCCAAGTCTATCAGGTACCACGTGAATAGCATTCAGAAGGTTATTAGGCTATTCAAGGCCAATGGTGGCAAAATTGAATGTAAGAGGGGGCGAGGTCCTGAAGTAAAAAGGCACTCCAAGATTGAGGCTCTCTAAGGCTATAACAATAGGACCTGGAGCACTATCTTGGAGACATCCAAGATGAAGAAGGGGTTTGTGAAAGTCAAGGAGAGGATTGGGAAGGTACTGGTTGCAAACAGAGAACACATCAATTAGTGGTTTTTTTAAACATGTTTAGTTTTATGTTGATTGTTAAAAAATAAACCTTTCTTTTTAAAAGGAAGACTCTCCTGTTTTCAATGGGGGTCAATTTAAGATTGTTAACAAAAGAGCTAAAGCCTCTAAAACGGAAATTGAATTATTCCGGATCCTGTATATTGTATCTCTCAGCCTTTCATCCAAAAGAAAAGAACATTAAAATACTCTAAACTAACGGTAAATTACCCTAATTGTATCTCACGACATTTTTTGTCAAAAAAAAAAGGCCAAAATTCAGATGGCAGCTAGGCAATTCCTCTTCATAAGTATGTTCTTATCATTGAATAATTGTTGGGAATTGTTTGTAGTTGTTTAACAAGAGGTGATTCGAATTCAACCTATCAACATCGTCCATAAAGCAATAGCTTATAACAAAATACAATGTATGTATGTGTTTGTGTTATTGAAGTAACGCCATGTTATCTATCGAAATATAGATCCTTTTCTCTGACGTCATGGAAAGAAATAATTTTATGTGCATATACTCATTAAATTAAATAAATACATTTTCCAAAAAATCATGAAAGAATTTTTATCTAATTTAAAAAAAAAAAAAAAAAAAAAAAACTTAAGGCCTCATGAAAAGAATGATAAAAAAATGAGAAATCATCTGGTATTAGATGTACCCTAACGAATATAATTTTGATGCATCCTAATATACATAGGTACAAATATAAATATATTCCTCAGCAGCTTTAATAAACTTCACGTAGAAGACATAAATTTTAATTTTGGTATTATTTATTTCTTTTAAAAAATTATCCCTTTTATATGGTTCAGTATAAAAAGGGTATACTTCAAAATTTATAATAGCTTTATCAAATCGGGGAACTTATGACATTGAAATTCAAAATATGTAGGTACTATTTGCTTATATTAAACATAAGATTTTAGCATATTTGGTAATTAATATAAATATATACAAGTATCCCATATATTTAGAAGAGACTGGCGAGAGTTGCAACCATCAAATTTATGCATATCTCAATTATCTACAGGGTGGTATATATTTCAATTTTTTCTCCAAATTAATTAACAAAATCAACAAATATTTTTCTATTAAATGTAGGGTCCATAGTGAAGTGAATCACTGTAACCAAACACCTTTAACTTCAACCACACCCTCCAAATTGACCCTGAATTTTTGCACAGCCCTTCATGAGAAACTCCTTCTCCATGTTGGCCACTATCATGAGAATGGAAGGCCACAAGGAGTCAACATTATTATGTGTACGTTTACTGTATTCTATCTCCAAGACAACTTAGACATAGTAGTCCAGGGGTTCAGATACGGTGAGTTAAGAGCCCACATTTATTTTGCCAACACAAAAAACCTTATAAATGTTAGTTATTCCGGAATCAATCTTGTGCCAATTACACGATTTGGACAAACTGCACCGATTAAAAGTACTAACATTACATTGGATCTTTATCTATTGAGTTTTTGCATTCTTGGGAGTGCTCCCGGAACAGAGACACACAATAATGACCATCTGGAATTTGAATTCTGAGAACATCTCTAAGATTTTTGTAATACAATTTTGTCAGGTGAATCGGATAGACAAATTTTGGGTTACATTTTTGTGGGTTTGTTTCAAACCAACCAAAATAAACATTCAAAAACACCCTTTAAAAAATTAGATCATATATTATACATAAAGGACAAAAAATGCTATATGCGTTATGGCAATAGTTTACATGCCATTTTTTTTTATAAGTAATGCATAAATGCGTATTCATTTAAAAAGTTGTAAACAGGGCAAACTAAAAATAACATAGTATTGGTGTGGGGGTGTGACAGTATGTAGTTTGGGGGCACAATTTAAATAAATTAGAAGGCTAATCCCTTTTCATTTATTTTTCTTGGCCTCCAAATACAATTTTGAATTAAAATTTATATTAGAAAAGCAAATTCGGTCGGTTCTTGGGTTTGTTTGTTCATTTGTGTGTCTGATGAGGACTCATTTTTAACAACGACCTCATATAAAAAAGAATGAACATATATACATAGAATAACTAATTTGACATATGATGAGGTTTATCAACTAGTGTGTATAGGTAAATCACAGACAGTCAGTTTTTTAGAGACTAAAGTACTCCTGGTCTAATCACATCATATTAAAACAATATCAAGTATTTATTATTATTCTTTTATTCTTGAGGAGAGAATATTTAAGCATTGGGTATCTACGTGTGAGTGTTTGCATGAAAAAGAAGGGTAACACTAGGATTTGATGGAGAGTTATATTCTATGTTATTACAGAAAATTTTGTCCATTAATCAACACGTAATTACTATGGACAATGCCAGAATGTAGATTCAAGATGTTCCTGCCCTTTATAACCTCTGTCAGAAGATGGCATGAGGTACTCGTTTATAAGGAAAATGTCAAATTGGCCTTTCTCGGCCCTCCTGATGGTCCTAGTAACTACATAGAATTTTTGGGCTAGGTAATTCATAGATTTGGTTGAGCTTTCCTTGATCTACTTCTCTAAGCTCGACAGAAACTCACGATCCCTATTTAAATTGTGCCCTCCAATTCCACCTTTCCTGGATAAGTCTTTTATATGTTTCTTTTCTTTGGATATCTTGAAAACCAGCCTCTTGGAGAACTTCAAAATGTACATAATACTCACCATCTTAACTTTTGCATCTAGGGGATCTGAAATGAGTTGCCTTTTGGCTTTTTGCTTACTCATGATGACGAGATGACAAAAATTTTATTACAGTTTGTTTATGCATAAATGTATGGTTGAACCAGAATGTCAAAACTAAAGCACTAAAACTTCCTATATTAATACAAAAATATTACAATAATTAACTGTCTACGTTTTGCTGTCCGACACTGTTTTTATTGTATCATATTGCCACAAGATTGTTTTGTAAACAAACTAAACGCTAATGTTCAATTATAGATTTCTTTATTTTTACAATATTTGACTATTTTTCAGTAAGAGTTTTATTTTTCGGAATAAACAGAAAAAAAAAATACTAACCAGTGTAATATATGTACATACATAAGTAATCAGTATATACCTCACTCCATATAAGTTGAATTTGCAAACCTATGCTCTTTCAATTTTATTCATAAGCGAAAGAAAGGATGAATGTCGAAATAATAAAACGTATTTCCTTATATTTCAAATACTAAAATTCTTAGTCATATGATTTTTTTTTCTTAAATTACAAGTAGATCAAACGAAAAATATAATATAATAATAAAATATATACATATTTATTTTATGAATGTACCTACAATGGAAATTTAAATATCCATAATAACGGAAACGGATTCAAAACTCATATTTTGTAAGGATTGTTTTGTGGAGCTCAATATATTATTATTAATTCAGGGCTTAATACATATCTACAACGAGTCCACTATATGTGGACAATCAGGACAAAAAGCATAATTCCTCTAAATTAAGTCCGGACTAGATAAGACAAATTATCCTTAGGAGGCGGCATGAATTGCTTATTAAAATTGCAAAACTTCATTTTCTCAATGAAATCATTAAAATTTTATAAGCCAAACATATTTTTTGAATAGTGTTCTAAATTAAAAAAAACAAAGCCAATTCTTTTTGATTTTAATTTATAATAATCAGGTACAGCGCGGGTTTACTGTTCAGAAACATTTATTCCAATTAAATATTCTGAAAAAAATATAATTTTTACAGTTTGTCATCTTTCAAAAAACTCTGCTTGTCTTCATTAAATCTTCGCAATATTCAAAGAAAAGCATCCACACGTTTTTCAAATGACCTTAGTAATTATTTTTTAATTCCTTTCTTCTAGCGTTGATTTTCTTTTTAGCTCATATATTTAATTAAAAAAAAAGCACTGAACCATATACATATAACAACGAACAAGATTTTTTTAGATGAATTTACTCTATACTGGTCATCCAATTTTAATAAAAACCAATGCCAAATGAAAACTGAATAACAATAATAAAACTATTATTTTTGTGAATAACGGCCTCAACTCTACGTAAGAAACTAGAGTAGTGCTTGTTGACAAACTCCTTTGACAGATTCCGAAGTACCTAAGACATAAAGAAGTCCAAGGGCTTGAGGTTAGTGAGTTTAGAAGCCAAACACTGGGTTTGACAAAGTTAATCAAATTACTGTTGATTCAGAATCATCTTCAGACTATTCTTGCCACTTCCCTTAATTTTTCTATAAAAACACTCTGCAGACATACAAAAATAGACAGTTCGAGTTCTAAAGATCGTTTTCAGGCTTTTATGGGTTAAATCATTGAAAAATTCACCATCTCATCCCAATGGCAAAAAAAAGTTGATACTTTGTTGATTAGTGTAATTCACCAAAATATATTCATAAAATAAAGCGTAGTAGGATATGATGTCAAAAAAGAAGAATAGATACTTTTCCTTGCCTTGATTTTTGTTCAAGATTTTTCTTGTATTAACTCACTATTTATATATATACATATATAAGTAACGCTAAGAGAAAATTACATGATTTCCAGCTGCGATGTGGCTTTCATATATGGATTTATAATCTTAAATGATACTCCCAGAAAAACAATAACAAAGAAACAAATAATGTCTTATCAAATTATGAAGAAATCAGAATCAACTATTTATTGTACAAAGTACCATTAAGAGTTATTTAGGCGTTTCCCCATGAAAGGATCTACAACAGATATATAATGATGATGGTCGAATCATAATAATATATGAACAATATCAGTGATTTGTACTTATTAAGATATAATTATGGTTTTCTTTTTATATGTACTTTTTCAAATGAATGACACTACAAAGATAGACAAATTATCCAATAATATTTGGTTATTTTTAGTTAAAGAAAGATAATTTCTTTTTTCATGAATAATTATCTCTAATTTTGAATTTAAGCATATTTTTTTAAAAATACTTTGGTTTTCCGTAAAGATATAAACACTTTTTTTACTATCAACTCTTTATGTAATTATGCAACATTTAACTGACCTGGATTTATATTTACTTATGTTGTGTACAAGTTGCAACTTCTATATGAAAATTATACAAGTTGTAAAGAACAAATGAAATGGATAATTTTACAATACTTGGGATGAGGTTCATGTAAATTATTGGATATTCCATGGATGATCAATATATTAATGGTGTTATATTGGACTTTTTACTTACAAATTACATAAATATAAGTATTCTGAGATACATTATAAGATTTCAATGCCCAGAGTTATATTACTCATAACTACATCATAACCATGTAATTTTAATAGATCAAAATGATAGGATAGTATCAATATATAGAAAGTAATCAGACTAACTAATGTTGTAATTAAATAATTAATTTTAAAACAAAGAACTAGTAACTTAAACAGTTATCTTCTAAAAATTGGAACTTGTACAAACATTGCAAATTGTACACAACATACTCGTTATATATATATTTAATTTTATATATGATACACTGAGGTTTGACTATACACTCTCCTTATTAAATTTTTATTTTTTTAGATCAAATATTCACGCAGTTATAAAATATTAAACGCACACTAAATAACTAGGGGTCCTCTAACAGAAAAGTTGTGCCTTATTAGGATAGATATATATTTTTTACGACTAGCAAAATTTGATCATATAACTATAATAAAATGGCATAGAGGTGAAAATATTTCAGATGAATTGCTTGTGATGATTGAAAACATTACTTATTATAAAAATATATTTGCTTTGAAAATTTGTGGCAGTTTACCAATAAAAGATTAAAGACGGGAATATACAAGACGTTGGATAAGACCGTTGTTAAGTCCCATATTAAGGATAAAACTTCCCGGATATTTGTATATTCTAATACTGTCACTATCAAAATTCAGCATGCTACAATGAATAGTTAAAGCTGAAACAAACAGACTAACCACAAATGTACATCACAGTGTGTGTGTTGTTTTTTTCTTTCTTTCTTTTTTTAAGTATAAATTGGTGCAAAGGGACATGGAAGTATAAAGCGTGGTTTTGTATTTTGTATTCTATCTCGCCATACATACATAATAAATACAAACACCTTTACCACTTACTCAATAAATATAACACGTTGCATTGACAACTTAATCATATTAATGAAATGAGTTTGCTTCTATCATCCATATAAAGTTATTTGTTATAGCAAATTAAGATAAGGACACATACTCGTATGAATGATGGAAACAATAACTATGATTCTATCTTACTTTGTATTGTTGAATAATGTGTTCAGTAGTATTAGAATAACTTACATTTGAGGGAACTTATTCGAGAATGCGAGGACTTTAATTTGTTAACATGGAGTGTAATGAAATGTAACAAAGATTCTGAATGATCAGGAATTTGAGTCCCGTTAAAAAAATATAATTACTCACAGGTTTTTTCGTTTTAAATTAAGTATATCAAAATAGTTGTTTATATACTTAATATTGTTCTAAAATAAACCAATATCAACGATAAAGGTACTTTTGTCTTAAACTACTTTGATTCAGAACATTTTGCCTTAAAACCATTTAGTCTCAAGGATATTTTGCCTTAATATATTAATAAAAATATAAGCCTTATTACTGTTAATTTTTGGTCGAAATTGATTTTACGTTTCATTTTTTTATTTAAAGTATGTAATTTTTATAATTGTAAAAAACATTCATTGATTGTTTTCTTATGGAAAATGATGTAATTATGCCCTTAAATTTTAATGCATACATACTACTGAAATTTCACTATGTAATGAGTTCAAACTATAGAAAAAATACACATAGTAGTATAATAAGAAAAATATAAATTAACCAGTACGAAACCAATTCCAATAAACAACTGGTAATCAATTCATAGAAAAGGTGGGTTTTTCATGATAGTAAAGGCTCATGAATAAAAAAAACCAGCATAATATGAGTCAAGAACATATTTCCATCACTATTTATATTTAAAAAAACATACAAGCATTTAATGCGTTATATAATGCGTAATAAACATCAAATACTTAGATTAAAAAATTCAAAAAGAAAATCAATTTCAACCAACATAAAACAATAACAACGTCATTGGGAATTTTTATGCACTAGACTTCTGCTCCGCTTGGAAACAACATTGACCTTCCTTTGAACATACTCCAAGTTGCAAAATCAAAAAGATTAAGATCAAGTTCACAAGCTAGGCAAAAAGTCCATCATTTTTCTGGGCTATGAAAAAACGCTATTGCAATATTTCTGACTTCGAAAAAAAAATATCTACAAACAATAATCCAAATTCAATTACATTAAAGAAAATGGAATTCTAACTTTGGACGTCACAAAGAAAGCTAATAGAGTTTTAGAACTGATAACAATAAGCTTTTTATCTATAGATGTGTATCTTTTAAAGAAACTATACAACAAAGATGTTCTACCAATACTAATGTAGGCCTCACATGCCTAAAAAAATATAAAAATCATATTGGTGAAAAATAACTCTTATGAGTTTAAAGAGAAGAATAAATATAACAACTTATTTTAAGTCTTCATAGAATTATTATAAATGAGTTATAAAGAATGTTGATTCCTTATAATAAGAATTCTAATTACAAAACTAAACAAGCCACAATAAGTCTTTTAAAGCAAATGAGTGCAATGTTACTTAATTTGGTCCCAATATGATCTTTTAAATAAAATCTATTAATTTTTAAATCTTTTGCTAAATTAAGTTCAGTTCGAGACACTTCTACAAAGATGAATTAAAATAATTTGGTGCTAGAAATGTACAGTTATAATTACCATACTTAAAGACACTTAATTTTGAAAAAAAAAATCATTTAAGCTTACTTTCGTGTTAACAAGTCGCAACTATGTACATCTGAGCAAAAAGATAAGATATTTAAATATATTTTATGTATACATATATTTCGAAAGTTAATCGTTTCCTAGTCGAAAAACAAATTAACATAATCAATATTCCTTAAATTTAATAAAAATTTAAATGAATTAAGCAACTTTTTTCTCAAAGTATTAAAACTTTATTGTGAACTTTTTTTAAAGCTATTGTAGACTATGTACAACTTGCATAACCATATTAAAATTCTATCAAGACGATGTAGAATTGATAGAGAAAGATAAATAACTTTAATAAGTTTTTTGCATTCCCCCCTCCCCTACCTCCAAAAAAATATATTTATTTATACAAATTACATTTCCATTTATTTATTTACATAATATGTCTATTAAATGAATAAGTAATGGAAGCCATTAAGTTAGTAAAAGAGATTCATTGCAAAATATTTGTTAATCATTTTGTATAAACACTACTAAATTTAAAAACAAATATGACACTAATCAACATTTTTTTTCTTTGGAAGTCGATGGTGTATACCTGATTTCTTTTATCCTAAGAAAAATAACAATGACCTATTTAATTAGCAAATTAGTGCTTTTTTGGACTAAATGTTATATACTTCAAATAAAACTTGATAGCTTAACGGTAATAGTATGCCAAATTTTTATTATGCTAAACTACGTAATAGTTCATTATAGATCCAAAAAGATTTTATAACTATTTCAACTATGATATTTCAAGTTAAACTGCCTACTATACAACCTAACATTCAATCTTGAAACTACAATATAAACGTAATTATTAAATTAAATTAATGACATAGGTATTAGTGATGTATTGGGCTTTACAGAAACGAGATTTTCCATGCTCAAATTGATGTAAACAGGGGAAAAAATTATTTTTCAGGAAAACAAATATTGATCGTAGCATGAATTGGATCATTGACTTTCTATATCATAGATAAAATAATAAAAAAGTTTCATAAAATCAAAATGACAAGTGACAGCGTCCAGAAAAGTCTGATACATTACTAATAATGATGTTTTATGGTTTTTTGAAATATTGAAGGTTTAGTTTTAGGGTTGATATTTAATGTTATATAAAATAAGTGTGATTGTTTTCAAAAAATATGATGTCATATTTGAATAGAGAAACAGGTTTTCCTTCAGTTTTTTTAAAACATGAAATTGAATAAGTCTTCCAATTTTCATCGTTTTTTTGGAAATTGAATTTTGTATGGAAATTTATCCTTTTTCGATTATTTAGATAGTTCAAAGCAAAAAATAACACTATAGCATGTAGTTGCTGTAAAAAAAATGGAATTTATATATCTGTTTATGCTTCTGAAGGTAAAAGTAATAGGGAACACCTTATCTCAAAACAATGTCGAAATAGTGAAAACTTTGTTAACTCGTGTTACTGGACTTTTTAATATAACTTCTATTTTACATTACACAGAAGAAAAATATTTATTGATGAGTCAAAACAGTTAAAGTTATATAAATATAATATACAATTAATTATATTTAAGAGCGAATTATAGAAATACTTTAATTGAACTAAATGATTTATCACTTTTCGAGAGCAGTCCAATGAGAATTAAATCAAATATCAACCATTACACTCAAATAGTATTTAATATTTATGTCATTTAGATATTTTAAAAAACTGCAAAATAGTGATTTTCTAAAATATTTTTGTACCTCACAATGTCGGCTATATTGTCTTTTAACCATTCCTCAATCGTTAATCCAATAATATAAATACAAAGGGCTTTACATAAACTGATGCAAAGTCAATTATTTCCGACGGTGGGTCTATATGTGTTTCAAAGGAGCTGTAATAAACAACTAATCAACATTCAGAGCACCTATAAGTAGAACTGTAAATCCATGCAGCTTTATAGAGTGAGAGTTTCTTTTGTAATTATCAATCTTGTAATATTTTTTTTAATTGATGATGAGAGAATATTTAAGTATAAGCTTCTAAGTGTGAATTTGTTCATGAAAGATGACTTATGCTCTGAGTAACACTTAAGATGTGTTGGGGAGTTATAACTGTAACTGCGTGTAAGATTCAGAGCAAAAATAAAGATACACATATGAATAATTTGTGTTTCTTGTCTTTGTTTATTTCCTTCCTCGCCCTTTGTCATAGCTGATTTTAGCTGGTCTAATGAAACTCATGACAGCTAGGCTGCTCTTTTCTCAAGCATTCTTCAAAATGTCGGAGTTGCTAGTTTAATTTTTGATCACTTGTTTCACCCAAAATGCTAAGGATCTAAATGACAAGACTATTATAAATATCGAAAACTGAAAAAAAAATATTGTAAATATTTATATTTGTGAGGTAACACAAAATGAAATTGCAACCCCTCTTCTAAGAAAATAAATAAAAAAACCAACATTTGAAAGCATTGTTCAAAAGTATTTGACAGTTCAACCAAATAACATTTAGAGCATTATTATGGTGAGATAGAAAGTTAAAAATAGTAAATATGACTTTTTGATGCTTGAGACATATTTATTGTATTATATACAATGATTAGAAAGTCCCTTGAAAACCCTTTAACACTATATACAAATTATGTCTTCGAAATGTTTAAGGTTTATTTTTTATTTTTTATTTATTCCTTTAATATTTGTTTGTTCCCAGTATGACACATCAATTTAAATATATGTGTATATATATATATATGTATATCTGCTGTGGAGTATACTTTTAATAGATTAATTCTATTGGGTTCAGAAATGTGATAATTAAGTTGAAAGATAAGTATAAGAAAATTTTTTAAGGGTGTTTTCCTTTGTTAGAGAACTACTTAATTCTTTGACTTATACATATATTTTTCGTTATTTAAAAACTTTTTGTTTTAACAAAACCTATATCTCTTCTTATTAATTTTTGAACACACATCGAGCTATTTGGTACGGGGTTTTTTTTCTATCATTAATCCAAAAGATATTTTTTTTTTAGTTTTAATTATTTTATTTTAATTATCAAAGTTTTTATTGAAAGTTACGGCTTTCCTTTTTAAATTATTTTAATTGCTTTTATAGTCGTTTTTAGCTCTCTATGTTAATGTGTGGAGCAATAAGGGTTTTTTAGTATGATAAGAGGCCTTTTATATAAATATTTTTATATCTACACTTCTGATTTGGAAATGTTGAGACTTAATAGGGCTGAAATATGCATTTTCGTTCAACGTAATAACTCTAAAAATTTAGGCGTGGCCAATTCTCATTGAAAACTTAAAAATGGACAATTGTATCTACTTTTTTAATTATCTTTCAAACGCAACATGATATTCGTTATTTCATTTTATAAATTTTAATATGTGTAAAACATTTTTTCATAAAAAATTATCTTCGAGCGGAAACGGAAAAGGAGTTAATTTAAATTTTATAAATTTACTACTTAAAGAGGAATATTTAGTTTGAATAGTTAAATAATTAAATGAACAATATTAAATTATAAGAGTTTCATAAATTTTGAGATAATTTATTATTTGATTTTCTTTTTTTTTCTCTAAAATAAATGTACTTCATTTGAATTGATTCCGGATATATTTTTAATAAGGTTCAACAAAAAAATGAACAAAGACAGATTAGTTGCAAATGCAAGTTTTTATTGAAATACTTTATTAGAGTTAATTTATTTCTTTAGTTATTGTTCAGATAAAGTTGCACCAAAAATGGATAAGTAGATACTATAGATTTACAATTAATTCATTGGCCTTAAAAAACACATAAAAGTCAATTGACAAATAATACAAACTGCAATGCGAAGAATCGTTCCATATTTTTTTTTTTTTTTTTTTTTTTTCCATGATGATCTCTTTATATAACTCTGGGATTATTTCATATTAAACAATTAATATTTATAAATATAAATTAGTTATAACTGAAGAAATATGATACTCTTATATTAATTATACTCTTATTTTGAGGCATCCCTGTTGAAGGAATATGACAATCTTAATTTGAGGTATCCCTGTTGTCATCTGATAAGACAAAAGAAGGAGAACACGTGTTATTTAGATTGAGAAAAGAAGAGTCATCCAAGTTCAGTGATCATAGGATATTATAATATATTAATTAATAGTTTTAATTATACTTATGTTTAATTGTAAGGCTAATACATTTATTTAATAAGTTGTAAGCCTAATATATTTACTTAATAAATTGTAAAATAATATTTTATGATTATATTAGTAATAATCATATTGAAATATAAGACGTATTCAAAAGGATTCTTATTTAATAAACAATTCTTTTTTTTGAGATCCACTACTTAAGGATATTGTCTATTTTTGTGAAAATTATATTTTATTTTGTCTAAAAATTATTACAGATTTTTTGTGTGAATTATTTCACAAAATCAATTCGGAACGAATTGTAAATTATTTTACCTCTACATATAAATATGAACTTTTTGATCTACATGGAATATTATTTTTCTACTTTTAATTATCTGTCGTCTGGAGTACTTTACTTAATATTATGTAAAAAGAAAAATATAAATTGTTTGGAGTGACACCGCATTACTAAAAAGTCTAACTCGAATCGAGAGTGCTGTTCAAATGAAAATTGTGGATTCCAGGCAAATATCTAGTGAAAAATAAGATTTACATTTTAAATTTCAATTGGAAATGTTATTTTTTTAACCTTGATGTTGCATAGAATCAATTTTTTTGATTTCCTTCCATTTTTCAGTTTTATTAAGTTTTGAAATTAGTTTTTTAATAAGTTTACCTCTCGGCAGTAGCGTAGACATAGTAATTTATAAAAATATATTGTTTTCATCCTAAATATTTTACTGTTAACAATTTTTTAGGGACTGTTTCAAAGATATCTGAATTCTTTAAGGCAAGAGAGTCGAATAGGGTTGAAAAAAATACGAATATATGAACCTGACTTTCCAGATAGTATTTCTAAATATTACAAGGGTTTATGAAGAGTTGATCTTTTGTATTCATTAACAGCTTTCGAGAAAATCTCATTTTCAAGGGGTGCTGCACATTGTGTTTTATTGTATGGAACACCAACGTATGATTCGAATATTAACATATTTTTCATTCATCGAAACGTAGCAAAGGAACATTTCTACTAGTTATGCGCCTTTGAAATGACGGCTATTGGTCCCTAGGTTTCGGCAGTTAGACAGATCTAAATTCTTATTTTGACATGTGTCAACTATATTTAATTCATTGTTTGTATAGTTTCATTCCAAAACACACTTTTTTCGCTCGTAAAAATGTCTAATTTTGTGCCTACAAAATACCATGTTCGGATATCATTTGAACCAATAGAATAAAAACACTTCTCAAGCCCATCAAATGCTCGTGGAACCTTACAGTGGGCACAATCTAAGCAGAGCGCAGTACCTCAGGGGGTTTGAAAAATTCCAAAGTGATTATTTTGACGTGGGAAATGAAGAGCGTGGCCGGCCACCAAAAAAAGTTTGAAGACGCCGAATTAATATTAACAATAACGGTCAAACCGTTAATGGTGATCGCTACGTACAATAATTGGTCGATTTGGACGATTTTATACGCCAAAAACTCTCAAAATATAAGCCGGGTAACACAAGGTAATTTTCCTTGATGACAACACACCACTGCATCGCTCTATAGCCACCCACCAGCTCGTTGAATCGTACAACTGGGTACCTCTTGCTCATGTGGCTAACTCACCAGATCAGGTGCCTTCCGATTATCACTTGTTTGCATCGATGGGCCATGCACTCAATGATTTACGCTTCGATTCTCACCCTGAAGCCTAAAAATGTATTGATGGGTGGTTTGCAGCCAAGGACGAACCATTTTTTTGGAAAGGTATCCATAAATTGCCTGAGGGATGGGGAAAATGTGTGGCTAGCGAAGGTGCATACTTATTAAATTTGTAAACTTTTTTTCAAAATAAACGTTCAAAAATAATTTTAAAGTATCATTTTATAGGCGCGTACCTGGTACTATAATACAGAGGGTTCGAGCTGACAAGGAAGTCTCACTATACGTAATTCCATTTTGAATGTTCATGACCTTCAAAAATACGTTATTAGTGATGGGTAAATTTTGTTTTCTGCTTTTTCAAACTGCTAAGAAAAGCACCTTCCTCAATGAGCATTGCATTTAAACATATTATCTATGTAGAGATTTAGACGGTAATGTTGAAAAGATATGTGAAAATTTTAGATCTCTAGAAATCTTGGGATAAAAAATTGAGATATTCTTAATGTATATTTATTCAACAAAATAATTTACTGCGTAGTTTCAAATGCTGCCAGATCTTTGATGTTTCCAGATGCCTTTGGATCTGTAGGGAAATATAGTGTTGATGTTATTAGGTATTACTTCTCGATGTCTTCAAAATATTTGGACTCTTTAATATGGATTATGATATCTCACATAGCTTTTAAAAAGAAATAGTCTTACCATGGAGACTGTTGGTACTATTAATGATTGATTGCTTATCATATTTAATTCTTATTTGTTATTATTTCGGTTCTTGTTATATGCTTGTATGTGTCTTCAAAATTATTTATGTTGACGAATTTTATAGAGTTGTTTTTGATTTATAATATGTGTATAATTACTAGGTAGGTTTTTGAATAATAAGTATACACTAAAATGTATATTTACGTGATCCTTCTTTCTTCGTTTTTTGTTTGTTTGTGCTTATAAAATGAAAACCTCATTGAAACAATAACAGCTGTCTATGGAGAGATAATTATATCAATAACGGAGTGGTGGTCTATATTTAAGAAATCATTTGTACTTCTGCTGTTCAAGCTTGTCGATTCATAAAATGCATATCCGTCTCGTGAATAGTTTTTCAGTCATAGTGATATTCGGTTTCTATCTATTTTTTTTTTTTTTTTTTTTTTTTGGAAAAGCTTGATAATGGTATTCTTTTAATTAGATCTCCCTCTTAGTTAAGACGTTGCAAATGCTCAATATTTAAAGGAAAGGGGAAATTTGGGTATTTTTGATGCAATATTGACTGACATTTAGATTGTTCCTATATTAGAAATTATACTAGTAGTTATGATATTTTTTCGAGAAATTTTGTTAATGTAAATACAAAATTAACATATTTGAAAATGTTTATTTATTTTTTTAAGATTTAATCCAAAAATTTAATAACGAATATGTATCCAAGTAAAATAATTGTCCATACATCTAAGTGCTAATGATACTGCCGGTAGGCTAATTAAATAACTGGCTCCTCTCGGAATCCCAAGGATTTTTTTTTTTTTTTTTTTTTTTTAATATAATTATCATATTTGAGTTACATACATTTAATCTTTATCCCATGATTGTCTCCAGCTGTCCCAAACAATTACCTAATTTATTATTGGTTAAAAACCTTTATAGTATTTTTTGCTTTATTGATCAAATGGAGTTTCATCAATTTTGTAAAAGGATATTTTAAAACTACAACGAGTAAATTTACCTTCAATATACGTACATGTCTATTTACAAATAATATGCTAAATTTCTAATCTAAGAGTGACCAGGAATGGAACTTATACAAACTGATTTGTAAGGGAGTAATTTCGTCTGAAAAAGGTGTTGTCCACAAAGCTATGGATCTTTCTATTTACTTTTTCCTATGGTGCCCTACTTATAATTTTTTAAGTAACTCTCGGACCCTTTCATATTAAATAAGGAATATTTATATATATACATATTTATATTAGTCATAACAGAAAAAATCTTCCTGGAAGTTGTATTGAAAACTACTGCTTTAACATATCGATTATTTTGTGAAAATTATTTTAAAAATTATTTGCATTTATTCTATTACTGTAAGATCTAAAAAAATTTATTTACCTAATGCACATGTACCAATAGTATAATAGTATATATACAGGGTGAGGACTCAAAAATTAGAAAATCTTATAAGCCTTTTTCACTTCTACATTAATTCTCCCACTCCACTATGATCACGGCCTTCAGGGTATCAACCATGGGGAGAGAAGTTTTGTTTGTCTTGCCCTCCACTACACAACAAACAGCCGAGGACCATGATCTGAGCTTCATGTTTTGTCCTGACGGTTCCTTTGACCTAAGCTCTTGATTGAGCCAAGAAGCGATCATTTCGCCTGTTCAGAAAAACATCCAGTGGGAACATTTTCTTGCCGTAGATTGGAGAGATCGCACACCCTTGGCCGTTTTGCTTGTTTCTTGGACATTTTTGATAGTATAAAAAAAAACACACACACATCAAATTGTAGATTTTTGTCAGTTATTTCGAATGGTGCCAAGTATAAAACTAACAGACGTTTTGAACTGAGGCTGGAAGACTTGAAGATTATTCTAATTTTTGAGTCATATTACAATTAGTCAGTCCATTAATAACTTTAAACATCATAACCACATCTGAAGTTTCCAACTTCATAGGATATATCGACGCATACCATCTTAATAAAGCGTTTCTGTACACTTTCAAGAGCTCTGATTTCCTTTCTATACATTGGATTCCACAACTGCGAAGCGTAGTTTAAAATAGGCATAACATATGCTTCATAAAGCTTCTTCATCAGCTTCATATTTCTAGATTTAAAACTCTTTTTAATAAACCCAAGCGCTCTGTTTGCTTTTCTAACAATATTGTAAATGTGAATGCTGAATTTCATATTAGTAGATGTCAGCACTCCAAGATCCTTAAATACACCCATAATCTTCATCTCTCCAAAACCAACAGTTCCAACCCCGAAATATCATAAAGGAGCTCTTCTCAAGATTTACGGGAATTCTCCAACGGTCGTTCCACCTCAGAAATTCTCTGTGGCATGTTTAGCCTCCTCTTTTGAGTGGCTAACAGGCTTTGTGTTATCAACACAGATATAATATAGCATTCATATAATATTTTCTCAAAAAAGTTTCAAATATGAGATGGATAGTTGGTGTCGTTAAATACAAATTAAATCTTGATAATTGAATTAAGTAAATAAAAAATTTATTTATAATTGATATTGTACAAAGAATTATTGACAATTTTGAAGAGCAAAAATCTAAATCTTATTTCAGAGGCGCTGTAAAGTGAACTTAAATTAACCGAAGTTCATTTTCACAATGAAAAAATTAAAAATTGATAGAGTTTATAGCCATATTGTGGCCAAATTAATTCACATAACTAAAATGAAGCCTATAAACAGGTGTTAACATTATTGGGTAACCAAACTATTTCAAGAAATTTGAATATAAAGCCTATAATTTACCTAAACATATCTATTATTTTTTTAATTCTATGCTATGATGTCAAACAAATAAATTGAACATTATTTCTTGATTGTTTTGGTTCTAAATTAACACAAATATACGAAAGTTTCAATTTAATTGGATGGAAACAGTTTATTTTTTACAATAATTTATGACAGGTCATGGAGTTATTCACATAACCTTAATTTTTAATTTCCTCTACAAATTACAAAAAATATTGGAAATATTTATTTTTGTGAAAACAAAAATAAAAACCAATTTTTTCCCATGTTCAAATTAATGGAAATAATAAAATACAGTTTTTGAATAAAAAAGGATTGCTAAGCATAAAATTAAATAATAATTACAATTTTTGTCACATTACTCACCTTTTGGAATTTTTCCCCTTTGTGTGAGTTTCCTTCAAATATTTCACACAAGTGTTTCATTATTTCTACATTTTTTAGATATAAAAAAAATACTCATATTTTGTCATGGTTGCTATGACTTCTAATGTGATAATTTGTGAATATGTCATAAATATATACATGGAATGTGACAGGAACAAACATTATAAAAGTTATAATTGAATGCCGTACAGAGCCTTACTTTTTGCAACAAATTTCATTCAATTTTTAATTTGACCAGTACGATACGTTTTAACATAAAAGCAGGGCTGGGATAAACAGAAGAATTTCAAGAAAAATAAGATTTTTCTTTTTTACTAGCTATTTTACTTCATAACAAAGAATCATGTGAGTTCTTTAAGCCCATTATGCAAACCTTAAATCAACAAACCATTATTTATTGGTTTAGGATTATTATATAAAATAAATATCTGGCCTATCAACATATCAACAAGATAAAAGGATTTTTTTGAAAATAAGTTTGGATTATGATTGTTTTGTTCAAAAATATATAAATAAATTTTATTAGCCGAAGACTTTGAGCCTTTGTACAATGTTCCTCAAATAAAAATTAAGGTCTTACCATTCGTAGTTATTTTAATTAAGCCAATCTATTTACAAAATCTAACAACAAAATCTGGCACATCAGATTTCTGGATTTTTGGGTACATATGATGATTTAATTGCTCAATATTTTTTTGGTTTTTTAAAAATTATATTTATAAGTCTAACTTTGTTGCTAAAACAATAGAAAATTGGAAGCGTATTACATTTTCAGGAGTAAAACGCAGGGGATCTGTAGTGCAGATTTCTGTGATCAATTATGTGGAGCCAGTGGTGCTCCTCTGGATAAAAAAGGTCGCCAGGGTCTCAAATCAGGACTATACCCCTGACACACTTCTAAAACGGCTCAGGATTGGCTCCAAGAGCACTAATAAGACTTGTTGTCCAAGGATATTTTGCTTCTTAGCTCCCCCTACCTGAATAGAATGAATTACTTTGTCTGAAGGTACCTTGAGTAAAAGATCAACAAAGGTTATCATACCACCAAGAAGTCTCACATCTACTCTATTGCCTCGGAATTGACTAGTTTCAATTTTTTACGCACGATTCAGGAACCGAATTAAGGCCGTTATTGAAGCCATCGGAGGCTACATTGTGTAAGATAAATTATAATCGTTTATGACTTCTGCTCATTTTTGTTTTTTGAATAAAGATAAATAAATAAACATTTTCAATTTAATGATATACTATATATTTGTTTAATATTTTCTATTGAATATATTTCCAATATAGTTTAAAGAACATAACTTAATAAAGTTTTTTTCTTACTGATCAACTTTCACGAACACAATTATAAGATGCTTCTTTGTTGACATGTCAAACTTGTTATAAATTCTTAGAATTTCTTCGTATGAAGTTTGAGAGAATATTGCTAAGTTTTATATTTCAATTAATAGTTTTCTTGTTTTTTAATGAAGGATAAAAGACAACAATAATAAAAAACCATTATTTTATTATTGTTAATTTTCTTGTATAATTTCTCATTTAATTTTCTTCTACACTGTGTGTAGTACATTAAAACAAAAACAAGAAAATGTGAATTTTCCAATTTATTTTTATCATTTTATATACAGACGTATCAATATTTAATTGACTTACCTTGATCATCATTGGAGACGATTGGATGTTTCTTAACCTTTCTGTCGTCTAACGGGTCATAATGATCTGTTTTTAACTCTAAGAAAAAATATATCTTATTCATAATAGGTATCATAAAAGGAAATCCATTATTTTCCTAGTAGATGGCTTTAGTAATGTATATCTTGCATTGTATGAGTACGATCGAATTAAAGCAGATGGTGTTGGAAAGATAAGATTTCTTGATAAAAAAAAACTTTTTTGAAAGTTCTATAATTGTTGAGCGCACATACAAGATGGACACCAGCAAAAGAGAAAAAACGTATATTTTACAGTTTTTCTACAATACAAGGTAAACACGCAAGCAAGCTGGCTGAAAATATGAATTATATTTATGATCCTGATATTATAACAGCCCATCAGCTGCAATTTAAGTGTCGTAGATTACTTTTTGGTAATCTTTATATAAAAAACATGTAAGTGAAAGTGTCGAAAATGTAGATAAAATAATGGAAAATTTTGCGGTCGTCTGTCACGTAAGCACTGTTTTGATTGCCAAGGACATAAACATTAATGAAAAAAATCTATTATAAATAAGAGATGTTCTATACTTCATCCAATATTTCTTTGACTTAAAACAAAATGAACTGCAGCAATTACTCCTGGTTCAAACATAGTGTTATATAGCATGTTCGGAAATTCTTTCAACATTTTGTTTATTCTCCACTCCAAATATTGAATTGATAAATTCCAAAGGTTTTCAAGACATGCCCTTAGTTTAAAAACCCAGTGTATGGCTGGTTCGAGTACATTGAGTTGTTGATGTTTAGAAGCGTGCATATGTATAGTAATGATACATTATTTAATCTTAGGGATGTAAAAAGTTCACCGGTATTTTTCATATTATTCATAGAATAAATTCTATTATAACTTTGAGAAGAATATACTATTTCATGTGACTAAGATTGATATTAAATATTTTATATAATGATTTTACATGTAACATTAATAATTCGTTGTTTAATAAATTATATTACCCATAATTTATTGCAAACTTTAAATAGAAACGTTGTTTTGTGGGATATTGAGGGGTCAAATGTTCAGAATACATTTAATTTAATATTTATACATTTAATTTTTTGGCGAGTAATAAAAAGTAAGGACTTCACTAGGGTAAAACTTGTTGTTTGGTTAATATCAAGAATTGAGCCTGCCCACAGTTACAATATTCAATGTAGTACGTTTTGTTATTTTATTTATTTCGAAAAAAAAAAAACAGCTCCAAAAATGTTGATGCCCTAAGGAGAGTAATTCTCGGGCAATTGAACTAAATTCTAAAAATAATTTATCTGTAATTCCCGTTAATTATTAAACTACTGAAGGCAGTAGAGCAAAATTAAAAGGAGGCCTAGAATAATCCATTCATAGTATTTACGGTTTTGATAATCCGACTTTAATTTAAGAAAAGTTATATGTTCGGTACATTTTTGACCCACTTTCTAATAAGTAAAATGCTAAATACTTCAATATTTCACAAATTTGCAATTAGTTTTCATATACAAGAGCTGACTAAAATGATTTTTACAAAATAAATTTATTTTTATAAATATATAATTATGTATGAAAAATCTCAAGTGTTTGACAACTATTTAAATATAAATATTAAATCCTGCTGTATTTCTTTTATGGGAAATTCTAATTCCTCAAGCAAGAACCTTTTTCTAATAGTACGCATCTTATAACAATTATTTATAACAAACCATTCTGAATGTAGAGTTATATCGGTCCTTACTGAGGACTGAAAACTTCAATCTCGTCCAGTTCAGTCTCTCTCTGGTAAAGTTCAGTCCTGCATATCAGTTCCAAAACTGATAAAGGTTGCTTCTTGATCACGTTAATCAAGTTTTTTTAATCAGTTCTAGTAGTAGCAGTCTGAAGGTATGACGACCTTAACTACTGGTCCCAAGGACTAATAGCACCCCCATAAGACTTAACTGAACTGACACAACACTTGTCAAATACATTTAATTCATCAAAGTACATGTTTTTCCATCAACACTAGAACAAGCTGACAAGATTTTTACATGTCAATTATTTGTTTTTACATTTATGTTGTTACATCCTTTAAAAGTGATGTTTCATACAAATTTCTACAAAATCCATGAACGCTTATATTAATTATAAGTTAAAAATCATATCGGAAATAAATCAAGTCTTTAATATTAAATGAAAGCTGAAATCACATCAATTATTTCACAAAAATGAAACAATATAGGATATATAATGTATATACAGATTATTTCAGCTAACCCTGTCTTACTTTTTTTCAAATTTGAATAATATTTTTCTAGGTGATTTTCAACCCAAAATTTGTATGGAAGGCAGATTTAAAAACGTGAGGAAAAAAATATGCAGCTCTAATAAAAGAAGGTTCAATGAAAGTAACAGAGTTATATTTTACTTTATTTAACCTTCTTCTCAAAATATTTATTTATTACGTAATCTTGTAGATTTAAATCTGGAGAAAAAAGGTCCATTTTTTTATATTTGATGCGAATCATAGTTGAGTTTCCTTTCAATCCAAGATGGTCGCACAATTTTACTAGAATACAGATTAATTATTCGTGGTAGTATTTTTCTTGAACCAAAGTTTTTACCGGTAGGCTCCAAAACCTGATTAAATTAAGTCATTAAGTTGATTTTTGCATTCATATGGTAATAAACACAGGGAAGTTTCGCCCCATAGGAGGATACTGCATCTGAGACAATTACAAAAGAAGTTTTGACTCGTCTTGTCACTTGTCAAATTTATTTTTTTAGAAGCTTCAGTGACTAAATGACGACGTTTAGGCCTGTATATATTTATTTTTAGAGATCTTTATGGATTTGGCCATTCTTCATTTCCATTTTTCTGGAATGGAGGACATTGTAATACAGACAGTTTTTATCAGTTTCAAATTTCAAACCTACAAAATTATCTTTTTTTTCTTTGGTATGGGATTGAACTCCCGCTTTCTTGCTTCAATTAGACAATTGTATACAACCCAAGTCGAGTGATAAATCCTATTACACGCGTGTAATTTTAAAAGGCTTATTTGCTTTATTTTAAAGTTTAATTACAACTTATCTTTATTGGCAAATAATGATTGCTTCGGATAAACTAATCTAACTACTTATTATGCTAAAAGGTCAGGAATTTATCGAGCATTCATCCTAATTTACAGTTTTCGAAGAGATGATAATTCATTGTTGCCATAAGAATGTAGTTCTATTTTTGTAAGTGCTTATGGTTATAGGACCGTACTTAAACTCAACCTGTTTTGTTTGATAACGCAATGAAACAACATTTTCACTCAATATTCATAGATTTGTCATCAATTTTCTTGTCAAATATTTCATTTATAAGCTTTAAAAAAAGCTTACGTGAAAAGTTTCCAAATTAAATATTAATAAGTCGATTATATTAGTTACATTTAATCAATAAATACTTATAAAATACATATAATATCTGCTAGATTTTAAAATATTAATGACATTTTAGTCATATTATTGACTCATTTATTTTTAGTTTTGAAAAATTTTTAAACAATTTTTAAACATTTTATAAGAAAACAAATATTTAAATCAATGAAAATTCAACATTTTTTTATGGCTATTTTTTATTTATTTTAAATATTGAGTGGGAATGTTGTTGAATAGTGTTATTAAACAGGACAAAACATATATATCTCCTTACATCTGTCATTTGTCATATTTATCCTTGGGTCTGATAATAAATAAATAATTTAAAATATTTAATTAATTTCTATTAAAACATTTCTGGTTATTCAAAATACTACATGAAATAGTAGTTGTTGAACAAAAACAAACATGATCCTAAAAAATATTAAGTTATCTAATAAAAATGATTAGTTCTAAATTGACAAAATATTATCATACCAGACATTCATCGTTTAGGATAAATAAATTATTAGAAAGCCTACTTTAAAACTTTCATAATTAATTTTAGAGTATGATAATTACTCAAAATCTATTGAAATACCATTTCCAATAAACCAATAAAATTTACGGTATATATTAAATTATTTACTTAGATATAGATGACTTCTTTTTATTGGTTGACCAATTTGAATAATTAAATGAACACTTTTTTTTTGCTTAATAATGTATATAATTAATTAAGCACAGGTATCAGTGGAATCGATATTTTTGAGCTGATTCTGATACTTCAAAAGAGGTCGAGTCTTATTGATTCCGATACTGATGCATCAGTACACCCCTTAAAAAGATATATCATCAACATTTCGGTCTTTGTATAAGCAACAGGCGTACAGAGTTTAAAATCACTAAAAACGTATACATCATTTATTCCCAGACCAATGGTCAAAAATTTGCATTGATTCAATACATTCGTTCAAATATATATTTTTGTTACACGTTTTACAAAGTCTAACAGTGAGAGATACGCAAGAATATATCACAGATATCAAATGATAATGTATGCTCAATTTTCCATTTTATTGATTTGCACGAGTTAACTTCCCCTTAGTGAACATCAGTGAGTGCAGTGAGTTATTTGAATAAAAAAGAAATCCCAAAACAAAACGTATTTTATTACATGGACAATAGATGAACAGTTATAGAAAGGTTCTCATTAAAATATTTATTTTTATTTTTTGAGATATTCCATCATTTTTTACTCGTAAATATCAATTAAAATGCTTAAGTACTTGAATAATAAAAATATATTGATGCCTTTGGGTTTTTAACAAATATGTTTATAAATTTTTTTCTTATAGTAAAATATATAGATTTTTATTTTTCATAAATTTTTATGAAAATATTTATTATTTTACGCACTTAGGGATTTAAATTAGTAGCCAACATTGAGGTTGTGTGTATTAAATAAAAAATAGCAACAATATTACATTTTTATTAGCTACTGCTGTACGCCTCAATCCTCACAATAATAAAAAAAAATCATTCAAGAAATCAAAAAGACCTACAATTAATAAAATTCACTGAACCTCAATTAAAAACTGCTAAATATTTGAATAAGTCACAAACAAGGAATTATCAAAGCAAACATAGAATTTTATATATTCTGATATAATGATTTAGAAGCTTACTGAAAAGTTTTTAAGATAAAATATAGTTGCATAACAATAAGATGCATTTCTATAAACTTCTGGCTTAAAGTATAATTTTTATCTATAAATTAATTCCGAATGTTTGCGTGTGAGTCCTGGAATCACAGACAAATCAATCGTTGGAATTTCCTGAAATTTTTCATGTACGTTTTTATGGCTCAAGAACGGTTCTTGTAACATTTTTTTGGCCTTGAAGGCCATGGCGCCCTTAAAATAGTCTTGTTCTAAAAACGCATTTTTAGACAAACAAACGATTATTTTATATAAAACAAAAAAAAAAGACTATTTTAAAAGAGATTACAAGATTTAGAGAAGAGAAAAAACGAGAGATTTAGACAAAGGATTTTTTTACAATGATATGAAAGATCCATACCAAAACCAAAATGCAGCAATTATAATTCTTAAAATTTTTGTGGTCCTTACTTAATTTTAAATAATTTTAATTTCTTAATGTTCCGGGCATCGTTGGGTAAAGCTACTATAATAACTATTAAACGTACTAATCCCAGAAGTGGATAAACAAGGGATCTATCAAGGCTACTTTAGACTAATATTTAATTTATTTTATGAAATAAACTATGAACTTTATTATGACAAGGTGATTAAAATATAAAAAAATGTACCTAATATAACTTAATGCTGACTGATTGAACCCTGCCTTGACGGGTAATAATGTATGTTCAGAAAATATATTTACTTTTTGAGTTTCCTCCTTCCCTTTTCGAAAGCATTAAAATGAAGTGATTCTCAAACTTTATTCATTTGATGCACATTTCACTTTTATAAAATATATAAGGCACTCCATTGTAAAATAAAATTAAAAACAAAAATGAAATTACAAATGCACTATTTATTTAATTTACACAGTAATGGACAGAGCAATAAATTAAATGCTAATTATAATTGCACTTATAATTACGCATGAGTACTTATTTATGCAGTTTATACATTCATTGCTGGGAGGGAAAATATCCAATCTACCTTGTTCCACGCAGAAACACGCGAGTCTGAGCTAATATCTAAAGGCACTGGGTTTGTTGTCAGGGAAGAAAAGAAGGATTTCCTAATAATTATTTTATTAATAGGTAGATGTCAAAGGAGGTAGTTCTTTTAAGAGTCAACTCCTTACAGAAACACTGCATTATAAGATATATCTTCATTTTTATACAACTCTATACGTAAAAAAACTTTTTTATTATTAATGAAGCACACGCTCGATACTATAAACATAAGGACTGCAAGATTTCAATAGTGTCACTACAATCTTAACTATTCGATCACAAATGAATGTACAGAGTACATACAGACAGACTTTGCTTTATTAATATACATAACGATACTTGATAAAAAAATACTGCACTCCCTCCTGATATTTTGAGAAGCACTGATCTACAAAGGTTATCTGTATCTCAATTGAACACTACCCTTAAACATGATAAAATAACAGTAATTCAATCATACTTCAAAACGTGAATTGATCCAAATATACGGTTTTCTGCCTAAAACCAGTTCCGATTTCACAAAAACTTTACTCTGTGGTTGTTGAATACAATCGAAATAATTTTCACTATTACAAATCTAAATTTACTTTACTTATTATGTATAATTTAATTTTTGTATCATATTGTAAGGTAGGCATGTATTGAGTCGTAAAATGATCAATTCATGACCTCTTTTTTAAGGTACTTTTAGCAACAGTTTCCCAACGATTATCTAATATACTTCAAAAAATTCGTAGTGGTACTTTTTTTACTGAAATATATTAACATAAGTCTTAGTATCATTCAAATCTATTACATTGTGTTCACGTTGGTTCAATTTATTATGTAATTACCCATAAATAAATATGCAAAGAAACAATATTGAGTGCCACTTCCCATGAACTCTCACTAAAAGTGCCTAAAAACGATAAATTTATTTTACCTTGTTAAAAAAATAATCTCTCCCAAATTCTTTTTTTTTTACTAAATACAACCTTTATTTTGACGTTTTCAAATGTACTTTATTCTTATCAAGGTTTTTTTGTAATTTGGTACAAGGTAACAATTTGCTGATTACATTGTTTTTTTTATTATTGTGGCATGAGTATGTAAATTGGTTTTTATTTTATTTGGTAAATACTATGAAACTACACAAATAGAACACACAATACGTAGAACCATTGCAAAAATTCTTTTTTTTTGTACGAAAAAGTATGAATATATATTTTCTAAGACAATCGACTTTTTTAATATCATATAAATGATTATTACTTTCTTTATTATAGGTAATAGTAATGCATGTTTAATCCTTATGTATTTATATTTCATTGGTGATTACTTTGGTCAATGTACATATTATTTACTACTGAATCCGAGGAAATATCCGGATGGCATAAGTAAATATATTAAGTTTTTAGTATTTATTTTTATATTTTAAGAATAAATAGTAAATTGGAAGTCAGTTCATAGCAATAATATTCTCCATTCTTATTTTATAATTATCCCTAATTCTGAGAAGGTTCCTTTATAGAGATCACTGTTCCAGTTTTTAGTACCTCCGTAACTTGATAAATAATAAACGAATTTTTTTATATATTATGGAAAATAATATGTCAGGATGAGAAAGGGGATGAATATATTGTGTTTAACATTTTTTAAATATCGAACTTTTTTTATATGTTCCTTTAATTGATGAGATGGAGTTGCAGTGATGAAGGATAAGTAAAAATTATAGTACGATAATTACTCCATATGACCTAGAAATGTTTTGAACGTCCATATAAAGTAAGTATATTTCATTCTCTAGGAACCACCGAGTGTCAAATCTACGTACATTGAGTTCTACATACCAATTTATCCCCATTGTGTTGTCTATTGATCTACGTTCTTCCATCTAACAAATGTCAAACTTGAAATTTCAACAAAAAATGGTCTTTTCCACATTTAAAAAAAATTTAATGGCAACAATTATTTTTAGCTAAAAAACAAAAATAAAAACATGTTACTTACCACGGATAACGTTAAATATGTGTATTTCTAAGGAACTGCCATAGAAATTAGTGTATCTAAATACAAATTATGCATTATAAAACTATAAGTGTATCTATGATATGAAGGATCTATCACACAAGTATGGGAGAAAATGGAAAACAAAATGACATCGATAGACTTCCATGTATCTAAGATTCCATGCCCCATCAGACCAACAAAAAAAAATATTAATAAATAGAAAATGAAGAACGTTTTTTTTTATGAAACATTAATTGTAAAAAAATAAAATTCTGGATTTCCAGAGAATTGATAGTAGGTGTAAAACCCCCAAAGTCCTGGAAAACAAGGATCCTTGAAACTTTAGTATGGTTATAATATTTAAATATGTACAATTTATTTAATTTTGTTTAAAAATATTTTCAAATTTAACAATATTTGATCTTATAAATTGATATTTTTATCAGATGTACGTTAGGAAACTATATTTGAGTTTACTTCTATGAAGAAAAATTCCTATTGCTATATTCAATAAACTTGTTAGTAAAAAAGAAAAGAAAAAAAGGAAAAGGTATATATTTTTACTTCATTAAAATAATCAAAGAACAAATTTGATCTAAAAAAAGAAAACATTTGTAAAAACTTTCATTATCTGTCATTTTTCAATGCTTTAAAATTCATTCTTTATTAAAATTCATTCTCGGAGTGATTAATTCATATATTTCTACAATTTCCCCAAAAATAGTAATAAATCTGTTGTTTATAATAGAAGGAAGACTGTGACATATGAGATTAATCGGTTCCTAACAGAGCTCGTAAGACAAAGCAATAAATAACAAAATGTAATCATACAGAAACGTTATGTTACCAGTTATGGACCACATTTTATTTATAAAAACACAACTCGTACGTCAATCTAAGTTTTAGCTGAGAATCCAGCTTGTCTCTTTAAAAAACTTCGTATATGAAGCCTCACGTATCTCAAGGTATTAATGTGTAGGTATTTGCATACTGGTTGTTTGATATGATTTTAACACTTTAATTATGCTATAAATAACCATTTACAACAGATTGGAATGAGGTTGTAGAGAAAAATTGCAAATTATGAAGATTATTAATTATGAATTTGATTTCCACAACCATCAATTACAGTCTCCGAACAAATTCAGAAGGCAGTACATACTTTAATTATGTCCTGGGCATTCTCCCCCAATGGGACTCCACCAAGGATTTGAGACTGGTAATGTTGCTGTGGTGGACACAACAATATGCGTGGACTCAATATGCCACCATATTAAAAAGTCCTAAGGATTCAGATCATGCGACTAGAGAGGCCAAATGTGACAGAAATTCATGTTGTCTCTCATCCAAGATTATTGGTCTACGAATTCTACACTGATTTCAGAGGCTTTCTCCATCCTCCACAAGCTTTCTGACCTTGTACACTGTATTACAGTTAACCTTCAGGCTCTTAATATTGTTGGAGTTGTTATGGCCGAGGCAAACCAATGTAGCAATCCATCGGAATTTTAAAACCTCTTCAATCATTGTTGTATATATGGTAAAATACTTTGCCAATGCAAAGCAAAGTTATGTATATCGCTGACTTATAGCTACCTCTGACAGTTCACAGGGAAATTCGCAGTCCTTTTTTTATTTTTTTAAATGTAATATGATATTTTAATTAATTAATTTTTTTCACCATTTTCTTTAAAGAAAACCATTTATAGAAATATAAAATTATGGTCAGTTTAATGTTGTACATAATCTCAATTTGCATTTTAAAACTCGCCTTCATATTTTCAAATTTTGTATAATTTAATAAAACAAAATTATGGGTCTTTAAAGAATGAAAATATTGAAAATCAATTGTAAATAAGGAGTTATTTTCCTCTTCTAAAGGCCATATCTCTAAATATATTTATTTTAGTAAAAAAAAAAGGAGAGATGTACAGAAAAAAAATATATACATATTATTGGTTAAATTCATTTCTTTATCCATAAATAAATCAGAGTTATCCTAAATTCATTTCTGAAGATTTATACATTTTTAAATGTACAAATTGTTTTACTCTAAAAATAGTATAGTACAGGGTGGTTCAGAAATAATGTCCCATATAAATAATTAATCACATCCCATTTTTGTATTAATACATTTTTATAGGTTTAATATTGTTCTAAAATTGACCAATACTATCTCATTCCATGTTCTTGCCTTTTTTTTGTCTCCACAACTGCCATCAAGGAGTTCTTGCTGAGCCTGGAAGCTACAATGCCTCTCCTCCCAACAATACCCTATATTACAAAGGCAAAAGGGTTAAGATCATGGGAAGAAAGAGGTCAAAAGTTTTTGGATTTAAAGTGATTTAAATTCTATTTGCACGTTTGTTGTAAAATGTGTGCTGAGGCCCCTATCCTACTATCACAATATTTCTAACTTTGAATAACGAAGTTTTAACACATAATACTTTTAATATAATTACTTTAAAGGGGATGGAACTCTCATTCTAAGCCACTCTGTACATTTTTTTCCTTTTTAAAAACACTGTAAGTCTTCCCTTATTATTTAGAAATTTGTATTACAATTTCCTTTAGTTGAAATATCTTTTCAGTTCCTGTTAATTGTATGAAATGAATATAATATGTATTTATGCCTATGAAAAAAAACAACTTTTTTTACCTTATTTTTTTGAAAATAATATTCTTTTTCGCGGATAATAGCTTAGATTTCTGTAGTATTTACTTTAATTATACAAAGTCACAGGAATAATAATGATTATTAAAAAAATATTTTATTCCGCTTCGAAATAACCGTTAAGAGGAGGCACTATTGTAAAACTAACGAAAAAAAAATCAACTTATAGTAGTTATTTTTTTACAGTTCCCCCCTTTCTTCGTGGCTTTCTAAAAAAAAAAGGAAAAGTAACGACGGATGGAAGAGGTTCAGGCGCATTTGTTTTTGATATCGAACATAGAAGGTTATTAGGATTTTTTTGAATAAAGGTTCCTTTATTGTTAGTTAATTATTGAAAAAAAAATGTATAAAAATAATATATGTCCATTGACAACCCTGTTTTAATGAAACCAAATAGAATCACCTAGATTAAATACCATACATGAAAATAATGTTACTAAGGTTAGTAGAAACAATCCATTATTTCTCCAATAGATTAATTTAGTGATGTTTATCTTGTGTTGTATATGTATGAACAATTTACATTAGATGGTGTTAGAAAGATAAGATTTCCTACAAAAAAAAACTTCTTTCAATTTTAAATTGGATTATAAAATCTTAAATAGACATTAAAATAAACCAACCCTAGATATATTGTTTTTTTAGATTTCTGAATATTTGGGTTTTTTAAGTTGTTGTTTTTTTTTCTGCTTATGCATTGTATAAATTTTTGATGTACTTTTGTTACAAAAGAGGTATTTGTCTTTTGAAACTAATTTTAAACTACAATGTTAATTAAAATTTAATAAATATAATTGTTCAATTTTTTATATTGTATTTTTTTTTATTATCAATTGTAAAATAAAAATTTATAAAAATACCATTTTTTTATTGTACTACATACTACTTTTTTTTTAATCCAAGTACAACTATATTTAAAATTAATTTTTTTAATTATAATTCACGTATAATATGAAAGTAAGCTTGAATCTAAAACATGAGAAAAATACATAAAAAAAGAAATCACATCCATTACAAAATCTTTTTATAAATTCTCAAAATTGGGGTAAAATTTGCTACCAATGGCGTTCAATTGGATTTGAATTTGTATGAAATTTTGAGGTAGTATAATTTTTTTCTTTTTGATTACAGCCAATATTAATATATATAAAATCTTTAGAATTTAATAATATGTTCAAATTTAAATAAAAACACATCTAAAGTGATTCCAGACATTTGCTTAATGCTCACATTCAAATAAAAAACGACTAACCGTTTCCCTTGATGCCTTACTAAAGAAAAACTTATGTCTTGTTAGTCTTCCCATACACACTACCCAGAGATAAGGTGCTTGTAACTTTTTTTATATATTTAAATCATTAATGTTTAAGTGCATCAAAAATAAACACCAACATAGAGAAAATACGTCATATTATACAGTTTTTTTGCAAAAAGGGCAGAAAAAGGAGGCAGGTAGCTGAAAATTTGAATAGTGGTAATGGTCCTGATACTGTAAAAGTTATGGATAATCCTCAATTTTGATTTCGTCGGTTCTGTTCTGAATCTGAGTTAATCAAATAGGAAATCGTCGAGTCCAAGCATCATGTTAGCACTGGTTTTATTGTAAATGATAGAAACATTACAAAAAAAAAAGCGAAGTTTTCTTAAATTTATTAAACCAAAAGCGTGTATTAGGTTATTGCGGGTTTTTCTTTTATTTTTTGAATTAAGAATCCTTATCTATTTCTTTAATAATTCTTAATTCATTTTTTTTATTTTTACTTTGGCTCTTTTTTTTTACTGTGAGTACTGAGGCGTACAACAATATCTACAAGACTATAATATTGTAGCTATTTTATTATAAAATAAACTTAATCTTATCAAATGTTTTGGGTACAATGTTGATTCCTAAAATTAACATAAATTCACCGCAAACTTATGGATATTTTATATTTATGCACGTACTTTTAGCAATGTAGTTCATATTTACGACTGCAAAATAGATGACACAATCAAAAATTGATACAAAAATGAAATAACATAATTATTTTAATCTTTCAATTGTTGTTTATGTAATTAAATACTTTTCTTTGTTACAAGGTTGTTTAACCAGTTTATAAAAAGGATGTTCACTAATGGAGACTGAAATTGAGATTTTTGAGTTTTTGGCAGGGAAATTAAGATTTATTTTTATTCAAATTAATAAAAAACAAAATATGTCTAATAGGAAGGCCATTAGTATGAAATTCGTACTTTTTGGTTAAATTATGCATTTTTATTGCACACATGAACTTTTTCAGACAAAAAAAATTTCAAAGTAGTATTCAATAATATTATTATTGATAACATTTTAAAATTCAAATTAATAAAATGAAACTCCTTTACTAATCCCAGACATTTTGTATATGCTCAAATTCGAATAAAAAGGCCAAGTTGTTTCCATTGATGCTTTACTATCGTAGATAGTTTTCGCATACACGCTACTCAGAGACAATATGTTTTGTAATAATTTTATATATTAGTATTTAGTATTATTTCAGAGTGCGTCAAGGATGGACACCAGCAAAAAGAAATCACGCCATATTTTAAAGTTTTTCTTGAATGAAGGGGGAAAAGAAAACGATGCTTAATAGTTTTTATGGTCTTCATACTGTAATAGCCAACAAGCATAATTTTGGTTTAATCTATTTTGTTCTGTTAATTTTGGCAAGGAAATGGATAAAATAATTTTATACAAAATGCATAAGTTCCCTAATCAAGAATAACAAAACTCAAGTATTAAATATTATACGTATTCCGTTATACACATAAAAAGAAAATAATTCAAAAACTTTTTTAACTAAAATACTTCCATTCTTCGACTGGGTTCATAGAGGCCTTCTGAAAAATTGAAGATGGGGGGCTGTTTTATTAATGAAAGAGCTTTAATACTTGGATTAGAATGGAACAAAAATGGAGTTTTTGGCAAAAATTGGTCCAAATTCACTGGACACTTTTTGATGAAAATGCATGATCGGAGACATTTGAACCTCCGAAAACTTATTGAGCTTTTGAATACCTAGGTAGTTCCTTTAGTTTTATATAAGTTGGCCTCAAATCCAAAATTAGTGGAATTAATTTTAAACGAAAAAAGTCTTGGTTAGAAAAAATTTTCACCTTATATATATCCCTGCACTCAAACAACCGAAGAAGTATATAGGTGGATGCCTAGTTTTGTTGGAAAAATTCTTAACAAAAATGTATAAAAATATATTCATGGATCCCACAAAAAGTGAAGATACTAAATGGAAAGAATATATCTCATCAAAAGAAGGTCTTGCTTGGATTTGGTTTGGTACAAATTTATCAAACAATCTTATTTGTAATATATCAGAAAAATTACCTATAGCGGAAAGAATTCTGTGAAGAGGTTATCCAGTGCATGACTCGAGTTCCACAGTGGATATCATCCCCCAAAATTATAAAAATAATTACTTCTTGAAGCAACAAAAAGATGCTGCAGTTTTGAAGTGGGAAGCAGACGAGAAAAATATTATCTGTGTCCATGACGCTTTCTCAGACGATAATTTCTCAAAGGGGAAGTTACTATAGCCGTTAATGAGAAGCTCAAAGTAGAACCAAATCCTTGCACCTTAGCCAGTGAAACTTAAATATAGAGAAATTACATTAGACGAACCAATAAAGGTGGCCAGAGAATACAAAAGATTACTAAAAATCCCACGAATCTTGATCAAAAGAATACTAAGATCCACATGACGAATCTTGGACGGTCGTAAATTTACAGCTCAATTACAGATCTCGACAAGATGTATCTCCTTCTATGAACTGTGTAAAGACTGTGGGAAAATATATATCTCGGTCATCCACCCATCTGCTGAGTGCCCCGGTCTGGAAATACTTGGACTATCTGTATCTTTAAATATGAAGGGTTTCATAAATACAAAGTCAAGTTATCTATCGGCCAATCTTCTGTTTGGATTATCCGTGAGAAGAAATTCGACTCCAAAAACTAAGGCACTGTGTTATGGACTTTTAAATTCCAAGGCATATATTGACAAAAAACTCACATTGGGAATTTTTATTACTGTAATTTTGATCATAACTTTTAACACATTTTTAGTATTTGTGTCCATTCTTTCACTATTTTTGTTAATTCTCTTCATCTTATAATGTACCTCCAATATTGTTAAATGAACACATTATTTTTTTATAAATTTTTTTCATTCAGTCATAAAAAAAGAAAAAGAACGGATGAATCCCTGGAGGTCTAATTTTAAACTATAATGTTTATTTATTTTATGATAATGCAATTCCTCTATGTATTTTATTTAATTATTAATTGTAGTAAAAATGTAATGGTTCATAAAAAAGGACCACAAACAAAAAGTTTTCTGACTATAATTAGACCACCAATATATTATCAATGTGATGGAATTAAAATATTTATGTCCTATTATTTTTTATATACAGATAAGTACAGAGAAAATTGTTAGGTTCATCCTTTTTCATATAAGAATAAAATAAAGAAATGTTATCGTTCATGCTTATTAAATTAATCAAAATTACTATATTTTTATGTAGGTTTCTCATTAATTGCTCATCTATAAATCAACAATTCTGATGAACTACTCAAAAACTAAGCTAGATGGTCGAAACGCAGGTTTTTATGTATCTTTGGGAAGATTTTAGATCATGTAAGACATAAAAAAGAATATCATATATGACACAGTAAGCTGTCAAATTAGGCCCTCAACATATTAAGTCTAAATCAAACGTTTTGACATCAATATCTGATCTTATTCAAATCCTGTGTTATTACTCTGTTAAATGAGTTACTAATATAATATTATGAATTTTTTATTAGGGGTTGTACTTTTCTTTAAATACAAAAAAACTTTTTACGTCCTAAGCCAATAGTACTCAATAAGTTTAATAAATTTGGAATTACGAGAAATTTAATTTAATAAAATATCCCCTAGGATCAAATAAAATATCTATTTAATATAATAATACATCAATAACGGTTAGGGATGGAAATATTGTCTTAACTACGGTGAAAGTAAATTATTGGTAAGAGCAAAATATGAATGCTTTTATTAATTATTCAGTCCTATTCTGAAAATTCTAACGTATTAGCGAGCTAATACGTACAGTTATAAATAAATAGTATGACCTAATGAGACTAAAAAGGAAAGAGGAGACACGATTTTTGAAATAAAAAGTAAACAAAAACTATGTAAATGAATTATGTTAAAGATTCACGTAACCTCGACCTAAAAATCCAAAATATAAATACCCTTCCTTGATGATTTTGTTTTAAAACATTTTTTATAATTTTTTAGAGCATACTTATGATTCAGATAATATGTAATATTGTTTTAATACATAGTTTAGATTTCTGGTTTATTCTTAAAAAATATACATTACCTTGTACGAAACGTTGACTTCTCTATATTTAATGCATATTAGCCAATATTATCATCCCTAATAATAATTCATTGACTGTCTATATTTATAAAAATAATATTATCTAATTACATAATTTTGATACACATTGGAGTCTAAAATATAAAGTTAGAGATATATTTTATAAATCAGGAATAAAGAGTAGGTGATTAAAATCCCCAACATCGACTCCGACTCAGATATATATTAAATTTTACCGACTCCGACTAAGCACGCAATTTTTTAATCATATATTTTATAGCCTATATAAGTACTATTGTATAGTTTCAGTCTAGCGACTATAAATATAATTTATAGTTATAGTTAGTTATTAGTTACATTTAGTAGATAATTGTGCAAGGTATATAGAAAATATTAGGGAAATAAGATATTTGAAAAAAATATGAAATGGATCAATATCTATCTATTGGTAATATATTCATAAGTTTCGGAGCATAAATTATGCACTCATAATCAAGGAACAACAGTACAAACAACGTCTTACTGCAACTTTACTCTTTTACTTGATAAAATTGAAAATTTACAAGACTAAGTAATGAGCTAGAATGGTTAGTGGCTATGCTCTAACCAGCATAATAATTTAGACTTTTAAAATGTTGAAGAGTTGTGATTGTATAGACAAAGGGTCACCAAACTACCCACTGCAGGACAGATCCGGTCTGACGACTGTACTTGAATTTAATAGATAAAACGTATGGAACACGACACTTAATGATAAAATTTAAATTTTGGTATTATGTTTAGAATACTAGACGATCTTAATAACTATTTGCCTTCAATTAATAAATTGTGTTCTGTATTTTTGTGTATTATCTTATAAATAGCTAAAGTATACCATTATCCTGTTCCATAAATTTTGAAAATATAAATTCAGATTACATGTAGTATCTACAGGTGCAACATCAATTTCCTCCGTCTTTATTAGGGTAGCCCAAAATTAAGCATATTTCCTATTCTTTCGTATTCAAATCTATTTATCTTTTAAGTATTGCATCTTAAATGAAGAATGGGGAGTATAGTATTTCTATGTTGAAAATAGAAGCTGAATTTTGGCCAGACAAAAAAACATTATTCAGGTAGATTCTTAGCCATACCAAACCACAACTCAAGATCAGAAAGGATTTTGGATTGGTTAAAGTAAGTTCCATAGCACACACTCTCATAATAACATACCTGCAGTTAGTGGCCTGTTTGGCGATGATCACATTAAGATCCCACTCTAAATTATTTTATGGAAACAATAAATTAGGCTACCTTCAAAAAAAATCTGGCCAAATAAAATTTGCAGCCTGGCAGGGGCGCCTTTTTGAAGTACAAGCCAAAGCGCTAATTTTTTTTTTCCAACATGTTTATACTCAAATGAAAGTTTTGTATGTGTTGAGTATTTTGACATAAAGAAAGTAAAAATCATATCTTTATATAAGGAGTTATCGTCTTATAAAGTATAAGATGGGCATAGTTTTTTCGACATTTCCCAGAACTTTGAGCGCCCCTTAAATGGCCCCCGTGAGTCCCAGCTATCTGAAATTTCACACAAGCAGATATCTTTAAAACGTTTATTAAGTGTACTAAAAATCATCAAAATTGGTGATGGTCATGCCGTGAGGGTGAGTACAGTTGACATGGAATTAATTTTTTTTTTACAAAAAGAAACTTTCAAAGCTGAAATATTAAATACAAAGATAAGATTATGAAAAATCAATAATTATGTACTTAAGCTATTTCGAGTAATTGACATTAACCGGGGTCGAATTAACCAATTTAAATGGGGGCAAGGAGTATCACAATAATAACGTCATATATCGTTGAAGAAATAATAAGAAATTATGCAACTTTTCAATGTTGTTATCTTTCAAATTGCGAAGGAATAATTTCCTCCTGTTTCTGTGCTTATGGCGAGGGGCGAGTACTACTAGTCGCCTGTATGGAAGAGCTTGCTATCTTGTACTCTATTGTAATGTTCCTACCATTTTTGAGTATCTATTTACAATTGGTACATCTGTTTTGTATGATTAACAAAAAGTATATTTATCTCTTCATTCCAATCCCTTTGTTAGTGAACTATTTCTTAATTTGAGATTATATTTACATAATTCATTTTTTTTCCTTATATTTATTTTAAATTATTTTTAACAAAATAATTATCAAAAGACTTGATAGATTCATAGTTACCTTGAATGAAAATTGCGAACTTTTTATACATAGACGGGCCATAAGGATGTTACAACGCTCCCCTGAATTTAAACAAAGAAACTTTTTTTACATTTTTCAAATATGTTATTATAATTAATATTACATTTATTGTAGAAATAGGAGAAAATAAAAAAAAAAAAAAATTATTTCACTTATTATTGAAATGGAGCATATGTGTATCATTTTGTGAATAGATGATAAACACAATCCCTTTAAATGGTACATATAAAACAACGAACCAATTACTAGCTCAGGCTAAAAAAGTTAAATGTTATTACCTATTATTATATATTTTTCATCCATAACTTGCCTAGAAGTGGACTAAATAAACTAATTATTTGAGTGAAAAACATCTGAGCTCTACCACGATTACTTGCAATGCAAACAATGATCCAGTACTCTATGTAAGTGGGTTTTTTTTAAAGTGATTTAGTGATACAAAACATATTGAATAGTACCCTACTACTCCACTTGTAAAACTTTCATAAAACATGTTATTTCTACTTTCGGGATTTGTTTGAAATTGATTATATGTATTTCTTCCAATGGCCATTTTAGAGTTAAAAGTAATGACATACAATGTGAGAGGATATGTTTAAGACTTTTGGGTCGAATTATTAAACTGTTACTGGATTTTCTAGTACAGAGCCGTTGAGCAAATTCTTTTATTTGTAAACAATAAAATGAAATTCTAAAATTTTTAGAGGACTTTTCATATTAATATTTTTTCTAAATATTTTTTCTTATTTATCAATTACGCCTACCTGTCTACTTAATTAAATCATTAGAATCCAGGGTAAATACCATTACATTTATATAAAAAGTTCAAATGAGTTGAATTAATGTTGCATTATATAGTGATAAAAATGTTTTTAGAATGTATACAGGGTGCTCAAGCAATCCATGCTGCAAAAATGTTTTATTTAAAAATACAATTTTATTTCTATCCAATTTCAAAAATAAAACCAGATTCTGAAAGCTTGATAGATTTTGGTCTATTTAATTTAATCAAATAACCTCCAGACTCAACTTAAGTTTCTGTACGAGGCTGGAAGTGCAAGCAACCCTTTGTCCCTTGGCAAATCCTGGAATTCTTTCTTGATCCAACTGTTAAGTTTGTCTTTGGTATTGTAGAGTCTTTGGTTGGTTTGTCGTTCGATCCCGCCCGCAACAAATAGAATATATCAGATTCAGATCCGGCGAGTTTGGAAGGCAAAAGTCCGGCGAAACGAAGTATAAAAGAATAAAAGGAAACCAAGTCCTTTAGAAGCTTAAAATTTCCTCCTAACGTTACGAGCAAACGTCTTACTGAGTCCAAGAGTTTGAAGAATTGTTATGTGGTCTCTCCCAATGCAAACTCCAAGGAGGGATCCATCCCTTTTCCCAATACTGGAGAGAATGAATTCGTCAATTGATTACATATTTTTTTCTAACTTGTAGAGGTTTGAAAAACTATCTAATCTATCAATCTGGGATTGTAGAGTAATAGAAATGCTTTCATTTTAAAGACAAAATTCTAAAGTTTCCTTAAAAATACTGTCAATTGCTTTCAAGGATTGGAATAGTGAGGAACATGCGTTTGACGTCGAAAAAAAATATTGCTAAAAAGGGTATGACTTAATATTTTATAAAATTAAAATTATTGCAATTTAGTTTCAATGTTTTTTACGTTCAATTTATGAAAACCAGCTTAATTTTTCTCTTTTTAATTTACAAAACTCTTTTTTCTTGTCATTTTCATAGTTTGAAATTTCCATAATTATTTGAAGACGAATAACTCCACAAATAAATATATGACTGAATTAACCACATTTATTCAGGAAACCTTCAAAAATTTTATACATTTGTGCATAACTAATTACCTAATCCACTTAATTCTGGAATGTTTCAAATAAAATAACTGGCCATTTAAAACCTCTGAATAAAAAGTTATTTAAATAGAAACAAAGAAATGTTAGGATCTTCATTTATTAAAGAATAAAATTTGGTCTATTCAACAATTGTGGACGTCACCTATATGATAGGATTTTAAAAACTAAATAAAAACAATCGTTCAATATGTACTATTATACAGTGGTACATTACAATCTGAATTTGGAACTTTATCAAAGTATAGTTTATTAATTAACAATATAATTTCAACAAAATTAATAAAATAAATAGATGTATGCCTCATCTTTTTTCATCATTAATGTAGGCAATTATAGCTTCCAGACGGCGGCAGAAGCACTGGCACCCGCAGCAGATGTAGTCATTTGTTATGGATTTTCAGGACTGACTAACAGTGGCTTTGAGAGCTTCAGAATTTGGATGACAGACTCTAAAGGCCTACCCCAAACATGCACTCAAAAGGTTTGTTTTGTTTTGGAAATAATTGTTTACCTTTAATTTATCGAAATATGAATTAATTTCAATCACTCCACCTTCATTAATTATTGAATTATTTAGTGTTTAGATTTCAATTGACCATTCGGTGTTATGAAACTTTTCTGTTTCAAAATATTTATTTTATTGCTTTTTAGAAAAAGGAAAAATGTTGTCACAAACTGTAAGTTCCAACTACTAACTTAGTAATATTTAGTCCAAATAAAGTGTTATATATTGGTAAAGTATCCATTTTATTTTAGGGATGAATAAACACTCCCAAGAAAGTACTTTAGGTAGGACTTGTTTTAAAATAAGTAATGGAAGTTTAATTAGAATATACCACCAGTGAAATAAAATTTGTTTCTTGGATTAAGATAAATTGTTCTGGATTGCTTATTATTCAATAATGATGAAAATGATTTTTATAACCTAAATAGGGCAGTATTTGATTTACTATCAAGAAGTCTCGATAGCATAATAAATATGCCAAACAATAATTAAAGAAATAAACCTTAAGAAACTTTTGAAATATTATTTTTAAAGTACTCTTCTTTTTTCTTTTTTTTTTTCTTTCAAGTCAAAAAACAAAACTAACTCATCCATATTTTGTGGAAATAGTTTTTTAAAAATTACTCCATTTGCCACAAAATCAGAAAATTTCGTATTATAGATGTTTGTTTTTTTTTGTTCCTGGATGTAAAAAACACACACTATATAAATATGAAGTTTAATCCACTAAATTAACCATCAAGTGGAAAAAAAAGTATTTATCTTCATTATGTTCATTCAACATTGTGACTGTATTATCAAGGGTCATTCTACATCAATTTTGCAATCCATAAGAGCCAAATGATGTGTTTTGTGAAGAAACGGTATCTGTACTTTTAACCACTGTTGGATTTTATTTTGCTTAATATATTAATATTATTAAAGATAAAGTGAAAATAAAAAACAATTTTCCCTTAGAAGAAGTTATCTATTACTTTATCACACATCGGTCAATAAGTCCTGGGCCAAGATAGGAAAACAACACTTTTTTGCCAAAATTCATTTTTATTCTTCAATATAATCTTTTCTCTAGATGTTTGATACCAGGGGTGTAGAACGATTTATCGAGACCTTCAAAATATGCTTCGGTTTTGACAATCACTTCCTCATCTGAGCCAAATCTCTTTCCACATAGTATCTTTTGTGTTTTTCAAAGAGCCAGTAGTCGCTGAGGGCCAGATCTGGAGAATACAGTGGGTACAGTAGCAATTGGGAACCAAATTCGAACAATTTTGTGGCTGTTTTGATTGGCTTGTGACACGGTGCATTGACTTAGTCAAATAACACCTTTTTCTTCTTCAAATGAGGTCTGTTTTGGGTAATTTAGGCATTCAAACGATCCAACAAACCAATATAATAGACACTGTTGATTGTTTTTCTATGTTCCAAGTAATTAATGCATAAAATTCCAACCAAATCTCAAAATAGAGATGATGGTGTTTGATGGTATAAACACTCCATTTTGATGACTTCAGAGTGTCAGCTATTTCTTGCAACTTCACTTTGCACTTGACCATGATGATTTTCAGGGATTTTTTCAATGTTTTCCAGAATAACCCCCTCATTTGGCGGACCAGAGCGTTGAACATCATCGGTGTTCCTACAACCACGTTTGAAACCGGCAAACCATCATTTGATGGTTGTTTTCGATGGGGCAGAGTCCGGATAACATTTTTCAAGGCAAGCTTGGGCTTGAACGGTATTTTTTCCATGAAAAAGCAATGCTAAATGAACACACGAAGTTGCAATGTATCCATCGTTTTTAATAATCACAAAAGTAGCATCACTTAAACAACTTTAACTTGATAAACAATAAGCCAAAAAGTGCATGAAATTTTGACAGTGACCTTTTGAATGTTGTTACGTCTACAAATTTGTTTTTTAGAGGTACCATCTAGTAGTTACTAATTGGCCGATGTAAAAATATATATATTTGATTAATCATTTATATTAGGTTAAATACAAAGTTCAAAGCATTTCTCACTAAATGTTGTTAGTAAGCAATATCTCACGATGAATATATTGGATAAAAAGTGCTTAAAGTATGCTGAAAGGTTCAGCATTCACTTAACATAAAGTTTATTTACAGTTTTGTGTATTATGAAAACAGTCTTACAATTTTAAGAAACCCAAAGTAAAAAAAAAGAGAAAATCTTCAGTATCCCTACGACCAATGTAATAAGGCATAGCAGGCTGCCAAGTTATTTTACAGTTTAAAAACCCAACATAATATCGAATGCAAAAACAAAGTGGGGGTTCCAATGATTCTGTTTAGGTAATATGGATATCGAAGATAAGGCAAGTTCTGGTAGGCCAATCATCGAAAATGTCTATAAAATAATGGAAATCGTCGAGTTAGACCGGCATGTGAGCACTTATTTTATTTCCCATTGGCTTAAAAAACTGTTTGGAACCATATGCATATGGCTGATATTAAGAAGAATTGCGATGCATTGGTACTACTCGAATTGAAGCAAACAACATTTTAGATCGAATTGATGTTGCGAGTCGTTTTCTAAATATAAAAAAAAATCAATTCATTTTTGAAGCTTATGGTGACATTCCACGAAAATCAGTTATTATACAAGAACAACAGCTGAAAAAGACTGTGGTCAAATCACGGTGAAACAGCTCAAACAATCTTCAATCCTAGACTAATGCCCTAGAAAGTTATGTTTTATATTTCATGGGATTGGAAAGGAATCATCCTGTATGAGCTGCTGCTATCGAGCAAAACACTCAATTCTTACTTATATTGTCAATGAATGACCAAATTGAGTCAAGCGATCGAACAGAATTGGCCAATAGAATGATGTATTGGTCCATCTAGAAAACGCCGGGTCATACACATCTTTATCGACACGCCAGAAGCCCTGAGAGTTTACATGGGAGGCTCTAATGCACCTGCCGTATAGTCCGGATCTGGCACCAGGCAATTATTACCTTTTTAAGCATTTACAACATTTCTTTGAAGATACAATACTGGTCTCTAGAAAGGCTTGTGAAAATGAGCGGGACAAGCTATTTAACAATAGGAAAGAAAATTTCTTTAATTGTAGAATTAAAAAAATGCCTTCAAAATGGAATTAAAAGTTATCCAATAAAACGACACATAATTTATCCAAATCAGATATTCTTCACTATGTTAATTTTATTGTCAAAACGAAGTGAAAAAACGCTCAGAACTTTTTACTTCACCTATTAATATTTCACCATACGTATGGGCCATTCCATGTCATTTCATCTAATTATTGATAGTTTTGTAAAACTATCTAGTGTTGTCTCAGTCATTATTTAGGACAGAAGTCTGCAGTTCCGTCCAGTTCAGTCTAGTTTTTGTCTATTTCAGTTATGCATAACAGTCCTAAAGCTTATAAAATGTGGTCCTTGATGATGTCAATCCAATATATTTATTCTTTTCTTAATCAGTTCTAGTACTGATAGTCCAAAAGAACGATAGTTTTAAGGACAAGTCTCAAAAACTGATAGGACCTGTTTTAAGACTAGACTACATATACTGAATAAATAAGGACTAACAATAACCCTACCTCATTAATTCAGTAAATTTTACACCAATTACTTTAACGAATAATATTAGAATATTCGCAAAATTTCAACCTAATATGTTTATTTAGAAAAAATATTTGAAAGTTGAAATAATTAGTAAAAATCCCAGTTAAATCCTTTTAATAGGGGAAGTAAAAAGTTTTATTTTGACAATAAAATTAACATAGTTAGGAAAATCAGATTTTAATGGCTCCAAACTGTTTTCTGGCTAATCTTTTTTTTTTTTTTTTGGCCATATGGCATTCTTCATTTAATTAATTGTGATATCAATAATATCAAAGTTCATTTTTACAATATACCTCTAAAACTATATTAAAAAGATTAACATAACGAACATATAAAAAACATAATAAATGGATAAAAAGGAAAATAAAAAGACACATTTAAATAAGAATTTAAAACAGTTATCTTATTGATTTAAGATTATTGATCCTAGTTTTTCAAGAACTTTTTTGTAACTATCATGGGGATTCTCCATAAAAAGAGTGTTATTTTTGAAAAAAAAATCCATTAGTGTTCTACTTCAAAACTCATTGCTACTCCATATTTTCCTGATCCAGTAGAAATTCATTATTTTCCACATCTCCGAGACACACATAACCAATTATTTGACCATGCTTCTGAATACTCTGAAGAACCCGATCGACACCAATGGTGAGTAAGATCACGGACACTGGGTTACCTTGCCTAACGCCCTTTTTGTAGGGAAAGTATGCTTCAAATATTCCATACCTTATGAGTGCTCGAGAACCAAAAATTGTTACCCCGACCACTCCTATTATGAAATCCCCGAAGCCTTTCCTAAACAATGTACAGAATATGCATTCATGGGATAATGTATCAAAACCTTTGGCGAAATCTATAGTCATCACAGAGATATTTTGCCGTGATTCCAGGAAAGTCTACAATCTGAAGAGTATGTTGGCTTTGTGTTTGTTTATTAGTAAGCCATACTGAGAGGAATGGAGAAACGGGCTGGGCTCTTTATGCACTTTATTCTCTTAAATTAAACATAGGAGAAAATCTTATAAATGTAATTTTGCATCACTAATGGACGGTAGTTGTTCAGATATCCAGGGTCTTTATTTTCTTTCAAATAAGGACTATGTGTCCATCAAATGCAAATTCTTGAAAAAATCCAACTTACATTACCTTTTCATAAAAAGAGAGTAATATGGGTTCTAGAAGGTAAACGTATTTTTGCTAGAATTCAAACTTAAAACCATTTGGCCCCGGGGCTTTGTTGAGTTTAGCATTTTTGGTTATAGCTTTATTATCTTCTGTGCATGTCAAGTTTGTAATCATTGTCTTCCTCACATCTTAATTCTAACTTCTAACTAAGGAGGCCGACTCACATCCTCTGCATCTAACTTGAGTGAGGATCCATCATCATTTGAACAGTTTTGTGGTCAGATAGTTTTGCGTCTATTACATTGTATACTTTTACTGCATCACTTAGGAAACCTTTAATCATAAACAAATCAGTTCAGGATGAGACAGATTTATTATTTTTATCAGTTGTGAAAAAAGTGTGTTCATGGTTATTCTTTTCACATCCCACATTTGAAGACAGTATTTTAGCTGAGCGTGGGCTTGGATTTGGTGCTTTGCTATTAGTGTTTCTCTTCATTTTCAACATTACATTAAAGTCTCATCCTATGATAATTTGTCTGTGAGAAATAATTTGCAGAAGGGTTCTTCTAAAGAACTCTGGATCGTCTTTGTTGGGACGGTAAAGTCCTATTTCATCAAAGCTTACACCTAAATAGCTACATTGGGTTTTTAGGAGACTTCCATCGGAACACGAATGAGTAACAGAGGAATTCATTTGGATTTGATAATCAGGGTAACACCTCTCTTAGGATTAATGTTGGAGTCGTTGAAAGCGGAGAGAGTATGACAGCATTCTGGCACAAAATTATTATTTACTATTGTACATCTAGTGTTTTCTAGTTAATCTTCATATCCTGAACAATAGATACTGTTGCTCCAGCACGACGATGTCCGTTATTTTGTCGATATTTTCGACGTCCATATTACCAGAACAGTATCGTTGAAACCACGGATTTTCTATTGCATTTTATACTGTACTGGGTCCATAAATTTTAAAATAATTTGGCTGCCTTTTGACCTTGAATGTAGTGATACTGAAGAATGTATCGAATTTTATCTTTTTTTACTTACATTTTGGAATGATGTAACACACAGCTTGCATCAACAAACAAACAGTTGTAAATCAACTTTTTGAAGTGTTCTCTTAACTTCTAAGCATAATTTAAGCTGTTTTATGCAAAGTATTAATAGTGAGATATAGCTCACTAAAGACATCTAGCAAAAATGCTAAGAACTTTTTACTTAACATAATATTTAAAATAAGGTATAATCTTCCAATTTGGACCATTTAAATATTAAAAATCCCTAAATAATAATAATAATATCATACTATTGAATACTGTTAGTGATCTCAATTGTAGTTACCTATTTATGAATGTATAAAAATCCTCAACGTAACTTTTTAAATTCAATATTTTGCAATCTCTCTTTTTATTTAAATAAACATATTATACACCATTTGCAAGACTGCACTTTAGTCTATCAGAAAATATAAATCTGGATCAAGGCAGTTAAAACCTATTTAGCCGATAAATTAAAGTTATGAATCATTTTATGTGTAGTGCAGCATTACTTATGCAAGTCATTACAATGCAAGCATAAAAATATTATAAAAACAAAAGGTGGTCATTTTGTATGATAATTATATAGGTAATGAGTAAATGAATGACATTGAATGCATTAAATTGTTTGCAAATCAAGCAATTATCTAGAAGACTATTAAATATTTGTGAATCTTAAATCAAACTGTCGACGAACCTGCTAAATATATTGAAAGACAAGTGCGGAAGTGTGACTAGTAAAAAAACTAGTAAATTTATAGGGAAAGGATCTTTACCTTGCGTTACACTTATGCATTTGTTAATTCCCACGGGATATTTATACACCCTAGAGACAAAATATCAGTATAATTGCAAGTATGTATCATATCTTTACTTCTCCGTTTATGTTAATTTTATTATTGATTTCCTAAATCGATTTTTTAATTTAATTTAAAAATTTGAACAAATTATGTGTTTAATTTTTGATATTTTTTTGTTTTATTATTATTTTTTTACTACACTGACAAATATGAAAAAGAGATTTTCTAAAGATCCTATTTATTTTGAAAATACTTTAATTATTTATATTTTTTTTTCCTCTACAGTCTACAAATTGAAATACTTTATTCTAAACATTTTTTTTAGAATATGTATTTACAGATATTAAATATCATGATAAAAAAGTACTCAATTGGTTCAATTATGTTGATTGTTCTGTATCAATAGATAAAAATGATACGATAATAGAAGAGGCCCTATCTTTTTGTAGTTGCTACCACAATATACATTGTTTTTACCAAAATTGTTGTCGTTATTGTTATATTCTTCAAGAGAGAAGGTATAACTTATAACTATCAACATTAAAGATGTATTGTAAAGTTAATCCTGGAGTCATTTGAGGAAGGTCGTAGTCTAGGAAAATATTTATTTTCTTTTTATTTGATAAAAGTGTTAGTTCATATAATTATGATAGATGAAAGTAATATGATAATGAAAATATCTTTTTGGAACTGCTACCTGAATTTTTTTTTATCAAAGATGCCATAATTATTATTTTATTCTGGAAGAAAGAACATCTAAATATAAAGTTTGATTGCTAACAAAAGACATAAAGTATCACTGATGAATTCTTATGGAGCCATAAATAAAAGTCCTTATTTCTACTTGGAGTAGGATTGAAGATCGACATTGGAGTAATTTCTGCCTATATCAGTGCCAGATAAGGCGTTGAGTTTTTGTTTAATTCTTTCTTCTAGCAGTTTCTTTCAACTGATCAAATAAAATGTCATGACAACTATGTTTCTCTCCTCTCAATTATTATTCAAATTTTTACAATATCAATTCAATATTACAGCGACTATTTTAGTAACTGGTTTTTTTAACATACTGGCTGATACTATTATGTTCATTTATGATTATATTTAACATATATTTAGGACAAATAATATATTTTTAATATTATCTGAAACGTTCATTTTAATATCAAGTTTACAAATTCAATTGAGAAGTAAGCGTTTCAGGAAAGTAAGAGACTGCGAATTGAACATAAAAATAACTTTTTCTCGGTGCCCGGTATTTTTTTATTAAATTTTAAATTTTTTTGCCTCAGGACATTTTCTTTTCACCCATTTTTTCTCAAGGATATTTCCCCTAAATGTATAAATAAATCAAGTTTATACGTCATTATTGTTGATTTTCGATGGAAATGAATGACCCTTTGAATTTTTTAATTCAAAATATTTAATATTTATTTCAGTAAAATTAAGTTACTGCTTGTTTTGTTAAAATATGGTTAAATTATGATCTTGCCTCATATTATTCTGGTTTATTAATCCATTAGTATTCTCTAGAATGAATCATCCACCATGTCTAACGATCATTACTCACAGAGATTAGAAGTGATTTCCAATTCTTTTTTTCGGATCGTAGCTGTGTTTATTTATTTTTCATTTTCTTATTATCCTAATTTTATTACCTATTTTTCTTCAAGTTTAAATTTATGAAATGGTGAAGTTATTTTTGGTTTATTTATTGAATTTTTGGGTAATTATTCTATAATTTATCCAACTAAAAACAACCATTTAATGTGTTTAATAATAAAACACTTTACATAATTTGATTTAAAAATTCAAATTCAGTCGAAAATATATATCTTTTATTTATATACTAGGGCGAAATATCCTGGAGACCAAATGGCTTTAAGAAAAAAAATGTCCTGATACAAAATAGTTAAAGGGAAAATGACCCTATCACCCTTTTCCTTATTTCATGATTTTAAAATTTTTTGTTGCAAAAAAAAGCTGAGCAAAAACAAAAGTGGTTTTTTTTCTCTACAAAATGAGTGTTTCATTCTCATACATACATAAATAGCAGGAAAAAATGTATAATGTGTCATCATGACTTGGAGGGTTAAAGTTATTATTTTGATCCTTCATTTTTTAACTTTCGTTACACTCATATAAAAATGCATGTTTCGGCATGATGAATGAATAAGCAAAACATTTGTAATCGAAATATATATATACATATACTTTTTTGCTTCATGACATAAACCAACAAAGAGATGCGGCCCCTGCATTAAAAAGACAAGTAAAGAAAGTTTTTTTTTTTATGTAAAGTATACATACAAATACATATTTTTAGCCTATGAGAGCTCAACATTTCCAAAAAAAAAGTTAGAAATGGACCAGTTTACTGTAATATATATCTACATTTATGAATTAAGATTTTAAAAAATCCTATTAGAGATCAAAATGATAATTTTCTGTTGCCCCTTTCTTTAAAATTGATTTTGCTTTTTATAATAAAGAAAATATCCTTCTTTGATTTATTTGACATTTTTTATAGTAATATAATGCTTAAGGAAGACATCAAAGTACGTTCAAGTCATAAATATACGTATTTAGTACATATATTTATGAAAAAAATGTCTTAGCAACATATTGTTATTATTTTAGTCAGATACAGTCTTGATATTTTAATATAAATCCTATTTATAGATATATATATATATATATATATATATATTTGATGAAAAAAATCCTTTTGATAAATGACCCGGAACAAAGATACAAATATTTTTACAACTTTAATATCAATCAAATATTTGCCATTTATGTAAGTAAATAGCATTTAAAAAAAAATTGTACTCTCTGATTCTAAAAGTAAAACTATACATTACTGAACAGTTTTCCAAAACAAATATATATTTTATTATGTCACTATGGGTAATGAAGTCCTTATGGGTAAATAATCATAGACAGTTTTCAACTGTCACATTCATACGTTATCAAGTCTGTCCATATAACCGTTATTATATATAATTTGTAAAATTATAAAAGTAATTTTTTGTTTTTCCCACTATTTATTTAGCTTAATATATCTTGTTCATTATTGATCACATTAGGTCATACGATCAAGCGTTAAAAATAGGTGTGAGAATATACTACAAACTCTTATTGCACAGTATTGCGCTTGGCCGTTCAGTCGTTAATTATCGTGCGTCCAGTATGGAGTTCACAAACGAAGAAATTTGCCATATTTTACCTTTTACTACCTGAGAGGGAAAAACGCGTTAAAAGCAACCAAGAAAAGTATTCGACGTAGATATTTTTTCGGTTCGTGTTGCACAACAGTCGTTCGAACGATTTATTTTTTTCTGCTCAATTCTGCCCTCTACTGTGAAGAACTCGACCGTTTGAAACTGTCGTTCGAACAGAATTGGAAAAGGAGAATAGGAAAGAAAAAGACATCATGAAGGCAACGTCTCACCACAAACATTTTTGATGAGGCACCAGAAACTCAGGGAGCACAGATGTAAAGGTCCTATGCCTCCACCCTACAGTCCGTACCTGGGTCCAAGTTAATACCACTAGTTCCTATGTATGGCCCGCGCCCTTGAGGATACAAATTTGGCTTTAATTTAGGCATGTGAATATTTGTGGTTCTAGTTTTTCGACATTAGGGACAAGGGCTTCTACAAAAAGGTCATTATGAAGTTGAATTCTCGTTGGCAACATTTTATCGAACAAAATGGGGCATACATGGCTTAAATTGGAAGATTATATCAGTTCTTAAAAAGCTCTGACATAAGGCAAAAATGCCCGTTTGAGTGGACAACCTGAAACTCCGCCTGGGCAATCTCCAAAATGGCATTAGAGCGGGTAATGTGCAAATGATGGGGTAATCTATAAAATTTGCAATAGAGTGGTAATTTTATGTTAATTTACATTGGCAGGTAAAATTATTTATTTGTGGTGAGTTAACACAAAACAATCTTGAACATAAATGAAGTACAGGAAAAGTTATCCTATATATTTATTTAGAACATTTACATGCCACAATATTATATAGGGACATTTAAGTCAACTACAGCTGTTGTATTCCTATTTCGGGATAAGATGAAACACCCAAGAACTTTTACTATAGCTAAAAGCCTTTATATATTTTTTTAGTCTTAATTTGTTCCCGATATGCCCTTTCAAATAAAATATATAAGGACTTTAAGTTCAATTTTGTTAATTAACGTTGAGAAAAATCTCATTTATAGAAAATGAATTTGTATAATTTATTTTATTTAATCTTTTTGACGAAATTTCACTTATAATCGTAAAAGTATTAAAGAAAACTATAAATATAAAAGTATGAATTGGTTTGGTATATTTTTAACAAAGTTTACTTGTTCCGTCAAGGTATAACATTATTAAGAGCACAAGGAGAAATATCATCTTAATCAACGCCTTTATTCGCAAAGTTGAAAATAATATGATCTTCTCAAAAAAATAAAACTTAAAATTATTTTGTTCACCCTGACAATATAAAATTGTTTGGGAAAAGAGCAGTGTTACGACGAGGGGATATGAATTAAGGAAACCACCGTCATATCATTTAATATTTTATAGAAATTGCTTAACTCCTACTGGATAAAGCAGCTTTGGACGGAGGAACATTTCTGGGGTGCTCATCTCCCAATGTTTTTAGATAAAAATTACAAGAGTGAGCCCTACAAAGGCCTTGGAAAAATTCCGGAAAAGTTGCTAATATATTCGGAAAGGATGAAAAGACTTTCAAAGGGGGTAGTCGATATCTTCTGTTCTTTTGAGAAGTCTCTTTGATGGGAAGTTCCTACCAGAGGTTTTCTCAGTGATATGAAGATCTGGTCAAATGGATTCGATTATGCAGGAGCAACAGCAAATTCAGATGAGCTGATAAATAAAAGGGTATTCGAACAGTACAAATAAGCTTTTCACAGTTATGGTACTAGTTCTAAGACCTGTATTGCTATTCAAAATACATATGTAAATAAACCAGAGCAATTGCGTTGGTTATTATTTCTTACATAATAGAAAATATATTTTGTTTAATGAATATATATTGTGCCTTAAATGTTGATATCTGAAAATCTGAGTCAAAAGAAATACAACACTATCCAAAAATCTAAGAAAAAAAAAGATAATGACTTTAAAGATGATAAAAAAAGTTGACGAAAACCCCGGTGGTACGATAGATGGATAATTTAGACAAATTTTACAATGTTATCAGGTTAGATTCGCAAAACCTCGCAACTACAGGCAAATTTGTATCAAGCAAAATATACTTTTCGACGGCTAGCGATATTGTCACTGATAATCAGTCTTGGTTTTTACCAAAGGAAATATAATATAACTAGAAGAGCAACTAACAGGCAGACTTGTCAGTCGTCTTTTGGAGTATTTTTAACAGTTGAACTTTATTTAAAAATTGTTGGTGAAAAAGAAATCCATATCCTATGTTTATTCAAGAAAGTAAGAATAAGTGTAAAAGAACTATATCACGTAGAATCAAATGAAGCCAAATGCCGTGTTGCTAAGCATATAAACGCAAATCTAGAGTTTGGGATAAAAATAAATCCGAAAAATTAAGTTTCATATGTTCCTCAAGGATGAGCTCCTTAAAAAGGTAATTCCAATATTTATTATTTGATGAAAGATAGATCTTGTCATTTGATTAAGTGACTAGATTCGAAGTACGGGGAAGGCTAACACTCTTCCATCAGCAAATACATTATTATGCTAAAGTTATATAGGAGGAGGGCGAAAGAGTTTTTGTTCAGCTCAGTTTAATGAACCAACCCGTTCTTTTAAGAACTAAAGAACTTCATTTGTCAATTGCAACTAAAGTTCTTCAAAAATTAGTGAAAAACAAAAGAAGTTTTTTAAATAAACTTAATGAACATATGCTTGATGATAACCCACCAAATAATCACGTGTTTGTAATCATTAAGAAGCTAGCAGCAACATATAGATGAAAATCCGATTATTTCATTCAGGAATAGAAAACAATTTAAAATTGGACAACATCTCTCAAGACAGTGCAATTCTGAGGACGATAATTATATCATGGTTTCATTAAGTTTATTAAAAAACAGGATATTATATTTAGAAACTAATAATTTCCTTTAAAAAAGGTAAAAATTCCTTCTAATTTAATAAGTTATAATGTATGTAATATAAGTCATAAATTTATATTTGTCAATATAATTCAATACGTTACCATAACATTATGGAGTCCATTTTTCTTTTCTTTTCTATATCTTCTATTTTGGCTGTGCAGGCGCATCGCTCTTCTAATTATATTATATTTTCTTTAGTTATTACCAAGGTTAATAGAAATACAAGGTTATACCATAATGCATGTACAACTGATTTTTGACTTACTTCCACCATGCTTTTAATATTGATGTCATAGTAGATGAGTGGTTGCATGTTTCGTCAAAATCTGTTTTTCTTCCCCAGCAGTCGGTAAGATACTTTAAATTGAAAATTATAGCAATAATGACGTCATAGGTATGTGAGGTTGTGTGTTTTGTCAAAATCTGTCGGTCTTGCCCACCAGTCGGATAGAAAATTCTAGAAAGCCCGATTAAATGATGCTCAAATCTTATATTTCTATTAACCTCGGTTATTACTAATCATGTAAATCTGGTGGGTTTTTTAGCAGACCTATTAATTTGTAAATGGTAGAAGGAATATTATTTTCCTTAGCAGTTGTCGTTGATATTTAATTCCGGAGAAGTTAATATCCTTTCCTTAATAGATTCAATTTTATTCCAAACCTGTTTGAACGTTCGTCTGTACTCATAAAAGACTGAAGATTTGTTACGGAGTTATAATTATAAGTCCTTGTTGGACTCAAAGTAGAATTGATGATCGATATGGGAGTAATTCTGGCAAGTATCCTTGTTTATATTCTTGCTTCCTTCCTCTTTTGTTACAGCTGATTGTCACTCCTCTCCTCCAAACCATTTTTCAAATGGTCAGGGCGAACATGTTGATTTTTTGTTGATTTTTTTACATGCCAAAATATAAACTATTTCCAATACTACCTATACACATTATAGCCATCTATTATTGTGTGCACCATATACTGGTAATTTTCTAATTTTGTATATCGAGTAAAATGTGAGTACTTTGGGCATGTAAAAAAAATCAACATGGTCACTCTGATAATTTGAAAAATGTTTTTTTATTTATTAAGATGTGACAGAAATGTTAAGAGCAAACTACGAAATGTAAAACTACGCCTTTCAAAACACAGGTTAACAAAATGTCTCACAAAAGAATAATTACGCCCTAAAATCATTTAAATTGGACGAAGCGATTCAGCAACACAGTCAATACAAGAACCTAGGGTTATATTGGTAATTAATAAGGGACTTAAAATCAGTCTACTAAAGTACTTTTTCTGTTATGGTCCTTTAAAAAGTCCCAATTTTAAAAGGCCCTCTACTACGCATAATTTTCGCTAAGACTAAGGTAAAGTATCCATTCAATTATTTTATTTAAATCTCAAGTATATTTTTAACACAATAAATTTGTTAAAATTGATTTAAAATTTTTTTTTATTTACTTCAAATGCCATAAAATACCCTAATATTATTAAAAAATGAGCTTTCTACATCTTCTAAATAATTAATGTGAATTTTTCAAGGTTATACAATTGTTACGTAACACTTTTTATTGGATTTCAATGGTTATAATATAGTCAATTATATATAGGAATAAAAGTCTGCCTTCATAACAACCCGTCCACAGGATGTCAATGTATAACTTTCTAAACATATTTGTGTTTATAAAAGACATTCAATAACATTTATGAAACCAAATAATGTAACAGAGGTGATACTAAAAAATTTAAAGCGAAATGCAATAAATCCTATACATAGAGTGTCCGAAAGTTCTTGGAATGTAATTAAAATGACAAATTAAAAGGTTACGTAGGCATTCATGAAACAATCCGGTACAATATTTTAAAAATTAAGTTCAGTTGTAATAGATCAAAAGGAAGTGATTTACCGTTTAAATCCGAAACAATGACACCAACACTCCTTTTAGTACTGCATATACTTCCTGAAAGATTTTAAACCTCATGGAAATAGGGTCATTTTCTTTGGTGATAATTTTTATTAACAGGGACAAATTATAGCTTGGACTTGAATTTTTATCCTCCTATTTTTTCGCTTCTATTTCCACCTTAAAAGTATATACCTAATACTGTCCCTTATAAAACTATCATGCAAAAGTTAAAATAGGATATTTAAAAAAAGTGACTACTAAACTCTTCAATTTTCATTTTAACAAAACATTCAACACTAAATGTATATAATAAAAAAAAAAATTATATTATATGTTCATACTCACTAAAGCTAAGATTTAAGTTTGATTTGATTCTCAAAAATTTAAAAAGCAGTTTCATACTTTCCATAGTCTTTAATAGTGTTGTCCCAGTACTAAAATTTTATATTCTGCCAATAATATAAATATCGGGTTTTGGGTGTTTTTTCCTAATTTTTTTTTACACGAAATATTTAAAAAATATGTTGTTAAAAGCATTTACAATAGCGTCATACTGGATTGTTGCTTTGTTGGGAGATGGTTCAGAAATTCAAATTATTTATTGATGGAAATAATTTAATTAAGAAGGATATTTTTGTCCCAGTTCTTGTACCGGGTGGTCCATTTAAATCTGAACACTTTCTAATTTAATGATTTATTGAAGTTGACTGATGGAAACTAATTCATATTTCGATTATAGCATAAAAAATTAGTTAAAAAACAACAAGGAAGTGGAGCACTCTACTTTACGTACAAGTCGAGTCAATTTTTAAACGAGTCCGTATCAGTAAAGTACTGATATACTAATGAGTACCTCGCTATAATTATCTTTTCGAAATGGGTAAAAAATGCAGTTTCTGACAAAGTGAGGCTTATAATTACTATTATTATTTATTATTAACCAAGTGAGGATTATAAATACTATTATTATTTAATATTAATCAAACAGGCGAACATAATCATTATCAATGAATAATTAAATAGGATTTGCATATAAATAATAAAAAACACATAAATACACATACAAAATTATCATAAAATGACTTTTACAAATTCATTCATTTTCACAGGAAGGGGAAATTTATTGCTTCTAAACTTGTACAAAATTTAAAAAAAAGTTATTATAGAAATCGTATTTTTATTCTGACACGGTCCAATTTTTATATCACTGAACAACATTTTTCTTTTCTTTGTAACATGTTTCCTTCTTTATTCCCCTCTATATAAAACAGATCAATTGTCAAAAAAAAAAAAAAATCCGTAATAGATGTATTAAAAAGTAACTATAAAAAACAATATTATTTGGTTTGATATCAACTATATAGTTTTTAAATTTCTTCAATGTAAATACTAAATATGATTGAGTAACAGTAGATTTAGTAACTTCTTCTGATGGATTTTAAAAAATTGGCAGATACATATGATTTATTATGAAATATATCAGCAAAACTAATAATATTGGGTAAAGGAAAGAGCAGAACTATTTGGCGGGCAGGGCATATTGGCATCCTTCAATTTCAAGCAGTTTTTTTTTTGGCTATGCTGCTGCACTTTTGTTGAACAACCACCTATCTTAGAGTGTAGAACCAATCTGGAGTTTTTACTTATTCTCTTAATTTACTACTTCGGTGTAATTTTGTTCATTTCTTCTCAAACTCAAATATTATTTTTTATTTATAAGCCCCTTTTATTTTATGGAATTTAATTAATTTTTTGTCATTTTAAAAGTAAAATTGAGTTAATTAAGGAAGTATATTTATAATTTAAAGTTGAGGAGTATTTGTATAGTAAGTTGACTCATGATAATTGCGGCAACAACAAATAAAATAAGAAATGAAAATGTTTTTCCACAATTTAAATTCATGTAATCTTAAGTACATATTTGGGATATCACTAAAGTTAACAATATGCATTATTTATTTTTCTACATGAAATATATTTATGTATGTTTATTATATTATTGAACTATAAAAGTTTTAAGGCTAAAATGAACAAAGAAAATAATGACGTTTAATTTTATATACATACATTTAATATCCAAAACAGTTTTATTAAAATAATTAATATTAATGATATTAAGGATAATTAATTTATAATATGACTACGATAGGCAGCAATAACGTTGTACAGTGGGTGGTGGAATTTGCTGAAAATGCTTTTTATGTAGGTATCCTACATGGCAGCTCACTACTCATTGACAGAGTCTTTTAAGTCCTAAACATTTGGGTGTCGGATTATGCAGGACAGATACTCTACTTGCCACTAGAAAATATAATCAAGGGGGTTTAGATCTGGTGATTAAGGAGACCAAGAGTTCACCAAAAAAAAAAAAAAAAACAGAACTTATGATTCCTTTTTCAACTACTCTGCTGTCAGAAGTACTACCAGCCGTTTTGATGTACCTTGATATGGTAGACCTTGAAACATTGACGTCCATGATCATCTCCGACATAGTGTAATCTTCCTGATCTTTTAAGGCTTTGACTATAGCATCAGTAGTCAATTTTCTAGTACAATCACTCCTGAGTTCTTTTCCCTGATCATCACCCTTATCCAGGCGCTCTTTAACATGGTAGACGGTTGCCTTGGAGCCATATTTGGCTGTAATACAGTTTTGTAGGATATTCTATAGGATAGTAAGGCTGCAGTATTTCGCCTTTATTGTTCTTGCAACATGATAATAGGCTCTAATCTTTTGAACTTATTGTAAACAGAAAGTAAATTAAAACTGTTGTGGTATATGTCTAGTAGTTATGCATTAAAAATTGTCTCAAAACATTTGCAAACCCCAGAATAAACTATGTAATAAGCTAAAAAGTGAAAATTGTACCAACCTGTCCCATTCTCCAAAAAATTCATATAGGTATAAGATGTGCCACAAAAAGAACCTGTTCGAACTCATACTCGATTACATATAAAAAATATGCATAAAAATATAATATATATAAGTAGTCATCTGTTTCCTCCCTTTCAAAAAAACTTTTACTTATATCATTCATAAAACTTTTTGATAAATGAACGTTGAATCAAATATGTAGTGCAAGATTTTTTTTCTCTGATATGACTTTAGCCATTTCCTTTTTTGATTAATTAACTTTGTTAATAGTTGATCAATATCACTTCTAATGAAACATTGACCAATTATAGTACATTATTATGGCGAATAAATTTATATGCTTATTACTCGTATCGAAATTTAATTTTATTGTCAGTTGCAAGACAAAACTCTTGTTAAAAAAATGATTTAAAAAAATGCTAAATAAATTTTAATAATAAATACAAGTATAAAATAGGCTTTAGATGTTTCTTATCTTTTTGTTAATTCTCTGGAGTGTTTATTCACAGCAGATATATCAAATCTTCTTTTAATGTACGCCGTGCATCCTATTTTTTCTCCACTTACAAAATAAATTGCTAATTTATCTTAAATTTCATGTATTTCATTATTTTGAAATGGTACGTTATTAAATTCTAGGTAAATTAACAAATAATGAAATTGATTATCGAGGTTTTTAATATTTTTTATCTACGATAACGATGAATAAAAAAAGGGTAGATGAAATGGGAGTGAATATTAAATTATAAAATAATCTATCCTCTACAGTTTACAAAAGTTACTATACTTTTACTCAACTAATATTTTTGATTATAAATGGACAAATATGCAATATAATGGTTAAATAATATTCAACGCTTATAGTATATTTAGTCCCAACTACTCCATGCAAATGAGAAGTAATGTTTTATCAATTTAATGTATCAGTGGTTCAGAAGTAAACACTTCAGGGAAGTAGCCACGTTAGGATTTGAAATAAATAAATGGATGGTTAAGCCATAGAGAAAAAATAGAGCTACAAAGTTGTTTTTCTTATTGAGGTTGTTATCACGTTAGTTCTCATCAGCTGTTGTCGAGGGATTTATATTTTATTTATATTTCTTTTTCCTCTTTTTTATACTTATCTATGAATTAAGGCAAGGGAGTCTATATTAAGAAGAAAATACTTATTTTTTATATAATGCAATTGAGGTCAAGAGGAGGAGGTTAGCTGTTGATTTTTATACTATTGTACTTCTAAAAAACTCTTGATCCTTGTATTTTCTCACTTTTTTATCACAGTAAAATCAGATTCCAGAATCGGAGTAATTGAATTATGTTTATCATCCTCGTCTCTTTGTGTCTCAGTACTGGATAATAGAATACCATAGAATGTCCATTATTTCCTGTTTTATGAAATTTTTTTAACCGAAGGAAGACCATGAATTAATCATTCTGTTGATGGCATGAGTTATGGACCCTGAAGTGAAAAATAAGTATTTCTTAGTTGAGTGACAGTTTAGCGATAATGTTTTCATGTGTTATTAAATTCTTATTTTCATGGACTTTTCTCGGAGCATGAGGGAGTATCTTATATCTGATTCATTAAGTAATTAATTCTGACACATCATAAATTATACTCCTCTAGGACTCAGAGCATGGGTACTTGGACAGAGAAAAAGTATGTTCTATTTCCATATAACTTCCAAAGGAAAATAAGTTTATTCTTTGCAAAATTATATGTTTATATCAATTATGTCCGGATATTTTATATACAATCATCCTATCTTGAGAAAAAACAGTTTAAAAGTTCATATACAGGAAGCGGGAATCAAATTGTCGCCAAAATATTTTTCTACAAAAAACAACACAAAATATACATTTTTTAACTTTTTTATTGAAAATCAAAACTATGACGAGCATATAGGTATAGAGTAGCCATTCATTCGATATAATCACCGTTGGCATCAATAACAGCCTCAATACGGCCTCTGAACCACCGCAGGCTCTTCTGACCATCTCATTGTCCATGTTGCCGAATACCTCCTTGATAGAGCCCATCAGGGTGGCCTTGGTGCTATGGGGAGATCTGTTGGTATGTCTTTTGACATAGCCCCAGACAAAATAGTCCAAAGGATTAAGGTCAGGAGAGTTAGGAGGCCACAAATCCTTGTTTACGACGTCATAAGAGTTCTCGGTTAACCACTGCATGGAGATTTTGGACACATGGCAGGGTGCTGAGTCCTTATTGTTTTCTCATGGCAGCCCGGATCCCTCGCCATGACCTTCATGGACCTGGTAGGGTTATCCTCAACCATCTTATTCACCTTGTCGACAAAGTAGGTGTCCCTGACCTTCCTGTCGGCGCCCTCCTCCTTGGGTGCCCTCTTTATGGTGGCATCAACATCCCTGGTGTCCTCTAGCTTCTTACGGATACGCTGAACAGTCTGTAAATTCACTCTTAAGGTTGAAGCAATCGTTGAATTGGAGATTTCACCTCCATTATTAACCAATGTCATGACTACGGCGGACCTCGAAAGCTCCTCGTTCCACTTATAGCTCTTTATCTCCACATATGATGACGGCATGATGCTAACTGAACTACTCATTGTCAGCTGACGAGAATAGCTTTCCTATTTGGTAACCAGTTTTTTATTTGATAATGTCGTCTTCAAGTTATCAAGGTATAAAGTAGGCAACAATTTGATCTCCGCTCCATGTACAACCCTATTTTATGGATTTTGTTTGAAAAATAAAAACACCTCGTGTTTTCAATTGTTTTTTACCCTAAAGGAGTTCACTTTAATTGTAAAAAAAAAGGGTTTACATTTATAAAAAAGTATTTGGTTCTACAATGTCTGTTTCAGCGTCCACATTAATTTGTTTCCAATTTTATTGAGAAAAAAAGTCAATGAGAGAGGTAAATAAAATAATTTTTAAAAATTAAAATGTTTTTCTTTTTATATTTTTTATATTTTCTCTATTTTATAAAATATAGTTTATTATTACAATATTTTAAAATTTCAGCACTTAACCTCTATAAATCTCTGCTTATAAATTTACTTGATTCAAATCAATAATGCTGTCTAAATATAAATCATTCAAACAAATTCTTTTTATATAAATGAGACCTTAATTATTCATGCTTCAAATGATTTACTAAAATACTCCAAAATAAAAAGGAATCATAAAGTCTCAAACCCCAGATTTGATAGGGAAAAACGAATTACTGATTCGTGATCTGCGGGGTAATTATTACTAGAATAATATGAGGATCACAAAATATTTAAAAGAAATTAAAACATGATGACTTGTGTAATCAATATAATTACTGAGTCAATATTAATGCGGATATTTATTCAAATATGATAATTAATTATGTTATAAAATTAGTACTGAAAGTGAATATTCTTTTTAACTTTGCAACAAAATATCTCAAAATTCAATATCAATTTTACATATGATAATAATATGTCGAAAGTGAGTCAACAAAACACGTTTTCTTATTCAAAGAACATTTTTTTCATTCAAAACTATAGATATGTATATTATTAGAATATTAGTCTAATCATTCCAAAAAGATCCTTGGCTCTTATCAATTTTATTATAAATTTTGTAAGTTATCAAATGGAGTTTACCAAATTTGCTTGGTTAGAAAAGAAATAATACTGTGGAACGAAATATGATTTGTTTTCTTTGTCTTTCGAGAAAACCATAATAACCATGCAATTTTAATATATTATAATGAAATGAAAGTATCCATTAATAGTTGGTAATTAAAATTACGAATGTGTAATTAAATAATGTATTTTAAGAGGAAGAAATTACCACTTGCACAATTTTCTTATTGAAGTATTTATACATATACTGGGTAGTCCAGAATTATAGGCCAATCAAAATAAATAAATTACTAATTTGTCTAAGAATTTTTATTAATATTGTCCTACAGTTGATCAATATTTCATTCAATGTGATTGTCCTTGCTCTGAACAACCTGGTGGATACGCATTCTAACTGACCTCAAGCTAGTACGCACAAAATAACTAGAATATTTTACAAGCTCGTCCTCCACGACTTTCGTAACAGGACGGATACACTTGTGAGTACTTTATAGTTCTCTCTTCAAGAATTAAAGAATAATTAATTATGGAAAATTAAAATGAAACACTGTTCAGATTCCCAACTAGTGAAAAATATTGAACTCATTAAGGTCATATTTTTACAACTCTAAATATTTTGATAGTTTAATGAAATGAAAAAAAAAACTAATTTCAAGAAGAGAGAAATTGTAACAAGCACTACTTGCTTAAAATAGGATATATTTAATTTTAGTTGGAGAGGCAAATAAAAAATTGGTAGAAATAATTACGCTTTATGCAAGGCATAATACGAGTGAGTGAAAGGTTCAAATCTGCGTACAACTAGCGAGTAAAATATGTCCTTGAATTACGACTAACATCCGTGTAGAAATAATTACTGTTTGTATATAAAATACAATTTCATTCAAAAAATTGGATTTGTACAATTCGATAGCAACGTAGAGGAGGCTGAATGGTTTTTGCATTTGTGATGAAGTATAAAAAGGTGATAATGTTAGTTTTTTTTGAAAAAGAGAACTTTTTATCAATTTTAGCAATCAATTTTTTCAGTTATTTACATTAGATATTTTGTTTAAATTGGTTTCAGACTCTCTATCAAAAATGGTATTGCTTCACATCAAAATGATTGATAGATTAAGGATAGTTCTTGTTGAGTCTGGAAACTGCATTAGTCTCCTTTTTGAGTATACTACACATTAAAAAAACAGAATTTTTAAATTAATGATATTGTGTTTTAACTACTTGAAATATTATCAAAAACAATTACATGCCGAATTTCAACAAAATTAAACGTATTTTAGACATTCTCTAATTTAGTTGAAACTTTGTTTCTATATATATTTTGGGGATTTTTTCTATTATCACCAATTATGATCAGAAATTTGATTCCTGGGGGTACTTTATTTTTAAACCTAAAAAGATTAATGTTTCCCTCTTACTCAAAAAAATATATAAATACCAAAAACCAAGTTTTTTATTTTCTGTTAAATATTGTGATATTTTCATCTTTATGCATTAAAAACAAAATAGTTATAACATAAATTTATTAAATCCAATAAATATTAATCAATAAGGAGTGAGTGAGAAAAAAGATATCCTCTATACTGTGAGCATGGGGTAAATATGTTAAAAATTAAATTTTGTAATTCTATTTTTTCGATATTTGAAAGAATGGTTTTATATATCTCAATTGACATATGTGAAGTACATATTGATTCTGGAAATTGAACTATTGGAAAGTTGATATTATTAAATTTTTAGAAGTATGTCAAATATGCAACACTATAAAATGCATAACAATAGTATAGAATGTATCAGAAACAATATGTGAGATCATTGTTATTTCCGTATCTCACTCCTAAACAGTCCTACCTGAGGTACTGGGTCGCTTTTGGAGTATACTATATAGAAAAAGAGACGCTATGCAAAGAGTTTAACAAAAAGTAAAGACTGGCACATATTTTTGGTGAATGCAAACAATATACAATAATATGGACAATTATGTGTGAAAGACTCAGTCACTATCTAGGGAGAGAGACCAAACAAAAGAAAAAAATTACATTTTTAATGACGTGGCTCTTCCTTTCAGAATGGAATCCAAATATTTTACAAAACATGATTTACACATGACTGCTCTAAATGAATTTCATTTTATAATATGCGTTTTGTGAATAAATATTTAACTCATTCTACGTTGGTTTAATCAAAACTTTATTTAGCATATTCTATTTATGATTATGTTATTGAGATTAATTTTTTTTTCTTCTTTAGGGATTGGTATATTGATATAATAGTGTCGACTATTTTAACCTATTAGTTTACTAATAATAAATGTATACCTGGTGGCCTTTAGACCCAGCTTGGAGGCCATGGTAATAGCCGAAGTAAATCATTTAAAAAAATAAACAGATATATCCATAAAGAAGTCCCTGATAAAGTCTCCTTTTCATTATTGAAAAATTTTATCCTATTATTACATTATCAAAAGGTTTACGATTTTAAACCGACTATCTAAAAATATAACAAAGTCTACCATTACAAAATATAGGTACATAAAATACGAAAATAATATAATTTTATAAGAAATTAACAAAAACAATTATATCTTTGATGATCTTGTTCTTATAATTAGGTATCGACTTGTTTAACATTTAAAAGTGGAGTTAAACTTACATGGATATTATGGGAAAGATTTAACAATGTTTACTCAGTAGTTTTGTAACAGGAAAAACCTTAAGGAAAAGGCTGTGTACATTGCTACAGAATAATAATTTTCCTCAGAGAGTAAAAGTTTATTAGACTTCCTGACGTGAAGCAACTAGGTTTTAGTGCTAACTAAATCAAAGCAGAAAGCCTGAGTCTCTGTGGTTGACTTTTCCTTACACCTCTGCATTGCAAAAAAAGATTGTAAGGAAGCAACCACTTTAAAATGTGTCTTTAAAGTTATAAAGGCCAATATTCAACTGGAAGAAGTATGAAAGAGTTACAAATCTTTCCAACTTCTTTCCAGGAAAGTTGCAATAAATAAAGACTCTCAAAATTTGGAACTGAGCCGTAAATTTCAAATCTTCCTTGAGAAAAGCAAGGGACTCAATTATTACCTTTTTCCATCAAAAAGCGAATTAACTTTCATGTCGAAGTATTACTTTAAATGAGTTTTTGAGTTAAAAAAATGGCTTCGTGAGCACGTAAATTATGAAGCGATCCACCCATTACAACGTAAGCCACACCGAGAGTATAATTTCTTGTTTTTAAGCTCAATTACTCTGATTTGGTTGAAGTTAGACACGCCAAAATTTAGCAATCAATTTCTTATTTGTTTGTTTATAATGTATGCAGATTATAACAGTTAACAGGTGCTTGCCCTCAAAAATTATCAACATCGTTATATAATTACTTTTAAAAACAAATCAACTAATAATGGTTCTATGATCTTACACCCCAGGCAGTTTATCCCTGGGAAGTTTTGCTTTGCAGAAGTTACTCCCTGCGGAAGTTTTACCCTTATACATACATTATAGCATAAATGTATCTTCCACATATAATTTAAGGTTTAAAATGAGTCTCCCCCTCTTAAAATCATTTATAATGCATTTTTGCATTCATTAGTTTAAAATGAGCGCATTTCAATCAATTTTAATATATTTTAAAATAGAAAATATCAAACATGAATTTTGCACATTTTTATAATGAGTTTGACCCTTCTTCTTTATTAACCGTTATAAGTCTATTGAGAGAATTTTCTCATAAGAAAAGAGGAAGAAGGCCTTCCTTCTTATTTCCGTCACTTAAAGTATACTGGTTAAAAAATGGTTCAAATTAATTATAATAAGAAATAACAGTTATTACATATGAATTATTACATTCAATTTGAATTAAAATGCCACAATTTCATAATTAATTACAAAGGACTTCAAGTAAAGGAAGACCTTAAATAATATTTGGAATATACATTTATGCTATTATATATGTATGAGGCCCAAACTTCTGAAGGGCTAAGCTGCATAGGGCGTAAATAATCATCTTTATTATTGAAGCAATGCTTATCTGAATATATGTTCTGATGTCTGAAAAAAGACCTTTTTCATCTAAGAAATGATAAAAAATAAGGGGTATGAATTACAATGTGCACCGTATCTAATGCTCCCTTATGTATATCATATACATATTTTAATCTAAGAAACAATACAGTCATCATATTAATCTAGTGCACAGTTCCTCCATTTATTAAGACCCAACATATTTCCTGTTTGTATTATATTTCATTTTAAATGCAATATCACTTCTAAATTAATGGATACCTATATGTACATTAGATTGTACAATAATGATGGGAAATTGGTATTGGAGGATAATTTATATTTTGCATTTTATTCGTCTTAACAAGAAAATAAACATCAAAAAATCCTTAATAGACAAATTTTGATTTGAAAATCTGTAAAATTATGAAGAGCATGAAATTTTGATGTTATTTCTTTAAAATTATTGATTTAAATAGAATAAATTTTTCTTTATTATTTTAATTATTATATATTAAAAATATCTTTATCGACAATATTTTTATCTATTTTTTCTAACTTGCCTCACGGCATAATTATTTTAGTTCAAATATGCTGCAAATAAATAAATACTATCATTTTGTACCGTGTATTCATTACCATGTGGGAAAAAAATGAGGATGTTGTTTCCGTTTTGTTTGTTCCATGATTTCAATCAAAACAAAATATTAAAAAAAGCTACTTGGAAATTTTCTTCATAAATCCATAAAACTTTGGTAAAAATTTCAAACTTGTAATTCCACTCCTTACTCTACACGTTAAACCTTTTTTGATTGTTCAGATTTCGGTTACGCACAATGTATTACTAGAATTGAATATAGGATTTAAAAATATTTTGTTGTGTTGCCTTGAGATATTTTCATCTATGTGAATCATTAATCCAAAGATAGATTGAATTTATTTCTCCGTCCTTTACCAGAAGTAATAATCTGGATGAATGAATGTTATAGATTGAAGATCTCAGAAAAAGAATAACAACCACTTATTTAGCAAAAATATTTTTAGAAATCATTCATTAAATTAAATTTGGAGTTGATATCGCTATTGAAACCAAGAGATTTTTCAGCCTTTTTAATTTTCTTTTCGCACTGCCGAAGGTGTCAAGGCACTCTATTCACTGTTTTCATACACGATCTTCACACTTTATTTTACTCTAATAATTGGTATTGAAGTCGGTAGAAGTATTGATGGCCTTAGTCCGATTATAACCAGTCTTTAGACGGACGTTTACAATGAGGTTAATGTAATTTTTTTTCCATTCACAGGTGGAGGAGATTTTAAATTTTACTCCTTCTTGTTTCCTGCTATGACATAATTCACAATAGAAAATGAATATAAAGACGGCAATTACAGTTGGAACCGTAGTTAGTGTTGGATTGGTCTAAAAAAACAACTAAAAAGACGGCAGTCCGATCAGATTGGTCCTAAAAAAAAATCAGTGCTAGGTTGGTCCTTGTAGGTCTTTTATTGTAACTACAATAGCTGAAATGACGTAGTGGCTAACTAAATCATTTAGGTTGTTGAAGTTTCATCATAACCTCGTTCAAAGATGTTTGACAAGAACTTATTATTGTTCTAGCTATTGAACATTATTTTATTGATTTTTATATTCTTCAATTCTAGCTCGGAGTGGAAAAAAAAAGATAGATGGAACGTTAGGACTAAAGGGCCAACTAATCGGTCCGTAGGACTGTTGAATGGTAAAAAAATCGGACGGGCATACTGTAAGACCTATTCAACACTACCTGTGGTATAAAAAGTACAACAAAAAGTACTTGCAAATATTTTGTAACTGGCGGTACACTTCTATACTATATATTTTTCCAAAATAAGTAATATATTTCGATATGTTTGTCTAAGACTCGATTCTTCCATGTCATAGAACTAATCTTTGATGTTTTTTAGTGAAATGTTATTTGTCAAAAAAATATTAATGAAACTGATTTTTGAAGCCTTATAATGTGTTGTTATTTTTCTATATTTTCCCTCTAAACGTCATTGGAAAAAAAAATCTTACAAAAAGGAAAACTCATTATCATTTATATACCAGGGTTAATGTTGAATGGGTCTTTCAATTGATGTTACTTACGTATGAAGAGGAGAGCAGGGCTTCTTGCAGAGAGGGGGTCCAAAACTTGCTGAAGCATTTAATTACAATTTTATCACTGTTATCTTTTAATATAAAGGTTTCAATACGCAACCAAGCGACAACTGAACCAAAATAAACAAGCTTTTTTATCCCTTATTATCTAAGTTTAAAAGATGTACAGAAAAGATAATATGCCCGATACAGAGACAGTTGGCAAGCTCATCCGGCCTGCCTACAACATTAAGAAGTCCATCATTTCGCCATTCAGCAAAAAAAAAAAAAAACTTCTGCAATAACATAACTTCTAGCCTGTCTCCATGTATCCCTTTCCAATCTGACCTCAACCTCCTGTACTTTGCGGTTTGGAGTATCATGGAGAAGAATGTTTGCATCACCTCTCTACCAAATTTTGATTCGCTCTGTACTGCTATCATTACAGCGTGGTACGCACTAGTAAATGCCTTTCATCGTTAAGAGCTTTCAATCGGTTTACCGGTGTATAGAGGCTCGTATTTCTTGTAAAGGAAATCATATTGAATAAAAATATAGGTAAATATATACTATTTAAACATATCACATATTGGTTTTGAGTTGTTGTTTTTTTGTTTCTTTTTTTTAATATAAAAAAATTAGGTTTTTCCGAATGTTTCTGAAAGTTTTGGTCCTCATTTTGTAGTAAGCTTTAAGAAGTGATAATGAAATCTTGTGTTTTCTTTTTGCAAAGCTCAAAACAATGTGCAATTTTTGGCAAAAAATTTAATAACTTAGTAAAAGGCAAAAACCTAATAGTATTTTTAATTGAAATATTTCAAATAATTTTATCTGTGTATCAAGCATGGAAGAGAAAAATTGAGACTCAATGTACAATCTTACACTGCAATATATGTAAGGATCAATTGCAAAGTGCAGACCATCTTATCAATAGATGCCCCACCCTATCTTACGAGAGACATTAAGCAATAAATGAGGAAACGAAGACTTTCGTATTTTAAAATTTATGAAATTTAAAAAAAATATTTTTTTAAAATGTAAACTAGGTTTCAGAATCTGCTGTAGTAGCGCAAATATCCCGTTGTGGGGTCGTGTTCGTCGCTTTATATTTGTAAAATTTTATTTTAGGGTATCTATGGTAAGTAGTAAGCTTACCATAATAAGCTAGAGGACACCTGGGATGTTGATGCCACCATAAAGAGGGCACCCAAGGAGGAGGGCGCCGACAGGAAGGTCAGGGACACCAAACTTTGTCGACATGGTGAAAAAGATGGTTGAGGATGACCCTACCAGGTCCATGAAGGCCGGAGACAGGCCCTGGGTGTGGCAATAGGACTCAGCACCCTGCCATGTGTCCAAAATCTCCATGCAGTGGTTAACCAAGAACTGTTATGACGTTGTAACCAAGGATTTGTGGCCTCCTAACTCTCCCGACCTTAATCCTTTGGACTATTTTGTCTAGGGCTATGTCGAGAGACATACCAACATACATCCCCATAGCACCAAGGCCACCCTGATGGACTCCATCAAGGAGGTATTCGGCAACATGGACAATGAGATGGTCAGAAGAGCCTGCGTCCGGTTCAGAGGCCGTATTGAGGTCGTTATTGATGCCAACGGTGATTATATCAAATGAATGGCTACTCTATACCTATATGCTCGTCATAGCTTTGATTTTCAATAAAAAAGTTAAAAAATGTATATTTTGTGTTGTTTTTTGTAGAAAAATAATTTGGCGACAATTTGATCCCTGCTCCTTTTATATATTCTTCTCTAGGAACTACCAAGGCACGAGCATACAAAATTTGAACTCAAGAAAATAATTTATCCCGTGCATGTTGTCCGCTGAGTTACATCATTTCATCATGTTATTTAAAATAATAAAGTATATATCAGTAAAAATGGAACCATTATTTATATTTAACATAAATGTGAATAGTGTGTCATTTACTTTAGTCGTCGTAAGATGAAGGCCATAGGGGTGGCCTTTGAACAAACAAAAAACTTTTTTTTCAAAAAAAGGGGAAACCACAAAAAAGAAGGAGCAACATTTGTCCCCAAAATATTATAATAGACGTATGTATGATGATGATGACCTCTATAAAAAGAAAAAACCTCAATTAAACTTACTTGAGATAATCTTATTCTTGAAAAATATTTTTTCTATTACATATATAATAAACATATATATGTTCACTTTCTTAAAGTACAGAAACTTAGAAGAAGATCTTCTCTTTCTTTCTCTCCACAATGAAAGCTCTTCATTTCGTTTTATGATTATATTCGAGATTAGAAGAAGGATCTAAACTTATTCATTATATTCTTCTGTGTGTGCAAGGTTTGTATGAAGTACACACATGGATAGATAGAAAAAGAAAATATGAAGGCCCGACTTAAGTTTTTACTATTTTTATACTTTTTTGAATATTATTTGTTTACTTTCTTAGACTTTGTATGGGGGAATATTCAGAAATACATATGTACATATGTATGTAAGATATATTATAATACATATGTAAAGTTCGATCTCTTTGATTTATAATTTATAAAGGGTTTTTTAGTATAACAATATGTATAAACTTAGAGAATAAATTAATTATTAAAATTACCAAAATGTCACAAACGACAGAGCTAACATACAATGCTTCTTTGACTTTTTTTTTTTTGGGCGTATATAAATAACTTAATTTTTATTATAGCTTGTATGATTAATTTGCAATCCGATTTATTACAAGTTAACTCTCTATTACTTTCCATTTGCAATTCGGAATAACATTGCTGCCAAATTAGAGAGGAGGACAATCTTTGAGATGGTTGGAAAGAGCAAAGAAGATTCTAAATTTTCTTGAAGCCAACAAAAATGTGGCCAAAATTGATAAAAAAAAATAATTATTCAGTAAAATGGTAACAATCGTTTTACATTATAAATCCAGACAAACGTAAATTTTGACAAGTAAGAACAAAAATAGCATAAAAGGCCGGAAATATCAATAATTTCTAATGGAATCACAAAGCCTAATTCATTTTTAAAATTATAAAAAAATTTCATGAACTATTCTTTTGATAATTATTCCCAGTTATTTATTTACAACTTTAACAAACTAACAAAACAAAAACATTAATAACCTAAAGAACAGTCAATAATCCTTAATAAATACGTGGTGATAAAAAAAAATCATATAAAAAAAAAACAAATAAAAACTAAGAGCTCAATTTTTTTTTTTGGAACAAACAAAGAGTAACAATCTGATATAGTCTTTAACAATGTTTTCCAATAGAACATTTATGGTGTCATTAATTGTTTTATGTGAATAAAGGTAATATTGTACTTTCGTTATAATGGCGTGATGTAGAATCTTTTTTGGGAACGTCAGAGCAAAAAAGTCGAGGGAAAGAATTTTCCCTCCAAAAGATAAATCCACCTCCTTTGCAATGACGTTAAAAGGTGCCCAGAGAGATTTGCAGTTATATAATATATGAAGGTATCCTAATTTATCTAAAAGAAAAAAAACTACTCTTCTGGTTTCATAATAGAAGACACTTCAAGTGTACCTGTACAGACTCTATAATTAAGCCACTTTTCAGCTGGAGACAAAATAGGGTCCGTAAAGCCTCGACAAATTTGTTTTCCAGTCACATTCAGACTTCTAAGCTTTCCAACACTCTCAATTAATTTGATTTCATATCTTTTCCACAATGATCTAAGATTTGAAACTCTCAAAAAGAAAAGAGCATTTCTGAAGGTACATTCTTTTTTCAGTTATAATTATTGGGGTTCATCTTCATGTCAAAAACGATTTTGTTATACTGCATCTTAGCCAAAAGTCAAATACATTTTCCAAGATCCCCAAGGGTGTTAACATTTGGAATGTTTTGCAAAGACTTGGGAATCTGTAATCTTGAGCCTCTCATAAGTATATTTTGAACGAGAGATAACTCAAGCTTCTGTAGAGTCCATTGAACATCACAAAGAAAAAAACTCAAAAATTTGCGACTGATAAGATGCTCCACGATTGGTTGTAGACCATCATTAGCATGATCCTGTCCTAAGATCTCGAGAGGTACTGAAATGTTCTACAAATCTTGCTCTTTTAGACAATTCAAGATCCATTCCATCAGAAGTGCCCTCCAAAATCCAAAATATCCAATCCTCCAAGTGCCTTTGGGGTATATATTTGTTTGCAAGAAATATTTCTCTTTTTCTCGAGATCTAAAAAGGATTGGACGTAACCATCGACTTTGTCGCATACCATTTCGTTAAAACCTCCTACTTTGATAATATGAATGACTTTATACATGATATATGTATTCCACACGTCTAAACGTTCCCATTGATGAAAGCCTAGGTGTTTGATACTTGTGGTGTAGAAGTGGAAATCTTTTTTTTAAATAGTTACTTTCTTGATTGAAGACGCCTTGTTTCCAATTGTTACTCCTTAAATGCCGATGTCAGTTTTCACCGAGTGACAAAAAGATTTTAAGATAGCATTATTTTTCTAGACGATGTCTGTCTTATCTTCATTGATTTTCAGACCCAATAGTATTTCAAACCAAGACAAGGTCCGAAACATTTATATTATTGCAGAAATGGTTAGGACTCTTTCATTATTAATGATGGCTGTAATATCATCAGCTTTGGCATATACTGATTCTTCTCCAGGCACTCTGGTCTTATGCATTAGTTTGTTACTACCTATTGTCCTAAAAAAGGGATCTACCACAATAATAAACAGAATCACAGCAACGGTGTCTCCCTGTTCATATCATCGGCTAACATTAAAAGACCTAGCATTCGTACCATTGACATACCTTTTTAGCAGATTTGAGCAGGATAGACGATATTGCCCATACCATAATATCTCCAAAACCTTTTTGCTTTCAAGGTTTCTATAACATGGCGATAAGAAATGGTGTCAAATGTCTTTTTAAAATCAATTCATACAATAATATCCTTCTTTTCATTTTACAAGGCCGTTTGAGGATTAGCAATAATATTTTCAATTATTTTCCCTGTAACGAACCCCCGTTGAGAGGCATATAATATGTCAGATAGTGTCTCCTTTAGTCGTTCAGGAATGACATATGATAAAATTTTGTACAGAGTATTTTGAAGGGTTATTGGTCTAAAGTTACTGACAAATCTTGCATCCTTATTCTTTTTTGGAATAGTTATGAGTAATCAATCGTTGATATACATCAGAAATATGTCTTTCATAATAAGAAATTCGAATAACTCTTTCCTAATAGATGCAAGCTCTTGAGCAAAGTTTTTGTTTAACTCAAAGGTAATCCCAGACGTTCCTAAAGATTTTCCTTTTTTTGACAGTTTTGTGATAGTAAATACTATTTCGGCCTAAGACATATGTCTATCTGTGGCAGAAACTGATTTGGGAATATCAGATGGGATTGGAACTTTGATGTAATAGACGAAAATTGCATTGTTAAGTGTACCTTTAGTGGAAGCTATTGAATTTCTGTATTCTATGCAACGATAAAGCTCTTTGAAATAATCTTGATCATTGAAGGGTTCTTCTCCAGTTTATTATCAGAGTCGTACATTCCATAGTTCATATCCATAAAATCTTCTTTTTTTTTTTTTTAAAGCGTCTATTCGGGAATTTTTGCCTATTCTTCCCAGTTGTATTTTTCTAAGTTTTACTTCCGAACAGGTGTCTATAAATTTTTAATCTATAAAAAAACTGATTTATTTTTTAGTTTCGATGCTTTTGCCCATTTTGAAGCATATATTCTTTGAAAAAGTACAACATGGGGAAAAATACAGAATAATGGAAACTTTTTTATCCAAAAATGTATATATTCAAAAGATCTACTTATTCTAAAAACATAATTTGACTGTAAATTTTTTTATTTTCAACTCTAGGACCGTTTATGCAAATATTAATATTCTTCTTTTATGAAGTAAAATGGTTACTCTATAGGAAAATTAAGACAGTGATTGGAGTTATATTGATAACACAGAGAAATAATTCGGGGCAAATTTTGTAAAAATGAATTAAAGACCATAATTGAATTTACTTATGAGAGAAGGATCCAAAACAGATCTTTGTTTTTCTCTCAGTCATCTGAATTCTGATATATCTTGAGTTATAGTAGTTTAGGATTATTATTGTTGATTCCTTTTTTACTCTTAAAACAATTATTAAATTAAAAGTAGGATTAATAAAACTTTTATAAAAATGCACTCAAAAATAAAAATTTATTTTTTGGCTTGAATTTATTTGTACAAAATTGACTGTTTCCCTTTGTAATTAATATGATGTTAAATAAAACCCAAAAAAATTGTTACAATGTATTCGTTCAGGATCTGGATGAGGTAAAAGTTTGTTCAAATTGAATTGCAAGACCCTGCAGAACGTAAGTAGGTTGACTAAAACAAAAATGCAAGAGCAGGGGTTACTAAGGTGAGAATCTCAAACATACAATAGGACCTAATTTATGTACACTTACTTTTCAATAATGAGTTACTTTTTTTAAGCATGTGACAATTAATAAAATCATCTTTAAGCAAGATTAAATTTAAGCAAGTTAGGATAAACATAGGTCAAAGATATTTTTCATTTTTTTATAGATTTTTTAATTTGTGTAATTACAATCTAGTAGTGGATATTATAGCAACTTATCCTCATTACCACGTAATTATTCAGATTATGTTCTATCTATTTTTATTAAGATAATAAAAAATTTAGTAACATGAAAAAATGGTTTTGTGAGACATTGGAATTAGGGTAATATTTGTGATGACGTTGTCAATTAAGGTGCATCAAATTTAGAATTTTGGTATAGATTTGTCAAACATAGTCAAGTAGAAGGTGTAGCCTATACGAAGTATACCAAACAATTGTTGCCCGCATTATTTGTGCTGTCTAAGTCATTTTATCAATCATATAATTATGTTTATATAATATTATCTAATTGGTAGCTTTAAAAAAAAATGCAACTTTGGTCTCCGTTTTTACTTTAGCATATAGTACATATAATGGGTCAATTTTGGGTTTTCGAAAAAAGTATCTAACATTAAATATTTTTGTGTTTTACAGCTAAGTTCTTTTAATTTTTAATGCACAAGTTAAAGGTACATCTACTGAAAAAATTCTACATACAGAACCATTAGAGATTTTCAAAATAGGCGATTTTTATCAAACGTCTCATATTACATCAATTATTGCAGCTTATATTCCTTAAAATTGAAATACTAATATTAAAATTCCAAAATTGAGTGAATCTTACATTTGAACTAAATACTTGCAATATTATGCAAAATTTAATCCTATTTGATTATTCATACTTTATTGTTAGTTTCACAGTGCATTTTTCCTGTTATTCAAAAGAAACATAAATGTTTATTTCCACATATATATGTAGTAGGGCTTTAACCATAACATAAACTGACCCATGAAATAAACTAAAAAAGGAAAAAAGTAAGCTTTTCTAGCCGTAAAAAAAGGCATTAAACATTTTTTTACGATGATATTAACAATAAGAGAACAAAAAATTAATCTACTCCATTAATGTTTTTCCATACCAATTAAACTTATGTCACAATGTATTTAATTTCTCTTTTGATTAGTTTATTCATTTTTGCAAATTGTTTTACTTTAAGAGCTATGAAAAACAAATTCGATATAATCTAATTTATAATATTTGGTTGCTATTTGACATACAAAAATATTACATAATATTAAATTAAAACATTATTTAAAGATCCCCAATTTTTGAAATATCTATGTATAGTATTACCAATGTTTTATTATAAATTATTTTTAATACATACACTTCAAATGTAATAAAAATGTTAGTACACATCTTTTGGTATAAGTTGATTGGAGTGATGAAGCAGATATAACCTTTTATGCCTAATAAAATTTCATTTGAAATACTGGTGTCTCAATAAATTAAAAAAAAAAAATACAAAAATAGAATACCTTCTAAAAATGTTATATATAAAGTTTTTCAAATGCTAACAATCTTTGTAAAGTAGATCAATTATGGTGGTATAGGTGCACAGAATTTGATATTTTTAAAACATACATGCAGCTTATCATATTTATACCTTGCTTATTTGATTTTTTTTTTATTTAACATTTTTTTTAATTATCAAAACTGTGATAATTCACATGAGTCAATCCTCCAAATGCATAAAAATTTAAAATTGTTTAACGTTACACAAAATAAGCTGACAACGAATGGAGTTATCTTTAGTTATTAAAAATTGCATGAAATATTAATATGGGTTTTATGAGTTGTTAAAAGATGGGATAAGTTCCCTTTATATTATGAAACTATTACTTATTATGAAGTTTAAAAATCCATATAGTTAATGCATCTCACAATTGAGGCATTCCGATATGAAAACACTTTTTTTTGTTAAAAAAGGAAGCTTTTTCAATAAAATAGAGTTTCTGTGTATCCTTCATGCGTGCCCATACCGTTAAACCTAGGAGACCAAAATTTTACATTCATGTCTCTTTTGAAACTGATCAGGCTAAAAAGGAGGTGCAGATTTTTTAAGGGGGTCATATAATGGGGCTTATGCTATACCTAAAACACATAAACTATTTTTTTGGAGCTAAAGAAGACTAGATAACTATTAATAACTATTATTGATATTTGTTTATAATTTTCTTCTTTTTCATTATTATTTTCTATTTGAACTAATTCACTTAAAATATTGTCTTGTACTGTGTTCACATCTACTGTGGGACACAGTTTACAAAAATTAAAATGTTATTTTTGGAATAATTTTACATTTTTGGTCTCTTTTTTTTCATCAAAAGTAAATTTTCAATTTTTGAGATAAAATGTAACTACATTATACAAATTGACATAAAATTATACACCATTTTACTTTCAATTTAGACAACATTTTAGTACATCATTTTTGGAATATTTGCCAAAATGAACCAACTATCGAGGGAAATTTTTTCGACGACATTATTTTCCGTACCTATTTTGTTTTTAAAAAAGCGAAAAAAAAGTGGTAGATACATTTCCCCTTTAAATTAGCAATAAATTGGCTATTTTCTACTTTTCTTGCAAGCTTAGTAAAAAAAAGTTTTTTGCGATTTTTTTTTCGAATTTTGATTTGCCATTTTTTTTACAAAAATAATAAATGGAGTTCTCATCTAAACTATTTTTTTGATGCATTTATATTATTTGAAACTTGTAACACACTTTTTTTTTTTAAATTCAAAATAATAGTATTACGGTGAAAAGAGCGAATTATGAAATTATTTTGGGAAGGTTGCTATGATAAGGCTTTGTAGATAACCTTACTTAACCAAATTGATATAGTCTGATCAGTATATGTAGTGTAAAATAAAGTCAATTTCCGGCTCCATCGGTACTATCATAGTAAGATAATTAGAATTATCAGGATCTTTCTCGATAAAAATGGAAAATTCATATTATAAATATTCTATACGTAGTATGTAGAAGTATTTTCTTTATAATTTTTTTTTTTTTTTTTTTTGAATTATTATGATCCTTATCTATGTGATCTGCTACTCCCTCCTTTCCCCAAACAACGCCGGATATCCCTCTGCTTGTGTATTATAGTTATATATAATGACGTTATCTTTATTATGATTCTAGGACACTTTGCAGAAAACGTTATTGTCAAAAGCCACTTTCGTAAATGCCATTTTACCAAATGAACACATTGCAAAATTACCACAATGTGAAAGACAGATTGCTAAAGAAAATAATAACTGTATTGAATAATGATTAATACTGCAATAATATGTAATTAAGATTATCTTTCATATTTCTCAATTTTTGTAAGATAAAATGTTAAATTATTTGCTACAAATTGAAAACAATAATACGTTTATTTTGTAAACTGTGTCCCACAGTAGATGTGAACACATTACAAGACAATATTTAAAGTGAATTAGTTCAAATAGAAAATAATAATGAAAAAGAAGAAAATTATAAACAAATATCAATAATAGTTATTAATATTGTACGCGCAAGGAGAAAACAACAAGAGCTAACAATTGACTTTTTTGCAAATAAATCAATCTTATAAATTTAGTGCCAATGTGAAGTTTTGATTCTTTTCGCTGCAAAAGAACTATACAGCCTCTTCTGAGCGGATAGAGTTATATTTGATAAACCCCATCTCCCATCTTCTGGAATGGGACGGAAAGGAAAAAAAGGATCTCCAGGGACCCGGAGAATAGAAAACATGGCCAAATATAATGGAAATCAAGACATAACCCAGTTTCTCGTTGGGAACTAGGAAGTCAGTAAGACCAAGTGCAAGAAAGGGGTTGGAGAACCCCTGTTGTGGTCTCACAGCATGAGGAGGAGGATCTAGAAAATATAAGTTAGGTTCGAAACAAATTAAGAATACGAACAACCCAAAAGGAATTCTGAGTTTGAAACGAGTGATGAAAAAAGCGACCACACATAAAATAAAATGAATCTCAAAAAATATTCGGAAATTGTAACAGTGGGATTAAAAGCCCCAATTTGAAGAAAACAATGACACTGAAGAACTAAATGAGAAACACCATAAGTTTCAAAAAAAAAAATAGCGCAACTCGCTTGAGAAGATTCAACCCTATTGTTGTGTGAGAAGATAATAGAGAATGACCGAGAAGAGGTGAAATGCATCTAATTAATGAATTTTATATGGCTAAAGACACATTTGGAATAGATGCTGCAGAATTCACTGACTTTGAAGAGCATGTTCCTTCAGGCTTAAATTTACTATAAGATGCCTAGAAATAAAGGAAACAAAGGAAGATATTGTGGCAACAAAAGATGAAGACTCAGGCGTAAACACTTTATTTAAAGCAAAAAAGATAAGTGGAAGTGAAGTTAAAGGTTATGGGAAAAAAGTGGGACCCTATTTAGAAAGATTCAAGGATGATGAAATGAAATTACTGATAACAAAAGACAAGCCAAGGAAGATTGAAAATTGTAACATATTAAAAATAAGTACCGTTGTCGAAATAGAAATAGATACAAACAGAAAAGACATGGAGACAACAGGAGATGAAACTCGAATGAGCTTAATTCCTCAGTAAACGCAGTTATTCGGCGGAAGGTGTAAAAAAATGTATGAAGAGCGATTAGAAACAAATTTAAGTAATAAATATGAAAATTACAAAGACAATGAGAATAATGAGTGCAAATGTCAATGGAATCTCAGAATTACGAAAGCAAAGAAAATTTTACAACTATCTAAGAACCCTGGACTATTTTCAAATTGTTGCTTGCTGTGATACTAGAATTATATACGAATATTATGAAATTTTCAATAAAGAATATAAAATTTATTTAAGGTAGGCGATTAAGGGCAAGGGGAGTCATTCATGCAGAGTAGTCGCCCTTCTCATAGATAAAAAAATAAACTTCCAAAAAATAAGAGAATCCCATGACGTAAATTTAATAGAGATTATGGATACAAAACACTAATTAAGTCATTTTATGCACCATCGGGAAAGTCAGTTAGACATGTTCATGAAAATGTAACTCCAATGGCATCAACATCCAAAACCATTCTAGGGGACTTCAATGTTTCAAGATGTGGAAAAGAAGAGACGCGTAACTATGCAAATTTACATTACAGCAGAGACATTTTTGAGGCTTGGATTCTGAAAAACAATATTATTGATATTGCAAATACATGCTCACACATTAGAAAAATAAAAAAAAATACAACCATCTTCAGCCGAAATCAACTATATTCTATGAAATGGAGAGATTTTACACACTATAAAACATTCAAAAGACATTAATGATACAGGATTATCTGACCATGAATTCTTAATGTCCGATATAGTTGCTCCAAAATGAAAAAGTACCAAAGACATCTGTAGAAGAATATAATACATACATAATAGAGTAAGTACATGAAGAAATTGAAAAAGTCTAAAAATGAGCAAGGTAATTGAGAAGTTGAATAAAATTGTTAAGAATATTTTATCAATAGAAGGAAAGAGGCAAGCAAAGAAGAAAAGTGAATGTAAGGAGAATATTTTGTAGCAATTACAGTCTGAAGATTTATCTGCAGTAGTCGAAATGCAGGAATTCTGGAACAAGAAGCAAAATCAGCCTTCATTCGAGCAAGACAAATTAATAGAAATATCAATGAAAAAAATTTTAAGATTATCAAGTTATAGAAAGAAAAATAATAATAACAATAACATAAAATCTTATGATGAAACGGGTGAATTGAGAAGTGAGGATAAAGGAGTAGAAATAATAGTCGGAAGTTTCTTTAAAAATATGCTTGAAAGGCCTGACAATACAATCCCAAATGAACAATATGATTAAAGAGCACAATGTATTGAAAAAGAAGGCATTAGTGGAAAAATTTAAAATTTAAGAGGGGTTCCAATATTTTTTACAATATGATTCATCCCCAGGGCCCCCCTGGAATACCAGCAGAATTATACAAAAAAGATCATCATACAATTCCCATCTTAACGATGCTTTAGAAGAAAACACTTCTGATACTACATATACTAATAATTATGAATGTTTCGTTGTTGTCGAACAAGATCCAGATAATTCTAATTCTCTTAGATCCTTCAAACTATATCAATCCGGTTAAGTAAGGTAATCAAAAAACCTCATCATTGTAACTCCCCAACCCCAAAAAAAAAATCTCTATTTTTGCTTCTTGTAAAGTAAGTAGTGGTATTATGAATGTAAAAAAAATTACACACCAATATATATGCATCTAAAGAATTATCGTTATGAGAATTACATTGTTTTTAATTCAAAAAATTCCCAAATCGAAATTCGCGAAGAAAAATGTTGAAAACTTTTTTGCACTAATTTTGCAGTAAAAAAGTTAATAGCATTTATTGGAATTATAAAAGAAAGACAAACCTACAAATATTTTTTTCGTACTTGCAAGAACAAAAATGTTATGAAGAATAATGTTGTCGAAAAAATAATACTCGATAACTGGTTTATTTTTGCAAATATTGCAAAAATAATGTTATAAAATGTTCCATACATTGAAAATACTCACTGGAAATGTTGTATTGGCATTTTTCCCCGCAAAAAAGCATTACCTTGTGCCATTTTTACTTAAAAAACTGAAAGTCGACGTTTAATGAAAATAAGAAAAAAAAATATTTTAATTTAAAAATTATACAGAAAAGGACAGATATTTCAGTTAAACATCAATTTTAAATTGACAAATTTATATGCAAATGAATCTCCCCAGACAAAATTCTACAAACTTTATTCTATTTACTAATCCCATTTTCGATTGGAAGTTCATTTTTTTGCACCTAAAATGAACAAAATTGCAATTTTCACTGATTTATTTTTTACCGCATAACTTTTTTGATTTAGAATAAATTTATAAACGTAGTAATTTGTATAGTTGTTTTCGAAACGTCAATTACTTATTGATAATTAAAATCAACACACCCGTCTGTCCCAGGTCAAAAATAGGACCCGAACCAAAATTTCAGCCTCCTAGGTTCAATGGCGTGGGAAAGTATAAAGGCATCTACACAGACGCTTTTATAGATAAATACAGATCAGTACAATTCCACTAACCAATTAAAAGAACATAAAAAATAATCCAAATTACATCCTAAACCTGAGGCCAATTTTAATTTTAAATATACGTTATAAAAATTTTGCAGGACTTATAGCATATGGGCTTTACACAATTTTATAAGATAATCTTCCAAACTCCAAGTTAAGTCTTGGAAAAACAGATTTCTAACCGATAGTCTTCTATCTGTCTGAGAACAGATAAGAAATTAAGTTAACATTCCAAAAAAAATTATATATTCGACCAAAACCTTCGACACGATCTCCCATAGTCACGTAGTTCATAACTAAATGTATTGGATGCCCTCCAGCTCTTATAAACTGGTATCATCAATGATAATGGGATCAAATAAAATCATTGGAGTTGGAGGAGGAATAGGTATAAAAATTCATAAAGGATGCTCAAAAGGTGATCCCTTAAGCTTCCTACTATGCAATATTGCCGTGAAACTACTTTAGAGAAGAGCAGATTAAATTTTGAAGGGATCTCAAAATAAATATATTTTATGCAGACGATGAGACAATTCTGATGGAAGAAAAATATATTGGTACGGACATTGATAATCTAATGAATACCGGGCCGTGAAGAATTATTTACCAATTTTGTTCAGAACATATCGCCAACAATAATGACATTTGAATGACTTGAGAAACAATTTATTCATAAATTTTTAGAATAATAAAATAGTTTGTGATCAAATTTAATCAATGTAGCCAACATTTGACTCAATGATACTGGTCAGGCGACGTCTGAAGCTGCCACAGACTTGCTGGATGTAATCGGCGTCCATGGAGGTCCAGGCCTTGTTGACAGCAGCCTTTAAGGCATTTATGTTCTTGTGTCGTTTTTTGCAGGCCTTGGTCTCCACGTGCGCCTAGATAGGGAAGCCTAGTGGGTTCATATCTGGGCTCTGAGGGGTCCAGTAGTCCTTGACCAAAAGTTCAGGTTGTCTTTGAGCCACTCCTGAGCTTTCTTGGAAGCGTGGGCGGGTGCTCCATCTTGTTAAAAACCCCAAGCAGAGTTGCCGGCTATGGATTTGATCCACGGAAGGGCATTGGACGCCAGAATCTTCACATAATCCTCCGCCGTTAATCTGAGCCAGTGGGTAACTATACCGGCTTCATGGCCTTCCCGTTGGATCTCCATACATCTCCAAAGCTCACAACACGGTCATTTTGCCTGTTGAAAACAGGATCGACCGTAAAAGGCGCATCATCTGAAAAAATGATGATGCGTCCCGATGAGCTCTTGATATCATTCAAGATTTTCTCGGCACGCTCAAGTCTGACTTCATGCTGATGTTCAGTTAGCAGAGGGCGTTCAGTACGCCTCAGGGACTTTCCTCCAGCCCTTTTCAATGCCCTTGAAACAGTTGATGTCGACGTTCCCATCTTTCTGGCCATGTCGGCAATGGACCTGTTGGGAGTCCTCTTGAACGCTGCCTTTACTTGCCTTGTCGAGGCAGTGGGCTTCCTGCCAGCCCCAGGGGAATGCTTGAGATCACCCCCAGCCTCCAAGCGATTGGAAACGTTGTGTCCTAATTGGACATGGTCTCACGTGTGGAAGTTGTTACGCTCTCACAGGAAGGATTTTTGTTTATTTTAACAGTAAAAATACGAAACAGTCTGATTGGTTGCCACAAAACCTCTTAAAAAGTATATTTACATCATTGGTAAATAATTTTGCACGGCCCGGTATTTTGGAGGAACTTAAAAAATATTAGCAGCTTACAAACAAATTTGAACAAAAACACATTTTTAACAAATACACCAAACAAGAAATTACTATCCAAATTATGGATTAAAGAAAAAGAAGAAACAGAGTTACTTGGAATTGCAATACGAAAAATAGAAAATTACAATGATGATATACAAAAAATGGAATGCATACTTCGAAAAAGAATTGATGCCTCAAAAAAACATAATCTAAATTGGACAAATGAAATTAAAGTGATAAATCATGTTAGCATTCCATCCATAAGCCGATGGCTAAAAGTGACAAAATATTACGTCAAATTAGCACAAAATACCTTTAATATAAGTAGGTGAAAAGTTTTTAAAACGTCTTGAAAATTCAAAGAATGATAGAATATATGCAATAAAAAGTTAGGAGGAATAGAAGCTAAAAACATTAGGCATGAGATGGTATAGGAAATCCACCGTTCGGTGCAAATCATAGTAAACCCTTCATTGTACGCGTTTCGGTATGGCTTAATAGTTAAATGTATTTTTTACTAGAATTATAGTAGTTATTCAAATTTTTCGATATTATATTCTTTAAAAGTTTATTTTCTGTACTAATAAATTATTCCTAAATATAATTAACTTCTCTAAAAAACAAAGCTTGATATAAAATATAAACGACTTATATAATACTATTATTAATTCATAAACGCGTAATAATTACAATTTGTGGTAAACAGAAAGGTAAATAGAAATTTCTTATCATTTGTATAACATAAATGGTAATCATAATCACATAGTATTGCAGGGTGAATCATCATCAAATATATTTATTATATTTTCAGCACAGCGTACGTTCGATTAAGTGGTAATACAGAAAAATATTCATTTGGAAGATTATCCGTTTGGTAATGTGGTAATTTGGCAAAGTCTCTTGTGGGCAAAATAACTTTCGACAATAATATTTTTGGCAAAATGTCAGGGCACACTTGATTATATATATCCAAAGTTTTTTTTCCAAAAAAGAGCGAAAAAATGGCCCTTAATTAAAATCTAAATATGTCAACTACTATACGATTGTTAATTTGACATATCCTTGTAATATCTTGTGTGCATCATCTTTTTGTTTCATCTTCTATAAAGATATTATATTTATCTGTATCTATGTTATACCCAGTGATGCTTATCAGTAGTATTTTTTAGCTCGTCTGTTCTTTTCAAAAGGTAAATTTTCTATCCCTAAGCTGCTATTATTATTTATTAATCTCTAAAGAGTTACTATCCTTTTCTTCTACATACAATTATATACAAAACATGATTAAATGCTAATGTGAGCTCTTACGAGACCGAGAGTAAATATTAGGATTTGTTGCAGAGTGACATTTGTGAGTCCTTGTTGGACTCAGAGTAGAATTAAGATCGACATTGGAGTATTTCTTGGCCTTGTCCTTGTTTATTTCATTTCTGCTTCTATCTGATCTATTAAAACGTCATGACACGTAAGCTGCTATTTTCTGCAAAGTTCATCCATTTTTTCAGGATTACCATGCTGTTTCAGCATGTCAACCAAAATGATTTAATTAAAATGGGAAGGTGTACTTATTCAAAATTTAACAGAATTTTATACTAGTTGAACCAATCATCGTCCAGAACATTAATAATAGAAGTAGTAGAAAAATTGAAATGTAATAAAATATACGGTGTAAATTTTAAATATAAGTGAATTAATAGCATGACAAAGATTTTTAATAATCTTAACGTCTTACGTCATGAAGTGTATAACTCTAACAACTAATCCATTGACTAAATGATCATATATCCAGCCCAAAAGGAAAAAAGAATATTTAAACATTATAAACTTAAACAAATATATTTCTTAATAAATATTAATTAATAGTTTGTATGAATGTCTGTCAAAGCATCTTTAGAGGAAAAGATTAGGTAAAAATAAATATATACATTGTTCATGGGCATTTTTTATTTATAGTATAAGGTAAATCTTTCCTCATAATTATTAAAGGAAAAAAAAATATTTCCGAAATAATTAATACAAAAATTAATGGTAAAAGGGAATCTTCCATTTTCCATTCAAACGACCAATAAGTAAAATTGAAACATCGAATGGAAAGTTTGAAGACACAAGAAAATTATCAATTACTGATCTGAACAATAAGAATATATTATTTTGTTGTCCATTAAGTTGAAAATAAATAAATAATTTGCATAAAAAAGTTATTATTCTTCTTAAACGTGAAATATACCTTCAACTTGGGTGGTTCCCTGGTGCCAAATTGGTAACGCATCTGGTCAAAAGCTCAGAGATAATAAAGTAATATTTTTTTAGTATACATTTTCTACATAAAACATGGACATTTTTAATAAATGGAAATCAGCTAAACCAATTTATTAGATACTACTCGTAAAAAATACTATATAATTAGTCTTTATCTACAATAATTATTGTTGATATAGTTGGTAAATTCGTAGATGACTCTAAAAAAAACTAGTCTACTCTTTTCATTATAAACAAGAAGATTTTGAAACATAAATTAAATAGAGAAATGAAAAGAAGTATCTTAAGAAAAAAATATAAGCCCTTTTTATGATACAGAAACTGAAGTGACAATTAAAAAAAATGGACTAGTATAATGGCAATGGCTGAGATGAAGTGTAAATAGAAAAACGATGAAATAGTACAAAAGTTTTTTAGAGAAGATGAAATTTCAAATTTGTTGGAACTCAAGGCAATGTTAGAAATAAATTGTATACTTACAACAACAAAAAAAAAAAGAGTTGATTGGGTGGAAGATGACGATTGTATTAACCTTCAGAATTTAATATTTATTCAAAAATGTCACACATATAATATAATATTAAGTTCTCTACGTAAATCTTTTGACTCTGTAATTTTGTTTTACCCAACAATATTCCCAACATTTATTTTTTTGTCAATAATATCCAGTAATTTTTTAATATTATAATCAAAGTATTTTGTAGTATCAAAAAATGTAAAAAAAAAGAAAGAATCAATCTAGAAAAATAAAAACTTTACATCCCAGAGAAATATAATAAAGTTAAAATCTATGAAATGATTAACCATTAGGATCAATATTCATAACAAATATTACCATGGATTACTCAATACTAATGTTGAGTAAGTCAAACTAGGATTTTTAAATAAAATAATAATCATAGAATTGAAAAATAAATTAAAAGTTTATTCGAACATGTTATTTTATACGTGAATTAGTCTACATCGAGTGATCATTGATCAATTTAATCATGAATAAGATTCATAGCAGTCATATCTAAAAATAATATAATAAATAAATATTTGAAGTCAAAGTAAAACAACTGAGGGGTTTCTATGGGCGATGGGATACGCCCCTGTTTCTGCGTTTATTATTGATCACTTTTTAACAAGAATTTATTCTTCTCTTTAACAATAATTGTTACTTAGTGGAAGAACTACTAATTATTTATTTCAAGGTTATATTAAGGAGGTTGTGTGGATAGGTTCTTTATATATATTGAGTAATCTATTGTTTAATTAACATTATTTTAGTTTTAAATAAGTGTTTTGTAAATTAAGTACAAAAATTGCTATAATAAAAGGTATGTTAATTATTGTGTTGAATATTACATATATGCCTGGTCAATACAAAATCAAGCTATAAAGATTTTTTCCTCTTCAAAAGTGTAAGTTATCTTTTGCATTCTTCAACGACATATTACTGTCAATTTTTGTAAACAAATTATTTTGTGTGTCACAAATTGAAGTTAAAGTAATCAAAATTATTTGGTATCTGATCTCATCTCACCAATTTGAATATTAAGACTATATTTGACTCAAATATGTTTATAAAATATTGGGTTGTATGTAGATATGAAGTACCAAAATTGATTGGGATTTTCTCCTGTTTTTAATTTTTGTTCCAGATTAGGTTTATGTTGACGCCCAATATAAATAAATAATATCTCAAATTTTATATTTCAAAATGTCGTACTGGTACTAACCCATATAATTAATTAAAATGTAACTACATAGGCTTACATAATATCAAACTATAATATGCATTGATTCATATTGTGTAAGGGTAGACTTTATTAATAAACTGAGGCCTAAACAAATCAAAATTGTGTTTTAACTTAGAAACTGAGTTCAGTACTCTTATGCATTGTATTTATCTACTTTCCGTCCAATAGAGAATTTAAACAGATTCCAAAATACAATATAATGTAGTTAGTTAATTCATCCCAACTGTTGAACTCGTTTTTAATCTAACTGTAAGAATATAATTTATGTAGTAATCAGAAATCCATTATGTTTCCAATAAATGACTTATTTAATGTTTATCTCTCTTTCTATAAGTGCAATCAGTTTAGAATATATGGCGTTAGTAACATAAGATTTCGTACTAAAAAAACTTGAATATAAGTTTCGTGATTGTTTGACTCAGTATTATTTGATCACCCGTCAAAGATGGACATTTGACACTACTTTTGTATCTGTCCTTATTTTTCCGATCCAATCCAGTCTTACAACCAGTCCTTTCGGTACTTAAGATCCTAACTTGAGTCCGGTCCTTAAGACCGTTGATCCTTGGGACCGATCCTTAGGACTGCCGGTCCTTGGAATTTTTCATAAGAATATCGATAGTTTTTAAGGCAAATAAGATATATGAAATATGTACTAAGGTTATTGCAAATATATTACAAAAAATATTATATTTTTCATGATAATATAATATAATATGAATATGTTATATTGTTAAAAAGAGGAAAAACACCCCATTTGACGTCACGAGGGGTCGATTTTACATTCTTTAAGGACCGACAAATGGGATTTGATTGGATTGTACCGGACTGGACTGGACCGTGGTACTCGGTCCTAAATAAGGACCGACACAATACTAGTGGTTACAAACAAGGACAAAATATGCTTATGTAACAGGTTTTTTTCAAACAAGGCGAAAATGTAAGCCAGAATACTAAAAATATGAATAATGTTTATACCTTGGATACTATAAAAGCCAATCACCTGCAATTTTGGTTTAGTCAATTCCGTTCTAGTAGTTCTGATTTCAATGATGCGCCACGCTCTGATGGACCAATTGTGGAAAATGTAAATAAATAATAGGACTGCCATGTAAGAATTACCAAGAAGATTAATGTAAAAAAATCTGTTAAAAATAATGGATTTTGTTTAAATACACCAATTTTATTTTAGGCTGTTTTATAATTCTAATCCGCCAGAGTTTTAAATTGAAATCAGCATTTTCTAATTATTTGGTTGAATTTCAACTAATGTAATTAAATAGTATTTTTCAGATATCGATATCGAGAAAGCGCATTTAAATTAAACGCCTTGGTATTGTGAGATATGGAGACGATATTTTAGCAGTCTTAAACAATTCATATATATTTCCTTTCATTAATTACAGATATTTACAATTTCAAATTGAGTAAAAACTTTAACTCAAATTGACTACTTGTTATTTGAAAAAAATCAAACTGATTAAAAGAGGTAATTGAATGACAAACATGTCCATATACACTCTATGTTATTATGTAAGTTGTTAGAAGATAAATGCGAAAATATTCAAATTTACTTTATTTGTTGATCGATTATTAGAATTCAAGATTCAGTGAAACTCTAATTCGAACTGAATAGGGGTTATCGCTATTTGAGAGTGAGCTCGTAACAAAACAAATCCCTGAAAGGACATTAAATACCTTAAATGACGTCCTTGAAACTTGAAAAACTCAACCACTGGTGAAATTGCTCAAAAATTCATTTCAACAAATATCCTTCAAACCAAGAGTCAACCTAGTAGATCCATATAACATGACTAATTTAATTATAAGGAGCTACCTTGCTAAAGAATATTTTAAGGATAAGTTTGTTGAAGCAATAAAGCAGCAAGGCATGGTTCGTTATTAATAAATTCTGTCTGGGATCATATTCTTAGTCCAAGCCAAATGTATTTAGAATATATATATTTTCTTCGCCCGGGAAGAATTTAAAGACTCACTATTTATTTGTGTAGAAGGCAACCAAACAAAAACAATCCTCCACTTATTCTGAGACTGAAATGCATTGAATAAAATAACGGAACCGTCAGGTATGGATGGGATTGGAGAGAGGATTATAGTGATTTTTTTTACGAATTCCCTTACGGTTACCAGGGAAGGTGCAAAATATTTTATGAGGCCTCCTAGGTCATTATTAGACTCAAAACATTGATGTCTATGGATTTAAGTAATCAATCATGGAATTGTGGATCGTTTGGTGAAAGATTTTGTCAAAAAATTTCCTTTTTTGGTGGTTATACTTGAAAAAGTGCTTCAAAAACAACTATCAATTCTATCGTAGAAAGAGAAAATACTTTATACAAGATTTTCTTTCATTCATTTCAAATTTAACCTTTAATTGCAGATCGCCAATATTAGTGAGAATGGAGGAAGTACCTCTTTTCATCGAAGGAAAACATTTTTGAAGGAATATCTATAATATATGTAGTTATGAGATTGTCAGTTCCTTTTTAGTTCATCATATTTTTCTTGTATTGGAGAAGAGGGTCTCTTGATGAACTTGTTTTCATCTATAAATGAGTCCACATTAAGTCATTCTTGTTTTACCTCTTGTGTTTGGATTTGATCTCCCTTTTATAATTCATTATAAGTGTTAAAAAAGGTGTCTCTGATTTGATTTCCTAGATGATTATAGATTTGAGTTTCATTTTTGAAGAGTTTATTATCAAAGATGCCTCATCCTTCCCTGTACATATATTTATATATACCTAAATAGACGATATATGCTGGAATATGTACCTTTAACCTCAGGAATTTTAAAGTTACATAGATACAGAACCTAACTGTGGATTATTTAACATGTTAAGCATGAACTAGTCCATATTTTGCCAATTTGAATCCGACAAATCTTTATTATCGCCACTACTCAAACTGAAGACACGGCACGTAATGAAGTTGGGTTGAGATTTATTTCATTTCAAATTAATTATGATAATTTATTGTGACAGCAAGTTAAACTATTACTCTAGGATATTTATGAATTATATTATAAGAAATGAATGCTATGCATCATTAATTGGATTAACTCATGATTATATGGATTACTCGATGTAGAGTAATTCACCTATAAAGTAACATATAAACTTATTTCATGTTAAGTTCTATAATTGTTATTTTATTTGAAAATTTTATCATGTACTGCTCGGAAACAAATGATATCTTTTCATAGGACATTAATTGAACTAAATTGGAAACGGTTTGATTGAAGCTGTTTATTAAAGTAATTATGTTTTGTTTATTAACGTCCTCGTTAATTAGTTTTTTTTTTTTAAACAAGTAAATTTAAAACTTCATTACATGTATTTATTCGCTCTGCAAACACTACTGGCTTAGTTAATCGATTAAAATATTATTTGCAGTAATCTAGATTTGTCTCTTTGAACTATTGCGCTAAACCAATAACTGGACAACTTAAAATGAATTAAAATTGTTTATTAAATTAATTAAATAAAAATATAGTTATTAATCATTAATTAAATAAAAATACAGTTATTAATCATTAATTAAATAAAAATATAGTTATTAATCATTAATTAAATACAAATATAGTCATTAATCATTAATTAAATAAAAATATAGTTATTAAATCAAATTAATGGATGATTTTCTTGTGAAAAAGAGTTATCATTTTATTATTTTGTGTGTTCTGCAAAATATCTGAATCAGATTTTGTTATGTACATAATTTGAACTTTATCTTTCATTCAATTTACTATTATTTTTGAAGGCAAAAGTTGATATCTAATGTTTGTTTGATCTCGTGCAAATTTGAAATATAATATTCTCTTAAAAACTTTAGCACCATTTATTCTATTTCATCATTTTTCCGTTTATACATCACTTAGGATTTACAAGCCTAAAAACATGTACTCCACTTTTCTATTTTTAAAATGATGTGGTGAGCTTTAGCCACACACACGCTTGTTGCTATCTCTCTTAAAATTGTCATATTCTAAGCAACGCCTTCGTCGAATGCTACTAAGATGTCCAAAGTTCGTTCACCGAGTCTTTTGAGACCAAGAGGGTGTCCAAACATATAAAGCAACTGCGTGAAATAGTCATCCAATCTTTTGGAGTTTCCGTTTCTTCTACATCAGATCGCATAAATGATTGAGGGGACACTTCCTATCAGACTTTCTATTTTTTTATCATATGAATGCCAAATCGACACCTAACGAGCCAATCAAGGACACTTACTTTTTTGCTGTACTGCATGAACCTGTTCTTCTAAATGAACATAAGAATATTTTTTTTAAATTTAAACTTTCATTGTATATGTGTATATTTGTCCCGTAATTAAATATCAGATAGAACAATACATCTAGAACTAGAAGATTTGAGCCTTGACAAAAATATTTTTTTATAATTTAATTATTTCTAAGGAACTGTAAGGGAATGACCAAATGAATTAAGTAAACAAATGTATAATGCTATGGATAAAATATATGCAACCTAGCCATCCTGCTGACGTCAATCCCGTGTATACATATGCTTTTTTGCCGCGGTTGAAACAACCACTGTAGTTTATATGTTCTTTCGGACCCAGAAAAAAAAGGATTGTAGGAGACTTAAATAAAAAATACCAACAAGTTTTGATAAAGCAGAATATATATATATATTTACGTTGTTATTTTTGGTAGAAGATTACGCTTCGTGTCTTGGAGTAATAAAAAATAACTACCTTCAAAGACTGCTACATAATATTCGTAACAAACTACTTAAAGGAACTATAGAAAATTAACAAAAGGGGAAGGTAGGTTTGTCATTTAAGCCAGGAAAAACAAAAGCGTATCTATTAGAGTATATTTAGCATATAATTAAATCAGGAATCGTTTTTACTTCATAAATTTATAGAAATGATCTTAAATTTCTATAAGAGTTGGATTATCAAAAACGCCAGTTTTATTGAGATTAGTGCCTCGGTCAAAGATAATTGTGTTAGACCTTTGTTTTATTATGCCATTAATTAAATTGAGGCTCTATTTACGAATTACTTTATTTTTTTAAGAAAAAAAATGTATTGCCATTTTTCTTTAGTAAAATTTTTCATTATATTTATCGAGTTGTGTTTTTTTTTTAAACAAGATTAAAAAAAAACATTATTAAGGACTTCTTCAATTAATTATCTTTATGTAACATATATTGACAATTAATTAGAAAATAATGTTTCTTTCTATATTTAAAATTACATTTTCTATTTTTATGATCTTCTTTTTAAAAGTATATCCTAATTATTCAAGTACATTTAAATTATTTAATAAAATAATATCTAGCCAGGGGCCTATCTCAAGAGCGTGGCCAAGGGTACTTGCCCCAGTGCTCCGCTCAAATTGGATGGGATCATTATTTTATTTTTTTCATTTATATACATATCTACTTTAGGTTCATTTCATTCATTCACAAGAAGTTTCGATATGTCTCCCATCTATATTTTTCCCGGTTGATATATCAAATCCTCCATCTTTGTAATTATATTATGTGCCTAATTTTGGGTGTTGATTTATTGTGAAAAATGTTTTGCAAGTGATGAGTTATTTAAAAGTTTATGCCGCTTAAGACTTGTTACACCAATGTGCGAAGGTTTTTTCTTAAAATTTCAATTGCGTCATGTAAGGTCACTAAAATATATTATTATACATATACAGGATTGTGCACTACAATTGGAACAAACTTTGTCCCCTCCAGAGGAGTTCATCACAGTCGAGTTTTCCATTCTCATACCAGAGGTTAGATGACTAATAAAATACATTTCCGTTTATTTTCATCTTTAGCCAGTTGTAGAGATGGAGAAATAGGATCACTAGATTTCTCTAATAGGTGGCATCTGATCCCCCCTTTCAATCGAGAAGTGATATTAGTTCAGATCAGGTAATTGGAACCAACTCTGAAAGATTTTTTTTTTCTTTATCAAACAAAGTGGTTACGATCGTTTTTACTCTATAAATTTACAATAATACAAACATTGTTATATAAAAGTTGAAATATCATAAAATATTAGTCATACCAACAGTATAAATGGTATCACAACGACTAATACAGTATTCAAATTGTTATATTAAGCATTTGTTCCTTGAAAAAGAGCGACGCAGAGAAAAATGGAAAGCAAGCCAGACAATAAAAACCTTTTTTCATTTATAACTGCGTATATTTAAAAGATATACTGATGTTAAAAATATAATTTGACTTTAAAATCGATATTACCAAATTTTTCTTTATGTGTTAAAAGTTTTACCTTGTGGTAAAATTGAGATAGGGATTGAGACCCAACTACGTCATATCAAAAATTAATATGATATTACCATTTTTGTTACAAAATGAAACAAAAAACTTAGTCACAATCCATTTGTTCCAGATTTGGAATAGATCAAAGTTTGTTCCAATTGTAGTACACCTCAATTATTGAGTGCTTACTTTTGAAATTTTAAGTTGACTTGAGTCGTTTGATGGTAGTCAACTTTAATTGAGTAATTCAAAAATGATAACAAACATACTTTTTAAATAATTTCAATACATTTAAATATTTAATATGTACTTCGACTTCATCTTGTGTAAAAGTAGTTATTATAAGAATATTGACAAATAAGGTAAAAAAATGAATTAAAAAACTCAAAAAATATTATATAAGTTCTTTGGAGGAAACACAAATATAATTTTGAAAATCTAGAAGATTAGTTACACATTATATTGAATGGGAGTTTCGATAATTATCCTTTTTAGTTTTTTAGTTGTTAAAATAACTTTTATTTAATTGAAAAAAAAAACTGAATATTTAATATCACGGGTATGTAATATATCAATGATCATTTTTCTTAAAAAAATATGTGTAAAATTAATGTGTAGTCCCATGATGGGTTAGTCCTCCTATCTAAATAAGTAGTACTGAAGTAAATTATTGTCCTCTTCTCGCTTAATGTCAGATGGAGTTGTACCAAAATTTAGTACTAAAATGAGTCCATCTGAATTAGCCAATTGAAGTCAATATATATTTATTTATAAGGTTGTAAATCGTAAACACTTGGGAGTGAAAATCATCATGGTGACTCTGACAATTTGAAGAATGTTTTGGAGGAGAGCAGCTTAGCTTTCATAAAGTTTCATTAAATTAGCTACACACACCACCAGCTACTTAAGAGAGGAAATAAAAAAAAATACCCTCTCCTTTTCAAAGAATGACATAAGGAGGAATTTCATGGGTTTCGATCCTCAATTATACCCTAGACTTACAATTATAGTTCTCCAACAGCTCCAGAGTTTTATTTTCCGTTATACATGACCACAAATACAGGGTGCCCACAATAAATTGGAACTATCTTAAAATTCAACCTGCTTGATAAAATTGGAATTTGGAGTGTGTTTGTTAATATGAAAAAGTTAGACATGATATTAAACAATAAATTTATTCAACATGTCCTCCCTCAGCTGCCACCATCTTCTTCATCCTGCCCCTAAACGATTTGTATGCCCTGATGACTTCCTCGGAATCGACAGCATTCCACTCCCTCGTAATGAAGCCCTTCCGGGCTGCGATACTCTTGTGGCTGACCTTGTACACCTCCCTCTCCAACTTCCCCTACCAGATGTAATCACACGGATTGAGGTCGGGTGAGTTGGAGGGCCAGGTGTTACGATCCCAGAAAGTGATGTCGGGGGAGTTGAAGAGGTTAGTGGTCCTCATGGCGATGTGTGCGGGCGCTGAGTCTTGTTGGAATATGAACAGCAGCCGTATCCTTCATCCAGGGTATGACAAACTCCTCCATGACTTTGCAGTACCTTATCGTGTTAACCCTTTCCTTGGGATTGAAGAAGAAAGGAGGCGTCACCTCACCGGTGCTTCAGATGACAACCAGGGTCATCACGGAGGTCGGGAACTTTGTGGTGAAGACCGCAGGGAACTTTTCTCTCTCCTTAGCAAGCCACCTGTCATTTTGGACTTTGTAGCTTTTGTCGACAGTCTAGTTCTTCTCGTTGGAAAAGAAGATGCTTCTTCCTCCATGGCTCTTCAGGTCATTGAAGAGACGCTTACCGTTGGTGAGCCTGGTGGCCTTCATGGATGCCGTGAGGATGTGTTGTTTGGCCATTTGGTATAACCTGTACCCGAGGTCCTCATTCACAGCCTTGGAGACCAGCTGCTTGCTCACTCCACCTTCCCCTCAACCTCCAGGCATTGAAGACCGGGGTCTTGGGGCAGTTAAGAAGCTTGTAGATAGCAGAGGGCTTGTGTCCCACGCGAGCCAATTCGAGGATGGCATCTCTCCTTGCTTGTTCCATGACGACTATTATTTGTTGTTACAACAATTGTGTTGGAAGTTATAGTGTATTGTTCACGCAACTTTTTATATTAGTATGATTTAACCCCAAATATCCACATTATGGATCTGGATGAAGTTTAAAGTAGTTCCAATTGATCGTGGACACCATGTATATATTTAGATCAGTAACCTTTCGAACAAAGGCTTTGATGTTCCCCCCTTAAGAACGACATAATAATTATAACAACTATTTATATTGTTAGCACTTTTTAGGGTGGGAATTTTGTTTGTTTGGCATCTTAACAATATATTTTATTTTCTAAAACTGTTATAATTATTTTTTCATTCTTGAGAATGAGGAGAGAGCATCTAAGTATCAAGTGTACTCATGAATGACTAATATTAAGTTCAGTTTGACTCAATATATAATATTAAGGATCGAAGACAGAGTAATTCCTGCTTATGTGCCTTCAATATACAGGGTGGGATATGAATTTATTTCCTTTATCTCATAACTGTTTGCAGCAAATTTGATGAATCATCATGAAAGCTAAATGTATTTCATAAAACAACACACTTTTCTTCATAAAATGCAGGCATTTTTTTCTTCGTTATTTCATCTTTCAACCACTCCAAAAATGCTATGCAATAATCGCTATTGAGGGACAGTCTCTGTTTTGGGGTAATCAATGAATATTATACACATGTGTATTAGGGTGCATCAGCCCCCCTCCCAAGTAAGCAATACTGACTTGGGAGTATGATAAAAATGTTCTACCTATCATAAAAACATATCCTATGAATATTTTTAAATTTGACTAAATTTTACAGGGGGGACATTAAGTATTTTAAATGAGGATTTTATATTTTATGGTTATTTTACTATCGCAAGCAGCGCTAAATATTAATTTTTGTTTTTTTCAAGAATTATGTGCTTAATGTTATTATTGTTAACTTGCACTTCCTCGAAAATATGTTCTTTTGATTTTAATTAGTAGAAAATACATTGTTAATAATCAAGAAAAAAAAGAATTAAGAAAGTTACATCACTTCAGTGAGATTCAAAACTCATGGGTCAATAATGGGTCAAGTCAATAATGCTTACTTGGGGGGGAGGGGGTCTGATTCACCCTTATGTGCATCTCATAATGTTTATACCATAACGTAGCCTGCCGACTGTTACGTATTTTCTACGATTTCGATTCGGCGTGCAGTCCACTCGGCTGACTGTCTATTAGACTCTGGAGTGTACTGATAAAGCCATATTTCATCCCTAGACGCACATCGTCTAAAAAACGAACAGATTTCTGAAGACGTTTTTGTTTTTGATCGATCGTGAGCTCCGGTGGTACCCAATTTACAAAATGCTTTTTTAGTGTAAATTTTCTTACACGATATGTTTAACACATTTCTTTGATGTCTGTAGAGTCTCAGGTATGTCAATCAACATCACTTTACAATAATTCAAAATCATTTTTGGACTTTTTCGATGTTTTGGCCGGTAGCTATCTCTTTCGGACGGCCACTGTATGCATTGTCATCCACGCTTATTTAAAATCGTTTAAATTTAGCAAACCGACTTTTAAACGGTTGATTTCGGTAGTTGAAAGTCCCAATAATATTTATCAAGCTTCAATAATATTTTTTTAACTAAAATCAATGTTTATTTAAAGAGTAAAATTATTTGTATACATTTAAAAAAAATATCAAAACTTGTTTCGGACTTCACTTGTCACCCAATGCTATAGTTCAGTAGGTTGATGTTCGCGATCTGTGGTGGGGAGAAATTGATTTTGAGAATACAGAGGACTCCTATAATTGTCTTTATAGAATTGTTGATGAATTAGAGTAAAGAAAAGTTTCTCGTCAAACCTCTTGAACTCCCCAGGGCATTTTTGACTTAAGACTTTCATATTTTCGAATTCTGCCATGAACAGGTCTTGTTGGTGTCGATTTTGTGTTCGGAAGTATTGAGAGTAAGCTTGACTGACCTACCACTTCAAGAACGATCATTCAGGCTGGGATAATTTTCCAGACGCTTCCAAGCTTGGTTGATGCTGAAGATGTCCGAAGTGTCATGGGCGGTGCAAATCAAAGTTGCAATCACCAACTTTTTTTTTTACCCTTGGACATATATAAATGAAATTTGTCAGTAATTTTGCGTTTGAAATATATCAACAACAGCTTTTCATTTATGAGCACAACTTTATGAATCTCTACATCTCTCAAAACTACAGTTACAGATGTGTTACATTACTTATTTGCTGCCCCTGTATAATATAGTTTCTGTCCATTTTATGTAAACATTTGAAACTTTCTAAAAAATGTCGTAATATTCTTTGACTGAGTTTTCATAAAATGTTTCTATCGAGTTTCATGTTAATTATATGTCCCAATAACAATTCAGAAAATGTTATAGTAGTTTTTCTGTATCAAATCTGATTTTGTAGCATTTACAGGTACAATCAAATTTTTAAACAAAAATAAATAGAAAACTCTAAAATGTATTATATATTCAATAAGTTAAAAGAAGAGAATATATTTGAAGATCTTATTTTCTGATTCATGATGAAACATAATAAGTAGTTAAATATTTATTACTGCTTGCCATACATAAATAAAATAAAATTGTACAATTATAAGGCAACGAACACGACCATGCAACGGAATATTTATGCTACTACAGCAGGTTCTAAAACCTAGCTTACATTAAAATTTTGTTCAATAATATTTTTTTTATTTTTTACATTTCATAAATTTTAAAATACGAATGTCTTTGTTTTCCGTATTTATGGCTTGATGTATCTCGTAAGTAAGGGCAGTGCATATATTGATGAGATGGTCATTACTTTGCAATTCGCCCTACATACATTGTACATTCGGTTTATGCCCTTTCAGAGGTCCTACACTTTTCAGCCTGTGACCTTCAAAATTACAGTGCCAGAGACTGGCAACCACCAACGACAATGAAAGTGGATTATAATGTTGTGCAAAGTTATGCACATGCACTATGAATGAGCGCGGGTGTGAATGGATGTTCTCCCGGACAGCTCGCGTACATACAGGCCAAGGAGCCCGCTCACTCAACCAACTCACACAATGAGATCAGAGTTCGTTCACTTGAAGTATCTGATCAGTGATTACTTCTTAATAGTTCAAACAGTGAAAGCATTGAGCCTTTCTGGTGATACCTCCTCAAAAATCAGTGTTGCAACTTCTTTAATAGAACAGAAGCAATTGGTGGTTTGTACCAAGTTTCTGTGTCCATCTCAAGTTCAACATGCTCTTATGCTTATATTTAAATTTGGTCAACTAGAATTTTTTTTTTAAGCATGGGGGCTGCAGCTATATAAAATAATGTATTTCAAAATAAAGAACTTCTTACACATTTCATACATATACACACATATATGGGGATGACTCGAATAGGTTGATAGTTCTTGTTTAGTATATTTCAATGTAGGCACGTATATATTTTTTCTTTCTGTGGAAAAAATCGGATTGTTTTTATCAGTGGTGCCATCAACATCCATTGATTTGTTGCCACCACTATCAATCTCAGGTTGTTTACTAACTTCAGTGTTATTTTTTTTGCTAGTGGTAGTATAATATTTTATGCTAGTGCCATAAGTTGTTTTTGATTTATTATTATTTCCTTGATTTTGTTTTGTGGGGTCCTTCCCTACTTCTTCTTCCTCTTGTTGGACAATTGGTGCTTTCCTTCGGTCTTTGAAACGTACCTTTCCTACTTAGGCTATTCTGATAGTCAAGTCTATCAATTGCAGGGCTTCAAATTTCAGTGGTTCTACACGTATGTAAAGTACCTTACCAAAGTTAGTAATTTCAGATTTTACAAGTTCCATCTTACCTTTAATTGGAAGAGTATTGCATTGGTGTGCTATGATACGAGCAAGGGTCTTCAATGTTACCAGTCACCCCTTCGAACGAAACTCGTGATGTATTTTTTTCTCTTTTCTGAGTTCCTCATTCGCTCTGCTTCATCCGATGAGGTGGTAAGGAGAGGTGTATTTGCTGTTATGCTTTGTCGGACTTATTGTCCAGAAGCATCATCATTTATGTAAATGAACACCCTTTTATTTGTATAGCGACGCCCTTCGTATTTATGAATTAGGTCGCCAATTGGTGCAGACAAACGACATCCGTAGTGTGTGTCAAGTATTTTAATAACTTTGTTCCATTCAATGATGGAAATATGGTCACCGTTCTTTCTTATTATTAGAATTTCGTTTGCCTCCTCAGTAATATCGGCGTAAAAAACTTCTTTTTGTGCCTGGTTTCTGTTTTATATTATTTATTTTCCTCAGCAGGCATTTGAAAAATAAGAGTACTCATAATACTTGGGGGATGCATTGAATCATATTGTATCAGGGTTTTTTAGGCCTCTTTCGAGAAACTTTTTGGTTCCTTCATCAGGAAATTGTTAATTGTTCCCCCATTTGTTTGTAGGTGATAGTTTCTCATTTCATAACAATTTTGGGTCGATGTTAGAAACATCTTCCATATTTATTGATAAAATAATATTATATCTATGTATAGAGAGTTTGAGTGATATTGAAGTCCGAGTAGTTCCATACAATATATATTATATTTTATTATTATACATACTAGAAGACTAAGAACAGCTGTAATTCTTAATTCCCTTGATAACTTTCCAACGAAGAAAAGGAGAGATCCAGGTAGTCAAGAGTAAGCCAACGTCCATGAATTATATGAAGAGAAGAAATAAGTCCAAATGCCATGAGGGAAAATGATAGTAATTGATAAAGTGACGTCATCTGTAGTATCATAAAAAACGATTCTTGCGTGGTAAAAGAATACTAATATCACAGGAATCTACTCAAACTAAAGGGCCCATTTCCACACTTTCTTCATTGCTTTGATCAAGAATAGTTGCAAATTGTTTGCTTACAAAAGAATAGTACAGTGTAAAGTTTCATGTTATTGGGATAATGTTGCACTATCTTGGGTATTTTTAGAATTTTGAACCATTAAATAAATGTTCGCCTCCCCTTCAAATTTACTTGTTTATATAGCAAAGAATTCATGTATTCTTATTCTGAAGATCTTATGACTATTACGTAATTATAGTTTTGCTAATAAGAAATAATTAATTTAATTAGGTTGTGAATGCTTTTTGCCACTTTTCAAATTTCTATTCACAAGTATATTTTTTCCTATTGTTATGAAAATAGTTAATAAAAAAACAAACTTTGTACATTGAAGGCATGCATTGAACAATTGAAAATTAAATTTTGTGGGTCGTTAATGGCTGTTGAAAGTATTATCAATATTTGGGTAGGCTTTATGTAGTGCCCCACATCTAATAAAACCAAACTAAATTAACCTCAATAGAAAAAACATTTTATGACACTTTCCAATTACTCAAATTGATCTAAATCTCTTTTTGCAGTGTTTCTTTGTTTATTAGTATTGTACATATAAAGACCATTTTGCACCATTTTTGTTCATTCCTCTGTATATTAAATATTTATCTTTATGCGATATATATACCCACATTAATATATATTCTATATACATATATAAGTAACTAGCGTTAGTACCCCCCATTAACCGGAGTTATTAAGCGTCGACGAACCGACAAACTTTGATTTAATACAATAGAAGTATAACTCCCGAACAAATTCTTGGTGTTATTCACCGTTATTCATGAGAAAACTCAATGCTTAAATGTTATCTCCTCGAGAATAAAAGAATAATAACAATAACAGGTTGATGTTCTTTAATTATAATTTGATGAGCCAGGAAGCTTATTAGCTCGTTGTTTAATATCATGTAAAGTCACATTCTCTTTTTTTAATATACGTTAAACAAAAAACCTGTGATACTTAATAATTTTTTACATCAAACTCTTTCATTTCAAATACAACTCTTAACATATCCTGTAATTGTATATAAATTATGATTAGAGTTGACATTTTTGAAATTAAAAAACTAAGTTTATAAATTGAAAAGGAAAAAAGGTTGTTGTTTGAACTCTTTCTACATTTTTGTTAACTATTTAATAGGTCGTCGGGGTGTTAATTTCTCCCTCAAGTGTAACAATTATCGCCTATCTTTACTCTGAATTGTTTTAAACATGTTTCATAATATATATATATATGAATTTAAATATAATTAATATAATTTTCATCCACTAATGATATTTCAAATATAAAAGTTTCTCTTCTTTACATCAATATTTATTTTTCCGCAAAACCACATAACTGGCAGTTGATATTGACCAAGGTCATAATGCAACAGATTTTATATGTCTCACTCCCGCCTTATCCTTGATATCTTTGTTTTCCAGACAAAAATGTCAACTCTTATTATAATATACATCAGAAAGCAATGTCCCTGTATGTTATACTACCTTATAAACATGATTGACTTAAGGGTGTACACTTTATAATGCTGCATGTCTGCATACATTTTCTTTAATATAACGTATACGCTCAATTGTATTGTTATTTATCAGATCAAATATCTAAGTTTTTATATTCAGAAATGACTTATTTTTAGCATAGATAGAGATACACTTTGCTTTATTAATATAGATATTATCAGATTTGACAATTTAATATCAATTATTAAATTCAACCTAGCATTATAATTCTTGAAATGCAACATTTTTCCAGAAAAATTAACGATATATTTTACAAGAGCTTATAAAAAGGTAAATAATTATCAAATAACAGTTTTTACAGGTGTATATTTGATTTTTAAATCGGTGGCTTCTGACTTTTCTTATTATAAATTATTCCAAGAAGTATCCTTTTTATATGTCACATCAAAAAACAAATATAACTCGTATTTGACTCATTGCCCCCTACATATCTAAAGAGTAAATAATTTAATTACAGCATGCCCCCAAAAATGGCCTTCATCTAGGAGTAACTACTTCCCATTTACAAATACTTTTTATTTTGGGCTTTTTCTGTTTTCTTTTGGTTTTTATTTACTTTTCTTTTTCGAATCCCTACAGTAATATATTTTTGTCTTTTAAAGATTATGCCATCACCCCATGTATATGTGCATATTTTTTATATCATATGCACAAAAAAAATATAAAATAATATGTGGAAACTTGTAACAATATTAAATAACTATTCAATCATACCTGACACTCCAAGGTCCAATAATATTTTACTACTAAGGGCCCCCTTACATCTATCTAAACTCTTTATTGAACAGAAGTTCTTATAACCGTAACTAGTTTTGTGTCGTTATTATTTAAGTCTAAAGACTACAATTCAGATCAGATTACCACATGTGGTGAAACTACTATTTAAAAGCATTGATTCACTAGTCAAAATAATCATATATTCAATGATTTTTTAATAAATATGTTTCAAAATAATATAACTCCCAAAGAATATCTAATTTATCCAACAACGGAAAATTGAAAACTCGAAAGATACATTGTTTCGCAACAAATGGGTAATGTAGGCTTAAGGCTTTGCTTTTTCTGGGAAATTGTCTTTCAGTGAAATTCCAGGTAACCAATTCCAATAAATTTCAGTATGTGATAAAAATAGTAAATGTATTTAGTTTATAATTTTATGTTAATAAAAAATTTATGAACTAGTCTTTCCCATACATTTGTGAAATATTCCGTATCATAAAATCTTAAGTTATCTATATTCATTTAGCAAAGTATGTCTGTTTGTTGAGAACTCGTTTTTGTGTCTGTACTTAATATCTTAGAACTGTGTGATTACTTAATCCCAAAAATATCAACGTAGCAAGGAGTATGTGTAGCTAAAGCTCAGTGCGACATACTAAAATAAGAAAGGTAAGTAAATATATGTATTATTAAATCAAATTTTGTCCATACCTTTGGCAGTTAGTAGACACCATTAACTACAAGGTTGATCCTATATAGTGGTATACATTTTTTTTTTTTTTCAATTTTTCAAGACTAAATTTAAGCAAGTGGTTTTGTAAAGACATTTATTTAACAAAATCATCTAAAAATAGTGCTCCTACAACTTTTATTCAATATGTGAGCCCTCAGCTCACCATAATTGTCTCAATACGAGGCAAAAATCCCTTACAGACTTTGAATATGTATTCAAAAACTAGCTTGGTCCACTCCTTCTTGACGGAAGCCTCTGGAGACTGACCACTCCTGTGATGAGTAGCACACACCTTTCCTACAGACGCACCTAGATATAGTAGTCCTATGGGTTTGCGTCTGGGGAAGAGGGCGGTCACATGTGGAGGTCCCAAAAGTCCGGAAATTTGTCTCTCAGGAAACCCTGGGTCTTAGCGATGTGATGACACGAAGCTCCATCTCGAATGGAAAAAAAAATTGTCAACACTTTGCTCTGGTCCAAAGTAGCACTTTCTTATCCAGAAGTTCAATGTAAGCATCTGCATTGAGCCGATCCTTCCTCTCCACAAAAATGGAAGGGCAGACTCCACAACACCCAAAACCACTGTTCCAGCTCAGAAAACAACAAAACTTTAGTCGATTTTGTTGGCTATGAGAAAATTCAATATCTTGTTTCCTCTTTCTAACAGTCTCAGCTTGCTTTGTTCAAAGATGAGATGTTTTGTTGTCCTCTTCTGAGATTTCGCATCAATGCCATTCCGGATTGAAAATAATAGAATGTGTAATTCTAGATAAGATCAATCCTGTAGAGCTTACATTTTTGTATGTAACAAAAAAGCACAGGGAGAAGGTGGTAGAATGACATATTGTACTACTGAATTAACAAACGTTAATATATTCGGCCTGCAAAATGATTTTAAGTGAAAAAAAAGAACTACGGCTATAAAAAAGAGAATGTTGATATATAAAGTAGCAATAATGCAAGAAAAAAAATCCTAATTATGTTTAAATTAATAAATATTAATTTCTTTATGCATTTTTTTTTTTTAATTTACACCAAATATAGGAGCTTACTTCAAAGGGAGAATTCAACACCCCAACAACTTATTAATTAACAAGAAAAAACAAAGTCAAAAACAATTTTTCCTAATCTAATTTCTACAGAAAAGAGTTTTTTTTTTTTAATGTAAGTAGTACTTATATTATATTGTTAAAGTGACTAAGCTTCAATGATAGTTTTTACAAATATTTTTATAACTCATAATATAATATTACAATGACCATTCACATCTTATTTTTTTTATTGGTACATAATTTGGACATAGAATCAAATAATACACAAACAATCAAAAATTCTAAAGCGGACATATAATTGATTTTTGTGAATTGATATTATGTATATTTTGATATCAATAAAATATAGTAGAATGAGAAATAACAAGTTACATCCCTCCTGTCAAAGTATATTATAATGAGATACAATAAATAAAGTATATAAAATTGCAGTTTTTTGATAGACTTTAAACGATTCTACGCATAATGAATTTTATTGAAAAATGATTATAACTGCCTTATTATAACTGATATGTATGTTGATAGATAATTTGATATATATATTAAATTAAGAAGTGATGTATCTCATATTCGTATTTAAACTCATATCCATAGTTTATCCTCATTTTAGAAACATTCTCATTCTCTTGATATCCGCGTTGGTACTGGAAAATAACCCCACATGCGCATTTATAAAATGCAATTATCCTTTTTTCTCTTATCTCAATGGTTCTTAAACTTTTTACAAGTGCCACCTCTAGATCATTTTTGAGGGGCTTATCTACATTTTTTTCTTTAATCCCTGCAAACATTTTTAGGATATACATATTTATAAGTCTGTTTCTGGTGTTATTACACATGGAATTCAAAATTGTAGAACAATGCATGCAAATAATTAGCAACTAGATGTATAAAATAACCAAACATGTTGCTATGATATTTTTTTGCCCTTTGACGTCAATCAGAGGCTGATTTTGACCAAAGTAAAACTTCTTTTCCATGCTCTCCTTCTATATCGCTATCGTTCTCTCTCCCCTTCTTCTCTTCTTCCTTCTCTCTTTCTATACCCCTCTTTCCGTCTCTTTTCTTCTACCTTCATTCTTTGTTTCTATTCCTCTCTATTCAGCCACTGGCAAATTTATATATATATTATTTATGATAACCCTATTTATATAATTAATTATTTAATTTTTGGGGCTAAATTATTCAATAAATATGTTCTGTCACAGAGAAGCAGATTAAAACGGATGAACAACACTCATTGGCTGGATGTTGTTTTTTAAACAGTAGAAAGTTGTTCTTATTTAGCTATAAATGGGTCTCTACCGTAGAAGGAGTCGATAATTAATAGTTAAATTGGACACATGACCTTGATTTCTAAATGAAATGATTGCATTCGTATGCTTTACTGAATGAACAACTTTCTTTCTTTATACTCGGTCTCGTATGACCGTTCAAAAATTTTCTCATATTTATTTACTATAAACGGCTTCAAGTGCAATGTACGCTGGAGTTGGAGTAATAGAACGCTTCTTTTCTGACCCTTAAATCTGGAACAATGTTTGGGCCCATAGTGAAATCGCTCAAGCCAATGCTATTTGAATGAGGCTGACCGACGGTCGGTATTTTTGTGCTCTTGAAAATATCATCATGAGTTATCAGCAAAGTGTTTAAGTTGATTAAATGACTTTTTGGCAAAAACTAATGTTTTGAAATTAAGGTTTTTTTTTTAAAAACTAACACTTTTATTTAGAAAAGGTGTAATTATCTCATTTTTACGTATACCTCAATTCCGGCCTAAAATATTCGAAATTCTGCATTGAGTTGAATTAGTTCCTCCCTCCTGGTTAGGAACCACTTTCCTATCTGATAACCGAGACATCATCAAAAGGTGAGAGAGAAAAGTGAAGACGGAACACACTTACTTTCATCCAAAGTCCTCCTAACTTGTGATGTATTGAGTAATGTTGTCAATAATGGCCTACTTAAGTGGGTAAATTAGAATAGGAAAAAAAAGGGAAATACTTAGTAGCCAAATATGCCCCACGTCAATTTGAAGAAATATAAATACTTATTGTATAAATAATTTGATTTCAAGTTAGAGTAATGTTAAGTATTAACTAAATATTTATATGTCAAACAAGAAATATTATATACAGATTAAAACATTCTCCTCCCCCTCACCCCTCTTATAAATCATTTTTCATAAATAAATTCTTGGGCCAAATCAATAATAGGAATGTTAAAAAAATACTCAGTGAAACCTCGATAATTAATTTCAGATTTTTTAATAACTCTGAAACTAATAAAATATTGTTCCTTATTAATTGAATGAATGAGGAAAATAATCCATTAAGCATTTACATAAAATCCAAAGCAAAAAGTATGATTAACAGAAGATATTAAAACGTTTCCATCCTAAACAGCCGTGAATGTTAATATTTGACACAATAAGGACAGTAAAGCTCATTGTACTGAACCTTAAGTCTCTTGGTTAAGCTCTTCATTCGGATGGAGTTTATTTATTAAATGATTGAAATATGAGATCTTTAAGACCTCAAAATATTATTTTTAATCTATATGAGGATTGACCAAACTACAGCTCGTGGACCATATCAGGTGTGCGACGTCAGTGATAAAACGTATGAAACACGAAACTTTATGATAACATTTAAATTTAATATTATGTTTAAAATACTAAAAGATCTCAAATTTATTATTGTTATAGTGCATTTTAAGTAAACAATCTTGTAAATAACTATAGAATAATTTTCTTCTATTCCTTGCATTTCTATAAATATATATTCAATATACATACATGATGCACTAGAAGGAGCAAGATTAATTTCCTCCATCTTTATTTGGGTATCTCACAATTACGCATCCTTCTCGTTCTTTTTTTTTTCTTTTTTAGTTCCTTTTTTCGTTACCTTTCATTATGACTACTAAAAAAAAGAAAAGTGGACGCCGAGTGTTGCGTTTTCAATTAAGAGTGTGGAGTAAAGTATTTCTTTGTAGAAACAAAGGACCAGAATGCTAGTTGCGTAATATGCAGCGAAAGTGCTGCAGTTTTGAAAAACTACAATCTTTGCCGTCAATATAAAACAAAACATATATCAACATATTTAAAGTTTTCTGGAAAGTTACGCTCTGAGAAATATGAGTCCATTAAATGTGGTTGAGGAACTAAAAGAAACTACTTTCCCAGAAAGTAAGAGTGAAAATGAATCTATCACTCTTATAAAATATAAAAGAGTGAATAAGATGGCTAAAACGAGGAAACCCGTTTACTTATGGCAACTTCATCGAAGAGTGTTTGATAGAAGCAGCAAATGACTATTGTCCTGTGAAAGCCCATTTGTTTAGAAGTATCAGCCTTTTAGAAGGTCAGTTGCATGGAGAATATAATAACTTTACGGGTGATATGGTATCACTCTTTCAAACAACTTATGTATGTGAGCAAACATTTCTAAAAATGAATTATATGAATTCAGCACATCGAACAGGATTGACAAATGAACATTTGAAAGCAATTCTCTTGATTGGAGGTAGTAAATCCAAACCAAACATTGATGATATCTTGAAAGCCAAACGTTAGTTTCACAAATCTCACTAACCTTTTTTTGGCTGCTTAGTTTTTAAGATTCGGATCTGTGCACACTACATATATCTGATGTAACTATATATATTTTTTCTTAACATATATAAATATTAGATATGCAAAAATAAAAATAAAAACATAAAAGGAAATTTGTATAAAAACATCATTTACCATTATAGATAAAAATCAATTTCCTTCTTAAGACCTAAAAACCAAAAACAATCAAATTATTACAAACAAATTAAGACAAAACTTCACGTACATATTCACACATACATAATATTTTTGAAACTTAATGTACTTTACAATAAAACAGCAGAACATCTCAAATAAAAAAAATGGAAAGAAAAATCCAACTCAATCTGTATTGTCTTTCTTAATCTTCTTATATCGTCGTATTATCAGCCTATGAGTACTTTTATACCGAAGTGATATCAATCGAAAATATTTAACTATATTAAATAATTCTACAATGAGTCTTGCAGTTAGAGAATCCTCATGGTTAAAGAGGTGTATCTATCTACAGCCGATATTAAGATATTCTCTAGACTTCTTTCGTCAAACACCATATCTTCTGTAAGGTGTTGAGGAATAAACGTTTTACAGTTACTGATAGCCCTACCAAGTGGTTTTTCCTCATTTGAACTCTGCTTCATATTAGATGAAATACCAAATAGCATAAACGCTTCCTAATATCTTGGCTCAAAACCTATGGAATTAAGTAGTATATATGAAAGCTTTTTTGATATTGTTATATATTTGTTCACAGTCTTTACAGTATAGTGAAAGACCATTCAAACTAGTCGATACCTGAAATTGGGAGATGAACTTCCGGCTATCATGGATGCCTTTCAAGAACAATATTTTTTTTTCTAACGTCACTTTATTGATAACTTTTTTGTAAATAAACATGTTGGTTGTTAATGTTTTATGTTCATTTCAAACTACTCACATATGATTAAGATGGAATGCAATGTGTCTTGTTTCTAGTCTTTTTCACAGAGCTTTCGTTCTGGTTAGCGATTATTGAACAGAATGATTAAGGGGCCCGAAGCTCGTCATTCTTTCATTTATCAGGGGCGGAATAATTTTTTTTTTTTGATGACCCCTGGTCTATAGATATCATTGGCTAACTTAGAACTATTTCTAATAATATTAGAGGTAACTCAGCGGTCATTAAGTTTTGAAATTTTTTCACTATTTTAGACAAAAATGTGTTTTTGTTTGTTTATCATCTATATCATACACATTACACCTTCTTTGTTTTTTCCATGTTGAAAATAATTTGCAACAAAGTTAATATCAACAATATTTTCTATATTTGTATGATAATTCCGTTTCTACCTTTCCAAAAGAACGATATGTGCAGTTACATGAATTTGTAGCTTTAAGCCTATATATTTGTTTCTCCAGCGTATCACTTCAAAAAAATCTCAACTGATACATACCAAAATTGGCAAGTGAGTATTTTTTTACTTGAATAACAAAAAAAAAGTAAATTTGGATCACCTTTACCAGTATGATTTTTTTTAACCTTTGATTGAAGAACAATACATATATTACTAAATAAACCTTAATAACTCTTTATTTGAAAAGTGTAATGGAAAATGTTATCGAAAAAACTTTAAGAAATCAATCTTGGAAAAAATTATTTAATATAGCCACCTCAAGACTATATCACAGCCTCCAGAAGAGGTCAGAACTTGGTGCAAGTTGCTAAGATATAATTGGTGACATGTAGGCCCAATTTTTTCTTGATACTGGCCTTGAACTCCTGCACTTCTGTATAATGTCTTCCCAACCTTTGCTCTCTAAGACGCTCCACACACTGGAGTCGAGGGAACTGAGGTCCTTTCTCGAAGGGAGGCAGAAGGTGTTGTCCCAAAAGTAAGCAAAGTCCACATTATTGGAGTTCTGTGTCTTCAGGGCTGTATGACTAGGGGCACCGTCTTGGGTCCACATATGGTTGTTCTCAATATAGTTAACCTTCAGCGAGGGTAAAATTTTCCACCTCAGGACCTGATAATAGGCCTCACCCCGATTTTCTCATTGGAAAAAAATGAGTAATAAATATAAAACTCTTGAGGTCGGTTTTTTTTAAATGAATTCATATAAACATTTACATTAAAATGGTACATAAAATCATACAATTACAACACTCACTTTTTATATTCACTATGATTCGAAAATGTTGATGCAAACTTCTTTTAATGCTCATGTTTATATCTACAGTTTATATGCATATTTAGCAAATATGCACATCTACATCAGCTGTATAACTCAATTTTTAGATATCTTGTACAGCCCTAATATACAGAATGAGAGAACCAAAACTTGTAGGAGTAAGACTGAATGACCAAATTTGATTTTATATGGTTCAAGAAAAGACAACTAAAAACCAATTGATAATATATGTTTACATAACATATTTAACTATATTTTTATTCATTATGTCCTCCATCATAAGCAAAAACAGCCTCGACACACTGGCCAACAGGTTGAAATCACTTGACGACTAGGACAGTGCCATGGCGTACCACACTCTCATGATTGCAGCTTGGAGCGAATTCAAATATAGATTAGAGGTGCGGCAGACATTTTTCTCCAAGACACTCCAAATTACAAAGCCCAGGTCTGGAGGAGGGACAAGCCACTTCTCAGCCATATTGTTGCTGTATTGTTTTTGGTTCTAATAGGGATGTAAGGGAAAGGCACTCCTTAAGGGGCTTCTTGATGTCGTAGGCAGTCCGGATAGAGATGTGAACGGCCTTTGTAGCCTTTTCAGTACTGACACTGGCGTTAATAGACGGACACATGCGTTGGTTTTTGTTTTTTTTTGCTCTACGTTTTTACACTAAGAGACATGAGATGAAAACATAAAGATATTTAACCAATCATTTGGTTACGTAATGAAACCCTGATATTAAAAAAACACAGGATAAAATTGTAATTATATACTACTGCAAGTTTTGGGTAAAATGGTTTTTTGCTGTCAACGTTAATGAAAAATAAAATCAGATGTTATTATAAAATTAAGAAATATTCATAATTTCAACTACCAAAAAAACAACACTATTCAGTTATTAACAAGCAGGAAGGGGGGGGGGCATCTTTTTTTATTCAAAATGTTCTATTTTTTTGCAATGAAATATAGCAACCTATGGTTTATTTACACATACATATTATATGAAAATAAAGTAACCTCCTTTCACAAAAAATTTTATTGCAGTGTACAAGAGGGTGATTACTTTTTCATTTTATTTTTTTAAATTCTTTTCTCTCATAATAAAAGGTGAACTCATAGAATAAAATCATTAAAGTTACTTTTTTTGATAATAAATAGTTAAAACATCACGCATAAATTTCTTATAAAGTTGATGTCATAAATAAAACATTACCATAATATTTTAGTGCATAGTTTTTTCTATTTTTGAAGCACTGCCAAAGAATTTACTTTTACCAATTTATCAATTTGATAGTATCCCACAAAAATGGTAAAATCTAATGTATTTATTTCCAATGAGTCCTAAATCCTGACAATGCATATATCTAAAAAAATATAGATCTTTAATATTAATACTTTGCTCAAAAGTTTGTTAAACCTGTTTATCAATAAAAGCGTCAGGAATCTTTTATAGTTAGGTCATAGAGAGGCAACCAAAATATTACATAACAACTTTTCTTCTTCTATTTACATTTTTTCAAAATGTTAAATCAATACAAGATTTGTACGGATCCTGTCATCAGAAGATAGCTCATCGTTGAGATTTGTTAAATACAATGACCGTATTTCAACTCATTTTTATTCTTGAGGAGTCTAAGAATTTTGATTATATTTTGAATGGTTGGTATTCTTAAGTTTGTTTTAAAAGAATGATAAGAATGTATATCCAAAATGTTGCATATAAGCTTAAGAAAAATTGACAGTCTTCTATGCGTGATTTTTTTGCAAAAATCTTTATAAAGCATGTACATTTTTTTCTAATTTAACGTTTTATTAATTCATACAGTTTTCAGGGATATAAAAGTATAAGAAAGTCATTACCCTAGTGAGCATATTAATAAATAAATACATTGTTGTATGAAGAAAAAAATATATAAAACAGGGAACGATGGGGTTCTTATATCATTAATTCTATATAATAATACATATATATAATAAATTTGGAACTCAAAATGACATGTTTTAATTTTATATTTTAAAAGTTTTACTTATATAAAAACTTTGATTTATAATACAATTAATTGAAATATGTCTTTATTATTTTTATTTTTTCTTAGGTCAAAGTACATTAGACTGAAATTATATGCATACAATATTAACAATATAATGTCCCCTTGAGCTGCTCTAAATGACTTCCTAAGATGTATTTTTACGGATTGTCATCACATCTACGTCATATATTAAAATATGCAGGAACACTCTGTTTAGTCTTTATTTTGCTAAGGAACAGTAGTTCTAAACTTTTAACCAGACTATCCGATTTCAAATCTCAATCTAGCCATTTCTCACTCCCCAGATTATTTGTAGTTAAAAAATTAATTGCCTTTTTATCTAAATTTCCTTGAAAGAGAATTTCTTTTGTTTTTTTACATAGAATTTGATACCTAAATATGATATCCAAATTTTGTCAGAAAAAGAAACTATTTAAAGAAAAATATATATTATACTTTGCTAATATTTCCTGTATATATATTTTTTTAATATTTTTTATCTTTTGGGTCTAAAAAACGAACATTGTAGTTTTTTCGATGATCGATGTTACAATTGAGAAAAAAATATATTTATTAATATTTTCCATCATATTTATTAGTTTCCTATTCAAATTGACTAGTGTCAAGCATTAAGTTACTCTCAACTCGATTGGGTCGTATAAAACAAATGACTCGTGAAAAAAATCTAATTTCAAGTGTGCTTCAACCTTTGACTGGATGCAATGTGTATAAAACTACAAATATATGTTGTGTTGTATATCATGCGCTTTTTAGAACGTACAAAAAAAATCTACATAGTAACCCTGACATTTCGGAATTTTTGGAAGGAGAGCAGCTTAGATGTCATGGCATTTTATTGGAATAGGTGTATTAAATTGATTAGGTTATTTTTGAACACAAGACATAAATTTTGTCAGAAAACTAAATATTAATATTAAAAGCAAATATAGTTTTTTATTTTTTGATAATGTTTCCGTACAAATTTTAATAGCTCAAAAATTTAATGATCTATTATACAATTTCTGCATATGTTTTTGACTTTCTTTAGAAAAGAAATACATTTTTTAAATATAAATCATATTTTATACTATATCTAAATTTTGTAAAAAAAATAATTACACCATGCAACAGTATTTTCGCCCGTTGCTAAAACTCACGTTTATTAATCTTACTTAAGCTGTAATACACAAAAACCTGAGTCCCAAAAGGATTTATACTCATAGGTTCCCAACAAATCATCAGAATTACTCTCTATCTTTCATGAACTCACGCACAACTTGCAACTTCATATTTATATATTATCTCCTATAGAATTAAAGAATAATGATAACAGCTTTAAAAAATAAAACACTGCTCAGTTTGCCAACTACAAAATTTTACCAACGAGTGAAGTCTCAGAATCTATGTCTCTTCAGATAATATAAATCGAATACATCTTTAATGACTAGTAACAAAGTTTGGATTAAATTATTTTTGAAAAGTATCAAGTTAATCAAATGTGCATAAGTAAATATAAAGATTTGCCTTTTCAAATTGTAGCCACTATGGAATTTTAATATTTGGTCAACAAATCTAAAAAAATGAATCATTAAAGAACGATTCGTACATCTTTAACCCTATGCACTTGTCAATATAAGCATCTCAGAAATTTTATTGATCTACTTTATCTTAGACTGACTCCAATAAAATGCGTATGTATTTAAAATTAGATAGATTTGGAAAGTATATATAAAATAATTTATTAGAAGTCTTAATAACATTTTTTCTAAGAATACACACGTATATTAAAACTTTTTCTAAGTAATTTGTCACTTTAACAAAAATAAACAAACTTTCATGTTTCTTAGAATTTAAAATCAACAATAATTTCATTCATAATATTAATATTAATCATCATAAAAAAATAGTTAAGTATCTATTTTTCCTAGGATCAATAAAAACTTTGATATTTTCTTATTTTTGCTTTTTTTCTTCTTCTTCAACAAAATTCCTGATTTATCGTCATTATTTTAAATATAATTTTTACTGCCTTTTTCTTAATACCATTGAAGGTATTAATAACTATTCCTTGTTTTGGCCATATCTGATCCCAAATACTTTGAGACAAAGTATATTAGTCATCATTATTTCTACCAAGCCAGGGAGAATTGGCGTCAGAAAAATAAATATCTTCATCTCTGCGTTGATAGTTCGACATATCAAGTGGTCCATTAACAACTGAACACATTGAATTATAAACTTTAAACTTTAAAAATAATAATAAAATAAAATTTTAACAAAGTTAATAATATAAGTAGTTGTGGGTTTGAGCTCTCTGAATAATTAATATAAGCGCCCATAGCAGCAATCATTGATTCCGGGCGACAACAGAAGTCCTGGTATCCTCTACAAATACACTCTTCTGTCACAGCGTCCCAGTGATTTTTACGGTGGCTTTGAGGGCCTTGGTGTTTGGGTGACGGACACTGCTGGCCTTCCCCTCAACAAGGTGTAGCGGAAGGGTATGACATCGGGGATATAGGGGGCAAAAAGTGTCAAAAAAGAGTTCAAATAGCTTGTGACGTCTTGCAACGAAGGATATGTGTAGCCTTCATTAATGATGTCAAAAAAGGCCTCTCCGCCCTTACAAGGCTCTTTCCAATTACTTTTTTGATAGCTCTCTGGACAGTCTAGTGTGAAACGACTGAAAAATACTGGGAAAACAATATTACTAAATAATAATATAGAGTTATCTTTCATATTATTCATGTGCTTATAAATATTTATAATGCATCAATCATTTGAGATATTTTTCTTTGATCAGAAGTACAATCTTTCTAATCAAAGGGTTTTCGGTTATAACTTCGCTGCATGTGATCCCTCTTTTCTGCAACAAAATGTAATTTGAATACAAATAACATTTTCCCTCCAATGATGTTTGCATTGTTACCACAAATATTACCCAATTTGTATTTTCCCTTGACAATTATATTTATTAATTGTTACAAATCAATTTGTTGAGTAATGACAGCAACAAATAAAGATGGATTCCTATCTTAATTTACATATAATTATTAATTATATGTAAATAGATATATTTTTTAAATTTCTTCATAGAATTTGTTAACAAAAAAAAAACTACTCTATTCAGAGTGATTAAGTTATCTATTCCAATACTTTAGCGCCCTCTTTTGGGCAAACGCAGGCACTTAAGAAGTTTTTTAATAGCTTGTTCAAACCTACACCAGTTGGAAAAAAATGCAATCAATTGACGAAATCGTTTTCCCAAATATTTGCAATAAGTACAGACACCTCCTTGAAATCTGTAACGGAAGCGACAGCATAAACAAATGTTCTCTGATACTCCGTGAGACGTTCGTTTGTAAGGTTAAGAGGGAATTTGAGGCCTTTAAAGGTGATTTTGTTGCAATAACATCTCGAAAACAAATCTCAAATGGGTCCAACTCACGATTCATCTCCCCGTACTTTCGGCAACCAAACTCACTGGATCTTAATCAGATGGACTTTTTGTACAGGGCGCAATCTAACGACTAACCAAACGAACCCCCAACAACATCAAAGACCATTTTATCATTGGGATCAAGGAAGAATTCCAGGATTTGCCAAGAGACCAAGTGGTGAAGGCTTTCTCGTGCTTTCAACCTTGTATTAAATTAAATAAATTAGAATCATCAAGATTTAAGATATAAAACGGTCGGGCATCTTTTAAAGTCTACTAATTGATAAATTTAATAGACTTTTAGCTCTTCAAAATATTATATGAATTTATCCATTCATAGTACATTGAAAGAGTGATTATATTAAATTTTATAGAAAAAAGAAGGGAATGTTATGACAACTAATGTACATCGTGCAAAAAAATGTTTCCCCTTGTCCCTATTTTTCTATCCTGCAATCCATTATTATAACCTGTAGTGTCAATTGTGTGTATTTTTAGCTGGATTATTTTAATGTAATGATCAATTTTCATCAAAAATTGTTCAAATCTTTATCTTACAATCCTAATGTGATGGACAAAAACTGAAATCCTAATTAAAATCAAGAGCCCAAACTGAGACAGAATTTGTTTAAAACCTTTTGGCAAAAACATCTTTCAGACCAGAATTTTTTGTTATACAAATTTTTGATAAACTCGCAATCAATGATAAATCAAGCCTTAAAGAAAACTATGGGGTACCCATTTTAAGAAATTCTGATATTGATGAGATAAAGTTTGCCTTTTTGCTTTGCTTTTGCAAACTTTGCTTCCTCTTATTTATAAAAATTGATGTTAATGGCTCTAGCTTGAATAATATATGTTGTTTCATCTTAAATATAATTTTTTTTTATAGCAAGGAATTTTTAGATATGGCGTTCTAAAAAATAAATGAAGTACGGGGTTAAATAAAGCTGAAATATTTAATCAAATACATTATATCGATCTGAAATACTTTTTAATAACATAATATGAGTTTTTGTACTTGGTTGTTGAAAATCCTAGAAAAGTATTCAAGTATTAATTTGACAGGAAAGTTCTTTATGGGTTAAGCTGGAAAAAATGAATCTATCCCTGTAAGATATAATTCTACCTTTAGTTTTTCTAAAAAGACAAGTCCATTTGGTGTATTGTTTTTATGAAATTTCGTAAAAGGAATCATGGTAGATAAACGAGTTGTGTCCTGAAATAAAAAGAAATCATAATTATACATTTCGTGCCAGTGCAAGCACGTAATGGGTTGAACTCATTTTTGCATTATTCAACAGAAAGTATTCACATTACAATATTGAGACTTTTTAGCACATGGCTACTTCTAAATATCCATTCTTGGCTTAGAGATATATCTTAGCATTTTGTGTAACACAAATTGGTGCTTATAAAATAATATTAATGTTAGTTTGATTTATTTTGAAATATCGCAACTATGTATATCCTAAAAACTTGATTAATTCTTAATCAATTAGGATAAAAATATCTAAAAGGAGAAAGGTAGTAATTTTTCTTTATTTTTTCTACGAACTCAGGCCTAAAGTACATTATGGACTATTGTTGCTTTTGATTATTTATTTATTATAATGTTAGATCTTGTGCGTTAAGGGGTTATGATTATTAAATATTATGTGTTGCAAAATTCGGAAATAACACAACTCTAAATGATCAAGGAATAATTCAAATCCATAATATTTCGCCGATTTTTAAGGACCAACATCGGAATTGTACGTACGAAATTCAAGAAAACTTTCTTGAGATTCAACATGTTTTATTCTTCCTCCAAATGGTCCATGGGAAACCTCCTTTGACTTTTTGGGGACACACGTGATTTTATAACTTAATATTTAGCAGGATGTACCAATACATGGGAATTGGCAAAAACTGCCCTTTTTGACGTATCGAAATCGGCTGAATAATCCTGATTCCAACGAGACCTTTTCATAGTTTAACATGACTTATTTGTGTTCATTTTTGATGGCAAAATTACGGTTACAAATCAATAAAACAGCTAGACAAGACGACGTTGTTCAGAAAATTCGAATAAAGAAAATAAGGGAGGTGGATAGTTAATAGAGAGAATATAAATACAGATAAAATATAAAATATCAGATGAAGTAAATGTAATACTATAATGTAAAAAAAAAAATAGGCCCAAAATTAAATTCACAACAATAGGGAATGAGCGTTGGTTACTTATATTCGTTTATAAACGAACCAAAAGAGAGGGGTGCTGTCTTGTGGCGAAATATAACAACTCCTTAAATGATCATTTAAAAAAATAAAATTATTATGTTACTCACAGACAAGGTGACTATTTATGAAGGAGAGGCAGAAAGGAAATTCTACGCTTGTGTTTTTTTTTTTCATTATCAAGAGAAGAAGGAAATTTTAAATACATCACTGTTGAGGTCTATATAATTGTAAAGTAATAATTTTAAAATCAGGACATAAATGAAAATTCATTTATAGTACAAAACGGTAAACTTAGGACCATGCCAAAAAGTATAAAAAAAAACAAAAAAAATCACTTATATGGACATTTCTATCTATAAAAGTAAATCCTTCTCAATACTTATTTCGATTGTTATGAAACTTGACGATATCCTTGCTGGATACTTTATAGAATAATAAAATCAAATTCAGAGCTAATTATTTATAAGCACTAACATTAATTTGCATATTAATAATAATGAACTATCTGTATGTAAGCTTATATTGATATGATTTATGTATAATATCTAATTTGCCATTATATTAAATAATATAAGAGTGATGAATAAAAGAATAGCAATAAGCACAATTATAGCATATATATTTTTTTACATACATACATGAATAATAAATATTAATTTGTAAATTGACCAATCTGTCTAAGTTTTCTCAGATTAGTACTTGCATGTTTCACTTTGAGCTTTTTATTAAGTTTATTTACTCTAATTCTTGTTTTCACAAAGGATATGATGACCCCTTTAGGCCAGTTAGGATATAATTCAATTAGATGATTATGCAGCCTTTAAAATACATTTGGGTTTTTGTCAATTACGTCTTCATGGTTACAATGAAAAGGATTGAAATGTTTTTCCAGACAATGACAAAATTTTAAAAACTCACACAAGGGGATCGTAAGGCCTCCCTTAGAAACCAATTCAATCCAAGGGCTATAAGTTTTTTCATAAAATCTGAAGTCAAATGTCCTTTTCCCTAGATTTGGATAAGAGTCTTTAAATCCTGTAATATAAGCCATACTTTGATCTGAACAAGCATTGGAAACTTGAGATGATTCTTTTGTTATCTGCTGTAATTACTTTTTTGGCTTCAAGGGCTTCAAGAAGTCCAGAATTTTGTAAAGTTTCCTATGATTTAGTTGCATCTTCATCATTCTCATTTTCTTGTATATTTTACCCGTTATTGATTTAGAAACTATATTGCCATCATCTTCATCATTTAACAACTCTTCAATAGCTGGATTTATTAAGACAAGTTCATATTTTTTCCCAATTAAAGTTACTTTTAGACTTCCGAGGACTTCCACAGGGGATGGATAAGTGATTAATCCTGTGATGACACGAATCCGTGAGAATACACTCTCCAGGCAATCTTGATTTAGATAAGTGGTTAAAACAAATTTCATTCCATTATCCTTTAAAATAGTGATTTTGTTGAACGAATGGATATTAAAATTTCCTTTTGAAATGGAAGCTGAAAATTGTTCCCCATCACTTTCATGGAAAAAACTAACCGTTCCATTTCGTTCAGAGCATGCATCTTTTCTTCAAAATGTATACCCAACACAAAAGAAAGTTGTTTTTTTACTGTATGATTTACTAGCATTTATACAGTCAAACCAATCATTAACTATTTGAATGATTGTAGACTGAGATTCTTTCTTGTGCCCATAGATGAATAAAAATGCTCTGGCCATTATGTCAGATAAAAGCTACGCCGCAGTTCTTACTCGTTATTTTGCATTTCCAATACATTCAAGACGGGATTAGGTTATCTTCAACTCACCACAATCTTGTTCAAGAAGGTCTTGGAAGTCCTCTTTAGTCAAACTTGCAGAATTACCATCCAAATCATTGAAAATGTGACCATGATCTAATAAATCATTTTGAAATCATTTGAGCAAATGAGGAGAGTCAGAGAAGGCATAAATTTGGCATTTTCTATTCACAGGATTTTGAAATGAAAAGTTGTCCAGAGAGAGCTGTAACTGGGATATTATTAATGATTTGTTACCTAAATCAAAAGCAATTGCTTTGATTAAAATTCCAATTTGTTAACCCTTTCAATGATGGAGAACAATAATTTCTTTTTCATATGTGTGTCGAATTTTACATATATTGGTAGCTTCCTTACATGAAAAAGCCCTCTCTCCATTGCAACCTGCATTTTTTTCCCTAGGTAAGAATGCTATCTTCGAGGAAGCCAGGTTCATACTTAAAATCTTGTAAAAAGATTTCTTGAGTCTGATGACTGGGCAATGGAAGAAGTTTCCTGGAACGTAAATATTCAAAGGCTCGAGAACTAATGCCTTGTAAGATGAGGGAACTGGTTACATCATTTTTCGAGTATCCTCGATTAAAATTCTTAAAATGGATTTTTAATTCTTCTTACTTGGATTTTGGAGTGGCTCTTTTCTAGTGTGGCCCTTATTAAATTTTGTTTAAACTTCTTTGAGTTTAGTAACTTGCACTTGGTTTTGTACCGACACAATTTCCTTTTCGTCAAAGAAAGTTATTTTTGCAATTTTTTCCATTTGCACTCCCAAAACAAAGACCCATTTGCCTCCTCAAACTGGATTCCTATTTCGAATTTGTAAACGTGAACCTGAGTGCTTTGCATCATGGTCAAAGGCTCTTATTGGGACTCAGTGATCCTGCTACAAATTTCCATAAGCCCTTCATTATCAGCCTATGTTTCCGACTCTGTACTGGTTTCCTGGACCTTACTTGCTTCCAATAGTTATTTCACAAGCTGTTTCATTTTGTGAGTTTCCTGACGAATATCTTTGGAGGATTTAGGTTCATCTGAACTGGGAGACGCAAGAGAATATGGAGTGAGGGGAATGTACCCCTTGTTAATTTCTTCCTGCCCTTTAAGTCAAGAAACTCAGCCTAGAGATTCCGCTCAAAATCATTGGATGTAAAATGCCTATAATATCTGAACTGCCGCAACAGTGATGTGCCTATGTCGACTAAGTCAGCTAACACCAACCAGACTGTCTAAGAAGATCCTCATTGCGTCAGCTTTATATATAGTCACCTTGCTCACAGAGAAGTCACTTTAAAAAATTTCTAAGCATGCGCCAATTTCTTAAAACAAGCTACAGACTGTCACACGATATTGAAGATAATATATATATTTTTTACTTTGTTCATGCCTTATTATGTATTTATTTTTTTATAATCAATTATTCAAAATAGTGCACAGCTTAATCAGAGGCCCTTCAAATCCAACCAATGACAATGTTGAGAAAATTGTTAAGGAGAAAGGAAGAAAATAAACTGACTGTTGACTACAAGATACTTTGTAATTTTTGATGTTAGTGAGGTAATGCGTAGAAGCGAAGAAGAAAAATCAATTATTTTGATGTTATAAAAATATATTCTTCTAAAAATGTTCCTAAATATTGATTTTGGTAACTGCGTTAGTCCAAATGGATTTTTCAATTCTGAGTTAAATATATATATATATAATAAACAACTGAATAAATGATTATAATCCTTCTGGTATCGTCGTCCATTTTCAAATATATATTCTCTAAGGCATAATTCTATAATTAATGAGCTCCAAGCTTGACTATACATATATAAAAAGCTATATATATATATATGTAAAATATATAATATTCTATTTTTTAGTGAATAAATCGGATTTAATATTTCATAATTTTTTCCCTTTTTATACAGACAAGGAATGATTTTTTTTAATGGTTTTCCCTATTGATGTTAAGTATTTCTTTCTTAACACTAATTCAACTAGACATACGCACGTAAGAAATCAATTATAAAATCTCACAATAGGATTAAGAAGCTCTATTTTCAATGAACGACATGTATGAACTTATAGATGGATTAATCAAATACCATACCAACATATTATTTTCATTAATTTTTTTATAACCAAATGTATATAACACAATAATGGGACTATTTTATTAATTCACCTCATTTTCAGTTAGTACTGACCTTCAAAAGACAGCTGTCAGAACATAATAGCAATATATTCTGACATTTGTGAGCAATTATGCTAAGTGTGATGCTAATTTTATTATTTTCAAAACAATGAATAAGCAACAATTTAGTTCGTCAGGCCCGCAATACATCGTACAGATCCAACTTTGACATCGTACTGGTTTGCACTTTTAATTTAAATTTCCTGGATGGAGGGAGTAGCCCAAAGAAAAAGATACTCATTCCAACAAGACAGTGCACCGGCCCACAAGGACAAAAATGTGCAGTATGTCTTGGCCACAAAATGTCCTCACTTTTGGAGTGCAGGTTTTTGGCCTGCAAACAGGCCTGACCTGAGCCCAGGCTATTTTTATCTCGGGGGGGAGTGTCGAGCATGAGGGATGTCCCAAGTATCATTCGTCTGTGGAGCCCCTGAAGAAGTCAATTACCCGTACAAGAGTACACCACCTGATTGGAAAAATAACTTCAGTTTCCTTTGTGAAAAAGAGGCATTAAAAAAAACACTAAACAAATGCAAAATTTCCAATAGGGCTGTATTTTATCTTCTAACAAGAAAGATTCAGCATCAAATTTTGAATGAGAAATGAGATCTGCACATTTATTCTGGACCCAGTCTCCATTCACGATAGAACCGGCACTTGACTCATTTTTTATACTTAAACCTAACCATATTGGGATCTGCACTCTGTGCAAAACGTTTTGCTTAAGGACTTACAATATTTAAGGCCAATTCTGAATTTATAATTAATAAGATTTAGAGACTGAGGACGGATGTAATACATGTTTTCACTCAATTACTAATTTTTTCAAAATTGGCACTTATTCATAGATGATAAAAAATAAACAATCATGGAGCTTAAAGTCTATCCTTATGTTAATATCAAAATTATTAATTTAATTTAATGCACGAACGCAATTTTAAACAATAAAGGAAACTTTTTTTTTTAGTTAGAGGAAATGCTTAAAAAATATGCTAAAAAGCTAGTCGGAAGATCACATTAAATAATTAGTCGTCTAAATAATTTGGAGAACATTTCTAATTAAGAACTGTCTATACAAGATAAAAAAGAACTTGATCTAATGTCAAGAGAAAAAGACAACATTGAGGACTTATCACACTCAAGATTACAAGTTGTACAACAAAAGTATTAAAAACGCTAAAAAAATATATCAATATTTAAAACTGATGACAAAATTTCTCAAAATCCATAAATTACTTGTGGTGAAATTAAATATTTTTATTGGAAACTCTATGGTTGTTTTGATTGTCGAAAAATGAATCAATGCTTTAGATGTGAAATTAAAATTGTTGCTATGACTATATTTGTAAAATATATAGATCCGTCCATAAGTCTGTAGAAAACAATAACGTCAATGAATGGCATATGAGTGTTGAAGAAATTAAAACAAATATTTCCAATTACGCCCCTGACCCTTCTGGATTTACTTTTGAATGTTATTATAAATAATCAAATCAAATGGCTTTCATTCTTCTTTGTTTTTATGAAAAGATTATGTCAACTGGATATTTTCCTGGTTTTGTATCTGACGGAAATATTGTTTTCACTCCAAACCCCATAACAGATCCTAGATATTTGGATAACCTGCGTCATGTAACAATGCAAAATGTTATTTATAAAATATTCTATGATGTTCTTGCTAATAGGTTTAATAGTGCATACTGAACAGTATGATTTCATTAAAGGAAATTAAAAGTCAATGTGACTTTTACAATACAAATCCTATTAGAATCTGAAAATAATGTATCGTTAATGAGAAATTATTTTGCAAAAGCTTTTGATACCCTATTTCAAAAATATATAATCCAAAGCATTTCAAGAAGAGTTTTGGAGGATATATTATTCAAATGGTTGGCGTTATACTATCCAGAAGTAGAATGTGGTTCCAATATTGGACTCAAAAATGCTTCTTTTATAACAAAAGAGACGTGAACCAAAGAGCCCATTCTTATACAATACATTTTATTTTGTGAATCGACGTTTTAATAGAATATATTCATGAAAATAGAAAAATAATTGTTTTTAAATGTTCCATTTTTATTTAACATCCTTATGTTATGCAAATGACTTGACTTTAATTTTTACTAGCATTCCACTTCAAACTGTAACATCTATTAAAAATGCTCCAAAAAACTTAAAAACATACTCTCTAAGCTCTCGCCATTATATTCATTGTAGAAAAGATCGTTTTTAAAAAAAAAATGGCTTCTTTTCAAGACTCATTGGACAAATAATACTGCTTGAGTCATGGATAAGTAAAAAAAAAATGTAGAAAAGAATCAAAATATTTTTATTATAACCCTCGCATCGCATTCTTGAAAAATGAAGGAAGCATGCTTCGTAGATGAAATAAAAAAAAATAATTGAGAAAATTATATTTACCTTTAATTGTATCTGCTGTGATATGAGGATAACTACGAATTCATCCTAACATTAATTGACCAAATGACTGTGTATTTAGACTGAATTATTATCGAACTCAATAATCATCAAATTATTGTTCAATGATTTTTTATCAATCATGTACCCATTCTAAATTATACATTTCAATGCTGGGTGGCAACTTGTACACAACTATGGAATTTCTAGGGACCTGGATTTATTACCAAAATATATTATTCCCATATGAGGGGAATATAAAAGGATTGATTGGTTGAAAACAAAAGAAAAGAGCAGTCAACATATTTTTTTACTCTATTCCTTCAAGAGGGGAAATAATAAAAATAAGATAAACTACATGAGTGATAATTTCACATGTCTAACACGGCGTTACTTCATCAGCACAAAAATACTCTATGTTATGTATTTTATTGTCAGCTGTAGATTCCCTCTTCTCCCTAGATACGTCATGACTATTTCATAATTTATTATTTTTCATAAATATACAAAGTAATAAGTTATTCTGTTTCCAAAAGACCAGGAATACAATTTCTTATTGATTCCTCGTCGTTTATATATTATATATATGGGCCATTTTATTATTTTTATGAAGAAATTTTGGCTATTTCTTCATAGAAATAATATAATATCTACTTTTTTAATCAAATATTACTAAGCAATATTTTAATACAGTATGGAATAAAATATTATGTAGATTTTAATAAGGTGTAGTTTATTTTAAAAATGGGGAAGAAATTATATGAAAGTGATAGTTTGCTAGTATTTAAGATATAAATAGTGGTTGATATGATTGATTTATTTGGCTAACTACCAGATGATTAAGGGCCTTTATTCTGTATCTTTTTGTAAGAAAGGTTTTGTGAGACCATTAAAAATAACAACGTGCTAAAATTTCATAACACAACATATCTACACAGAGTAATCCAGATAATCTTAAATACATAACCTAGGGCTGGTGTAAAAAATATGATCTTCCAGTATGTAAGAAAAATTTACCCTAAATTAACAAGGAAATCCAGATAATTTAAAAAAATTCGGGAGAAGAGCAGCTTAGCTATCAAGAATATATATTTCTTGCAATCAGCTATGATAGGAAAGAAAGAAATATAAATCCCACTCCGTTTGTTGTAAAGACATAGACAGGAATTATTCCTATTCCAATCCTCAATTCTAATCTGATTTGAAGAAGAACTTACAGTTATAACGTCACAAAGTACATTATCTTTATTTATCTCAGTTATTTATGAGAACACACACTTTATATTTAAGTCAATGTACTGGCTTAGATGTTCCTTCTTCAATACTTAAATAATAATGATTGATAACAGCTTAGGACAATATAAACTCTATTTTGTTTGAAAAAAAGTATTGCAATTGTTTTAGGTCATATTTATTTGAACTTTTATTTATGCTACAGCTTAAAGTACCAGTAATTATTTTTAACACAATCCGTTTGAATAATTATGTGATACATGCCCTGTATAAAAACAAGGAAATGCATGAATTTATAATAAGGAATTCGTGTCAATTAAGGTCGTTGTATTCTTTGAGTTATATAGAAGCAGTAGAAAAAAATGTTAATTAATTATTTGATATTTAATATGGCATATGGTGATTGACAGTGAGATATTATAAATAGAATTTTATTATGTATGTTACTAAAATACCTAGAAGTTTTGTCTTTTCTTCTAATTAGAATTCATTGTAATTGTGTTAATAACAATATCGATTATATGACTGTTTGTCAATTGCATTCATTCTCAAACTACTCATTATATGATTACTATAAAATAAAGTAGGATTTCCAATATTCATTAGGAAAGAAAGAAATCATTTTTTGTAAAGTTATTACAAAAATATTCAAATAGGTTGCGTTAACTATTTTTAATGTTCCGAAATAATTACAGAGTTATCCAGGTGAAAAATTAATAGTTTAAATTATGATACTTTGCGTTACGATACCGTTGGTTTCTTAAAGGTTATTTAGTTGACTTACTTTCAAGAGAATCCTGGACTTCCCCAATCTCTTTCAAAATTGAACCTCCAGCTTAACAAAGATCTGCAACCTGAGTAACATATATTCATACATATATATGTCCAAATTATTCTTTCCTTTGTGTGAGGTTATAATAAATCCAATATAAATTGTACCAATTCATGATCATATTATTTCTAAAAACAGTTGTATTCACAAGCATTTTTTTCTTCGCCAATTCACAATGAATTTACATCACGTCATAGTCGCTTATTTGTTAAATAGACCATTAATGAAATTATACACTTTGTATCTTATATACTAATGCAATTTATTAAATGAAAAGCTATAAAAGGATCTAAGTTATAATTTGTACGTTTCATAATATGGTATTTATTTGATGTTATTATTAGTTCATTATGATATGTTAAAATTACAAATTTTGTAATTTTAGGAGAACAGTTCAGAAAATAGTCTCTATTTTCAAAAAAATATTTTTAAAAAAAAGACAACCTGCAAGAATTATCGTGATAATATGTGTTTAAGGATAAATATTAATGAATCTTAGCATCGGAAATACCGGAGTTTACCTGTTTCACAATTATTTCAGTTTCAATAACCCTGTTATAGTTCTGTTTAGGAAATTGTAAGTAAATTAGTTATTTATAGAATAATAAGAATAATTGTCTTTTATGAAATGAAATTGCAAATGAAATAAATTGAATAATGATTTTAGAATGGGAAAATAAAATAATTTTATTTTTGGACCAATTATGGACCTTATTTTCATAATTTTGCTCGAAGGCAAAATTTCGGAATATTTTTTCTAAGATGGACTTCTTTTCTGGTTATATCTCTTATGCTCAAAACATTGCAAAAAAAAAAAGATAATTTCTTTTATTTGACCTACTTTTAATTCATTAAAGAACGCAATTTAAGCAACTGCAACACCTGTGCATGCGCAGGTAGAACATTGTTTGTTGTTTAGTCAAAAGGATTTGACGTCAGTTAAAAAAAGGCATGGAACAACGAATTATTTATTCCACAATCGTAGAAAAGCCTTAGTGTACTTGTTGCGAACCGCGCTGCACGAGCAAATGTTGAGATTGCAAAATTCTTAAGCCTGCACAGGTAATTTGTTTGTACCTCAGGAAGGAACTTGAGATCATTATGACTCTGTTCCATGCTTCACTGCTAAGAAAATGTTGACCAGTTGTTTTTTTTTTGTTTTGTTTTTTACATTGTTGATCCCTGTGTTTGACTTCAAAGCTCACTAGACTCCCAATCCCATTGATTTGTTTGTGGGAGCGCGGTTTACCGAGAAACCAAAATATCTTCTTGGAACACAAAATCCGACATGACGTCTAGGATCGAGGAGGAATACAGAAATCTGTCAAAGAGAATGTCATCAAGACTTGCTCCCGATTTTGAGGTCGAGTTGATGCCTTTATTGATGTCAATTTTCATTCTGCTTTAGTTTGGCATTTTTTTTTTGATAGGATCGGATGATTCTTTAAGGAGAAAATCTTTCTTTCTTTTTTAAATCGTGTTGCTTGTTAAATAGAGGTTGCACTATGTATATATTTTAATTATGAACCTTGGTTGAGGAAAATACAAATTACAGAATGAAAACACTAATTCTACATGGTAGGGCTGCAAAACGTGGACTGTTGATAAATGTTTATTTCTCTGATATTATTTTCTCTATTTTCTATGAAATATATTTTGTTTCCACCGTCCGTTTTACATAAAAAAATTATACTAATCATTTAGACATTTCAAAATCATGAGCGAGTAACAAGCAAAAAGGCAGCTTATCTCAGATCTCCAAGATGCTAGAGTTGATATGTTGAAGATTATGGATATTGTTAAGTATTCTATGAACCTGGTTTTTAAGTTGGCTAAGATGAAAAAAAGTAGAAAATAACTCTGCAGGATGTCAAGAAGTGGAGGGCATAGTTTAAAAAGGGATAAGAAGTTCTTATTAAGTTTGTAGAAGATTATAAATGATAATACTAAGTCGATGAATCTCCTCGCCAACTGTGGCTCCTAGGACTATCAAGAGGGCTATAAAGCACAACTTAAGATTACTTTCTTTCACAAGCAACCCACACCACCTTCTGACAGAGGGGATGAAAGCCAAGAGGCACGAGATGTGCAAGAAAATCCTTATATCGATCAATGTAAATGGGTCCATTGTGAAAAAAAAATAAGACAAAAAGATTTTGACAGTAGATCAATTCCAGAACCACCTGAACGACTGCTTGCTTACTGAGACAAGAGGAGAGGTCCAAGGGGTTTACCTAACCAAATATCCGGCCCATAAAATTGTCCTCGGCGTTGTGGTCTCTGATGGAAAGAAGAACCCTGTGTTCTTTTTCAAGGCTGGACATAAAATTGACCAGTAGGCCTATTATAATGTGCTTAGGTACACCATCGTGTGATGACTGAAGACTAACTACCTTGAGCATAACTGAAGAATTAATTAACAGTAACTGGGAGCCTTACAGATTACTTAATTGAGATTAAATCCTGAAGGGATCAGTTGAGTTCTGTTTTAAAAGAGTCTCTATGTGGAGGCTTTACTCACATAATTTTATATATTTTATTATTAGTAATATATTGATTATTTAACTAATGACTAGTAATATTTAATTATAAATCTCTTTTCGCATGTAATCTTCTTGAAATATATTGTTTATTCACGAGGATTTTTCATCAGTAACTACGTGTGGATTCAGGACGGCGTCTCCTCTCACACATCCACCGAGTTCTACATGGATAACATGGCTCGATTTTGGTCCAAAAAGACATATAGCCCCCTTCCTCGCCAGATTTGAACCAACTAGACTATTCTATATGGGGCAAATTGGAGAGAAGAACATACAGGACCTCACACCTAAATGTCATTTCACATGTCAGATGAGGTTTTCATCAACTCCAAAATGGCCTTTAGGTGATTTTAAAGGCTGTGATGGATAATGAAGGAGGTCATATTTAGTGAAAAAACTTGTCTACCTGTTTTGTTAGCGTTATTTTTTTACCTATTTTTGCAAATATAAAATTATTGGTGTATTTCTAAATCCATCTAAGGAGTCCACATTTTCCTGCCCTACCCTGCCTAACAAATTATTATCGAGAAAAAAATCCTTTTGAAGGAATGGTCAGTGACATTTTAATTTGTCGTCAGTAATTTGTATATTTATGCTTTATGAATTGCCTAGAAATATACATGAATACACAAATATTTTCCTAATTTATAATACAGTAGAACCTGGTTATAGCCTCTATACTAAATACAGTATTGTTTACTTTATGTAGACAGTTATGAAAGTTTCTAACTAGTAATAAATTATAACGGGCTATATAATTAACTCAATAATAAGGATTTAATTATATTTTATGGAGAATAGATTTGATGGGTACCTTAAGATCCAGCATTAAGTGGCTTATAAGAGAGTTGAAAGGACTATAAGTTATAATATGGTACTATTGGATTATGTAAATACGTAGAGAACACACATGAAATTTTACATGTAAAATTTCAAATATAATATTTATGTAATTAAACTACTTTGATTCATGGGATTGAGCCAACTACCTCGTGCGTATATGCACATTGCATATACATGCTAGAATTTCATTGAACATGAACCACGTCTAAACTTTAAGATAGAATTAACTTGTCAAAAAAATGAATTATTGACGGTGTCGATTACAGGTCTGAGTTCCAACTGAGAGGTCCTACATTTAAGTACATACATTTAAACACAAATATAATTAAATTATGGAAACTTTCCTGGCCAAATACAATCCCTAACATCATCCAAGAAATACGATGAATTCTTGAAGAAGCTAGGTATTGGGGGTTTATTTCATAAATATGCTCTTGTGTCGACTCCTAGCTTTTGAGGTGGCAAAGGAGGGCAAAGGATGGTCTCTCAAAACTTCCATGGTGGACAAGTCAATGCAATTCAAGTTCGAAGAAACTATCTCTGACGGTCGTACAGTGGAAAACCTCGTCACTACGGATAGAACCACAAATTTAGTCTCTAAACACAGGGGTGTCTGCAAGAGGTGGGCTGGAGGCGTCGAGATTATTGAGTCATTGCTCAATTCGTTAAAGGAGATAATACCCTTCTATAAGACTAGCCATTCTAATTGTTTTGGTTCCATGAGGTTTTTAAAATAAAACTTATTTTACAGTTCTGTCGCACCACATGAATTGTAGAGGTGGATGAAACTGACGGTGTTTCTTTCCAAATAGTTATATGTGCTGATGTTAAAGATGGAGGTAATTCCACCAAGTGATCACTTATAAAATATGTTCTCAGTATAATTCAATAATCAATGTGTACAGAGGGTGTGAGGAAATTGAAATAATTTTTTTTGTATTGTTAAAAAAAAATTAAACATCATAATTTTGAAAACTTTTAGATATTATTTGTCAAATTTGGGCATGTATAAAAAGAAAAAAAAGATCGTATCAAAATTGTCAAAAAAGCCCAACGGTCCCTCTTCCAAAGAAATATTCTTCTTACAGCCCTGCCTCCCCCCACACACACACATTTGTTAAAACTTTCTGGAGCCGTTCAGTTGAATTCAAATTAGTTGCAGTTAAGCTGTGAGCAATATCCAACAACTATAAATAATAATTACATAATTGGTAAGAATTGGCTAACCACGCCAAAGATACCTAACAACAAGTTATATCAGAGACACTGTTTTTTTCATCGAAAAAAGATTGAAAAGTAAGCCCATTTTTGTGACGTACTATGTGTATATCTTTCAAGTATTAAAAAAAGACTTTATATTACTGATGGGACTATTAGGCAGAATCAAAGAATCGGATTTTTTCTGGAATTGGCATCATGAAAATAATGTTTGATTCGCAATTCCGATTCTTATATATTATTATTTGTTACTAATATTTAGGTATTTATTACTTTTGTAAGTTATGAAAAAAATTATAAAATATATGTATCAAGATATATTAAACGACCATGTGAATTTGTTACTTGAGTCTTATAATTTTATAAAAATTGTAAAGAAATATTTTTCTTTATAAACAATGCTTGAAAACTAAGAAAAAACAAATTGAAGACAAACTGACCGTGAACAAAAGTGTTTAAAACACATGCAGTCGGTGCAGATAGTGTAATTTTAAAGGAATAAGTTTTCTAAAGGGATCTAAGAATTATCACCTTTGGAAAATTTGCCTATGAAAAGTTTGCCGTGAGATTACTCGCCTGTGAAAATTTACATTGGAAAAAGCTCGCTGGGCAGAGTAATCGGCTTCCTTTATTAAAGCATCTCTTGAAAGAACACACACCAACTTTCAACTGGATTGGTCTATTTCCCTCTGACTGGCATTCGTTTCGAATTTATTTTGGATTCCCAAGGAATAATCCTCATCGACTATCTGTAAAAGGCTAAAAATATGACAAGTTCAAATTATTGATCATTATTGAACCTCTAGAAAACAAAATGGCAAGAAATAAGCCCACAATTGGCCCACAAAAAAGTCATTTCCCATCACAACAATCCACCAGCTCGCACCTCAGCAGTTGTGATCGCAATATTAATGGAAATGTGGTTCCAACTCGAGATGCTCAAAGCCCTACCAATCTCATGCACCTTCATTCCTCTGTTATCCATCACCATATTATGGATTTTATCAATAATTTCTGGAAGAGTAACCTCAATAGGGCGTCCAGAATGTTCATAGTCATGTTTGCCTATATGGCTACTCCGAAAATTTTGAAAGCCCAATTACATCCCATAACTTTTTGAAAAAGATAGAGCAGAGCAATTACCCTACACTACGTATTATGAACTCAATAGGGGTAGGTATTAGATACAACTTTTAATACTGGCAGTTACTAGAATTCCTCAGTGTTACTCTCCCTTGTTTATGAGTCCACAAGAATAAAAATAAAAGTTTGTAAAAAAAAAATTAATATGCTAGAATGACTAATGAGTAATTAAGTAAGAAACAAAATTCATTTATACATACACACATTTAAATTCAATTCAAATCTTAACATATATTGGAAATGCACATGAATTATGATATAAATAAGAGACCAATAATAAAAATAAACAGAAACAGTGCTCTTGTACACACACCTCCAATTTTTTTAATATTTGCAAGACTTGTAGAAAAACATAATTATTTGTGGAAGATAGAAATTTTAGCATCGTTTCAATTCAAACTAATTGCGGAGTTTTGTTTTCTTTTGATTAAAAACATTTTCTATTTAAAGCTAAAACACGGGGAAATTTAATTATACTAAGAATATTTCGAACGAAAATACATAGTATATAAATGCACAGGTAAAAACCAAAACCAACACACAGAAAAAAGAAGAATATGACTACAATAAAAAAGGTAGGTATATAAATTCAAGTCCCGCTGGTCCATCCGTCACTTCATATTTTATGTGTAGGCAAGACAGATAAAATAATAATATTTTTATAAAAATGGTACAATACTTACTTAAAGCTCTTAGTCTACTGATTCTTGGATCATCAATTATTCATGGATCACCAACAGACTATGGCTCAAGTAGAAGTAATGGTCGAATTGTTTTTGGTGAAAACACTTCCTCTTCTTCTTTACGTTCAAGTACCGTCGTAAAAGGTCGATCTGGAACTGGTTGTCGTCTTGTCAATAAAGTTGTTTATGACGTAGAATATGAAGAGGTCAACAATCAAGTTTGCAAGACTACGAATAAGTAAGTAGACAAAGATATTTAATATAAAAGGGACCTTATTGATATCTTCTTGTTAAACAGACGTGTTTGCAACACTCGATTTGTCGAAGACTGTAAAAACTATCAGGATCAAGTATGTGAGACTGTTCAAAGGAGAGAATGCAACAACAAACGAGAAAGGCAATGTGAGGACTTTTTCAGAACAGTGAGTGAGCCTTATATAGAGGATGAATGCAGAGATGAATCTGTGAGGGAATGCGAAAAGGCATGGCAAGTTAATGGAGCCGGTGAAAAAATTTGGGCTGATGATCCTTCCACATGCATTCAAGTAAAGAAAACAAAATGCTCTCCTGTTACCAAGCAAAGATCTCGTCAAGTCCCTGATCAAATATGCCTAACTGTGACCGTACCTGTTTGCCAAAATGTTCCTAAGCAAGAGTGCAGATCTGTAACAAAGAAAAGATGTGAGAAGAAGCCTGTGGAAGAGTGCAATAATGTTCCAAGGCGGAATTGTCAAAATGTTCATAAACAAGTTCCTAAGCAAGTAAAGAAAAATGTCCAAGTAAGAGAATGCAATGAAGGATCTTCCAGCATTCAGAGTGAAAACAAGTTTACTTCGGGGGGCTCCTTTGATGTGGATCATACAAATGACGATGACAGCAGTATAATCCTTGAGAATGACTATGAGGATAGTTTCAGGGATTCTATCGGGCCAAGAAGCTCCATTTTATTGTAAATAGATGTTAAATCCTAAATAATAATACACAATATATCTGTGATAAATTTGTCTTCCAGAATTTAGAATATTAAAGATTTAAATGAACAATAAACATTGTATTAATATTAACGTGAAGTTTTGTAAATATTTATGAAATGATTAAGGAACTATTTTGGTTGACAAAGTTGCCTTTTATAAATGCATTTTTATATAGTGCAGATACAATGATATACATTAATAGAATTTAAAGATTCCCATCAGAAAAAGTAGGATCAGATTGAAACCAATCAGGATTCATATCCACATAAAAGTACGACAATTAATTACAGATAAATCAAATAAGTGACATATAGTTCACAATGTCATTTCTTTTACTGTCAGCTGTCATGAAATTAGTTGTAACCGTCAATTGTTTTGTGATTGTCTTAAACAATTAGTAAAACTCGAGTATTTTAATTTTCCAATTAAATTAAGACTGTTCGGTCAAATGTAGGGATGAGCTTTTTGTAAAAGTACGAGGAGAAGACAGGAGCAAGACATATGGTATTACTTGATTAAGACCCTAATTACCATCAACTGCCTGTTATATGATCTTGGGGGAAGAAAATGAATTACTGTTACAAAAAAAGGGGTTCTTTTACATTTAAAATTTTATTAGTACAAGGAAAAAATAGAAATAAATTTTTTTAACTATAGAAAAAAAAAGTAATCGTCTAATATTATTCTAAACTAATACAATGAGATCGAATGCTCACAAATTTAGTATTGTCAGAATTATCTCTTCTGTGAGCCGAGACGATGATGATTCCTGGCAAGATAATTAACATGGATGGAAAAAATACTTCTTCCTTATGAAGTTAAGTTTTCGGTTACAACCAATGATATCGTTCAAAACAAATATCGTATCTAAAAATAGTTGCGTAATCAACAAAATTTATACAAATATTGATCGCATGCTTATTGCAGTGCCACTTGAATGTAGATTTTGGTCTTGGAGTAAAATATGTCTATCGAGAAAAATACAAATTGAGCGAAGAAATGAACGTCTTTAAATTTTCCTCTGGTTAATTGTTCAATTTTTTCTGTTTAAACGTTCAAAAATGAATAGAAGCATGGACGACGTAAATGTTATTTTCTCCATTTATTATGAATTCACTGATATAAATCATGATGGGAAAAAGTATTTAATTTGTTGACTGAACGATTTCCATAGTATTATGTGTAGTCATTACTAAAGCAAATAAGTTTATATAATTATATTTGAGCTCTGTCTTTAAACAATCCAAATGATCAGGTTTGTTAAAAGCTTCAAATTTATATTTTAAAGTTTCTAAAAACCCATGGGAAAGGAATAACGATGAGTTAATATCTCTTACTCAAGGGCAAAATCTCCATGTTTAAAGCGAATCAGATATATCTTTTAAAAAACAAATAAAATTAGTAATTTATAAATTATTGCTAACATCGAATACAACAAAAATGGAAAAATACATTTCCTAAATAAATATGGTAGAACTGCGCCCATAAAAAAAAAAACAACCATTAAAATAAAAAAGATCAGTTTCAATTACACTTTAATGGTTGGAGAGGAGATGCATTAAAATTGCAGCTACACTCAATATACACACAAAAAAAGATTTGAAGTAATCAAAAATTAATCTAACATTGTATAAACCTCTTTATTTCAAATTTCTAAGTACATATTATATTGAAATATGAATGTAAAATCAAGAAAACTAATCAAAAATCCATTTGATTCATAAAAGAGCTGTTTTTAAGCATCAATTCATTTTTGAAGGTGAAGGAATTATATTTTATCCCTTGACAAACCTACATCTTAAATGTAAGAAAATAAATATATCAATCAAACTAAAAAATAATATGTTTTTGATTATCTTTAACAGTTCCGGATTTCCCATAATTAATTTAATAAAGACAATAAATTCCTCAGTGAGTAATATTATAATATTAAGAGTGTAAACTATTTTCCAAGAACTCAATGAAAACCAGGTACAGTTTCTGTTAGTACAATGTGCTCCATTGAAATATCAACCCTTACTAATTTAATAATTAGTGAAGGAAGAAAGTCTGGAATTTTGGAAGGGATGTAGTTGTCCACGGGATAAGTATCCTATAAGCACGACTATGCAAATTCAGGGGCAATTTTTGAAATTGAGGCAAGACCTAAAGCTTCCTCCCCTGCAGACGCCCCTGATATTGTTATTCATGTAAATTAGTGTAGTGTCGTTTGCAAAGGATTCGATCTTTTGAAAGACTATTTTTGGTGAGCTTACTAAACCGACTCAGGTGCATGAGTGATTCGTTGGTTTATACAGTAATATAACTCAACCTTAATATTAAAGTATTTCTATCCACTTTGATTTATTTGTTAAAATATTATGAAATAGGAATACATTCAAGTATCGCACGGTAGTTCATTATCCTAATACTTTGAGTGTAATCTAATTTGCACACACAAACAACTGCAAAACCACCAACTGAACTGTTTTAACTAAAGATACTATAAGGGAAAGAGGAGTTATATATATCAATCAAGAATATTTTTTCTTATCTCTAATTCTGATTCGTCTAATTTTTGTATTTGCACTTCGAACTTATTTTTCACAATTCATTGTTCATGACAATCTAATGTAATTTAATAGAAGTTTCGGATAAGGTTATGCATTTTTCTGTTGATTTAACTAGAAACCTTAACTATTAATTGAAACAAAAATTCATAGTATCTGAATCATAATTATGCTCTAAAAATTATAAAAGTTATTTTAAAACAAAAATACTTAACCCTAATCATCAAGGAAGGGTATTTATATTCTATATTTTTGATCGAGGTTACGTGAACCCCGAATATAATTAATATACATAGTTTTTGTTTACTTTTTATTTCAACCTTCTTGTGTATTCTCTTTCCTTTTCAGTCACGTCGTTATCTTTATTGTATCACGCAACCTTTCCTACAAAAAGAAACATTAAAAATGCCCAAAATCATCTGTTAGTTAGCCAAGTAAGTCAATCATACCACCGCTATGTAAATCTTATATACTGCAGACTGCATTTCTTCCATCATTTTTAAAATTAATTACATATTATTAAAATATACATAGTATTTCATTCGATACTGTATTACAATATAGTTTAGTAATATATTGATGAAAAGAGTTGCTCACAATTAGTTATTTTTGTATTTTTATGAAGAAATAGCCAAAATTTCTTCATAAAATGCAAAAATACAACCCGGCACAAGGGTTGTGCAAGTGAAGTGCTAACCCCAAGGTAGTTTAAACTCCACCACCATTCCGTTTCTAAGCATCGAGGACATCTTCTATGATGCTTCAATTCCCCCCAGCCCACGAGTTGGGTAGTTGAAACAGTTGAATTCCCCCGAGGCCGCTCTGCTCTGTTCAAGAAGTTGCAATGCTGATCTCTGAGCAGCTGTGACCAGAGATAATATGTGTTTTCACTGTTTCAAATATTAAGAAGCAGTCAGTCACTGATCAGCTGCTTCACGTGAACGATCTCTCACTTAGTATGCGACGGAAGAGTGAGCAAGGCCCTTGGCCTGTGTGTACGCGTACTGTCTGGAAGAACAGACATACACGCACGCATAGTGTATGTGCAAGGCTGTGCACAACTATATAAGCCCCTCCAGTGTCGTTGGCGGTCACTAGTCTCTGCCAACGTTTTTTTTTTTGGGGGGAGTTGCAGGCTGAAAATTTTGGAAACCCCTGAACTAGAGGATAAGTTAAAGATGTTTAATTCATGTTATATTTTCTGTTACAATTAAATCTTTAATTTTGCTATATTGATTTATCATTGCGAAGAATGGTAAAAAAATTATTTTTATTTGAAGGGGGTCTTAGAACTAATTCGGTGTACAAATCTTTTTAGTGAACTGATTAAGGTGATTCAGTTCATTAAAAGGGGAACAATTCCCAGCACTAATGTGAATGCGAATTAAACACTCTAAAAAGTAAGTAATTATTAGTGTTGAGACTCGGTCCAGCTACGAATTTTTTTTCAGTCTCACTCTATGGACAAACTTTTTTTTTCGTCTCCATTCATGTAATGATTTTTTTCGGGCTCATATATTATGATAGATCATTTTTTCCTGAATCAACTGCCATTGATTTTTTTTTCAAAAAAACTCCCAAGTACACGATAAGTTCTAGAACAAATACTATATACATATAAAAGACGGAGGGGTCAACATTAATCAAAACTATCTCTGTTTAAACTTCGTATAACGTCATTGTACTTGAAAAAACATTTATGATGTCATGTTATAAACAATTTATTTGTAAAATCGTTCTACACCGATTTTTTTTAGGACCAAAATAGACCGAATTTTTCCTTTGGACCCATCTAGACCTAGTTTTTATATGAGACCGGTCCAGACCAAGCTCTTTGTTGGACCCAACTAATTCGATCTAACAAAAAATATAACGGTCTCAGACCGGTCTAGGATTTCCAGACCGAAACCCAACACTAGTAATAATTATTTATGTCCCTATACGTAGTAAAAATTTAATTTCTCTTTTACTGAATGAAAAATATTCTCACACTCTTAATTATTTCAAAAGTACTTTACAGCCAAAAATAAAAAACAAAGACGCACACAACAATTTTTTTGTATGGATTTAAAGTACTTCACATTTGTAGATATTAGGTTTAATGTTACTGTCTGCAATCAAAGTGAATAGTATTTCTAATAATTATTTTTCCATGTTCCTTAAATGTCAGGGGTTAGTTCAAAAATACTATTTATTTTTATAAAAATACCCGAATCATATATTTAAAAGTTCAATCATCTTAATATATATATATATATATAATGACAGGCAATATCGCAAAGATATATTATAGGCAATTATTGGCTTTGAATTCAAACTTCTATAATGAATTGAGATACTGAGAGTGTTAACTGTAGTTTAAAACCTTCTTTTTTCTATCTGACTTAATTTGTCCCCAATAATGCCTTAGAAATATAATTTATTCATTTCCTAATTCGAAAAATGTGGCGGTGAATTTTGGCTAATTTAAGTAAAGTTTGCGGTGCTCCAAAAGGATTAATCAGAATCCTTTTTTCAATTAAATGAACTGTAATTTGTTGGAAAATGTATAACATGTTCAATTTTGAGAAAAAATATTCTGACTTCCTTTCCAGTTGACGTGCTGCAAATATGCAATTTTATTACAATGATTCAGTACTATGAAGTGTTGATCATAACTCATAAGTCATATGTAATAGATTTTAGTAATTAATTATTATTTATTAAATCTATATTTACATATGAGATTAAGAAAAGATCGATATGAATCACAATAGATATAGCTATTTTACTTCTGTGAAATGAAATTTCCTTATTGTTTGGCGGCTCTAGAGTTTTGAACTTTAGCTTGATAATTTTTTTGTGATTCCCCTAGACATTTCAGTCAAAAAAACTTTGGCTCCCAGACATACATGAAAGCATTCTCGTTTTTCTACGTTCAATCCAATTAAGTAATCTCATTTAGAGTTTCCGACTTTTGTATGCCTCAAAAACTCTACAGCTTCAATTAACAAGCGCGTTAGTATTTATAATGTGCAAGCCTGGTACTACCTTATGATTGGAACACGGAATAAAATAAAAATAATGCCTGAACCATGGAATTTTAGATTCTAGAATTAATTCTGTTAAAAAAAACTAGTTGAGTCTGGATTCTCTAATTTATCTGCCCAAGTGAATTTCCTTCCACCATAAGAGTGATGTGGTCAGCATATAGATCCAACAGGTGTTTCAATCCAGCCAAGCAAATGCCAAATCCCCCATACTTCCGTAACAGTACACGACTCATTTGCTCCATAGGAGCAACAAAAAGTAATGAAGAAACGGGGCTTCCCCGTCGGCAACTTTTCCCCAACAACATATCTATCTCTATTAAGTCCGTCTATGGAAAGAGTGGATGATCCATTATAAAGAAGAGCTCGAATTTGGTTAAAGAATTGTCTTGGGAGATATTTCTTAACGGCTATTAAGATAAAATTGTGATGGATAGAGTCGAAGGCCTTACAGATATCCACTGCTATTATAACTCCTAACCTCTTCCTTTTCCTAGTTGACTCTATTGCGGTCTGAATATTCCTATAAAAATATCTGAGATACGTCTCTCTCTCTCTTAAAAAACCTTTTTGCTCCGTAAATTTATTTAAACGTTTATTTAAAATCGGTTTTATTTGCCCAGCCAAGACACTATCCAAACTTCGATAGGCTTCGTTTAATATAGTTATAGGTCTCCAATGACCTAAGCTCGTTCCATTACCCTTCTTTGGAATCAATGAAATTCTTCCACGAGTTAATGCTGGAGGAAGTTTTCCTTTAAATTCCATTGTCTCCCCAAATTTCAAAAGATACGGGATTATGGCGTCAAAACATAGGGTAAAAAATTTTCCTTTAATGTTGTTGGGGTCAGATGCTTTATTATCTTTATAAAAATGGTTTATGTAATGTAAAATGTTTTCATACGAGAACACAGAATAATACTCTACTTTTTTGGATCTAGGAAAATAATTCCTGTGGCATCCAACGATATTCTGGAAATTATTATAAAATAGTTTCAGAATTGATTTGGATTCAGTTATACTTTTGCCGTCAATAATAAGTTTCTTTATCCTTTTAGCCGATATGTCGTTCCCAGGCAACAAAATTTTTAATCGCTTGAAAGGATTTTGTTCAATTTCAAAATTTCGCTTCATTTATTTTTCTGAAATCTCTGAAATTACCAAGTCTTGGCAATATCGATGTCCAATGTTGAGCAAACAAAGAACCATTTTTCATTATTTTCTGTATATCATCATGTATTTGGCTCATCGTCGCTTTCTTTTTTTTAATAGAAAGGATAGTAGTTTCACGAATGGTTGAGACTCAAATTTGATATAATTTTTTTTTATATGAAAAGGAAGAATCAAAAGATATTATTAATCTATCTTTCAGAGATGCCATAAAAATTTCGTATTGGATAACCCAGTAAGGTATTTTAAAACTCGTCTTAATGAAGCAGGTAAAATAATTCTAAAGTAACTAACTTGTGCAAAATAAGCAATTTTTATGAGTTCACAACTTTTTCTGATCATAAGAGTATAAACATGGATAAACTAAAGCATAATCGATTCTATACAATTTATGACCAACACGGCAAGAATAATCTAAGTCCTAGTCCAACTTTTTAAATACATCGATTATGTTGAGTTGACGTATCAATTTAAATATAATAGAAGCATTTGGATAAGATTCCATTTTGGTATACAGACTAACATTAAGATCTCCAATGTGGATTCGAATCATTTTGAGATTTTTAATGATCGATTGATGAAACGCAGAAGACTTTATGTTTGGACCGTAGACATTAATGACATTAAAACAAGACGATTTGGAAGTTACCCTTAACCTGTACAAATCACTTATAGAAGAAGAATTCTTGATACATTGTTATTTCCCTACAGATTTGGAAACGAATGTAATTATACCTCGACAAGGGCTGGGCCCAGTATTGTGATGAGAGTAATTTATCAGAATACAACAGGAACAAGAAATAGTGCAACGTTTTGAACGTACGTCCTGTAAACAAATAATATCAGGTTTCATCATATTAAAGTTTTCTTCATAATACCATGCCTGGATTTACGTTCTCTTCCACCTCTGGTATTCTGTGAAACGATTTTGTTCATGTCCATGTTTCTCTTGATATCATCTTGCTCTGATGTTCGTGAATATTGCTTTATAGACAACTTGGAAAAAATAGTGTTATTTTGCAGAGCGGAATATATAAAGATATTAAAAATATAATGAAATAATAACTTATCCAAAATTAGTCCTGATTTTTCTTAAATTTTTGAGGAATCCATTTGTTAAGAGATAACTCTGAGTCGGAAGCCTTCCTTTTAGAGATCGATCCAGATCCGGGTACTAGAAGACATTTTAACCTCATCCATGATATGGGTTTGGAAACTTTTTTTGGTCTAATCGATTTATCATTAGTCACTCCTTCCAATTTCGGAACTTATTAATTGCAAAATTTGTTAATCTCACTCTTCGGACTTGAAGCCAATTTCATATCAATAGAAGTGAGAGGTACATCTATATCTTCATGTTCTTGGGGTTGATCCTTATCAGCTTCGTTCCTCTTGGTCAATGTTGCCTCATCTATATTATGGATTTTAGATAGATTACTTAATAGGGGCTCCTTTTCAGGAGTACTACTGTTACATTACTTTATTTCGAAAAATAAAATAAAACAGATTGTAAATACAAATAAGATTTGTGGTTTACTAAACTGTTTGACTGAAGCAAAAAAACAACACTACTCACTTATCCGACTATCCTAATGAATATCCATGAAAATATAATCTCTATTGAAGTTTTAGATTTATATTATAGCTACTGAAATGGATGAATTGGTAAACATAGGGGTAGACTAAAAAATATGAAAAAATGAATGATTAATCTTCGATTTTTTCAGAGTAATTGGGATGCTTATATTTTTGCTAGATTAGGTGTGGCATTTGTGTTAATTTACTTCATCTCAAGATGATTGCAACTAATTAAATATAATGTCATCAAAACAACATTTATGTAAATATTTACCCCAACATACATTGATATTTGAATATCGGGTCAAAGATGCTGTAAATTATTCATCCCATTGATCCAGATGAATTGACAAAAATATAACTAAAGTCTGATATTTGATTCCATTTTTTCTCAAACCTGAAAATATATATATAGGAAAGATATAGATAATCAAAAGGTAAGATGACTTTTAAAATTTGGCGACTAAGGTACTTTTTTTATGTTAGTAAACTCGCCAGGAACATATATTTTTACAGTTTCAAATATAAAATATGTTTAGTTAGTTTTTGAAAGGCAAACTACTTGGAAATATTGTACTCGTTCAGCGATTTTTTTCTACTGAAAAACATGGATCAAAGAATTTGCATCAAATTTTTTGTATAAAATGATATGAAGTGCTACAACAACATAAAATATTGACAGTTGCATAAGATAAATCTGTTGCAAGTAAACAAAACTATTCCAAGATGGGCAGGAAGGTGCACTGGCGAGCATCGCTCTGGAGCAAATCCAAAACATAACAAAAAAAAATTGAGTAAAATTGTTATGAAAAATTATGAATATTGATAATGTATAATATTCATGTTGAGATAATAATTAATATTTTATATTAGTATTTTTACATAGAACATATCCAGTCTTATTATATATAATTTTTTTTTCCTTTTGAAAATATGTATTGTATTTTGGTGTTGATATATTTTAAATAAGACCTGCCTAATTTCATTTAATATTTTTTGATTATTATTTTGATAGACATTGATTTGACTACTAGTTTGGGTGACTCACAGGTAATTTAAATATATCTTAAAACTATTCAAAAAGAAACTGAGAGTTAATGAAAATAACTTTTTAAAATATTAATTATTTATGTAATTAGTATAATACAATTATTTCTTTGTTTACCTCTATAAAAAATACTCAATATTAATTTTCTAAGCTAATATTTTTATTTTAATAACAGGGAAATTAATATAATCATAAAATCAATTCAAATTTTTGTGAATGTGTCCTTCTGAAATTAAAATCACACTGACTTGAAAATAATACGGATTTGAATATTATAATTATGAAAATTTTAATTTAAAATACCATTTCTGATCAAGCATATCCGTGATTTATGAGCCCCAAAAATATTAAAATCAAGTTACAAACCTTGAAACTTTTAGAAAAAGTAACATCTCACAAGTATCTTAATAATTTAAAATATGTAATTAAAATTCTATAGGTCTCTCATCAACAAAATAGATTTTTTCTTATTCAAAAAACCAAATGTTATACAAAAAACATTACGTTACAACAAACTGATTCAAAAAGTAACTAACAAAAAACATAACATCTAGATATATACTTATGAAGCCATGATTAAGGATGAATATTGTAAACATTTTGTATTTAAGATCTTAAATTTTATTTAATATATAAAAAAGTACTCTCCAGGATTCAAATGCATCTTGGAAGTGATGTCAAATATTATCCTAGGATTAAAATCAAAATATAGACTTCCCAAGAATTAGAAAAAAAACTGATGCAAAGGAATTAATTTATACAAAAGAAATGGGAAATTTATTTATATATTGAACGCGCTCGCTTGATATTGTCTCATGTGGTTCAAAGTAATGCGTTTAAAAAAACATTGCATATATAAGAAAATGGGTTGGATATTAAAAGTCATTCAATTTAACAAAATTAGAAAGGAAAGATCAAATTAGATAACTAAAAATATGAAGAATTTTACGCAAATCCTGAGTTGTCTTTTGATTCTCGGACTCTCTATAGCTCAATGTTCTCCCACTGACTATGGCAGTAACAACTCCAATAGGAATAACAATGGAAGAAATACTGCAGGAAGTAGAAGCCGTAATAGATTAAGTGGAGGTCGCGTCGTCTTTGGTGGAGGACAAGACTCTTCATCCATTGGTTCTTCATCCTCTTCTTCAGCAATTGATTCAGGATCTTCTTCCTCATCTTTTGGCTCTTCATCTACCTCCTCCTCTTCATCTCTTGGAAGAGCTGAAACTCAAGTTGAAAATGGATGCCGTCTTGTTACTCGAGTAATCAATGATGTGGACTTTGAAGAGGTCAATGATCAAGTGTGCAAGACTGTGAATGAGTAAGTAGATACACATTTAATTGTAAAGTAGTCAGAATTGCTATATTTATATGTTCTTATTTAACAGACGTGTATGCAATACTCAATTCGTCGATGACTGTCAAAACTATCAGGATCAAGTCTGTGAGACTGTTCAAAAGAGAGAGTGCAACAACAAGCAAGAAAGGCAATGTGAGGACTTCTTCAGAACTGTAAGTGAGTCCTACACTGAGGATGAATGTAGAGATGAATCCGTGAGGGAATGTGAAAAGGCTTGGCAAGTGAATGGAGCTGGTGAAAAGATTTGGGCTGATGATCCTTCTACATGTATTCAAGTAAAGAAAACCAAATGCTCTCCTGTTTCCAAGCAAAGATCACGTCAAGTCCCGGATCAAAAATGTCAGACTGTGAACGTTCCTGTTTGTCGAAATGTTCCTCAGCAAGAGTGCAGATCTGTGACAAAGCAAAGATGTGAGAAAAAGCCTGTAGAAGAGTGCAATAACGTGCCCAGGCAAAATTGTCAAAACATTCACAAACAAGTTCCAAAGCAGGTGACACGCCAGGTCCAAGTAAGGGAATGTAACGGAGGATCTGGTCAAATTGAAATGGACGTAACCCCATTGGGGGCAACAATAGTCGTAATACTCTTGGAGGAAGCGGCAGCAGTGGCAGCTTTGTTCAAGGAGGCCGAGGAGGTAACCTTAAAGGAAATAGCTCTGGAGGCTCAAGAAACTCTGGATCTCGAAGAAACAGCAATAATAACTCTGGAAGCAATTTCCAAAAGACAACTGGATATTGAGAAATCCTTTTCTGTGATAGAAATTAACTTGTTATTTACAAACATATTATTTATGTTATTACGCTTACTTCTTCTCATAGAATACCAAAATATATTTCTAGTTTTTTAATTTAATTAATTGTGTACAATGTACTTTATTTGTTATTGATCCATGAAATCTCTACTCCCTTATGAAGTTTCAAAGTTTTCCTTGAACGAATTTTTATTCACCCTTCCCTCGTGGAATTTGTAATTCAGATTCCAATATTTCTTGAGATGGATAATCAAGTTAGAAGTATATTCCTTGGATAACTTTGATCTTAGTTTAGTCTTGACTCTTTGAGAATATAGAATCCTATTCTTTCGTTTTTAATGATAGAAGAAAGATATTAAGCAGTACGAACTATCAAAGCAAAGGCACAACTAAATGACAAATATATCTTGCTTAGAATGACTGAATTGTTTGAATGCCTTGTTTTTTTTTATATGTTTTATGTTGATAGTAATAACTTAAAATATCTTATTTTATATTTTACATTCAGAGCCTCATATCTGAATCTAAAAGTAAATGGATCCCGTCATAGTTTCAACTCTTGAATATATTCATTTTTATATATAGGTGAATAAATTCCTACCCAAGGAAGGAATCCACTCTACACTTGTATGAAGCTTAAGTTGGTTTTGGTTCTATTTGTAGAATAAATTTTCATCAAAGATCGAGCATCTCTTGTTGAAGATAAAGCATTTCCAATTTCTTCTTTTGAAATATTTCTTAATGAACAAAGAAGTTTTTCTGTCAGTAATTAATATAAATCGATGTAAGATAAACAAAGGCATCAAAAAATTTAATTTAGTTTCTCCATTTCATGAATTGTTTTTATTTGTTATTTTTAATATATGAAAAATTATGAATATTGATAATGTATAATATTCATGTTGAGATAATAATTAATATTTTATATTAGTATTTTTACATAGAACATATCCAGTCTTATTATATATAATTTTTTTTTCCTTTTGAAAATATGTATTGTATTTTGGTGTTGATATATTTTAAATAAGACCTGCCTAATTTCATTTAATATTTTTTGATTATTATTTTGATAGACATTGATTTGACTACTAGTTTGGGTGACTCACAGGTAATTTAAATATATCTTAAAACTATTCAAAAAGAAACTGAGAGTTAATGAAAATAACTTTTTAAAATATTAATTATTTATGTAATTAGTATAATACAATTATTTCTTTGTTTACCTCTATAAAAAATACTCAATATTAATTTTCTAAGCTAATATTTTTATTTTAATAACAGGGAAATTAATATAATCATAAAATCAATTCAAATTTTTGTGAATGTGTCCTTCTGAAATTAAAATCACACTGACTTGAAAATAATACGGATTTGAATATTATAATTATGAAAATTTTAATTTAAAATACCATTTCTGATCAAGCATATCCGTGATTTATGAGCCCCAAAAATATTAAAATCAAGTTACAAACCTTGAAACTTTTAGAAAAAGTAACATCTCACAAGTACCTTAATAATTTAAAATATGTAATTAAAATTCTATAGGTCTCTCATCAACAAAATAGATTTTTTCTTATTCAAAAAACCAAATGTTATACAAAAACATTACGTTACAACAAACTGATTCAAACAGTATCTAACAAAAACATAACATTTAGATATATACTTATGAAGCCATAATTAAGGATGAATATTGTAGTCATTTTGTAACGTAAATGATATACTATGAATATTAAGGCATTTCCAATGTATTTCAGACTATGTTAAAAACACTTTAGAGTACATATATAATCTATATGAGTATATAGTTTAATTTGATAAAATTGTAGACTCAAAGTAAATAATTATAAAATACAAAAAAAAACATATACTAATAATTGTAAATTTTTTAATTATTTTTATTTTCAACAATATATATAATTTTGTCAAAAAATTTAGATTTTAAAAATTATAGCACCACATTTCGACGCTGATACTTTTAAGTATTTTCCATTGCTACTATTATTGTTGTTTTTGCAAGATCCAGAGTCATTGCCTTTACTATTGCTTCCTTCGCTTCCACAAAAACTTTCTTACCATGGTTATCATATCCAACATTCTGTCGACAATTACTTTTTTCAATAAAAAATGACCACTTCTTTCAGAAGTATTACGGTCCGTATAACTTTCCCAAGTGTTGCTGTCACTGCTGATTCAACTAATTCTACCTTGATTTGATCCTCCATTTCATTTTTAACTTGGACCTTTGATGTCACTTGCTTGGGAACTTGTTTGTAAACATTTTGACAATTTTGCATTGCAGTGTTACTTCACTCTATTACAGGCTTTTCTCAGATAGATACTAATTCACAGATCTTCACTCTTACTTAGGAACATTTTGACAAACAGGAACGTTTCTAGTCGGGCATTTTTGATCGGGGACTTGACATAATCTTTGCTTGCAAACATGAGTGGAATGATTTTCTTTACTTGAATACAAGTAGAAGGATCATCAGCCCAAATCTTTTCACCAGCTCCATTCACTTGCAAAGCCTTTTTACATTCACTTACAGATTGATCTTTACATTTTTCCTCAGTGTAAGGCACACTCACAGTTAGGAAGAAGTCCTCAGATTGTCTTTTTTGCTTGTTGTTACATTATCTCTTCAGAACAGTCTCGTAGACTTGATCGTGATAGTTTTGACTGTTGTCAACAAATTGAGTATTACATACTCGTAGACGTCTTTAAATTAAGAAGATATTAATCAATTATCCTTAGTATTTTACGATTAGCTAATTTCTACTTACTCATTTACAGTCCTGTAAACTTGATCATTGACCTTGTCAAAGTCCACATCATTTATTACTTGAGTCACCCCATAGATCCATCTCCAGCTTGAGTATGTTGCGTCTTGACGAGGGAGAGACGCAAGCTTATTTATAATAGGAGAGATCCAGGATGACCGAGAGAAATGCGGAGAAGAATTCACGTGGAGGAATAAAGCTACACACTGTTTATATGCTCATGTGTATTCTAACTATACTCTGATATATTTACAAAGACGACACTATTTATAATACGTAAAACTCAGTACTTATAATACATAGACGAATATACAAGAAGATAAAAACCAGAAAGGACATTAAATACATAACATCACCCCCCAAGCACCAAATCCATGGCGGTGCTTAAACAGGTTCCTCTCCATGAACAGAAGCCTATAGATCCGCTCCATCCATGTCCAGGCGAGGACAAAGCATTCTTCCTTGTATTTTAAAAGTTTATCTCCATAGACGTGCCGTGCTCTCAGCACGCGCACCGGAGAAAGGAGGACAATACTCCTCATAAAGGTTTTAAGGACCCGAGCACCTTGCTCGTCCCTGGGAGAAATAACATTCACCCTTGTTGAGGTTTTAAGGACCCGAGCACCCTGCTCGTCCCTGGGAGAAACAACACTCACCCTTGTTGAGGTTTTAAGGACCCGAGCACCCTGCTCGTCCCTGGGAGACATCTTGCTCGATGTACCTCATCCAACTCGGGATGATCCACAAGAGAGACCGTTCCACATCCATCAACCAATGATGTGAACGGGAGAGTAGGAACAGTAGAGAACCAAAAGTGCGTAGGAACAAATCCATTTTTAATTATGTGGTCCCTCACCCGGACACACACTTCACTTCTTGAAAGTGACCAAGGTTCTCTTCCTTCCTCCACGAGGCCCAAACATAGGCACAGTCCATATTGCTCCGCCTTCCGCAGACGAACGAGCGTTCTCCCCATCGACGAAAAAGGGCTACCCAACTCCAACAGGGCTAGCTTCGCCGACGATCCCACAGCAGGGAGGTCACGTGATCCTGATCCCATCCTCGTCGCCAATGTTGCGTCTTGACGAGGAGAGAGTCAAACTTTTTATAAGGTGGAGAGATCCAGGATGACCGGGAGAGATGAGAGGAAGAAATGGCGTGGAGGAATGATACTACACTGATTATACGCTCATGTGTGTTCTAACTATACTCTGATATATTTACAAAGACGACACTATTTATAATACGTAAAACTCAGTACTTATAATACATAGACGAATATACAAGAAGATAAAAACCAGAAAGGACATATTAAATACATAACAGAGTACGAGTTCTTCCCAGATGAAGAGGAGGATGTAGATGAAGAGACAAAGGATGAAGAAGAAGATCCCAAACCAAAAGCTAAAGAAGTGGATGAAGAACAAAAGGATGTTTAGGAAGAATATGATGAAGAGTCTCGTCCTCCGCCAAAGACAACACAAACTCCACTTTTTCATATTTGTCTTCTTCTGCATGTGGCATTTTTTCCATTGTTATTTCTGTTGGAGTTGATATTGCCAAATTCAGTGGGAGGGCATTGAGTTATAGAAAGTCCAATCATGAAGACTTATCTCAAGATTTACGTAGATTGATTCTATTTATGGATTCAGTACCAAAAAGTGACCTTGTTTAATTTTAAGTCGTACTATACCAAGTGGTTCAATGAAATCTGAACACTTACTAATGCAATAAGTAATGAAGATTGTGTGATTTTGACATATTAGAGTATAAATAATTAGTTACAAAACAAAACTGAGCTCTCTCTCTTGCATATAAGTCGAGAAAATGACACTTGAATGTGATAGAAGAATTTCCATTCCCACACTCCTAGACGCTGGAGAAACCCCAAAGGAAGTCCCCGAGAAGTTAAGCGTATTTAAGACGACCATTTTCACCTTTAGCAAGTCCAAAATTTTGGGAAGGAAGAACGGATTTGTCAATAAGCCAAACTACATCCGGAGGAGTGAAATAAAACAGCCCAGGCCTATCCCTTCAAGTTGATGTGTTCCCATGCATGAGATTTCTGTTTTTAATACTAGACTATCCAGAGAGTACCATTTTCTTCGTTATAAGACTCATTGAATGAGTTTTTTGAATACTGTTGAACTTTTTTTGCCCCCTGCAGCACTGATGCCTACCCCCCCCCTCTATACCTACCCTCAAAGCCCATGCCAGTCAGCACTGGGAAGCCATGGCAGAGGACTACGTTTGGAGCGGGTGCTAGGCCATCCACCGACGCCTGAAGGCAATGATTGATACTAATGGTGGCTACATTAATAATGAAGAGAGCTCAGACACACATTTATTTTAAGTATTTAATTTTGTAGAAATTTTATTGTTTATTAATAAATTATATCTTTTGAAGTTTAAAATTCAAAGTGTTCAGATTATTATGACCCACTCGGTATCTTTACTAAATGCGTTTTTTAAATCGTATGTATTTTTAATCTTCAATCATTTTCTTACATATCTATGCATACAAGTTTTTCACTCTTCTTATTTTCTTTAAACCGGTAATTTTTACTAGAGAGCGCATTTGAACCAAAATATAAATTTCCCATCTGTTATTTAGAAGTACAAAATCCCCATAAATCATTTAATAAAGAGAGTGTTAGTAGGTGGATAAATTTTATTTTAGTTTGTTTGATATCTATGTACTAAAAGCTCTGTATTTGTACATTCATTAATCACATGTAGGGGTGTATCTAATTATTATTACTACTTGTGTATAATATTTTTTGTAATAATTTATACCAAAAATGTATTATTCAAGTTCTGTATTGATTCATTTTTCATGGTTTTGGACTCGTAGGGCACTCAGATCCATTCTAACTTGGACCTGCATTCATTTGAGCTTCACTATACGTGTTATAGTTTTGTGTTGATCCATATATATTTGTTGCAGTCTAGTCTATGAACCACTGCTATTGTTCCCTTGGACCGGTACATAAAACCGTCGGTCCTTCCGACTGTCAGTACTATAACTGATTTAAAATAAGAAGAAATAAAGTAGTGTGACATCATCAAGGATCAAGTTCTATTAATCTGTAGGATTGATATTTTGGACCAAGACTAAACTGGACAGGACTACAGTCTTCAGTCTAATTAACATCCAACAACATATTAGTTGTATATAACATGAATATAATATGGGTGATCGACAGTCCTTTTTATATGTCCAGTGACTTTTTATATATTAGCCCATAAATGTTTTTTTATCTAAAAAATTTAAAAGGAGGAATATAAACAAAAAAATGATTTTTGCAAATTAGTTATTTAGTAATTAGACAAAAATTTATTATGTTGGAAATATGCAACAAATGACATTTTCCTATGATAAAAGATTATTGTATAAAATAAAAAACAAAAAAGATATTTTTTGCCTTAGAGAGTAATATCAGAGTATAAACCAAAACAAAGATGGTTGTTTATACTTGTATGACATGTCTGTAATCTCGGGGGGGGGGAGGAATAATTTTTCCCGTTGTAGTAATTATTGGCCAAATAATGGTAAATAGTTCTTAATCGATCTCAAAAACTGGAGTCCCATCCGCTCTGTCTAAATTAATTTTGCATATCCTAGGACCGGTTCTTTTGGTCTTTTATGATAACTTCAACAGATTAAATGATGTCGTTACTAACTCCATCATTTCAACTGTTGAAGTTTTATCAAAACCACTTTCAAAGAGATGAAATACCTTAAGTTCAAAGTTCAAGGTGTTATTAAACGTTCTGGCTATCATTCATTATTTTCTTCGTTTTTATTTTCTTCTTTCCTAGTTAAAAGTGAAGAAAATTAAAAGGTACCTGGAAACGTAAGACTGAAGGCTCGAATTATCGGTAGTTAGGACTGATGAATGGTGAAAAATACTGGACTGAGTAGAAATGATATTGATTAGGAATGCAGTCCAAGGGCGGATCCGACACTTATGGTAAGTCATGCCAAGTCACTTCAATCAGGTCCTCCCAAATAAAAAAAAATCATCACTCCCCATAAAAAGCCGTAATTACAGCATTCCTTCTAAAGAAAATACCAGCATATTTTTAACTATTTACTATTAGATGTAAGAAAGCAATTGTTATCCTTATTGAAATCAAGTGCATATTCATATTAAGTTAAAAATGACATTGAACAAGATAGTATTTATTATTTTTATTTAGGATTGATTTTTTACATATTAAAGTCAGATTATTAATTTATGCGAAAAATGTGTTTTTTATTAAATAGAGGCCGCACCCTGTATGTAATTATGATTCCCATGTTTAGGTTACTCTAACTCTAAAACATAAAATGTATAATTATTTGCCTTGGATAGCAATCATTAGTTGTTAATTAATTAATAATTGATTCATTTCAGACTCTGCTTTAAAAAATCTCCTTCTAATGTATATATTTATTTGGCGGTTGTCATTATTTTTAATAGTGGTTCGAGCCAACTTTTGAAGCATCCTTATAATTAAATGAGTTAATTATTAAACTTAATGATAAAAACTCGTAGCAAATTAAAAAAAAGAATATAAGTTTTAAATAAAAGTCACATGATAAGGAATCAAAGTTAAATAGTAGCATGAATCATCATCAAGTATAGTCATTATTTTTTTTCAGAAAAGTGTCCAAGAATTTTTTATCGACTTAAAGCTTTATTAATCAAGTTATCTTGTATGGATCCAGACTTCACTCGAATTCGAAAAATCTTTACTCGAATACATCTGTGCTTTATACATTTAATACCTTACTATAATTTTAAATTTTTCATTCCCGGAAGAGAGTCGCTTTTATCAAAAATAAATAACTTACATCAACAACCACTGTCAAATTTATAAGGAGAATTGGAAGGACTTGACTTAGAGTTCTCACATGATTATGAGAAATAATATGAGAAAAATATCTACAATGTATGGATTGTTGATATTTTGAATAAAATGCAATAATTTATATTATAGAAATCTTTTATTAACAAACCTGATCCAAAAGTTATGTTCTTTATTAAAAAAAAAGAACCTTATAAATAATTTAAAAAACATCATTTGAAAATGAGAAAATAACACTTATATGTCACATCGACGGTAAAAAAGGGCCTTCCTTTTTGTTTTTTGGTTACTTTAAAACCAGCTTCCTCAAGGTACAGCACTATAACATAAAAAAATCGAACCCCGTGTGAAAATATTCTAAACAAAAACTCGTCAATTTAAATTTCAACAATGAAATTTCTCCTAAATCTAAATCGATAGAGAATTCTTTGTTAAATAATAAAGGATACCCAACAAAAATATGACTATGGGATAACCCCTAACCAAGACCGCCAAGGATTTTGACATGGGTGTAACAACAATGAGATACCTTACCGAGATGACCTTAGGATGTATCCCTACAAATTGAAGAGGCAACAGCACCTATCAAGCAAGGTAAAGGCTAAATGACTTGAGATAATCAATGTCATTTTTCAGAAGCTGAGGACTGGCACGGCTCCCAATATTATGCTCAGTGATGTTGGAGATTTTCACTGTAGAATAGGCTTTTAACCTCCAAAATGATCAGATTCTGGCCAAATAAGGTGAGCTGGGTGACCATGGAGTCAACAGAGTGCAGAAGTGACAGTTGTGATGGGCGGCCTTGACTGAGACAGAGAAGTTCCCCCTAGGTGTTTGTGCAGACTTTTGTAAAGATCAACACCAAGGAGTACATCAGCCCCATTCTGGAGGAAGATTTTCTTCAATGGGGCCAAAAGCACTTCTAGAATTAGCCATAGACCTTCCAACTAGATGGTGCCCCTCCCATAAATCCAGAGAGATGCAGCAGTGGGGTGAGGCCAATTAGAATGGCTTCTGGTACAATACAGTTTGGTCCCCCTCAAGCTCCGACTTAAATGGCATGGATTACTCCATATGGTCCATTCTTGAGAGCATAGCCTGTGTCAGCCCCAGTAAGAATTTGGAATACCTGTAGGCCAAACTGGTGGCTGCCTCCAGAGAGACTTCAGCCTGAGGTCAAAGCTAAGGGTGACCATTTCGAATGAAAGTTATATCACATGTTTTTGGAACTTGTGTGAAACTATGTCTATAATTGTATAGAAAATTTTGTAATTAGTGATATCATTAGTACTTAAAAAACATTTAACAGAAATTTCTGTCGAACCTGTAGATGTCATCTATTAAACTCCTAAAGATCTAATAAATATTTACATAGATATAATTTTATCCCCCTTGTGAACAAGTGGTTCACTAGTGTAACCTTTGGGCTTGCGTGTATTATAATATATTCGAAAGGGGGGCTTGATACTCAGAATAATAGTAGCGATATATTTTGACCCACCTTAGATACCATCTGCACAACCTGTTGGCCGAGGTATATTTTGAAAATAAAATAGTGTCTCTTGTGCTAATTTCTTATCGTACTATAGTTTGATTGTCTGAATACGATATAAATTTATATGAAAATGTTCTAGATCAGAGATGTCTAACATTTTAATATAATGGGCTGCATTGCCACTAAAAGTGTTTTAATGGGCCTCAGAACCTATTAAGTTAAATTTCTTGAAAAATCTCTAAAAAATAAAATAAAAATTATTAAATGCAAATTTATTTCAATTTTAGACCAAATGTAAAAAAAGGACAAATCTAATTCTTCAAGGCCAAAATTATTGGAAAAGTTAATATGGTAAAACTGTTAGAATCTCTGAAAATATAAGATACCGTCAAATATTTTTAATTTTTCTAAGCATTATGTGCGTTCTACGTGTTTTGATGATATTGCGACCATTTTGCTAAAAAAGTACTACTTGAAGTGAGCATGAGTAGTGGGCCACAACTAAATATTAGGCAGGCTGCAATCCACAGGTTGGACATCTTTGCACTGGATTATCAAATTGCTTGCAATGAAATTGTTCCTTAAAAAATCCTTAATGATCAAATTGCTTATAATGAATTGTTTAATAATCAAATTACCCACAATCCTTTTACCTGAAAATGTTAATGAATGTAAAATGGCCAGACTATTAGAAATTTTATAGATCACCCAGGCATTTTGCAAATTGCCCGCTCCAATGGGCATTAAGCTCATTGACTGGGCATTTTGCAAAATGACCGATTTTCCAAATTGCCCGTAACATATGTATTTCATCGGCCCACAAGTTGTGCAATATATAAGTATGGCCCGGAGTAGGTTCATATCCCACAACCAAATCTAATGTAATTGGCGAAAGAATCTCCTATATGACTCTATTTACTTTTTCCAGCGGTGTACGTAGTGGGCTCATACCCCAAAGCTAATTCACTGTTTTTTTATATGACCTCTAGACTTTAACTAAAATTTTTACTTATATTACCCATTTGACTTCCTACTGGTTGTTGCAAAGACGGTCACGATCAAGAATGGGGGGCTGAGGCTTAGAAACGTTGAAGACAATATTATGACACAGAAGAAACTCTGACGAAGACAAAAGCTGACAAAATGAGTACGAAGACTGACGAATAACTATTGGCTGACGAAGGCGAGACTAGATAGGACGAAGATGAGACTAGATAGGACCAAGACGAGACTAGATAGGACGAAGACGAGACTAGATAGGACGAAGACGAGACAAAACGGAAAATAGCCGACAACGTTAACACTGTGCTACAACAACTTCTGGGTACCTACTCTGTATTTGTATATTTAACAATTGGATTGACACTGTTTAAGCATGCATTTAATCATTTTTACTGGTGTTCTTTGTTTAATTTGAAAATAGAATATAATGATTTTATTGCTAAGAGGTTGAACCCAAAAAAATCCATATGTAATAATATTTCAACATCTGGAGTTCAACTCCATAAATTCATATCTTACCCTTATATTTTGTGTATAAATATGAATAAAACGGAGCCTGTCTTCGAAGAGTGAATAACCGAAGATATTTTTTTGAGTAATTTAGATCTGTGCCCATCCTCTTTTTCAGATTAGGATTACATCACTGAGTGTATGAATCCTTGAGTACCATCTTCTTTAAGCATCATAGTGTTGTTGTTTTTTTTACCAAGGGTTACCACTTATAAATAAAAAAAGTTCAGAAATTGCATTTTGAGGAAGTTAAATGCTCAGAGAGCTGAGGTTAGAGTTAAAATTTTTCAATGAATGTATTTTTGTTTTTTGGTCTGTGTCCACAAATTAAGCGCAATTATCGTTAATTTTCGTACTGTTGAGTTGCATTAATTGACTACCAGGTACATTAATTAAGTTTTAATTTCAACTTATTTCTAAATATATCGATGAGGTCGAGAGATATTCAAACTAATTATTCAATAACAATTAGCTTTTTGAAAGAATAAATTATTTAGGGCGTTTTAATTCAAAATAATTTTTTTTATTATTAAGATACAGCTATACTTCAAAAAAGTTTAATTTCTTTTGTTTTAGGCCTAGATATAAGACATATAGAGCTTGGATATTGTTTATACCTTGTAAACACATACATTTATACTCAATTTGAGAATATACTTTGAATAATCCCTTTTTGTATACCTGTGATGATCTTTGAGTGTAAATATAATTGCACGCCCGTAAGTTCTTTTTAATTCTAAACTTCCCTTACTTTATTTAGGTGTATAAAATTAGTAACAAAGCGCTTTTGAAGGTAAATACTTTTTCTTGAGATATTGATGCTTAGTGTAAAAAAAATCATGTAGATAATAATTGGTTTCTAAGAATTACGAAATTATCCCAAGGCTTGTTCTACCCATTAATAGCACAAAGCAAATATTTCATACACAAAGGTATCCCCACAACGTAAAAGATTCCAATCTATATATACTTTTTGTCAGCTGATGATAAGTCTACTCATTCAAATTTTTATATGTAATTGGAATGTTGATTTGTTACATCCAATATATTTTTTGCTAAGCTGTGGATATTCCTTATATGAAATACGAAATAGTTAATTAGTAGACATAATTAGCAAAAAACCATATAATTTAGATTCTTATTTACTCTTTTTTTTAAGGAAAAACATTCAGAGATGAAAAATATAATTGCTTTGGGAAATATATATATATATATTAGTGATTTGGAAGATTAAAAAAAAATCCTGATGCCGATTCCAATTCCTATTCTATAATACTTTAAATAATAGTTAAAAATACAATTTTGCTATGAAGAGCGTCCACAGGATTATATTTTAGGAGGGGGCTTGATTTTTGAATTTTTTTGGAAATTCAAATATACAATTTGATATTTAAATTTTTCAAAAATCTACAACTATTAACAAAAAAAAAAAAAAATACCTATGGCTATTATCGAAAAATTAAATTTTTTAAAATAGTTAAATACTAGTCCTAAATAAGAATCGGAATTCCAAATTTAACATTATTTTCCTGATGCCAATCCGATTTCAGAAAAATACCTGATTCTTCGATTCCCATTAATCGTCCCATCACTCATATATATATAAATACTAACAGTAATACTCTGCTCGTTGTTAAAAATGAGTCTTCAGCTCATATTTTATAGTATAAAGGTGTATGAGTTGACCTAAACGCCTCCGAGATTTGTTTCATTTCTTCTGGGGGAGGAGCTCTAAGATATCAATCCTCTTTTTGTACTGTGTGCTCATGGTGGCAACTAGAACAATGTTTTTCTTAGCAATCGACAGATAATTATGTTTTCCACAACATTACTCATCGAAACATTGTAAGATAATAACTCTTAACGTCTCAAAATTTGCATAATAGAGTATATAGAAACGGTTGCCCCTGTAGATATATATTTGTAACAATCACCTGAATTGGAAAACTTAGAAAGAAGATCCAGCTTTTTATAAATGTTATGTACAAGTTACGACTTTATATACTATGTTGTGACTTGTTGAACTAAAAAATGAGATTATAAATTTTAAACAAAGAATTTATATTTATCAATGTTGAGAATAATAAAATAATCAAATATTTCTAAGAATGTAGATAGATTATTATTGTAATTGTCAACTATTTTGTTGAACATTACTAATTGATAAGTATTATTCGCCATACTTCAAATGTCCTAAATTATATTATACGTAAATAAGTGTGATCAATTGTCCTCTTTTCATAAATTTATGATATTAATTGGATTTTTTGTTGGTTAAAATAAAAGTCAAATTAAAAATAAAAACCGAAATAAAAGTTAACATTTTGTAACAATTTTAACCTAAAAAAGTTCGTTTATTATGTCTAATAATAAACTATAAATTAAGTGACACGGATTAAACAGAAAAAAGAAAACATAACATCATCTTCCTTTTGGACTTATACTCGCAAATATTAATTGGTGAGAACAGTTAGTGCTGCGACCACATCACCATTTGTATTAAGAAGAACACATTAGATTTAAATATCTTTAAATCACTCATAATGACTAGTGTTGGGTTTTGGTCTGGAAATCCTAGACCGGTCTGACACCGTTATGAGATCTATCAATATTATGGTCATCACAGGTACGTCATAGTTTCTCTTTCTATCTCGAAATCGGAGACAGCGAAAGCTGATGTTGAAATTCAATTATAGCAGCCTTTTAATAATAAGGAAATAACATAGCTGATTGTAACGAAGAGACAATATATAATTGGAGTAGAAAGATCTGAACTGCTCAAATAAGTTTCCACATAGGATTATAAAATAATTAGATTTTTTATTGTATATTTTTATTTGTATATGTTAAATATAATTTTTTGTTTGAGGAGTTAATGACATAGAAGTTCATCTCTATGATACCTATTACATTCATCCTGTAATTAGACTGTAATGGTTCATGGTAAAAACAACAAGAAATTGTAGTATTTTATATAATGAGATGTTAGAGTACGTCCAGAAGAATAATGTGCATCTGCTTACTACGGACAAGCCATTCCAAAGAAGGGAGAAAGACCCCTTGGAAGAATTGAGAGCCAACTCCTGTCCCAACATCAAAAAGAACTCCTTTATCAGTGATGTCAACAACACTTGAATTATTTGAAGCACAACAGCAACCAGGTAATTTTTTTCTCTGATGAAAATACTTTTACCGTTGACCCCGTCTAAAACAAGCAAAACGATCGGGTATACATTGCAAGGCTGAGAACTGCATCAGGATAGTCACCAAGACCAAGCATACATTATTACGATAAAAATGTTAAAAAATATAAATATTTTGAGCGCTTTCTAAGTTTTTAACATACGTAACAAATTAAACTTCGGCTGTTTACGTCAATTATTCCCTTTTTTTTTGACGTCGTTATTTTATCTCTATGGGTATTCTTTTATTAATTTATGAATAAACTAAACATTCACAGAGCCCTTATGTGAGTTATACACGTATATTTGATCATTTAGAGAATTGTATTATTTTGTCGGAAATTGGTGCCAATCTATGTTGCTTTGTTAACAAACAAAGTCAAAAGAATACTATATTACATGGAATCCGCTGGTATTTTTTTCTTTCCCTTTTTTTGACATACTAAAAGAATAAAATTGTTGAAAAGGGAATTAAGCAAAAGAAGAATCTCACCATTATTTCATTTTGGTTCTTCGTTCTGTTTAATGAAATACAATACAACTTATATAAATTTTCAAAATAATTTATATAAGATGAATAATTAAATTGTTAGTTAGAATTAAGTTTTTTAATCTTTTTTTGATGAACTACATATTTTAGATAAATTATTCCTTTTTCTGTTTGAATGAATTTTATTATTGGAATCAGAGGCAAAGTTTTTGGAAGGCATATTGAAAAAAATTGTTCTTATATTAATAAAATTTGAACTCAAAGAATGGCCTTGGTCACATGAATCACAGAACCAAGTAAAGTCAGAAGAAAGAAAAAGTTGATATAGGATATAGTTGTAATTACCACCCGAAGAAGCAGAGACAGACAAATTTTTTTTTCACCTTTTAGGAACTGTCGGTAGCTAAGATGGTAATTGCCACCTCTAAGTTGCCGATACCACCTAAATCGACGCTCTACATATAGGATCAGAATTGAATTTTCGAAGTAGAATAAATTCAGCTTTTCCTTCGTTCAAAAGGTATTCAGCCGGGCCTGGCTGGCTCATGTTTTATGAGCTGCATAAAAGGTTTTGGGGTTCAATCCCTTTAAACTAGTTGCCTTGCAATTGATTTCCCATTTCTTAAGCCATTCCGCAAATGAAATTAAAAAAGCCTATTTGCTCTCTGTCATTTACTGAAATGGGATTTAAAAAAGAATCCTTTTTGGATACATGAAAAGAAGTCGAACAAAAATTGACACAATCCCAAAACCTTTTTAATATCTTCAAGACTTTTGCAGTTTCTCTAAAGGGATGATATTCTTCTTCTTGTTTTGCGTAATATTCTTGAGTCTTATTGGTTCGTGGGAAAATCTGACACACAAATTGACGTTACCTTTTTCAATGGGATGTGGAGCAATAACTTTATGAAATAGTTTATGCATATTTTTGAAGCCAATGTCAGTCTGCATCTCAAACATTTTCTTGACATGCTTAAAGTCTCAATGGATGACAAAACCCTCGTCGTCATAGGATAAACATAATAATACTTTATTGTTAACCAAATTGTTGTAAAAGTTTTTGAAAATGTGAACTGGATAGAAGAGCAGAAATATTTTTTTTTCAGCTGCCGAGTATTAAGATAAAGGAAAATGAAGCGTCTTTTCCAAGCTCCTGACGGTAAAATTTTTTGTTTGCTGTATGAGCGTCAACAATGACAGCAACTGTTTCAATTACAATTTAAGTAACAAGTTTTAAAACTTCCATGAAATAGTCCTTAATAATTGTGGAGCTGATTTTGGTTAAAGGGATCATGGCAACCATATCACTATATCGACCAAGAACACCCTTGATCATGAATTATAATAACGTTTGTAAAAATGATCCGCTATTTTGACAACCATAAATTTTCCCTCCAACGAATTCTTCCCTCTGAGTAGAATCAACTTCATCTATGATAAAACACACAATCTTATCTTAGTATATCAAAGTTGTTATTCTTCTTTGGAGGTATTCACAAGTCGAAACGTTAATTCCACCATCAATATTGAAGATGGCCTAGAAAGTTTTTAAATATTTGATAGAAGACAATATTATAACTCCCGATTCTCAGAGTTGATTTTAGAGTACACGGCTTGTGTTTTGCCACAAAAAAAGCTATTCCCAGAAGTCGTGACGAATATCTTTGTCCTTTTAGCAGACTTAAGTGTAGCTGGAGTTGTTAAATAATGAAGCTTATGGAGTCGTTATTCTCCGATCCTTCCTCTTCAGTGATAGACTCCAATCGGTTGGTTGCTATTAATAGGTTGACTAGTGAGATATGCCGGATTTGTTCTTTAGGAAATTAAGAATATTGCTTATATCAGAGAATATTTGTATAGTTTCTGAACCACAAATATGAATTATTTCACTCTGTGCAACAGGCTTGCCGTGGAAAAACAAATTAAAGGATAAATCACTTCGAATTTGAAGACCGTAGAGGATGTTCAGGTATCACGCCGACAGTGGAAATCGCAGAAAATATGGCACACTCCTCGTTGAACGCCTCGTGAATATTCTGAGGCAAACATAATTTACCCGGGTCTTTTTTGATTCATCTGAAATTGTGGATTACATCCTCCTCAAGAAAGTCAGACATCCTTTTATCGATCATCTTACTTTCTTTCTTAGCTCTGGAAATTCAATACAAAATATTATACTCATATTTAAATGAAATCATGAGTGGTAGGCAATAAATTATATGTATGTTTTGAACATCTACCTTTTTTGAAAAGTGGCTAATAAGTGTGCCGTTGCCTCAGGGAATATTGTTGGCACTGTATCCAGTTTGAGCCTTGGAATCTTAAAAGATGTGGATTTTTTAGCATTTGTGGATTTCGAGTTCTTTCGCTCCTTACGAAAGCATGACTCGTGGAAATGTCTGCTGCAGACACGAGAATGCTTCGAGGGAACAAACTCCACCATTTGGTATAACACGAAGCCAGTTATTTTCCAATTCCTCGTCCTTTGGAAATAGATGGAGGGAGACTTTGGTTTTGGAAGCCGAAGGAACATCGTTCTTCACTATTTTTACTGCAGGATAACCGGTTCTAGAGCATGGGCAAATTCACCAAAATTTGGGACTAAACAGTTCGTAAACGATAAGATGAGCAACAATTCAAAAGAGAAAAATTGAACTAAATCCCTCCTTTGCCTTTATTCGTCTTTAATGGACTCATGTTCACATGACATCGCAAAACTTCGTGTTTATAATAAAAATATAATATTTCTAAATGTTTAACTATACACTGATATTTTCCACCACATCGGAAAATTCTGTTTTCTCTAATATATGGTATTGAATCGATTTTAAGTTTTCAGGTAGTAGTTTTTTATACTTTGTGAATAGGTTTTGTTATTATTTATTTTTGTTATCCCACAAAAAGAGTAGCCCCTTCAACAAAAAGAAGAAAAGTATAGATATATTTTCATTCCTTAAGTAGGTGAATGTTTAAAATAGGAGCGGATTCCATGTAGTATAGTATTCTCTGCATAAACAAACAACGCTCTTGCCCCATTATTTACATTTTAGCTATCGGAAAAGGAGGGTACATGTCACTCTATATACTACATGCTTCATCATTCTTGACTCTTGCTATTTTCATGAATCGGCTCTGCTTATTTTTGTAATTAATGTTATCTTCCATTCTCTTTCAAATTGAATAAATGTATGTTTTTTGTTTGTATTTGCTTGATTTAAATTTCGCGAACATTTCTTAAAATGGAGAAATAACAAAAACTGGTTTCCTTTTAGGTGTTGATTGAAGAAAAAAAAATCAGCCGTAGGTCTTTTAGGAGTTCCAAAATACAGAAATAGAAAAACTTCGTCAATTAATCGTTGCGCGCATGAAAACCAATGGCAATCCTTCCGTGATTTCACGTAACTTCGGGATCAGTAGAACTACTGTATACAACGTCAAGAAGTTTCTACAATGAAACCGAACCCTTTGTCGATCGGCACAGGTCGGGAAGACCAAAATCGGTTACTTTAAGAAAATACATGGTAGAATTGATTTTTTTTTTTCACGCTTTTCACGTCAATATTTTTATTGTATTATGTAACCTTTCCTCCAGAAAGGCACAGAAAAAAGGCTCAAAATCATTTGGTAGTTAGCGAAATAAATAAATCATACCTACTGCTATTTATCTCTTAGGTCTTCCCAGACAATCATTGTCATAAATTTATCCACAATTTTTAACATTAATTACATATATATATATATTATTTTATGCATTTAAATCATATATTGTATTTTATTCGACACTGTATTATAATATTACGAAGTAATACTATAAGAAAAACGTATCTATACATACATTTGTATAATATAGCCAAAATTTATTCATAAGAATAATAAAATGGCTAATATATACACTAAGATACGATGGGGGATCAATAAGAAATTATATTTCTGTCCTTATGGAAAAGGAGTGTAAGTATAACTTATTACTTCATTGTTTATCAAAAATAATAATCTATGAAATATCCATGACGTATCAAGGGAAACGAGAGAATCAACAGTTGAAATCAAAATACATAGCAAATTCAAAAGATACACAAATGATATTATAACGCTTTTCTTACAAATGTTTGACTTCCACCACACTTTTTAATAGTGACGTCAAAGAGTGTAACTGTTACCAAGAGGTGCTATATATCGCCTTCCTTACCTGTTACTCCTGAAATAAACTGTTATACCTTATGATGGCATATCTGTCTGTTTTGTCTAACAGTCTGTACGGTACATCAAATTAAAAATTCTAGCAAGCCTGATTACATAATGGTATAACCTTGTATTTCTATAAACCTTCATACAAAGAAAATTTTTATGTTTGCAAGGTAACGCTGTGTTTTGTTTTTTATGATTCACACATGATGTCACTTGATCTTTTTTCCTTTTGATCACCTAGAACTTTTTTTCTCTTCTATGAATGTACATTGTTAATTCAATTAAATCGTTAAGTTCATGGAAACTGTGTAGTTAATTATTGATTAACATTCAACGCTCAAAGTGGACACAAAAAAGTCTCAAAGGACAATATCATGTATAAATATTGATCATATGCTTTTGTTCTTTTAAAGTTGGCAATCTGAATCATATAATACTTAGGGATGTGAATATTGCCTAAATTATAGTGAGCGTAAGTTTAAAAAAAAGGTTATGTTGAAAAGAGTAAAATATCAATGCCATATCCTTCTCTATTTCGAAAATTCTTACGTATCAGTGAGTAAAGAACACTATAGTCTTAAGTTATCTCTGTCAGTAAAGATATGATAGCTCATAGTTACCATATATTTTATGATAATTTGTCTTATGTGGTTTTTACGCTCACCGTTAATTTAGCCCATACATTTACATCCTTAATAATAATAGATGTTTTTATTGTTTTATGTCTAAAAAGGTGTTTTTTTTCGAAACTTATATTGCAAAATTGACAATTACCGATTAATTGGCAAAGTAGCCAATTAGGCCAACTAGCAATAAGATGCTAATAAATCAGAGCATCCCTAATATTAATATTACTACTGAATTAGTCCCTCTTGAACCGAGCTATTTAATTAGTACTGAGTAACTTAATGTTTCTTGAACCGCGAACCACATTATTTTTGAAAAAAAAAATGACATTTTATGGGGAAAAAATTATTTTTGCTTCAATTATAGACGATTTTTTTATAGATCTTAGATGTGGACTATCAATCAAACAGACCTACCTGAGGAATATATTTATACATTTTAAATAGAAAAAACCTCATTTGAGTTGCAGATGAGCCCATTCACATCTTTAAACATGTGAAAACTCAGACACCATAAATAAATTAGAATGAGAAGATCCCATTTGAAATGTAAAGAGCTATCCAATAGTCGAAATTTAAATGAGATCTTTAATCAAAGGGATCCATTTTCTCAAGAACCTCACAATATACGTAGAAAAAATTATTTTAATGAGGAGCGTGTCTAATACTAATACATAGAATCAGGGATTTTGAATTATTATTATTTTTTGTTAATTCGTGTTATTGATGTATACCATTATTGGTTAATTGAGAGTGTATTTATGTAAATATATTTAATAGAGAGGCCTATATAGGCATCTGCGTTATTATTACCTAATCTTCAAAAATGGGTTTGGATACAATATGATTTTATACCATAAAAATAATCATATAATACTTATGTTAATGTATAATTAGATTAATTCTCCATAACTTTCATTTTAATCATAAAACCAGAACTTCCCTGGAGTATTTGACTACCCCAACAGTAAAATGAATATTTACAAGTATAAAACTTTATTTTTTTGAAGATATTGTTCTGGAATCCGTTGAACTGCTAGAACTGGAAGACCGCTAAGGGCATAATCTCGGAAAAGAATAGTAATTTTTTTAGACTACATATGATAGATCCCACTCTCCTTTTATATTTATCATTTGAGTTGATAAATAATAAGAACCCATCAAAATAGAATTTTAAAACTTCGATAATATTTGTTTTCATTATATACCAAACGCATCCAGAGTAAAAAAAATTTAATCTAGTATAAATAATACATAATTAGTTTTAATTAATTAAATAGTGAAATCTAAATTAATGATCAACTTGCTACTAATCTAAATTAATGTCCTTGTACTCCGCTTTAGCTAAGATATTCTTAAATTTATTCTTAATGAAGTTACCAAATAAACTACTATTACGTAACAACTTATATATATATTTTTGACAAACTAGATTTTAAGTGTAAACACATACTTTTAATCATAATATTAACTTTGTGTTATAGAGAATTGCAAAATTTATGTTATCTAAAAAAAGAAACCCCAAATATAAAAAAAACCTCCATGGATTTGGTTATCTCATTAACGGAATTTTTATTTACTGCCTAAAAGCAAGCGAGGAAAAATTCCAGGTAAATTTGAAGAGATTTTTAATAAATTATTTCTTAATAAGCATTTGTTTACCACGAATGTTATTTGAGGGGGTGCAAATCAAAAACTTTGCGAAGAACTTTTCTAAATAATATAAATGTACACTAATAATATAATAGCTGGCATTTAGAATAAATATTTTCACGTTTTACTAAATTAATACGATAAAATAAAATGTAATCTTCTTTAAATGCAAAATTAATTTGTAAAAGGAAATAATTTATACTCTTTAATGTTCGTAAAGATAACCTCTGATGATCCAAAAACTTGATTTTAAATATTATTTTATGAATGTTTTTCCCCCTTCACTATGGATGTTAATACTCTATTGGCGTCATACACTCATTTTTAAGCTTTGCAGTATTTTCGTATAAAATCCTCTGTCAAACAGGGCCCAAAGTCCAATCCGATTAGGAATAAGGATAATAATTTATAACTAAAGATGTCATTTTTTGTTAAAGTTTTTGAATTTATGTTAGCGTAAAGTTTTGAGATCTTATGTCAATTTACAAAATAAAAAAATAAATGAGAGACAAACTCGTCAACCGAAAGAGCAGAGTCTCAAAGATACAGCATGGAAAAAAAATTCTAGATTATCTTGACAAGTCTGTTTTCAAATCCTTATAATTATCCTTTATCTCTCAAATTTTTTGATGCTATCTCATAATACGTTGAAACATAAAAAGTAATACGAACGTATGTAAGTGAGTGAAAATTTGAGCGATTTCTCGCTCTTTCTAAAACAATGAGCGCGTTCCTGCTCTCCCTCAAGCCTTTTGGTAGGCGCTCGATATAGTACCGCTCTTTAATGCTCTGCATATATCCCTTTTTTAAGCATAAGTATCACTCCCGTCTTCAAATTGGCCTCTTTTTTTTCTTTAAAAATAGACATCCTTATTTATAACTGAAGCCAGGGATGGTTTTAGTGTCAGCGGTCTTTAAATCAAAAATAAATGTGGAAGGTCCTTTCTTTTTTTGATATTTGAATGTATATTATTTTTTTAGATAATAATTTTTTCTTTTTTCTCTTAAATGACCATTTTTAGAGAATAAATTTCATTTTTTGTTATAATCAACGTCTTAGTTTTATCAATTTACATAAATATTCTGTACAAGTTGCAATTTATATATTATTTACTACTTATATAAGCAAATTGCACAAGTGGAAATTTATTCATATTATAATGCATTATTTAATTACAAAATTTGGTCATTTTAATTAGCAACTATTAATTGATACTAGCATTTCATTATGCTCTATTCAAGTTATATGGTTATTATATATTTATGAGTAATATAACTGTGGGCATTTGAACTGTATAATGTGTCACATAATACTGATTTTTTGTCATTGTATTGCAATTGTCAAAAATTACAAAAATAATAAATCAATCATCCATGGAATATTCAATTATTGCATTATCCTAATCTCAAGTATTATCAATCTTTCATATAAAATATCCATTTCATATTATGGTTGCAACTTGTACACAGCATATGCAAATTCACATTAAGGTTAACTAGCTACATCATCCCTTTAAAGTATATCAAAGTCATTAAATAATTGGATTTTTTTTCCTATAAGTGATGTTCCACAAACAAAGTATGTCAATGGGTACTCAAATTTTATGAAGTAAACAAAAACAGAAGCCAAAAATGCTATCAACCGGTATTCTAAAAAAGAAGAAACTGAAAATTAAGGTGGTAACCCTTACAATTTGAAGAATGTTTCTAAGAAAAGTAACTTAGCTGCCGTGACATTTAATTACATTATCTATGAGCAGTCCTGAGAGGAATGGAAAGAAAATCAAGACAAATTTTACTCAGTATCTGATAAAACCATTGGCAAAAATTACTTCAAAGTCTATTCTAAACTCTATTTTTAGAATAACAAGGACTTTTAATCATAACCATAATCATAACTTTCCAACGAATGTTGTATACCCAAGAATGGTAACATTATTAATCCAATATCTTTGTTAGTTTTTATCAAGTTTGGATAAAAATTTAAAAATTGTAGGAAAAAGATTCAGTCCTGGATTTTGTGTGTCCTGAAATGGTAATGCTGCCATTAAAAGTATGGGAAGAGTTGAGGATATGGATCCTTGATATTACAATATTGGCATGCCATAGCTTCTATATATTAAAATCTTATTAGCTTCTAAATTGCAAGTTATTGCAAAGAATCGGATTCAATATTATGTAGGACGTCAAACAACCATTTCCTTGTTGTCATTAATGCGCAATAAAAGACAAAAATTAAGATCTATTCATTTTATATTCAAAAAGTTGCAGTCTTGAAATTCCGTTTTCCCCTTTGTCCTTCCTTTTATTATGTCCACACAAGGCCTTAAATTATAATATAAGAATACATACTGATGAAAAACTATACACATTAGATCAACTCACGTTACCCGGACAACTGAAGGGTAGGAATTTCTCCTTGACTTAAAACAACTTCTTGCTGAGAGGTCGTGCGATTAAGCAAAAACGTAATACACATCGGGTCCTGTAGAATAACTCGAGGTATTTAATAAAAAATCGTCACCAGCAGTTAAAATTTCCCCAAACCCCCTATTCTAAATCATGCAGGATGCATTTTTCAAAAAATGTTCACAAACTACAAATAAAAGTGGGTTCGCTATAAATTAGCTATAAGTTCCTTATTTACAATTAATAAGACCTCAAACCCACTAAAGAAATATTGTGCACTTTTTAAAGTCGAAGTAGAATCCCCTCCCCATCTATTCGATAGTTGCCCTCGGGTTGTCCTCCTTCGTATGGCAACAGAAGTTTTAGTATTCAGCGCTTTTAGAGTGATGATCTCGGAGAACGTCTGACTCAATCATATGAGCCTGATTGAATTCATAAATTTCACTTTATTTTCAGAGACCCTTTCCAAAGACAAAAATTGATGATCTGCCCATAGGATAAATAGCATGTCCATAGGGTTTGATTTAAAGTCAACGTAGACATCGTCTAAAACAAGTTACAAAATGTTATTGTTATTTAAGCGATATAATAATAAAATCCTATAGGCGAAGGCTCAAACGTATCCGCTAAACATGGGGTAGAAGAACGGAAAAATTACAGCAACGCCATAGCATAAGTTCATAAGGGTATTTTTCAACAATTTGCCATATTTTTATGAAAATAACAACCATTTATTAGATGAAAATAGTGGAATTTATTTTAGAGTGTGTGCTATGAAAAAAACTTTAACCAAAATAAAATCCAAACTGATCACGGCATGAATTTAAGTATTAAAAAGAATACCCTCCAATATTTTTTTTTGTGCGGTCAAAATTCGAAAGACTCCCTCCTGTCAAAGCTGCGGCGAGCAATAAAACTCCTTCAAAAATTATCAAAATCGGATGAAAAAAAAATCTATTAATAAAAATGGGTATAACAAGAAAAACTTATTTTATTAAAAATTTCGATTGTTTTGTTAAAAAGCAATGTTTATTTAGTTCATTCATTTAAGGAGTCCATGTACCGAAGCAAATACAAAAGTAATACAATCCGCGTTGTGTGCATATTGTTATTTTTAACAAAAAGAAATTGGGGTGGAAACGCTTATATTTTTTTCGTACAAAAGACATAGCATAACTTACAAGGCAGTATGAACAAAAAAAATCATTTTTATTTGTAAAATATTGAAGAACGATTAGGAACTTCAAAGATTTGTGCCTTCCAACTAAAAAATGAATAATATATTTTCTATTTAGAATAATGTACCCAAATATCCACTTTAATTTCTGTATATCAAGATATATGCTTATTCAAACCAGCTTTTAAACTCAAAATTACGTATAACTATAACATTACTAAAATACTACGTAATTAAAAATATGTTCTTTGTTTAATGAAACTTGTAAATTATTTTTAAAAGAATCTTGACACATCATTGAATGTAAATAAGATATTGTTATCATGGCTTCAGGAAAAATGACTGCCCGAGAGCATTTATTGCTTGGGAGTCCCTGTGATATACCTTTGAATATTTTTTCCCAGTAAGCTAGATTTAATAAGATACAACATGTATCTTAAAAATCAACGTCCAAATGGTGAAAGAATATCTAGAAAAGAACATCTTCAAATCATTGAAATAAACTGCCTCTAATGTCAAGAGTATTTGGGAGAGGGTAGGCATAACTTCTAACGACACAAATACTTGAACCAAAAAGTTAACAAATTTGTAGTAGAGACCAAAGACTGCAGGAATAAAATAAATTTACTAAGGCGATCGAGTGATAAATATGTCGGTAAGCTTTTGGATAAATTATTTCAGGTTTTTAAAATTGCTTTATGTTGTTGCTATGAAAATGAGGAAATAAGTTATTTTAAAATTAAAAACTGGACTTAAGGAGTATTCAGAAAAACACTTTAGGAAGAATTTATTTTCTACATGGATCAAAACTTTTTAAAGAACCTCAGAATTGATACCTCCATTAACAAGTAAACTAGTCAATCCTATAAAAGTAAGTCTAACAAATTTTTTCGAAATCAAAAAAGGAAGTACCAAGAGACTAAAAAAACATATCAAGAAAAAGGAGGAATGGCGAACTTAGATAAACAACAAGATGAGTTTTTAATTAATATGAAATCAATTTGGATTATAAGAGTCCTCTAAGTAATGAAGTAAGTAAACCAGTGAAACAGAGGAATAATTCTGAGCTCCGATTAACAAGCCAAATTTTAGTCAGATATGGATTATCAATTTGTTCAGCTCCAGCATATTGCAAGGCATTATTAAGAGATCTAGACATTCAACTTCCAAATGCAGTAAGCATGTTCAAAATATGGAATTAAAATTCATCAAATGTATAATGAAAAAAAAAAAAAAGAATTCGTATGTATCAAGTTTGATTGCTACAAAGATCTTACGAAATGTCTATCGGGATCTGAAAATCATGAGACTATGGAAGAACATATAACAGTACCTAAATCATTTATCACATATTCCTGAGAATCAGAGAATATTGAAATATTTGTATAAATAATTGAATCTTGAAGTCTTGAGACAATCAGAGCAATTGGTAGTGATGGGACTGCAGTTAATACAAGGCACAAAGGTGGTACTATTAAACTTTTAGCATAAAAATTAAATGCTTCATTTCAATGCTATATTTGTCTGCTTCATTTCAATGAATTGCCTTTCAAAAAGCTTTTTGAACTTTATGATGAAAAGTTAAGTGGACCTAAGACTTTTAAAAGAGTATTAGGAATCTTCATATCAAACCTCTCTTGTCATAAGGATCCAATAAAGAAATAAAATGAATTGTTCCAATCATTCATGAGTCTCATAAGAAAAAGTTTATCGGGAATCAATAGTACTTCATGGAAATTTGGTCAATTTTTCAAAAATTTAGTTAGAATGTTATTTCTAAAAAACATCTAAGGACGATGCACAATGTAAAATGGATCACTAGAGCATCAATTCTCTTAAGGATTTACATCCAAACAAGAAATCTATCAAAATAACATACAAGATTAATAGTCATAATGCTTAATATTTATGCTCCAACATTTTTTCAAATAAAGAAGTATCACTTGATGTTAATGGATCCTGACATCGTTTGTCTTCTGGATATCAGAGATCTCTTATTCTTGCTATAATAGTTGTCTCATTTGCTTCCCTAAAAGATTTCATTGGTTTTTTTAGTGGAAATGGATCTAATAGAGGAGTCATGATTTTCTTATTTCAAAGAAAATCAAAAATGTTTCCTGTGTTAAAGAGTTCTCCAACAAAAGCAATCGGCATAACATTCAAATTTCTTTAAATGGGATAAGTTTCAGTCTAATAAATGTTCATGGTTGGCATGAAAGGTCTACTTCCTTTTTTCAAGCAATTTTTAATAACCCAATAAAGGATTCAACTCCGTTCCTGCTAATTGGGGATTTAATTATTGACCTCAATAAATTTGATTTACACTATCCAAACCTTATTGCTCTACAAAATATAGTTCTTTAGTTCAATCTCGTTAACTTGAAAAAAAATAGAACTGCAGAAATTGATCAGGCCGAAATGAAAGAAAAAGTTGAGTTAGAAAGATCTGCGTACAGAAGGCTTAAGAAATTTTTTTAAAAAGACAAATTTTCTGCCCTGGTAACTAAACCGGTGGATGTGTTAGACTACTTTCATTCCCATTTCCAAAAGATTGTTGGCACACAAAGAGTCAACTTTCCAAAAAGAGAGCAATTTCCACTGTTGAAGGGAATTAAATCTTATCCAAATATACTATTTCTAATTTTAGAGCAAAGTATAAGGATGCTAATGTATATGGTCTAGATGGAATTTTAGCAATGAAGTCATTCAGTACATTTGAATGCCTTAGGTTAATCAATTTACTGGCTCCTTTCAGGGTACCATGGATCTTTTAAGATTATTTTATAAATATATTGTCTTATTTGAGAAATAATTAGATAAATTATATTCCTGGAATATTTATAACTTTCCTAAATAATTATTGCCTGTAATGTATTAATAAAAAAGTTTCACGGAATTACGTCCAAAAAAGCGGATAATTACCTACTTATGTACCTAAACATTACGTGATTCTTTGTTTTTTAATAAAACCCCAGATTTGATGGTACTAATGAAGTATATATTGAAATAAAGTGAAAAACTACAAAACTATATTTTGGTATTCTATGAGAATTTGTAATCGTAATAGTATTAATAATATATTTTGTAAGAAATAATTTAATTTCTTTTCACAGAAAAGAGATTTCTCAATATCCAGTTCCCTTTTGTAAATTACTTCCAGAGTTATTATTGCTATTTCTTCGAGATCCCGAGTTTCTTGAGCCTCCAGAGCTATTTCCTTTAAGGTTACCTCCTCGGCCTCCTTGAACAAAGCTGCCACTGCTGCCGCTTCCTCCAAGAGTATTACGACTATTGTTGCCACCAATGGGGTTACGTCCATTTCCAATTTGACCAGATCCTCCGTTGCATTCCCTTACTTGGACCTGGCGTGTCACCTGCTTTGGAACTTGTTTGTGAATGTTTTGACAATTTTGCCTGGGCACGTTATTGCACTCTTCTACAGGCTTTTTCTCACATCTTTGCTTTGTCACAGATCTGCACTCTTGCTTAGGAACATTTCGACAAACAGGAACGTTCACAGTCTGACATTTTTGATCCGGGACTTGACGTGATCTTTGCTTGGAAACAGGAGAGCATTTGGTTTTCTTTACTTGAATACATGTAGAAGGATCATCAGCCCAAATCTTTTCACCAGCTCCATTCACTTGCCAAGCCTTTTCACATTCCCTCACGGATTCATCTCTACATTCATCCTCAGTGTAGGACTCACTTACATTCTGAAGGAGTCCTCACATTGCCTTTCTTGCTTGTTGTTGCACTCTCTCTTTTGAACAGTCTCACAGACTTGATCCTGATAGTTTTGACAGTCATCGACGAATTGAGTATTGCATACACGTCTGTTAAATAAGAACATATAAATATAACAATTCTGACTACTTTACAATTAAATGTGTATCTACTTACTCATTCACAGTCTTGCACACTTGATCATTGACCTCTTCAAAGTCCACATCATTGATTACTCGAGTAACAAGACGGCATCCATTTCCAACTTGAGTTTCAGCTCTTCCAAGAGATGAAGAGGAGGAGGTAGATGAAGAGCCAAAAGATGAGGAAGAAGATCCTGAATCAATTGCTGAAGAAGAAGATGAACCAATGGATGAAAAGTCTTGTCCTCCGCCAAAGACGACGCGACCTCCACCTAATTCATTACGGCTTCTACTTCCTGCAGTATTTCTTCCATTGTTATTCCTATTGGTGTTGTTACTGCCATAGCCAGTGGGAGAACATTGGGCTATAGAGAGTCCGAGAATCAAAAGACAACTCAGGATTTGCGTAAAATTCTTCATATTTTTAGTTATCTAATTTGATCTTTCCTTTCTAATTTTGTTAAATTGAATGACTTTTAATATCCAACCCATTTTCTTATATATACAATGTTTTTTAAACGCATTACTTTGAACCACATGAGACAATATCAAGCGAGCGCGTTCAATATATAAATAAATTTCCCATTTCTTTTGTATAAATTAATTCCTTTGCATCAGTTTTTTTCTAATTCTTGGGAAGTCTATATTTTGATTTAATCCTAGGATAATATTTGACATCACTTCCAAGATGCATTTGAATCCTGGAGAGTACTTTTTTATATATTAAATAAAATTTAAGATCTTAAATACAAAATGTTTACAATATTCATCCTTAATCATGGCTTCATAAGTATATATCTAGATGTTATGTTTTTTGTTAGTTACTTTTTGAATCAGTTTGTTGTAACGTAATGTTTTTTGTATAACATTTGGTTTTTTGAATAAGAAAAAATCTATTTTGTTGATGAGAGACCTATAGAATTTTAATTACATATTTTAAATTATTAAGGTACTTGTGAGATGTTACTTTTTCTAAAAGTTTCAAGGTTTGTAACTTGATTTTAATATTTTTGGGGCTGATAAATCACGGATATGCTTGATCAAAAAAAGTATTTTAAATTAAAAATTTTCATAATTATAAGATTCAAATCCGTATTATTTTCAAGTCAGTGTGATTTTAATTTCAGAAGGACACATTCATAAAAATTTGAATTGATTTTATGATTATATTAATTTCCCTCTTATTACAATAATCATATTAGCTTAGAAAATGAATATTGACTATTTCTTATAGAGATAAACCAAGAAATAATTGTATTATACTAATTACATAAATATTTAATATTTAAAAAAGTTATTTTCATTAACTTTCAGTTTCTTTTTGAATAGTTTTAAGATATATTTAAATTACTTCAGTTCACCCAAACTAGTAGTCAAATCAATGTCTATCAAAATAATAATAAAAAAATGTTAAATGAAATTAGGCAGGTCTTATTTAAAATATATCATCACCAAAATACAATACATTTTTTCAAAAGAAAAAAAAAATTATACATAATAAGTAACTAAATATCAATTTAATTAATGTTAAATCAACCTCCTTTCAGACACTAATATATCAATTAAATTAAATAAGAGACTGGATGTGTTATATATAAAAATAATAATATAAAATATTAATTATTATCTCAACATGAATATTATACATTATCAATATTCATAATTTTCATATATTAAAAATAACACAAAAAAAAATATTTGATGAAATGGAGAAATTAAATTAAAATTTTTTTATGCCTTTGTTTATTTTACATCGATTTACATTAATTACTGACGGAAAAACTTCTTTGTTCATTAAGAAATATTTCAAAAGAATAAATTCGAAATGCTTTATCTTCAACAAGAGATGCTTGATCTTTGATGAAAATTTATTCTAAAAATAGCACCAAAACCAACTTAAGCTTCATACAAGAGTAGAGTGGATTCCTTCCTTGGGTAGGAAGTTATCCACCTATATATAAAAATGAATATATTCAAGAGTTGAAACTATGACGGGATCCATTTACTATCAGATTTAGATATAAGGCTCTGGATGTGAAATATAAAATAAGATATTTTAAGTTTTTGCTATCAACCTAAAACATATAAAAAAAAACAAGGCATTCAAACAATTCAGTCATTCTAAGCAAGATATATTTGTCATTTAGATGTACCTTTGCTTTGATACTTCCTACTGCTTAAGATCTTTCTTCTATCATTAAAAACGAAAGAATAGGATTCTATATTCTCAAAGAGTTAAGACTAAACTAAGATCAAAGTTATCCAGGGAATATACTTCTAACTTGATTATCCATCTCAAGAAATATTGGAATCCGAATTACAAATTCCACGAGGGAAGAGTGAATAAAAATTCGTTCAAGGAAAACTTTGAAACTTCATAATGGAGTAGAGATTTCATGGATCAATAACAAATAAAGTACATTGTACACAATTAATTAAATTAAAAAACTAGAAATATATTTTGGTATTCTATGAGAAGAAGTAAGCGTAATAACATAAATAATATGTTTGTAAATAACAAGTTAATTTCTATCACAGAAAAGGATTTCTCAATATCCAGTTGTCTTTTGGAAATTGCTTCCAGAGTTATTATTGCTGTTTCTTCGAGATCCAGAGTTTCTTGAGCCTCCAGAGCTATTTCCTTTAAGGTTACCTCCTCGGCCTCCTTGAACAAAGCTGCCACTGCTGCCGCTTCCTCCAAGAGTATTACGACTATTGTTGCCCCCAATGGGGTTACGTCCATTTCCAATTTGACCAGATCCTCCGTTACATTCCCTTACTTGGACCTGGCGTGTCACCTGCTTTGGAACTTGTTTGTGAATGTTTTGACAATTTTGCCTGGGCACGTTATTGCACTCTTCTACAGGCTTTTTCTCACATCTTTGCTTGGTCACAGATCTGCACTCTTGCTTAGGAACATTTCGACAAACAGGAACGTTCACAGTCTGACATTTTTGATCTGGGACTTGACGTGATCTTTGTTTGGAAACAGGAGAGCATTTGGTTTTCTTTACTTGAATACATGTAGAAGGATCATCAGCCCAAATCTTTTCACCAGCTCCATTCACTTGCCAAGCCTTTTCACATTCCCTCACGGATTCATCTCTACATTCATCCTCAGTGTAGGACTCACTTACAGTTCTGAAGAAGTCCTCACATTGCCTTTCTTGCTTGTTGTTGCACTCTCTCTTTTGAACAGTCTCACAGACTTGATCCTTATAGTTTTGACAGTCATCGACGAATTGAGTATTGCATACACGTCTGTTAAATAAGAACATATAAATATAACAATTCTGACTACTTTACAATTAAATGTGTATCTACTTACTCATTCACAGTCTTGCACACTTGATCATTGACCTCTTCAAAGTCCACATCATTGATTACTCGAGTAACAAGACGGCATCCATTTCCAACTTGAGTTTCAGCTCTTCCAAGAGATGAAGAGGAGGAGGTAGATGAAGAGCCAAAGGATGAGGAAGAGTCTTGTCCTCCACCAAAGACAACGCGACCTCCACCTATTCCATTTTGTCTTCTACTCGCTTCAGCATTTCTTCCATTGTTATTTCTATTGGAGTTGTTATTTCCATAGCCAGTTGGAGAGCATTGAGCTATAGATACTCCAAGGATCAAGAGACAACTCACGATTTGCGTAGATTTCTTCATATTCTTTAAGTTACTCAATTTGATTTTTCTTTTGTAAATTTGTTGTATCGAATGATTTTTAATATTCAAACCATTTTCTTATATATGCAATATATATTGTTTTGGGTTTTTTTTTTAGCATTAATACCTGTATTAACTTAAAATTTTTGAGCGTGCGCTGAGAGATTCTTTACAAATAGAAAATTCCCATTTCTTTTCTTAAGTTTAAAATTCCTTGACATATATTTTTAATCTTCTACTATTTTTTTTTTATTTTTAATATATCTCAATTTCTAATTTTATTGTTTTTTTTTTATAATTTTTATGTATAACATATCGTAACTTTTTAATTTGGTTTTTGGTATTTAGAACCAGCTATTTTAATTTAATTGTTATTTGTTAGATATGTATTTTGGTCGTCAAGTTGGGGAATAAATTATTAATGTAGAGTGAATTTATGTAATAATTTTTTTTGCTGTCATGTAGTTATATATATACTATGATTTAGGATATTTTTCTGTTTCAAATATATCATCGTTTATATGCGTCGTTATTACCTTTTTAGTGGTGTAAATCCCCTCAAGTGTCTCTAAAACCCTCTCCGCCCCTCAAAATAAACTTTTTTATAAATATGATTATATTTCTGTTTCATAATTTTTGGGTATAAGCCTTAAATGATTAAATCTAGCATAGCTCCTGATCAAAGATATAACAAGGATAATGGGAACCCAACAAACATCATGTCTAGGAGGCAATAGTTGCACAGATGGAAATCACATTAAAGCACAGTATTATTACATAGTCATCAACTTTGAAATGAATGGTCTATATGGGCCAAACACTAACGACCCAGATTTCTACCAGGGTATAGTTATCCACTTTGTCTCACATAAGCCAACAATTATAGGAGGAGATTTTAAAGTGAAACTAAAAAGGAACAGAGACACAACAAGCAAGGCAGTAAACTCTCAATTCACAAAAGTACTGTCGTCAATTATTACGTCCTTCGGTTTTAATGATGAATGATGCAAAATGAACAATTTAAATAACACATCATTTTCCATTGACAAGAACTCTAAGCCAGGGTTAGCAAGAATCAATCTATTCCTGATGAAGGGATTTGTAGGAGATGGAATTGATTCTTATGACATAATAAATGCTAAAATTTGGGATCACAAGGTAACTCATTTAGTATTAAAACCTAAGTTTAAGTAACTTAGAAACAAAAAGTAGTGGACACTTAACTCGAGCGTCATAGACGATCCCAAAGTTAATGATGGAATTGTAAGCATAATTCTGGACGTATCCCAAAAGCTGCAGTATGAGAGGGATTTGTTTCTGCTTGTGCAATTAATGTTACATAGGATAAGAGATTTGTGCAGAAGAAAAGTATCTGTTCTTGGGAAAAGAGAGAGGGAATATCTTAACAAAATCGAATCTACTTCCAAAAGCATTCATATTGACGGAGAAAAAAAAGCTAAGTTACACCAGATGCAGAGGTAAAACGATCTGAAGTATAGAGTCCGAATGAAAATGAACAGTATTGATGACCTGTCACATTCCAGACTGCAGCGTAAGCGGCAAGATAATAATAGATATAGAAAAAAAGCTATTAAGCTATCTGATAATAATAGCGTGAAATCAGATGATCCGAAATTCATCTGCAGTGTGATCAATAAATTCTACTCGAAACTGTACTCATGTTATGATTGTCAGAACAATAATTGATGCGGGAGATGCCAGACGAATGCAGCTTCCTTTTGTGAAGACTTGAGGTGTGAAACGAGCAATGATACTGAGATATAAGAAGAAGTTAAAGATTTAGCAGAAAAACATTCGTAACACTTTGAGATTAAAAATAACATGGTGACATCATGTTTTTACGTTCGAGTTTTATAAAGAATACGTTGACCTTTTGATCCCTGTTCTGCTCTCTTTTTACAAAAGAGTAACATCTCGAGTACTTCTTCCTGAATTTGCATCCGGATCGTCTTGATACCAAAAGCTAACAAAAATTCGTGGATACCTGAAGAACTACCGATTTTCGAAGATCCTAGCACATCCTAAATGCCTCTATGCCAAAGACTTAACATTGGTCTTGGGTGGGATCCCTTTTGAATCAATGACGTCAATCAGAAGGATTATTACTTTTCTCAAAAGTTCTCTGTAACTTCTGGATTAAATATTAATCCAGGAAAAACAAAGATATTGAGTGCTTATGGTGGACTGATATAAAATGATGGCCTAACAACAAACTCCTAGGAGTCTGGGTAGGGAACGAGGGTTGTCAAAAGAATAATGAGGTAATCGTCAGGAGATTTAATCTAGCTACCTCTTTCTTCAAGATTTTCAACCTGAATATCAAGGACAAAATATCTGTATGGAACTTTTACGTTGTCCCAAAATTGCTTCATTTTCTAATAGTCACGCCATACAATGAGGGCACTCTTAAAAATATATCCACTATAGCGATCTAATTTCTCTACGCGAAAAGGAGAAGGAACATCAACTATGATAGGCTTCACAGTCCACTGAATAGTTGAAGATTGTCTGTGATAAGCGTCTCAGAAATATTGAAGGTTCTGAACTTTTATTGGGTTAGAAAAATGTGGAATAGTGAGGAATCCTGGTATTTTATTCTCAATGACTTCTTGAAAGAGAAACAAGTCTTTCTTATGGGTAACCACTATACCCTAAACTTGCATTATACTCTAAACGAATGCAGTATCTATGTAAAGGGTGCATAGATGGTACTATGAAGTTTGAATTGTCCCTCGGTTAGGGACTGTCAATAGGAGGACACTTTAAATGCCCCCAAGTGCGAACCATGTTCGCTGATATTGTGGCGGATGTTCGGTGGTTTACCAATTATAAGAAAGAAATGAAAAATAAGGCTGAAAAAAACTTTTGGAAAAAAAATTAAAATATTTATTCTGAAAAAAAAAATTACAGGAGAAATAGTTAAACACTTTTACATTTGATATTTTTTTTCCAAAAAATTAAATTTAAAATATTAATTTTTTTCCTCTCGCATAATTTGCCTAAATAAATTTTTTTTAAGAAAATAATTCCTCAAAAAAAATCCACAATTATCGAGTAAAAAAAAAATCCTTATTTGAGCTGGAGTTCTGCCCTGCGGACGCACCTGATACCTTGTCTTTTGTCATCTTATATTGGACGGTTTTATATCCGATTCGGACACGTTCCTATGAATTAGGACAGTTCCCAGGCAGGACCGATACATGATAATTTATATAGCACTCTATCTCAATGTTTGATTTTTTTATTATTAAAATAAACAATTAATTATGAATAAATTATCTCCATCAATATAATTAGAAAGGGTACTTGTACATACATTGAAAATATTTGTGTGCAAGTAACTGTATATAGGTGCATCAATATTAAATTAACATTTATTTGCTTTTCTGTATTATTATATTGCTCAATGTTTGGTTATAAGGGTACGAGTATGTATTCCAATTTATTTATTGTCTATTAAAGCTACAAATACAAATATTTCTTCTTGTTTCTGTTTGATACTATAGAAGTGCATATATATGTATATGAAATAAAGAAATGTGCTGTTATTAACTGATTTATTGCTCTTAATATTCATGTAGAATATACATATAATGTACAATATTAATACTTATGTTTCATCGACATTATATTTGTTTCTGACTAAATAATATAATGACTTTTTTTCCTTATATCTTCATTTTGTGATGTTGCTAAGTATCCATCTATATAAGTAAATAATCTTTTCTGTCCCCCTGTAACTTGATGAAGTCGTCAAATTGATCTTGGAGCCATTTGAAACTTTTTTTCGAGTTGTGGCAGGGAGCCGAGTCTTGCTGCCACATGTGAGGCCTCTTATTGGCAACCATGTTAATCCAGGCATTCACATTGGTCTCTAGCACTTCAAGGTAGGCATCATTATTGACTTTGAGACCTGGGAGGAACAAATGAGGATGTGACCTTCTGAGTTAACCAGTCCGAACACCATGACGTGGGCTGGCAACTTCGTTTGCATGACGACGACGACAGCTACATACTTAGGTCAGAAGGCCAACCACTTGTTGTTCTGGTTGTTGAATTTCTGGTCTTTGCAAAAAAAATTGCAATCCGAGAAAAACAAGAGCCTGTTTCGATGAAGTGGATGCTTGAGGTGGTTAATGAGTTTTTGAGAGGGCTTTAAGCACTTCTCCTTGGCTTTTTTTTTGTCAAAATCTGCCCCTTTCTCATCTATATAAGTGGTAACGAAGGTTTTTGTTAATTCAGAGCAGGATCAGTTACTCTGCCCAACCAACTTCTCGAGTAATTGCCCTGATGGACTTCCCTTGGCCCTCATTGACGATTTGATGGATTCTGGTCACAAATTCCGGCGTCTGGACGCAATCACTTCCCCCTTCGAAAAATTGTTTGGAATTGTTCACAGCTTAGCAATGGGCACATCAAATTCATTCAATCAACATTCAGACTTCAAAAATTGTTAAGGGGAAAAATTGACATCTAACAGTGAGACAAATAGGATAAATTCTGTCGACTAAAAATAATCTTCTTAAATATTGTTTGTGATATCACACTGCCTTCAAAGTCAAAATATTTATAACTAAGCTACACCCATTTGCAAAAGAGATTTTACTATATTTTTTTGAATATTTCCGAACAGTTTTTGTCAAATATAGAGAATTTGTACAAAAAACAGACAATAACATGAACCAAAAATCCAATTTTTGACAACAAGTAAAGTTTTTTACACTTTTGCCCTTGACTTTCGAGTCATATTGCTGTGTGCAACTCGCAATTGTATAGAAGTTACAATTTGAACCTAACAATAGAGTAACTAGTGGAAGTTTTAATCACAGATTTATCCATTATAAGTACACTTTATATCATTTTTGTAGAGTTATGGATAAATAAGTTATTTATGCAAGATTGAAAAATAAAAAAGTGCACAAGATAAAAACGATATTAACTAATTAGTACTGGATAAGTCCTAGGAATTATTTTTTTTCCACTCCTTTTTTTTTTTTCTTTATCGGTACGATCTTTTTTACTATTCAATGGTCCTAAGCACCGATACCTGGTCCTTCAGTTCTACGGTAACAGTTATCTATATAACTATTCTTCATTCAAAGTTAGGATTAAATAATATAAAAAGAAGAAAATAATACATTTTAGCTGGAACATAAAATAACAAGTTCTAGCCACACCCCTCCCTCACACTTCAGCTATCTTGTCTCTTGAAAGGGATAATATTGAATAGATGAAAGGACATAGCTAGTATCTCTGTAATTTCCGCCGTTGTAGTTACAGTAAGAGACCGATAAGGAACTGTCCTAGGACTGACAAATTTTATTAGGACCGCACTTATAAAACTTAATTCTTTTCAAATTTTAGACCGATCCAACACTAAATATAATACAACAGATCAAATTAAATACCCTTGCGCAATAATCCTTAATGATTAACATCTAGATAATGTTTCTTTTTTAATTTTTGTCGCAGTGGTATCCCCACATCAGCAAGAATTATTAGGTTTTTTTATCATTAATGGATTTTTCGACAAATAACCACTATTAGTGTTAGAAAGTTTAATTTTCTGAATTCAAATGATGTATCGAAAATCTGTGAATATTCCTAATATAAATATAATGGGGAAAAGGCCCACTGTTACGATAAATAATGAAAGCAACGTCTTACTTTCTAACTATGGGCCTTTTTCTTTCTTGTTTCATACAATGAAGATAGTAAATGTTTTTCCACATCTATCAGACTTGTACACTTTAGGACAATAATAATTGTGGAAAGAACCAATAGATAAGTTATTTCTATGAACTCTATAAGCATAGAAGTACTAGCAAGGGGATACCCAGTAGGATGTCCCGTTAATGTATTTTTTTGCGCTATACAAACACGAGGGGCATCAAAATTTCTGTAATTTTTCATAAATTACGAAAATAGTAAAAAAAAGAGAAATGTGCATCGTATGGAGGGTTCTACTGCTCTTCAAAGTTTTGTAAGAATTTCCGTCTTCAAAGATTTAAACAGAATGTCTAAAATAATACAAAAATGAATTTTGAGAGTTGTTTTATGATTAAAACAAGAATGGGCATTTGGTAGAGCACAAAACCTCCACTTATGGTAATTTTTTTGGTGCAACCTTGACCTCCCGAAAATGTATTGGCCTTTTACTGTGACTTAATATAACCCAATCCAAGAGCATTTTTTCCCGCAGGCTGAAACCCACATTTATTATTGTTATTTAAGCCGTAGAAAACGAATATAACCATTAAAACATTCAATTCATGAAGGTTTGGCCTTTAAAGCCTTTTAACAAAATCAAGTTGTTAAGGTATAACTAATATTCAGTGCCATATTTTGACATGAAAAAACGATAGATAAGAAAATCAAAGTAAATAATAAATTGATAAAAACATTTCAGTATTTTAAAAATGAATTATTTATTACGTTATCTTGATTATATTGCATAAAAAATGTATATAACCACCAAAAAATTGAGTAAAATGGCGTACATTACTTAGATGCTGATATATTTATTTATTTTTTCTTCAAATGCTTTATATCATAGCTGAATTTGTAGAATAGACATTATATTTCAATTTAAAAAAACTTACCTTTAAAATAGGTCGATTTTGATTGATTTATGGTCAATTAAGTTTATAATATTTATTAAAAAAATTAAATATAATAAGCTGGTTAGTTTGCATAAATATAAACTACAATAATATTCCGAAGAAAAAATAAATTACATATGGTTTTATATATCGGCTTTACTTTTACACATTTTAGATGTCATGCTTCACTAATGTATAACAATTCACAGTAAGTAAATAAAAACCAATTAATTTGAATATGAAGCATTTATTAACTTGTTTTAATTCTTTTACATATAATTTTTTTTAATGTTCCTTTAGTTGGTTAGATGGAATTGCACCGATTAAGTATAAGTAAACATTATAGTTTTACAATTACTCCACTTCACATAGGAATCTTTTGGTGAAATCCGTATATTTATAGGATATTTCTTTCACTAAGAGTTACCGGGGCGTGAAGCATACACACATCATGCTGAAGAAAATAACTCCCGAGTGTGCTGTTCATGAGCTATGGCGATTCCATTATATCGTTTTTTTATGTCGAAATATGGCACTGAATCTTAGTTTTAAAAATAGGCTTTAAAGGCCAAACCTTCATAGATTGAAACTTTTAATGTTCATATTATTTTTCTACGGCTTAAATAACATTAATAAATGTGGGTTTCAGTCTGTGGTCGTTCCGAGAAATTATATAAACTTTTACTTTTATAAGCGTTTTACTTTTTATTGATTAGCCCTTGGAAAAAAACATAAATATATCAATCTTAATTATGAATAGAATAATTTTAAATCCGTATGGATATGACCGGAGCTCCTGTCCTAGAGTATTTCATTATTGGTTGTTGGTTAAATAAGATATATTCAGATTATGATAGTGGGCTCTCAAATTTTGTACTCGAGTGATACTTGGAGATACTATGTCAATTTATTTAATAAAAACATAAGAAATCGTATTTCAGAGAGGAACATTGATTGATTCTAACACAAATATTCTTGACAAATATTGATGAGCAAAGAGGGTATGTCTGTAAAAAAAAAAAGGGAGTGTTTCAAATCTCCCAGTGTATCAACTCACCCGTCCTAACAATTTTCATGTTTTCTTGTTTAAAGCGTTAGGGAAAGGCGAAATTTGGATATTACTAATGTAATATTAGGCAAAGTCCACATTGCTTTTATATTTATCGCAAATAATAGTATTATACTAGTAATTATGATGTATTTCCATCAATTTATGTTCGTATAAAAAGATAATTAACCTATCTGAATATATTTATATAATTTTTCAAGATTGAATACAACAATTTAGTAACAAGTATGTCTCTAAGTCATTTATAACTTATTACATCTGAATGCCTTAGGTTAATCAATTTACCGGCTCCTTTCGGGGTCTCATGGATCTGTTAAGATTATTTTATAAATATGATTCTCTTATTTGAGAAATAATTAGATAAATTATATTCCTGGATGATCTATAACTTTTCCTAAATAATTAGCCCCTGTAATGTTTTAATTTAAAAGTTTCACGTTATTACGTCCAAAAAGTGTATAGACAATTTAGGAGGATAAGTACCTACTTATGAACTTCACCATTACATAATTTTTTGTTTTTTAATAAGCCCCAGTTTTCATAGACCAATAACTAATCACGTATATATTGAAATTAAGTGGAAAACTATAAATATATTTTGGTATTCTATGAGAATAAGTAAGCGTAATAACATAGATAATATGTTTGTAAATAACAAGTTAATTTCTATCACAGAAAAGAGATTTTTCAATATCCAGTTGCCTTTTGGAAATTGAAGTTATTATTGCTGTTTCTTCGAGATCCAGAGTTTCTTGAGCTTCCAGTGATGCCGCTTCCTCCAAGAGTATTACGATCATTGTTGCGGCCAATGGTGTTACGTCCATTTCCTACTTGACCTGATCCTCCACTGCATTCTCTTACTTGGACCTGGCGTGTCACCTGCATGGGAACTTGTTTGTGAATGTTTTGACAATTTTGCCTGGGCACGTTATTGCACTCTTCTACAGGCTTTTTCTCACATCTTTGCTTTGTCACAGATCTGCACTCTTGCTGAGGAACATTTCGACAAACAGGAACGTTCACAGTCTGACATTTTTGATCCGGGACTTGACGTGATCTTTGCTTGGAAACAGGAGAGCATTTGGTTTTCTTTACTTGAATACATGTAGAAGGATCATCAGCCCAAATCTTTTCACCAGCTCCATTCACTTGCCAAGCCTTTTCACATTCCCTTACAGATTGATCTTTGCATTCATCCTCAGTGTAAGTCTCACTCACAGTTCTGAAAAAGTCCTCACATTGCCTTTCTTGCTTGTTGTTGCACTCTCTCTTTTGAACAGTCTCACAGACTTGATCCTCATAGTTTTGACAGTCATCGACGAATCGAGTATTGCATATACGTCTGTTAAATAAGAATATATCAATTCTGACTACTTTATAATTAAACGTGTATCTACTTACTCATTCACAGTCTTGCACACTTGATCATTGACCTCTTCAAAGTCCACATCATTGATGACTCGAGTCACAAGACGGCATCCATCTCCAACTTGAGTTTCAGCTCTTCCAAGAGATGAAGAGGAGGAGGTAGATGAAGAGCCAAAAGATGAGGAAGAAGATCCTAAATCAATTGCTGAAGAAGAAGATGAAGAACCAATGGATGAAGAGTCTTGTCCTCCGCCAAAGACGACGCGACCTCCACCTAATCCATTACGGCTTCTACTTCCTGCAGCATTTCTTTCATTGTTATTCCTATTGGAGTTGTTATTTCCATAGCCAGTTGGAGAGCATTGAGCTATAGATAGTCCAATGATCAAGAGACAACTCAGGATTTGGGTAGATTTTTTCATATTCCTTTAGGTACTCAATTTAATTTTTTTTTTGTAAATTTGTAGAATTGAATGATTTTTAAAATTCAAATCATTTTCTTATATATGCAATGGTATTTTTTCAAACACCTTTATTTTGACCTGTTATATAGACAATATCAGGCGAGCGTGCTCAAAATAAGAATAAATTTCCCATTTCTTTAATTATATGATAATTCTTTTCGCAGTTGTTTTTTTCAATTCTTGAGAATTCTATATTTTGCGCATAGTTCCAGGATGAATCTCTGCCATTACTTTCAATATTTCTATGAATATATTATGTATATATTGACTAAAATTTAACATCTTAATTATAAGATGGAGAATTCATATACATGATCATCTGATATCTATGGTGCAAATCCAATATGATAATTTACTATCACTATTAGATAAAATCTATTCTAGTTGGGGAAAAATGGATCGTGAACTTAGTCAGACAAACTTGAAGTTAGATGCTAAAATTAAGTTGAATGAAATTATCGATACAATTCACTAAAAAGAACTGTTAACTCATCAAAGTATTTTTGTTCTTCAAGACCACTTCACTGTTGTTCAGATACAAACAATTAATATATTGCTGGAAAATAAAAATACTCTCTATTACTACAGTCCGGAGGCATTAAAATAAGTGGCTCAATTATTGAATCTTCCAAATCAGAGGTCATCCAGAGGTAGGTTAGGAACATATGCTACTATCCTTGGTTTCAAGTCCCAGTATTTGAAGAATTAAAACGTCAGAGTATGGATTTAATTTTTAAAGAAGCCAGTTTATATTTGGATAAGATCTCAATAAAGGAAAGGATTGAATTTGACTTCGAACTAAGGACGTGTTTCCGGATTTTGGAGGACAACTCAGCAGTTGGTAAGAAATTGCAGCAAATGAATGGTCATTGTTTATGCTCGTCGGCCTAAAAAACTTTTGGTAAATACCAGTTGCTTACTTCCTTATTAAAGGAGTCCAAAAGGAAATTATCACAGGAATTATACGTTGTGCAGTCCCCTTTAGTATTGAATAGTCTGGATACAATAAATCGGCATTCAATATGCTTGGGTGCAATCTTCTTCCAAAGGAAAACTGTTTAAAATATTGAATAGCAAATATTTATCGAAATTTGTATAATATTTACAGAATATAAAAAATATGACAACAATATTTCTTCATCTTTGTACAAATTTCACCAAGGCTACGATTAGGGATTCTCTTCACATGGGTAAAATTTATTGAACTTTATTTGCAGATTACATAAATATTGTTTGGCAGAATAAGGGGATTATAAATTGGTCATACATCAAGGATCTTCATCTTCTCCTAACCAAATATTACCTTAGACTTTTTGGTTTTCTATATTTTTGTTGTAAAGTTTAACATAGGTTTGAATCCAAGTTGGTGAATATGGTTATTATTATATCTAGAGTTTTTTATTAGTAATATTCAAAAGCAAAGTGGGTTATAAAATATGTTCCTTAGAAAATTTGTATCTAATTTGGATTTGGCATTATATCAATATAAACTTTAACATCCTTCATTGTGGCTTGTTCAAGATCAAAAATATTAGATTATTCAATAATCACTGACTAATCAGTTATCACCAAAATATATATAGGTTTAGCGATTTGAAATAATGTTCCGTTATTTCACTATTTTAAAAGGGAAAAGTTACATTTTAACAAATGTAATAAAAATTTGCCTTTATTGCTAGTTAATTACAGTTATGGATATTTCATTCATAATGACTATATCAACTACACCTTAGATATAGGCTTTTCCTAATGTAAATGGCTAAGATTTTTTAATAATAGTTAATCAAATGATTAATTAAAATAATATTTTGTATTTATTAATGTTTTTACATAAACTTGAACCCAGAGAACAAGTTGTTCTTTTATATAATGAAATCAAGTTTGAAATGTCTTGTACAATTTTTGTCTTTTTGAAACTAAAATGCATCCATATAATTTTACTTATTTTAAAATTGGATCATAGAAAATATACAATAATTAATAATTAAATCCTTTCCACATAACTGTACATATTATGAGTATACTTACGCAATAAAACTATTGAGCAAATTTGCAACATAATCTTTATCTAGTAAATATGTGATTCTATTTAACTCACAATTTGAACCAAAAAAAAAAAAAAAAAAAAAAAAAAAAAAGACTCTAGTATTTTTAACTTTTACAATTTATTAGGCTCTCTGCTGTTCATTGACATCAATCATACAGCAATATCTGATATAATTCATTTAAAAAAAACAACAAAGAAGAATTAACCTCTCTATGAATGAATCATCAAAATGAGCGTCTTCCTATAAAATAATTTATTCCAAATGCGAAGAGTTCCACCTTGAGATGATGGTGAAATATTTGCAGTTTCTAAGAATATTCTAGAGCTCGTTAGATGTCACTAGTTAATTTCTTTATGTCACTCTGTAATCTTTCAAACCAGGCCCAAATAATATATTACAAGAAGTGAATATGTAATAAGAAAGGTGTATAGGTGTATATTTTTCTCTTTCATTTTGAGAAAACAATAAAAAAGTGATCCAAATATTTAAAATAGAGAACAATTTACGTACAGATGTAATTTCATAGAAGACAATTAATATGTTTATGGATTCAAACTTTTATAATGTGACGCCATCTTTATTTTTCTTTTCTTCTTTCATTTTTATGGTACTAAATATTATGATGTTCTCTTTCTGTTAATGTTTGTATTTGTCTGTGTAAGTCAATCTCTTTCTCTTCTTCTTGGATCACTTCTGAAAAATTAATTATTATCAATATCATCGCACCTATTTACTATTAACTCTACTTCGAGCCTACTTACTTACTCAATTTCTAGAGTAATAATAATCAACAAAAAAACTAATAATAATGTCAACCTCTTCCCGGCGTCGATTAATGAGAGACTTTAAACGTCTTCAAGAGGATCCTCCCGCAGGAGTGAGCGGAGCTCCAGGGGAAAATAACATAATGGTCTGGAACGCCGTTATCTTTGGTCCTCACGACACTCCGTTTGAAGACGGGACCTTCAAATTGACCATGGAGTTCTCTGAAGAATATCCCAACAAACCCCCACTTGTCAAGTTCCTCTCTAAAATGTTTCACCCCAACATCTACGCGGATGGAGGGATTTGTTTAGACATCCTTCAAAATAGGTAATGATCATGTACATAGACTCAATATAATGTATTTACTCTTTTCTTCTTTTATCCTCTTTAGGTGGAGTCCAACCTATGACGTATCCGCTATCTTAACGTCCATACAGTCCTTACTTAGCGATCCCAATCCTAATTCCCCTGCCAACTCCATGGCCGCCCAATTATTTAAGGAGAATAGGAGAGAGTATGAAAAACGAGTCAAAGCTTGTGTGGAACAAAGTTGGTGTGACGATTAAAATATACGTGACTTGACAATAAACACTCTTTTATTAGTAATTAATAATCATCAACCATCTATAATGCAGTCTTTGACGAAAACACTTCATTCCATCTGTTGTCTCGTCTGTTATTTTTGTTTTGCAAGAAAAAAGAAGTACATACAAATCTTTTATTGCTTGTGATGATTTCTACCCTCACTCTCAAGCCTCATCCTCGTCTAACTTCTTTCTTTTTTCTTCATTATAATTATTATTGTAAGAATAATCATATGTGACTCTTTTTCCCTTATATATTCTATTAAAAATAAATAATTTGAAATCTATTATTTCTACTACACTACTCTCCAAGTTATTTTTAATATTATATATTTTGTAAAACTTTTTTTTTCTCGTATTGTATGTTGATGTGTTGCATCGATTGATCTAACGATTATTTTTTTTGCTAATACATATGGCATATATATTTGATCAAAGGTTGTTAAGTTTATTCAAGAATTTATAATATGTGAAAACAAGCCTTAAAAAATACAGTTTTATAACGGAAGAATAGTCTATCTATATTCTGCATGTTTTCATACCTTATTAAAATTTCGCTGCAATGATATTGTTTTAATATGATTTATGAATATGAAATTCACTTCTTTTTTTTTGAGAAAAAAAAATATATAAAACAAAAATGAACTGTGACTTGTGTTGTTATCATTATTTCCAAACACAAAATATTATATTACTTTATTAACTTTGTCAAACTCTTATTATTTTGTTCTGCAATTACATAAATAGCAGCATGTTAAAGTCAACTTAATTCATATTTATTAAATAATTTTTAGCCAGTTTTATAATTCTTTTTTATCCTGCTATCTGTATGTTTTGAAGAAATATACATTAATACGTCATATTAAATTAATACCCCACTAATTAAGATTGTTGTGTTAATTTGTCCACCGAGCTATTTTTTTCTTCTTCTAAAAGGACAAATTGTTAGTTTATTTAGTGTAGTAGATATTTAGGTACGTAGGAATGACCTTCGACTATGAAATAAAATGTTAAGGAAAATATTTCTTATTCAAGGACTGATTTGTTTTGTACGATTTGTAACACAACCTGCATATTGAAATATTAATTGATGTGCCGTTGTAATTACTCCAGTCTTTAGAGCTGTGTTGTTTTTGTCTCAAGGATGTCAGATTTACATCATTATAGTGAATCTCTTAAAGTTTTATAATTATTAATATATGTACATTGTCATAGTCAGGCCTTTGCTTTTGAAGGGTCTGTTGGAGTGACTATTAATAACATACTATTAAAAAAAAAAAAGGGGGGTAAATACTTCTGCATCAACAATTATTGGATACCCTGTCCAGTGATTATGGTCCATAGTAAAAGTTTAAATATTTATCGATTGAAACCGTTTTTACCTCCACCTACTCAGTTAAAAATGTTTATAAAGTACCATATATCGTGTTTATATTTTTAATCAGGATTGTATTGAATAGTATTATTTGTTTTTCCATCATGCTAAAGGTAGGACCGTCCCATGAGAAAATATTAAATAACTATAGAAGCAAAAGTCTGCATAATTATTATTTTCAAAATAACCCCCATACTTCGGCATTCTATCTATTGTAAGGGATACCCATATTTGGAGCTTAAAGCCAATGCACTTTCTTTGCCACTTCAAAAATAATTTATTAAATAGCATATTATTTAAGGCCTTGCATGAGGTGCTTCGCTGTTAATGAAAAGAAGGAAAGTTTTTAAGTATTCAGTAAGTATAAAAATATGATGTTTAGTCTTTGCTGCTTGGTTCATCAGGATCAAACATGATACGAAGATTATTTATGGTCGTAATAAGAGGCCATTCAATTTTGAGAGATCAAGTTAACACAAAACGTTAAAAATGCATAATTGACCATAACTTTGGAACAAATTGAGATACGTAACTAAGTTTGATTTTAAGCAGAGGTTTTGCCCTCCTCCGATTGCCCATTCTTGTCTCAGACGTTTTTAAGCTATTCAAAGACCATTAATAATATGGTACATTCCTTGAAATAGTATGCAGTAGTACTTCATTTCTAGAATTATGGTCGATCAACCAGCTGTATACAAATGTGAGAGTTTTTTCTAATGCTATGATTATGTGTTAGAATGAACACCAAGGGACAAAAGTTGGGATTTTCATCAATTGTTATTAAATCGCCCTTAAATAAAATGGGTAGTACTTAGCAGATCCAGTTGATAGTACACCTTCGAATTGAACAACCTTTTATTTTCTATTTTTCCTTAATTTAAAAAAAAAATAGTATGCGTTTCGATAGAAGAGTCGTGGGTGTGAAACATTATATTATAAAAACCTTGAAATTATTTACTACAATAGGTTCATGCATGATACTACTTTGATTTTACTTTCTACTGGGCCTCGCAATGTTATAATTCATTCAAACATATTATATTCATAAATGTACAGTGTTCATATACGAGGTCAACACATTTTGTTTCCCCTCTTCATTCTTTTTTGCTATCACTGTGTAGAATATATGTATTATGCAAATATTACTAAATATATATTTTTTTTAAATAGGTCGATAGTGTTTTTTTTTTAATTAATTGCTTCATATTAACTAAATAAATGATCGATATTTTTATCATACCATGTCGTATGGTTTTGCTAAAATTGATTTATCCATTTTCATAATATATTAAATCAATTTAAAGATTTAGTCACTTTTTCACTGATAATGTTGCATGATAGAATGCTAACTTATTAATTAATTATTATTCATAGAAAGATCTGACGTACCTTTGAGCATATTTGTATCTTTTACCTAATTATTGTACTTCAACCGATTTTATAAGAGATATTAACATATTTATATCTGCCATCAATTTGTCAAGGGATTTTAGCTTATACTTTAGTTATTTATAGCCTGTAAATTGACAAATTTACAATTAGTATTCATATTCTCAGGTACCTACCATTCTATTTTATATAGAGAGTAAAAACCTTAAGGAATCTAAATTCAACCTTCAATGTATAAGTATAGTCAATTGGCATTCAAATTAGTTACTAATCACAACATAGAGATTTCTGATTCTGTATAGAAAATGTCTTGTTTGATTATAATTTATTAGTTAAGGAATAATTTATCCACTAGCGTCTAGAAAATATAATATTATTTTCCCGAGCTAATATTTTAGATTAAGAATTCATAATAAATATCCTTGTTTAATGTTGGGGTGATAGACCAAACACCACTAGGAAGAACTCGCGTTAGGATTTAAACGCAGGGTTAGCAATTATATAGTCAGACTACTATGTGTATGCTATAAAATGTTCTGAAGCATTATTTTGAGCATGAATTTTGGAAGTTATGATCGATGGATAATTATAAGCATACTCAATAATAAGGTAACGCAACCTTAACTTACCGACTTATTTACATGGAGTCTCCTCCTATCGCTGTTTCTGGGAACAAAATAAATCCGCGTTATATGAAATCCATGTTGTAGGGGATTTTTAATGTACTAAAAACCGTAAAATGTGGGAAATGATTTTTCAAAGTGCACTTTTTACTATTTTTCCTTTGTATTTTTAGTATGCTTAGGACTATAAAAACATTTGATTCATCATAAATTATAAAAAAAATAATATATGCCAGACAAGATACTTGTGAAATACCTAATTGTAAAATTTAATCTTGATTGGGTATTTTCTTAGTTTTTAATCCGGTCATATCAATACTTACACAATATCTTTTACGCAACCTTTTCAATTGCAAATTTATACAATAAGTAGTAACCAAAAGTTTTAAATCTAAGTGCCAAATCAAATACTTACAGGACCCTTTTGCAAAATTATACACTTGTCTTATATGAACAAATTCGTAAACAAATACAAAATTCTTGTTTACCTTAATATATAGTTTTTTTTAAATAATTTATTATCATAATATAATATAAAGAAACGCAATATGAGGTACCATATACGGGGAGTCAGAATAATTCCAAACATCGCATTATACGAGATCAACAACGATTTTACCACTCAACGATATTACGCCAACGATTTTATGCGCAACCTTTTTACAACAATCATTTTACAGTGAACCTTTTGTATATGGATGTATATAGCGGCCAGAATCGGAGTATAACAATCAATGCTTAAGTAATATCGTTTCTGAAAAGTTCAAAATGCAGGCTTGTAAGCGTTCCGCTGTTTTGAAGTTTTGTCCATTTTTTTTTCGTTCAACGTTCAGAGTTCAGGTATTATTTCTGTTCTGTTCTACGTTCCAATTACCAGGTACATTGTACACCAGTAAATCGCGTCTTCCACTTGATAGTTCAGGGAATTTTCATTTGAGAACTAGGTTTCAAGATTTTGTAACACAATAATTCCGCAACTTTAGTGTTCAAATGAGCTACACTAACTAAAGTCGGTTCATTCTTGGTCGAAATGGAGGCCAAAAAGCGAAGTATAATCGATTTGAATCTCCCAGAGCACATAAACAAGACAAGGATCAATACCAGAAACGACCGCTACCTTCCTTTGCGATGAGGTTCTGCCGGACAACCAGACTAATTTCCCTGCCTCCGCGACGATGCTGAGAATCGTGGCATCAGATGGAAAGAGGATGCCCCGTGTGGGCTCCTTAAGGCCTGAAAATCTGAGAGAATGTGTACCGAGACTTCCTCAAGGAGGTGATCTTGTCCTGGGGGAGGTCCAACTACCCAGAGAGTTCCACCAGGACTCTTTCCTGGAGAACAAGGCCAGGACCATGCAGCAATTGTTCGAGTTGAATTTTTCCGATTTCTGGATACACGATTTGTGGCCTCCCTCCTCGCCCGACATTAATCCTCTTGATTATTGCTATGTCGAAAGAAGGGCCTGTTCCATCCCCCATCCATACATCGGCATGCTACAGACCTCCTCCTAAAGGCAGTGGGTGACCATTTCGAGCAATACATTTGTGATCATTGTATCTAATTATATATAGCCCAATCGTTTAACACTATGTTCTTCTTAATCAAGTCGATTTTTCGTAACGTACAATAAAAGGTAACGTCTTGTTGTCGCACACTATATATAAAAGAGAACCAAAAACAAGATGTACTATGTAAAGATACCTAATTATCTTAGCACATGACTCTTTTTATTTCAACAAGGGATCCTCAGAGATTTTTAGTTCGCTAATTCCTTATATTCATGGGGAAATGATGAGCCTCAGTCTCATGATTCAGAATTATTGAACTGGTCAAGTTCATATGTTAAGGTAGAGTACTAGAAACTTTCATGCTCGATAATAGCCTTTATAAAGTGCCCCCTCAGCCCCCCTGGCGACTCCCAGAAAATAGGTTTTGTAAACGATTGTCATTGCTTTACATGCCCTTTAAATCCTATTTAAGGAGTAAAAACAAAATGAACTTTGATTTCTTGACTTTAGTAGTATTGGAAAATAACGCTAAAATCTCTCTTTTAGTGCTTAACATTCAGTTCACAAGCCAGTCAAAATGAATAAAGACTATTCTTCATTTTTTAAAGATGATTAATCAGTGGCGGTACTAGCTGTTATAACGCCCAGGGTGAATGTCATCTCATCTCCCCCTCTCCCGATGTGAATTAAAGTGTGCCACATTGAATATTTGAAAATATTATCCGATTGAAAAAATTTGATTTACTTTAGAGCGAGATTGAATGTACTTCGTTATTGTATCTATATATTTTATCGTAGGTTGTTGAAATCATTTAGAAAAGAGTATTCCGAATTTTTCCGTCTTAGTTTAAATAGAAACAAAATCCTAGTAGGAAGTTATGCTTTTTTTCTGTTTGAAAATGAAGTTGACTTGGTGTGTAGATGAGCAATACATAGACCAGAGAAGATGAATGGAAACAAATACTTTATTTTTTTCCGGGTGTTCATGTCTCCCCTCTACGAATCCCACGCTGTGCAGCTGCCCACATTGCCCATATTAGGAACCTTCGGTTACAGTAACAGAGTGTTGAATAAATCCTTATTTATTCGGCCCTTTCAAGTCATATGATCAGTCCTTAAGAACGTTAGTCCTTCGGACGGTCAATAGTAGAACTGATTCAAAAAATAAAAAAAAGAGTGACGTCATCAAGGACATAAATTTATAAGTTTTAGGACTGATTTGCAGGACTGAAGTGGACTGGACCGAGACTGAGCCGGACGGGAATGCAGTCGTCAGTCCTAAATATAGAGCGACAAAACACTTCAGTTACATAAAATGTGATTCCATGCATAGATTGCATAAAAACAGTAGCAGCAAATAAAAAAAAAATAAAGCTTCCGTCTGTTTTTTTTTAGAATGCTCATAACATCACAGAAATACAAATACCCTTCTAAATTAACAGAGCTGTGTCATAAGAATTTGAGATATTATACAGATCTAAATTCAAGAGCAAAGCTGTATTCACTGACACATAGGATTCCCTTACTGGTATCATAAAAATCCACCAAATTATAAAGCTGGAGTGAATAACAAGAAGTATTCTTACTAAGATTTAAAAGGAAGTAATTAATGTTTTGTCGCTGCCTTAATAGGACTGAAGACTGTAGTCCCATCCAGTTAAGTCTCGATCCTTCATATCAGTCCTAAAACTGATAAATTTCGGCCATTGATGACGTGACTCAACTTTATATAGTGATTTTTTGCAGATACTCCGAAGGACTTACAGCCTTAAGGAACGGTCTGAAGGACTTATATGACCGTTCCTAAGACTGAACTGGACCTAATAAATAAGTACTGATACAACAATAGAAGTAACAGTGTTAAAAATGGATTGCCCATTATGAAGTACAGTCATACATTGACATACGAGTTTAATTCGTTCTTAGACAGAGCTCGTAAGTCAAAACAATTTATCCAATTAAAAATAGTGTCATTTTGATGCCACCAACCCTATTTTTAAATTGCTGTATTTTGAATGTTATTGAAGATATCGATCTACTTTAAAAATTATTTTATAGATCATTGTTTGATTCTTTTGTTGTATGTTATTGTATCAAAATTAATTTTTACCCATAAGGTCACGAGGTGATCTTGGTCTAAAAAAATCAAACATTTTCATTTTCAATTTCACTCAAATTTTGAATGTTATTTTTATATAACTACGCACACATTTTCATCTGTAGTATATAAGTGTAATCGAATGCATATCTAAAAATTTATTGTATATTTTTATACAAATATGTGACAATGAACATAGTCTAAATAATATGATTTATGCAATAGGTATGTTTTTATATATGTGCATCGATTCCCTTGTATATCAGAATCTTACAAGTCCTTGTTGGACAAGGAATAGGATTATTCTTTTAAAAAATAGCATAATTATATTCATATCGAAAATAAAGATTATAAAGACAAGGAATTACATCCTTTTCAAAATGAGAGATTAACAACATTAAATTATTATATAATTTATCTAAGAAAAAATATAATATAATCTTTTTGCTTTCATCATGATTTTGCAAAAATTATCCAATATTGAAAAATCTATAGTATTTTCTCATTTCATGATAGAATATAGTCAGATTCTTCAACAAGCATCCTTCGGATTATATTGTCCGATGTTCAGGAAATAATATACTTTAAGTACATAACACAATCCATGGACAACCATAGGTAGGGTGATGGGAATTAAAACTTTGTACGCAAGTTCTGACATTTAATGATTGCACAACCTCTTTAACCAATCTAAATACGGGTGTTTCCGCTCATTTCGGTATTTGGGAACAAGAATTTTTTTTCTTTTTATAAGAAAATTGAATATTTAACTATTTTTTCAAAAACATAAATATTTTAATTTTTTTTTCAAAAATTTATTTTTTTGAAGGTAGCTTTGAATTTTTGAAATTAAATTTTTCAAAAATTAAATTTTAAATGTTAGAATTTTTTTCAAAAAATTTCAAAATCCAGCAAAATTTACAATAAATATAATTAAAAAAAATTCAATTATTGATTTTTTTTGGAAAAAAATTTCAAAAATCTACACCTATTTAAGAAAAATTAAATTTTTGGACACAAAATTTTGAATGTTAAATTTTTTGGAAAAAAATTAAATTTCTTACAAATAGTTATGAATTTTTTAATTTTTTTTAGTTGATTTTATAAATAGCTGCGAATTTTTAAATTTTTTTTCCCAAAAAAATTAATAAACAAAATTTTTTTTCCCAATTTTTTTGAAAAAAATTTTTCTTTTGATTTTTTTTCAAACAAAAAGAAAAAAAAATCAAGCCCCCCTAAATATAAGCAAATCCTCAGTCCTACTATTCGTCATTCATATACCATGCAAATTTAAACTTCAATTTTCTCATCTCAATAATGAAATAATAATGATAACAGCTTTACAAAATGAAAAACTCTATCTTGTTTACAACTACAAAAAATCTCGTGCTTGTTCCAAGTCATATTTTTTACAACTATAGATTGTTTTGAATGTTGAATTGCTATACTCACATTAAGTCATTTTAAACAGTGAACAAAAGTTCCCCATTATTATTATGATATAGTAAAACAATTGGGTTTTAGATTGACGTAATTTGCTAACTACCAACTGAGTTTGGGTCTTAGTTATTACTACTTTTTGATGTAAACGTTTAGATATTTGATCGATGAAAGGTAAAAATACCATTAGTTAAAAGTTTAAAACGTCCAGTAGTATGACTAGAAAATAACAATTTTTTTGCAACGCCATAATTTTTAAACTCTGTCATAACGGTATCTTCAGATCTTATTTATTTTTTAACTGTCAATTTGTCTACTCTTGCTTCATTCAATTAAATGAAAAATAGCTCAACAGTTGGAGAAAGTATGTAAATACTAACTAGCTAGTCACCTGTTAATTTCATGATTTTTTCTTTTTCGTTTTGGAGGAAGGAAGGAGAGATGCAATTAACATACGCTGTTTTTTCTAAAACTTTTATTATCCTACATTTTATTATCATGGGGAATCAATCGAAAAAGTCCTAATTGGGTGTATTAAACACTTCATGATTTCTTATACCTTTAACGTTCATTCATCCGCATGAGCCTTAATTATAACAACTACATTATATGTAACTATCCCTCATAGACTTTCTTGTGTTTTCAACACTTATCTTGTGGTTAATTAAGGATCCACTTTGATATTAATACGCCCTTCAATTGTTTTGTATGATCCAAAAGCGCATAGAGGATACGTGCATTTTTGAATACTGCAAATCCATTCTCCACTGTCTTCGAGTCTAACTTTTGGGATTTCAATTCTGCAAATTGTGCTCGTTTTATCATCAAAATTATTCTCCGGGAACCTATCACATTTTGTACAAAAATAAAGGTAATAAGTTATAAAAAAGTATACAAAGACCTTACGTAGTGTCCTGCAACTCCTTGTCACAGATCCTATCAGTTTTATATTCGCCAAATCCAACAAAGCAGAATTGTCCAGCACAACCATATAACCTTTTACAGGACTTATTATCCCTTGAACGTCTCCAAATACAGCTCCTCCAATTGAAATATCCTTCTTTATCACGGACATTACACTGCAAACTTACGAATGAACCAACTTTGATATCCGGTTGCTCTAACGATGATACATCTAGATCCATATTGCTGTTCAGTAGCTCCCTACGCCTGAATATATTATATATCATTATGGATAAAGCAGCACAATATTTGAAAAGCCTATTTACCTCAAGCCCGCAGAGTTGCACCATGGTATTATCATACCCATAACGATAATAATGTTTGAATATCTGAAATATGTCATAGTGTCCACAAGTGTCTTTATCCCTACTATTAAAATACCAATGATAAAATATTTAAATTTTTACTCCTCTATAAAATATAGATAAGGGTTATATTCCCAACTATCTTTTAATGACATCTATTACTCCATTTATTTACGATATTATTTGCTTAACACTTTTCTAATTGAAATATATACTTTCTGTAAACTTTTTCACGCATATTTATATTGTCAAATTTTGATCCATTTTTATGAAGAAAGAGCTTCCAATAATAGAGTTAAATCCATACTTGGAAAATTCATCACTGTCTGCTCTATTTATCCTACTATAAAATATCTTCTTAGTAGAAACTGTTTCCGCTCTTTCAAGCAGTCCTACACGCCTCACTTTACATTAATATAATAGTTAAAAATGGATAACATCACAAGCATTAGGGTATATTCAATGTTTATTATTAATAAATAATAATGATATTCTATTCAACCTACTAACTTGTATAAAATATATCAATCGTTCAAGTTTGAATTGCTTAGGATGAATAGGAGAATAGATTTAAAATGTTAACAAAGTGTTAAATACTATATGCTTCAAAGCTATTTAATAAATTGTAACTAAATACTTTGATTTAAAATATATGTATATATTGTTCTGGACTATATTATGAAATCTTATTAGCCCCTATTGATCATAATTGGACGAAACTCAATACTGCTCTACACATAATTTGTATATAAAGGTACATATTATGTACAATTCATGCCATAAAAGTATACTTAAATTTATCCATAACTAACCTATCTAGAAACTTTGATCATTTGGTACCTTTTTGTAGCCTTGTTAAAGTTAGTAGGAATATTTGATACAACAATACTTCAAACAGTACGGGTAGTTTATTCTGTGGATATACGGACTACTCAAGACACAAAGTGTGTGTTTGTGCTATAAATTTGTACACTTTTTGCATGTTAAGAATGGATTTTAATTCTAAAAGGCTATTGAAATAAACAGCCCGTACCATAATGACATCCGAACCAAGTGGCATGTTGTAGTAGTTCAATATGCTCGTTTTGTGACATAGTATCTATTAATCAAATTATAATATGATAGTTTACAAAAACTATTGAACTATATTTATCGTAATTTCCAAAATGGCTAATTTTCAAAAGACAAAATAAATTATCATGAAATTCTAGTGTTTGCCTATGTCATGATATAACTACCGATCGTTTTTGCTCTTAGTACTATAACACATTCAAAAGGTACTTAACCAACTGCTATGTATACCCATTAGTAAGGTCACAAAAGTAGTGGTTATATCATAATTAAAACTTACTATTATTAATTAGGTGTTATAAGTATTGAGATCGTTTGTAAAATCCCTCTGATTTATGCTCCCTTTGATGTTAAGGAAAATCCTTACAAACAGTAATGGCAAGAATTACGAGCAATATTCTTGTAAAATAGGTGTTATTAAAATAAATTTCAAAACTGATTGAAAGCTTGCTTCTTAAAAACAAATTGACTTCAATTTGATAGCAAGGATCAATGTGTCTAAATCAAAAGAAGCTGAATGATTATTGTACAAGGTCTCAGTCTACAACCACTTCCTATAAAGGTGTATTAACAACTCCATAGATTACACGAACATATCTTTATCAAGTATTTTTAGAAAATAATCAAAAATCCCAATTCTAAATATGAGAAAAATGCACATCTGAGGGGAAGTGGGAGCCAAAAAGTTGACAAAAAATTCGTATAAGTTGACATGGGTTGTTGGCCTTTTTAGGGGAGTTATATCATTCATTGATGATATTACAAATAAAATGGCAATCAAATGGAAAAAAATAATCAAAAGAATCGCAAACTTGGTGCGACAATATATATATGTAATATATTATGTAATAAAATACATAGCCATTCACTTGGAATCATTAATCTAAACAAGCTCCATAGTTCTAGGAAACAACCTTAAAATCCACAACTTTTCAATCAAAATATATGTACATACTTCAACACGATCCTTACTCAGATTAAATTAATCAGTCATCTTTTTCCTTTCTCTATTACTCCATATAAACACTACTCCAAGTCCTAAAAAACCAATTTCACCAGTGACTACAACATAAATACATGAATTTTACTTCTCTCTCCAAATTTGTATTTCTATTAAAGTTATTTATGGAGACACGTGGGTCTATTAGGTGGTCGTTAAGTAATTTCCATGAGTTCTGTAAACATGCTCCTTCTCTTAGTTACGACTCATTATATACAAACACACTTTAACGCTTAAACATAATATTGTACTCTACTATCAAATATTTATGAAAATTACTTAATACAAATACTTATGTAATGTTCATCATGGACAATGTAACAACGACACGTTTTATTTTACACATTTTACTTTATATTCATAGCTTTTGCACAAATGAGTCATTGTTATTTGTTTTGATATGATTAAGAGACTGCTTATTTCATCTGAGTTGATACTAAACATAGACACATTCGTTATGTACCTCAAATTTCTCCTAAGGAAATAAAAAACGCTCCGAAATTATATGGGAGATGGTCATTCCCAAAATTATTGTATAATTTAATTCCATAGTTGGGAATAATACAAATGATTTTGGGCTTTTCTTTATTTTTTTTAAAAGGAAAGGTTGCAAGAAATAACAAAGATGGCGACATGTTATTAGGGTATGAGTAAACTAAACAAATATATTACATCCAAAATAGTTTGACAGTCTGTAGCTTGTTGTTTAAATTAGTCGTTTTAAAAAAAAAAAGAAGGCACATGCTGAGTAGAATTATCACAGCGTACTCTATGTGAGTAACAAACATATATATATATATTATCATTGAGGGAGTTGTATTATTTTGCCGCAAGGCGTCATAACCTTCTGTCGTTCTGTTTATAAACTATAATAATTAAACAACGCTCATCCCCCTATTATTTCTAATTTTTCACCATTTAGTATATTAAACCAATGAGGTCTTATACTATTTGTAGGATCACAAGCTTCAATCACGTAACCTGTTATGGTGATAAACATCAATTTTTATGACAAATTTCTGCTGTTAAATTCATGGTTAATAAAAATACAAGGTTCATGGAATTGGGCTTGCTAGGTTTTTCAATATGATGTATTGTACCGGCTGCTGGGTAAGACAGGCAGATTTTGACAAAACACGCAACCCCTTATAGTATATGACGTCATTATTGCTAGAATTTTTATTTTAATATTTCATACCGACTGCTGGACCAGAAAAACTGATTCTGACAAAACACACAACCACTCATTTACTATGACGTCAATATTAAAAGCGCGGTGGAAGTCAAACATAAGTCGTACACGCGTTATATTATACTTTAACCCGTGTACGACTTATGTTTGACTTCCACATCTTATTTCTATTAATCTTGGGTAAACTCATATAATAAAAGAGTAATAGCTTGTTGTTGTTGTAGTTTTTAACAACATCACGTAGTGTTTTATTTAACTCTTCCATTTTGGGTTAGCATTTTAAATCCCCAAAAATTGTTTTTGAGGCGAAAATGATGGACTCACATCACGTTCACAGCTCAGAATCAAAGTAGATATTTTTTAAAAGATTTTTTAAAGTAAATTGTGAAAATATAATTGAACTAATCATTTAAACGGATAAATTTGCCCTTCAAAAATAAAGTATCAATTTCAGTTCGTGTTTGTACAAGGTTATGTAGTATCAGTTTCATTCAAATGATATTTTATTTAACTAATAGATATCAATCTTGTAATAATAAAATCATTCATTCATTATGGTAAACACGTGTGTTGATTATATGTGTAATTGATCTCTTTCGACGTCAAAATGCAATCCGATAAACGCAAACAAAACAATATATACTTTTTTTCGATATGGTACATAATTTTAAAAATTGTGTGTAAATACTCTACTCACTCAAAGGTAACTTCCCAAGCTGGGTTATTCCTTCAGTAGAATTATATTATACATTATTTAAAATTATTTTATTTTATCAATTTAAAGATTTGGCCAATCACTTAACCTCATGTAGGGGGATTTGTATTTTTGTTATACTTAAAAATCAAATGGCAAAACCTAATTGACTTTGTACAATATTACTCCATTTTTATTTCAACAGCATCAGAAAAACTATGTGAAGTCATGTGGTACAAATAATATTTCTTCATTAGACAACAGTTTTGAACTGAAATAAAAATGTTTTTGATTACAAAAATTGCGTAGAGTAAATGTTTCAATCTCGGAGTGGTACATATACTACATTTAACATTTTCCAACAAGTCAATTACAAAAAAAATAAAAAAAATATCAAGAGTAAAAGTTTAGATCGAACATTTTATCCATTAAAGTCATTTTCATTTTTCACTGAATATTATTAATTAAATTTGCCTTATAGCATATTTACTATGTGCTTTTGAAGGGCTGATTCGAAGATATTTTTGAATATTTTATTTTAAAATATGAAATGTATACATCACAGTATTTTGTATATTTTTTGAATATATGATAAACCAAAAATACATTTAAAAAACTAAATAATAACACTGCAATTATTTATTGTAAATATATGGCAGAAAAATTTTATGATTTTTTATAGGTGCAACTCCATTTTGCCTATGCTTTTAAACATGAAACTATTTTATTAATTATTATTACGCAAACTACCATTTTAAAAGATTTTATTAAGTGTTTCAAAAATAGCAATAGCAATTCAATTACTGCTTAACAAAATGATAAGGTACATCTTCTAACGAAAATACTTTCAAGGATTTACTTCTTCAAATTTAATTTTCTATTCAATATTTCAATGATTGTTACATAAAAAATTTCTAAGTGTATTAGAAGAAAATAGCAAAATAATAATGCAAGAACCAAGGTTAATAATTTCTATTAACTTCAGCAAGATAAGCAAATGCGAGACCATTAAACTAGCTATATCTCAGTGTGAATGTGAAGAGTTAATCATAAATTAACTCTTCACATTTATCACAAATAGAATGTAATTTTACAACTATACTACTAATTATGCTATTATTATATAAAGAAAAATTAATAATAATTTTCAGTGATGAAATGAAAACAGCACGGACAAAATACTATCAAATATAATATTAATATTATTAATCATCATTCAACCTTATGATCTTCTCTCTTTTTCTTAATTCTCTATTAAGATTTACTTTACATCAATGATATCTAAGCAAGATTAGTAAATATATTCCAGGCTGAAATATATACTCTACTCAAGTTTTTTTAATCAAAAACATTTTTATTTCAGTTCAAAAATATTGTCTTAGTGGAAGAAATATTCATTGTAGATTCACATAGATTTTTTTATGCTAATGAAATAAAAATGGATTAATATTGTACAAATTCAATTAGTTTTTGCCATTTAATTTTTTAGCATAAAAAAATACAAATCCTACATGAGGTTAAGTGATTACCCTTGGTTCACTCCAGATATTAGTAGAACTCATTGTTTATACTTTAATTTTGAAGGGCAAATTTGTCTGCTTAAATGATTAGTTCAATTATTTTTTGACGATTGACTTTAGAAAACCTTTTAAAAAATATCTACTTTGATTTTGAGCTTTGAACGTGAAGTGAGTCCATCATTTTCGCACCAAAAACAGTTTTTGGGGATTTAAAATGCTAACCCAAAATGGAAGAGTTAAATAAAAGACCACGTGAAGTTGTTAAAAGACTACAACAACAAACTATTACTCTTTTTATGATTTGAAAAATAATATATGAGTTCACCCATGATACTTACAGACTGCTGATGATCATGACGATCAAAGTATCTTGAGTTCACCAACAGGAATTTGTCAAATTTGGAATTTGTGGTTTATCACCACAACAGGCTGCGTGATTGGAGTTTGTGCTCCTCAAGATAGTTTAAGAACTATTTGATTAAATATTTAAATGAATAAAGGTTTTCTTCATGAAAAAAAGACACACATAAAATACCAGGGAGTTGTTAATGTCTTTGAGATACGTGATTTCACACAACCTTTCCTACTAAAAGAAGGAGAAGCCCAAAAACCAGTTGGTAAAAGTTAGTGAATTCTTGCCAACTATGGAAGTATTATTCAATTAGAAATTGTTGTGAATTGTTCACAGCTTAACAAAAGCTAATTTGAATTCACCCAATCAACGTTGAGGACAATGACAACAGGGGAAAAGAAGTAGAAAAATAGACGGATGACATTCAAATACACAGTAATTTCTTATGTTAGTTTATGTTCAATATCTATAATAAAAAGGTAAATAGCAATTTACTTTGGATCTGTCAACTTTTCTTTAAAAATATATAGACAGTCCATATATTACGTGATAAGATGCTAATTCTTAGCAAAAATTTCAAACATATTTATTTAAGCCTCTGGTTCTTCGCTAAGAATATTTATCCACTCAAGAAACTGAAAAATCCTTGTGTTATCTAGTACGGCGCTACCTCGCTAAACATATAAATACTTATTTATTTTTATTTTAGATGTCAACTCCTTCCTCTGACTTCCTCATGCTTATTTCATATTTTATTCTTTTTAATAAATAAATGGAGTAAAGGTGGGTTCACTGAAGTGCTTACATGCTCATTAAGCACGTATAATTTCTCCATTTTTTGACTGCTTAATAAATTAATGTTCATATCACTAACAAGGCTCGTGCTTTAATTTGATTAGGAGTTACTGTTATTTGTATTACGATACTAACAATTTTATCATTTAGGTATTTCCTGAGTTGATTGAAGTATATAATTCGATATTTGCGTGATTCTGCTTTTTTTAATATCGAATAAGATAAAGCATTTGCCTTGTAATCCTAGTAATATATTTTTACAATATTATTAATAATAAATGAATTTATCTTAAATCATGATCAATTACTTTAAAGTATAAAAGAAGGCATCTAAAATCATAATAATAAAAAGGATCCCTGCTGTAATCAATGAAGGAGAAAACAATAAATAAATATGGATAAAAGCATTTCGGAGGATCTTGATATTCTCTTTTTTTCAAAAGATGATCATGGCTCAAATCAATTAATATCGTTTTTCTTATAAATTATAGATTTTCTTATATACTAGTCATCGATACATCAAAAATATCACTTCATAGCTACCCTAATTATCTTATTTTCCTTGACACATCCCCCCAAAATCAATTTATATACCTACCTATATTAAATATATTCAGATGAAATTGATAAAAGTCGCGGAACAATTTGTTCAACACAACCTCGTTTCTCAATGTCTATTTCTCGTTAATTTCAAGATACATTGTGCTTTATTTTATTTAAATTGTGTAAATTTACTTCAATATTGTAATGTGACGTCAGCATTGGTGATGTCAACCATATTGGGGGCCTCAACATCCAAGTTGTATAGGAATAAAACCTTTTTTCTATTAATATTAAGGAAGAAGGTCAACTAATTATTGCCGTCTATGTCAAAATGGAACTAACAAATATAAAAATTTAAATCTTATTATCTATCAAAAATCTATCTCTACAAACGGCGTTACCTTTATTGTATCACCAAAAATGTGAAAATCAGTAGATAGATAGCCAATTCTTTGCAGCCATAGAATTATTATTCAATAATTATTACAGATTTATCAATTTATTAATACCTAATTCTAATTCAACCAATCTACGTTCAGAAAACTCCAATTATATTAAAAACAAAATTAATTATAAAAATCTAGTCATTTGTAGGGCTTTTCAGTACATATTAATTAGATTTAATTCGAATATCACTGTCATCAAGTAGTATTAACTACTACTTATAATTTATTTTTAAGCCATTTGACAGTGTTTTATCAAGATCGATTTGAAATCTGTTCATTTTATGTTGTAAAAATATAAACTTTGACTCCTCAAGAAGAAGTTTTCTTCAATTATGATGCAACTTATGACATAATTGACAACCCTCTATTCATTAATAATTCATACAACATTGTGTTGTTATATTATATAAACTAATACATTATACCGTAGAAGCTAGGAACAAGACGCTAATTTGCTCCTGGCCCGAACGTTGAGATGTGTTGTTTTTTAATTCTGTATGTATTTTCCCTATAAAAAATAACTGAAAAGGGATTCAATCTTTCTAAACCATCAAGTTTTTAATCTAATGTTTCCGTTTTATACAAAATTTCTAGAGAAATATATGTACACAGAGTTAAATACTATAATTTTGTATAAGAAACCTATAATTGAAAACTCACTAACCAATAGCATCAAATTAGCCACATTTGAGTAAAACACGAAATGCAAGGTATTATTATCAGGTATGCTCTTCTGAACTTTTCAAGCATGCCCACCAGACATAGGGCCCGGCACAGATTGTGTCGCCATTGGATTTAAAATATCAGTTATAACTTATAGTTAAGGGTGATAATTTTGGTAAGAATAGAAAAGCGTGCGAGGAGAAAAGAAGAATTACTTATGGCATCATTGATTAAATAATATACATCTTCTTCTATCAATCATGAACGTTATCATTCCCGCCTTTATTATTCAATATTAATATAATATGAGATGGTGATAGTCGATAGAGAACTGAATAAAATCCCCAAAATGACGTCGCCTTCTGTCTGGATTTATGAAAATGGAGGGCCAGGAATTTGGAAAATACTTACCGGATGAGAAACAGATGGTTTGTCGGATTTGTCGATATAAATGTGCCTTTAGTCCCCTGTCTAGAATTACACGCCACTCATTATCCTCATCTCATAACAAGAGTATGGATATTCATCTATAAAATCAATTTGACGATGAATACATCAAGTCAGACTTTAACTTTGATCTCACAACGATGCTTATTGCATGTAATATAACCTTATCCATTGCTAATCATCTACGTTCAAAAATTTATGGAGAAATACAAGGGTAAACATATTGGTTCCTGAGGAACCATCATTAAATTAATGGAGGATGTTGGTACTGATGTCATATATAGAAATACATATAAAATGTTTTGAGTCATCCACACCAAATGATGATCAAGTTATCAGTAAAAAGTATTTACGAATATCGACATGGAACTCTGAATTTTGTACTATCTCACACTAAGTATTCAATTTTTTTTTAAATCTAACCATAAAATATGATTCTATTTTAGCTAAACATATCAAGAATTATGGTACACAACTCAGTAAAGGGCAAAAACAACTGCTTAAATGGTCACAACAACGGGAGTAGTAGCTTTGGATGGTTTGCAACTAGTTTGTCTGAGACTACTTACTTCGCTTTAAGACTTGGGTATGATAATTAGGTTTTCCAATATTACATAGTCAATAAATATTACTTTTTTATCACTAAAGGCTTAGCTATGGTTGATGGGCTCCAAGAAATGGTGTTCAGAAAACTCATAAAAGGCAAAAACAACTGTTTAAATGGTCACAACAACGAGGGTAGTTACATTGGGTGTTGCATTATAATTAACAATTGTGTATATCCATCATGATAATAGTATGTTGTTATATAAGCATACCTAAATAACGGGGAAAAATCTTTTTGATGCTCTTAATAGGAGAAATATCGCCGGACATTACTACATAATTAGCATTTGCTCTAAATCTTTACGATGAATTTATTTATAAAATTTTTTTATTAGTATATTTATTGTCTAATTTTATGATTTTGACATTTACTTTATTATTAATAATTAGTTAGATCTCATCGGTAGAGATATATCTATCCTGTGCACAATTGTATATAGCAACTTCCACATGAAGAAGAGGGGTGATTATCTTTTGATTAAACTCCACGTCTCGCTTGTGTATTGCAACCTAAAGTTATGACATATTTAACTGAATTCCGATGTCAGAACAAGAAAATATTATTTGGATCAATCTATTATTTCAATATTCTGTATTTATAATTTATTATTATTAATAGTTATATGATTTTAATTGTTTAATTTTGTATATTTAACTTAAATGTTTAATGGTTTATTTTTTAGTATGTAGATTATATTTAATTAAAGCCTTCTTTTTTAAACTTTGAGCTTCAAATATATTTCAAATACTCTACTTTGTCGTTTCATTAGCTATTATTCTGAGAATAAGGTTCATAATGAATTACAATTTCATGGAGTGTGACGTTTTCAAATCTACTGTAACGGATAAAAAACGTCGAAGTCAATTATACGTAGTATATCTTCATTAAACATTTTGCTAATAAATACATTAGTTATACCCTCAAAAATCATAATAAAGCAGGCAGATGATAATAACATCAGTATTTTAAACAATGATACCATATGTCTTTTTTCCCCCTCCTCCTCGCACGCGTTTTTCTCTACAATATTATCAACTATACTTATAGTATACTACTAGTAGGTTGGCGTTTTGCAAGAATTATGGGATGTTACGGTTTATATATCCATCTGTAGATGTAATAATTATCATAATTTACGATAGTGACGACAAGGGTTTATATACTTTTAACGAGTCAGACCGTTGCTTAGCAGAGGGAGTAATTTTTTCCTCGGAAGATAATTGAGAGTTCTGAGGAACTCCAAGCCTAGATTGAAGGGAAATAATTTTTATTTTCAAGTCTATTTATTTTCATGAGAAGTATTTTCTTTTCCTTCCCCAATGAAGAAGCTGTTCATTATATATGTATGTCTGTACTGACACATTTAGGTTTTGTTGTGGTACTACATGCTCTTCAATAGTCTCCAAGGGGACATCCAAAGAAGGCTTTAAATATTCGAATGATACTTCGGTAGCATCAGAGCATTCTTCAGGTGGCTTATCAACTTTCAAACTTCCTTGTTTGGGAGTAGTGAGAAGTTAATTGACAATTTTTTTTGTGTTCCTGGAGGACAGCCTAGGATAAATGTAAGGATGGGCATGAATATGTATAAAATAGATCTGCTAATTTCTTATGCATATAGTTATTTATTCTCTCAATTACTTTTTTGTCCTTTTAATATTTTATTTCTCAGTCTCCGCAGCTCGAATAGAGCTTCCAGGAACCAAATGTAAAGTAGGAAAAAACATTTGATGTCAAAGTTTTCCGGACCTTGCTACTAAAAGTCCTTTCCGTAGATACATGAGTTTGGCATCTCGATTTCTCTGAAAGCAGTCTTGCTCAAAATGTCTAGAACAAACTCTGGCAGTTGCGGTGTTGAATGGGTCTTGTCTATGACAAGCTTGGATCCATTTTGCAAGAATGTCCTTGGCTTTGGTAAATCTATCGTAAGAATAACCTTCACTGAAGTTCACATGAGGGGAGTAGCAGATTGACTCAGCACAAGGTAAAATATTTCTCTTCTGAGTGTTCATTTTGAAATTATTAGGAAAATCGTAGAGGCTAGACTTTTAGAGTAAATGATGATAATATAAATATTAATTATATTTTGAAATTGTTCATCTGTTATCAATTATTTTAAATCCAATGACGTCAGATGTCACGTGCTCTTTTCAATAAAAAATCAAAAACATTTCAGAAGAACATACCGGATTATATAGATATATGTACCTTGACGAGATGTATTTTTTTTTATAAAATTAACGTGAATCGGTCGTGTTTTGTTCAAACTTAGAGGCAAAGTTTTCTTGCAATTTTACGTCGAGTACTGAAGCATTCGAGTAACGGGGCTCTGCTGTACTCTTGATCAAAAATATTTACTTGGACAATCTATCATAACTTTAACTTCTTTATATACCGGCTTCCGTTGGGGGATGAACCCTCCTTTCCTCTCAGAAGTGATCTTCTTAGTTATACTACATATTACTATAAGTAATTTTAATTGTTCTTTAAATTAAAATGGGGTTAAAAAAGAAAAGAAATGATGAATTAACTCTTTACATGAAATGCGTCTACAGGTAGCACCATAAGAAACATTAATAATAATCCTTCCTCTAACTTCTTCCCCTAAAAACCCTCATAAAAAACCAATATATACTTACTTACCTATATTATGATTCAAATTTAATGTGATGTAGGCATGCATCTCGGAAAGAAGAAACCCTTTGAAAAAAATGTATGAATGTAATGAAAAATAAAAATATTTTAATATTTAACTTTCTTGTACGAACACAATAGATGTATTTTTTCATTCATATAATAACCTCTTTACCCACTTTTAGACTGAATGGTAACACCGGGGCTGTATTTATCTAATTTCCGTTGCTGAAAATGTCCTGACACAACTATAGCCTTTAGCACTGACCCAAATAAAATCCGATATCAGGATGAAATGGTTTTATTCGATTTTTTGTAGTGTAGAGAGTTAGAAAACTCCTACAATCAATTAACACTAATCATCTATTTACTCATGATTGTAAATATATAGGACACTAGGTGAGAGGGGGATGTCTCCAAAAGATACTTTTCAAAACGTGCCCATCCCTAAATGAATAATAGGGCATGAAGAAACTATAAAAATATATTATCCCCTAGGTAGTGTGACAGTCTGTTGCTTGTTATTTAAGAGAGTTGTTAAAAAAATGGTGCATGCGGAGATTTGTTTTCGCAGCGCCCTCTATAGGAGTAATTTACATCTATAATTTTTATTAAATAATATTATCATTAAGAGAGTTGCAATATTTTGCCGCAAAACGACGCCACTCAAAGACGCTTTGTTTGCAAACTATTTTAATTAAAGAACGCTCATGTGCAATTTTTTATTTATTCCACTGTTATTGCAGAAACTAAATTATTGGGTTGAAAGTTTATGCCCATGGAACTACTAAGGGCTGTAATAATAACATATATCTTAAAAAATTGCTTTTTTATAAAAACAAAATAATTTAAAATTCAGGTCACGGCCTTTTTCCCACCTTGGATATAGGTCTGATAATGAGACTGTATCGATTAAATAAACAAAAAAAAAAACCCAGTAATGTAGATTGACCAATCGTCCTGATTAACTCTTCTTTTTACATCTTGTTACAAGGATCTGTTGACATTTTAATGAATTCAAGAAATGCCTAATTTTATTATTTATATAATATCTATAGGTAAAGCTTGTAATTTGTTCCAGGAGGGCCAAATTCTATATATATATATTAAGTAAATAAACTTTAAAAGTTCAAATAATGAATCTTGAGATTCAGTGGTTATAAATCTGGGCTCCAACCCCTCCTGCAAGCTCCATCTATGTCAAGATCATAAATATTTTTTATTAATATCTTCTCTATAACATTGTCTACGGAGAAATAATCATACTTTCACTACCTTGCTACTGTTGAGAGGCATCTGATCCTATATGATAATCCACGCAAATGTTCACCGGAACATTAATCCACTCAAGAAATCCTGAACGTACTCTCGCTCACTTTTTAAAGCTCGTATAATGGTATTTGAATATGACAAATATTTATGATTACAATTAAATTCAATATATTGCAAGTTTTAGAATGTCATTCGATTTGTGACTTCCGTACATTACTTGCAATAGCTGCTTATCCAAATGATTGGTATAATTAAAATAAGTGGATCAAGAAATTTTTATTTGTCTTTTGCTGTGCCTTGGGGACAAAATTTTTGTGAACAACTGTCATAGGAGACATGTAATTACGAGGTTTCATGCACTATCATACAGTTAAGCCTCATAATTAGTTTGAGCTTGAACAAAGGTTTCTCAAGTTTTCAAACTTATACTTGTGTGAGATTTTGAGATCCTATGTCAATTTACTAAATAAAAATAGAATAAATTTGTATTTGGGTTGGGAAAATTCGCTTACAAAAAATAAAGATTCATCTTCCAACGGTATCTCCGTATAGGAAGGAGCTGTTGGTGTCTCTGGGGAACCGATATCTGAGTATTATTCAAGTGGTCATCTACATCATGAGAGGCAAACTTGTTAGGCAAAAACAGCAGATTACCATAAATACAGCATAGAAAAATAGATTCTTTATCTTTCAATTTTTTTGATGTTATCTCATAGGAGGTAGAAATAGAAAAAGTTATACCTAATTATAAAAATGAGCCAAAATTTGAGAGATTATCATTAAATAATGAGCAACCTTCTGCACTCACTAGTTATTTAAAACAATGAGCGCGGTCCTGCTCAAGAACTTTGTTTGATGGAAAGCAAGCTACAAGAAATCAAATTCCAAAAGAGAATGTTTTACTCCACTTAGCATGAACAATCGTATTGTCACGTTTCAAATTATCTTTTTTTTGACAGTACTATATTCTTATTGTATGTATATCACACAAACATAATTCTTTTTCTTCTTCTATGAGAGAAAAAAACTCTAATTTCCATTCGTCCTTAAACTGTCGACTTTTGGCATCTACTTTCTATTGCTTTGGTCTTGTGGCCTTAATGCTTTTTCCCCCCCAAGAACAGGGTATTTATTTCGGCTATTAAAAAGTATCAAAATTAATTAAAAGCCAGTTATTGATAGTTTTCTTTTAAATTAAGTACTGACTTCACAATGAATCCATCCTTCCATGAGATTGTAAGGTAGTGCATGCCAGTCTTGCTATAATAACACAAATGCATAACTTCAATCTTAGAATGCATGTTTTAGTCTTTTTTTAAAAACTTTTATGTTTTAGTTTCGTTATTGTTACTAATTTTTTTTTTTTTCAGAACGTATGAAATGCACTTGCAGAGTGGACGCGGGGGGCCGGGGGCTAGAAAAGGAAATAAACAAGGACATAAGCAGGAATTACTCTGATATCAATCCTTAATTCCATATTCTGAGCCCAACAAGGACATACAATTATAACTTTGCAACAAATCCTCAGGATTACTTTTTCTTCTTAAACGAGCACACACTAAGTTCAATATGGTTTTGTTTAAATGATATATTGTATTTAGTAGAAAAGAAGGTTCATTGCTCAATAATTAAATAATAATGATAGCAGCTGAGGAAAAGAGAATTCACTCTTTAGGTTGCCAACTCAAGACAAAAATGAATTAGGTAACAAATACAACCAACCAGCATCACTGCTTACGTAGCTCACTTCCATGATTAGGAAATACTGAAGAAGACTAATTCTTTAGATGTCCACTGATCCACTTGAATTGGAGACACGTTGATTTTCTCTTCTATTTAATTGTTCAAAATAAGTACGAGTACAATAAGTACCCACATTTCATGTGGTACATTAAAATTCATTTATTTTGAAACACATTTAAAGTTTATAGGATGAAATAAAAGATCTCATTTGAGGAGATGAGTTATGATTTTTATGACGGCTATGTTCAATTAACTGATAGAAATGCTGAAAAGACTTCTAATATGTCAAGATAAAAATACTTACTGTATGTATGTAGGTATGTAATCAAATTTAAATTTATTTAAAACATTTTTACGAGAGTCTTTCATGAAAATTGCAAGGAGCTAATTATAATCAAGTTACACCTCAAGTATTTTTATAGTACTCTAACTATGCGCAAGAAAGAGGGCTCATTTATATTGTGCTCTAGTTTTTACAGGGTTGAGTTTCGTCTAATATTGCATGAGTAAACTAACAAAACCTTAATAGTTGCAATAGGGCGCAAATAATAAATATGGGGTGTATAATATCCCAGTTTGATAACGGAAGGTTAATGAAACATTGGGTCGTTTATATTGTTAAAGTAAATAATAAATTTGTAATGGCTTATTTTCATGACTTTTATACTTGATTGCTTTTGAGTTAACAAACTAAAAATGTACATGTATCATTGGGTCAAAAAATGTTAAAGACCCAATATAGTCAATGATGCCTTTTGACTAGTTCTCCCTCAGTGGTTCAGCAAGGTAATTTTTTTATATTATGTATTGTATGGCATACTGATAATATTCATTGCATCGCTCAATCTTTTTTTCTGGCTTTGAGTTCAACTATATAAGACTCAGAACACACAAAAGGTACAAGAGTTGTAGAAAAGTCAAAAGGGAATAAACGAATACCGTGTCAATTTTTATTTAAGCTCGATAACGCTAGGGATTTTCTGGTCCTTACCTACGACTGTAAACTGCAGTCCCGTCCAGTTCAGTCCTTTATGGTGTCACTCAGCTTTAATTATTTTTTAAAATCAGTTCTAGAACAAAGGACACACCGTAGGACTGAGAGGGGTTTGGACAGGTCCTAAGACTGAGCTGGACTGGGCAGAATAAATAAGTACTGACACTACACTAAATAATTTTTGACAAAAACACATGTTAAATGTTCGTGAAATGACGTTGCTAATATAATTGAAATGCAGAATAATCTTTGCAATTGTATAAAAAGTAATCATCAACAGTTGAAAAATAAATAAAATAAAATAGATTGACAATGATTGAACTAAAAAATATAAATATCTGAAGGATGGTGTGAAAGTACTAATCAATATGAATGCACCAACAACCCAAATGCTTATATGCAAACTACTACCAAGCTATAATAAATGAAAGACAGCGTCACTATCTGTAGCTATGTAAATAAAATTCAAAGATATAATTATAACTTTGAATGGGACTTGAGTTTATATAAACCAAGTGATAAAACGAAGACCACGTTTGTAGAAAGTGTTGGTCTACACCATGATACTTAGGCATAAGGATTATCAGTTATCTTTTTATCCATCCCACCACTCAAAATTGACGTTAAAAAAAGGTAAATTTAATTTATCTTCAGAGGTTAAAAACATATATGAAATTTGAAGATCGCACTCTTTCTGTAATTGCTTCCTGAATATAACATTTTACTTAACAAAGTTATTATCATTTTTCTTTGATTCTTGAAGAGATAACAATAATAATAATCTAATCATGTAAGTTCATGAAAGACTAAGTGTAACTCTCAGGATTTGTTGTGGAGTTATATGTATAAGTCATTCTTGGACTCGGAGTAGAATTGAGGATTTACATTGTGGTAATTCCTATATTTGTGTTTTTTTCTTTCATTTTTTATTGTTGCTCGTACCTAATTTAATAATAATACATCATGACAGCTAACCTGCTATCCTCTCAAATATTCTTCAAACTGTCGTCATGACCATGTTTATTCTCGGTTTCTTTTTTTCAACATACTGACGTTTCAAATTAATTGAATCTCTGTTTATCTTCATCCCTTCACTGAGTGTATTTCTTCTCTTATATTTATTTGTAAGATTTAGACTTATTACGTCACAAAATTAGGACCGCTTTTCAATCTTTTTTCTGCATGAAAACAGTATCTGAATACTTGGTATTTTGGTCTACACAACATTTGTCCGCTTGGGGTGTTGTAGTGCCATTAATATAGCTATATTTCTAACTATGCAACTTCCATTAATTCACAATTTTTATTGAGTTAGCATGGGGAATTCTGGAAAGGGAAGAAAAAGCTGCATACGTCATGAATGAAAGGATCAAGTAGCATAATAAAAAGTGGGCTCTTTTTCCGACTTGTATTCTTTCTCCTTTTGACACATAAAAACCTTTTTAATATTTTGTCCAATTATTTATGCACATTTAATTGTTTTTTACATGATATTAAAATTGTTTATTTGTGTTGAAAATTATAAATAATAAAAAGAAAAGACTATAAGTTTCGTGAATTACACTTTAACAGCTCTGTATGCGATTTATTTGTATTCCTTTAAAATCATATTTATAAAAGGCCTATAGTCTAAGATTTGTACACTACTAACAGGGTGAATTTAAAACAGCATGTAAAAAAAATAGGGAATCAAATTATACTTCATGATATACAGCGGGAAGACTAAAAAAATTTTAAAAGCCGTTTTCACTTCTACATGTTTTTATTTTAAGGCATTTTTAAAGTGAATTTTTAAAAAAAAGTTTGTAATTCAAAAAAATTTTAAACTTTTTATTTAATATGTCCCCCTCCATTCTGAATGATGGCTTTAATACGGAGACGAACAGAAGCACAGCTGGCATCTTCTTAATGAAGAAGAAGGGAAGCATCTTGGTGCCATTGGACACCACGACACCGAGGACCCTGACCTGAGCTGGATGTTTGCTCCTGAAGGTTCTCACGACCTGAGCTTTTTATTCAGCCAAGAAGCGATAATTTCTCCTGTTCATAACAATGTCCACCGTGAAGATCTTCTTGTCGGAAATTGACTTGTGCGCAGAGGAGATCCAACAGCCTCTGCGTTTTTTGTTGCTAGGATATTTTTGATCGCACAAAAACAAAACAACAACATCAAATTGTAGCTTTTTGTTAGTTCTTTCGAATGGCGCCAAGTATAACAATGTCAGAATTTTAGAACTGAAGCTAGACATCCTTGAAGAAGATTCTAATTTATGTGTCCTCAAACTGTATATTGATCCAAAATTATAATTATTAACGATTTGGATTCCCAAGGGCATCAAGATTAGCACGGACGTGTACTTAAAGGTCATTGAGACAGTGATCTTTCCTGGTTGAAGGTAAACTATCCCAATAACAAATATGTTTCAAGGAGAAACTCAGCTCTGTCACAATGCCAAAAAAACAAAAACAAAAACTCAAAAGTGCTGAGCAGACAACTTGGCAAATCTCTGACCTTGTTCAATGATTCTTCCGTCCTCGCCAGACGGTAACCCTCTTGACTATGAGATCTGGGGTACCATTGAGAGAAAGGAATGTGTTACATCCCATGTGATTGTAGATGTCCTAAAGGCTTTCTTGGAGATAGAGTGTGCTAATATGTCGGAGGAATACCTTAAGAAGACCTCAAGGCCTAGGATTAAGGCCAAGGGTGTTCACTATTAGATTATGTTGTTTATATAAAATGTCATTGTCCAACTTATTGTATTTTTTGATAATCTTGATAAAGTGTAGATTGGGAAAATCTGTTCACAATTCGCAGGAACACACTGGTTTTTCAAGTTAGCTAGATATCGCAGCCCATGCGTTGAATATATCTGGGATAGTTAGTATTGACAACATGGAAAAACAATTTTGTTGGAATTGGGTGGGACCCCTTCCTATTCCCAATAAAGAAATAGACAGGAATAATGTGTGGACTCCGTTTATAAATACAACTACATATGTAAAACCATATTATTTACAAACTTCTCACTACCAATATGGTCTTGATATTTTATTATTATTATTTTATATTCCTGCACCAAGTCACGAATTTTCTAAAATGATAATAATTCGAGTGTAAATAATATTATGTATATATTTATGGCAATTTAAATGGGAAAGATGTCAAACAAAACGAAAATTATTATAAAAATATGCAAGCTATTTTCTTTCTTTCTGAAACACACGATGCACGCCTCCTTCAATACCTAGATATGATATAATATAATATATGGATTAGGTTGTCCCGTTTTTATGCAAATACTATATTTCCTCTGTGCATGTACCTTTTCTGATTGGGGACAATCAGAAAACTTACTTTAAGTCTGTGGCGTTGCAAGCCTCCCAAAAGTTACTGAAGCCCTCTTATCATATATATGTATGTTGTAGAAGCTGCGATTTTGTACAAGTTGCAAACAAAATATGATATGAATAATTTTAAATGAAAAATTTACAATACTTTGGATGAGGATAATGCAATTATTGAAAAGTCCATGGATGATAGATATATTAATAGTATAATTTTTTTACTATTTCAATAAAAATCACTGAAATATAAGTATTTAGTGGCACATTATAAAGTTCAATTTCCCACAGTTAAATGACTTAAAATTACATAAAGACTATGGTATTTTTATAAATCAAAATTCAAAATTAGAACAAGCAATATCCTAATTAAATAATGCATTTTTAAGACAAAATAATTACAACTAGTATATTTTGCTTATACAAGTTTCAACTTGTACATGTATCGTAACTTGTACACAACATATATATAAAATAAACATATTTATATAACGCTGTTGACAACTTTTGGGACTCCCCAAAAAAAAAAAGAACAAGATGAAAGCTAACCATGGCTCTACTTTTAGCAAAAATGGAGACATTTGAATCCATTTTTGGTGTGGTACTGGGTATTTATTTAACGGTTTTTTTAGTCGAAAATAGGGCTTTTGTACCTTTCTAAATACGAGTTATTTGGTCTTGACGAACATGTAAATTTTGCGTTAATATTACATTAAAATGATTGAATCGCGTGTTTCATCATAATGGACATTTTCCACGGCGTAACACAAAAATACCCTATATTTTTGTGGCCGGCTGTCGATTGCCTACTCTCGCTCTATACGTCATGGCTATTTCATAATGTATTCTTTTTGATGAATAAACTATAAAGTTATTCTATACTTATGTTCCGTTTCTAAAAGAACAGGAATATAATTTCTTGTTGATCCCTTGTCGTTTATATAATATATATATTGACCATCTTATTTACTATTTATATGAATAAATTTTGACTATCATATAGTAGTACAAATTAATAGCTACGCTTTTAATAAGATATTATTATACAATACTATAGTAATCTAACGAATAAAATATAATGTAGATTTAAATATTACATTCATTATGTTCAAGCTTAATATAAAGTTCTTCCTTCTTTTCTATTTTTACATTAGTTGAACTAAACGCCTGCAATGTTTAATTCATTTTAAATGTACTTCCGTATATTTTACTCCCTTTTAAAAGTACTGTATAGGTATATGATATACAAAGGAGAGCAGTATATACAGTACACCATCAAATTTTTTTATACATGTAGACATACATACCGATAAAATTTGCTTTCTTAATTAGACGAAAATGTACTGAAAAAAGTTTTTATCATTTGGTTATCAGTGAAAAATATTTATTAACCATAAAATAGCAAAATTTAACCCTAATTGAAGTGATAGATGTTGAAATATAAATTTAGTAATTTTAGTCCTTGTAAAAACAGAGAAACTGCAAATTCATTAAGCACATCATATACCTCATATATTATTAAAAAGAGGGTATATATATAGTATTTATTAATGATTACTACTGAATTCAGTCAATATATAAAGATCAACTTTTGACTCATAGCATCATAGTTTGGAAGGAAAAAGAAGTCTAAAAAGTACATTAAGCCTTCCGGTAGGAACAATTTTTTTATAACACGGTTAGTGAACTGGGTAAAAAATATACACTGCAATAAAATGTACTTATTTACATGATCAACAGTTGCTAAATTATGAAATTTACGTTATTTAAATTTCGTATCATTTTTTTAAATATTCCACTCATTTTGTACTCGATAACTTCAATTAAATGGCTAAAAATCCCTTTATGTATATAATGCATCGATAAAAAAAATTCAAATCCTTAAGTTAAAATAATCTTAATAACATGAGTTTCGGCTCTCAACAAATATAATTTGTTATTCCCATAGATTAAACATTAAATTTTTAATTTTGGTAGTCGTTTTTTTTACAAAATAATAATCGCTTTATGCAAATTTTGAAAATCAAATTAGTATCTATCAGTTTTTGACGATGTTGCATGTATTACATAAAAAAACGGCTACAGTAATATAATTATCTAACAATCCTTCTACGCTTCATTCCTCACATTAAAAAGAGGAGACTGGAAGAAATCTAGAGAAAAACCATAGGAACGACTTTTTAACAATGATATATAACCGAGTTCAATGTTTCAGGGGCATACTCAAAAGTTTTGTGTATAAATGGTGGTTTTAAAGGAATGATTATTATTTTTATAAATCCCAGTTCACTAACTCAATGGTTGTCAAGTGGTGGTCACAGAGCACAACAGAAGGGTCGTGAGATTATCTCCAAAAAAGAAGAGTGACATCAAGACATAAAAACTTATTAAAATGATCTTGAAAAAACTAATAAAAAATATGTAATTTCATAAAGTATTTCCCAAAAGATAGTAATGAACAAAAACATAACCAAAAAAACAACATTAAAAACAGATTTAGATTCTTAAAAAAATGACAAATTCTAGAATTGGTTGATGAATGAGTATCCACTGCTGACTAAATCAGCTTTAGGTTCGTGCATCAATAACCTGTGATGTTATTTGTTTGTGAGTCACAATTTTGACTTTATTAACCACAAAAAAGAGAATTGATACTATAGAATTGATTCCAGAAGTACATAGGTATACGTGATTATATATGTACAATATATTATATCATTTCTTAAGATAAAATATTTTGCTCTAGGTTGAACTTGATATGGTTGATATATGTATGACCTTTAAGTCATCTATTTGTATAAAATGCACTCAAAATTTTATATTCATCACTCAATGAGAGGTTTAATGGTCGCCCATTTTCTAGCCACATATTATAAGGGTCGAATACAAAAAAGTTTGGGCACCACTACTCTAACAGAGGTTAAAAAACTTAAAAAGAGCCTGAGAGTTATAAAATTTGCCAATGTCATTTTTTGATTGTTCCTCGCAGAAAATATCTTTACACAGAGAGAAAAAAAAAGTAAGTAACCGAAAACAAGGCAACCTAATACCTATATATGCATAAATGAACGTATAATAATGAACTTTCCTTAATGGAAAGAGTGAGAAAGTGTTTTTTATTTGAATTAATTGATTTGATGATAACGAGGTTTTTTTTTTATCATAAACTTCATCTTCGAATTATAAAAGTATATAAAACCAAATCAATGTCTATTGATGATATCTTATATAGTTTTGGGTTGAGATATCTTTTTATGTACGGTGGTATTTATATTATTATTTTTTAGGTAAGTTTTAGGTGTGTGGTCTCTTGAATTTGAATATATCTACATAGTGTGTGGAATTTATATTCATAGGAATGCTCAAACACGCGTTTGCACCACATAATTTTTTTTTTGTTCTAGTAGTTTCACCCTATTTTTCTCTTATTTTTATTTAATGTTGGTATACTTTCATAATACATACATATATTATGTATGGAGTGTTTTTATGTGGCGTCAGCAATGAGTAATAAGGATCATTTTAAATAAACAGCAAATATTTGTTTAGGCACCATTCAAATCTTTATTTCTGTACGTTTTCTTCCTTGATAAAATAGATTTATGGAATAAATACTGAGATATCCTTGTAATATCATGTTTGTATCATACTTTGTTCTACTTTCTTTGTAAATAACTAATTTATCATATAGTTAATATATCCAACTTTTTGGGATAGTAATTTATTAGCAAGATTTTGTAATTAGTAATTACCGAAGTTTTCATTCTTTTTTACATTCTAATTATTTATGGATTACAATGATGATATGAAAAAGGGAAATCGTGTAATTTATATTTTATTTTGTATAAATGATATTTTGCTTCTTGATAAACTATTAATTTAAAATAATCTATCATCTATTGTATAAAAAGTTTAGAATTACTTTTTCTATCTACTATTCTACTAAAAAAAGTCTTTTAAGCATATTCTTTAGCACTTTTTATGATAGTAATTAATAAATTATACTTTCCTTAAAGGTTCTATAATATTAGGTTAATTTCAAAGTTCTGAGCATTTTTTTGCTAGATGTATGTAGTGATCTACCTTCTCTATTACTTCGCCTCATCCTAGATATGTTGAAAGATGCATTTTATGAGGAAATAGTTAGGAAATGTCTCAGACTGAGTATTAGAGGTTATAAGTGTTTAAGAGAAGTAGAAGGGATCGAAGATATTATAGTAAGGAGTTCATGGATGCATTTTCCGAAAGACGACAGTAAGCCATGAGGAAAGCAGAGGCTGCAATACGACTTGAATCTAGGGACGTAAATGCATAGTCATTGGGAACGAGAACAAGGATGGTTTTGTACAGATTTGTGAAATTATTTCAAATTCAGGGATAAAGGAAAGGAAAACAATAAAGTAAATTATCCAAATAGTCAAATGGAGTGATACCATTGATTTACAACACTAAATTTTGTAGGAGAAGCCATTAACAGTCTTTAGTTTCTTTAGATGCAATGCAGTGATCTGTATGGATAATAAGAAGGTATCCTGGAATGTTTTCTAAGTCTCTCAACTTGGAGACTACTAACAGAGTGATGGTGCCAAGTAATTGAAACTGAAAATAGGATCCAAGAGGTATAAGGAAGATAAATCGATCAAAAGATTCATAGCCAGATAATAATAAGTATCTGGTCTAGAGCCCACTTCATGGACGATATCTCGGATCAATTCACCCAAAACTCGTCGATGTTGATCAGTGAGACTGCCCCTTTGTACCTCTTTTCAAAGTTTTGTGAACTGGTAAAAAGTCCTTTTTGTTCGAGAGAAAATTGCGGAGGATTCGATTTTGAGAAAAGGTATGGTGGTAGGATCCGGCTCTTCTCTCAAAGTCAGTTGCACATCAAATGATGAAGGAAATGTGTCACTTTTCAAGGGAATACCCAATTTAATATTGGAATGTCTAAAAACCCGGATACTTATAGAGATGTACTAAAATCAATTTAATATTGGAATGCTAAAAACCAGAGATGTTTAGAATTTGAAGAGAAGTAACGGAGAGTTAACTGATGCAACATAGTTATGGACAAAATAATTGAATTTAATATTCAACTCAGAGTTTGACTTGTTTTTAATGAGATGTAATTGTTCAACTCACATTTCGACACATTGTAGTCATTAATCCTTGTTATTTTTGATTGATGACAGGGACTGTCAATGCATCGACCACTAATAAGAACATGATTCACTTGTACATGTGTACACTTCTAAATGCAGTAGTCAGTGCAAAAAAAAAAAATGAAACAAATTGATTTTGCACAAATAATGGGCGTAGTAAATTTGTTTATTAGTGCATTCATATGTCCACACGTATTAGGGAGATATTAGGTATGAGTTATGAGTTTTCAGTCCTCTTCTTTATTCACTTAAACTTTTTAGTTCCAGAATAAAGTTTTACGCTTTGTCATATCCAACGAGGTTGTCTGTTTATCCCAGAGACACAAATATCCCTGTGTTCTATAACATATTTATGCTCTACCGTTAATGTAAAACCCCAATTTATCATATACTTTCGGTATCCAGTTTGTTTGGTGTGATACTTCATCTAAAATAATATTTTATGGTTTCTTATAAAAATAGGTTTGGAAAAAAGTAATTTCGTATTTTGAGTTTTATTTCAATGCTTTATAAGAAGTGTTACAATCATACAATTTATTCTAAATATGCCTCGTTCTGTTTAATAACATGTTACCAACAAGAATCTAACTTCATAATGCCCTTCTCGTAGAAACCTTGGTCCCTATTGGCAAAAAACTGGGACAACGAATTTTTACAGGCCTCTATGGAGACCAAATTTGTACCCCTAAGCGCGTTGGACATAGATAGGAAAAGTTTGTAGTTATTTGGTGACAGGTCTGGATGGAAGACTGGATGTATAAGAACTTCCTGTTCGAGCTCTTGGAGCTTCTGGGGCGTCATCAAAAATGTGTGCAGCCTTGCATTGCCTTGATGATGTCTTTTTGTCTCATATTCACCAATGCTGGCGGCTTCTGCTCGATTACCAGCTTTAAACTGTCCAGTTGTTCAAAGTGGAGGGCAGAATTGAACGATTTTTTTTAGCTCGAACCGCTTCTGTACAATACAAACCGAAATAGTATCGGGCCCCTATACATTGCAAATTTTCTTGGTTACTTTCGACGCGATTTTCCCTTTCATAGTTAGTAAAAATGTAAAATATGGCAAATTTATTCCTTTGAGGCCTTCATACTCGACGCACGATAATTCACGATTTAGCCGACTAAACGTAATACTGTTATATAAAGTTTTTAATATAAACTCACACCTTTATAACACCTTATCGTATGATTCCATGTCCTCAATAATGATGTAACCGGTTATCATATGAAATGTATTATCATAAAATAAAATTTAGATTATAAATTTGGGTTAAAATAATATACCAACTTATATTCTTTAAAAAATTTGCCTAGATGAGAAGATCATATTTTATTTTCCTTCAAAAAATAGCAAAAAAAAAAAAATTGCCTAAAAAATTGCTAAAAAATGTTTTGGACTAATTTTATAAATGCAACTGTTAATAGCGTTTATATCCATTGTAAAGAGAAACACAAACCTACCAGGATTGTTTTCTTAATTGCAAAAATAAAAACTGTATATAGATGATGTTGTCGAAAAATAACCCTTGATAATTGAGTCATTTTTGCAAATATTGCAAAAAATGGAAATATATATAGAAAAGGAGATAAATTTCAGTTAAACATCAATTTTTATTTGTAATTATGTGTAACAATGAATTTCCAGAAAAATTTCCATAAACTCTACTTTATCTACGATAATCAATATTCCATTAAAAATCTCTCACCTGAAACCAAAAATGAAACTGTAATTTTCACCGATTTTTTTTCTTTACCTATAGCTTCTTTTATTTTTAATAAATTTAAAAAACTTTTTGATTCGTATATTCGTTTTTTGAGACGGCAGTCACTTTTTGATATATGATTGAGCCCCCTATTTAGTCTCCTTGAGCTCCAAAACACAACTTTTGTGAATTTTTGCTATAGAATAAGCCCCTTTTATATGACCCCTCCCTTGTCTTAGCCTGACCTTGTTAAAAAAGGCATCCTGGCAAAGTTTCAGCCTCCTAGGGGCATCAGTGTGGGTACCCACAAAGGGAATCAACAAACAAGACTCTATTATATATATACAGATAATATTTATGAACGCTTATTTTCTATTTGTAATTTAGTTTTTTATTTACAAACTACTTTTTTTGATCAAAAAAGTATTCGATTTGTTCACAGAAGCTTATTTTATGAATTATAACATATAAAGTTTTATATTGTTAAAATGCCCATTTAATATTGGAGTGTTTAAACACCATAAAAAGTACTCGCGTAAGGATTTGAATGGAAGTAACGGAAGATTAAGCAGTGAATAAAAAGGATTTTCTTAATTACACTGCACCTCCACCTATATCATATCTACCCATATTATGGACTTTAACTCTACAAGAGGCTGTAAATGCCAAATCTATATTATTCAAGTAAATTAAATAATATATAGGTAGGACCCTTTGCACTTTCATTTAATGAGAAAAAAAGAATAATAAAATAATGAATCAAGATTTTGGAAGAGTCATCTGACCTTTTGGCAAATCATTTCCTTATCTGTCACATCAGTCATTTTTAAATAACTAATTATGTTCGGCAAAGTTCATTTTATGAAACCTGTAACTGTAATGAGTATTTTATAATTTTGGTCACTCATTGACATTTGCTTTTTTTTTTTTGTATAAAATCTATATTTGGATTTTTGGGTTATACAACTTTTACTGTGTTTTATGATAGTAATATCTTAAAAAAGAAGTAACGTATGTAGCAGAGAAGTTTACGTATTATTTAAAATTCTTTTGGAACTTACATTTGGGAAATATAATTCAACATTATAGCTTCAAATTCCTTCACCAGATTAGGGCTTCAAACAGAAATATTCATAAATCTAATCTAAAAACATTAACATCTGATTAACAAAATATGTATAATATATTTACTGAAGTAAAATCAACAAAATGAAAAAAAAGGTAGAGTCATCCCTATTCCAATAAATACAGAAAAAATACACCACAAACAAGCCACTTAAATATAATATGTATAAGTGTAAGCAATATTTTATTTTGAAAACAATCAGCTTGTTTCTGAGAAGTTTTAGTATCCTCCATAATGTCTACTTGAGTTTAATGGAGGATATATTACCTCAAGCATCATCAATCGCCTTAGGAATCTTCATTTCGAACGCTTCATAAATGGCAACCCCCCTTTATTAAAATTGCACGAATATTCTACGTAACGTCTGCTATAGTATATTGTATCCTATCCTATATTGGTTATTAAATGCAAATTGAGAGCACTCCAATGATAACTATCAACTTGTCCATAAGGTGAAGGGTTCTATCATTAAATTTCTTTGAGGTAAGGCCGTAAATAGAAGGGAAGGGGAAAAGTTCCTTTTTATCCCTTTAACAGAGACCCATATTTATATTTATTGATTACATTTTTCGTTCAGTATTTAAATGAAAACTGGAGTTATAAAATATATTTTATATTTCAGTTTAAAAATAAATTAAAACTTCAATTTGGATTGATTTTTTAAATTAGTTTTTAATATTTACTAAGAAACTTAATATTGGTATAAGTTGGTGAGTAGAGCTTACATTTCAGTTTAAAAAATTGACATATATTTTTTCACAGTGGTCGAATACAAATTAATCAATTGAGTGAATGTGAAGTATATTTTCCTTTGCCAGCGGAGTTGACATGTTATATTATTGCCTCTATTTTTTTAATCAAGGTTACGGCAAAAGTTAGTCATCTATTTTGATTTAATTTTGTAAGAAGAATATTTATGGTCACATTAAGAGACATTCAATTTTGAGAGGTCAAAGTAGCACAAAAAATATATATATATATAAAGACCGTCGGCGGAGGATAGAGGCACTACCTAGAGCCTATTATAGTTACACTTGTTTTAATTATCTTGCCTCAAAATTATTAATTAAATAGTTAATCAAAAGCTAATAAGTGTTTCAAGTTTTTCCCTAAAAATAATAACATAATTCTATATTTCATGAAACTTTGTCAGCTTAAATATTAAATCTATTAATAAATATTAAAAACTAATTTTATAAAATCAATCAAGATCTAATGCAATTTAAAAAATAAAATATAACAGACCTTAGAAGTGAGATTATTCATTTTACTTGATTTTTTGCTGTTCAGGAAGATCTTTTATTAATTTTAACAATTTCAAATTAACCAATTGGCTGCTTTGCGTTGCTCGAGCCAAGGAGGGAGCGGGAAATTCCATGGACAATGGCCAACATGATTTCTTGTGTAGAATATACATGCGTATTATGAATTAAAAAACAATTTAGTTATAAAATTCAAATAACTTACCAACATATATGAATGAAAAAAATTATCTATATGAGTAGCCCATCTTTTATTTTTTCAAAAATTGCCAAAGCGAGATTAACAAAGAAAATTGCAAAAAAAATATTTGCACTAATTTTGCAAAAAGAAAAGGTAGTAGCGTTTAATGTTACTGTAAGCAGGAAACCAAACCTACCAATGTTTTTTTCGTACTTGCAAAAACAAAGAAGTTATAGAAAATTTTATTGTTGAAAAAATAACCCTCCATAACCTGTTCATTTTTCCAAATATTGCAAAAATTATGTTATTAAATGTTTCGAAAATTGAAAATAATAGCTTGTAATATTGGTATCTAAAATTTTATCAACAAAATGCATTGTTAAGCATTTTTTCGTCTTAAAACTTAAAAATGGACGTTCGATAAAAAAATCGGGATAAAAAACATTAAAAATGAATCTGAAAAGGACAGATATTTCAGTTAACATCAATTTTTATTTGCCAAATTTATATGCAAACAAATTATCAGACAAATTTATACAAATTTAATTTTATTTAAGAATCCAATAATACATGAGAATGTCATTTTTTTGCACATGAATAAAAATAAAATAAAAGTTCAATTTTCACTGATTTCTTTTTTGCTCTTAATATGATTTATAACTCAGACACTTATCTAGTCTCCTTGAGCTTCCACAAATATTTTTTCGTGTTTTGTATATTGAATAAGCCCCCTTATATAACCTTCCCCCCTCCGAAAATCTACAGTTCCCGTCTTAGCTTCACCAGGTTCAAAAGAGGCAACCTGCCAAAGTTTCAGAATCCTAGGGTGAACGGACAAAACCACACACAAATTCTTTTTTACATAAGTATAGATTTCAAATTGAAATATGTCACTGAATTGTAGTTATACCATACAAACTTGATTTTTTGGTGGTTTTTAAAACCAAATTTATGTCAGTTGAATGCTTAACCTTAGTTATTCTACAGCTTAAATAACAATAATAAATGTGTGATTCACTCGAAGCGTGATTTTTTTTTGCATTGGCTTATTCCTTCAGGCATTTAACAATACTTATTTTGCTCATTTGTCATTGAATTATGGGTTTGGTCCTGCTTTGTAGTTAGTATTTCTGAAGTGACTCAAGTAAGACAACAACTGACATATTAACTAACTTTATTCGAATCTAACTAAAGATTAAATAATCCTAATCCAAATAAAGTTCGAACCCATAAAAATAACTTAAGTTAAAGTTGTACGTGCATGAAATATTAAGTAAAAATATGTATCTGCTAAAATGAATCACTCATTTTGATTGAAACGTAGTTAGATTATGAGTTTACATGGTTCAGAGTCCAGTTCAACTAAGATTCTGAGCCTAAAAAAATAATTACTTGAGTCCGGACTCGAGTATCACACATCTGATTTATACATCGCACATTTCTAAAATAAAAACGAACACTTCTATTTGCAATCCAAACTATTGTTGTATTTGATGACATAAAATGCCCGTCTTTTATTGGTGGTAACTATTTTTTGTCAATTCCTATTTTACAAATGGATTCTGTTTGTTTACCGATGATCTACTGTAAATAAGCAATTATTTTGGATTTTGAACTTGAGGCCTTTTTAAAATAAATTAGAAAACTAAGAGACAAATATTTTATTTCTTTAAACTAAATGATATATCATCCAATGACAATTATGAAATTGTTTGGTTGCATGTAGTCAGACGGTTCCTTGCCTAAGATTAGATAATTGATTGTTTATCTTAGTGACAAAAATAAGGAACAACCCACTGGTCCCATTTTAACACTTTAAAAAAAAAAATTGCAAATCCAATGACAAATAATTTTTTAACTTATAATACTTTGCTCCTTCCATATTTTAGTTATATACATAAAAACCATGGAATTCTGGACTCATGGTTTACTTTGAAAAAATTGGAATGATCTTAAAAAAATTGAATATTAGTGTAGCATAGAATAATGAAATACGAAGTCGTTTCTCTGTTGTTGCTTTTCAGAAATCGACTTATTAATAAGTAGGACCAGTCGGGGGCGTTACTGTTAAGACGACAATCTGAAAACTAAGTACTGTGGAAACATTTTCTAAGAATTTTTTCAATAATCAAGGAAAAAAGTGAGAGCTTCGAAAGCGATCAGATAACGCTTTAGTTCTAACTATAAACCATGGAATGACTATGCCTAAAGCTTAGTTTTTTTTTCTTGTAGGAAGAGATTAAAAAACGACATTGACTCTTTTTTACTCTTTTTTCAACCAATCCCTCTTTTTATATTCAACTCATATGAGTGTAAAAATTCTGCTTGATCTTTCCAGGTCTCTAGAACTCCCACGGTTAAAGCCAAAGAACATATATATATATAAATAAAAAAAGCAAGAGAGAGCAGTATAGATGAATGTGGATCTTTTTTGAAACTTTTTTATCTATAGATTATTTTATATTAAGTAGTTCATGTTTCATCTAAACGATATATAGAACGATAAAATAAAATAATTAATTAATCCAAATATTAGTGGTTATAATAGTGTTACTTTGGAAGTAAATAGTTCATCCGGATGTTAAGCAATCCAAGTTTAAACAGCTGAAATTCAAGTCCAAATATGATTATAAGTATTAAATGAATATTAAAAAATATATAATATCTTCTTCTTTTCTATTGCTCACTCCTTTCATTCAACTAACGCGTTATTCTTCTAGTTCTTTATATATTTTTTTGGATTAAAACGCATGATGTTTTCCATTTTTTTTATATCTAAGAAGACCCACATTTTTGACAAATTATAATAATAAATATTGACTCAATATGGGATGTGATAACATGGATTAATATGGAAGCTCCTTATATGTCCTCTTAATCTAAATGCAATATTTGCATAATAAATTGCATCCATGTATATTGTACATATTTACAAAAGAGAAATGCAATATCTCTATAAGCCATCTCATAACAAGTCCTACCCCCCACAAACATAAAATATCTATAATGTATGTAAATTTTCTATAACCGTTACTAAAAGGTTGTTTAAGAGAATAATGACAATTGTTTACTCATTTCGTCATAAAAATGTCTCCGAGACAACATGGAGTGCTTTTAGTTAGATAAATCTGTGCATATGGTTTTCTCTCAATCTATCTCTTTATTGTATTATTTTTATTATTTTCAAAGTGCAGCAACTCAGCATGTTTTATTAAAGCCCCTTATCTTCATCTATCTCTTCTCCACCTGCCATAAATTAAGTAGTCTTTAGTTATAAAGAGAAATTTTTCTTGGTTGTATTTCATAACTATGAACAACATATTATATTATAATACATAAAATAACCATATTGTAATTCTTTTTGACAATTTTGTATTTATTAAAAGAATTATAAATTACTTTAACATACAACGTAGAATATAAAAATCCAGGATCCTCGTGAGGTGTGTTGTAAAATAATGATAGAATAGGACTTTTTATTTTCTTATTTTAGTCATACTACCTATTAGGAGGGGGGGGGGGGATAGTTCATCAGTCCGAGTCCACATATCTATTTTGAGTCATGTGAAGTGACCGAGTGGTCATAAAAATCTGAAAACTCGGAATTTGAAACTTCAATAAGATATAATTTATTAGTTAACAATATTACTTCAACAAAATTAATACTATAAAAGGATGCCGTCCTTAACAGCAATGATAGTTTCCAGGTGGCGGGGAAAGGCATGGCACCTGATCCCAATGAAGTTCACTGTCATGGCGCCCCAGTTCTACTTGACTGTGGATTTGAGGTCCTCAGTGTTTGGATCACCAACCCTGCAGGCCTTTCTTCGACATGGACCCAAAAGTTGTAGTCGAGGGTGTTGGCATAAATGCTATAGGGGCGCCAAAAGTGTCAAGAAGAGTGTTCAAAAGACAGTGGTCCTGGAGACACCTAACTACTTGGAGTGAGCAATTTCGTAGATTTCATTCAAATGTCATTTTCTCAACTTTACGTAAGATAGAGATCTCCTATTTGTTTTGTGTTGTAAATAATTGCTTATGCTTTAATATAACGAAATATGAATTAATTTCAATAATTCAGCCTTAATTAATTAATGAATTAGTTAGTTTTCAGATTTTAATGTACCACCTGGTATTATAGGGTCCATATTGTTAAAGTTGCGTGAAAGAAGTTCCAAAATTAAATATAAATTAGTCGATTGGAATACTAAATCTGTAATAAATACTAATCAAATATGTTTCATTAGATAAAGATCATATTTAATATTTGATCTCGTTGCCTCCAAAATGTTAACTAATTATAACAATCAATCGAATAATCAACTTAATTTTATTTCAATGCAGAACCTTTTTCGCAACCTTACATTGCTTATTCATTCATTAAATATTCCATCAGAAAAGTAATAGTTGATATTGACCTGTATTATAGCAATTACAATGTACTGATGAATTTAAAACAGTAGTATAATAAAATGATGTATCAATTAGTATTTGCATTGCATTACGTCATTTGCATGCTAATGTCATTTCCCCAAATTTCGGAAATATTTCAATAATAAATTTTTTTTAATCAAATTTCTGAGGTATCTCCCCCCACCAAAAATGTAGGGGGAGGGGAAGTGGGTATCATATACGAAACCTGTACGAATATATTATTATCATTATAAAACTTTTATCATATTTACAGTCAAGTACTATATTTCTCGAAAATAGATTTATCTTGACCAATTTTAAGTTTTGTTGTTTGAAAGCAACTATATTAAGATTTTCCATTTCTAACTAAATAAATAAAACTAGATAATTTATTTAATCTTATTCTCGTCCTTTCAATTTTTTGGTATTGTCTTAATATCGTCTTCCTAATGTCTTGTTTTGTTGTGAACTCAATCCCTCAAAGTCTTGATTGTGCATTTGTCAGGATAACCTTGAAACAACTAAATTGAGATTTTTGTCTTATCTAAAAAATAAAACAAAAACAAACTCATTCATTTTCGGGTATATTATTTTCCTTCTTTCAAAGTAATTTCAGCTCCTCAAAGTCTTGATTTTGTCGAAGCCTCCATCTCTTCAACTTTTGATTTTGTCTTGCTTTTATTGTCAAGTATATGATCGAAGCTACTTGATCTAAATTGTCTTTTGAAACGCAAGATCAGTTTCTTTTTCTCTTGTCTTAATCCCTTGCAGTCTAAATTTGACTTTGTCTCGGCTACCCAAAGTCTTTCTTTAGTCTAATTAAAGGGGCTGTACAGACAAGTGTTTCTGCCACGTATTGTAGATGTAAAAATAAGGACCCTGAACTCAAAAGGTTTAGAAGATAATGGTAAATTTCACAAAAAGGAAATAAGATTTTTAATATGTTCTTTAATCCTTATTTAAAAATTCTAACCAGATGGTTTTTTTCCCCCCTCTTCGATCATTGAAGTTTACATCTGTCTTGATCTCGGCTGCCCAAAGTCATGATGGCTTTTCTTCTCATTTATGTCTACAAATATGTACCCCAAACATAGAAGATTAATTATAGTAATTTTCATGGTTTTTTTTTCTTTCACCGACCATATTCTTAAAGCATCACTACGCTGTATTCATCTCGGATAAAATTGTCTTGAATTCAGCACTACTACACAATTCAGTCATACATAGGTAGGTAGCTTATCATGACAATATTCTAGTTTGAATCAAGACTTACCATAATGCATTTATCAGTTAAATTACCTACTTATTTTTTTCTCTACCTACTTTATTGCAGTTTGTAGCATCCATAAAGGCTGTCTTTCAAATGAATTAATTGATAATGGTAATAACAGGTACTACATATCATGTACATATATTTTTACATCCATCTATGACAGAATAATACTTTTTCTCTCTGTTTCTTGATTAGATAATTTTTCATTTGAAATTGAGGACATAAATCTTAGATTTGTATTATAAAGATCTTACTCTGGTGTCTTTGTAAAGATGAAATAGGTGAGTATCTCTACTTTATTTATATACTCTTCCTAAACAATTATACTATTTTATATACAGGGTGTTTCAGTGCTCCGTAAAAACACTTAAGAGGAACTTTTTCTATTTTTATGAGTAGTTTCCAAAAGTTAAAACTCTCTTTCTTTTATATAAAAATCAAAATAAATAACTACTTTAGACCTTATTCACGTGGGAATGGCATAAAAGGACAATGTTAAGATTGTAAAAATCCATCTAAAGATTTTTACAATCGTAATAAGGCCAACTGTACTTTGTGATGTTTTTTGAGTAAAATAGACAGAGATATGCCGACTTCAATCCCAGTTGGAAGAGTAAAATAAAGTCTGACCAAACCATCTGAATGTGCTGCATAGCGAAAGAAATTGAGGTAAATGATGGGACAGGCAGAGAGGCTTTGAAAGTTGTCTGATGATCTTTTTTAGAGTCTCACGACACTTTGGTAAAAAAAGGAATCAAATAAAGAGGAATATCTTGTCGTTCGAATAAGTGGCCCCCATATTCCCTAATCTCAACGTACTTGACTATTTATGGTGGAGAGTTGTAAAGAAAAAGCCCAATTCTACTCCTTATCCAAATTTGGATTTTCTCACAGAAGATATCACCATTGTTTGAATCAAAGTTCCTGAGGAAAGTACCAAGAAAACCTTATGTAGTTTTCGCCTATGTATTAAGACAGTTTTTATTGCTGGTAAATGTCATATGAGATGAAAAAGTAGTACAGTTTAAATTACTTTGAGTTATTTTCAATAAGTATTTTAAATTTCACAAGCTTATTTATTTGGATACATCTATATTACTCACCCTGTATATTGGAAAAAGACGACACGAGAGAAGAGATTTCCAAGCCATATCAAGGTCTATGCACATAAATAAAGATTTTATAAAGATATCATGTTGAGAGGCTTTACACTATCTCCACACAAAACTAACTCTTTATCATTTCGTTTCCAGGGGAGGAGGGGGTACACTCAGAAAGTGTACGTAGACATTTGATAGGCTGACAAACTGTCGAACCATTCATCCTACTGGGTGGTCGATTGGAATCTGAATACTTACTAATTCAAAAATTATTGAAGGTTGAGATATTTGAATTAATTCATATGTCGATATATTAAGCATTAACAGTTAGTTAAAAAAATAATAATGATAATAACATGAGCTCTCTAGTTAATGTAAAAGTCAAGAAAATGACACTTGAACGTGATCAACAAATTTCCATTCACACACTCCTTGACACTGGGCGTCTCCAAGAATACCGTCTACACCGTCAGTAAGTCTGAAACGTTGGAGAGGAAGAAGGGCTCTGTCAAAAAATCTGAATAAGTCTTTTGAACTCTTTTTTGACAATTTTTGGCCAGACCTTCCGCAGCTAACTGGAGGCCATGATTGCCGATAAGGACGACTACATTAATGATCAAGAGAGCTCAGACATGCATTTATTTATAGTATTAATTTTGTTAAAATTGTATTATTAATTGTAAATTGACAATATCTTGTTGAAGTTTAAAATTCAAAGTGTTTAGATTTTAATGGGCCACTCGGTGTTGTATCTAAATTGCTTCTTCATAGTAGTGATTCAATAATGAGGTCATACGAGAAAGGATATTTACTTTTAGAAATTTGCAGATGGTGCACAAATGTCTTTGAACAAATGTATGTAGACAATGGTTGTTAACTTGGACTTTTAAAAAATTGAATTGTATTTATGCAAAAGGTGTTACTGGACAGATGAATGTAGCAAAATCATCCTTTTTAGTTTTGTGTATCATTTCAATTGTGTATAATGTTCTTTCGTGGACTTATTAGTTTTGGACTCGGTGTAGAATTGATGATTGTTATCGATTTAATTCATCCCTTTATCATTGCAATACTTAGTGGGGCTTGTGTATATTTCCTGAATCTTATAGCTGCTAGCAGCTAATTTAATAAAATGTCGAGACAACTAACCTGCTCTTCTTCTAAACTTCAAATTCAAATTTACAAACTAGCTCATACTTATTTGCCATAATCAATTACATCTACTCATTATTTGGTCTTACAGAATATTGAACTTCCCTCTCACTAAAATTGTTTCACTCATGCACAAATATTTAAATTGAGGCGTGCTGTTTGTATTTAAACTTTTTAAATTTGTTCTCATGAATAAGTAATGAATGGTTTTAATTTTTTTAATGCACTTCTTAATAGATTTTGGCATATTTCCGAATGTACTTACCTACACAACATATTGTATTTTTCAATTTCTTAACCATATTTGGCAATGCTTTTGTGTGTGTTTATAATTCTTAGTCAAAAGATGTCATCCAAGAATTTTTTGAGAAGGTTATTTCATTAGGACTCTCCGATATATTTAAAAAAAGTTATCATATTTAGACTTTTAACATACTGACTTCTACTTCTATAATTTCCGCATTAATGATTTTTTATCTGGAGAAAATTTTGTTTATTTGTTAGTGGACTGTAATATATCTGGCCCGTCAACACAAAAAAAAAGTTTGAATGAAACTAATTAGCTTCCATTTTTGTTAATTAAATATTATGATTAGTACTTTAAAGACACATCAAATTACACAAATAAACATATATTTTATTTGAAAGACCATATTGAGGAAAAAAATAGTAACAAATATAATTAATGTCATAAACTATAGTAAACGTTATTGTATATTCCTACTCATTAACTATATTTGAATATTAAAACCATAATCGATTGCAATTGATTGTCATGAAATATTTTTTTGTTTTCAATTTATGAAGTAAAAAAAGAAATTGGGAATTTCTTTGTTTCTTCAAATTTATTCAAGATAGTTTTTGTGTTGAACCACCACATATGGAGACATATATAGTGACAAAAATGGGTAGAAATTGATATTTTTTAGAAACTTATCTCAACAAATAATTTTTGTTTATTCAAAAAGTCTTTTTTCAAACACCACATTTGTAGACATATGTATATAGTGAAAAAAAATTTGTGAAGTTGACAATTTTTAGAGCCATTAACTCAACAAATAATTTTATACTACGAAATAACTAATACTACAAGGGTATTTTAACCATTTAAACTTTATTATTAAATATCTAAAACTAAAAGCAAAGGTATCATATCATATAACTCATTTTATACGAGACTATTCTAATAATTTAAAATTTAACAAATAGTTATTTTATATATATATTTGGAAATACCATAAATAAATAACTTGGTTAGTGAGTATTATAGATTAAGAGTTACTAATTTAAATTAGGGAAAAAGGTGGCTACACATTAGTTTGTCAGCAAGTATCTTGAGTCTATGGCTGGATATCTTTTTCCGTACAATGTGCCATTGTGTCGTAAATGCTAGTGATGTAAAAATCAGTGATGGAGTAACGTAGCTCAGTGTAGAAATAGCTCAAGAGAATTGTTCAATTGACAGCTGCTTCAAAAGAAGGAAGTATACATTATGGAAATGGACTTCATAAACAATTCCTATGTCAAATGGATTACTGTTTGCGTGGTAAAATTTCGATTACTTTCGGGTGGATATTTTAAAATAATAGGTGTCGTTATCAAAAGTAAGGATTACTCTGTTTGATAAACAATAAAAAAAACTTTCAAAAATTAACAGTTGTCAGCATTGAGGCGAAAAGGCTCTGATTTGCTTTACCCCTATGTATGTGTAAAGGAGATCATGAAAGTGCTGGCGAAGTCTTGTTTAACTAAACATCGACTTTAAAATCAACACAGACTTAAGATTAAAAAATTCAAATAGTAAATAATGACAAATAGATTTGCTCGTTTCAAAAATTTGAAATGCTATTTCTCCTCTTCCTCTTGTACAATTTTCAAAACTTTGATACCAATTTGTCAGTAAAGATCAAATTTCATTGTTTATTAAATAAGACCTTTTTTTCTTTATTCGTGATTTTGACTTTGAATAACCAGCATAGGGCAAGATCAAATGATTTCAAAGTTATTATCATGGGATGGTGTTGTTAAACCAAATTGAGTTATAGCCCGAAATATCAGATACAAGAGCATGTTCTGAGACCTCTAGAAAAAATAATTTTTATATAGGTAGATTAGAAAAACATATTAGAAGTACTACAACATAAGAAACAAATAAAAACGGGTTAAAATATATGTTTCCATATGTTCAAAACTTTTGGGTATACCTGGTTTTGTCAATCTAAAAAAGCCAACCCCAATTTCCTTTAAAAACTTTTGGGAATTAAACCTGACTTTAAAGTTTTGAAATATTGTTGAGTTCTATAAACTTTTTTCTTCATTCCAAAAAGCCAATTGTAAATGTTGTATTGAGTGTTAGATTTTATTATTTGCTTATTCCAAGTATAACACTAAGCGTTGCATTTACCTCTAAAAATAAAATAATTGATTATAAAGTTAATTGTTTCAGGTATTTATTATATGGGGAAATAATACTACGATGGTTAGATTTCAAAGTCTACTTACATATAAAGTTAGATCTATGCATTTCAGAGCTCCGGGCCCTTAAGTCTTTTTTCAGAATTTAGTTGTCAACCTTGAAAGTACTATAAAAAATGACTGTACAAATAAACTCTTCTGCATGTTCAAGTTATTTGGCACGTTTCCCCGTTCTCCATGGGCCTCAATCAAGAGTAGTTTAACTGCAATATCACGCAAAAACGCATTCTGCATAATATGCATGTAAGGTTTTTTTTTTTTTTGACTAAAAAAAATGTGTATAATTAGTGCTTCATGAAGATAGGTATGATCCTAGTTTACATCATATGAATATCTTCAAAATTCAAGGGTTTATTATAAAAAGTATTGCATCATTTTTTTGGTTATCAATCCAATTTCGAAGAGGAAATACTTTCTCTTCGTATAATCAATACATTGACAAAAACATATTTAATTCAACATCCATGTCATTATCACAATTGTACTCATATTTTTCCAGTATCAATTTTAGGTATATTGTTTCAGTTTGCCCATACTTCATACTTTATATCTCGAAATTGGAGACAACTACAGCAGATAGTTGAAATTCAATATTCACAACACCTCCCTAACAAGGTTCTACAATATCGAAAAACGATGAATATGTTATTTGATTAGCAAGATAGGGATCTTGATTTTTTCGAGATATTCGTAGTACAATAAGCACTTTGTAGAATTTTGAAAGTAAATGGAAGGTCTCAGTATGTATGTGGGAGAGGTTATACCTATCATGAACCATAAAAGTATAATTACAGGGTGAATGTAATATCTATTATTTAGATAAACTTCTAAGTCATCAAATCCATTAACTCCTGAAACAGAAAATTACAATAAAAATACATAAATAGAGATATACAGTACTAACTCAAATGATTGTCTAATACCACAGAAACTTATTCGAGCAATTGTAATGGATTGAGTCGATAATCCTCTCCACCTACTCCAAAATTATAGTATTTGCTTTGCAAAGTTATTTTCTTATATTAAAAGGTTGCTATAATTGAATTTCAACTATCCCCTGTCTCCAATTTCGAGATAGAAACTTAAGCAATTTACACTCCACTTATATATTTTTGTCTCTTATTAGTGTCCTGTTTCCTGAACCTTCATGACTTGAAGTGGAGTTAAGTATTGTTAAACTTTTTTAATTAAGAAACACATTTTTATCCAACTAACATACAAATTTACAATGTATTTTGTTGTAAACCGTCAATTTGTCTGCTCCCCCCCCCCCTATTAATTATTGTAACGTTGATTGAATTAGTTTAAATTTGTTTTATTTAAGTTGTGATCAATTTTCAACAATTATTAATAAAAAATTTTATAGTTTGGAAAAATTGGCTAAACACCAACTTATTTTAGGTTTTTTGATTTAATTTTGATGGAACGATGGGTCGATAAAATATAGGAAAATACTTGAGAAGTGTCCTAAAATTGGAAATAATGACGTCATAATTTAGTTAATAGTAAATTTCTGGCTATTTTTATTTTTCTTCTTGAAAAAAAAGTTTGAGCGATGCAACGGATGTAAATGTACTGTGCCTTTTGTTATTGATTCATTCCTTCCGGTACCATCACAACAAAAAATATATGTAGTCTGAAATATATTCGTTTTATTATTTTTGAAGTTCACTTAGCATGAGCACATTGTTTACTATTATAAGTTTGTGTAAAAAGCAAAAGAGTGATGCTCCGTCTTGTGGCAAAATAATATAACTCCCTGAATGAAAATATTATTTAACCTAAAATATAGGTGCATTTTACTCACATAGCGGATGCTGTAAAAATTATTTTCAGCATACGCCATTTTTTTAAACAACCAGCTCCACACTGTCAAATCACCTTACAGAGAAAATGTATTATCCTTATTAATATAAAATATACTTATTATGTAAAAACGTTTTATCAATACATTATATTTTGTATATATAAAATACCATTATTACAATACATTGAGGGATATTTTTTACCCTGTTGAAAATGACCTAGATTTGATAATCTTGTTTATATAGTTATCATGAATTACGCAAGGGAATGATAGGAAGAAGATAAGATATTATTAATTAGAAATAAATTATAACATACATACATTAGTCGTCCAAATAAAACTTCTTCTTATATATAACTTTAGATACTTACTCCCTTAAATTGACTATATATGGATAAATTAATATGTTATTTTATAAGCTGCTTCACTTAATTCTACCTTCATGATTTTCACAGCAGTGTCTTTATGGATCAATACATTTTCACAAATATCTCATGATGTTATATAATCTGTGATAAAGTATTCGAGATTATAAACATAGAGCGATGATGTGAAGAAGAAGACCAACAGTTTTAAGGATCAGTCCTAAAGCTGGACAGAACTTGACTGAATAAATAAGGACCAATACAAAACTACTTTGGAGAACAATATATATTGGTTTATGTAAGGAGTATTCTTTACTTGAAATGTGTACTTTTTTTGGACCAACCAAGGGATTTATTTTAGAGTAATACAGTTATGAAACGAAAAAAAGAGTTGAATTAGAACAATTGTGTAATGAAGGTCTTAAAAAAAAACAACATGTATATATTTTATCTCATCGGAATAATAATTAATATGTACATAAAGTAATTTGAATTCTATAAACACATTCATTAAACGATTATCTCTTTCATTTTATAGCTATTCTACAAATAGAGAAATAGTCTTTAGTAGATGAAACAAAAGGAAGGCGAAAATATAGTGTGCATTCTTTGATTAAAGCCAACTTTTGATAAAATAAATAATTTCAAAACCCATCATTAAGAAAAAAACCTTTTTTGAAAAAGAGTTTTTTCTATAAAAGGTTAATTTGTACAAATATTTTATATACTTGTATATAGTTCTGAGACATAACGAACCTCATAACGAAAATGAAGTATCATTAATCAAATTTAATTTGCATTGTACTCCAGGCATATAGGCATGTTAGTATATTGTATGCCTATACATATTATTATGCATGTATATTCTTTTGAACGTCAATTTAAAGTTATATTGATGTTATAAAAAAACGCACCCAATGACCATTTTTTTAGTTCTTTAGTTTATGTCTTTATAGCTAAGTACATACAATTCAATGAATGCAAGTGTTAAGTGTATAAAAAAGGTTGGGCCTTCTTTTTCTAAGGGGATATGAAGAAAGAAGAAAATCCTCTTTACTAGTGTTATTCGGTATACCGGTACTATAGTGGTACCGGGTACTGACGGATTTAACGTGATTATATACTAAGTTGGTAATGAAACCAGTATTTGCATCAAGAATCCCCCCATTGGACTGTCAGTAGGATTATATTTTTTTGGAGGCGGGCTTGATCGAATGAACTTTTTTCCTTTAGAAAAAAAAACCTTCAAAACGATTTTCTTATCTTTGTTTTCCCATTCAAATTTTTTCTTGACCAAGACCAAAATTCCTTAATTTGGTTGTTAGGAGGAAAGGAGCCTACATTCCTTCCAGCATACCACCTGTTCTAGCTAATATTCTTTGCTAACTCTACGTCTAACAGAAGCTCAAAATTGATTTAAATATGTATGGCTATTAAATATTAATAATGTACAATTTTTTTATTAATTTTATATTTTTTTTATGCTTGTTTTTGTGTTGACGTTCATCATAAATATCCTTTGATTAGATTTGTTTCCCCTGAATATTATTTTTGTAGATCTCAAAACTTGTAAGACCATATATTTAAAAAAAATTAAATTAAATCAAATAAAGACTTTGAATCCATTGTTCAGGAACCTTTGGAGTGTTGTGGCTAATATAATATGAAATATTTGATAAAAATATATGCCTTTAAATTTAAACCTTTTTATAAAAAGCAGCAACGCTTTATTACTTTGTAGTATTGATATTTACGCTTAGAGATTTGCAACGAGTATCTTTATTTGGGTTTGGAGAAAAAAGGGACGAAATGTTCAAATGCTATTTGAGAGGGATACAACTCAAAAGGCTAGAAAGACTCTGGCTTTATGAAAAACCTATATTGTTGAAGTGTTCTTAAACTTATTTTCTCAATTACACAATTTCAAGGTTTCAATAGAGCCACTAAACTCGTACTTGGTGGGGACTTCCCCTTCGATCAAAAAGTATAAAACTAAATGAAAATATTTTCTGGACGGGGATTGCCAACTACTTCAATCTCATATTATAATAAAAATTAGTATATGAAATTAATATTTGATGGAAATATGTCTATTAAATATTAACCTATTAATATTTATGATCTAAAAAAGTAAATTAGAAACTTCACATTTTCTAACAGTTTACTAAAAATTTCTCTTTGTATTAGCTTAGATTTCATTTGTTACCTAGTTACTTAAATGACCTTTTTGAAATGATCCCAATATATAAGTTGGGTATTAAAAGTTATCGTTGCTTCGCAATGTGTGCCAAAAATTGTTCAAGAATCAGTTACTCTCTTCCTACATAATATAATAGTTATCGTTAAACCCTAATAACCCTGCCAAAATGATATTTCAATAGTTAAAATAAATAATACGAATAATAAAGGATTTTTATTGTGCAAGGACCATTTTGAACAAATTTTAATTAAACATCTTTTGTACTTTTTATGATAAGTTTTTATGAAGGTCGTACAAAGTTCTTATAATATTCATTTTTAAACTATGACGTTTTAAAAATATCCGATATTAAATCCTGTAGATCTAATGATGGTCTCATCATTCAATAAAAACTACTTTATCAACTGACATAAATAATAAAAAAAAACACTTTTAAATTGTCATTTTGAGTCGTTAAATGTGCATATGCTAAAAGGTTTGTTTGATTATATTAATTAGATAATTATTATTATAGGATGGAATTTAGACTGATAAAAATTAGTGTTTTTATACGAGATGTTTAGTAACTAATGTCGTCATATTCAAGGCTTTTAAAATTACTGCATTTATACATATCAAGTTGTCCATTAAAATATAAACACTTTGAATTTTAAACTTCAACAACATATAATTTATTCATTAAAAATTTAGTTACAACCAAATTAATACAATAAATATATATTATTTGAGCTCTCTTAATCATTAATGACGCCTTCCTTATCGACAATGATTGCTTCCAGGCGGTGGTGAAAGACTTGGCACCCGCTGCGGACGTATTACTCTATCATGGCGTCCCGGTGCTGACTGACGGAGGGATTGAGGGCCTCGGTGTTTGGATGATGGGCACTGCAGGCCTTCCCCTTGACATTCACCCAAAAGGTGTAATCGAGGGTGTTAGCATCAAGACTGTAGGGGGATCAAAAGTGTCAAAGAAGGGTTCAAAAGACCCAGAAAATATGCATTCAGAAAAGAATCTCGCAAAGGAAAAGAAGGGTTTCTTTCATTGTTGGTGTCAAAAGTGACCTCTCCATCCTCACAAAGGTCTTTCCTGCTACTTTTTTTGAAAGCTCTTTGGCTGTTTTATTGAACTCCTCTGGGTCCAGTTTGTCCTTTTTTACAGAGGTTTTCTTCTTTTTCAACGTTTCAGACATGCTGACTACGTAAATGTTTGTCCCGGAGACGCCTAACTGCTTGGAGTGCCTAAATGCCAATTCCCAAAGATTTACAATTTTTTATCGTACCATTGTCTTGCTAAATCTGATGAGCACACTTTCATAAATATAGATATCAGGGTGCCCAAGATATTGAGTTCAATACTTGTTTTGGATTTAAAACCTTAACCCTGTACATTTATGATGTTAGATCATACAGGTTTTTTATGTATTTAATAATTAGTTAAAAATGACATCAACTGAGGCTTCATTCGATATATGTTCCCCTACATTCACATGTTCATGCTCCTACAATAATAATATTTTTGTACCGGTTATAAAATGGATATCGGTATTTTGATGATTTTGTTACTTTTTGCACCAAAAAAAAATTATCAGTCAACAGAGAACGTACTGACAACTTGTAGGAGGTGATACCAAGCTCCCCCAGTGCCTTTTGGATGTTGCTGCGAACCATACCCTTTCTCTTGGGCAGTGTTGTCTGATTCAATTATAGACCAACGGTCACGGTCCTCTTCAGGTCCCCCAGAAACCTAGGAGTGACTTTACGATCACTTCTGGCACAAGCTGGGGATCTTTCATCCTTTTTGTACCTGGTGTAGATGTCGTAGACAGTGATCCTGGCATATCCCGTGAGCTTGATGATACCTACTGCTCCATTGCTTGTACGAATAAGTTCGATGATAGTGGATATTTAGATTTGCTCCATAAATCTAAGTGTTTATTTTGATAAAAAATCGTAAAAATGTTATACACAAGACTGCAACCTATTTAATTGAGACACTCTGATGTAAACTCAGTGCAAGGGTACCAGTGTTATTATCAATCGAATTTTGTCCGGATTTATCTAGGCATCCCTGTATGTGTGATTGGCTATTATATAAATAAGTTAGGACTAATGAGATTTACAATCTGATATTTACTTTATCTCTAAACCTTCCTCTCAAAAAATTTAATTAAGCCCAAAAATTACAAAAATGGTGCAATTTGTATGCAATTTTCTTTGAGAATCCATCAAGGAAGTACCTTAAGAATAATATTATTGCAATATAAGAGGAAGGCGGGGAGGGGGGGGGGATAAATGTCCTAGGGTGTCTTAAAATATTGTTGAACCCTTGGATTAGCTAGTGTCACGGGGGTTTTGTGGGATTGTTAAAAACCACAAACACTAAGGAACACCTTTAACATTAAAAAATAGGCCCAAGCTATTGGATTACGTGGGCACTTGAGGGTAACCCTGGATCTTAACAAAACCCACCGCCAATACACAAAGGAACACCCCTAACATTATAAACTAGTTCAAAGCCCTGGGATTGGCCGGGATCTAAGAGGTAGTTTGGGATATTTAAAAACTACTACCAATGTATACATAGTAACTCCTTTAATATGGAAAAAATAGCTCCAAGCCATCGGGCTGTACGGATCCTAAAAAACCACCACCAATTAATCAAATACATGCAATATTACTTCAGCAGGCACATAATTTGACATGTTTTTTAACCCTCCTTCATAGCATCTGCAATAGAATCATTATGCAATTTTTTGAAAGATTAAAAGTGTGAGCCCATTCGTGGAGCAAGAACGGTACTCTTATTTTGTACTATCCATAAGATGGCTCTGGCATTACCTCAGTACCTGTTGTTTTAAAACCTCCATGACTTTCATTGTATCCCCCAAAAAATCAGAGAAATTGTGTCTTGTTCGTGATAGTAAATTTCTAAAAATAATTATTTGTAACATACACATAAATAATATCTTGAATGAAAATTTCAGTGCGATCTGAAAACTGCATTTTTTCTTTGTTTTACGTATGACACATTAATTTATTAGGTTCTCTGTTATTAATTTTCGATATATAATGCGTATACACATAGTGCAAATTAATATTCAGTTTTCTTAAATTTGCTCTACTATCACAATACTTATTTCTAGAAAATGGCAAAGTATATCAAAAATGAAAGAAAAAGTTTGCTCCTTGTGGATTAATTTCAATACATTTATCACAAAAATGGGGAAATTCGAATAGAAGAATTTGTTATTGAAAATGCTCTCGAAGAAAGTTACAGTATTGTAAGACAAGAGTTCACACTAATTTAGAGTTTGAAAATGTCACAATTCATAAATTTATTTATGGACACTGTCATGAGGTGACAAATTATGAATTGAAGACTATTTAATTTAGAAAGGGATCTGAAAGAAGATTCTGAAGCCAACTCTCATGAATAGACACACTATCTTGTCTCTAATATCATGTCCAATCTTAGTCAGGGAACCGTTGTAGAGCTACCTGCATTAAAAAGATATATCTGGATGTGTAAGAAGCTAGAGACAAGAGACTCACAATTTCCCATCTTCTCCTCTTTCTCAGACAGGATATTCCATTCCAGCCTAATTCGCAGCATTGCAGCAGAATTGAGAAAATTTTCTACTATATGGTTCTGGTGAAAATGACCAAAATCGGATTCTTATATTTAGTTCAAATCCAGGATTGGAAGACCTTGCAAATCATAAAAAATGGGAAATAGATGGGACTTTTGAAATTGCACCAGACATATTTGATGTATTTGAAGAACTAACCAAAGATTGATCAATCGCCATTATAATTATTGCATATTTTGAATTGACGTACATTGGAAAATTAAGAGGAAGAAGAAACAACATACGAAGGGATGCACCAAGATATCAAATCAAATTATAGAATGTGTTTGATCCAACAAAAAGTGGTGAGCCTACGACGAATAATGTGATGGAGGGATTCTATACTGCAATTAATAAGTATATTACATCTAGGCATCGTAATCTTTCATATTCAATTGAAGCATTTAAAAAAAAAAGAATTTATGTCCAGATCGAAGCTTAGTCAATACAATAAGGTGATATTTTTCAATAAAATAAAAAATATAATGAAATTAATAAGGGTATTCTTAATATTGTTAGAAAATATGATAAATATGATGATAAAATTTTATATATCAAAGATTTATAATATAATTTGCATCTATTTTTTGTGATTAAAAACTATTGTAAGAAATTTATTTTATTATTTTATGTAGGAAAGTATAAAGTATAGATATTTGTTAAAACAAAATTACCGGCCAATTTCCTCCATTGCAATTATCTCCATGACAATCTAGCACGGGTAATTTTACCCATGGTAGTTTTTCTAGTATCTATATATATACCTATATTTTAATACTCGCCAGCACCGAAGCGGTCTTAACCTTAAGAAGAAAGTATATTGACCATTGTCAATATGATTTTCCGTTCCCTCCTAGGCACGAGCAACAGCGGGCCAACCTTTTGCTAGTATAACATAAAAATGATAAAAGTAATTGACTTTTATATATTTTCATTTATATGTGTATATCAAAACTCTAATAACTGTAATTTGCTCGTTAATTTTAAAAGTTCATCCAGAAAAGTTGTGGCAACCTTCATTATCTGGTCTAAGTGTTCATGAGTGAGTTTAGTACTATATTTATTTTTCACCACATTCATCTCGTCTCAAATAAAACATACCCAAACAACCACATAGTTTCTTGCAGATTAATTAATTCATTCAAATACTCTGACCAAGCCTTCTAAAGACAATTTTTTAATTAGATAGTTGGACACTATTCAGTTTTAACAATGTCTAATTTGAGCTCAACTAATCCACGCTCATAATACTAAAAAAGAACAAAAGTAATAGATAAATAGACATTTGAAAAAAGACTACTCGATAAATTACCAAATTTGTTGGATGAGTCGTTAAAAAAAAGAAGTATGAAATTCAATTTTTTGACAAGCAAATATTATTTGAAATTAGATGTAACAATATTTTCCTTGTAACTCGAGTCATATTCTTTAAAAATAAAGAAATGTAAAAAAAACCTTCTTTTCTCACTGGTCGTGAAATTGTACATGTATCAACTTTTTGGTTATGTTGATAGTTTCCATGATCAGTAGATACATATGACATTTTATTGTAGGACTAAAAGATATTTACGTATCCCGACTTTATTCCACTATCATAAAAATATACAGTGTATTTTATTTAGTTTTTTAGCTTGTTTTTATCATGTGACTTTGGTCAGATAAGTTACCATGAGTGATGCATAAAATATGTCCTCTTAATAAGTAAAAATAAAAGAAACGGGAAAATAAGGAGGTCATCCCGACAATTTGAAGAATTTGTGGAAGAAGAAAAGCTTAAGTTTAATGACGTTATATTAAATCAGCTGCAAGCAGTCATGAGAGGAAGGAAATAAACAGAAATCCCACACCGTGTATGGCAAGGACAAATAAGCTGAAATTACTGTTCAATTATACTCCGAGTCCAACCAGGACTTACAATAACAATTCCTTAGCAAACATCATTGTTACTATACGTCATTGGAGTTGTTTGGGAATTATGATTGTATAGACTAAAGAGCACATTTTGAAATTTGTGAAATAAATGTATGAAGATGAATTAACTTTCAAATTTCATAAATTAATAGTAATTTAATAACTATAATTTATAACCATTTAGAAAAAAAAGCTTAACAAACACTCAATGTAAGCCTTAGATTATAAATAAGTTATATTTACATATATTAGAATCATTTTTATAGACGGAGAGGGTACAAATTTTCCAACTTCTGAGTCTGACTCCATCCAATAGGCACTGACTGCAACACTCCAGCCCTGGTTACAATCGATATTTTAGGAACAAGAAATTTTATTTCGATGCACTGATTATTACAGTTTTTAGACAGTAAAAACAAAAAGATTATTTATTTTTTGCTAATATACTATCAAACAACAATAATTTTACGCAGAATAAGACATCTCCCACTTTTTTTCCATCTCCGTTTCTCATGCTCATTGTTGGTGGGTTTAATTAATAAGAATGTAAGAAAAATCATTTGAAACCTCAATAACCATTTCCAGAGTGAGTTGCAAACTCAGAAACTAATGAAGTTTCATATAAAAATAATTGGATATAACAATTTACGTCAAACGATGTACACAAATATGATATGGACAATTTATTACTGGTGGAATTAAATACCCAGAAAATTAACCGAGGGTTAAATATATATATTTAGGAGGTAGAGAAAAAACAGTTATAAGTGACAGTATTGTAAATTTGAATATTATTTATTATCGATTACAAAAACCACTTTTTAAAACGACATGGATGACTGGATATATTTGGAATGATACACAATGTGTGTATATATATATAGGTAAATTTAGTGTCGCTTACCTCAAAGGCAAATTAAAAAGACGAAGTAAAAGAAGCAAAAGAAATGCAATATAATTTGTAAACCATATTTCACATTTAATGGTTTTTTTTATTTCATCCTACTAACCAACCAATGGTTATATTGCGATTTCAAATATATTATTATGATATACCTTACATATTGATTTAGTACCTTCTACTTTTGTCTAATAATATTATTATTTGACCCTACTCATAAATCTTAAAACTAGATTTTCATGCCCGGACTCTCGTCTAATGTGCATAAATAAATATGCATTTCTCAAATTACTCTTGAATGATTTATTTATTGGTAGGAATGCTTGGGGCTCCTACCATGACTCAACAAGAATATATTATGCAGTGATTTTTGTATTGGCAAGTGAAAACTTCATTTTTTTATGAAAGAAATTGCTCTATGTTTTCTTAGTCCTACTCATTAGTTTTGGTCCAGAACACAAATGAAGTGAGTAAGCTCACACCCTCATATCTATGTTTATGAAAGTGTGCTCATCAGATTTAGCTAAAAAATTGTACGAAAAAAATAGAAAATCCTTGGCATGCCCTCCCAATAAAATTGTCGTACGGCCATTATTGTGTGCCACCGTACCGGGAGCACGCCCAATGATGAAATTGACACTATAAATAATGATAATAACAGATTTGGTGTCGTGTTAGAATTTTAAATTGGTGCAATTTGTCCAAATCAGGTAATTGGAACAGGATTTGTTCAGGAAAAAGTAACTTTTAGAGCTCTATGTTTCGGGCAAAGAAAATGTTGCCGTCGGACCTGAGCTCTGTGGACTACTATGTCTTGGAGTAAGAGTATAATAAACTTAGGCAAAACACTTTTGACTCCTTGTGGGCTTCCAAACTCAAGCAGTAGCCAACATGGACATGGGTTTACTCATATAGGATTGTGCCAGGTTCAGGGACAGGTTGGAGACTGTGGTTGAAGATGGAGGTGGTTGACTTCACTACGGACTCCTTCATGTAATAGCAAAAACTTTGTAAATAATTGAATTCATTTTAAACAAAAAGTTGTACCATACATTATACCTGCATTTTCTAGATTTTAAATCCTCACCCTGTATCTACAGGGTGTTTAAGTAAATTTATAAATAAGATTTGTACTTACAAGTTTTATGTTTTAATCAGATGATAATTTGTTTGTTGATGAAAAGTCCAGAAACTTAGCTCTCGATTTATAATATACACTTTGTTCTACGTCGAAAAATGAGTACCCAACAAGCAAAAAGACATAATTTTCTTAATTTCCTCAATACGGATGTCAGTTACAAGAATATTGAAATCGTTGGGGTTATTTGGTGCATGATCTGCGGCATTCAGTTTGTGAAGGAAGGCTGTCGAGAAATCATCTTAGAGCGGTGGCCATAATCTTAAGTGTGATGCATCTTCAGGCACCTTATCGAGGCTGTGATAGAGGCTAAATGCAGCCACACTGAATTAGGGCATTTCTAATACATTCATTTATATATAAATTAGAATTTTATATATTCTCTCATAGAATAAATGTAATCAGTCTTAATTTTTTATCATAATTTTTTTTGGATAAATTTACCTTTGCACCTTGAACAGGTCACTATTTTATTGACATATTGTGGTCAATTATAGGCGTTATACTCAAACTTCTGGGATGAGTTGAGATATTTAAGAATGTTAGCTTACTTTTAAAACCTTCATTTAGTTTATCACTTTATTTCACCCTGATATGGTTTGTGCAATACAATCTATCAATTTCTAATTCTTTCATTGCTACGTGCAATTTGCCGCACTCCCAAATAATTAATTATAACATTTGATTGATAAATATTGACGATAATTAGTCGAACATTACAAATTTAATCCAATCGAAGTATTTAGAGGTTATAGGAGAATTCGCCTCAATCACGTTTGCCCCGCACTCTTTTGCCTCCAACGCACTCGCCGTCAAGCTTCTTTGCTGTCATACATGTTTGCCGTGCTATATACTTGCCGCCCAACACTATCGTCGTCAAACGTTATAAAATAAATCTTATACAGTAAATATTGACATGTTATTGGTATTTTCCAGTGATAAATAAATATTTCTTAGTTCTAATTAATTGAAGTCAGGTCTTAGGTGTAAAATAAGGAATTGACTTCTTAAATTCCAATCAAATAAATAAATATATTTAAAAGCTTGAAGTTTTTTTATTTACCGTTCCATCACTATTCGAAGATATTAGAAGATACGTCTCCAACAAAGATATCTATGAATGGCTTAGCAACATGTAGAATATTACACATGTATTGTTTTAAGACTTATAATATTGTGTGAATTTCGGATTTACTTAACTACCCAGACTATTTAGTTTATAACTTTTGACGGCGAAAGTGCTGGGGGCAAGTATGTAGCACGGCAAATATGTTAAACGCAAGCATGTATCGGCAAATAAGGTTGACGACGATGGTGCTTGAAGCAAAAGAGTGCAAGGAGAACAAGTTTGTGCTAAAGTTGCCTATCACTATATTGAGGAAATCATTCTATCAAGTTTTTTATGGACATACCCCAATTTTATCAAGTTTGATCTCGCTGTTCTTCAAACTTGAATATGTAGTGATTAAATATATATTTAGGCATAATAAACCATTCTCTCAATAGAGAATAATTCACAAGTCAGCATTTTTATAACGAGTTTCCTCTCATTTTTGAGTAATAAAACTTGAAAAACCATAAATTTAAAAAAAAACTTGGATTTTTTGACAGATATGGAAAAATGACTTATTCATTATGATATTTTTTTTTGTTACTTTAATCAACATTTAAATTTGTATTTATATCTAATGTTGAATAATCTATTAGAAGTTGTCCATCGAAATCACTACAGTAAATATTCAATTGTTTTTTCTTAACTATTACTTGGCCATTTCTTATGTGTCATAACTCATAAGTTACGACACATGAAGATCATTGCAACATATCTTAACAGTTTTTTTTTTTTTTTTTTGGGGGAAGAAATCTGATAGTTTTTCAATCAACATACCGTCATCATTATTGGTCAGACATTATTTTTGGCACAGTACTATGAACAATAAGTGAATGTTGATGGAACTAGGTGAATAACTACATTTATTGTTCAAGAGCGTCTTAGAAATAGAAAATGACGTGTCCACACATTAAAATGTCATCTATTAAACAATAAGCTGCCAACCACCCAACTTTGGCCTCAAAATTGCAACTGAAGAACTTTTAAATACCATGTAGAACGTGGCGGGCCCTTAATTGAAGTCTAATTTACCAACTGGATTCGTTTTCTGTCCATACAGGCAGAATTGTCAAATGACAGCTCAAGTCTAATGTGAACAACAATTAGACAACCAACTTATGGCCCAGCTCTGTTCCCCTTGAACTATATTTATTAATTGACAGCATATTTGAAACCAAAATACTCAAACCATGAGACAAGTTAAAGAAAAATAATAGAAATATTGTTGCTAGTTCTATGTTTAAGCTATAATGGTTGACTAGAGTAGATTTGTACGGCGTTGGCCGGCACATTTAGGAATTAAAATCAATTAAGAACTTCATTGTTAAGTACTAAACAAAAATTAAAGACCGTAAACACTAATAATGATTGTCACTTAAGTAGTTTAAGTATGAGTCGACATAAATATATATGCACTTTTATTTCACGCAATGAGGAAGTAGTGGATTTTTCTGGGTCAGACCCCGAACTCGCAGTATTAAAGCCGCTTCCATGAGCATCAAGGAAACCTCCTAATATCCGAAAATACACTCCAGCTCTCAGGTTGTAATAGTGAAGTACCGGGACAAAATACAGTTTAAACTCTTTCGCTCCCGTGTTTCTAGGCATTAAAGAACCCTTTTAATATAGTATAATATACCCCAGCGCACAGGTTGTGCAGGTGAACTGCTATGGCCAACTCAAATTAAATGTCTCCACCGCCACTTCCCTGAGTATATAGAAACCCTCATAATATCCCAAAATACACCACAACCCTCAGGTCGTACAGGTGAAGTACCGGGCCCCATTTATTAGCACCAAGAACCCCTTCCCATATGTTAGAGTGCAACCTCCTCCTACAGGTTATACCAGCGAACTGCTGGGCCCTAGTCAAGTTAAATTCTTCCACCACCGCTTCCCTTAGCATCAAGAAACCCTCATTCTAACAAAAATACATCCCTGCACTCAGGTTGTACAGGTAAAGTACTGGGTCGATATGTATTTTAAAGTCTACCTCCACCCTGTTTCTTGGCAACACGGACCATTCTGATATTCTATAGTACATTCGAACACACTGGTTGTGCAGGTGAATTGCTGGGCCCTGAACAAGTTAAATTTATCCGGCGCTCCTTCATAATATCTGAAAATACACAACAATCCTTAGGTTGTACAGGTAAAGTACCGGACTTCAAGGCAGTTTAAACACCAAGAACCCCTTTCAATATGCTATATTCCACCTCCGGGTTGCTCAGACGAAATGCTGGCTCCGAGTCATGTTAAATTTGTCCGCCACTGCATCCTTGAGCATGAATTGAAAAAATGTTGTCAAGGGCACTTAGAAATGTGCTTGCTTGATTTTGTTTGGGCAGGGGGAGGGGCTGTCCAAGAAATTTGAGGATTTTTATAATAAAAGAAAATTTATATGCTTAATTTTATTACTTCATCGCCTTGCGGATTATTTATATTGCATTTATTTAATTATTTATATATACGTAACAGAACTGCAAGTACTGGTTTCAATATAAGCTTAGGACCATACCGTTTGAAATGCGTCAGTATCCCACTATTACTATCGTAAAGGTAAATTGACTGATATTATTAGGTTTATACTTTCTTTATTAAGGATCGTGTTAGAAGATTTGCATTTTTTTAAATAATTTTTGTAAGTAATTGATGACATTAGTGCTATTAAGTACAATTATATATAAACAAAAAAAAATTAGATATGTAGTTTTTTTTGAAAAATATTTCAATATAGAAAGTAGATATAACTACATATATAAATCAATTTATCCAGATTCTATCAGCCGGCTGGAACTAAAATACAGTTTTTCATTGAAAAATCTAGTCAAAAAATGACCAAATGGTAGTTTTTCTGTAGCACCGATAAACGCCTTGTGTCGTGAACAATCGGCTATTTCCCTACAACCATTATCCAGACTATTCATGTTATTTATGTACATTTAAAACTACCTAAGTCATTTAAACTTCATACGCTCATCAAAGCAAATACCATGTTAAACATAGTTTTAAATAATAGGAAATTTGAAAATCCAGCTCTTTTTGTCAATTGTTAGTAAAATATTTTTATTTTTTTAAAGCTATCATCATTATTATTTTACTACTGAAGAGAGAACGATAAGTATAAAATCATCACTCGTGTGTGAAAGATAAGAGATAAATCAGAGGATTTTTTATAGATTTATAAGTACATGGTGGAATTTGTTTTTATTTCTTTCATCTCATACCTGCATACAATTAATTTCATGAAACGTCATGACAGCTAATTCTTCAAATTGTCAGGGTGACCATCTTAATTTTCAGTTTCTTTTTTTTATTTACTATACCGACGTTTCATATTGTATAAATCTCTCATGATAAACACTGAACAAATCTGTTTTTTCTTCAAACGAAACAAACCCAGACATCACTGATCCTTTTAAAAATGAGTAAAACCACATACCAAAAAAAAAAAAAAAAAAAAGATTCTCTGCAAAAAATAAAATGGATAAATAATAGAAAATAGATTAAAAATATAAGATAATGCATTTCTCAGATATAAATTATCTCCTATCTACAACACTTGAAAATCTTTTAAGGGATTAGGAAGAAGATAACTAAATATATTATAATTGATAAAACGATTTCTTTTTAAAGTTATAAACTTAAGCTTGATTCGTAGATGTAACATGATTCAAAAAATTTTAATTTGTATTAATATTTTTATAAAATATATTTAGTAGTTCCTTTGTGCATAGTTTCACTTATATGTCCCTTACCTTTGAGCCCTTCGTTAGTGATATGGTTTTTTTTTATATTGCTTCCCACAAATTATCAATCCCATGATACTTGGGAAGTTAGGGTAATTATTTCTCGAGATATTAACCATTTTCCAATTTTATTCCAGGTTTCTGCATATTGTTTTTAGTTCAGTTATCTACAGAGTTGGGCAGCAAAACGTGGGCTCAAAAGGTTGCTTTAAAAATATTTCAATAATAATAAAAATTGCAAACTTGGTCACTTAATCAAAGCGTTTAGACGTCGCCAGAAGGCCTGGCAGGATTTGATAAATAACTCCTCAAACAAGCAGTCCAACGCAGTTTCTTTCTTTCATCTCTATAATTCTTCGTCTGGACCATCTTGGAAACAAGGTTCCTGGAGCACTTCACAATGCCCAAAATCCTTGACATCCCAACTTCAGCATCCAAAAGATATGAGATGTGCTGATTTTGGCTTTTTGCTCACTCAATTTGACAAAATCAAGAAATGTTTATGATAGTTTGTTTATGCAAAAGGAATGACTTGACTAAAATGCCAAAAAATAATCCCTTAACCTGTCTATATTTATGAAAAAATTAACATTAATTATTAATATACTTTTTTCTGCTCAACCCTATAAATGTCTATGGATTTGGATTTTTTTTGATATATGTTAATAAATATATGGAAGCAAAAATGATGATGGGATCATAAAAAGATTCATGATTACAATTGAAATAAACTTAATTATGTATAAATCACTTATACGAATTCATATGTATTTAAATTGTTAATTAATAAATAAGGATTGATCTTAATTTAAAAGTCTAGAAAAATAGTAATATTATATTGACAAAAGAAAATATTTTTACTTAAAAGTGAATTCTCAATTCTGTGTGCGGGTCAAATCAATTTTTTATTTCTCTAAAAAAAAGTGGAACTTCAAATCCATCCCTTAAGTCACTCAAGTATAAACCACGTATTCTCAACGTCTTATACAATGTATGTGGATATAAAAATACGTATTTATTTGACGTTAATAGGGTATAAACTAAGTAAATATAACAGTTTATACCCCCTCACCTCTCTTTCACACACACGTTGTATAAGAAATAATCATATTCTAAATAATTAGGTACATTTATACCCAAAGGTTATTTTAAAAACAAGCAAAGTAACCCCTCATTTATATAATTATATGTAAGATCTGCAGGCTATAGGGACAGTTTGCTCAAATTTTTTAAAAAAACCTTCTTCATTTTCAAATAGTATAACAAAAAAAAACTAATAATAGAATGAAGTCAAGGCCATCTGCAAATATTTTTATAGGTATGCTACCCACAAAATCCTCCTCTTTTTAAAAACTCAAACCCATTATCCTCATACGGATAATGTGTATAACATTTTTTGATAATTCTGACAACGACGAATTTTGATTTTCTTTAAAAGGTGAATTTGCACATTTATCGACCATGTACACTGCACTCGACACGACGTGATGAAATTCTCATTCCTAATAACTATACATAATATTCGAACGTGAACAAAGTCAATGGGTAGTTAGAAATTTCTGATTTTTGAAATTAGAATCCTTATTCACTTCTAAGGACAAAATTGTTTTTTTAATCTAGATTTTGGTTAAAAATAAATAATTGTTTTGGTTTAAAATATCAAAGTTACTGTTTTTTATGGTTATAAAATACATAAATCTTTTCGCCGTATAACTCCATCCCTATAATTAAAACAAAAACGTAGTTTTAGCATTTTTTTAATGAAGAAATTTGTTTTGCAACATCAATAGGTCATTACTAAGAAATTAGTTTTGTTTTCCTCTCTAAAGATCCATTGATTATATATATTGTATCAAATAAGATAAGTATGGTGTATTTTTTTTTTTCATTTCACAATTGAAAAAAGTTTATTGACATAAAACTTTCTTGTTTTCTTGATGAAAACTCGACTTGTGTTTTGGAATAGATGAAACTTTCCCTTTTCAACTGTTGACTCTTTAAGATAAAAATAAGCTGATTCTATTAATGAATTAAATGTACTCATGTTCATCTTTTTGAAATTTAAATATTTTTATATTTTCTTCCCAAGCCCTGATTAATAAAAAGTTAAACATTGAAAAAAGTAAATGATTTAGTTATTTCTTTATGTCATAACTTAATAAATAATTCGTATTTGAATCGTCCATAAAGGTGGTAATGAGTGTAATTGACTGAAATTTCGGTATTGTTAAATACATAGTATTAATATTTATTCTCTTGCTCAAAGGTTCCTTAGCATGCCATAACTTCACATAGCTACAAAAACCTTTTTTATTTAAGATATGAAAGTTGTGGTTACGAATCTTATAAAAAGTTGGCTATGAAAAGGCCACAAATAATGTGTAACTCTCACAATATAGTTTTACGTCACGTTTTCTATCGAACTAATGTGAGCCCCGGATAATCGTGATCGAATTTTCTCAATCTCAACTTTATCAAGATTCTCAAAAAGTATAAGTTATTAAGACAGTGAGACTTTATATTCTTATTTTACTATAAATAAACGATTAAACCTCAAAGTGACCACCCTTCGCCGCCACCATGACTTAGTTTCTAGGCCTGTAAGCTTTGCAGACCTTCTTCACGTATTTCTCCGACATGTTATCCCACTCCTTCTCCATGAAAGCCTTTATGACATAAATATTCACATGTACAGGGGCACAGGCCTTCCTCTTGATGACACCCGATATAGCATAGTCAAGAGAGTTTGCTGTGAGGACGGATTCCACATTGATCCGGACCAAAAATTCGGTAATTATCTTCACACCACATTTGAGTTTTTTTGGACTTGTGACGTCTTGGCTTTTTTTTGTCGTCCTTCAGCTTTTTCGTCTTGGGTATGAGACTGTTGTAGAGGTGGGGGGGGGGTGTTTAATTTGTAAAAATGACCAAATTCCATTTTAGTCCAGCTTTTCTAATAATTACATATTTTGGTTTAAAAAAAAAAAAAATGGCCAAGAACTACCCCACCTCTAACCTGTAAATTGTTTTTAAACCCTGAATGTGTTATTATTATTTTTTTTAACTTGAATTTCAGTTTAATAAGAATAAAATACACAAATGTCGTGATAATGAAAGCCCTTTTATACTTGAAGTAATTAAACTTATATATTTTAAATTTATAAAGTATACATCTAAGGTCACAAAATATCGCAACTTCTTCCAATTTTTGATTTAACCGTGTTTAACTAGGGTGTTCATTTTATATGATGATCTATTAATTCAATCTTCTATTATATATTGATAAAAAGGTAATTTTTAATAAGTTTTAGTCTTCAAAAGCCGCTTTTGGGACTTCTATAGCCATTTGAAAATATTTTCTTTAAAGTATTCTCTATTTATAAAGGGATTCAGGGGGTTTTAATTTTCAAAGTAATCTTGCTGAATTTCCAAAGTTTTTATACAGGCTCCTTTTCTTAAGTTATACAGAAAAATTTAATTGTGATTTTTCAATTGCAAGAAAAACAAATTGTACCTTAACAAACTAAGTACTTCGGATACTCAAACGATCAGAAAACTCCTCCAGATCAAATTAAATCTGTATCAAATCTCTGTAATAAATTTTATTGCGAGTTGCTTCAGTAATATACACTACTATTATGAAAAGTGTCAAAATCAAATGTATACATAGTTGGTTAACACATTATAAGGGAAACTATTTATGAAGTAAGGGAAGGAATCAAATATATATTCAATATTGCTGATACTTCTATGGAAATATCATAATAAATATTTTTAATATTGCCATTCTATATTTTCGGATTGATGTTGTTATGTATAAATTTTGGTTTGGGCGGAATTTCAATTATTTTTTTCTAGAGTGCTTTGAATATGCATTGACATCCGAACTGATTAATAATTTATTACCGCGTTAAGAAGTGCAGACACAAGAATTCTTTTGGCCTCCGTCTCAATTGTCCTTGTTAAGTGAATCAATTAAATCTTTCCAAAGTTTCATTCACAATTCACTAGGACACACTGAACGGGTCATGAAAAAGTTTTGAGACTAAAATAAACTAATTAAACAATAACGTATAATTTTGTATGTACATTTCATATCTAAAACAATTTGTAATAATTATATTAAAGATAACTAACCTTAAATATGACAACCATAGGCAGCAATAACGGCTTCCAGGCGGCAACATAATTTGTTGCATTCTCTTTTGATGTAGGCCCCTGAGATGGTAGACGATTATTCATTGTTGACAGAGTCATATCAGGTCCAAACATTTGGATGTCAGATTCTGCAGGGCTGAGACTCTACTTGCAGCTGTATACTATAATCCAGGGGATTCAGATCTGTTGTTTGTCCCAGAATTGTATCTTAACCATTCTTGGACAATCTTGACCGTGTGGAAAGTGGTTCTATCCTATTGAAAGACAAATCCGGACATCCAGAAGATATTTCTGTTCTAGGGGAGCCATACTTAACCTCTATAAATGTTTTACAGGACATTTCAGCGGTAAGCAAGGTTGCAATCTTCTGCATTTGTCGTTCTTGCGACATGATAGTAGACTCTATTTTGTTTTAAGTTTAACATAAACAAAATGAATTAACACTAGTGTATCTGTAGAAGGGGAAAATATTTTCAAATAGTTGTAGTATACGCGGAGTTATTTTGTTTTAAAAATGGTCTCAAAACTTTCGAAGGACCCGGCACAAACAAGAAATGCTTGTGTTTATTGTCAACACTTCAACATGTTGTGCTGTGTATGTACTCGGTTGTCATATGTGCGAATTCGCCTTAAGTATGTACATTATACAGAGTTTTTTTCATTTTCGTACATTGTAGATACTATATATCTACATCTCAGCATGTAATCCCAGTAGCTAGTATAGGTACCTTTATAAATGATGATGATGATATAGCCAATAATAATAACAGTATATAATGGAGAACCAAATCATTGTAATATATGAGGTTGCATTTGAAAATGTATTGGCAAAAAAATGGAAGTTTCTCTCTTATGAAGTATGATAGTATGAACATATCTATTTGAACCATTCAATACATTTTTTTTGCATTTCTTCATTACAGATAAATATAACATAGCTATTGTATGAATGGTTTAAACCCAGGAGAATCAAACATATGACTCACGGGTATTCACTCGGTTCATAATTTGTATATGTAGAACTGTGATGTCGTGCCAAGTTATTAGAACCATAAAAAACAACTTATAGGCTTATTCGATGAATTTTTATGCGTATTTTTCGAAAATGATGGAATGCCATTTGAATAGGTAATTTCATTAGTAATAATTTTCAGAAATGTCTTGATTATATAATAACGTAAAATTTATTTGGTGAATTGATGAATAATTATCCTTTTATCTAATATTATTATTAGAATTGTTTTAGGTGCAATATTACCATTCTCCTTTATTTACAAAAAACAAAAAAAAAATTCTGAGAGTTTGATTTGTGTAATTTTTAATGATGTAAATAAGCTTTAATCAATTACAGGAAAACATTGGCAAATTTTACATTTAAAAAGCGATCTTCCGATCTTTTTAAACATCCATATTTAGAAAATAATGATCAAAATCACTAATTTAATTTAACAGCATTACATTTTAAGTGGATTTGAAAAATTATACAAAATTGTCAAATATGAACTAATACCACTACTTATGGTAAAAAGTTATTAAAAACGTATTTCTTAATAATTGAAACCTAAATTTAGTCTTACATATACTTTGACTTCGTGATGTTTCGTACTCATTGGAAAATAAATAAAGTTATTGAAGAGACAAAGACAATTGTTCTCATTTTTCTATTTTTATTTCAGTTTGATCCAACTGTATTAAGCTTTACAGTTTTCCTCGTTTACACCTCTCATTTTCTCGTATTTTTTTATTATTATATGATTTATGTACGAGTAGTATAAGAACAATACTTACTTATGATAATATCATTTTATATTATATTAAGAAATGTAATCGCATATATCAATATATTAAATATAATTTTTCAGACATATGTCCCAAACAATACTCTGGCAAAATGTCTGTTGGGAAAATTGTCATTTGACAAAAATGTTTTCAGTCAATTGTCCGCTCACTATTTGGAACTATTAGTCTTCTTCACATTTAATAATTACATATGATTTTTGCCATGTATTTATATTTTTGAAATTTAATTCAAAACTCATTACTTCAGCATATATTATTAAACGTGTTATATTCAATAAATAACAAAAAAAAGTTAGTGATGCTGAAGACCAATGGCCCTTCTAGCCACTTTTTTATGATATTCGTATGTATACAGTTACACCTGTATTTAACAACCAACACGATTCAAAATAAAAACAAAAACAGGATTCTCTCTTTAATTTATCATCCAATTTTAGTAAAACACAATGCCAAATGAAAAAATAATTTTTTTTTCCAATGTAGTCACCTTTGGCCTCAATAACGGCTTTGATTCTACCTCGAAAATGAGAGTAGGATTTGATGATATGCATTTGCAAATTCATTATCTCTTTCGGCAAATTCCAGAATTCCTCCTTGATCCTAGAATTGAGCTCGGATTTCGTGTTACAGGATATCTTTTGGTGTGCCCCTCCAATCTGCCCCACATAAATGAGTCCATGGGGTAGAGGTCCAGTGATCATGGAGGCCAAGAACAGGCTCCAACAAAGTAAAAAAAATATGACCTTATCTTGTGATAAGTACGTTTAGCTGTTGATCCATAGGCATACACATCACCTCCGAACTCTTCCAGTTCCTTCCTGACTCTACAGAAAAAGGACTTTTCCAGCTTTAAGAAGTTTTCAATCTCAACATTGTCTCGTCCAGCGTGGATCACAAAAAATACATTCTCCATTTTCCATAATCTATATAATAAAAAAAACTGGAACAAGCTTACACCTCAATATCTTGGCAACCTTGCAATATCTACGGTTATGCTATAGTGCTAATCAGTTTAGGAACGCTATGTGACCATTATTGTGTCCTTTTTTGTCTGGCTCACGCCCACAGAGATCATTTAGTTAACATAGCTACCCAAATCAATTGTTTACAATGTTGCCGGGGCTTTCAGTGAGTCTGATGGGTCGGAAACTCCTGCGAGGGTGACTCATTATGTTTTGGGCTATTAACTGAAAATATATTTTTGGAATGCATTATTAAAATGAATGGACAAGTAGCCTCCTTCAGACTACTATGTGTAGGTGTTTTGAAGAGAGAGTCCAATAAACATGTGCATTACACTGTTGACTATTTGTAGGATGCCATTCTCGAGGAAGTTACCAACATGGACAAGGAGTTCATCATCAATCCCTTGCCAAGTTCAGGACCTGTTTGGGGACTGTGGTTGAAGATAGAGGGGGTTAATTTGAGTGATATACTTCACTATTGACCCATTTTATGTCATAGTAATATATTTGTAAATTGCTTGATAAATTTTGGGAAATAAATTGTGATATAAACTAACTTTTAATTTTCCAAATTTAACTCCTCCCCCCTTTATATATATATAAAAGAATCGATGTCTTAACTGTGGATAAAAGAAAACAAATGACGTCGATAGACTTCTAGGCATTATAACTTCATCCCCTATACTTTTTCAGAAAGGAATCTCTTCACAAACAACTCATCTAATGGGTGGGTAAAGGCACATTTCTTTCATGATATCTCACAATATTTACTTAATTGGACCAAACTAAAATATGGTTATAACCAAATATAAATAGGTTTGGCCGTAGATACCTAAATACATAATAATCACATATTATATGAATATTCACTGATTTACAATATATATATGTTTTTCTTTAACGAAGAAGTGAAAAAGTTCAAAAAATTGATTTTTTATATGTGTTCTGATTATAACTATGAATGTATATACGGATACAAATTAAGGCTCATTAGATGATTCTGCTGATGAAGACTCAATGGTCATAATTGACTTTTAAGGTGGGAGGTTATCTCAAGTGTCTTATATATATATTTAAATAGATATTAGACAGAGATGGTTTAACGAACGAGTCCATATTATGTACCTATAGCGTTTCAAACATATATCATAAGTATTATTTTTACGTATGTGTTTGTCTATAATAGAAATTGCTTCTCATTAGATTTTCAGAAAATAAAGAACAAACGAAGTGTGCCTATTAGTGAAAGAAAAAATACAATGAGATTATAAGAAACTTTTACACAAAAGCCTTTGTTTCTTAAGCCCCACTTGGCAAAATTTCTTTGTGTACGGATGTACTCTACATATGTACTTATGTCATGACATAAAACATGCCCATGGGCTCTAAAAACATTTGCAAAAATAAAGAACCTTCCTAAACATATATCTAGAAGTAGTATAAATTCAATATTTTTCTCTATTTTTGTTTTGTTTTAATAAATATACTAACCTTAACGATATTTTACGGGAAATGTACTTAACATGGTAATTAACACCAAATAATAATTTTTATATATAGTTTTATAGCTCTAAGGGAATTTTATAGCAAAATTTAAAATCATTGATAGTCATGGTAGGAGGTATTGAATACAGGGAGAATAGAACGAAGAAATATTCTTAAAAATACATGGAGTATGAACGCTAATTGTTTCCATTTCTTCAATACAGAGATGTAAGAAATCCACGAATTTGTAAATTGTGGTTAATTTGAAAGTCTTTTAACTTCTAAAAGATCCCATTCTTGTGCTGTTAAAGTTCATATCGAGTTTGATGTCTTTAAATTGAAGTTTAAATTAAGTTTTATGTCCGTAAATTCATGTTCATATTTAGTTTATAATCGTTCAAGTCAAGTCAAAGTGATATCTTTTATTCCAAATTTAAAATTTTAGAGGAATGTGTGCCACTAGAGTTTTTTTGACCATGGATTTTTACTCTGTAAGCTCAAATAATTATGGCATTGTATCCTAGAACAATTTTTTTATTTTTTTCTGGATTGTTGTACAGAAGTGAGGAATTTTTAGCTTAACATTGGAATGAAAAAAATTAAAGTTGGGCATTATTTTGAAAAAAAAGAAGAAATACTTGGATGTAAGTTATCAATAACTAGAATTGAATATAAACTGTTACTAAAGTAGTTCATTAACTCATATAATTTTGAAAATATCAATAGAAAAAGGTGCTTATCCTTATTTATGTATAATATTGGAGTTTGACATATATATAGTCAATTTAAATAATTTTCTTTTAAACCGTCTCACGTCAAAGGGTTCTATTCTCAACCCACTCTTGTCAAAGTTCAAGTAGAGTCTCAATATAAAGAAATAAGGAATGAAGTAGAGTGGGAATCCAATTATGTTTCCTGCCAAGGATTCGCAATCTCACTTAGAAAATTAGCAAAATTGTCATTTGGTTGCAATTCACTCTCTTAGGTTTCAGAGTTCACTCTTAGTGATGGTGAATGTTACTCATATTGACTGCACATTCGAAAAGTAAATAAAAAGTAACTTACGGATCCTGGAAATGGGTGACCCCTGATTAATGGTTATACTTATCATCAAGGAACAAAATATTCTACTAAAACACAAAGTATTTCGAGCTTTTTTGGCTCTAAATCACTCTCCTTCATTCTATCTATTCAATTGTAAATACACGTCTTGAAATGGTGTTAGAGATTGCAAAAAGTCCCTAAGGGTACTTACAGACTATATTGCATGTAATAGAAATTTAGAGAGTGTTGAGTGTACAACAAAATGATGTATCTATGAGCTAAGATGACGTTGACTAACCACCAAACGTACACAGTAACATCAATCTATGTTAGTAGGCGTTTATGATTAGCAAATTTTACTCTTAAGTTAAAAAAATAGTGCTATATATAAACAGCAGATAATATATTACGCTTATCCACCCTAAAATTGATAAATCATTAATAATTTGCCTGATAAAATATGTAATTAAGTATATTACAAAATAATTCAATCTCATTTAGTAATGAGCTTTAACCATCTATTTTAAGAGTTTAACTTCATCAATTTATGGGAGTCAAGGAATTAATTTTCCTTCGTTACTCACTAGCATTATTTTTTCTCTTTTATGTTGATAAAAAATACATATTTTATATTACCCCAAACCTTTGGATCCAGCACATACAATATTTAACCTATTTTTCAACGCACCGTTAGATTTATAGTTATAAAAAATTCTTCCTTTCAGCCATGAAAGAATAGCTCCTCGTGTGGTCAATGGAATTCAAGGATAATTATTAGTACTCACTCAGTGGAAGCAGAATTTTTTAGATTACATATTTTTGAGTCTATAATTTTTAGATGATTCTTAGAATAATCCTTCATTTCTGGCTATATGTATATAAGATTTTTGATGATAATAGAACAATAACGAACGTAAGTAACAGAGTAATCCAAGTCCAAATCTTGATAGTGATGAAACAATTAGCTGCCAATGCTTGTTTGTAGTCTAAAGACTATTGATTTGATCAGGACTCGTAGACAAAAAAAAAAGTATCGACATAAGTTAAAACTACAGAATCCAAACTTTAATTAATAACTTTAATAAAAAAAAGTTTCATATTATCCCACTATGACCCACTAAGGGTTGAGAAAAATACCGTTTGGATTAAAATCATCGAGTTACCACTATATCAGTTATTTGCAGTAGTATACTGCATTGAAAGAGTTATTAAGCGTTAACGAACATTCAAATTCTGCTTTAGTAATAATGAAGATAACGGCCCAATAAATCCTTGATGTTACCCTCTGTTTTTTTATGAGTACACTCACACTTAGCTACTCACTCAATAATAAGACATTCTCTCCTCAAGAATAAAAAAATAAAAATAACGGAATGAGAAAAAAAAATGATATGATGACCCAAGGAGTACTTTAGCTGGTTGCTAAACCTCATCTAAATTCGCATTCATTTTTTAAATTTGAAATAAAGTACTTCTAGCTTTTAGTTCTTTTTAATATGAATTGAACTAAGCACTGCGAGATTTGATTAATTTTATACTCTATATTATACTCTTTTTTTGTTTAAACTATATGGGTACATGAATTAGGGAGCACTTTATACAGTGCACTCGTTGACATCTTTTCATACATGCATAGTGAGTTGTTTTTTAATCTCTAGATGGCTCTTAAGTTAGATTTATGCTACTTTTTAAAGACTTTTTCAAGACAATTAGCTATTATTTTTTTTGTAAAATAATTGATCAATGTAGTCAAATTGTATCAACTTACTGAATACTCAAAATCTAGCTCATGATTACATACTGAAATGTCCTAGTATCGTTAATGGAATATCATTATAGATTTACGGAAGCAAGAGTTAATGTTATTAAATGTAACTAGAAGTGCAACTTTGTTTTATTAATAGAGACAAGTGATGACATGCGTTTACTACTTGAAATTTTATTGGATACTAGGGTTGAATTCGAGTAATACTAAAAAAAAGGCAAAAATATATTGAAACTAATCGGAATCACCCAAAACAATAGTTGTGAAAACTCGAACTCGAATGATTCAAACTCATATTAAAGTATTGATAAATCTCATCTCCAGATGTTTCTAGAATTTTATTGAGTATCTACTTATAAAATTTTGTTGTGATACTTTAAGCAGCAAATTTTGTTTTTGTGTGATTGGCGCCAAGTTTTTTGACTGCCTTATTGAAGTATTCTTAATTAGAATTATCAAATCAATGAAAAATATTCTTCTTTGTTTGATGCCTTTACACGAACTCTACTTAACCGAACTCTCAATAACTAGATATTCAATTACTCGCTCTTGACGTTTATAAATCGAATTGAACACTATTTGAAAACCTATCACTAAGACTCCCAATTTGTATCAAAGGTATGATATTTGACGTGAGGGTTGACTCCAATATTTTATTTAAGGACTCAGAATGTCCTTGGACTTGAACATAAAGACTCTATACTTGACATGAAATTGTAATAAATTACTTCTAAACACCTCTGTTAGTTGGTTCTCATGCCAAAACACCGTTACAGTCGTCATAATACAGCTCTTACATATTTATAGTTTTAAAAATGCATTAATTCATAAACTTAAAAATAATTATTTACGCACTGTCTGTGGTTATGGGTTAATATAATATTTAGAGTAACTATGAAGTCCAAACCATACAAGCATAAATGGTCATGTGGACCATAATATCTGCTCACGATATCATAAGTAAAGTAGACAATGATGTAGGTATGGAAGCGGACGTTGGAGATTACAAGTACAAGTGTTCAAAGACAAGGCGATAGTAATTGATAAAAAAGTAAGTTGATGGATATTTTTGGCTCGGACAATACTCATTGAAAAACCTTTTCAGGAACAAGTCTTTAGATTGTTCTAAATGTGCAAAAAATACGCCAAAATTCTTTTTTTATAAAATACATTTTTGAATCGTAGAAACTAACTTAGTTTATTGATATATCCTTGTGTATTGAACCAGCCTAATCAATTAATGATCCATGAGCTAGGTACAAATGATAAAAAAAAACAATAACAAAATATGATATTTTTTATCACTATGAATCATGAATAAGTTGTTAGAATCTAAAGCTACAAAATCAATAAAAACGCTTATCTAATCCTAAAAAACGTTTTTACATAAGTATTATTCATCCTATACTAATATAAAACAGACTCAATTTTAAGAAAACCCTTTCTAGTTTGCTTTAGTATACATCTTCTTATATAGACGTCTCTCCACAACCATTCAACCATATGAAGGAGTTGATGATAATATAGGTATTTTCCTCAGAAAAGAGACTAATTAAATTCAAAGAAATTAACCCCATTTCCCCCCTTAAGTGTTGTAATGAGTGCAATAAGTAATAATAAATAAGTAGCCATTTCAGACACCTCTGTTCATCCTTACACTCCCCCCCCTCTAAAATATAAGGACTAGACATGGACAAGTAAAAATGGGAGGGGGGGATACATATATTTGGAAATTGATAAATATGCCCTTGAATAAATGTGTTATTACGTTTATAAACGAAAATGAAGATTCACATACCTGCATTTATGTAGAGATAAAGGGTTAATAGCGTGGAGGGAGGGAAGGGGGAGGGTTCACCACCCTTTAAGGATAAAATAGCAGCAACACCCTATTATGTATGGATCTACATATTAAGACGAACCATTTATTAAATGGGAGGTGATGGTGGAACTTTAAGGGTGCTGTCTACGTATATAAGTACTACATGCATACAATATCGCTATCCACCTATGAGGGCGTACTAGAAGGCCACAAATAGTAAGGGTATAATACTCTTTAGTGTGATTTAATGTGCTTTTGTGAGCAGTGTCCTCTCCAGGATTTTTGTTTGGGAGAGTTAAAAAAATTTAAAATTTATGTAGAATTTTTGGATAATCTTTTTTTTTTTTAAATAATAAATTTCATTATCTTCTGTATATACATATAAGAGAGATTATGTGTGTGTGTGTGTAGATGTTCTTTATACGTTCCCACACCATTGAACCTAGGAGGCTCAAATTTAGAATAGTCCATCTTTTGAGCTGAGACAGGGTTGTTGATTTTTGGGGAGGTCATATAACGGGGCTTATGATATACCCAAAACCCAAAAACCGTTTTTTGCATCTCAAGGAGACTAGATAGGGGGTTGAGTTATTTATCAATATGGGATTGGCGTTTCGAAAACAACTATACGAATTACAACTTTTTTAAATTTATTCAAAATCAAAAAAAGTTATGGTCTAAAAAAATAAATCTGTAAGAATTATAGTTTCGTTTATTTTAGGTGCAAAAAAAGGATCTTTCAATTGAATAATAGATTAGTAAATTGAATAAAGTTTATAGAAATTTGTATGGAGATTCGTTGCATATAAAGTTAGTATATATGTACTGCGTCAACACAAAAGTAATCTTAATCAGAAATAAATGAAAATTATAATTCCCAATCTATTATTTTAAATCATAAATATAAACGCATCAATATCTAAATGACTAATTTCGCCTAAGCATTGAATTAATACTCAATTGTGGGATGGATTAAGGTAATCTAGAATATTAACTATATTTTAAAGCCATCATTTTATTTATAAGAATTCGTTTAGCTCCTATATGGCCTTTCAAATATAAATCTATCATATCCTTTTGTTATAACATGGTGTTACCCCACTAACACAAAATATACAGTATACATATTTGTCATCTGTTGATGCTTTTTTTCTTTTAATCAGTGGGTTGCAAATTAATTGGTTGAATTATAATGGGCTATTTTTAGGGTGTTAACAATTTCAAACAATCATTGAACAATAGTTCTATAGTTGGGATCAATTGGGTTACTACCAACTGATTTTTGACATATTTTTCTTCCTCGTTTGTAGGGAAATGTTGCGTGATATAATAAATTTAATGACGTGATAACTGTTTCGGATTTTTTTTTCCAGCTTTTAATTAGAATTTGCAGGGTCTTTTAAATATTGATTAAAATTATTAAGTAATAAAATTTAAGATACTTTACTTGAAAATAAAAATATGTTACATATTTACTTTTGATAATAGTCATGCCTATATTTGTTTTGACGTCATAACACATTTTGTGCATACTACAAAATATATTAAACAAAAACAAAATTCTGGGAAATTACTTTTAATTTAAAATCCCAATATCCTTTGATGTTCTTTTCAACTATATATATTTACGAAAAGCAACGTTTTTACCTACAAACAGAAGACAACATTATCGTGTGTGGCTGGCTTATACCTATATACTTATAATTTAACTTCCATTCCTCATAAAGGTATTATAATTTATATTACTCACTCATTTCCCTCCCATACCACAAAAGAAAATAAAGCCCCTAAGTAACTAACTTACGAACTACAATCCCCTATAATTAAAAGACAATTTAAAATATAAAATGAAAATTCGTCTATTTATATACATACATATATTATTCCTACACAAAAACTGCTACTATGTAGGGAAGACCAGGAACAGTTGCAACAGTCCCTTAATAGCTGTTATCGGATTTCTTTTTAACTCCACAAGTTCATGTGGATCTTGGCGTGACGAAGCTTCAAAAATAATTTGAGTGGCTGACATTCGAACAATTTTTGAAGTAGGATCTTTACAAAAAGGATTCGCATTCTCAGATAATTTTCGTTGTCAAATGTTATGAAAGTAAACCTTTGATTCATGAACCATTTTTGGAACCAATACAAGTGAGCTGGGGGGTCGGACTTTTATTTAAAACTAAATGTATTATTTTAAAGAAATGTCTTCAAGGAAGTTGGGACAAATCTTTTTTAGTGCTCATTTATCTGTTTGTTAGCTACATTAAAAGATGAAATATTCTGGATTCTTGAAGGAAATAAAAATAAACACTACATTTTCCCTATAATCAATATGAAAATGTTGCTGAAATGAACAACGCTGAAAAGAAGCTCGCCTAAATAAATACTTGCTCAAATAAATGTTGCTATGATGACACACGAAAAAATTAATTTTGCTCATATGAATGTACGCCCATTTAAATTACTGGTTCTCTTGCTACCCGTTGATATATTTTTATCAAAGTTCAAAACTCAGTCAGTTTGGATAAATTTGAGACATTTTTACGTAGACTACTAAGAGCTCAGTTGCATTAAGTGACAGATTTTCCCTTGCATTGTTTTTCTTCTTTATTACCAACAGATGATGTCTATGTTGGTAGGATGGATAGAAGGTAATCGATACAAAGAATGAAGGTAGAAGAAAAGGGAGAGAAAAAAGAAGGTAGAGAAGGAGATAGATATGGAAAGAGAAAGGGAAAAGAGGTTAAATATTGGTCAAAAACAACCTCTTAATGACCCTGAAGTCCCCAAAACATATTATAGGAACATACTTGGTTATTTTATATTTCTAGTTGTCAAATTTTGTGGGATAAATTAAGATACTTCATAATTTTACCTATGGTTTAGCGTCTTTATTTGATTTAAGAGATACGATACGACCTTTCAAATACATAAAATATTTCTATTTATCATAGTTTTGGTGTGACGATCAAATTTGGCTACTTCAAGTACACTTTTCAACACACCCAATAAGTGAATAGGAATAATTTGTAGATGGAAATTGACGGTAATTCGGTTGAGAATACATACTTATAATCCACACTCAATTTTGAGAAACATCATTCTATGTACTTCTGTGTTGACGGGTACAAAATATATAAAAAAACAATAGTAGGGCTGTAGAAAAATGTTGTGTTAAAGTTTGGCAAGTCGAAGTCACAATAGGCTCAGAGTAATTAAAATAGTTACAAACTTCCCCAGTCTCCCCTACGCTTATATAACAATAATCTATTTACATCTAGGTAAATATGACCTGAACCTTTACCTAGGTATTCCACATATTTGCAAGAGACGACAACAACCAAAATATCCAAATTCTCAGGTATTTTTGTCTCTTTCTTTTTTTTTTTTTTGCTAATATACATTCTACATTTGTAATATATATTATATTTGTATATGAACATAGAAATTTACAAAGATTTATATTTATTTGATAAGGTTGTATTAAATTCAATTAAAAAGTAAAATAAAAGATCAATATGAAATCCAACAGGAAAAGGCATAAAAAATTGTATATTAAGTGGTGAATATCAGAGATCAGGACAGGGACTCAACTTCATCTTGAATTCAAATTTTTGATTTTTAATCTGAACTCTAAGAGTCACGATTCAATTGGACTCAAAGGTAAGGTTTGATACTTTATTTGAATTCGAAATTTAGTTGATTTCAAACTATTTTTTTATCAAATTGTCTCTGTAAATTTTTCAACTTACACTATGAGGGATATACAAAGTACTCGTCATAGCAGCCGATACATCAAAATTACAAATAGTTTTAATATATTTCCCACATATTTTTTGAAACTAAATTTAAGTCGATTTTTGGTGGAGTATTGAAAGTATGACTATGCCTAATGGCTCTTTTTGCTTATTGTCTGTATCGTTTGTCGATGGGTCTTAATGTCGATTTTTGGTGGAGTATCGGTGAAAGAGGCAAAGGAGAACTATGAAATTATAATGCAAAAAAATACATACAACGATAGATGCAATAAGGAATGGTTGATGAGGCAATCAGCCAAAGTTTTGTTTTCCCCGTTGCTTCACCAAAAATCGACCTTTTCATTAAAGAACCATTTATTGGAGGAAACTCAATTTAAGTTAGATTTATGGAACTAAATCGAAGTTTGATAACTCGAATTAGATTAGAAGAAATATTCAAGGACTAGGAAGCAAAGGCTTCTGATTTATTATTTAATCACTAAATATAAGGCAATGTGATACATTGGGATATTATTAATTAATAGTAATATATATTTCTGTATTAAAATTTTCATTCCCCTAAACTTTCATTACTTTTTTTTTTTTTTCATAAATGTTCATTTTATTTTATAAAATTCGGCTACGATAGTATCTTTTCTATAAAAAGGTTATCAAAGTTATCACTAATTTGTTTATCTTAGTAAAAAAATCAATGTATTATATATGAATCAAATCGTTTGGCTATGATACGTTAACAAACAGACTGATAGGCAGAAGACTACATTTCGTTTAAAGACTATTATCTTTCTAATAGACAAATAAATACTGAGTACTAATGGAAATTTTTAAAAAGCTTTTGATAGCATTTATTCATTTAAATTTCTTATTTTAACAAAGAAAAACTGTAATGTGTAGTATGCCAAGAATGTTAAAACCAAGTCACGTTTTCCAAAATGGGAAAACTTTAGGACTACCTCTATATGTTCATATAAATTTTGTGAGTCGTATTTTTTATCAAAAATAACGATAGTAAATTTCTTAAATTTTACTTTTTCGCAAAAAATGTAATAATTAACACTTTTTTCAACAATTATTTCTATTGAATATTACCTATTGTCTTGTTTTGGGGAAAGTAACTGATACCAGTTTAAGATACTTTCTTACGAGTAATATCAGTTTTATAGAAGGGTATGTAAAAAACAAACAAACAGATTAATAAAACCAAGAATTCACTTCTTATAGATAAAGGATTTATGTGGCATAGCTAAATTGTCATTACGTTGGTGTCCGCTTCTAACTTGATGGATCGAACTATTAAGGAGGGAGTGACTAAAATATCGGTGTAAAAATATTAAAAATGTTAAAAATGAGCTTACTTGTGACGTAAATTAGAACATAAATTTGATTTGTTGATTACTATACTTGCTTAGGTAATAAATGTCTTTGATTTGTTGATTCGATGAAATATTTATGATTGCTTCCATGAGTGTTTAGTATAGAATATAGGTGTTGCTCAGTACTTGCGTCTCGACTTGCACTAGAGTACATATTTTGATTAATTACGACTCACCTTAAACTTACAATAAAGAACTCGAAACTTGACTTTGACTCGAAAACTAGCTCATAACAAACTCAAAAAAAGCCTTACAGTATGGAACCTAATTAATAAGTATGGTCTTGATGTGGGATCAAAAGAAATCTGAGAACACGAACTAGGCTCCATAAAAATTTTAAAGAACACAAACAGAGATTTGAACTTGAGAGCAAAGACTTGAGACTGTATTTCAACTAGAAGTAATAATAATTTCACAACATCTGTAGGTAAAAACGCAGTAGATAAAAAATTATTAGACTTATTAATATATTACACAAATTGGTAAAGTTTCACCACCAATGTTAAAATCTTTTTATATACACCGATTTAACAAAACTCATGTTATTTATTGATGTTACTAACAAAAAAATTATAAACCCCTCCGTTTCTGAAAAACTCCAAGAAAACACACAAAATTTTTACTCTGGTGTACTTTTTTGATTTACTTTTATAATTAATACAATATTTTTTTGTACAACACAGTTAGTGAGCTGGGTAAAAAAAAAACACCAAAAACAATATGTATTTAATACCACAATGAATGGTTGAACATTTTAAATAAATACACCCTTGAAATGTTCTATCACTTTCTTAACTATTCAATTCATTTTGCATATATAAATATGCATTAAAATGCTACAAAATCACTGGTATGAATTAATACTTCGAAAAAGAATAAATCTATAATTTAAAATCATTCAGTCTGATACTTCAAAAATGTATAATTTGATTTTCTTAGAGTAAAAACATGAAATATTTACTTTTGAAAATTTTTTATGAAATACACATTACATTGTGCGAGTTTTGATAATCAAATGAGTACCCTTTCAGTTATTGTTGAGGTTGTTTGTATTAAATAAAATAATACCTACAATATTACAATTGTGTAACTATCTTTTTATGATTCAGTGAAGTATATTTAAGTATAGATTCCTTGAAGGTGCTAATGTCGCCTGAGATTATGTCAATGGTTGATTGCCCCGGATGAATTTAATACTTATATTTACTTAACTAATATTTTCCTTCAAAATCAAGAAAAAAATAAAGGGATACGACATTTTAAATTATTATCGCATAAATACTTCGACAATATCTGACGTCATCTTGAGTCGATAACAACCTCCTTAATAAAAACTTCTTATTTCTATGTATTGTATGGCCTTAGTTTTTTATATTGAAGAGAAAAAAAAGAAGACTCCATAAATTTAAAATTTAAAACAAAGGAACGTTTTTTAAGGAAAATAAATTCTCTAAACCTCGATTAAAAATGGTTAAAAATACAAAGTAATCCCTTAGAAGGGATTATTAACATAAATAAGCAGCTGTATATAATCAGATTTAATGTTTGAGAAAGATACTGAAAAGTTTTGACGATATAAAATGTAGATTCAAAGGACTAAGACGCTTTAATATAAATCTCGGCATGTATAATATCCCAGTTCATTAAGGGAGGGTTGAAGGGATTTTCTCATTTTTAAGTGTGATTTCTTTCTTTGAAGAAAGAAAACATGAATACATCTACAATTTAATAAGAGAGTAATTGGACTTTTGTGGGGGTACCACATATCTATGGTTGGTAGGTTCCTAGGTAGATAATATAAAATTGGTTATTTTTCTTTCTTTATCGTGTGTCGGATTTTTTTATGAGTCACCTCAAATGTGGGTACATTTTATGTATAGGTGCTTTATATTTATGTGCCATAAAATGTAACACTGACCTACAATCTGAGTTACATACATTTTTACATTGTCAGAAGCACTGTTCCTTTTTCTAGGAAAAAAAAAAAAAAAAAAAACACATAAAAACATGTAGAAGATGAATTAAAAAGGGGTTTGAAAAAGATTGAAGAAAGAACCTTCACTTCTTCTCCGCCCAAGAACAACAGCCCTTTAGGACGAATTCTTACCTCCTCAAATTGTACAGTTGTTTTTATTCGTATTCCTATTCTTTAAAAAAAATCCCCCTCCCATTTAATCCCATGTAAGAATTATCAGGTGTTGTTAAAATGTAATTTAATATGTAGACATCTTGCCCATCAACACTAAATATAGCAAGGAAACTTTTCTTTAAACAAAATGTGGATTGTGTAGCTTGAATTCTTCATCTAATATAATCAACAATTTCTAATTAATTATAGTTGAAATAAAAAGTTGTGAGCGTTTTACGCATTATTTCGACAATAAAATAAATAAATAAAATTAACATGCCGGTCCAACTCGACGATTTCCATTATTTTATCGCCATTTTCAATGATTGGCTTACCAGACTTTGCCTTATCTTTGACGTCCATATAACCAGAACGGAATCTTTGGAACCACCTTTTTTTTCTTAAATTCGATACTATTTTGGCTGCTTGCTCCACCTTTTTACCTTGGTCGTAGTGATACTGAAGAATGTACTGATTTATTTCTTCTTTTACTTCCATTTTGGAACACTGTAACACATAATTAGCTTCACAAAGCTATAAATGAACTTTTTTTTTAGTGGACGCTTAATCTTGAAACACACTTTAAGTTTCTTTTCATAAAATGTATTGATCGTGAGGTATAGCTTACTTAAGAAATCTAGAAAAAAACGCTAAATCCTTAATTTTTAGATTGGAAGGCAAAGTTTTTTTGTAAGATCCTATTTATTATTTAAACAATTTTCTACAATGGTGATCCTATAAAAGTCAATTAATTATGAATATAAGTATTAGGATCGTCAAAGTAATAAAGGAATGACTGAATTCGATCTAGGTTGATCTAAGTTGGTTTTGTATAGCGGGTTATTGATTTTATAGAAAAATTAAACAAATATATATCTCATATATATCATTCTTTTCAAGGGTTAATATTTTAAAAAAATATGGTAGATCCCATTTCCATTGCATCTAGATAGTCTGATTCCGCACTGTCTTGGGGCTAATACATTTAAAATCTTGTATTCCAATCAACTATTGAATTTTAATCCATAGTCGAACTTATTCTGGAAACAATTGTATCCCTAAAACATCAACTACTTTTCCGTTACATGTCAATCTGTCTAATATTGCTTCCAATTAGTGTTATGAACTTTTATGTCAAATCAATTTTTTGTTAAACAGTAAATATCTATACCATTTCATAAAAATAGCACAATAGAATTAACATGGGGATCAATAAAGAGGAATAGAAATCGGTCATGAGAAATCCTTTCGCCGATTCAAGAGAGAGATGGCAACGAAATATCTCTATAAATAAGCTAACATTTTTAAGAACTTAAAAAATCGCCAATAACCAATTACTTCATCGACTAATCATCTACAATTATATTATAAAATATGTTGCCAATTAAATTTTAAATCAATCTCAATAGAAACAATTATGCCTCTAAAAAATCACTTAAATGAGAAGGCTCTTTAATTTTCAATATATTTCAGTAGTTTTCTGCCCTAACTAATAACTTCATGATACTTAAACGGATTTTCTAAATTATAAACACATGTTAGGGAATTGGAATATTATATACCTCGAGATTTATAAAAATGCTTCTTATTCCTTTGAATCTACATGATATCGCCAATACTTTTCAGTACGCTCCTAAAACATTAAATCAAATTAAATATATGCAATTATTTATTTATCTTGTTAGTGTTTTGGAATAAAGTCTATGATGTTGTAGTCATTTTATTTTATAATACACGCAAGCACATCAAAAAAGATGGTTACAAATTTAATTCCCGAAATCCGCATAAATTAATAAATTAAAATTTAATGTTTTTACTATAAGAATAACAAATTATATTTTGTAAAAATCCCAAACTCATTTTTTAAAATTATTTTAAGCTATGAATTTCATTTTTATCGATGATTTATTCTCATACAACTATTTTGAAGATTTTAATTGCTATTCACGAGTAAAGAATGATACAAAATTTAAATGATTTATTTATTATAATTGTTCAACTGTTTATCACGTAATAATATACGTTTAGTTTTTGGGCTTTATTTTTAACCCAGTTCACTAACGGGGGATTAAAAAAATATATCCTTGGATCTTCATTGTGGATTCCAGGAGGATAGATGGGGTTATATATATGTGTGTATAGACACAGTAGGGATCATATTTTTAGAAGACTCTTGTAGATATACCGTTATCAACTACGGACTCATGCGCACATGCTGAAGAAAAGGGTTTGTAAAATCCTTCAATGAATTTTTACTATTTTGTTTTGTTTTTTGTTACAAGACTCCCTTATCAAACTTTTCATCATCAGGCCTGGTGAACTATCTTATTTTTTCTTTTTCTTCACATGACCACCCTTTGAGTGAATTAATGAATATATTTTTTCCCCTTTATATTACAAGGTTTTTTTACCCCATTTATATACCATGTTGAATAATAAAAAATCTGCCTTATAAAAATGGGTGGTAATGTCTAAGTGTGTGTAGAAAAGGGTACATATATACAATAGAATATGTTTTTTTTTGTAGCCTTTTGAAAAATAATACATAAAGTTAGTCAACCTTAAATTTATATTGTTTTGTTAAATGTCATGAGGTCCAGGTTGAGATTGGATATTTTTCTCTTCTTCTATTCCTTTAATGAACTTTTGCAAAATAATGACTCAATAATACCTATAAAGCAAGCTATAGTTGTACAGATTATTCTTTATTTACGAACATTTGTTTTTATTTTTAGTCCCCCCAAAAAAAAAAAACAACAACAACATAAATATATATATATATATATTATGCTTGAAAAAAGAGAAATACCGTCAAACATGGATATAATAAAAATATGCTTACAGTCAACGTTCTCTCATATAGTGTTGCGTGCGTCCAGTTCAGTCTGGGTCCGGTCGAGTTCAGTCCTTCATATCCGTCATAAAAACTTATAAAGTTCATGGCGTCATTCAACTTTCTGTATTCTTTGATTAGTCAATTATAGTGCTGACAGTTCTAAGGACCAACAGTCTCATAGATATATTCAACTATTTCATCCCTTTTTTTTAGGTATCAACTTCATAGAAATGAATGGAAATAAAAAAAATGCTGAGATGATTTTTGCATTTTATTTGTGAAAATCCTAAGTCGACCACCAATTTTTGTTCTACATGTTTCTTATTAAATTCATTTGATATTTTTTATAAGCAATATGGATCCATATAATAAGATCCCCGAAAAAAAATTTACCTTAAAGTAAGCTAAAAATCCTTGGTGATCTCTCAAAAAGAGGATCTAATCAAACAGTAGATGCCTCGAAATGGGGAAATTCAAAAAAATTAATTTACAATTATAATCATTTTGGTTAAACAGCTGTAAATCATTCCCAAAAATGATTGAAAATTAATTTTGGAATAATTTATTATCTACTACCAACGGATTTTGAGCTTTTTTAAAATTTATTTTCAGTAAAAAGGTGGCGAGATACGATAGAGGTATTGATGTGATACAAGGCAATTTCTTCCTATTGTAAATCTTTTAAGTACACTATGCTATCATCTATCGATATTTCTTTTTGTTGTAATAAGTATTCTGAAAAATTGATTGGTTGGATACGCATTAGTTCTTGTTGTCAAGCTATGCACAATTCTCAACAATTATTAGATAATTCCATAGTTGGAAAATATTGGATTACTACTATTAAATGATTTTGGGTCTTTTTCTGTTTCTTTTTGTATTAAAGGCTGCATCATACATTAAAGGTAACGATTTACCAAGAATAGGGTTTCAAAGTATTGAAATGTTTTTTGATATTCCCTTTTGAACAACCTTGAGTTGGATCAGTATTTATCTATAGCTTTGTAAGAATTGCTATTTACTTAAGGCTACAATTTATCTAATTCAATTTGGGCAGACGTACTTTACTCGGAAAAAAAGGTCAATCATGGGTTGAACGTCCCTGGAATTTGTAGGCTTGTGTTACAACCATGAGGTTTTTAAAAATAGTTTTGAATTAGTTATAATGAATAATATGAGTATTTATCATTGGTTTATAAAAAAAGCATTTCCACACTTATTTTCAACGTTTTAAACTACGCAAATAACGAATAAAAAGTTAAATAAGACCTCTTTTGTTTACATGTGAGTCAATATGCTTAAGAAAAAAAGTCCTTTGTACAAAACACGGGTGGTCAATCAGCAGCAATTTAATAACGCAAATGGGCAGATGTCTCAGGAAATCTTATTATTACTGTTTCTATGGGAAATATATATTTATCCATATACATGTACATATGTACATTAGAGTTTACTGTAATGCCAAAAGTTAGGAACAGAGAATCGCAGGATATTTCTATTTAATTTTTAGAGTATAAGGATACAAATATACTTATTCTTAAATAAAAACAACTCAATCCTACAAAAGAAGGGGTAATAAATAAAAGCTCATTTTTTTAAAGAGTTAAGTAGACAAATTTTGTGGTCTAAAATGACAAATATGTCTAGTAAAGTTTCTTATTTTGCATAAATTAGAAATAAAAGTATATTTGATTATGACATATTACCTACTTGTTATAAAAACATGATCATTGAAAATAATCAAAGTGAAGAAAACATAAAATAGTAGTACGTAATTCGTTGTACATACAAAAAGGGTTTACATATTTAATTGTAACATGTTTGAGACTAAAATAATAATAACATGAGGCAATTTTGTTCTAACATTAATATAATATTATATTTCTTCTCTATAATACTTGATTAATATACTTTATTTTTTATACATTTATGAATTACTTGGACATACTTTGAAATTAGATATTCCATGAGAAACAAAGGTGGGTTATGTTACATGGTGACAAGTATACGCAGTAGGTCTGAGTGGCTTCTACAAAACTACTTGAAGTTGGGGTTGACAATACATTATTGAATATTTGCTATTTACCTTTGGTTGGAAGTGAAATAATACGAAAAATCTTGCTTCTGCAGAATAGACTTGCTCATTCGTATTGCATTGGCATTCGTTCATAATACGGTTATTCCTAGTGGTTGAATGACTCAGTAGACATAACATATTACGAGTGTAACTTTGACTAAGAGATACTTGTCTAATAAAATATTTAATTTCAAGGAAGTCCGAGTACTTTTCATCATCTTATAAAAGAATGAGTCAATATATTTACAATCTATATATATAGTATTTGCTGAAGTGATGAGCACTCCTTCAAAGATATTCTAGATTTTATTTAGAACGAACAAATTCATGCAGAAATAAATTTATCTTAGCATGGGTGTAATTGGATATTGTAGCACTAAAACACATATTTAAAGATTGAACGTTAGATATTTGTTCCATTTCACATATATATATATACAAATACCATAGGTCTGTAAATACCGGTATACATACCTAGTTGTATATATAAGGTGAACTATGATCATAAACTTAAAAATAAAAATATTTTTGGAAGTCACATAAAAACAATCATATATTTAGATAGAATCAAATTCCCCTTACGAAGAAATTTTTTATAGACAATATATAGAGTTTTTTTAATGCTTTTATTTAAGATTGAAGCTTATGTAATTTGTAGCATCCCCAATCAGTTGATTAAATCAGTGTAATGTCTATAAAAACGGATCTTATCCCTAAAATAGCTGAATGGTTCATTTTATGCGATGATAAAGTAGTGTTGTTTGTGAGACCGTGTCATGGAATTCTTGATAGAAGGAAGTCTATCGACGTCGTTCTGTTTTTCATTTCTTTTTTTGCACTTGAGGAATAGATCCTTCTTCTTATAAGAGATGTTCTGAAAAGTTCGGGGGTTCGCACATAGACGGCGCTGTTTTTACTGAGCCATCTTCAGGGTTTTTTAAATTTATTAGTTATTGTGTTAAGTGTGACGTTTCATTTGTCCTTTTCAAAAAAATTGATAAAAAAAAATTACGATGTTATTTTACACTGCTCCTTGAAAGGAAAAAATACCATTCAAGGTTTAAAAAAAATATATTCTTTCGTGGAGTCAATCAAGATCAATTGGCATTGGACCAGTATATAAATTGACACTACATCATAAAAAAGAATCCTAAAACAGTTCCTAAATTTATAGTAACTGAGCTAGATCGACCCCTCCCCCCCAATAAAAAAACAACAACATGGGTTTGCCCATACCAATGCATGTTAATTGACCTAGATGACATTTTTGTTTCATATTTCTACTCAAAAAGGTATTGAAAAGTACCGAAAATATTGATATCATGACAACATTATAAAAATTTCCTAGTATATATTGCCATTTTGAGATTTAGTTCGATTAATAGTGACATTTTTTTATTTTGTTAGGACCAAAATTTAAATCTCATCTAAAAAAAAATTAAATTTTTTTTAAAATTTTTAAGTATTAAACACGTATACTTTTCTGTTCCCAAGACCTTCTTTTTTTTTTTTTTTTTTTGTGTTGAGCGCCAAGGTTAGTTCAGTCATAGAAACGTTATAACGCTTTATGATCGGTCTAAGATTTACAAATCAAAACACACCACTAATATGTATATTCTGGGTAGCATGTCTGCCAATGTTCATTCAATACCTATAATATGTACATAAATTAAGTCTATCTTCAAGTCTAATCAAATTATAAAACACTATTTGATGCAGAGTACTATAATTTGATGTTCACCTTTCAAATATTATACTCCAAAACTCATTTTACTTTATTATGATTTTATGAAAAATTGAATCTTCATCATGAATTTTCCTAGTAAAAAAAGTTGCCCTTCTAGTTATATTGCAAAAAAGCAAAACCAAAAATGTTAATACGTATATTGAAAACCTATTTGATCTCATTGACTTCATCTCAATTTTATATTTATATACACTGAGGTTAAACTTCATTCTTTAAAAGGTTATGATTTAAAAGATACAATAAATATATTTCTAAATATCATCATTTATAAAAAAAATAGAGGGAAAAAATGGGTTAAGATATATTTTAGTTTGTTTTTGGATAAGGTGAGTCTATCAGAGAGAACAATTTTGCACTAAAAATCAAATAAATGATAAATTACTAATTTATTTTTTAACTTCATTATCAATATAAACGGCCAAAAATTTTATAGATATATTTCAGCTAATTATAGTTTTCATATTCAAATTTATGTTAGTCCTGTTAACGGTGGCGTGCTTCTTATTTCTGAAAAAACGAATGAGGCCAGGGGATTATTTAAGAGAGGAAAGAAGGCTCTTACAGTGCTCCAGCCTATTAGCCTTGATGACTGTGGTAATGAAATGTTGCTGCTTCAGACGGTAATTGGTGAATCTGAGGTCATTAATATTTGGATGGTATCGATTACAGTTCCTAGTCAGTTTGGTTATAGGATGAATGAAGTGAAGAAAGAAGATGCTTATAGTATTCCAACTTTTTAACCTTCATAACTTTGATAAGAGTGCCATTGCATTTAAGCTCGAGGTAGTCATTGATTACACATTGGAGGGTAGCATGTCTTTTATTGTGGTTCCTGGCCAGTTTGATACTGTAGGTTTGGCCATGAATAACTTTTAAAGCCAAGTTCAAACGGGGTTCTATTATTATCCAATCTTGGGAAAATGGGAATTTCTCTTGGTCTTGTCAGTATCTCTGAAGCAGTTTATTATGTTATAGAATATCTTTCTAGTGCACTTCAGGTAAAGGCAGTTGTTCTTAGACTTATTCCATTGTGGAATAGGTTATTAACAGTGTCTCTTTTAAACTATTTTTTTTGCACTTTTTGCCTTTTTACGCCCAAAAAGGCGTTGATAGCTCTATGGAAGTTACATAATCAGGTATTCTATAATTTCATGTTTTAATGTTTTTAATTATATTAATTATTCATTAAACTTTGTTTAAAGTTATATGATCAACAATGTATGAAATTTTATTAATATATTACGAAAATAACTGCATAGTTTTAAATTGCTTTATGTTGATGTGAACCTTATACATATATTAATAAAGTGTTGATTTAACCTACTTTTTCCACACAGACACACTCCTTAAAAAATATTTATGGAAGATAAACCCTTTTTTGTTAAAATGAGCATTTGGAAGTCATTGTTCATGCTGTCTAGCACCGGAGTGGACAATAGGGAATTTTGAATCAAATTGTTGTATTTTTCGAGACTTTCTACCAATAAATTGTCTGGATGATGATTATTATACATATTTTTTGTAAACACATTAAATCCTTTAGAGAGATTGAAGTGCATTGTGTAAAAAGCAATAAATTTGTGATTTTAACAATGCTTGCTAGCTTGTTCCAACAACGGTACTCATTTTCCACCCTCCTCCCTGTTTCAAAAAGGCTTCTCTCCCGTCAGGACAACTTTATAATTCCTAACGATATTTTTCTTAGGGACATACCCTTTACTAAAAAGAAGTTATAATCATAAAAAAAGTCAACATAAATAACCTTTTAACGATTGTTTTTTAATTCCATTCTAATTTATGAACTTTTTTTTTCTTTCCTTCATAAAGAAATACTAGTCATCCAAAAAAGGTGTAATTTTCATACTCAATAAATGATAAGAACTCCCATTTCTTTGAATATATCTGAAGTAAAATTTAAACTAATGCTCTACGTCGATAAATTAACCCCTCTACTTTCACAACCCTACCCTGATCATACATTAAACTGTGAGGTCTTTTGCGTATTATAATAAAATGTCTGATTTTAAATTAAGGCCAGCCCTTAACATATATATAAGTACCTACAACTTAACCCCTTCCTAAAAATTTAATAGTTTTTTGTTCTTTCCGAAAGTTTTTTTGCCAAATAATTCTATTTGTATTTTTTTACCTTCCCGTGGTTCAAACCTATAACTTCTTTATGTTTTTAGCAATAAAAAAACTCTTCCTTAGCCCAAAAATACAAAAAAAAAAAAAGAAAAAAAGAAGTAATTCTAGGACTTAGTAATGGTATTGTTTTCCTAAGTCCATGCTGTATTTGAAAATAAAGACAAATAGGTGGAAGGTTCAAATTATATGAGTTTCAACAAATATTCGTCTTCATGAATTGGATATAAAAACGATGGAAATTGACGAATCTTTTAAAGAAAGTAGGACTGTTATAAGAATTGTGTTTCCAAGATAATATACCTTACTTATAAATAATAGAATATATTTATTTTTATTCAAACCTTAATGGTGATTACCTACCTCAAGGATATTTTTGGAATATAAAATCTTATATGATTTTGGTAGTTTTCACAGACACTTTTATAAACATCAGTAAAAAAATTAAATAGTTGTTAACATTATACACCTTGTGATGTAAAATCGTGAAATTTTTGACAAAGAAAAAATAGAGTTAATTTTTGCAAGAATTATTAAAAGTACAAGACTTCTTTATTGATATATCTTGATTTCCCTTGGCTGCAACCATGGCCTCTGACCTGGGACTAAAGGAACCGTAGCACTTTTTGATGCAGGCTTCGTAAATGACCGTCCACTGCTCCTCGACGGAGTGCTTGACGTCATTCAAATTTATTTGAGTGGTATCACCCAGTTGCTGTTGAAAGCAGTTCCGATGCTTTTGTACGTAAAAGGCCCATTCCCAAATCCTTCACATACATCCTCAGAGTATAACCAATGACATTGACAGCATCTGCATGATCCATCATAAGCCTGACTGTACTTCTGGTGATTGCAGTGCCCATGTCCTACAAGATCCCAATTTTCCGGCGTTTACCGGTACCAATGCCCCTCACAAGTATGTTTATCTGCAACCTCCATACTTTTAATCTTATAAACAAGACTCCGAGAGTACTTTATGACTTTCATGATCTCCTTGATACTCTCCTCGGCATTGAGCAAAGCAGACAGAGTTTCCCTCTTCGCCTCCATGCTGATAAAGATAATTTTTCAAAGATTTTTTTAATTATAATTAACTGGAGTATTACCTCCTTTTAATAACACAACCTAGTATTTGAAAATATGCACTCTAAAATAATATATATTGATTTACAGGCCAGTCCACGACGATACCTCCCACACTGCATTGTAATACATGTGAATTTATAATCTAAAATGAAACTTGAGAAAAAAATATTGAGTTTTGCAAACTATCAAAGTTCGATTGTTTCTTAATTAATATAGCAATATAATCAGAATAAAATATTTCCAACTTCAATTCCTGTAGTTTATTTACCCAAAAATGAATATATTTTTTACAAATTCTCTCTTGGATTATATAAATAATAAGTACGAACCAAAACATTCTTTGAAGTGTTGGTAATAAATTCTAAAAAAATTTAATAACTCAAAAATTATTAATGAACCATCCCCCCCAAAAATGGATACAGAAAGTATACATGGTGTTCATAATTGCATTGAGGGATGTTTTACTCTGTGAAAGAGATAGAATTAGGGCTTAAAATTGGTAATTGGCAAATTATGTAAAAATTATTCTCCTCCAGTTTGAGAGTTTTATTAGTTATTAAAAAAAATAGTCAGAGTATCAATATTTAGTTGAAAGTTCGAAAATCATAGATAGGAATTTTTATTTATCGATCAACCTCTCCTCAAACAGTGAAAAAAATAAAGACTCAAAGTCTGTTGATAAGCCAATCCCGTTATTTTTCCTAAGTTATAAATTTTATTAAATTTTGTTATGGGGATATTTACAGTATATATTTTGAGTTTAAACTTCAACACCCAAGTATATTGGAACCAAAAATTAAAGAACTACATCTGACAAATGATGTGTTGTAATTTTTCGTGTAACGGGTATACCATTTTATTATTTCATGAAGAATTTATATATACATATTTAGTTAAAATATTATTCATATAAGAATTAAATTCTACCCAGGGCAATTACAACATTTTTCTCAACTATTCTTTATATTAGTGTTTTTCAGAAGTTTTAAGTATCGCATTTCTCATTTAAAAAAAGAGGATTTATCAATTTACTTAGTATTATTTAAACTGTTTTTTTTTAATAATAAAAAGTTTTATATTCATTAAGAAAACCCCCTTTTTTAATATTAATTCACCCTTCCCTTTAGATTTGCTCCAGATTTTGAGAAGAACTACATTATTTAACATCATCTATAAATTTTACAGCCTAACACGATATAATTATTATATAAATATATATACTTACTGTGTCTTTATTGTTGCTCGGACACTTTTTGAAGCAACAATAACTGCTTTATTTCTTTATTTATTTACAATAAAACTTTTGGAGATGTTTTGTTAACTCAAGAGATTTAATAATTTGATTTAGTTTTGTTCTATGTAAGTAAACATCAAAGTTATTGTTAAATAACTTAACTACAAAAGAAAGATTATGCGCCAATTATTTAGTATTTGTTTCTTTAGTAAAAAAATATTTACAGTGGACTGGGTTGGCAATTCCAAGAGTACCAGGTACATTGCTAGGAATTCATTGGATGTCTTAGATATGTATGAAGGTCAAAGGTTTTATCAGTCATAATGTTGTGAGTAAAAGGGCAAGATCAAACTAAATAATATATTTATCTGCAACGTTGTGTGACCTTCTGCAGCTTGAGCTAATATAAGAATAGATTGCTTGAGGGCGCTAGTGTCTCCGTTATGTAATAATGATAATTATTGTTGCATTATTTTATCGCAATACGGTACCACTCTATGTCGCCGTATATACAGATTAACATAAGAAAACATATCTCATCCCCTATTGGAAGTGATGGAAAAACCTGTCCATCTGTCTTGGGAAATGGTAAAATAGAAAGTGTATTGGGGCCCGATGGTCTTCCTGATATCAGCAGCTCCTGTGTGGTTTGAATTGGTTATGGACTCAAAATACGGTTCCATGCCACATAACAAAGGCCACTCAATCCTATTTAAAAAGAAACTTAGGAATTTTGATCCCTGTCATCGCCAAACTTGAGTCCTCCTGACTACAATTTGTTGAGCGTCTTAGAAAAAAAAAGTTTTTGCTAACTACCAATAAAGCCTCAAAACAAAATGGCAGTATTGACACTAAAGTTAGAGTGTCAAGGGTGTAGGAAAAGTGCAGATATATTTATCATTGCAGAATGAGTACTTTTTGATTAATAACGCCGCTGTATATGTAGTTGAACAGATAATGCATAATTAAAATATGTAACATTATTATTCAAAAAGTAGTTAACTTATTATTTTAAATAATTAAAGTTTCGGATCGATATTGAGGCATACAGTAGTAAACTTTTATTGTATTGGGATAACATAGTGTTAATTTATTATCAAACTACGCTATAAATATACAAATAAATAGCTGCGTTATATCACTAAGAAATCTTAGTGAGCTCTTCAATAAATTAATTACTTACTTTGAAGTAAAGTGACCTCATACACATTTACTTTAAAACTAATTTTGATTTTCATTTGGTTTTGGTATGATTGGGATTGTAAAAAATATTAACTAAAACGAATGCAATATTTTCTTTCTAGTGGGGACTATTTTTTTATTCTCTAAAGCTTTTTTATTAAATATATATTTTTTGAAGAGACATTTCAGTATAAATCATCAAAATTGTTTGTGTTCATGAATGACTGAGAGTAACACTGAGGATTTGGCAGGGGAGACATAAGCAGATGTGTATGTAATATGTCTTAGAAAGTGAGAGCGACTTTTTTTTAGTTGGTAATGTGAAGAGGCTTTATTATTTTTCAATGCTGCTATCATTATCCTTTTATTTCTTGAGAAGGGAACATTAATTACATAGAAACTAATAGTTAGTGCTAAAAAAAGACGGAAAGTAATGGTGAGTGTTTGATAGGGAGTTGTAAGGGTAAATGCTTTTTAGACTCAGAGTGGAATTTAGGATCGACATAGGAGTGAATCCACCCTATATTTCCTTGCTATCGACAAAGTGGGATTTGTGTTCATTTCCTTCCTCTTGTAGCTGCTTGTAGCTGATCAAATAAAACGTCATGACAACTAAGTTGACCCTTCCCATATATTCATATTTACATACCGGCGGGATAGGTTTTATGCATCACTAGTTGTAAAAGTCTTTGTTAGAGACATTGTAGAATTAAGGATCGATATTGGAGTAATCCGAACTATATGTCCTTGCTACATACGGAGTGGTATTTGTGTTAGTTCTCTTCATCTCATTGCTGCACGCAGCTAATCTAATATAACTTCATGAAAGTTAAGATGTTTTCCTCCAAAACATTCATCAAATTGTCAGGAATACCGAGTTCATTTTTTTATTTTTGCATACCGGAGATTATGTTTTTTACAAATCTTAACAAAAAATTTCACTATAGTTCTGGTCAGTATTTAAAAAAATAGTTAAGATTTATGAATGTGGTTGATTTTTTGATTTTTTTTTACAATACTTAATTAACACTATGTATCTAGGTAAAATAATTAACACTTTTGTATATGGATGCATACAAAATAAAATCTCACTTAAAGACATAAACATATAATTAAGAATTCATATTTTAACATAACGTGAGTTTAACAAAATAAAGATAAGAATTCATCAAAAACAAACAAAATTATTATTTAAATCAGGTATTTAGGTAAATACCCTACAAAAGAGAGAATCCCTTGTAATTATTGTAAGCTATAAGGAAAATGGTTATAGTATATTTTAAGGATACTTTATTTATGCCGTGATGATACTCCAACAGATTTGCAGTTATGTAAATAGACAATAGAGCAAAAACACTTTTTCAGATGAACAACTATCTTTGTTTTAGTGGGTTATGTAAGTCGTCTTGCTTTAATAATATATACATCCATAATATAATGTTTAATTGTTAAGTGTTGTTGAGAAGATTAAAAATGTATTTATAAAAAAACTGCGGTTGGTCACTGGTACCTTGCCCCAGGGTCCCTCATAATAATTTATATTCATACCTACATATTTATACATATATGTGTAACACACTCTCAAACTCACCTATTTAAATTCGATGATGGGAATTCTCCATCTGTTATGACTGGTGTAAAACTTGTTTGACGGATTAACGCCTCTTTGTGGCTATAGCCTTAACATATATATACAACTGTATGGAACTAAAGGAAATGATGATGGCTTTGCTATGTAATTATATACAATTATAACAACTATTTGTATAATTTTTGTATTCTTTTTTTTTTTGTTTTACCCTGACTCATTTTACTAGCTGGATGTGTAATTTACATATCCTTTGAAATGGTTTTAAAGGGTGGAAGGGTTACTTTGTCTATGATGCTCAGGTATAATATAGGTCCCCATATGTAACAGAAAGTAACTTTTTTTCACTTCATTTCATAAATTATAGTTTTACGTCCTATCCTTTTATACTATAAATACAATTTAAGACTGAGATATGAATCTCGATTAATTCGATTTAGAGGTTAGTACAATTTTTTCGATCTTTTGAGTATCCAAAGAAGTTCTTTGTTCTTCTTCAAAATTAAAAACCAGGATTATATTCTTTTATACTACTTGTGAAAAATAATTTTATTCAAAACTTTGAAATTCAGCAGCATAACTTTAATGTTGAAAACTCTGAATCTATTTTACGAATAGAGCACGGCGTAAAAGAAGTTATTTTCAACAGCTATAGATGTATAAAAAATGGTTTTTGTGGACTGAAATTTATCTAAAATAACATTTTCATCAATATACAAGAGAAAATCGAACTACCAGATTATCCTAAACATGGAAAATTCTTGTATACACACAAAAATAAAAATTTGGAAGAAGTTGACAAATTTTGGGACTTATGATCTTTAATATGACCTTAAAACTATACTTTATTAATTTAAATATTATCAAGCTATTTTTTCAAGTAGAAAAATTGATAACTTAAAAAAAACCATCTTTGAAGGTACTCTTTTTAAAAAAGGAAACTTTTTTAATACAAAATTGGCTTGACGTTCAATTAAAAATTATAAGTAAGAAATAGATCATATTTTTTTGCGACTTGTTATTTTTACAACTTGTTAGCAAATTTTTTCATGTTCCGAGCAATTTAAAATGTTTAAAGTCTTTAATATTGAAAGTTGAAGTTGAAATGTTCTTAGGTTATTTTAAAACTTTACAACTATGTTTTTAAATTTTATATCATGTTTGTTTATTTATTTACTCAAATGTCTATGGGTATGTGTGTTCTTTACTTAGCTACATGTATATTAGGTTAGAGTTTTATGTGCCATCTTGTAGGTAAGGCGTTCTGTTAGTATGTTGTTCATTGAACTATATCCCTCCATATTATTGTTATATGACAATTGTAAATTCTCAAAAAAGGAAGTTGCCCCGTTGCTCTTCCCCTGTAATACAAGGGAACCTTAATAAATATTTACATTCACATGTTGGTAACATCATGGTTATAATGAAAATAGTTGAAGGATTAACTAATAGGTTAGATAAACAAAGTTTTATTTCTAATATAAAAGGATTTAACATAATCCCTTGTATACATTATATATTCACGTTCATAAAATTTTGCTCTAAATATGTAAATTGATTAATTAATTATTTAACAACAAAAATATGGCTTTTTATCCCTTAAATCAAAAAATAATAACACCTTTTAAAAAATGCATCCACCTATGTATTCATTTTTAAAATGACAATGTTGTTTATATGCTAAAGTAAGATACCAATTGCTGTAATGGGTGATTAAGTAATCTGATGGAATTTGAAGATCAGACTCTGATAAGAAAATTAATGCTAATGAAACCTAAAAAACTTCAAACCCCGTCATATAATTCTGATTAGGGACTAACACACCTACTCTAAAGATATCCTTTTTATGACTTTTATTTGACGTGAGGTAGATAATAAACTTATGTATGCTTGTAATATACAAACTCTTTCTTAAATTAAAGAAAATATGTAGCAACCCGGAGATCTATTGCTAAGTTGCTACATTGGATTTGTGTTGAAAATATCGAATTTGAGTTTTTGAGTTCTGTTTTTAGTCAAGTTCGTTTCACAAAAATATACGGAGCTTTGAATTAAGTTCGAGTTCTTGATACTATGATACGATTAAACATTACACCAACATCCCCCAAAAATATTTGGGCTTATTCATGTAATTTTTAGAAAATTGTCAGCTTAACTAAAGTATAATTTAGTAATTAGCACTCAAATTTAACATAGTTAATAAATTAATTTTAGACATAGTTTTATTTGTGTGATCAAGAGATTAATATGGTTAATTTGATTTCGTTTAATCTGAACAACAAATGTGAAAATGTATAGATAAATAGTACGTTAGACACAAATTAAATTTTGCTGTTTTATCATGTTTTTAATTTGACGCTATTATTTTGCAAATCGGTCATCTTGGAGTCATAAAAACAGAATTTTAAAAGGATATATGGTTTGTTTCAGTTGAACGAAATGTAGCTTTATTAATCGTTGAAGCAATTATTTAAAACTTTCTGTTTAACTACTATCTATAAGAAGAACTATGCCTTCGACATGGTATTGCTTATGATGTAATATGCAATTTGTGATGTGTACACTTTTTTGGATATTGGAAAATTATTGCTAATATATTATAAACTATTTTTCTATTTTGAATTTGTTCATTTCCTACTGTTTTGATATTGGAAACGTAGTTTTTACTAAAAAATCAGTGATAAAATTATTATCAAATAAATTTAGAATTATTTAATCATCATTTCAATTTGGATGAACTTTTATTTAATTCTTTAGTATAACTTTTCAATAAAAGTACAACCTTGAAGGTTTATCACATACTTCTTTATTTATATATCTTTCTATATATATGATATATGATTTCCTTTGCCTGCTAACATGTTCTCCAACTGGACCGAAAGGGGATGCAGCACCTCGATGAATGCCTCGAACATTTACGCCACTTCTGCTCAACAGAGACGTTGAGGGGTAGCACTGGCTCTCTTCTTTACTACACCCCAAATTGTAAAGTTGAGGGAGAGATCAATCTGGGGAGGAAGGCGAGAAAACCGGTGTTTATGATTTAATCAAGTCTTCCCTAAATCCTTCACATACCTCATCAGAGTCAAATCACTGACATTGAAAACCTTGGCCATGCTGCTTCAACAGTTTGGCCAGATTTCTGGTGATCGTAGCGTCCATATCCTCCATGATCCCAATTCTATGGATCTACCGCTACAAAGGGACCTCTTAAGTCTCTGACCTGAAGTGAACATGCTTTTAATCTTATAAACGAGACTCCAGGAGCACCCTACAGCCTTCATGAGATCAACAACACTCATTTAGGTGTGGAGGCTATCTAACACCCTTTTCTTTTTCGCATCCATGGAGACAAGGGTTGATTTTTGAAAGTTATTTATTGATTGTTTATTAACAAGAAATGTTCCTTCTTTTAATAACTTAACCTAGTATTTTAAAATATTAACCTTAAAGTAATGCCAATTGATATAAAGCCATGTCCACGACTTTATATCTATTAACTCAAAAAGTTTTTATGAAAATCATTTCTATTTTCAATTATTAAATGCCATTCCTCTATAGCGACTCTTTAGTCAAGAGTTTTTATTTTCTTTAATACAAACCTCAAAATAAAACTACATTGAAAAAGAGAAGTCCATCAGACAGAAGGTGCATTGCAATTATTAGTATTACGAAGATGTCATTTTGCACATTTGTTTAAAGTGCGTTTAAAAAACCGCGGAAAATTTACTTATCCTAGAAGACATTACAATTTAAAGATATTAAGGAAAAGTACCTTTTTGGTACTAGTGTCATTTGTTCAGACCCTTAGGGCCCAGAAGACTATCCGATAACTTTCTCATCGACTAAAGTTTAAACCAGAAATATTCAAGTAAATGTTTACAAAATGCAATTGAATTTTAAATATGTTATTAATACATAAACAACCACATGGGGATCTCAAAAGTCAACAAGTCTTATCCCAACTAATTTTGCATAATTTGAAGACTATATTGACACTTATTTAACGAAAGTATGATTTAGCCTAGTAGTTCCCAGGTTTTTCAAAAAATGGCTAACTTTCGTGGGAAAGGAAACTTTCTGCATTTTTTTAAACGTATATCTGAATATTCTGCTTGTAAACCTTTTCTTAAAATGTGTTTTCTTGACTAAGCTATTTTTGTTCTAATAAAAACTATTTACAATTAACAGATGTTAATTTTTTTTTGTATCTTTTTCATAGTATTGACAACATTTAAGTAATATGAAATTATTCACAGAAATATGTAGAAGATGTACAGTTTGAGATTTGAAACAATTCTTTCATTCAGTTATATTTCTGAACAACAATATAACCAAATTGGTTCGCTTTATATACTTTTGTAATTCAGCAGTTTTCATTGACAATAAAAGACCTATGTATTGTACAATATTTGTTTTAATAATATCCTGAGCATGAAACCTTTAAAAACTGAGTATTTTTCACGAATTCCTAGTTATAAATTTATGGATAATTAATTTAGTTAAACAACACCTACGCACTAAATTATGCAACTTGTTTGTAGAAGATACTTTTTATGACGTTAAGTATGCAATATATACATTTTACAGTTATACAACTGTACATTTTATGGCTATGTCACGTATTATTATAATAAATTTTACTATTTCGTTGTAAAAATAGAAATGTTATATTCTATGATTATAATATAATTAGCCAAAATAATATGTAAGTTAACAAAAGGAACTGTACATCCCTGGGGCTCCGCAGGGATAACTTTGAGTATAATTTCGATCAGTACTGAACTTAATTGATTTTTTCCTGAACATTACCAAAACTATTATAGTCTAATTATTTCCATTTATAAATATGAAAAAGTAAATGCACAGATCGAGTATAAATAATTATTTAACATTAATCCGTACTAAAGAGAGTACTGGGTGTATTTAAAAGTAATGCAATTTTAAACTCATGCTCTATTTTAGGAATTATTTTCAAAGATTTATAATTTTATGTAATATATGATAATTAGCTATGGTTTGTAGTAATTACATGAATTTATATTAATATCTTTGTGCCATAATGAATTGAAAATAATCCTAATTGGTACAAGTTATCTAATCCTTTCCTTTTTTTAAGGAAAGGTTGAGAGATGGAATGAAGATCGCCAGAGGTGCCGTTAAAGGGGAGATGGGGGCATGTCCTCCTCAAATTTTATTCTCCCGCATATTAAAAATCCAAATAAGAAAATTCCTTAAAGATCACCATATGTTCAATGGTATTATTGTAATAAAAAAAATAATTTATACAAGTATGAATGAATAAATACGTCAAAGATTTTTATTAAATCATTAAATGTTCACAAGGTTAATAAGTGTTCTTTTTTTTTTTTTTTGATTTTTTGAAATTAGAAACATTGTTCATTTCTAATTTTCTCTACTTTAGTTAAAAATTAATAATTTTTTCATCTTCCATATAATTCAATGATTATTTTTGTTAATGTTTATTTTGTTTTTTTCATTTCTTTTAATATATTTTTAATTGTAAAAAATAAAACTTTTTCGATTGTGGAATCCGTTTGCATCACTAAAAGATAAAAATAAGAAATTCGTTTTTTTATTTAAATTATTTATCTTATTAGTTAAAATTAGACAATGAAGATTCAACAATGACCCGTTGACTCTCATTGTCAGTCGATTCAGTATTTTTAAAAGGAAAATTTTAGTAACAAAATCCCCCGTTTAACAAATGAATATAAGTTTAAAACAATGACAGTCCCAAAATGTCTGGTGTATGAGTGGGATCAATAGGGAATAAGTCGGATTGTAAATCGTTTTCATTTTTGTTATGTAAAAGACAACAACTACCGAATCATTACATAGTAAATCCTACAATTTGGAGAATACCTGAGAGAAAAGAAGCTTAGCAGTCGTGAGATTAATTAAAGTAGTTGTGAACAGCTCCGTGATAAACACAAGTCTCACTTCTTATAAAGCTAGAGCATAAGCAAGAAAGACTCCTTATTCGATATTCAACTCTACTCTCAATTAAACAAGGACTTACATTTCTAACTCTCCTACAAATCTTCAGCGTTACTTTCGGCTATTGATGATCACGCACATTCTTGGGTGCACTTTATACTTACATATTCTCTATTCAAGAATGAAATAATAATAATAACATCATCCTTAAAAATATTGTTCAGGTTGCCAGCAACTTGTAAGCTTAAAAAATGCTTAAAATTTAACACCCTATGCATAAACATTTTTACTTTATAGTAATTTGTTTATATAGTCAAGAGTCGTACGGCTAAGAAATGAAAATAGAACCATACGATAATTGTTGTTTGTTTATTAGTATTATATCATTGTAGCCATCTTGTAAATAATCATATTACACTCATACTGCTTAAAGTAATGTACTTATCTTTTGGATCCTTGGTTGATGATGTCAATAAATTTTAATACTGATACGCACAGATGCCAATAAACTGCAATCTCAAGGATCTTAAAAAAATCAATTGAAATTACTCATCAAATATCTCACCATTTCTCTTTAAAAACCCACTTATTTTAGGTGGGTATACATATGTTTTATAAAAATTGAGGGCCATCAAATCATTCATACATATTTAATTTAATCTACCTATAATTCGTGGAAATGAGTTATGTAGTTTTTTTAAATACAAATATTAATCGATCGGATTTTTATTCCACTCCCTCTGTATTTTAGGTAAGTTGTACTTATGAAAGGAAATTAAAAACTGCATTAAAAAAGTAATCAAAGATTACGACTTTAACAATGATTTCCTTTAATTTTATAGGTAGACCCAACACAAAGCCAGTAAATCAATCTTACATCAAATTTAATTGTGGAATGAAGGGAATTAGATGAGGTTACATGTATGTACAAAGGGGCCCACCGAATGCATTCCTCCCCCCCCCCCTTACCTACGTTTACCTATATATGTACAAGTAATGAGTCTCATTTAAAAAATGACAATCAAATAAATTATTATAATTGCTTTTACATTACTACGCCTATAATTATTATTGGGGTTTTCTTTAGGTACAAAGGTGTGGGCTCTGGAGACAACAAATGAGAGGTCGATTTGCTATTCGTGTTCATTAGTAAATGGAGTTGCTTTGGGGCTTATAGTTTAACTGCTATCGTAGAATGCTCAAAGCATAGGTTTTCAATGGATCTCAATTCTTTGCTCAAAAAGACAGTTTAAATTCTATGAAAATAAAATTTACTTTTAAATGTACATTGTATCCGGTAAAATAATTGAAATGTCTATTGAGTCGAAGTCAAGTCTTTGATTGTGCAATGGAGTTCAGTCGCAATTCTCAAGTCAATGCCCCTCACTTTAGTTTTGACATGTTATGATAATTCTTAAAGACGGTCATATTTTGAGGCAACAGCAACTGAATAAATAAATAAACAAAATTAATAAAAATCAAATTCCTTGACTTGATACAAAAAGTTTTTCTATTTTTAAATCCATAAGATGAACCGTATAATTTTAAATGTATGAAAGCCTATTAACTTCATTTTTCTCTTCAATTTAGTCATAGATCCTTATTCTTATACTGGGGCTTCATTGAAATCTGAACACTTACTAATTCAATCATTAATGAAAGTAGAGTGATTGAAATTAATTCATATAGCAAGATATTAAAGCATACATAACTTGTGAGTAAATAAATAAACCTGAGCTCTCTAGCTGACGCACAAGTCGATAAAATGACACTTGAACGTGATCAAAGAATTTTCATTCGCGCTGTCCAAGCAGTGAGGTATAGGACCACCGTATACGTTGTCAACAAATCCAAAATGTTGCAGAGGAAGAAGGGCTCTATCAAAAAGGCCAAACTGGATCGTGAGGAGTTATAGATAACAGCCCTGGCCAAACCCCTCAATTCCATGTAAGAGATCTCGGGTTTTCAATCCAGAATGTCCAAAGAGCTACAAAAAAAGCGGATGGAAAGATACTTGCGGGTTGGAAAGGCTACTTTTGAAACCATTAGTGAAAAAAGCTCATCTACTCTGTTTCCAGACTCTTTTGAATTCTTTTTTTTGAAACTACAGCCCTAATACCAACCCCTTCGACTACATCTTTCGAGTAAATTTTGAGGGGAAGACCTCCAGTGTTGGTCATCCAAATACTACCAGCCATCACTGAGACGTCATAATGGAGGTCTACATCTACAGAGGGTGCCAGGCCTACCCCCATAGCATGGAAGCCATCATTACCGCTAAGTGTGCTACATTAATGATTAAGAGAGCTCTGACACACATATATTTATAGTATTCATTTTGTTAAAATTCTATTGGTAATTAATAAATTATATCTTGTAGCACTTTATTATTCAAAGTGTTCATATTTAAATACACTACTCGGTATATAGATAATACACATGCAGATCTTAGTGCGTAAGTTGCATTTACATACATTTTTATGATAAGTAATAGTTTTTTTAATAAAACAAAAATTGAATTACTTTTTTTGCAAAAAAATTGTTAAAATTGAATTTTGTAATAAAAAAAAGGAGGGATACTAGTCCTTGCTCAAATTTGTAGTTTGACATTTTGAAAATATTAAAAACAATATATTTAGGCACAAATACTCTAATATATGTAGTATTGTATATGTTGTGCACAAGTTGTAACTTGTGTAATCAAATTATACATGTTGCAACTATAAAACAAAAAGAGTAATTTTAATAGAAGGATTTCCAGTAGTCGGTATTAGTATGATGCAATAATAGAATATTCACTAGATGATCAATTTTCATTTTTGACTATTTTAATACAAACTACTAAAATGTAATTATTCTGTGACACATTATCAAGTTCAAATGTCGATAGTTATTATATTACTCATAAATACATAATAAACATGTAAATTTGTTAGATTAAAATGAGATTTCCTTTTAAAAGCCTAACATTTTTTCCTTTTAGGCAATACAAAGAAGTTATGTACTTCAGGTGTAAATCTAATTACGATCGATAAAAAGTATGCCTTACTCAGCTTGCGATTTGATATTTACTTAACTATGATTGCGTTCAGAGTCATTTTAGCCAAAGATGAGATAAAGAAGAGAAAAACTGAAACCACATAGAAAAAAGTGTGATAAAATTAACAATCCTTAATCCTCCCAACTACGATATTATGCACCTCAAGTTGTATAAAATATTAATTATTTCATTTAATGTACATTTAATCCCCCAAATTTTTTAGTATGCTCTTGAAAGATTACATTAGATTATAATACAATGCTATATTTATCTCGATAATGCCTTTTTAAGGATTACCTCATATATGGAACTATTTTTAATAGAGATTTATTGAATTTAATAGTGTTTTGTAAATTGTTCCTTAATTTTATCTCCTGATTTCTTGACAATTTTATTTATTTAAGGACTGAGGGCTACAACAGTATCTACAAAATTTTAATATTATAGCCATTATATTAAACAATAGACAACCTCATCAAAAACGGATAGGTATTAATTTGATTCCTAAGATTTGCATAAAATTATGAAAATAAACATTTTTATAGGAAATAAAAAAAAAAATATTAAAAGATTACAAAGTTTTATCAGTTGAACTCATAAGCTCATGCTGTTAGGGCTATAAAATAAGAATATTAAATAAGGATTTATTTTTTCTAGATGTATTATATTCAAACAAGTTTTTTTAGCAATTTAATTGATAATTAAATGTACAAAATTGATGGAATAGTCAAAGCAATAATAAATTTTTTTTTTTGACAGTATTTGTTTAAAGAAGTTGCTTACAAAAAAAAATATAATTAAATATATTAGTTTAAAATTAATTCCCTAAGTCAAAGTAAAGCATTTATAAATTTTTTTATATCCGATGTTAGTTATCAATCCATTTTCAACAGAAAATTCCTCCTATAAAAAATGACAATAAATAAATAAACAAAACAAAGCCACAAAATGGCTAAAAATTTCATAAAACAGAATGAGAAATAGTTAGATAATATTTAAATAAAGGATAAAACAATAATTATTCTCTAAATATAGAAGAGCTTTTAATTTTTTTTTGCATTTAATGGTAAAATAGTTTTAAGTTTTTATCTGACAATACGTAGTAGTGTTGTAGTATGTCACAGTATAGTTCCATGAAAACTGATGCGCCACCCTTGGAATAATGTCGGAGAAGGTAGAATATCAGGCTGTAGTTGCTATCAGAATAGCTCTGATTTCTTCGACTCTGATACTCCCAACTTCTGTGTAATCATGTTTTTACAGCTTGATAAGGCAAACTTCATAGTTTTTTTTTGTAGGATCACTTTGAATTTTTAAGGAGAGCCCAAATGAAATTAAAGCCTTTATAAATTTTTATGTATTTCCAGCAATGTTCAGTGTGATAAAATGTCTGAAAATCTGGAGTGTGGGGCAACTATCAAACGCATGCATAACTGTGTTGAAGATTTTGCCACTGTCCTTACAGGGAGAGAAACAAAATAGACAACCAAAGGATATTTGAAATTGGGCAGTAAATGGCTTTCATCCCTGATTTTAGATATGGAACTCGTGATCCTCTTCTTCCATGTACTAATTAAGTTCAAACATTTCAATATCCATTTTATCTACCTTTTTTTCAGAATGAACCCCAATTTAAATGATCTAACTATAACCATTTTTTAACTGTTTATCATGAAATTAAATATATATATTTTTTTTTTTTGAATTTCTTTTTTACCTAGTTGACTATCCACGTAATGAATAGAATGTTGGCCATTAAAATGAATCTTACATATGCATAATCAACTATTGATTAAGTTAAAAACCATAAACTGATTCGAAATTAGCTCTCCCAATCACTGTTTTAAAAAACCAAACAAAGTGGAAACAAAAGAATGCCTAAAACAAACTACGTGTGATGTTTAAGTATCATTATTTAAATTAGAACATTTATAATCATATAACACGGATCTTTATCAGTGCTTTTTATTTGAATCTTACGACTGGTTTTATTATTTGTATATTTAAGTATGAGGGTATATTTGTATATGTATATCTAGATAAGTTGTTTGTATATATACATATGTACTCGTTTCATCTCCCACACCAAATAAGGCTCTCTAAAGAGGCTATTAATGATACCTATTCATCCCAGAGATAAGATCTACAGTAAATACGTTTTCTTATTTTTGAAAAAAATAACAATAAAAAAATAGTATTAATGAGACCTCAATATAGAAGATTGTAACATCTTATTTCCTATCGTTATGTAGTTGATATATGAAAAAGAGGGCTATGGTTTTTTTATCAATTTTAATTCGGCTTATATATTACTGGGCGTTCGAAAAGTTTATTAATAAAAAAACTGATTTTAAGATTTTCCTGTACAACCTCATTATGATCTGTTGCACATGGTTAATTGTAGAAAAATCAAAATGGTCAAAGATTTTTCAACTAATATTCTAAAAATAAATCTAGGGGATGTACAATTATGAAATACAAAGACCTACCCGAATTAAATTAAACTTATAGGTATAATGGAATAATTAAATCCGGGGGTTTCCTTGAATTTCCTGTAGGTATAAAATATAGATAATTTTCGGTAACGAGATTACAGGAAATTAACCTTAGCAGGTTATAGATCAGTAGATTCGATTAGTAGAGGAGACTGGGAACAGCTGTAACGCTTTTTTATTCTTATTTATCTGGATTTAAAAAATCAAATTTGAATTGGAAATTAAGATTATATATAATTGCTTTGAACTAAATTTGCAAAACTAACTTAGAGCTTACACTAAACTTCTCACTGTATAACTGAAATAACACAGTTAAATGTTTTCCAAATTGTTCAAAATGTAGTTATAGATGGTACAGATTTGCTAGAAAAACCCTGTGAGATAGCAAAATAAATTAGAAAAGGAAAGCTGTAATAGCTGCCGTATAAGCTGGTAACACACATCTCGAGATTCTTATCCGTTATACGTACCACCAACTCCACCCTAAGGAAATAATAGATTGCATATGCTGTTACGATAGTACCTATATTAATTCCACGGATTCCTTTAAAGTCTCATTCATTAAGTAAGCCCTTTTGACCGTTATCATTCCGGGAGTTGCTATTATTTTGCTGCAACACATCACCACTCTCGGAATTTTTATTTACAAACTAATATAAGAAACAAGTCTTATGACGTATTAATTTACGAAAATACCTAGTTAAGACATGTGCATTAGAGTAGGTCGGAAGTCTTAATTTTCAAAATCGATGTAGGTAAGTATTGAGAAATTGAGTAAACAATAAAAAACAAGTCCATATTAAATTTCAGGAGTATTGAATTTATTTTGGAGATTTTTCAGTTCATTTTGAAAATGTATTTATACATATGTTCTGAATTTTTTTCATGATTACCAATTATGTTGAGATATTTTGACTTCTGAAAAAACTTGATTAATATTTTAAGTCATAATAATCAAATGGCTTAAGTTTGTTCTTAATGACAAAAAAAAACAAAAACATTATTAGTCCCGCAATTCAAATTTTGTATTTTCTTTTAAATATTTATGTATCAAAAGTGAAACAATATTAGTTATTTTTCTGCTATCATAATAATTTTTATTTCTCATCATCAATACTTATCAAATAGTTAATTCTTATAAAAGTAATGTGTTTTTACATTAAAGGGAATAGGGTTGTTTCTTCTTATAAAATAAATCAATTATATGAAAAGATAGCCTTACAAAATGTATATACATATATTGGGAAACATCTGAAACCTATTCATATTATATTCAAATTCTTTTTATACCAATACACAACTTTTCACGATACTCCTTTTTCAAAATTAAAAAAAAAAATTATCAAAGCCCTCAAAATGATTTACCCTTACAAAATAAGACCTTTATCTTTAAGGCATTTTGACTCCAAAAATATATGACTTGAAGTATACTTAAGTACGACCATTGTAGGTATTTCCTAATATGGGTTGGAGTAACTCATAAAAATAATCAGTTTATTAATTATTACTTTTTCAAACCACTCCTTGCAAAAAAAAAAAAAAAAATTAAAAGCCCACCCTTTGATGTCAAACTATCCACCCAGAAAGTTATGGGTAAGTCTACTTAAATACATTCATAAATAAATACATTTTTTGAGAGATGGGCTGAGATTTAATAATTTGCTTATATTTATTTTACTCTTACAATTAGAAAGATATAAAGTGGGGGCCCTGAAATTCAAAATGAATTATGACACAGTGTTAACTCATTTAAACTATATTTTATTATCAGCTGTTGAAGTTTTTTTCTTCTATGGACTCCTATGGTACTAGAAGCTTTGCAAAAACATTAGTATCGAAACAACACTGAAAGTAATCATTGTTAAACTCTCCATTAGTGAACTAGGATGTTAAAGTCGCATACATATATTTAAAAAAGGCATCTTATTCCTTTGAACCTACTCTTTGTTACCTTTTCGTATGAATAAGTTCCTGAAACATTAAATTTTGATAACATGAAATTGTTTATTTATCTCAATAATGTGTTTTTTAAGGATTAAAAGTAATGCGCAGCAATTTATTTTCCCTCGAAAATAAATCCACTAAACCTTAGTGAATTTCCCAAAAAATTTTTTTTTTTTTTTGATTTCTTAGATTTTTTTTCTTGAATATGACGACTGAAACGTGCCACAGTAGCAGCAAAATTATAATGCTAAAACTATTCTCTTATACAATACACACAATCTCATCAAAACTGATGGGTGCCAATTTTATGCCCAAAATCGACGTTAAGTAATAAATATTTCATAGAATTTCTTATCAAAAATAAAAATGTAATGTTTTTTCAATAAGAAAAACAGATTTTATCTTATTGAAACTACAAGCTCATGTTGTTAAGATCATTTTAAAATCAATTCTATATATATATATTCAAGTCTTATTACCATTTTAATTGATGTTGACGAGAGCGAAATGGATAGAATACTTAAAAAAATTATATAAAATTGAAAGTACGTAATTATGATCGTCTCATTTAACTAAGAGCGTTATAAAAAGTATTTGAGCCAACTTAGATACTAACCCTGCATATCAGTACGAAAATTTAGAAATTTTGTTTGGTTATGATGTAACTCATCTTTATTTTATTTTTTTTAACCAGTTTGAGTGCTGACCTTTCAAAAGACTGGGGGTCTTAACGACCGTTCCAAAAGACTAATAGGACCTGTGTTAGGACTAGATTGCACCGAATAAATAAAGACTGACACAACACTAGAAAGTAGTATGTTACGCATGACTTATAAGAAAAACGCTGGCACATGATTTTAAAGACTCTCGAAGCTAAAAATCTTGGAATTGACAGATGTGGGATTTAGATGCACTTTAAGCAGGGCTACGGAGTAGGGTGTCTCGTTAATGTATTTTTTTAAGTTATACAAACTCAAGAGGCACCAAATTTTTTGTAATTTCACACAGATTGTGAAAATTACGTCTTCACAGATTTAAGCCGTGTGGCCAACATTGTTAAAAAAAATTTGAGAGTTATTTTATGATTAAAACATGAATGGGTACTCGGTAAAGCGCAAAACCTCCGCCTATTGTAAATTATCTTGTGTTACCTTGACCTCGGACTTTGACCTTGACCTCTCAAAATGTAATGGCCTCTAACTGTGTCCATATATAATCGCAGTGCAAAGTTTGATCAAAATCAATACGTAACTTATTGTATTATATTTTATTTTATTAAGTAATAATCTGCGATCTGCTGTTACAGTTTTGGCTGACTTTAGATTAGTTTCTGTTGAAAATTCAACTCTGGTAATTAATTTAAACAAGATTCACGGAGCTTTATCTAAAGCTCGCGTAGAAGCCTTAAAAGCTTTTGTAAGAGTTGTTATTAGAAGTATTTACCCGGAGGGACGAAAAAAAAACAACTCAGATAAATAAGGAAATAGGGGACCGTTACCATCGCAAAGAAGTTATAAAAGAGCACATCTCAGTTTAATCAGAACCTGAATCATTTTATTTGGGACACATAACGCCAATTCATGTTACAAAGAGGGCTATTTTTAAATCGATTTAGAAATTTATTACAGGACAAGGTTGGAATTTAGATGGTATAATTTCTGTTGGATGTGAAGGAACAGCAAGTAACACCGGTTGGAAAGGGGGCATAATTTCATATCTCGAAAATTACTTAGAGATACCGTTACAATGGTGCATTTGTATGCTTCATGCCAATGAGTTACTCATTCGTGATTTATTTTTGAGCTTAGATGGTGGCATTTTGGGTCCTAAAGAATATTCCAAACCAATTGGAAATCCATTGGCTGGCTGTGAAAATGAGATTGTCGTTCCTTTTTCTGCAGTGACTGGAAATTTGCCTAACTTGCCGAAAATGTGGTCCATCAACTAAGTACAGATCAAAAATATCTGCATAAAATATGTCAAGCCGTTTAATTGGCTCCTGTACTTCTGAGCTGAAAAATTGTAAACCAGGAAAATTGGCACTCTCAATATTATTTATTACGGCTAATCGTTTACTCAGACTTTACACAAATACTCATAATCCATCAAAAAACTTGCAAGTGCTTAAAGTTTACCCTCCAGTGTGGTTCAAATCAAGAAAAAAACATATTTTAAGGATTGACCTAAGAATTTTTTGAACTGATTGTTTGCTTTGGATTTTTACCAAAAAAATTTAGGTCCGTCGTGGACCCTGTTATTGAAAGAAATGCTTTTTTTGTGCACCGTTGAAAACCTACTTGTCAGTATGTTGTTTAATGAGCAGGACCACATTTAGGAGTTGCCATTGGTAAGAATAATGATGAGATGTATATTTTATACAAAATAGATTTGTTTTTTTCAAATTAAACATTGAATATTTTTCCATAATATAGGCTAGATTTTCCTTATCACTATGAATAATGAATGACACATAAGGGTCTTAAGAAAAGTGTTGTTTTTTATCATTTTCACCATAAAAAGGAAATATATCCAGTTCAGAAAAAGATACAGAATCAATAAAAACACTTTTATAATCATAAAAAACACCTTAACTTAAATTTTATTAATTGTACTTTTAATTTGGTGATTTTCTTAAAGACAAAGAATGACTTTGAACTATAATAGTACTAAATTGTTATAATCTGAGATATTTCAGAGTTTGGGCCATTGAGAGAAAAACTGAGATCAGTTTCGGATTCTATATTCAAAGATATATTCGATTATTGGATTCAATCCATTTGTACATAATTTCCCCTCTGAAAGTACGTTCTCTAACGTAGGGCTGAGAGATAAGTACAAAATCTTTTATTATTATAAAGTGTTTCATAATAAAATGTACACCCGGTATTTAATGAAGATACCAGAACTGATACCTGCGTTTGGATTCTTTGCTTTTACTTCTAAGTAGTTGTTATTTTCATTTAGAAAATGATGATGCAGAAAGTGGCGTTATGACTTTGTATTATTATTTTTTGTTTCCTACTCGTTCAGTATTACATATGTATGTACATATTTCAAAATAATGGAGGCTATAATGGAAAAACAAGCCTTGAGACAAAATGTATTCTTTCAGAAAATGAATATATTATTATTTTCTATACATTATTTTCTACTGCAATAATAAAGCACAATGTCTTCATGTAATGTAATTAAGTTGTAATAGAGTTATGTCGCATTGTTCTAGGAACCAATCGAAAAGGGGTACTAGTTTGCGACATGGAGTTATAAATAAAGTATAATAGAATATATTTCAAATTAAAATATTCGATCTAGGGGGGGGGGATTATGAAGTAGCTGCACCAGCCTAAAACAATGATTATGCTCTTACTAAAATGTAAAAATAAACATGGTTTAAATTTTTTTTCATTAAAACTAAAAAAATCAAATTACTTCAACTTAATTGTATTCTGTTAAATGAGCAATAGTTACATAGTATATAAATAAAAGGATAAAACAATGCTTATTCTGTAGATCTGGAATATCTTTTTAATTTCTTATAATTGTGCATTAACCAGCACAATAATTTTAAGTTTTTATCTGGCAATGAGTGGTAATAGTGTAATATGTCCCATGCATGGTTCCATGAAGACTGATGCCCCTTGGAATCCTGACGTAGAAGGTAGAATATCAAGCTGTAGTTGCTATCAGAATAGCTCTGATTTCTTCGACTCTGATACTCCCAACTTCTGTATAATCATGTTTTTACAGTTTGATTAGGCAAACTCCATATCTTTTATTTTTGTTGGTGTACTTTGAATTTTTTAAAGAGAGACCAAATAAAATTAAAGACGTTATAATTTTTTTATGATTCCATCAATGTTCAGTATGATAAAATCTCTCACTGCCTGGTAACTCTCAAACGCATGCACAACAGTGTTGAACATTTTGCAACAGTCTTTATTTTTTTATGTAATACACGAACCTCATAAAAAACTGATGGGTACTATCTGGATTCCTAAAATTTGGATAACCTAGTTAATATTTTATATAATTTTGTATCAAAAATGTTCTTCTATAAGATTTATTTAAAAAAAAATTAAAGATATACATTTCTCGATCACAATAAAAATAATGAAGGTTCGTACTCGATAATACATTTTTTTTTTCAAAAGAGGGATAACCAATAAATAAAAACACAGTTTACTATCTCAAACTTTTTTTTAATTGTATGCTCACCAGGAATTTGACAATTTTTTAAATCTCTAGTTATGACCCTATATTATAAATGTACTTTTCAATTAACTCAAAACACCTGAGGACTCGAATAAAATACTTAAGGGATATTTGTTTCGATTTCAATGCGTTTTATAGTAATTTTTAAATGCAAATAAGACATTTGTATTTATAAATAATAGGAGCACCAGTAATTTTTAGAGAAAGGAAATTTGGGAAACGTGATACTAAAACTTACTTCCGACCACAATTATTTGCATAAACAATTTAAATTTGGTTTCACTCAACCTCAGCTTTTCTTAAAGAGAAGATTTTGTATATTAAAATCTAAAATGTTTATAAAAGTATCTGCTTAGGACTTATTTTCGAAAAATATTCCGACATTGAAAATTTGAGCGCCAATAGTCTTTAGCATTCCTGCGATCGACTTCCTGAGTCGATGATTTTTTACTCGATTTAAGTAGTGAGTTGATTTTAAAATTTAATAAAACCAAGTCGATTTCTTGTTTTTATTGAGTAGGCTTTATTCGTATGACTAAACTTTACGAAAGGTGTTGAAGTATCGCAGAAAATTATTTAAAAAATATTTCACGATTCAAAATATTTATAGGCTCAAATGAGATTTTATAGCTTTTTTTCAAAGAGCTAAATTTCATTATCTAGCTATTTTATTGATTTTACTTAATCAACGAAGTAGCCATTATGAGATGTTAAACTTTTTTTTGCTAGAAATGTTTCCCTTACTCGTTATAAGATGATTTCTAAGTATATTAAGGGGATTCTGCGACTTTTCTTCTAGAATCCTCTTTGTATATACTTATATTCAGTCTTTTTTTAAGAATGAAAAACTAAAAACAACATTGAAAGATTAAAACTGTCAAGTGTATAGTTTTAAATCTTTCTAAATTTATAAATGGGATGTACGCATGTGTAGCTAACAGATGCGTTGAAAACCCCAGCGTTTTAACCATAGATAGTGCTATTTTTTTTTAATTAACTTCATTTTTAGTTAGTACCAACCTTCAAAAGACAGCTGTCAAAATTTAATGACCATTTTTCTTAAGTTTGTGAGTGATCGTGCTATGTGTGACGCTACTTTTGTTATTTCTAATACAATTAATCAATTTTACAATGTTTCTTGATGAGAAAAAATACCGTTTAAGATAAGCAATGGCTTGAAATGTGTTATGGGGACTCCAGTTTATAAAATTTATAATAATTAAAATAAGAACGATTTTGAATGAAAAAACGTGTCTTCTTTGTTAATGTCTTGACTTTTCAGCCTATCTGTTAACTAATTTTCTATCTGTCCTCTTTTCCTTTTCTAACACATTGAGTCGGCCCTTAACAACCACTGATCATTGATAGCTTGATTGTACTTCCTAGTCGATAACTACTGACATTAAAATTATAAAATTCTAATTAATTTTTAACTTATAAAAAATCTAGTTACATATGTATATGTGCTTTTAAGTTATAGGCCCACTTTCTTTTCGTTTGCATTATTCCATAAACCTACGTGAATGATGCATACAATTTATTTATTATCCTCAATGAGACTTGATCATAGTAACAATATGTGCATAAATATAATTCAAAACTGATAAACATCATCATTATTAGGGAAACGTGCTATAGAGAACTCCAAGGGCTTTTAAAAAATAAGAAAATAATAATCATTATTAATTTCGTACTACGGTGTTTTAATGCTCAAAAACCTAAGTTCATTGCTTATTAAATTTAATTAATCCACGAATCCTTTGGGATTTTTTATGAGTATCTGTCAAAGAAAAAAGCATATACGAAGAAGTCCTTAATAATCATAATAACATAAAGGAGGAACAATATCGCATAAAAAAAAAACCTACTCCATGATAGAGTACATTTCCACTTAAAGAGATGAGCTAGGAAATTGGTTGCAATTTTCTTACATTAGCCAAACCAAAAAGGCCTACTAATAACTACTGTGGCTTAGCAGGACCATACAAATTCTAGTAACTTCAATGTTACTCTATTACTTTTATGTAAATAATTTATTGATAAACAAGGATTTTCTGATCTTCAAATGATAGGTAAAGGGAACTAATATTGACAACTTGGCCTCAAGTTGACTTTTGTCTTATGAAACTCCTACTTAAGACCATTAGAGCCTGAAGTGTAAATATACATAACTTGACTCTGATCCAAAGTAAAAATATTCATACATGCACAAGCTGAAAGAAACCGGAGCTCACAAGCATTTTTCTGTATTTCAATGTATTTTTATCATAGATACGCCATCAAATGATATTTTATCACTAAAAAAATTTAACAAAAATTAATTAGACTTTTTTTTACATCACATAACATATTTCAGTCAATTATTATTCTTGTATTCTAACTTGTAGGTTGAGTTGAGAAACCCAAGAATGATAAATAAAAGTTATAATCTGCGTTTGATTTATGAAATTTTTTTCGGCCTGATATTCACTTGCTAAAAAAAAACTTAGCATTTTTAATTACTTCATTGGGATGATGAGTTTTATCTATTTCAAGTGCTATTTGCGGTAATTCCAATGGATTAATCAGGATAATATGTTAGAAGAAATTGATAATAATTATTCATGGAATAATAAAATTATAATCCAGATGCAATTATGAGAAAAAATCCTAGTAGCTAACTTTTATGTAGAATGATCCCCTTTTTCTAGCTATCGGTATATGATTGAATTTTAAAATTGATGACAAATAAGTCCAAGCATAGGCACTCTGACTGAGTCACACTTAAGTTTAACTAAATTAATGATGTAGACACTACTCAAACTCGAGTTAATAAAAATTGTAACTTAATTTTTGATTAGAGTTCAATTGAAATCAGTAAAAAGTAATTCGTAATTAGCTCTGCTCTAAGTCTATGCATAATTTATAATATAACTTTTTTTTAACGATATATCTTTAAAGACCATTTCATAAATCAAGGATCCAATTTAGAAAAGAAAAAAATAAACCAAATAATCTTTCATGTTTTACGCACTTTTCTTTTAAGGAGTCCATGAATTGCTTTTACCATATAGAGCCGTTGTCAATATCAACTAAATTTATCCTTTTTGCTCCTTGAGTCATCTGTGTATTTTATTTTAAAGATCATTTCCTTATAAACATTAATTTTATTTCTCAAACGTCCTTGGTGTATTTCATTTATTCATTCCTATTTTTGAAAAATACATAAAAGTTGATCCACAAAGACATATCCACGTAAGAATGTAAATACATAGAACCTCATAAAAAAGCTATCCTTTCCTACGCAATTCGAATATTATATAGTTGTACATAGGCAAGATAGACTATCAAAAATTAGTTTTTATCTCTTCCTCCAAGGAATCGTTTCTACAAATACATACATAACTAACTTTATAAGACCATCAAATGACGGTTTTAAAAGTACAAATAAGTCCAAAAACAATTTTAAGGCTCAAAATACACATATATGTATTAACGGTATGATCTTTTACATTAAATTTCGTCTTGTGACAATCATTAGATATTGATAGGTTGTCATGACCGAGTAAAAAAAAATCCATTCAAAAATCCATTATATATTTTTTTATTTGAAAAGATTTCTAAACACTTCGTTCGTGAAATACAATTTTTTTATCTCTAATTATGTTTAAACTATAGTATGTAACCAGACTTTAATATTATGCTCCTTAAACGTTCATTTATTTTATTAAAACAAAGTTTGTATATTGTGCTCGATAGCATATGTCATACACAATTTTTGAACTAAGAAATAACAATATAGTCGAAATATTGCAGGTGTGGGCATGTACCATCGAGAAGGTATACAGGATGAACTTAAAATAGTAATCCCTGATGTAAACCATATAAATATTTTTGATATAAGAAATAATTATGTAGTCGTATTTATGAAATATTGCAGGTGTTTGTATTGGTTCTGTTTTATTATTTATTATTATCTAATATACCAGGGTCTTGCTAAAGTTTTGAGACCATTTTTAAAGAAAAATAATTTAGCGTGTTCATATTTTGTAATGTTTTTCCCTTTTAAAGATAGCCCCGAGTCTCTTGATTTTTTCTAAGAGTTAAATTCAAAACATTAAAGTAAATTATCACATCACCAGATCAAAAAAGACGATAGTGTTTAATTTTGATTGCCGCCGGAATGTCCCTAAACACAGTTATTACGCCCAAATATTGCTCAAAGGCAACTGTAAACCGTGTCAAAGTATATCAAAGAGGCTGGTGATATCTTTCTACGAGTGCAAAAAGTAAAATTCCTGACTACAGAGGTTCTAAAAAGTGACCTATCAGTTAAGTTCCAGATTTTTCGTGAGCTCTTGGCCTCTCTAATAACCAGAACTGAATCCCGATGATTATAAAAACTGATGACAAGTAGAGTTATTGGTCTGCAATACCCGACACCCAAATATTGAGGCCTTAAACGACTCTGACAATTATAGGTAGGCTGTCATTTCAGAAGCCTATAACAAAAGCACCTGCAGCAAATTTGGTCAACGCCTGGAAGCCATTATTACTGCCTGCGTTGGTGATATTCAGGGTTAATTCTCTGTACTATAAATTATATTTGTATAATCGTTTTGGATATTAAATGTAGAAAAATTTCTACAACATTCCTTGATTTGTTAAAATCTTTTGCACGACCTGATATAATTCAGTAAATGTTAAGATTTGAATAAAATATATAAATTGGTCTTCCATTTATTTTCAAAAATTTATAACACAGTTGAAGCAAATGTTCAATTAAATTGACCAAAATGTTCCCTCATTGATTTTTTTGAAAAATGCACTGATTTGATCTCGACACCCTGTATATAAAAATCTAAAATTAAGTACATACATTAAAATCATTAGTCTTTTTTTAAATATATATCTTAGAAAATATATCATAAAAAACTCAAATTTTAATTGTTTGATGTCATCTTTGACATCTTGGTCATTTAAGTTTGTAAATATTACGGTCATTTAGTGTAAATGTCATTAATATAGCATACCAATTCGTCTATTGAAAATGCATTTTTAGTATTTTAAGTATTTAATGCATGTATTTTTTTAAATTTGTGTTCATATCAGTTCATAAATTGATATTTACAAAAGAATATAAATGGAAAGCCAAAAAAAGTGTTAAAAATGTAAAAATTGCAATTTTGTATATATGTGGACTGTATATCATGTGTTTGAATTTGTTAAACTATTAGGAGATGTTAAAAAAGAAAAAAATTTAAAGATCCTGCTGTTTTTGTAATTGTTACGTAAACATAATTTTTCATTTACTAAAGATGTCATCATTATTTTTATATTATTAAAAGAGAGAACAATAGTTATGAAATAATCCTTAGTGAGTGAAAGACGAAGAGTCAAGCTTAGGATTTTTGGAGTTATAAGTTTAAGTCCTTGTCGGACTCGGAGTAGAATTGAGGATCGACATCGATGTAATTCCTGCTTATATCATGGCCATATCTGGATTTATGTTTGTGTTCCTTTATCTCATAGCTACTTGCAGCTAATTAATTGAAATATCATGATAGCTAAGCTACTTTGCTCCCAACCTTGAAATTGTCAGGTGGACCAAATTAAATTTTAGATTCTTTTTTTTTTTTTTGGCATACCAACACTTAATCTAATTTGAATTTCCGACTAATAGGGTATCATTTTTGCCCAGTCTCTCACAAAATTAAAAATTAAATGCTCACTTACGTTGAAGTCTTGTCTTAAACTATTTTCTAAAGTTTCGGCCTCGTCTTGCAATTAAATAAAACGGCATTGAGCCCAATACTAATTTCTAATTACTAATTAATGGTGCAATTTAATCTCTACAATTATTATTTTTATTTTTGATCATAACCTCTTAAAGTCTTGTCTTAATTTTGGATAATATGGTTTTGTCTTCAGTACTAAAGTACACAGTAAAAACATTGGTTTTTTATCAAATATTATATTTGTGAATTATTTGCATTTTAGAAATATCCACATTCACTTGGATACTGAATAAAATACTTGTTATAGTTTGAAGATCCGAATATCTTCTTTTTCTTATTTCATTCTAAATTGAACTAATACATCTCTGAAAAGATAAATATATAGAGAAGGTATTGGCAAAGGCACAATAAAACTCTCTTTTCTCACTCTACAAAGTATTTTATGCTGTAGATGTCTTCAATAGATCTATTCTATTAATTAATCCAAATGATTACTTCTTGTAAGGGTTGAAAAAATGAATTGGATATGCATGTTAATGCTTAAGATTTTAAAAAGCATTGTATTTTGTATGTATTTTCTTATTATGATACACGATAATTAAAATTAATAAGGTTCTTTAAAGAAAAAATACATTTTCTAAACAGTTTTATGAAACAATTCATAATTATAACAAAATCAAAGTTTACTCAAAGCACATGGGGGTGGTTATGTCACAAGGTGTTTGACTCCTGATAAACCTGCTCTGAAATAAGTCAAATGTTTACATTCATCAATAAACATCAAAACAACATTTTACTTACCCAAAATCTTTTAATTTCCACATTTCTGTATAATATTCCTATAAAATATGTCGTGTACGAATTTTCGATTTGAATTATAAAAGTATTTTATCCTTTTTGTAAGTTTGAGCACACTTTGAATAAAATGATCTGTAATCGATATGAAAGTAGTCTTAACATAATACAATTTAATCCTTTAACTCCAAATATGGATTTTATTTGTCTTTATCAGTCTTTGTTTCTACAGCAAAAAAATAAAATCTTTTTTTTCTATCCTTCTCGCGGCCTTCTAATAAATGACTTTTTTTATAAGATTAATTCAAAAAGACGTTTTATCCTTGAAATATTGTGATGACTTCCTCTTAAATTGACAATGATATCGAGTTTTTTTTAACGGTTCTATATTTTGAATTACATTCAACAATCAAATGAAAAATGTTACACTTTATTGATTAGTTTTTCTTGCTTTTAGTTGATTCATAATCTAATTTCCTCCATTATCATATTTAGGGGATTTTTGATACATCTCTATGAACATTTATCCTTTTAATAAAAAAAGGATAATAATTGCCTATTTAACGGATGAGCAATTGAAGGAATACATTGGCTAATAAAAAACCAAGCATCTATTAATATAAAAAGCTACAAATTATGATTATTTTCATAGTTATTACAATGGAATAATTATATATATGTACATACTTATGTAGTAGGGGGGACCAGTGACAGTTGCAATTGCCTCTAGTTTTTGTCAAACATGAAAAACTGTTCCAGAGATTTTGTACTCGTAAATATCAATAAAATTTATAAAGCTAGAGGTAAGAATACGAGGCATCAAGGAAAAATTAATTGTAATTAAAAAAAGTAATCTTAATAAAATATGTTTGGAGGTTCAACAAAATACAATTTGTTATTTTTATAGTAAGAAAATAATAAACATTAATTATTTTTAAGTAAAGTTTCTAAGAAATATTCACTAATTTATCCGAATATTAGGAATCAAATTAGTACCCATCAGTTATGGATAGGTTTTGTGTATTATTTTAAAAAATAGCTACTATATTACAATTTTATATCTACCGTTCAATGTCTCAGTCCTCAAATTGAAAAAAAAAAGAAAGGAGAATAAAAAAACCCAACTCAAACTCGATTATAAACCGATAATTATACGAATAAATCCTAACATAGATTATAAAGATAAATAAATAATTACATACCGTGTTATTTAATTTTTTAGGAGTATATTAAAATGCATGAGCAATACAATATAGATTCAAAAGATAAAAGAGCATTTTTATAAACTTTGGAGCTAATAATATGCCAGTTTACTTACAGAAAGATAAGAGTAACAATATTTTTGTTATAATGCAAGTCATATTTTTATGGTTTTTACTGTAACTTAAATCATTTGAACTATATGTTATTTTTCTAGTAGTTGATATAATTTTATCAAAACTCATTCATTGAGAAACAATTTGAGAAATCGTAACGTTCAACAAAAAGTATACAATTGAAAAAAATGTCGCAATAGTCCTCATATTATTTTATATTTATAATTCACAGTCAAATTCAACAGCTGCTAAATTTATTTTTGTTTTGCTAATTTTGTTATATTATTGTATATATTTTTGCTTCACATTATGCGTGTTTTTTTAGTCAGAAAAGAGTAGTTAAAGGGCTTGTGTGAGTGAATTGATGTAAAATTTAAATAATAGCTTCAGGTATTTTGATATATTAAAGCATTACATTTAGTTAAAAAACAAACAAACCTGAGCTCTCTAGGTTAAGTACAAGTCGAGAAAATGACACATGAACGTGAACGACGAACTTCCATTCGTGCACTCCAAGCAGTTGGATGTCTTCAGGAACACCGTTTACTCTGTCAGAATGCGCAAAACGTTGGAGAGGAGGAAGGCTCTGTCAAAAAGGGCAAACTAGACTCGGAAGAGAAAAACAGCCCACGAAAATCCCTTCAAGTCCCAGAGGGTCCCTGGTAGATAGGTGTAAAAAAGTGGGTGGAAAGAGTCTTTTGAGGGTGGAGAGACCACTTTTGAGACTAGCAATGACACAATCCCATCTTCTACGTTGCAATACTCTTTTTTGATGAGATTTTAATAAGTTTTTTGAGTTCTTTTGAGCTCTTTTTTGAAAATTTTGGCACCCCTACAGCCATGATGTGAATCATCATGTGTGCATGTCAAGTGTCCTTCCTCCAAACACTGAGGTACTGAAAGCCACTGTCAGCCAGTACTTAGAATCCATGATTGCAGCACAAGCCAGGCCTTTTGCTACTACCTGGAAGTCATCATTGCCACTAAAGATGGCTATATTAATGATTAAGAGAACTCAGGCACACATCTATTTATAGAATTAATTTTGTTGAAATTATATTGTTAATTAATAAATTATATCTTGTTGAAGTTCAAAAGTTAAAGTAGTCAAATTTTAATAGACCACCAGTTATATATTAATCTAGTATAATACGTTGAAGTTTAATAATTCAACCTTATGAAAGTCTAGTTATGTATTTATCCAAGATATTATTTTAAATAATTATCTTTATTTCTAACTAAACAGAAATTTTTTTCACTGTTAAATCTTTCCTTTGCACCGAAAACAACTTTACAACACTTGACCAGTCGCTTTCAAAAGAAATTTGTAGACAACTACTGATTAGTACAGAGTGTAAATTAAAACTTCAAGTAACAATTAATTACTAAAATAGTTGTGTTTTCTTATCAACCAAAACATTTAAAACAATATTCATAAAATAAGTTTTCCTCTCATTCTTCCTAATGAAGGTCCAGGAGCAATAACGCAAAGTAATCACCAATTTGTAATTGGCCGGCAACGCTTTTCATGAGACTATTTTGCCTTAATTGCCCTTGCAGTACACTGCAGAGACGAAATTCATGTTGATTCAGTACTCAGCTCTGCCTCACGTGTCCAGGAAGTCCATTGATTTCCTAGTGGAGCATTTTGACGTTGTCATCCAACTGAACGAGTGGCCTTACAACAGCCTAGATCCCAACCCTTACAATTACTAGTTTTGGTATGATCCGAAGAAGAGTGTTAATAAGTATCCCCGCAACAGCCATGCACCTAAGGCTCTTCATTAAGCAAAAAATGGCCATCTTCACCACGGCCGAGGTGACACGTGTGTTCTCCATTTTGTTTTTCGCCACCTTGATTCCAAGATAAAAGCTTATGGTGGTCATTTCGAATAGAATGTGTTCAGAAGTGGTCCTTGCAAATTATAATTGTATAAAACCTAGGCTTTATTGGGAAAAAAATAATGTGATAGTGTTCTTAAATTATAGTGTAAGTACTTCTGCCAGCTCTGTATGTTGTGTTAAATTTAAGGGTATGTATGTTACATCAACTCTGAGTAAATGCGGGATTAGTTGTTTATTAAAACTTTACATGTCTCCCCTACATAATATACCTATATTTTAATTACGATCGTTATAGCCTATGTATATAATTTGCTTGCCCTAAAGAACATACAAATATATCACTTAACTCATAAGAGTTTTATGAATTTTTAATTTGCACATTTTCTTTACTGTAGTTGACCCTACTTAACATATTTGCAACAACCCAAAGCGTTGTAAATAAAGCTAAGCATTTAAAGTCATATATGTATGCCTACATATGTATTTGCATTAAACATAAGCCTTTCAGCCACATATGTACATACAAAGTTTTAAGTAACTATAGTTAAAATAATAATAACTTTACAAGTATATGAATAAAGTTTTATTTTTATATTATTTTGAAATATTGTGCCTTTGTCTTGTCATTGTCTCTGATGATATTTTCTAAACAAAAGAGTCACCCTTTGTGTCATTATTGTTATTATTTTGTAAATGCGCCATAAATGACTTCACTTCTGCACTGAATCAAAGTCTTTTATACTTCTTTATAATCTTTTGTTTGTCAATTAACGTCTGTTAATTCTTTTATATATACATGTCAAAGAAACACAATGGTTTGAGAGTAAAGGAAATTTTTAGTTACTGGTTTTCTCTCTCTTTTATTTTTCTTCATGAACACAAATGAACTTTCCGGGAAAGTGGAATTTTATAGTCTCTACGTGATTAAAATGACTAATTTGTTTGTAATTATATTTCACACTACTTAACTTTTTCCATTATATATGAATCATAATTTTTATTAAATAAAAAGAGTTCTGGGAGAAATTTTTGTGGCATATGAGGCTTACCACCATTTTGATTTCTATTTATTCTCGTTTGGAGTTAGATACATAAATTATGAGTTAACAGAAAAACAGTTTTAAATAAATGTGGAAAAGAAAAATTAATATATTTTTACATCATTATATAAGTATACAATCCTTTATTTCAAACACATATTTCAGTTAGTTATAAGCTTTATTTTTGAATTTCTGGAACAAGTTTGTTTACCATAGTAAGTAAGTTATAATTTAAAATTTTAATTTGATGTATGAGATTTAATGTATGAGATTTAATGTACTCTTTTAAATATGAACTACCAATGTATAATTATTTCGCGGTAACACTGCATTTTTCCATTGTATTATGTGGTACCTTCAAATGGCTAATCAAAACAATATGTTAATAATTTGTAAAATAATCCACATTTAGTTCAAACTCAACTTTGAGACAAAAACGTTATAGGCTATTTTTGTGTTAATGGGCCTCATATACGATGATGGTGTATTTATTAACAAAAAGTTCAGTTATTTCAAGGGGAAAATGTTCTTATTGTAATTTACGTAGTGGGCAGCATAATATAGATTATTAATTAATGTTAATTTTCTCATTAATATAGGAAGTTAGTGATTTTTTTCTGACATTTTAGGTTCACTTATCATGTGTACATAAACAAACAATAATAAACATTTCGTAATATTGAATGAGAGAAAACCAAAAGATATCAGATCTCCAAGATGCTGAAATTGAGATGGCGAGGATTAAAAACATTATAAAGTGGTCCAGGAACCTGGTTTTCAATGTAGCCAAGATGAAAATTGAGTTAGAAGACTTATGGAGGAAAAAAGGAAGGGTAGGGTACAATTTTAAAATATATTTGGAAAGTTGGAGAAGAAAATCAATAAGGAGTACCACATCAAATCGATTGATTGTCTCGCCAACGAATTCAACGTAACGGCTAGGACCATCGGAAAGTCCATGAATGGCAAATTGGGATTGTCGTCATACACAAGGACCTACGCCACCTTACAACTGAGATCATGAAGGCCAACAACGTCTTCAATCCACGTTTTGCTGCCAAACTCTGGATATATTTAGCTGAGAATATTTTGCAATAAATAAAATAACAATCAATACATAGCTAATTATGTAGTTTTAACAGTCTAAAGTCAAACATACTTTGATAGGCAGCCCACCAATAGATTTGTTCTGCCTATCTGTTAGAACCCGAGCGTACAGGCCCCTAATTTTGTAGCATCAATAGTTATTACAAAAATGAAAACCAACATTGCCACACATTTGTTTTAACTTAACGACACCACTATATGTGAATAAGAACTAGTTTGAGTCTTATTACTATCTAATTTAGGCAGTTTTTTTATAAGGCAACTCAAGGTTAACCATCATAGATCTAAAAGATACAGAAGAGTTCATTTATAATTCAATCTTTTGTCAAAATAAAATATATTTTCGAAATATTCTATTTATTCATTTTATGCCCTTTAAAATTGTCAATATCAAATTTTATAACGAGTACCTTCAAAAATTATTCAATTATCAAAAAGAAATGTAACAGTTTATGTATCTATATTTTTTCAAATTGTAAAAAATTGGGACAGCCTTCAAGTTGAATGTTCATATGAAGGGAACGTTGTAGAAATTTAAAATTCGGCAGACAAATATTTTCTCATGGCCAATAGCTTTAGTACCAAAAACCTAAAAATAATGCGAAAATTTCGTGTTATTTACTTGGTGAGTTGACATGGAATGATCCATATGAGAGATTAAAAAATCCCCTTCCTGATTTATCTGATAAATTGATATTACATGGTAATATTCGTTTTGATTCTTTGGGGCAAATTGAAGGTATACTTTGGTACATGATACATGATAAGTTATTATTCTAATTAACGAATTCCTTCATCCCCCCCCCCACCCAAAAAAGGGCGTTTAATGTAATAACTCATATTGCTTCTCATGCAATAACTATATAAGTAGTTACAAAAGAATGAAAAGACATAAAGAATAATCTTATCGTTATGTGATAGAGGAAATATCAATTTTAAAAAGAAGCTATCGTAATTAAAGAATTCCTGAGAATTTTCTGTATTTACTTAAACACGAAAATAAAACATACGTCCTGAATAAATCCTCAACCAACATTTACTTATATACGAGTACATATCCCCTCATATATCCATTTGCTTGAGGTTTAATTTCCGAACCATCATCAATGATGATGAAGGTTAAGGCATTAAGCACATCCGCAATCTGCAAAAGACAATGGAGTTCATTGTTAAGCTACTTTTGTAAGTATCTAAAGAATATGTTAATGTATATTTTTGATCTACATATTTATGTAAGTGCTAGACTCAAATAAAAAGAAGTCATTCTGCTTGGGATTGATCTTCATCTACAGTTAAAACTCAACCTGAAAAATAATTTTATAAAATTTCGTGGTCATAAAAGGGGTTTTTGTTACAGATAAGCCACATCTTTGATATACACCAACATGTCGAATAAAATTCACTATGTATGTTCCTTCTGCAAAGAGGCTGTGGAATATTCCCTCTATTTATTTTATTACTGTGATTGAGTGTGATCTTTAATATCTAATGTGGAGAGTGCCATAGCCCGTAGATTTTGGTGGGTGTCTCAAAGCGTCAGATTAGCTCATTTCTTTAATAATGAGAAGAGAAAAATGACTATGAAGTGATAATATCAAAGGTTCTTACGATATTAAGTAACATGCCTGCAGATCAAACCCAACTTCTCATCTTTAATGGCTGAATATAATAATCTTGCAATAATTGGAATCAATGGAATTTTTAATTATGTAACTTTTATTATATAAAGAAGACTTCTCTTCATCTTTTAACAACTCATAAATTCCTTATTTATATTTTATGCAATTTTTTAATCACTTGAGAAGACTCCATTCCCTTTTAACTTATTTTGTACAATTTTAAACAATTTTACAGTTCCATGCATTGGGCAGATTAAATTAAGTAAATAGAATGTATAATATATTAAAAAAATCAACTTGCAAAATAAAATTATAGACTATTTGTTCATAAGTTTGGAGTTAGTTAAACTTTAAATACAAGGAAAAATGTATTTGGAAAACCTTTTAATAAATTTGTAAAATTGTTGTAAATTTATTTGGAAGCGTGAGACTAGTTGTTTGAGAAGATATTTCCTCCCCATATTAAATAAACAAGCATGTCAAAAAATAATAATATGGCATCTACTGAGGAAGCAAATGTTAAAAAATATTTGATTCAAATTTCATTCTAATGAAAATGCCGCTTGAATAGAAAAATCAATGCAGGCCAAACTCTCCCTTCCTAAAATAAATGTACTAGCCACGGTGATATTTAGTATTTTGTCTTTGTCTAAACCTGACGCACGGTAAAATGGGAGTCGCTGAGGTTTATCACCCAGTAAATAAAAAATATCTTTATTGACAAAACTGGGAATCAGTTGACAGTATTCCTTATTGAGCTTGTGAGCTGTAAAAAATATGCAAGCCGTTATGTAAGACCAAAAAAAGAGGTAAAATGACTTCATATATAAAAATTTGATTTGACATAGTTATGCTGTGCATTTGTGTTTTTATTTTTATACATTCAGACGCAACAAATGAATTTTATCTCTTGAGTGAGGGAGTAGTACAAGTTGTTATCTAAAATTATTATTTCACACGAACTGGGACGAAGTTTTTTTTAACTTCTCTAATAATAAGTCGTTAGTGAAAGGATGAGTTCCCTCCATTCCAAATTTTTAGAAAATGGATCACCAAAAGGTTAAGAACCACTACCTCAGTCCAATAATTTTGGAAGTCAAAACAGAGATACCAATGAAATATAATTGATCTAGTATTTATTCTAATGAAAGAGTAATTTTCTATAAACATTTGTCAATGGAACCAAAAGGATAAAGGGCAATCCAAAATTAAATTATTTAATAAATAAGCTTCATTTAAAAATATGAAATACATTAGACTAAACGTTAATTTAGATATGTGAATTATAACATAAAAGACGTTCTGTATAGAGAATAAAATATGTATATATACTTTTTTTTCAACGTTATAGTTAGCGGTCCATTAAAATCTAAACACTTCGAATTGTAAACTTCAACCAGATATATTTTCGTCAATTTCGGAAATTCGTCAATTAAGTTCAAGTGTCCTTTTCTCGACTTGTACGTAAGCTAGAGGGCTCAGGGGTGTTTTGGATGTAACTCATTTTTTATGACTTAATATATCGGAATATGAATTAATTTCAACAATTTAACCTTCTATTCATTTTCATAATTTAAAATTTGCAAAATATGTTTGAACACAAATAATTCCACATATAAGAATGCTATAGAGCTTAAATTAATTATCGGATGTGGTGTTATACGAAAAAAATTTAACGGGGCTATTTGTTCAATTCAAGTAATTGGAACCAAATTTATCTATTAAAGAGAATAACATTGATAAGATCTTTGCAGAACCTCAAAAAACTAATTGTTATATCAATTAATCATCCTTAATTATAAAACTAGGTATGCTTTTATTAAAATTTTGCATATTTTTGTATGACATAAACATTTCCCTAAATTATTTTCAATGAAAAGTTATTAAAAGATAAATAAAGTAATAAAGAATCACCGGGTATCAAAACATCAAAGTTCGATTTAATTGCCTTGCTGATATCAATTTCAAAATAGTTTAAAACAAAACTTAAAGGATGTACAATTATTGAAAAACTAAAATAATATATCTTTTTTATTTATAAAATTTGTTAGATAGTCTTTTGGAAAAAGGAAATTATGTTTTCTCAATCTCTATTAACTAATATAAAATGTATATCAAGTGGAATACCTTTTTTTTGTCATAGTACGTAAAATTTTCCCCAACAATGGAACAACTACAGTATAATTGTTGATAATTGTTCAAAGTTGTTTAAAAAGCTATTTCAATTTAAACTAATCAACCCTCAAAATACCGATGAGGATAAAAGAAGAATATTTTGAATAACAAAGTGCTACCTTGGGTTAAAGAAGAGTTCAGGGACAACTTTTTTTTTTGCTCAATATGGAACTCCGCTTCCTAAGAGACAATTTTACGGAATAGAGTGACCTCAACATGTGGTCACCCTCCTGTTCAGACGCCAACCCCTAGGACTACTCTATCTAGGTGCGTCAGAAGGAGAGGGTTTGTCTTACTCCTCATATGAGTGTCCAGTCTCTAGAGGCTTAAATCAAGAAGGACTAGACCAAGATTGAGTCTGACTACATAATCAAGATTTGCAAGGGATTGGAGCCTTGTATTGAGGAAATAAATAGTGCTGAGGGCTCACATAGGGAGTAAAAGTTATGCTAAACAATATTTTGAAATGATTTTGTAAAATCTATGTCCTCAAAAAACCTCTTGTTTAAACTTTACTCTTGAAAAATTCAAAATAATAAGAGTTGTACTACTAGATAAGATCAATCCCGTATAATTATAAATACATGTTTAAGTATATTCAGGACGGTGCGTTGATATATCTACGTTCTACTTTTTTCGGATGCAATATTAATTTCGAGGAATATAATTACATTTTTTTCCCTTCGTTTTTGTCTTTATACTGTTTGACTAGTTTTTTGCTTTTGTTTTAATGCATTCCCAGTTTTTATGTCAGTTTGTAATAATGGCAAGAAGGAAAACGTCTCTATCAAAAGGATAAATATATTTTTTACGTCTCTTCGACTTTTGATCATAGTTTTATATCATGTCATTATTAAATTATCATCCTGATATGCATACAACTTCAGGTATCTTTCATTGAATGAATGAAAAAAGTTCTTTACATCTCTTGGCAATTACTTCCAAACATACATTTGTGTTTAGGTAAACCAACATTACCTATAAATCAAATAATAGCTACAATTTTATAAATTTATAATATGAATAATTAAAAATGTCATAAGTGCACTTAAAAGATATAGGAAGGGCCAAAATTGGAAGATATCCAATAGACGTCAAAGAAAAATTGCAATCAGACATGCATACTTGCCAAATTGTAATATAAGGTTATTATGAAGAATCTAGGATAATTTAGATTTGATAATTTATTAATCTCTCAGAAATAATTCTATTAAATCTTGATAGATGAGTGTAAGAAATTAAATTGATTTATTTTTAATTGTACTTTATATAGATTCATGCCCAATCTAGAATATTACTTTTACAATCAATTTAAAATTTAAGATCTGTTTAATGTCAATTTAATAAAGATGAAAAAAAAAATACTCACTTCTTGTATTCCTGAAAGTGAACATAAGGATAATTTGGTAATTTTCAAAATTTTTTGACAATTTTTTAACCAAATAATATTTTGATAGGCCAAAGAACTGTTGTCAGTTACTTTACTCAATAACAAATATTGATTCCATTTTCGGTTTCAGAACAACAAAATTTCTGAAATTTGAACAAAATTTAAAGTTCTGTAAATTTATTTTAAATTTAAATGGTTCTCTAAAATATTATATTATTAATGGGATTTCGTATATATTTAATATTTGCTTCACATCAATCTAATAATGAGCAAAAAATATAACACTCAATTTGTGTATTCTTGGAGATATACACAATGGCCTAATCGGTTATTTGTTGAGTCTTTCGATAATTTCATATACGTCAATATTTAAATAAGGACGAAAACTGTTGTCCTTTGCATGGACTGTATGGAGAGCTGAGATTTATAAAAAACTAAAATAATTTCTTAATTTACAGTTTCAAGATAGAAAAAAACTTGAAAGTTAAGACAACAGCAGTTGGCTGTGTCAAAGAAACTTGTTGCAACTTTTCTAATGTCAGTAAAGTATAAGCAATTTTAAGCAAAATTGTATAAATAATTTACTGTAACAGATGCAATCAGATTCCATTTTTAATTAATATAGAAAAAGAAGAGCTCGATATTTTGAGGAACTTTACAATAAACGGACAACATTTGTTTTTGGCCTAGTGTAATGATAATTTTCTAATATACTAAAATATGAGATAAAAAAAATTTACTTATTTTTTAGATATGTTACCTTGAAATATTACTAATTTTTTCCGGACAAAAGAAGTACAAAAATAGCTACAAGATCAATGTAATTCCAGTTTAACCATAACTAATTATAAAATCTTTTCAATATAGCAAAAAAGATTTGATTGAACATTTTAAGATTCTTAAATATCTTTCATTATATAGTAGTGGGTCGCAAACATATAATTAAAATGCTTTTTCGAAAATGACTCATACACTTAAATGACAAACATTTGTTTAATTAAAATAATGGCAATTTATATTTTTATATAAGAAGCTTAGTTAAACTTCCTTGGTGATTACCATAACAACAACAAATTCGTTTAAATATACGAGAACCTGTTCAAACACTGGGTGTTCCATTGAAATATTAACACTTATTATTAATTCAACAATTAATGTAGCTTAATTTCCATTCGCCCACCACAAGCAGTTGGGCGTCTCTAGGACCACCCTTTACGCCATCAGCAAATCCAAAAAGTTGAAGAGGAAGCAGGGATTTGTAAATAAGGCCAAGGGTCTGAGGAGATAAAGAAAACACCTCAGGCCGATCCCCTCAAGTCTATGGGAGCCCATGCTAAAGATCTCGGGGTTTAAACGATATTGTCCAAAAAGGGTATAAAAAGTAGGTGGGATATAGTCTTGTGAGGATGGAGAGGTCACTCTTGACACCAGCAATAAAAGAAACCATCTCCTTCGTAGCAATACTCTTTTGAATACTTTTGAACTCTTTTATTACACTTTGGGCCCCTCGACTACACCTATTGGGTGCATGTCGAGAAGAAGACCTGTAGTATCCGTCATTCAAACACCGAGGCCCTCAAAGCCACTTTCAGCCAGCACTGGGACGCCATGACAGAGGACTACATCCGAAGCGGGTGTCTGCCTGAAAGACATCATTCCCACTAAGGACTTCTCAATTAATTATTAAGATAGCTCAGACACATATCTATTTCGATCATTAATTTTGTTGAAATGCTGTTAATTATTTCTAAATTATATCTTGTTAAATTTTAAAATTCAATGTGTTCATACTATAATGGATCACACGGTAGCTTGTCATTTTCCACATACTGTAATGTTTATGTTTGATTCACTTTTAAGTAGTATTTTGTCATAAAGTTATTTTTACTCAGCCTATTAATGTGGGTGCTCTGAAATGTAGGTTTGGAATAGCTTGTTAAATTATATCCAGCAATCAAAATAGGGTTGACTTTGATCTTAAAAAGTAAAGTGTGAGTCCATAGGGCTAATAGTTTCAAGGAATGATAGGAAATGTCTTTTTTTAGATTAACTGGAGATTTGTGGACTGATCAATAATGATATACAATGACTACCTGGAGACGCGTATAAACTATGTCCGAATAGTGCTCAGACAACGAAGCTTACTCTTGATTATTAACTTAATACTATTAGATAATCAATATATCAAGTCGCTAAAACCTTATATCATTGTCCTATGATGAATAAATGGTTGCCCTCTATTGTATATAGCAACTTTTCCTTAAAAAAAATAAAGTCAAAAAAGGTTGTAAATCACGTTATAGTTCTATGAAAATATCATTTAATAATTGTCGGTAATGTTCACAGCTTAACACGCTAATTCGAATACAGCCAATTGATCGAATCAGCTTACACATTGGATAACAATCATTAAAGTGTGTACACTACATTTGTCTTTATGTATGTTTATAGTAATTTTCTGTTTCAGAAGTTAATTGATTTGATCACATAGAAGTAGTTAATGGTACATAAAAAAAGCTGTAGTGCTTTACTTAATGAGATGTGATCTCCTCAAGCCTCACCCCTCGGCCTACAGATCGATTCCGAATCCTCCCCCCCCCCTTAAATACTTTATAATTTATAATCTTCTCCACATAATGGGACTTTTCAAACTTATAGAATGTACACAAAAGAAAAAAAATATATTGTACATTTTTACGTTAGTGGACCTATGTAATGCACAACAAATATCTTGACATGCATTCAATTTTGACATTTTGAGAACATATATTAAAAGATTTTTCAGTTGTGAAAAAAATATACATGAACTTCTTTAGGGCCTTTTCAAAGGTGTTTGACTTTTTAACTATATGGATTAGATCATTCTATATAATATATGTATAAGGAGTGGTAGATTCTGTAAAGTATTTCAAGGAAAAGATGAAGAAACAAGGTGGTGGGACGGGTATAGCTATTTTCTATAATTAAATTGGCATAGAACCGACAATCAAAAGAAGTTTATATCTTTTGAGAGTCGTTTAAACATATGTATCTTTATAAAGATACGAATGTACTTTTATACCAATGAGTAAATATATATTTTTATAGTGGAGTTAATCTGGGGATTAGATAATTTAATCATTCTCCTTCCTAAGAAAAATTCTTATTTTTGTGGGGGTATGAGTAGTACTTATATACATTACATTCATAGGTGGAATAGTTTTGATGCTTTGTATTTGACTGATAAATTTGTGTATCAATGGTGCCCACGCTTTTTTTTTTTAATTTTTAAATACACTCTTTTTTATTTCTTTGCGAATGTAATGACATTCAAAGTTTCTGTCTGAATCATAAAATATGTAGGTAAATATGTCATGAAACAAATATTTAATGAATTACTCTTATGAATCCCTAAAAGACAGTGCAAATTATGCAAGAAAAGAAATTGCAAAAAGTCCCTTACACAATAATAGAAAAATAAATTGATAGATTATATTTCAAAGGACAAATAAATTAAATTAAGGCTCTAGATGGGGGGGTCCTGCAGGCCGCCTGCAGGACAAATCCAACTTATGCATAGATTTTGTGCGGGCCATATTGCTTTTGCTAAATAAATATGTAGTATAATAGTGCTATTAAAAGATAAAGTTAATAATGAAATTCCTTTTTTATATATGTTTTGTACATGTTGTAACTTCTATAAGAAAATTGTACAAGTTGGAGAGACGAAATGAAATTAAATGTAGGATTTACATTACACGAAAGGACAATAATGGAATATAATTGAATATTCTATCGATGATGGGCATATAAATTAAGTCTTTTGTTTGGCAATTTAAACAAAAATTATTAAAATATTAGTATTATGTAGCACATTATAAGTAAATATGCCTATAGTTATATTACTCATACATACATTATAAATAAATAGTTTTAATAGATCAAAATGAATTGATGGTATTCATTAATACATAGTTTTTAATTGAATAGCAATTGTTTTTTTAAGACACAAAAATGCAACTTGTACAATTTACTAATACAAATTGTAACTTGTACAGACATCCCAACTTGCATGCAAAAAATCTATCACAACAAAAATTAAATTTGGTCGTGTTTAAATTAAGTTTTATAAGCTACAAGCCCCTAGATCAATTAATAATTAATCCTCCTATGGAGTGACAAAGAACCAAAACATCTGCACCAACAATTTGGCTGACTTTTGGCCTGCATCTATGCAGCTCTCCTCAAGCCCTAACATCAACCCCCTGAACGTGGCAGTTTAGGGCTTCTTGGAGAATAATATCTGCTGCACCTCTCATTCAAAGTTTGATTTACTCCGAGCTGCTATCATGACAGCGTAGTACGCCATGGATACGGCCTTAATCGGGAAGAGTTGCTAATCTATTTTCCGGCATATCGATTCTGTTATTGCTTATGAAGGAGTTCACATTGAATAGAAAATATAGCTATCCCAATTTAGTTTTGAGTTGTCTTCTCTTGATTCCATATAAATCACGTTTTTCGTAACTAAGCCATGTTACAGAAAGTTTGGGGCCCCGACTTTGTATACATAAATTCAAACATATATTCATATATAATGTAAGTTTGTAATAGACAAATTAATTATCTGAATTATTTTAATCAAAATCATCCATTCTATTCTAATACTACCATTTACTAGGTTTTTTAACTCTTTTTCGTACTGACTAGAAACCTAATTAATAATCGGCCGATTAATCGGTTATCCGCTAAAGTGATTAATGATGCATCCCTATTTAATATGAAATAAAAAAAAGGATACCCTAGTTTTCTTGATTTTTGTTTAGAAATAGTTATTGTGTTGACACACCGCATATATTATCGGACACTAAAATACATCGCTGGTTATCTTAATAAAATATCGATTTATAAGTATTATTATTTTTGAAGTATTCATAAACATACACATATAGGTTGTTTAATTTATGACAGAATGACTTGTAGTTTTAGTTTCTGTCTAATAAAAAAAAATGTAAGTTTTTAAGCTTTTTTACAAGTTTTTATTTCCTTGATTTAAGAATCAAAGTGTTAAATTCCTCAATTTCAAGGTCGATTATAATTCCATGGTTATCTATTAACCTCTACTAGCACTTCATATTTAACTCAATCCAGATAGAGATCTACCTATATAAAAAACTTGAGGCTCTTATGATGGAGGAACTTATGGTATAAACTCATTTGTTGAAAAGGGGATCCTATTGGAAATCAAATATAAACTTCAAAACTGCATTCAAGAGTTATTGGAGGGTATCTGTTCAAGATGTAGTAGAAGAATCAAGACTTGAGGATTTTTTATGGACTCGCAAACATTTGGAATTGTAATTAAATCAGGATTGGAATAAAAAGACTCTCACATGCAATTATTTCCATTTGGTCTCTGAATTGTATAGAAATACTCCTCATTCGGGCACAAAATCACATAATTTGTTGTTATTTTATAATAAAGTACTAGTTGTTAGACTTTTAGATACGTGAAAAAGATGGGACCAATAAAAGAAATATTTGAATAATTTATATTATCCATCAAAGTAAAGTTTTTATAGATATAACTATAAATAAAAAATTTCCACAAGTAATAGAAATTGTTCATTTTCTTATTTGAGCCGATTTTTATATTTACATATATTTTGCCCAGTGTTCCCAAAAAATCAATCTACATGGAGCTTGACACTCATTAGAAATAATATAAAATTTTGCGTCTTGGCCATGCCTAAAAAAGTAAATATATTTGACTCCAAAAACAATTTCTAAGTCAGATTGAGTAAATGTAATAGTATAATATTTACTTTTTTTTGAAATACCATATCTGGGACTAATTAATTTGTATAAGTCATATCCAGGTTCAGAAGTATAGCATACATTTTATAGTATTATAACATATACCACAAATTTTAATATAAAGTTTTTAAGGGACAGAAATATGGAAAATTAATAATTTATTTTCCTTTTTTTATAAAATGGTATACTTTTGAACGTTACAAACAAATTGCTTAAAAGCACACGACCAAATATTATTTATTTAGCATGTAAAACTAACTATATATATTATAACTTAATTACTTATAGATAATACATAAATACTAGCTAAAAACTCCGACCAGATTGATCATTGACTCTAATTGTAAACAGGACAAAGGTTCCCTTTCGCCAAACTTCCCAAAAGATTAAACTATTTACCTATTTACTTATTCGGGTATGTACATATACCTGGACTTATTTGAGTAGAGAAAAAGTAGGACTTTTCACCCCGTTGTTCAAGATTGTTTTTCTGTTGATGCATCATATATATATATATATTTACTTATTATCAGAAATAAATATTTTCTCACAAATGTTCATGTAGGTTAACTAATAAAATCTTCTTCCCTTTACCCATAAAATGTGTACAAATTATTTCAAATAATAGTGGATAATTATTCTTTTAACCAAGTGTCATTTTTGATTGGATGGAGCCTTTAAAAAAATATGTTTTTTCAACTCTTTCAATTCATTATATTTTTCTGATTCAATGAATATACAGATTTACCCTGAAAAAAATTCCTTCATAGCTCAGTATATTAACAAAAAAATATATAAAAGGAACATGATATTTTTCCTGTCAATCAGACAGAACCTCCCCCCTTTGTCTTCTCCCTCCCTCAAACCACAAAAATGATCATTCTAATACATACGTACTACAACCCTGTAATGATAATGAAAGTCTATTTAACCCTTTTGTGGAATTAACTTGGGCGGTCATCGCCTCCAGGCAATGTAAGAAGCACAAAAATAGCAATTCTCTAATCATGTAGTTTAAATAAGTACATGTCTGACTTTTGAGTCTATATATAAGTATACCTCTAATATTAATTTTCCAATCACCGTAATACACTAAAGGTGTTCATTTTTTTAAATGATTGTCATTAATGAAGGGTCTCCAAAAATGAGGAGAAGAAAAAATATTTTAGAGCATTGCCTAAAGGACTTAAAGGGTTTATAATCATGGACTCATTCATCAATATTTTTTATAGGTTTAAAAAAAAAAAGTGACGATATAATCACTATTGTCATATATGTGATATTCATAGTGATATTTTTTGATTTAGGCAGTTGAAAAAATAATATTTGGTTGTGGTGTGGTCTGCTTTTTGAATTTTCCTTCTTTTGAGGTGTACAAAAACAAATAATTTGGAGATATGATAGGGAATGTAAATTTTAGTCTGAAACAAACCAAATATAATAATTGGATTTTTTAACTCACTTTGCATTTCCCGTGGAACTGAAATATTCTTATAATATCTTTTGGGTATAATATTCTTGATCCACCTCCTATTTAAATTCTTTACATATAATATATTTTATATATCCAACGCTTTTGTAATTTTTAATAATTTGGAAAAAATCTATTTTTCTTATATTGTAGGAAAGGTTTTTTTCCCCTCCAACTACTAATTTAGATTATGAATTCAAACCTATAAAATAAGATATTAAAAAGTACTCAATTTTTTCGCGGATGCTTTTATAGATAGTAAGTAGCATTACCATAAATTAATTTTATGTTATTAAAAATTTATATTTCTATAATGTTTGAGTAGATAAAAACATCAGAGAAGTAAGTAGCCTTGGTTGAATTTGAAGGTAAATAACAGAGGGTTAAAAAACTACTATTAAAGTTCATCTATCTCGTAAATGTCATTTTATCTATCTTGTTTAGCACTAAAAGATTATGTTCTAAATTTGGAAGATAACTTGTATTTTTTGTTATTTTTTTTAATCCTTTAAAATGACCAAAAATATTCTCATCATATGTTATTTTGGACACAAATAATGATCAGTGAGTAAGGTACTTTGATTATTACAATCAAATTTTCGATCATATTTATCAGAATCAAGCTTTGATTAAGTTTTAATTTACAAAAAATTTCTGACAAGCATTTTATTCGTAATCGAAGATATTACTATATGTATTTGACACAAATCTTACTTAAGAGAACGAATTTAATTTAACTAATTGTTAATTATTACCATGGCATTTCTCTTACACAAATTTTGCTCATAATCCGAGGGTTTACTGTATTGTTGATCCATAGAGAAATTGCAAGTTGCTTTTTGTCCAAAACTATATTAATTATTACATAATCATAATGATGCATTCTTAATAAATACTTACATATTATACAAGGATATGTTTGATATATTACTTGTAAAATCGTCGATAGGAAATTATAGTTAAAAATAAATATAATTTCGAAACAATTATTTGCCAATATCTTAAAATTATCGTATGTTACTTTTTGCATTTTCAGTGCTAACCAATAGTGTGTACCTACTATTGGTGTTAAATATACGCGTACTGTGGTAACAGTGTACTGATCTAATTAAAACTGTATTATACTTGACTAACATTGCAACTTGTGACATAACTCTTAAAATTTTTATAAAAAAGTCTTCCAATTCCTGAGTTAGATTCAACTTTAAATAAAAATCCTATGGATGTCCCAGAAAAGTACGTGTCAATTGTATTGAATGCCAATTTTGTACATACTTTTAGTCGAAAAAGTATAAAAATATACCAAAATACTGACAACTTTATTGGTACCGAAACTGGGGCAAAAATATTGGTCTTTCCACGATCCTTGTATCGAATAAAGAGTTGATGTTGCATTTATTTACGATTATTTCCCTGTTATTGGTAATTACATAATCAAACAATATCTGAAACAAGAATAAACAAGTTTTTTTTTCTATGTCTCTAAATTTAAGAATGTTTGAGTAACAACTTAAGATTCAACGGTGTCCAATATTATCCACGCCAGTATCAGAGTCCAAAAGGCTGCAGAGACCATTTGCATCTCACTCTGCACTGCCTAAAACATCAATAGGTCCATTACGGTCCCACTATCAAGATAACCAAAATTTTTGCAGCAACAATATGGCTGACTTATGGCCTGACTCTATGTGACCCTCCTCCAGGCTGTCCTCAAGACCTATGGACATTACGGTTTGAAGTGTCATGAAGAAGAATGTTTGCAGCAACTTTTAATCCCAATTTGAATTTGATCAAAGCTATTATCATTACAGTGGTACGCCATGGACTCAATCTTCATCGTCATTGAGCTGGCACTCTGTTCAAGGGCATGTCGAGGCTGTTTTTGTCTGTGAATGAAGAAATATTTGAGTGTATTTTCTTGATTCTGTAAAAAATTAGGGTTATTCATAATTAAGACACGCTATTGCAAGTCATGGGTCCCCACTCTGTAGGGTTTCTCATTTCCCTAGAAACTTTTCTTAAGTGAATTTCCAGGAAACCAATGTCTTAATTTAGTTATTGTAGAAAATCTTCTTGGACTTGGACCATGAGGACTTTGATTTGGATAAGGTGAAACCGAATACAACATTGCTTTCATGTGTCTGCGGCACAGCAAAAAAAAGATCCTCAGTCATTTCAAAGATATTTTATTATTTCCTACAATTTCTATTTTGTGTTGTGTGTGTGTGTGTGTTATTTCACATCTCTTTTTGTATAAAAACCTTTCAAAACCATCATGTAAACGTCACTCACCACCTTAATGTATATATATATATATAATGCTTAGGATTAGCCCTTTAATAAATGTAATCAAGAGAGAAGAAAAAAACCAACTTAAAATGAGCACATTAAGTAATATTAATAATATTTTATTATTTTCTTCTTTCTCCTTCTTTGAGCTTCTGACCATTTATAAATTTTGTTTAATTTTTTGACCATACCCCTACATACACATATGGATATACACACAAAAAAACCATCATGTTGAAATCATTCCTCATTTCCTTTGTGTTTGTGAAGACCAAGCACAAAGAAGATTTGGAGGTGAGGAAAAATATATAGATGAAGGAACTACAACAATAAAAGGCCTGGTTATGTATATATTTTTTCTACAGATTGTAATTCAAATGATCCTTTGAAATAAATGATAATATATATTATTAATCATATTAATGCTCTTTATATACTTATATATATGTAATAGGTATTTATATATGTATTTACAAGCCCCGAAGGTGATTTTTTCATTCCTTAATTAACAATGAGAATTTATAACCAAACCATGTTGAATTGTAATTATACATGTATATGTAGCCCATCAACATAAAATAAAGCTATGATGTTTTTTTTATTGACTCTGGATTTCATTTACAGGGTTATTATCTTATTTATTGTTTGTTATTTTTAAATTTTGACTAATCCTAGTAAAGACTTTCACCCAGTTCGCCATATTTTGCAGCAATAATCTTTCTAAATCTTCTCGAAACAACTTTTACAAAGACACGGAGAGTATTTAGTGGAATAGCACTCCAATCACACTGCCATTTTGGGAATTAAATTTGGTTGGGATGGTGAAATGTTTATCCGTAATGAAAGTAATATTTAGGAGTGCTCAATTTCTAATGCCGTTAAGAAGATTCTTGCTTTTTTTTTCTATTTCGTTTGTAGTTAAGAGATAACACCTTTTCAAACAATAAACATACACATTAAGATAATTCTATAAAATTTTGGATAAAATCCTTGGCTAAAAAATACCATATCTTTTTCAAATTCCCTTTAATTCCGTGCATGACCTATTTAAATTGACTACCGGAAGACCTTGGTAGCTTTGTATGTTTTTTTGGTCTTTAGTCGTCCAGATCCATGTCGATCCCCACTTCCAACTATTTCTTAATGACATTTGATTATTTTCCAAACAAAAACAAAGTTTATATTCAAATATTTAAAGGATTTTACATTTCAGAATTTGACTTCTTTTTCTCGTTTAAATTAATGATAAGTTGACCGATTGTTCCATTCTTAATTATAATTTTATACGTGGAATGACCGTTTTTAATTTTTTATATTTTTATGATAAGTTTGTAAAAGGTAACAGAAGCAGCATATACACTTTTATTTCATATAGAGTACAATATCGATATTAATATAAGTATGTTACAAGATTTAAGTTATAACCCTATATATTATCTATTAATGATTGTCAATTTCTATTTATTAATTAATATATTTTATTTGTGGATATCTCAAATTTTCATTCATAAATTTGAATTTAAAGTCCATAGTAGACTTAAATAAGCCAATGAAACCCTGAGTGGTATATATTAACGAGGAAATGAATAATAATTTTTATTATATATTTTTAAAAGATTGTTTTTGAGTTGACGCATCACATATCTAACTACAAACACAACTATCATTTTATTTGAATTCTTTTAAATTTTTTTAACTCCGCTAACTATTTTAAAAGGTAATTTTTTTGCCACTGTTTCTTTACTTGTTTGTGTGTTGGTCACCAGGATAACGTTAAAAGTTACCAATCGATTATAACTTTGGAACATATTGAGGTCCAAAGCTTAAATTGGTATCATGATGTACGTATATTAAAAATGTTTGTTGTTGAAAAATCCAAGGTTAAAATGAAAGGTCAAAGCTACACAAAGATAATTGAATATAATTTTTGAACAATTTTAGATACAGACTAAAGAGCTGAACAAATCATCTCTTGTACAAATAAATAGTTCTGACTTGGCACGCTGACATCGTCACAACAGCAAATGAATATTGACACTCAATTGCAAGTTTCTATGTACGACTAAATGCAAATTGTTGTTATTATAAATAAGTTTGGAATGAAATTCATATTTTTGAAAAATAATGGTGAATTTCTTTGTACATTTTGGCACACAATACATATATCACACGTTTTAAAATACGAATGAAATAGATGTTAAATTTAATTAAATTCAACATGTTCAACATTACACATTTTTGGCATTAACATAGAGAATAAATGATAATTCATATAGAAAAATTGAACATAGGAAAAGATTTGCACTCTACCAAGGGCCATTCTAATTATTTATTGTATTTACTACTAAAATAACTGTGCTCATATTAACTTTATAATGAGTTACATAATAATAATTAATATATTGACCATCTATGGAATATTTAATTATTGCAATAACCTCATTACATGTATAATCTAAATCCTTGATTAACAACTATTCGTCTCCTTTTTTGGTTGGAATTTGTAAATTGTAATAATACAAGCTACAACTAGCAGATATATTGAAGTGACTTGTCAAATCCTTTTAGGTGCATACATATACAAGTATATAGGAGGAAAATACAAATCACATTTTTTGTCAGCTTAGTGAATTCTATCTTTTTATACAAATCAGGAAATGTTAGAAATTGTTTCGACCTTTTGTTGGTATTTTTGCATTAAATGAAAGGTTCAATTTATAGGCTGTATTATATCCAGTTATATATGCCCAGTTTTTGGGACAGCCATCGGGTACTTTCTTGAAAATAAAAATAAAAGGTACATAATATTTTAAAAGAAAAAAGAAGAAATCTCTATTTAAAAAAATATCTTCAGCAAAATAAAATAAAAATTACTAAAAACGTCATTAGAGCAGAGATTTATTCAAAATATGAACAATATTTAAAATAGAAACATAAATAAGGATTAATGTACTTTCTAAAAATAATAAAATTCGAAATTTAATTCAAATTTATAACAATAAAAAGAAGGAGCCGCAAGTCCATTTTTTCCCAATGTGCCACTCATAGTAAAACCTGCCCTAATCGTATTCATTTTCATTATTGAGTATGCTTCATATATTTTTTTAACTATTTTTAGATTACAAATACACTTTTGATCATATAAAGGTGTTATTTAAAAAAAAACCCTAATAATTCAACTCAGAAATTGTCAAAATTAATTCAAGAGATCTTGAGAAATCCTAATTTCTAATAATTTTGACGCTTAGAAAATAAACACTCAGCTTTTTTACGGAAGCCCCGGAGGTTTATTAAGAATATCTTTGGTTTCATTCATTGGTCTATTTCTAGAACTTTTCAAGATTCTAAACCTACAAAAAATTACAAATTAACTTCTTTATGTATCTCATTAAAAGAAAAGCTAAATATGTATATTATATTTATGAAAGATAAATTTTTTAACACAAGTACAATAGCGAAAATGATGTCGAACGATGATTCTATAACAAATCTATAGATGAATGTTTAGTTAAATCTGTAAATTATAATTCAAGAAAAGATCAATTATTGTTATCTTGTTAACCCTTTCAGACCCCCAAGGAATTGAAAAGAAAATCAAAGATGAATATAGTCAATTCTTGATCTATTTGATCATATTAGATCTAGTTAGATTTTTTTTAATAACTTCAATAGGTTCACCATAATTCGATGGACACTGTTGTCCCTCTGGGTGTGAATGGTAATTTTTGATTATGTATTAACAAAATATTAAAGTGACGCTATGGAATGGATATATATTTATTTTTAATTCAATTAACTAATAATTCTACAATGAAAAAATCACTTTAAATTAATTTAATAACTGCTTTACTTGTGAAGCATAGCAAAGTCTTGAAGCGATCATTTACTTGGATATTTAATTTTATAAACCATATTGAATAATATATCTAGAAGACTCTTTGATACAACTGGCTTGATTACTGAATCTTAGTGGTATGAAGCAGTTCTTTGATCTATGAGATCGACTCCCCCATGCCTTTGTTGTAGAGCTTAATAATTGTTGGACAAAATTATTGTTAACCTTCCATTCAGATTGACTATCAGGAGCCTTAATTTATATTTTTATCACTCTAACCATCTTTGAGATTATCATCAAAGTAAATCATAATAACGACGTTAATGTTGGCTTCAAGAATCAATGGAGCATCTTATGAATTCATTTATGTGGTAACCTCTTCATCAGCTATAACTTAAGTGTTAAAATCATATAATGAATTGGCAATGCCTTCTTCATCAACACTAAAATGTTATAAATTTGATTACTTAAAAGGTGAAAATATCTTGTTCTTGATTTTTTTTTTTCACGTCGTATTGAAATACTGATACGATATGTAATAATAATCAAGTACTCTCTAATGATATCTGATCTGATACCGTTATAATATTTTTGTGGACAGAACTAATTTGTTCTACACCATTCTTGAATAAAAATTAAGTCAAGATTAATCCCAAAAGAACAATTGGTTTAAATTGGATTCATTTAAAATTTGGTATATACTGATTCGATAGTTGAAGTGAAGAGTTGTTTCAAAATTATAAACATAGGTACAATAACATCATGAAAGGTTATTTATATGTTTTGAATAAATCATACATTTACAACTATAAATTGGGGTTGTAATGAATAGTATTGGTCAATAGATGAAAAAAGAAAAATCATTCCACGATTTAGAAAACGATTAAATTTTGGTTTATAGTCATAAATTATGTTCTAGACAGAAATATCAGTCCAAATCGATCTAAAAAAATCAATTCAGAACGAACTTAAAATAACCCATTTATTTACTGAGTTTCATCACTATTATTGACACACTAGTCATCCTTAGCATTAAATAGTACTAAATACAGTAGTAATGGAACAATTTAAAAAAAAAAAATCCCAATGCCGATGACAGTTCTTAATTCTTTTAAATAATAGTTAAAACATACCATTTTACTATCAGGGTCATCCCTAGTATTATGTTTGGGAGGGGAGAGCTTGGTTTTATTAAAGTTATTATTATTTTTTTAAATAAAAAAAAATTTGTTAAAAATTTTCAATATTAAATTTAAAAAAAAAAAAAAAAATCAAATACATAATTTTAGTATGTAAATTTTTTTCAAAAATTCACAACTATTCTTAAAAAAATTTTAAAACCCATGGCTATTCTCAAGATAATATTTTTTTTTCCCAAATATTTAAACAGTCCCCAGATATTAAAAAAAAATCCAATATTAAATTTAAAAAAAAAATCCTAATTGTTCTCCAAAATATATTTTTTTCTCATATAATTTTCAAAAATCAAATTTTAAATATATGATCTCAAAATAAAAAAAATCAAATATTTAATTTTTCGGGAGAAAATTTTCCAAATAAATCCACCAAAACAAAAATTTTAAAAAGTATTTTTTTTTTTAATTATTTACTGGGGGTATTTTTAAAAAAAGTAATAAATTGTTATATACCAGTAATAAATAAGAATCGGATTAGTAAAATTAAACATTGACTTCCTGATCCAGATCCAATTCTAGAAAAAACACCAGATTCCCGAATAACCGTCCTATTACTAGAAGAATACAGTATTAGGACAATATTTGGAACCAATGATTTGAGTCTTATTATGTTTTTAACATATTGAGGTTTTGATGACAAAGATGCCATAACAATGATTTACAAGTAACACCATTTAAAAAATATATATATTTTTCGACAAAAAGTATGCAAATATCAATATATATTTTGATGCCAAACCTGTTATGAAAAGGGATATCTTGTGAATTTACTCCTTTTTTTATGTATTTGGATTTATTGTGAATATATTAAATGTTTGCTGAAGATATGAAAATTAATGGTAAAATTTACATTTTTATTAGCCTTTTTTTTCAGAATGTTTGTATTGAAATAATATTAAACTATTCATTTTCTTTTATTTCTTGAAAAATTGCGTTAAAAATAATTTCCCTTGAGTTCTTTTATAATTTGATAAACACATTTTAAAATGAAATTTGACCACTTAACTATTCTATACACTTACTATTGACTAATAAGAAACATTCAGTTTTTGTGACACTTTTATTTTTAAATACTGTTGTGGTTACATAAGGCTTAGAAATGATAACTCTAGTAATGTGTTAGCAACTACAATATAAAATTTGTAATTACGAATAAAAGGATACATAGTTTCCTTTAATATCCAAATCGCTCGTTGGTGAGTAATTATGAGCATTTCAGAGCACAAAGTGTGGGACAGTATTGATTTTATTTCACATTTTGAGAGTTGATGTAATCCTAGCGTGCATTTTCTGAGAATGTATAATATGAGTATTCATGTTTTCATTAATTACTACTACAAAAAAAAAAAAAATAATATATGAAATATTGCCACTGGGTACGTAGATGATTTGGATATTCATAAATTATTATTTGATGGTTGAAAATAATACGTTAATTTTACAGAACTAGACTTTGATTAATGAACACTTTTATTTAAAAGCATAACATTGTAGGCTTTCAATGTGTGATGTATGTACAATATAATATTTTTTTCATTCTTTCAAGTTAGAAAGTGTGACTTTTTGCAGCTAACTTAAGAGTGCATAAATTATTATCTATGACACAGGAAACCCTCAAAAAACGAGCAATGGTATTAAAAGTAAAAAAGTTCTGAATTATAAATCCCCCCCCGCCCGCTTGTTTTGTCCAGAAAGGTTTCCATAAGAAGTAAAAAAAAAATTGAATGGAAAAATTTCATATAACCCCCATTGGCAATTCATAATTCCTAATTAAATAAATTATGAATCAAATCATTTCATGAATATGATTAATTGGGCTAAGATAGTAATTTCAGTTCCTCCAATCTTACGATATTAAAGAACTTATGAAAGCAAAGAATGAGGCTTTGAAATTAATTAGAGAAATATCAATGCCAATCCCAATCTGTTGAAAGACCAGAAAACTAGTTTCAGAGGCTTCCAGATAAACGGTTTACAGATATAACCAAAGACAAGGATACATTTTGTTAACTTTATATCCAATAGATTAGCTAATGAACTTTAAAACTAAGAGTCAGTACCCTGTTTGGTACATTTAAATATTATATGTTTAAAAATAGCATTCAGCAAAGATTAAGTATAATTATCGACATTATTATATACTAACTTATATAAGATATTGGCAGAATGTTCTCATTTTAATAAGTAATTTTTATCTTTTTCGTCTATTTTCGAACTAAATCCGGGGCGCGCAACGTTTATCTTGCTGTAAAAGTAAGGGATTTATCTTCAGCAAAAAAGTTACAGATCGTGCAATATAATTTTTTTAAAGCACATAAAGCTTTTTTATAAATAAGAAAAAAAAATGTATACTTGATTTTTTTTTTCTAATTCATACAGATATGATTCCGGACAGAAAGGGAGAGTAATTTTTTATCCGGGATTTCTTTTTAGTAAAACGGATTTTTATTTACCATTCGCAACTTTTTAGGGGCAAAATGAGTGATAGCTCAATTTTGGGTTCACTAACGAAGAGTAATGTATTGTGCCCAACAAGGATGTCATTCTCATTTCAAATAAAATATATGTATTGATACTATGTAACACTGGAATTTTTTAATATCACTTACATTCAGCCTGATAATTTGGAATTGTAAAGTGCGTAAGTCTTTTGCTTTCATCCGGTATATGTATTGAAAAGAAAATTGATACACTCAATAATTCATTTTCGTGGATCAGATATTAAATTTTCAAAATATTATGTTATTTTGAACTAAAAATGAGTAAATGAATTATTTTCTATTTCTAGAATACAAAATTGCAATTAGTGTAAATATAAACTAATTTTAGTACTTGGCATTCGTTGTTTTTATTATGTTACTTTAAACAGACAAACTTTGCGTTATTTATATCTAAGATATCTCCCCAACAAAACCCCAGAGTTATTTTCCATTATTCATTACCATACTTAAACGTAGTTACTCAATATTTAAATGTTTTAATGACTACACTCACTCGTAGTTACTCAATCCTTAGATATTCTCTCCTAAAGAATAAACATACTGATAACAATTTAGGAAGATTGACAAACATAGATTAGATTGCCAACAACAGCAACAAAATCCGTATTACCTAAAATATATATACTTCACTTTTTTTATATTATGAGGCACTGAGCTTTAGCTACACATGCTCGTTGTTAAAAATGAGTCCTTTTCAGACAAATATACAAAAGTTGGTTTATTAATATAAACAAAGCACACACCTTAGAACATTTCGATAATTTCTTAATAATATTAAATATTCCTCTCTTTGCAAAATTGTTTCTGGTAGTAAGACATTCTTAATATCAGCTGTTTGTACCTACATTTTACTTTTTATATTTGGTAATTATCTTTTATCTAAAAAATGGAGTTCTATATACATGGCAAATTATATTTAATCACAAATATGTGGCCACCCTCTCCTTCAGAAGTAAAACCCTAGGGATACTCTACCTTCAAGCGTCAGGAGGAGAGGGTTTGTGATAATCTTCTGTCTCTAAATGATTCTATTCAGAAAGAGTGGACCAATTTCAAGTCTGATTACATAGTCAAGGTCTGCTGGTAATTTTAGCCTTGTATCGAGACAATTATTTGAGCCGAGGGCTCATATATTGAATAAAAGTTTTACAAAGTACTGTTTTCAGATGATTTTGTCTAAAAAATGTCCTCACAAAATCTCTTGTCTAAATTTAAGGGAAAAGTGTATCTCCAATATTTATTGAAGACAAAGTAAATGCTCATCCAAAAGTGATTCCAATCCTTGAGGCTAACTATGGCTAAGAAACTTTGTTTCGATGCAAGATAGTGCTTCTCCACATGCCAGCAACACAGTTTAAGTAAATATTGAGTAGCTACATGTCAGTAGAAAAACGGAAAGTAATAATATGGATTCCTTGTGAGGTTATCTTCTATATTATTAAAGCAAAGCAGATTAATAGTTTACGTGAGGATAATACAAAATTGAATGCTCTGTTAATGGTTGATATATTATTGGTTTAATTTTTGACTTCTTCTCTAAAAATTACTTATTGATAAGTAATCTGTGGCACATTATACAGCTCATAAGCCAACAGATATATTTTTGTAGTTATATAATAAATAAGTAATTGTAATAGTTTAAAATGAAAAAATAGTATCAATTAATAATTTGTAATTAAAATGACATGTTTTTGCAATGGAGTAATGGGTTATGAAAAGTAAAACTTGTAACTTTTACAATTTGCTAATAAATGTTACAACTTATAAATGACTGTAAACACTTGTTAAGATTGTCAAAATCCTAACGTGTATAGTTATAGAAACATATGTTTCTTCTATTGAGTAACGAAATATTCGTTGAAAGAGATCATTGAAATTTTTAAAATAAATGTGACCTTTCAGTTGAAAAAAAAAAAAAAGAGAAGCCAAACAATGGTATTGAAAAATATAAAAACGTTGAATAAAGCAGCTTAGCTGTTCTGACGTTTTATTAGATTAAATAAAAACAGCTAAGAGTGAAGGACTTTGGGGAGAAAAACGTTTTCAACAACAGCAACAAAATATCAAACACGTTTTAAGTCATATTTTTATAATTAAATATATTAAAGTGTTCCTTTCTTTCCAAGGCGTATAAATTTTTAAAATACGGAAGAATAATGTAACACATATTTTCCAGTGTATTTACAGATACTTTTTGAGAAAATGTATGCTCAAGATGATTTCAACAATTTTCTCTTTCTTTAGAATATAATTCTGAAAACAATCTCTGTTTTTCACTATACCCCATCAGGAAATCTAGCAATTTAATTCTTCAATATGTTAGGGTTCACATCTGAATGTATATATTCCATTATACGTGAGGTTTGTGACCCTATGATAAACTAAAAAAGTACTTGCATTTCCTTACATGCCTCACATGGCCACCAAACAATCAGTGTATCTTTGTATGATTTATTAAGCACTATCAATGTTGTAAAGTTTTGCAATTTTTTGTCTGATTATTTTTTTTGTTTGTTAATAAAGACATAAATCATGCAACGGTGCATACAAAGGTTAAACACATATATAAATTTATGAAACGGCCTTAATTACCTTTTACTTTAGAAAAATACATTAATACTTATTTTTATACAATACCTATTTGTGTGAGGTAATAACTCCATTCTTTGAAGGTCAATAACAACAGGATAATTGTGATGAATTATTGCAAATTTTATGTCCTTTTTTCATATTTTATAATTTTTTTTCTATTCCTGAAAGAAGATAAATGTACGAAAGAACGTGGATTAATTGATCTTAACCCTCAAAATATGTTTTTAATGCAAAGGTTGTTTCCACTTATCTTTTATAATTTATATATAAAGTCTCACATGTATAACTAGCAAACATAAAATAAAAAAATCTTTGTATCCAAAATAAACCGAAAATTTGTTTTTAGTTGAAGACAAAACGAAGATTACATAGGAGGGATTCCTTTTTATAAAGGTAATTTATTTATAAATTTGCACAGAGAAGCTATATTTTTTTATATTATATACTAAAAACTTTTTATATCATAGTATTTATTCTATAATTAAACATTTATCAAATTTGAGATTTTAATGGGGTTTTAAAACACATGTATTAAAAAGAGGAATCAAGAGTTTTACCTTTGAGACTGTGTGCAAATAATAAAGGCAGTTTCTTTTTATTTTCAAAAATGGAATTAAAATGAAATCAAAATTTTAAAATCTCAAAGACTTTTCAGATTTTGTTAACCCGCAACGAAATACCCTTTTTTGTTTATTTTAATGTAATTGATTGAATATTTAATGATATTAATTTTTTTGAAACTTTAATTAACAAAGAACAAAAATAAGAAAACGACTCTTTGTAGCAAATTAGAAAATGCCAGTAGTTGTTGAAGAAACAGTCTTATCACCTTAAAACATTTAATCTTGTGTCATATTCCCTCTTATATGATCACTGTTGTCAAAACCAGAAAGAATATCAGGTATGTTTTTAGGTAGCTTGCTGGGAAGGAAGTGTTATATATAGATGCAGTAAAAAAATCCATCATTTTGAATAGATTTTTTTTTATTTCATGAATATTTAACTCTTAGGCAACAAAAACGGTGCTTTCATGACGGTCAGACTCGACGATTTCCATTATTTTATCCCTATTTTCTACAATTGTCCTAGCCTTTTTGACATCCAAATTATCGGATCAAAATCAAGGGAAACAAAATTGTGTGTGATTGGCTGTAACAGTTCAAGGACAATTCACAAAATTCACATTTTCAACGGCCTGTCTTGCGTTTTACCCATAATCGAAGAAAAAATGTAAAATATGGCGTATGTTTTCTTTACAAGTGTTAATTTTTTCAAACAATACTTAGTCAAACAATCACAAAACTATCTAAATGTTTTTGTTGTAAAGTCTTATTTTTCTAACGAAATCAAGCGTACCCTAATCGCATTATTACAACGCGATATACGCATTACTAAAGCCATTTTTTGGAAATATAATAGATTTTTTTGACTACACGTAACATTAGTGCCAAAGTGAAGAAATACATATCCCTTAGGTGTCAGGTTAGATATTTTGCAAGCCTATTGTAGATTAAAATAAATTTATAAACATTTTGAGTACATATTCGCTGTAAGTATTTTAGCATGAGATATTACAATACATTGCATGTAATGTCAAAATGCTAATGTTAGGTGATGTTTTTTTTTTCATACCGGACCATCCAGTTTTTTTCTACACATTTTAAGATACAAAGTATTGATATTCATGGCAAAATCCTGGGTAAATAAGTTTATCAACTACTAATTCAAACCAAAACAAAATGTTTTAGTCAATGTATTCGCTCTCAGAATTGATGGTGATCTCAAGATGATGGTAGAAACTGTTGCAGACCCTTGGAAGGCATTGGACTCCAAGTTTATTGGGATTAGGTCTGGGCTCTGTGACCACCAGAAGTATCTTGGCCAGAAGCGCATGTTGGCTGCAGCTACCCTTGGGTTTTCTTTGCTTTGTGGGCAGCTGCTCCATCTTGTTGGAACATCCTGGGAGTATTGGCAACGATGGATTTGATCCATGGGATAACTTTGCACCCCACAATTTTGACGTAATCTCCAGCCTTCAGCCTGTATTCTGAAGGGAAGTATACGGGATTCATGGGCATTTGGGATGAAACCAGTCCTAACATTATCACTAAAGTATGATGTTTGGTGGTGGTGGAGACATATCAGTGTTCCTCTGCTATATGCCACAAAACTCTATCATTCTTCCTGTTCAAGACTGAGTCAAAAGTAAAAGATACACTTGAGGTACTTCAGGATCTTTTTGTATGCTCCACATGAACTTTTCTCTGCTGTTCTGCCAACAAAGGCCAAGGATTACTCTGTTAAGACTTATTTTTGCCTTTTTTGGAGCATTGGACTACCCTGATGGGCGGTTGATCATCTTCCTGCCCATGTCAGCAATTGAGGAGCTCGGTTTTATCTTGAAGTCTGACTTCAGGTGGTTAGCGGACCAAAATGTTTTCCTACCTGCTCCTGGAGAGTGACTGTGGCCCTCCCCGACCTTCCCTCGCATGGATACATCGTAAATCCTCTTCCTGGAGGTCCCATTCTCCTCCCAAATGCTCTTCTGAACAATCCCGCGTGGAGGAGTACGTCGATGTTTGGGTTCTTACACTCTTACACATTCCTATTGGATACTTTTCATTTGATATTTTTGTAGTTATTCAAATCATGAATTTGTTTCTTTGTCTAAAATTAATTGACAAATGATATATTGTGTACATACGTATATTTGGCAAGCAGTATAAATTTTGAAATAGATATACTAATTAATTATAAACAAAAATAAAAATATTTGTTTTGCCATAGAAAGAAATCGCGTGCAGAAATGTGACTCTGAATATCACATCCAATTAAAGTAAATATTTTATTTCTTTCTCTATAAAAAGCAAAATAAGACCTGCTTGTCTAAATGAATATACCAACAAATGATTGAAGATATAAATAATGAATATACAATACCAATTCTTTATACAACAAAAATATTCTTATGCTCATTATTAGTCAACCATATAGACATTCATAATCTGATATTTCTTCCCTGGAGAATTTATTGAACACAAAAGACAGAAATTATTCTGTTGTATATTATATGACAATTATCCATAATGAGATCTGTCTATCTTTATAATCTCCGTCACACGGCACCGGAAGCATTGGCAGCCCGATCAACTTTTTGCAGATTTGTCAATGTACGGGTAATTGACTTTTTCAATGCCTCCACAGACAAATGATACTTGCCAGAAGCCTTTTGCTCGCCTCTCCTCTTAGATAGAAATAGAACCAGATAAGGTCTGGACTTTTTGCCGCACAAAAAGTAGGGCAACAAATGTGAGGACAGTTTGTGGTCCTGCCCTTTTTTGTTCTTGTGGGCAAGTGCTCTGTCATGTTGGAAGGTGCAATTTTTTCATGGGGCTACTTCATCTATCCAGGGAAATAATTTAATAGTGCAAAAACCAGAATAAGTACAATTTCAAAGCTGTACAGTGCTTGCCAAAACTTCTGGGGCTGTATGCCGAAGTTTTCGAGAGAGGCAGATCCCATTTTGAATATTTGAATGTCACTAAATGTAGTTTCCTAGAATTTATAAAAATTTGATTCTAGCCCATCTAGTCGTTCATAAGAAACCCTTTAAAGATCTCCTCAATTTATCTGGACCACCCTGTAGGTACTTGGCTTTATAATCCTGCTATCATATTTCCTTGCCTCTATGGTTAACATTCTCCTTGATTACTTTTTCCATGTCCAAGTAGGTTTTTCCGAACCATTTTCTCCTACATTTTGATTCTAATATTAGCAAAACCCACATTTTTGGAAGTCTGTTTAATACCAGAACTCTTATATTGTTGTATAGCCTTCAAGTAATTGTCGTTGGTTTATTTATACTAGCCTCCTCATCAATACTTATAAATTGATATTTACATTACATAGCACGATCCCTATATAGAGATGCGGTTAAAACCGCCCGATATGATTTTCTTTGATATCTCTTCCTAGAGACTAAGTTTTATTTATGTAGATCTCCTACCTTTAATTGAATTTTGTTAACTTAACAAGAGATACAAAAAAGCTGTGTCTTGTATACTAAACATGCCAGTGGTTATTATCATCTCCACATTCTTTTTCCGATCCATAATTAAATATTTTAGCCAGCTTCGTAACATAAATTGTATTCTCAGGCATAGTAGTTTACTTTGAATCATGGCAGTGAAGGCTACATTATTCATAGGCGACTTCGATTCTACTATCGTACTAGCTGGAAAAGGAGCGTAGTGTGATGAAGTTGATTTACTTTATATTGTCCACGTGGAGGTAACATTAGTCTTTTCCTTGTCAAATTATTTTTGCTGATTCATGGACTTTCCCCATTGTTCCATATCTTTGGTAATTTTCCTTTCAGTTTTGTCTTTATTCCTTAAATATTCATAATTTTTTCTTGAGCACTTTAAATAATGATTTATTAATTTAGATTAATATAACCTGTATATTATAAAACATTTGGTATTTTTTTCGTTAACTACTATTTAAGATTAGGAATTCATAGGATAAAAGAATAAATTGGTTCACTGATATTTAAAGTATAGTATGTAACAACTTAATATTTCAAAGAAAGGTTTTTCTACTTCTCTTTTATCCTTTTCTTCAAACAACTCTATCTCTCAATTTAACACTCTACACCCTGACCAATTTTTTGAGGTTTATAAATCAGGAACCTGCAGTTCCTGAAGTTATGGAATACTGTTATTTATTTTCATTACATTCTTTGGAGATTGTCCAATCATCCTTGAAGAGCCCTTCTTTTGAAAATACTCCAAACGATATTTCAAATACATCTACCTTAGTATGAAAATTTTGATCCTAAACACGCTTGAGGAAGTCCTCTACTCTTTCTATCTCCTAACATCCTCTTTAAATTTATTTGTGTGGGGTTGACAAAAAATTATGTCGCTGATTGTTGATGTGGTAACTTTAAAGGGGTCTGAGCTTCTTTTCCCTTTGAAAGAGTTATGCTGGAGTTGAGTCTTGAAAATCACCAATAGAGGATAAGCACCTCCTGCATTTAACACATTTATCACCGTAACAAACCCAAATTATTTTGAATTTTCAAGCTAAATAAATGGTGATCAGCTCATTTACTTTGATCGGCGCCACAATGGCTATAACTAGAAAGTATGCAAATATTGCTAAAACAACCATTTTAATGTTGGGGTGGCTCAGACTCCATAGAAGTACTTTTGCTAGGATTTGAAGGAGAGTAACAGATGGTTAAATAGAGCTCAATACATTGGCTTATAAAAAACAGAGTAAATCTTATTGTATATACCTATTGACTCGGATCTCCAAATTTTAATATCCAACTCACGTTTTTCCCCTTAACTTTTAAGTGTACTACATATGTAGAAGTGAAAATGGAATTTAATCCCATACTTTCAAAAGTATTTTGCATTATGTTTGACATGTGGGTGTGCCCTCAATTGCCCCTAGGGTTCATAAGGTCAATGATTAATGATACACATATTTTACATATACATTAAACAAGTAAAAATTTCTAATTTCATCGTCATAATCAGGTTTGTTCATTTTTTAACTTCATTTATAACACACCTTTTATTTTTATTCATTACTGGATTTCCACAGCTATATTTAGACATAAACAATGTTAAGATAATATTGTTACAAAAATTATTTTTATAAGGTATTTAATTACATTACTTGTGAGGTTTATAATATCAAATAAATCTTGTTAAAAGATATATTTATAGTCGGCATGATAACTTCTATATATGTAAGTACATGGTTAGCGTGTTTAAAATACAATATCATCATTTAAAATAACACATTTTTACCTTATAAAGCAGTGCTTATAAAGTCATTTGATGATGACCTTCCCTTTATTTTGAAATACATATCCATATTTGCTAGAAAAAAAATATGCATCTCTGAAGGGATTATATTTGACTCAACCTGCAGATAGCATTTTGAAAACTATTCATAATTTCAAAATATATGTACTATAATTTCACGTCAACATAAAGTGATTACGGAGCTCCTTATATGAAAGATATAGACCTTCAATGATAAAAGAACTTTAATAATTTAAAATTGTATTTAAAAAAAGGCATAACATATTACTAGACGCCATGTTAAAGGGATGGGAGTTGATATATTTATCAAATAAGATATCATATTTTCTATCAAATCGTACAATTTGTGTCGTGTTGTTGGTCAAATTGACATGTTTTCAAATTTAAACTACAAAAAATACCTTCTATTAGTATTGCCAGTCTTGAAATTTCTTTCTTTAATAGACCTCAAGGTAAGGATTGTTAAAAATTATCACAATCAAATTTTTGCAAAAATGAATTTTATACAAAGATTGTTTTATGGGTTATTTTGATCGGGTTATTTTTTATGATATTTAATTTATACCAATTCAAGATACACATATATAAAACTGATTAAATTTTAAATTATTTTGTAGGATAAATACGACAGTAAATTTGGAACTACGAAGATTTATCAAAGCTAATATGTATTTACACGAATATTACCCCAAACTATAGACCTAATAAAGAGAGAAAAAATGTAAATGTTTTAGTCTACAGTCACGTAATTATTAAAATAAACAAAAAAAACATGTTTATGGCCATGAGAAAAACATTAATAAGAAGTGATAAAGGTTAAATTTTAAATTAAAAAGTAACTTGATAAAATATACTTGTTAAAGATTACTTCAAGATCAAGAATTTGACAAAAATCTATTTTAAGAAAATCAAGAAATTCAGTCTAGTTATTTAATTATATTCAATGGAAAAATAATTTTTTTTAATGACAGTTAATCCTTTGGCCAAAAACGGTAAAAATTGTCCTCCTTAACACAAAATGAAAATGAAAGGAAGTGCGACATAAAACTAAACAAAATTACTCATTCATGGTCCCACAATGTATGCCATACCCCATTCGGACATAGTTTCAACGTTTTCTTTATTCACCTATCCAAAAATGAAATTAACAAATTCAGAAGGTTTTCGCAGATATGGCCATATTTAAAAAAACCTAGTATATGACTTACCTTCAAGCTACATTGAGCTGTTGATATTAACAGCCATCGATAGATTTTGTTCTAAGGCAACATCTAACCTATTTATAAGAAAATATATATTTTTTCATGTGATTTATATTATATTATTTATAGAATATTTTTTATAATAACTTTAAGAGTAAAATTAATACGTATTAATATTAAAAATACGCTATTAGTTTGTTAATCAGATATGTATTATATAATTTATTACAAACTTTAAATATACATACATGTTGTTTTTCTTGATATTTTTGAAAGCTGCTCATTTTGTTTCTTAAAACAATGGGTATCCATAAAAAGTAAAGACCCCACAATTGTCAAGAGAACTTCATCTCAGGACCTTAAAAATGAAAAATAAATAAATACTAATTTGACTTATTCCTATGAGCATCAATTTATATTCTTTAATAGTTTGTTTATTTATTATTTCTCTAAAATTACTGAGTTTCATAACAATAAAGCCACGTAAAAACTTGTTATTTAGGTGTCTAAAGGGATACCAAAAATGTTTTGAGAAAAATTGACAATTATTATTAGATTTGGAATAAAGTCTTAACCAAACAATGTCTTGGTTAGTTAATAAATATAAATCAACTTTACAGTAAAGAGAGTCAAATTTGAACTGAAAAAAGATTAAATCCCTTGAAAAAACAATGGTTTCGACAATAATCAATGAGTGAATATCCTCTCCTTAAAGAGTGTTATAACTTACATCCTGTTATATTAGTGTATGCTCAGTTCCATTTTTGCAAGTACATGTCCTTTTTTTACATCCTGAAGTATAATTAAGTTTAAAAACAAAATCCAAAAGATAATTTTTTAATAATAAATAAAAAAATATAATTAATTCATATTTTACTTTTAAATCGATTAAAATATTTAGAAAAATGCCCCATTTCAAATCGACAATAATTGGACTATGTGTTCTCTTTAAAAAAAAAATCAAATATAGTTACTGTATTATATGAACATAAAATTAGTTTTTTTAATTTCTAAAGCCATTAATTTCGTCGTTTTTTCTTCTAGAACTAAATCAATAACAATTAGTATGTCTAAAACATAGTATCACTTTCAATTGATTATGCAATCTGTAACGTCATTGAACCCCAAAGGTAGAAAAGTCCTTATTATACATATCCAAGTTGAGTCACATGTCTTTGATCACAGGTACAAGTCCTTGAATATTTTCATATCGAGTCTAGTTCTAGTGCTCAGAGAATAGAGTCCTTTATATCTAGTAAAATAATTATATTAATTTCGAGTCAAAAATCAAGACTCAAGTCTTCGATTTTGTAATCATGTCGAGTAGAAAGTATCAAATCAAAGTCCCCACTTCTTGGAATAAGTAAATGTTTAGTCAGATCCTTTTCTTTGTCAAATTTCATGACCTTTTCATAATATTAAAACCTTTATATATATCAGACTTATTTCTTTCTTTATTACTAATAAGCTATGTACACCCTGACATTTGTATAAGTATCTATAATTTAAAAAAAAATTTGTGAACGTCTGAAGAGAAATGGTTTATATATAGAAAACTTTCTGGAACGCTTGATGTGGGAGACAAATTTCAGATAGAGAAGCGAGGGGAGTGCATTTTATGTGGAATCACTCACCATTTTTCCTGGGAATATTCGATATAAACTGATGCGCATAGAAAAGTTATTTTAACAAAAATCAAGTATGCGTTACCCGGAGGTCTATTGAAATATGAACAATAAATAATCCAATAATTAATTAAGATCGATTGATTTAAATTAATTCAGACTTCGATGTATTAAAGTATAAAGAATAAGTTAAAATACAAAAGAAACCTGAGTTCTCTAACTTATATACAAGTTGAGAAAATGCCACTTGAACGAGATCAACGAATTTCCTTTCGCACACTGCCAAGCAGTTGGGCGTGCCCTGGACCACCGTCTACGCCGGAAGCAAGTCCAAAACATTGGAGAGGAAGAAACGTACTCACAAAAAGGCCAAACTGGATCCGGTGGAGTTAAAGAAAACAGACAAAGCTTATCCTAGCACCAGACTGTCCAGAGAGATAACTGGGTGGAAAGGGCCTTGTGAGGGCGTAGAGGACATTTTGACACCAGAAATGAAAGAAACACATCCCTTCCGTTACAAGACTCTTTTGAACTCTTTTTTGACACTTTTGCCCCCCCCAAGCCTTTATGCCAATACCTTCAACTACATATTTTTGGTGCATGTCGAGGGGAAGACCTGGAGTTGCCGTCATCCAAACACCGAGGCCCTTAAAGTTACTGTAAGCTATGTCTAGGACGCCATGACACAGGACCACATCTGCTAGATTATTAATAAAGAGAGCTGCGACACATATTTAATTATTTTATTAATTTTGTTGTAACTATATTTTAAATTAATAAAATCTATGATGTTGAAGTTTAAAATTCAAGGTGTTCAGATTTAAATGGACCACTCGGTATATACTATGAGAATACATGGGAAAATTGACACTAACGGATCAGAAAAATATTAGAAAACATTTATGAGTGTTTTATTTAGTATATAAAGGTATTTTATTTGAGATAATTTTATGAAATATTTGGGAAACAAATTTGATTCTACCGTAAGTTTGGAGCTTTTGTTTTGGTTTTTATACGGCTGTCTAACAATGATATTTTTTTTATTGTCGTGTTATGATTTATTTTTAAATTAAATGAATGCAGCAAATAAAGGGCAAGGAAAAAAAAATCATCTAAGTATATCCATTCATTTTCTTATTGTGTTCCACTTATTATTCAAAACTCATTGAAAGGCCCACTAATTATTAATAACGATAATAACTCAAAAAACCTATTATATGCAGTTTATTATTCAATAACAAAATAATAACAATATACTTTGAATAATGACTAATTAGGCTACATAAAAAACAAAAAGTTTATATTGTTTAACTATATTTATTTAAATATAAATACTTATTCAGGCAGAATGGGAATAAATTGTATTTTATATATCGTAAAAAAAATATTTTGATATAAAAGTCAGCTAATTGTAGGTTTAATTTTTTTGAGACATATTTTATAACGTGAAACCCCCTTAGAGGTAAAACTATGAATATATAATGAGTTGTTATAAAATATTATTATTTTTTAAATCATGGGTAATGATTAATATAAGAAATATTTACTGTAATTCAAATAAATGAATGTTTTGGGACTAACAATTGGCTATTACAGTAATACTTTGATTTACGAGGATAATCCAAGGTCAAAAACCTGTTGATAAACTGACCTAGATCTTGCTAAGCCCAATAATATAGGTGGAATCTCCCTTGCAACTAATTTTAGCGGAAAAAAATAATAAATAAATAAAAATCATAAATTTTGAGTATATGTTTTTCGAACAGCAAACACAGTAGGGATAGGTTGGAGTAATACTGGGTGTTCCAGCTCAGTCATTCTCATTTTGGGGTTTGCTTCAAAGATCTCACAGACATCAGATATGGGTGGTCTGACTACTGTTGTGGCAGTTCTTTTTTATTTGGTCTAGTCTAGTCTTAGGACTCATCATATTGCGAATAAAAAAATTGACTGACTTTAAGAAGGACCGAAATTTATACATTTTAGAATTGATTTGCAGCTCGGCTGAACTGGACAAGACTGCTATATTCAGTTGTAAATAAAAACTGAGACAACAATAGGTTGGACTGGTGACTAGAAAGGGAAACTATTTATCGATGATTCCATTTTTTACAAAAGATTATTAATATATTATTTTAAACAACTGACTTCACATTTAAAACTATCGTACTAAAAAGTTAAAAACTTTTACACTAATTACTTTTATGAATGTATATATATTTACGATTAGAGCATTAGTGTCCTTTTGAAAAAAAAACAACTCTTACAAATAAAAAAATAACTTATCTGTTTAAAAAATTATACTGCATATCAAATTCCCCCACAAATGACTACCCAACAATCTTCAAGTTTTATAAAATTTAGTAAACAGTAGATTTTAATCTGTAAATTACACATCTAATTCTTGTTTTGCGTTCAAATGATTAGTTCTCGATATATTGTATATTTTTTCACTAAATTTGAAAAAGTCATATCTTCCTAACCTGGTGTTCAATTTCAACAATCAAATTATTAAAAAAATATGTTTAGAATTTGTAGATAAAATTAAAAATGTATGTGTACTTAACTTTGACAAAACTTTTGACTTTGACCCTTGACAAAGTTTTGGACTGACAACATTATGGGACAATTTTACGTGGATTAACTCAAATACTCAATAATTTAATTTCGGAAAAACTTGGATCAAATTTGTTTATTTGGTTGGTTTCGACTAGTGGCTAAAAAAAAGCCCCAATATGGTCGACTCATGATTAAATATAACTAAATATTATGATAAAGTATAATAAAACAATATGATAAAATTTAATGAAATAATATAGTAAAATCAAATGATATAATGTGGTTTGGAATTAAAGTAGATGTGGATTATTTTTTAAAAGTCTCTTAAAACCACAAAGTTATGATGTTCTTCTCACCACTTCGGGGAGGCTGTTCCATATCGGTATAGTTCGATTGTAAAAGCTATGTTCGAGGGAATGAGTATTTGCCAATGGCTGAACTATGTAAAAATGAGAAGACAACCTACTGTTGTACACCCTACTACATACTTTGGGCTTGATATTACAATAAGTCAGTCCATTAATAACTTGAAACATCATAACCACCTCCTGAAGTTTCCTCCTCTTTTCAAGTGACAACAGGCCCACTAAATGTACACCAACCTCAAAGAATATATCGCCGTATACCATCTTAATAAAGCGTTTCTGTACATCTTCAATAGCTCTGATTTCCTTTCTATACATTGGATTCCACGACTGAGAAGCATAGTTTAAAATAGGCATAACATAAACTCCATAAAGCTTCCTCATCAGTTTCATATTTCTGGTTTTAAAATACCAGTGTGTCTCGTATTATATGTGCAGGGCTTATATAATTGTCCGTTGAGTGAAGATAAGTTTTTAACTTTTTGGACAGACTAAATTAAAGAAACTTTCAAATAGATAATCCATAATATTATCAAATTTTTATATAAGTGGATATTTATTTTAAAAAAAAAACTTAGGAACATCATTTTTTTTGTAGTTTTTATTGTACTTGTGCCCTATTTTCTGAGAAAGTAATTTTAATCTATAATAGTCATGGATATGTTTATAAGTACCAATGTAGTAGTGATGGTTAAAAATATTTTTTCAGCGGTTATTGTACAGAATTTAATATCATTATTCAAAACTTTTTAAATAATTTTTGGACTAAAAAAAAAAAAAATGTGTTCATTCCTTGCTCATGCACTTACTAAAGTGTATTAAGGATTTTTTTTAGAGGTGGTTGGATCAGAAATTTGGTCATGTCACAAATTACCGTTCTCATACATTTCATTTCATGTATTTTATAAAGGAATAACGTTAGAAACCGGCATTGGGAGCAGTTCTTAGTCGTTGTCGAACAGACAAATTTCCGCTAACAAATATAGAAGATTACTACCTAAGAAATCCTCATTTTTTCTCAATATTTTTCAGCACACGCACACTTAGTTATTCAATTCATAGATGTTTTAAGAATGAAATACTAATAATAGCAGATTGAAAAAACAAAACAAATAATAAATAAACACACTATGAATCATCAGTGATGAGCCAAGGGAGTAATTTAGTCTCTAGAGTACTATCTGGGTGAGCCCTAGCTAGAAACACTCAACGCTACACGCAAACGACTGCAATTTTTTTATTATTATGACTATATTGCTATTTCTTGGATCAAAATATGTACATACATAACATACAACTTGGACCATTATAGACATTGCAACCTTTATGCACGCTTAATGCTACATGCTACACGTTTGCAAGATTTCATTATTAACACTACGTCGTTATTTTATATATCCAAAATATGATATACTTCAAGGAGTACATAATGTAATGCACCCTTTATACACTCTCGATGCTACATGCAAAACGACTGTGAGATTACAGTAATATGACTATATTTATAGTCATAGAACAAAAATGACTGTTTTTCATTCCGACATATATTAATATATTCATTCATATATACATAAAAACTTTGTTTTGTTAATATAGATAATTTTCTATCTCATAAATTTGGGGGTTACATTATGGGCGATATAAGTTTTTAGGACGTACTAGCGTTGCAAAAATCAGTTCCAATATCAATTTAGTTTTGTATAATTTTAAATGCATCAATAACCAGTATCGTTATAGCATACCGAACAACACCATAAAATACAGAGTACAATGAGGAAATTTCCCTCGTCATTTCAATTATTTTTTTGGTAATAATTAAGGTTTCAGGTGATATATCTAGCAATGTTCCGATACATGTGTGGTTTTCTTGTTGATTGTTTTTGATTTGATCAAAATCAGACAACAAATGAGTGAATAAGAAAAGAAAGGGTTCCGGACCTTCTCGACGCGGATATTGATCCAAAAAATAATTTTAGACAATATCAGTGTGACCGTGAGAACATCCCAGAACAACAGAGTGGCCATGGAGAATGGGGAAGAAGTCAAAAGGAAGGCAGAAAGTGGATGAAATTGTTTGAAGCGACATTAAACATTTGTCAAGTCCCCTAAAGGCAACATCAAGTAAGATCCAACAGCATCAATACCCTGCTTGGATGACGAGTTCTATTTGGACGAAATTACCATAAGGAGAGCAGTTTGTAATGACCTAAACCTTCAGAGCTTTGTCAGGACTACAAGACATCTCTTTACCAACAGGATGAAGGCCTTAAGGCTTGAGATATGCAAAAAAGTCCTTTTTACTTGAATAGTCATATACCGACTGTAAAAATCTTCTCAGGTAAGATCTTCTTCACAGTCGACCACGTTTTTAACCGCATAAACAATTGATATTCGCATCACCTGAGGAAGTCCAACGCACCTTCACGACAAAACATCAACCCCAAACAATGTGCTAGGGTGTCGTGGCCTCCGATGGGAAGAACATTGATCCCTTCTTCTTCAATGAGAAAATAGGAGATGAGGCCTACTATAATGTCCTCAGAAGGAAAATATAGCCTGGTCGAAGACTAACTATCCTGACTATTTGTAGACCCAAGACTGTGCCCCCGTCCTTACGGCCTTGAAGACGGAACTTCTGGAAGGAACAGTTTGCTGACTTCTGGGACAAGACCTTTAGTGTGTGGAGCGTCATAGAGAATAATGTTCAGAAGAGATTACACAGAAATATGCAGGAACTCAAGATTAGTATCAAGAAGCAATGGACCAACATTACCGCCGATTATATTGTGGGAACCTTTGTCAAGTTCCAACCTCAGGTGGAGGCTGTGATAAAGGCTGAAAGCGGCAATATTGAATAATTATGGCCTAGATTATTTGCCAAAAGTTTTTTCATTATACTTTTCAAACAATAAGTGATTAAGGTTTTTTTTTCGCTTCTTGATCGCAGAAAAGTTTCCTGTCGCACTCTGTATTTAGTAATAATAATTTTCTTATACAATCATATACAACTCTACCCCATTTAGTAAAGATTTTGTAATACTATGACTTTTCTTTTCAAGTCACTCTCAGTGATTCGATCCAAGATTTACAGACAAACTGAATAAAATGTTAGTTCATAGCACTAATAGTCTCCAACAAATTGGTATATCCGCGAAACCAATTAGCCCGACTATCTGGAGTTCTACTGTTTTATATAACCACATATTTTAGTGACATGTGCATTACATTATAAGGACCCTACAAAACTATGACTGTTTCAAATATTTGCTGGTAAAAAATTGGTTAAACTTTTTTATCCAAGGGTGACAATAAGAAAAGCAAATTTTTTAATTAAAATATTTATATGTAAAAACCAAAAATACATTCCCAAATCATCAACAAATCCAATTTTTTAAAGCTGTACTTAGATTCTCTAATTTCCTTCTTAGTGTTATAAACAATAATTAATTGGAATCGAATGTTCTGATTAAAAAATTGGAAATCCATTACAAGAACAAAAATAATTTTTTTTAATACTAAATTTTCGGTTTCTTTATTTTGAAACATTTTGTTACGCTTTCACCATTTCCTTAATTATAATTAAATAAAAAATAGACCCAAAGTTAAGGAAACGTAGGTGACTAATTTTTGGTCTTTTTTTCCGTTGTTTTAGAGAATTTAAAGATACATTATCTACTTAGGAGTATTTTATAAATTTAAATTACTTACGATTCAATAATATATTTTAAAAACTTTCTTACAGCCTTATTGTTGGACCGCAAAAAGTATTTGAGGATCATATGCCACTCATGGACATTTGCCCACTCCGCTGAAGTATTTTGTATATAAAATTGGTAATTGACTGTCTTATGTATGCAAAATATTAGTTTCAAAATTGTTTTATTTGAATAAAAAAGTATGCATTATTAGGTAAGAACATAAGTAAATTACTGAATATATGGTCATAGTTATAAAAACCATTTATTTGTTCCCTAATGGACTTTTTTTCTTTAGACTTATAACGAACTACATATATAAATAATTGGTCAAAATCAACGATCCCAAAAACATCATAAATCACAAATAATCTTCAAACCAAAGAGATGAATTTTCCCCTGTTATCTTTATAGTCACGAAAAATAAACAATAATAAAGTATACTTAAACAATGAGTTTCAATCACCTGGAAAGGTGGTTTTTTAGGTATATAGTTAGGGGTTCCAATTGTTTTTTACAGCAAGGCAATGACTAATATGAGTTTTTGGATGTAACTATAATTATATTCATAAAAAAAATGTTGAAAGGGTATAAGAGATGAGTTAAAAAAAAAGTATGACAAATATTGGGTACCATTCCAATATAATAAAACGGCTCCAATTATAAGGAGTTTGAATATAAATATATACATAATTGGAGTACGTAATTTGTGGGCGCTGCATTCTTCTCTAAGTTGATAAAGACCACCTTGGCTATGCTCTTTATACTTTGTTGGCTGTTAAAAGGTATAAGTAGATAATCATTTTTATCATTTCAAATCATGTTTATAACCATTTTGTTTTGTTTTTTCAAAAATGTACCCATTTACCTATGTGTTTTGGTTATACACCCAGTTAAGGTATTTGAATCTGCTCTCTCTCTCGTTTAAGCAGGGGAGAGAAATTCTATGGAATTCAACACATGGAAAAGACATCTACATATGTGGGTATGGTTTGTTTATTTCTCTTATGTACTACCTACTGTGAAAACGTGATTACTGATTTCAAGGTAGAGATAAGAGGTTGAACAATCGAGTTCCCAAAATATTTGGTATATAATAATATAATTTAATGGTTTATTTATTTAGATATATGTATAAACATTCAAGTATTGTGTAAAAATTGGGATTTTGTACAAGTTGCAACTTGCATCACATATAAACTCTTATTTCATTTTTATAGAAGAAGTCATTTTAACTACTAACCGTGTAAAACTAAATTAAAGTAAGGGTCTACATTCGAGTTAATTTTGAGACTTTCGGATCTGGATTTGAAACCAAAATAAGAGGGTTACTTGTCTCAAATTTATTAATTATTTTACTCGAAGCTTGGACTTTTATAAAATGGGATATGTATTAAGGTTAAATTTTTATTTTTACGGATCCAAAAACAATTTATAACAGAATGTTATTAGAATGAGAGCATAATTATTACTTATTCTTATAATAAAAAACCTTTTCAGCTTGTTACTTTTACTATATTTCGCAATCTCTTTACCGATTTTTTTTTACAAGTGATATGTGCCAATTCTTCAAACTATGGAATTATTATTCTTCCACATATAGTTGATAATTGTTCGGATAATTTTTGTGTTTGTGAGGTAGGTAAAGCCGTATGGTATAACGACACGATGCAACAGTTTATGTAGATATTATTCCAAGCACTAATCAAGGTAAATGGAATCTGTGTTCGATCTAGATTTTATAACTAGGATTAAGTAATAAGCTTTTTTACATCCAGAATATCTGCAAAAGTTTGAGTACCCAAAGCCGTTTTAGATCTTGAATCTTTTATGATAATAAAAGCTTACTTATACTGCAGCCGGATATTTTGATCTGACTCTAACATCCGTTCTATATCTATAAAAAAATCACTTGGTTAATACATAATTTAGTTGCATGGTTTTATAAAAATATAATCGTTGTCAATTTATTCCTTTGAAAATTTGTCAAAATCTGTCAAATTCGATTCTTTTTTTTTTTTTTTTTTGTAGTTAAAACTGTGAATTGATTATTATTAAAGAAGGTGACCTTGTTGTAGATGTTAATAATAAATGAAAGATTTTCGTCATATAACAGCTTTAATATATATTTGTAGTTTTCAAAAAAAAAAAAAAATGAATCAATACTTTTTCAATGCTGAAGGTCATAAATAATTAATTTACATTTTTTCTGCATAATGATCAATTCATTATATAATTATGAAAGCATCCATGAAATTTTTTACCCGAAAATTATCAAAATTATCAATTCTAAAATTTAAAAAAAATATCAATCAATCATGATACGTATGGCGTTATTAATTGAATATGTAATCTTATTTTGATCTATTCGACTTCAACCAATCCACATATATAAACTTAATAAGTTAGGGGTTTTACTGGATTTAAACTTGGCGTGGCCTATAAATTGAATTTTCTAAATGAAATTAACATAAATATCAGTAATTGACATTATCATCCATCAATCTCGGCTACAATATAAACTTTCTTTAAAATAATTATTATTATTTTAATTCGGCTTATATTATGAATAATTGCAATCTACTCTTTTATATGAAGCTTAAAGTTTCATTAAGTAATAGGGAAAGAGCAAACTAAAAATATATATATTATCGGCAAGGCAGTGTGACAGTAGGTAGTTGTTTACAAAAAGGCACATGCTCAGAAGAATTTCTACATTGCCCTCTTCGTAAGAAAAATATTTCACATATGTTTCATTAAATAATATTATCATTTGGAAGTTATATGATTTTGCCACAAGATGGTACAACTCTGGCTCTTTGTTTACAAACAAAGTACTTCTAGGATTGATAACAGGGATGCAATTTATGTAATATCCAACTCGAGCTTGCTCCACTCCTTCTTGATAGAAGCCTCTAGAGACTGGACAGCCCTGTAAGGAGTAGGGCACACTCTCTCCTCTAGACGTGCCTATCTAGAGAAATCCAAAGGGTTTCGTATCTGGAAAAAAGGGAGGTAAATGTTAATGTCCCAAAAGTTAGGAAAGTTGAGTCACAGGAAGGCCTGGATGAGATGGAGCTCCTTCTTCAGAGAAAACAAACTTGTCCCCGAACTTTTCTTTGGCCCTAGGTTCAATCTACAAATCTGCATTAAGCTGCACCATTCTCTCCGCAAAAATGGAAGACCAGACTTCGCCTACGCTGGCTGCAACAACCAAAACCATGGTTTTGGCTTGATTTTTTTTTCTGAAGACATGTCTTACTGAAGCAGCACCCCAGCCTCTTTAGATATGGCCATGGGGGGGGTATGCTGCATGAGAGAAGCTTCAAAATTTCACACATTTGTTGCTCCATTTTAGTCATTCTCATTTGTTTTGTTTTTATTTGAGTCGATACGTTACATTGGAAATCTTGAGACACAAAAAATATATTTCACCAAGGTCCCCTATTTCCCTTGCTTTATAATATTGCGGCAACAATCGTTCAATGTTTGTATTTATCCATCAATTGTTTCCTTAGCCATGAATAATGGATTAGTCTTTGAATCATTAAACCATTTATAAGCTTTAATATATGTTTTAATTAGTTTCAAAACATTATATATGTTGGTACATATTAAACCAAATTAAAACTACAGGAACCAAATATGCTTCTATTTGTAAAGGTAAATGTAAAATATATTTTTCTAATTTTCTACCTGAGCTCAGACGTATCATTATTATTATTTATTCAAGAGAGTCTTTTTATTTATTCTAACCGTATGGATCCTTCATTGAAAAGTAATCCATCATCATCAAACAATATAATCTGACAAAGGAGAATCCTCCAGTCTAGGAAGTTTATCCTATTCAGGAAACAATAGTTGGTTTATGGATTGTTAAGCTTTGTGAATCTTAATTATCTAGGTCTTTCAAAATTGATTTTTATTACATAAAAACCATAAAGCGTTTATGAGGATATATTAGAATAAAAAATCTAATTTATATATAAAGGTATCTGTATAAAATGAGCAGACACTGATGCATTTGTCTTTCATAAGGAATTTGAAATATGATCATAAAAAGATTTATTTCTTACATTACAATATAAATTTTATTAAAGAAAAAATCTAGGATGAAATTAAGTGAAAAAATGTAAATTTTGTCGCAAAAACATTTCTTTGTATCTTTTTCCAAAGGCAAATTTATGAATTTGCCCGTTCATGGATATACTATGCGGTAATGTCATATATTTTAATTATATATTGCTAACGTTAATTCTATCGAGGAAAGGGGAAATCTAATAAATTAACGTCATTTAAAGTATTTCAAAAACGGTATCTTGCTGGGAAATATTTTTTTATACCAAAAGTGATATCATCAAAGTAAATATACGTGTTTTCTTACATTGTTTAATAGCTTTGGGTTATATCAGCCACGTTTAAATTTTAGGTAGGAGCTTATGACGTCATCACCTGTATTCATTATCATAAATTCAAATCAATCTTGTATATTCAGCCTTAAAATATGTTTTTAGACCTATTTGCTCCTTCTCATGCATGAAATATATACAAACTCTTTCTTTACTAGTTCAAATAGTAAATTAAAATACTTTAATATTATGTGTACCAATAAAAAATCTATTATTTTAAGGGATTTCCTTTCCATGAATATTTATATCCTTGGCAGTAAAAACAATGCTTACAAAACAGTCTTACTCGACAAATTACATTATTTTATCCATATTTTTACGATTAGCTTTGCATCTTTGACATCAAAATTACCAGAATGGAATCGAAGAGACCAAAATTACACGTGATTGGCTGTTACAGTATCAGAGCCAAAAACACTATTTACATGTTTAGCCGCCTGGATTGGGCTTTCGCCTTTAACCAAAGATAAAAAGTAAAATATGGTGTCTTTTCTTCTTGCTGATGTCCATCTTTAACATAGGGACAAACCATACTGAGTCAAAGAAATTGTTGTTGTTTTTTTGTTTTAGAAAAAAACATCTTATCTTCTTCATCATCTTGGATGAATCTATCACACTTTTACAATGCAAGATACACATTACTAAACTGTATATTGAAGGAATAATTGATTTCCTTTGTACTAAACGTAGTTTATGTAATATTTGTAAAAAATATGTACCATAGAGGGTGCTTTAAAACTATATTAATCTTTGTTGGATTTTCATTTAAAAACCATTGATTTTATCATCACTTTCAAATATTATTTTTTTCTTTTGAGTTATTGATGAACTGCCAATTTGGCTAATCAATATAATATACAAATGGTTTTTTGTTCGTTCGTGGTTATGTAAATAAAAACATAATGGATGAACTACCACATACCAACTTGGTCCATGGTTATTCCTTATTTTCTATTTCAAACTGAATATATAAGCATACAGGTACATATATTGATTATAAGATTATGATATGTTAGGTATATATACAGGGTATGTATTTTAATTATCAAATCGGAATGAGACGATTGATAGAGTCTACTTATAAATTTTGAAAATGAAAATATAAAAAGATTATTTAAAATGATTATTTTAGGCATTATGAACCTTCGCCGAACGCGTTGTTACCGCTTTACTTGTAGTCTGAACACTTTTTTTGGAATTTAGTACCAAGATGGTTTAATATGGACAAAAAATATGTCCTTGATCGTTTTGGAAACTTCAGTAACCTTCCATCTACTATTATTTTCATGAAAAACCAGTCGTTTCATGTCTGGTAAAGAGAGAAGGGAACTAACTGTCCATGCCCTATAATAGTTGAATGCTGTTCTTGCACTAAAACTGTTTTCAAAAGTTCCAAATAAACCTCCTAGTTTATTTTCACACCTTCTGGAGTCAAATTTATTGGGTAGCATCATGGTTTCAATTTTCAGCTTCTGTATCGATTTTCATATGCATTTGAAGAAAAAATCGAACAAAATAAACTTTTTTTTACATTGAAACAACTAATCTTTGTTATGATGTCCATTGTAGATCGCAATTTTTATATTAATAGCGATGTTTGTAATTAAAAATAGGAGACCTCTTAAAAAAGCTACCCTGTCAGTATGAACGAATTCTAATTATTAATAGTTGGAATTTCATAGGGGGAAAATATTGTATTTACTTTAACATTTACAAATCTTAATTTGCTTTATATTTTCTATCTCCTTCCTATATTTACCAAAATGAAGACATTTTTAATAATAAAAACCAAAACCATTGAATAGTGTCGGCGTTGCAGTTAAAAACATTCACGACTTATTATTATTTTTTTGTAACATTTCGTGTGATAAAGTAATTAGTATATACTATATACAAATACTTAGTTTCGAGTAAATATATGTATTGACTTCTACCGAACGAACAAATTGTTAATGGTTTACCGTTGGTATAGTTTAACTTTTTTCTTATTTCGTACGAATATAACAAACAATAAAAAATAATTAACTAAGTACTTGAGTTAGATGATTTAAGCCGTTTGATGCTCACTCAAGTCACAAATCCTAACCCGAACTTGTGATTATTGACTTGAGCCAATTCCATTAAAATTTATCATTATCCTTTTAATTATAGTACTAAAGAATGAAAAAAAGTCAAAGTAATTATATAAATATTCAAAATCAGCTAATAGTTAGTAACAACTTTTGGCTGTAATCAGTTTTAAATGTTGCGTTCATGTCCTTTCAAGTTAAAAAAAACAAGTTGCCTCCCCCCTTCCAAGTACTTTTTGAATCACAAACTATACTTCAATGGGTACTCGGTAAAGCGTAAAACTTCGGCTTATAATAAAATTGAATCATGAATCTCCATTTACTCAAAAGTTATGGTAGGTTATGCATATTTTAGATTTTGTGTTATCTTGAACTTTGACCTTGACATCTAAAATTGAATGGCCTTTTCTGTAATCATATATAATCTTGGTACTTAGTTTGACCGAAATCAATGAGTAACTTTTGGCGTAAGCCTGGTGACTAACAAAAAACTAACAGAAGCTAAAATAATACTTAGTTGGCGGAGATGGGAGTAAGCTTATGCTTATATGAATAGAATGTTCACAATATCCCTCTGTTACATATCTGGGGTGATAATCCAACTATTAGAGACGGATATATTCTTTTAACATATAGTGCTTATCAAATTTTTGATCTACTTTTTTTGTAAATTCTTAAATAAAATTTTAATTCATCAATCCAACTTTTTTGGGGCTACTACTACATTAGTTTCTGAGTTATTAACAAATTCTGAAATTTGCTATCGAAGTTTCAAAAATACTTTTTATAGTTTCTCATTATTTATCTACCATATTGATTAATTTGACAAGAAATATATAATACAAATATATGTTATTCTTTAAAGAAAATTGCATGTCACATAGTAATTTATTAGTTTATAATAATTTGCAATCCTTTTCCAGTCTACAAAATTTAATTTATTTTCTCCAACAAATATTTTAGATTATAAAGTAACAGGTTTAAAATAAATTATATCTGAAAAGTATTCAATTTTTTCAATGATAGTTTCCCAATATATTTTAATGTTGAATACCGGATTCAGCTGATTTTGAGTCCTTTCAAATAAAATAATCCAATTACTTCAAGAGTAATTTTCAAGTTAGGAGTAACTCAATGAATCCCAGGTGTGTTAATATAGTCATTTGGTTCCAGCACCAAAATTAGGAAAGATATTTTAATATGAATACTACTTCGACTAAAAACCTAGAACAAAAGTGTTTTTAAGGTCTCAGAATTTGACGTAATTATGAAGAACAATTTTCATTTTTGCTTTATTTTATGAAGAACAATTTTCTATTTCAGAAATGTATGGATTTACGTTTTCCACACGACTATTTTTGTATGATATAACGGCTCTGCAATAGTCGATTCAAATATACGGCATTGTACCAAACACCCTTAAACTAAAGTTACAAGTCTAACTCGTACACTTATCTTTATCGACTCAAAGAATGTAATAAGACAATAATTGAAAGAATATTACTACATCACATACCATCTGATCAGTCGCTGTAAATTGATAAACATCTGTAGAAATGAACACGTCTTACCTTTTTCTCTTTTATACAAATGGTTTTTTTTTCTTTTTTCAAAGACCTACATAAAAGACAATGTACAACTTACAAAGCATAATTCACACATAAATATTGAAATGTCTTCATTTATCGACTATGTATGAAGAAATAAAAACGGGAGTGCCTTGGGTGGAGACAAAAGTGATTTAAAGAGTTTTCATGGAATTTTAAACCATAAACCACAACAAAAAGCAAAATAAAAAATTCATTAGGAGTGAAATGATAATATAGTCTAAAAACAAATGTTTTTAAATCTCCTATTTTAATACGTAAAATAAACCTAGTCAGTTAATGTTACTAGAGTATTAAATGCGTAGGATTTAGTCACGTATGTAATTCTTTTTAGTTGACAATAAAACAACCTTTACTATTTTGGTAAGAAGTTATCATTACTTTTCAATTCTTGAGGAGAGAACATCTAACACGGTTTTACCTCACTAGCACAAAAATGTACGCTATATTTATTTGTCAGCTGTCGATATATCTACTTTTATTTCCTTAATTAGTGTTATGAACAATTATTAGTTAAATTAGAGTTATCTCTTGTTCAGGTGATAACAATTCCCAATAACTGTAGAAGAAGAATTCTATGTTGAGAAGAATTGGCTAACTACCTACTAATTTTCGGCTTGTTTTCTATTTCATTTGGAGGAAAGGCTGTAACATACAATAAAGCTAACAACGTGCTAATAAGGGAGTTCATGAATGATGTGGAGTAAAATTAATGAAAATTAATAAGTCTATGTGATACTATGTGTTTAACCAAGAGTGCGCCCGGCACACACATTTAAGAAGGTGCAACATTTCTGCAGGGATAATATTTCTACTTTCTGACTCGCAAAATTTCGGCGTTCGTCCTCCTCATCGTGAACCCCCTGGAATTTTCTCTTTTGTGCGCCTTGGAGGGAAATACTATCAAGACTTATCATTCGAATGTCGATGCCCTGAAGGCCGTGATCACAAAGGAGGGAACAACATGTCCTGGGACTCCATTAAGACCAAGTTTGTTCCTTCTCGTCCCCGTATATAAGCCATCATTCAAAATGGAGAGGGAGGTAATGAATAAAAAGTGTCGGAAATGGTTGAATTTGCAACTTTTACTTTTAAAAGCTTGCAATAAAAATGGCACAAAATAAAAACATTTGGAAGTGAAAATGGGCTTTAAAATTTTCTAATTTTTGAGTCCTCACCCTGCTATCATCCAAAACATTTTTCAAATAAAGAGTTACCATATCTTTTTCTGACTTTTATTTATTTATCGTAGCAGTAGGTAATATTTTTCAGGACCATATGTTTTTGCTAGATGCAGAGTAAAATTTTTGATTAGTCTATGTAATAAAGCGTCATGATTACTAAGCTGCTCTCCTCTCAAACATTTTTTGAACTGGAATGGCCACTATGCCAATTTTTTTACATGCCAGCAATGTTTTAAATGTACAACTCAAGCTATAAGTACCTAAATCATCCCTCATAATTCAATCAAATTAATTGTATTCCTCTTCTTGAATTAATGACCACAAATACGGATCTTTTTTCTCTCCCAAATTGCATCCGTCATTAGATAGAATGGAATGTCGGAGTTGCATATATAAAGCCACATATGTGCATGTATTACAATATGGTCATGGTATTTCATTTAGCCGATTAGAATAACAACGTTTATGGTTGAAGTACGTAAAGGTATAGATTGTCCATTATAATTGAACAAACAAGCAAAATAAAAAGAAAAACAAGTTAAAAGATGATCTGTCACTCCTTCAAGAGTGGAAAGAATTCTTCTAAATACTGTAGGATCATTTAATTTTCTCATCAAATGACTGATCTTTAACCCTCTTATCTTCTTCTTTTGCCAAAAATGATTTGTTGTAGTATTGTTTGTTTAATTATTATTATTTCAAGGACTCTGAATGCTTGATTATACATAATTTATTCCATAGTTATATTATAATGCTATTAAAATGTTAATCAGAACAGTACTTCAATTACTAAAAAGTCCATAAATTTCATTTGACAGTTGTATATCCCATACGTCATTGCGAGGGCTGATTAGAGAAAAATGCCTCCGTATACATATTTTTAATTTTTTACTAATAAAAAAATTCAAGAAATTATTAAAATTTGTATCCAAATGAAATAATCATTATTTTATAAAAAATATAACCTTATCACGAAAATGCTCATTGAATTCAGTTGTAAATATATCCCCTACGTTATAACAAGAATTGTTAAGGGATGAGCTGATCTTCACGGACATTTGAGTTGTAAAAGTACTTTTCTGGTTATGTTTGGTTAAAATTAATAAAGCTTACATAGTTCAATTTTAAAATATAATAGTAGATCAAAAAATAAAGAAATTATAATCGGTTTAAGAAACTAAAATACTGTCATCCTATCTCACAATTTTTTAAATGCTTAAACTCTATACACTCATAACAATATTGATTATCTATTAACTCTTAGACTACCCCGAATACCGAGACAATGCTATCTTGCATTAAATATTACAATGCAACTGTAGTTTTGAAAATTTTCTAGATAGTTTTGTCCGGTATACCAGTACTATAGTGGCACTGACTTCTTTCAAAAGATACTGTTTGTATTAAAACTTGTAATTCAGCCTAACTACGTTATTACAAAAATTTAATTCCCCCACAAAAAAGATATAAAGTTCTGATTCCTCACCCCAGATAAAGTTATTTCTTATATAAAAAACCCCTCCAATTTTTGAGTTATCCCCCACTCCCAAACAAAGTAAGTAGTGTTGTGTTAGTCGTTATATATTCGGTGTCGTTCAGTCCAGCCTTAGGAAATGTCTAATTAAACAACGAACAGATAATGTTTAATGTTGTCTGCAAGGATCAAACTTTATATATTCTTTGGACTGGTATGTAGGACTGAACTGAACTAGACCAAGACTGAACTGGACAGGGCCGATAATGTACTGGAGGGTACTGCAGTCTTCAGTCCTAAATAAGGAAAGACACAGCAATAACAATAAGTGGATGTTAATTTCTCTTAACCAAATACTTATTGAAAAAATACCAAAAAGTAGCGACATAACGATATGTATTTTGGTATCGTGACAACACTAGTCTAAGTTGTAAATCTAATTGATTTGAGATTATTTTATTGTTAACAAAACTTGTTAAAAGAGCTTCATTGTTTCTGACCTCACATTTCAACTCTTGCTAACAATGATATCACTACCGCAATAGATACATGTGTGTATCTAAACGTGATTTTTAAATAACCACGAAATGGTTTTTTATATTCTTATGTATCTACCTATCGTACATTCCTTTTTCTTTATTTTTTTCTTCAGAAAGGTTTCAGAGGTTAATTGGGCATTATAACCATTTCTCTCAGGAAAAAAAAATCAAGAAAACATTGAATGCATAACCAACCATTCGAGCCATGAGAAAAGGATTTTTCTCCAGCTGCAAAAGTTATAAAGAAGGAAAGGGAAAATATGTACAAGATAAATAAATATCTGATCCCACACGCAATGACGATAGAATCTTTTATTTCTTTTTAAGATATAACGACATGACATTTGTCATCCATAGAAGATATATCAAAGAAGTTTGTGTTTATCGATAAACTCTCAATGGGTTTGAGCGAATCACATGTGGATACACATGTAGATCAAATATATAGTTGTAAGAAATATGACCTAAATCTACAGTGATACTTTTTGTGGTTGGCAATTTGACAAGATTTTTGTATATATTCAAGAGCTGTCATCGTTAATTTTGAGGATGTTATATCCAAACCAACAAAGCATATAGTAATAAGAAGATCACGTGATTATTATTTGTGGAAAGATATGGTCATAGAGATTCTTTTTCTTTTGTCCGCTAGGGGCATTGAATATACTTAAATATTATTCTATAAAACTACACATGCATTACCTTGATTCACTAAATTATCTTAGTTTATTGAATGATAGATATATATAGTGATGTCATCTGTGATATAATAAATAGTACAACCAGGAATCTCTCAAGCTAATACTTGTGTTTTGGCACTTTGTTTTAAAGACTTTGACACATCTGAGCTTAGAATGAAATACATATATAATAGAGAGTAAACTTACGATTATTTGTGAAGTGTAAGTCGTTTTTAGATTCAAAATAGAGTTCAACATCAACTCTGTTCATTAAATCATTCAATTTTGAGGGGAGATTTTGATGGAAAAATACTAATGAAAAATATAAATTTATACATATATAAGCATTTTTGTGTTGGTTGAAAGGGGGTTTGTTCCTAGATCTATAATTAATATTATAATCGTGCTGTTATAAAAAAAAACATGCCTAAAATCCCTCCTATACACCTTAGCAAATAGCTTCTGAATTACATCCACTAGAATTAAGTAAATTTAGAATAAACATGCAATCCCTCTATGAAAAAATAAAAAATAATACCAAAGGATATTTTTGGTTTTTTTAAATGTGTGTTTTTTTTACAGCCAAAAATGTATTTATAATATTCTCAATGTCAAATCACTCAAAATAATTAAACAGTTGATTCATGGAAAAATTTGGACGAGTATTGGTTTTTATACATGCACAATTCATTTGGCTCCAATATTTTACTGCCTTATAAATAGTATTGTCACCTTAACATTTTTTTTTGTATAAGTGAAGGTATCTTAACGGGTATTACTATTTGAGTAATTTTTAAATTAATATTACAAAGCAAAAATGTCCTCAAGGCAGTTCACATGCACTTGAAAGGGGCAATTATATTATTTTGGTGTGAAAGGGGGCTGGCTCGGAAATATGATCATCTTTTTTTTTTAGAATTTTCGTTATTGTTAGTATATTTTTTTTGTTGACTGGGGAGGAAGGGAGAAGGCTTAGAAATTTGGGATGATACATCATTGATGCTCCAGTTTTTCATAACACAATGGCACTGACAGTCACAAGTCAAGTGAATTGCCAGCCACAATGGAGCATCATTACTGATGACATAAACTGCATCATAGTTGAAGATGACGACGTCTCGGGACTCAAAGGTGATATCTTTGCAACATGGACAAAATTCCAATAAAATTTTATAAAACTGCAAAAAATAGGGCTAAGAGTAAAAAACCTTAACACTTGCATTTAATAATAATTCACGCCTATGGTTATATTTTAATTAAATCAAAGTAATATGTACGGAAATTCTTCTAAATTCGATGATTTGTACAATTATTTTTAATAGATTAGGGACGAGAAAATTAGGATAATTATCGAAAAATTTCGCATTCTTTCCATTTTAATTGCTAACGAATTGCCCACAGTATGAAAATAAGATTATAAAATGATGTAATAACCTATTTTTACTACATTTCAGAGACAGATATAAAATAAAACGAGGCAATGAAGGGATTGATTTTGGATAAACATTAAGTTTTAATTTCTTATATTTGTCGTCCCAATTTTGAAATCCAATAGTTCACTATTTTCCTTAAAATTTATGAAAAAAGGGGTTTCATTGTTAACAAAATTGGTTATTGAGGCCAACAAAATGACCAACATTAACAATGCTGAAGTCACGTGAAAACACACCTTTCCAATTTAGTATTAGTATGGTACTTCACTAAATGGGGCAGTATTCCGATATACTTTACATAATGCTGGTATACATGAACAGCAGCACTTATAAATAGCTTAGATATCAAATTTTTAATTATAAAAAAATATGAATAAAAAGAAGTAATTAAATGAAATAAATATTTGGGAATTTTATTAAAGTCCAGATATAATTTATATTATTTCACAACCTTTACACAAATGTTAATATGTTAAATGCAATGATACTTAATGTTCGAAAATAATAAAACCTATTCATAATTATATCCCCCTCCCTTCCTCCAAAAAGCCAACTCGTAATTACTAATTTGCTGGACAATTAGAGAATAAATATATAAATTACTTGTATAGGGTTGGGTCTTAAGTTCCTAAAAACGGGTTGAAACTCTTAAAATTATCTCGTTGTAAAATTTGACCCTAAAAGAAAATCAGCCTTGATCCAGTCCCACGTTTTTTTTTTAAGAAAATAAATTTGAGGAACAATTATTACATTTTTTTTTAAATAGAAAATTAGTTTTTGAATTTCAGTTCACGTTGAGATTAGTCTAGACACAATCTGTTTGCTTAAAAGCGAAAAAATATTCGGTCTTGGATGGAGTATCAACACTATTAGATAGGCTTATAAAAAATATGCCTTTAATGGCTTGAAGTCAAATTATTTACCTTCATAAAATATATGTATGCATATTAGTAAATGACTATCAAAGCTATACTCACATATATATATAAAAGATTCCACCCTAAAGAAATTAGTTAATTAAATACAGTGATTATACTAGGATAAGCAATGCTTTGAAATATGTATACATATATACGCCTTTATTTGTACACAATCGAATTCGTTACAAATGTCTTATATTACTAAAGAAATAATCCTTTTTCATATAACAAAACAGAAAAATACTTTGCTCTAATGACTTCTCATTTCTCTATGACAAGGAGTTACATTTGTATGTTTATACCTATATAATATGTAGAGTACATAACTTGGTCCTTGGGTGTGTTTTCTAAATCTCCTCGGTTGGATTTTTTAAAATAAAGATGTACATTGTTTGCTGTTTACAAATATGGTAGAAATGACAAATAAATTTGTTATTTAGTTCATGTCTTTTAAAAAGAGTTCAAAGATAAAAATTCAACCATATATAAAGTTTGGTTAAAATATAACTATTTACCCAGTAATGTAATTTTTGTATTTCTAATTATAAACATAAGTTTTCGAATCTTCGATCTGTGTTGTGGTTAGACAATTATTTGGCTCTAAAAGAAAAAAAAATTGATATGGTAACCTTGACAATTTGAAAAATATTTTCGAGTACACCAGGTTGACTGTCATGAAATTTTATTTGATCAGCTGCAAACACCTATGAGTATAAGGATCTAGCATGTATATAGATAGAAATGACTCCTTTGTCGATTCTTAATTCTAGTCTGAGCCCACCAAAGACATACACTTATAACTAAATTTCCAACATTTTGGTAGGATTACTCTTTATCCTTTCACAATTAAATGGTCTCTCTTCAAGAATGAACTACTAAAGATAACAGCTTTGGAAAAAACCATTGCTCACATAGTCAACTAAAAAAAATCTTGCAGTTATAAGTTCATATTTTATACAACTTTACTTATGTATTGATAAAACCAAGAATTTTTCAAAAAATTGCACTTATAATTTTACGAGTTATACTAGAACGTGGAAAAGTTATGGTACTTAAGTACACGAATTAAACTATGATGTATAATTTTATATAGATTTAATATACAAAACAATTTTATAAATATAATTCACAATATGGATTTTAATAGTAATTTATCATGTATAACACCATTGTAGGTTTGAATAACAGCTTCCAGGTGAAGGTGGAATTTGCTTCAGGCCTCAATATTTGGTTGTCAGATTCTCCAGGGCTGGGCCTCTAGTTGTCACTAGAAACTATAATCCAAGGGATTCAGATCTTGTGCTTGGAGAAAGCAAAGCGTTTAACAAAACTCTAACAAAGATAACAGTTCGCTTTTCCCCACCTCCGATATTATGTGTGGTACTTTTTGGGTTTGGAGAGAGATACCATTAGAATCTTTGATGCACTTTGACTCGATGTACATTAAGACATTGACGTTCATGCCCAACTCCGTCATGGAGAGATCTAGCTTCTCTTCATAGGCTTTGATTATAGATTCAGTAGTCAATTTTCTCGAGCTATTACTCCTGGGGGCTTCTCCAAGATCTTTACCCTTGATTGTTTCCGGATAAAGTAGACCTTTGAACCATGTTTGGTTGTATTAACTCCTTTTGGGGACATTGCAGTGGCAAATAAGGTTTTAATCTATTGTTTTTACTCTTCTTGCGACATGGTAATACACTTTAAAGTTTTGAGTTTAATAGAAACAAAAAGAGAAGAAACTAAACTCATTGTAGGAGGCAAAAAGGATCGAATAATTATAGTATACTTTGATTTTTCAATTTTTTAAAATTGTCTCGAAACTTTTTTATGACCCAATATATATGCCTCTAATGATATTACATGAATTGGCGATATGTTCCAACCGCTTTGTTAGTCGTATTGAAACGTAAGGCAACCCGTGGACCAGGGATATTAATCGGGATTACAGTAGATGGTGTCCCTGATTGGAATATCTGAATTGACGAAGGGTACTGACTTGAAATCAAGCCCTGTGGACATGCTGCATATTCCAAGGGCCATGCATCAATTTGAGGAAAGGGCCTCGGAAGATAATATGAAATTTATTATTCCAATGATTTTGTACATTCACGATCTTTTTAAGTTATTTTGCATATGAAAGTTCTTGCTCAGTTATTTTGCACATAAACGGTCTAGTTCAGTTATTACACACATAAACTAGTTATTTTGCATATTCACAGATTTTCCAATAATTTTTTACAAGCATCAGCAAGGAAATATTTGTCTATTAATTTTTTGACCTTAATTAGCATGTATTCAAATATCTAATAATAAAATAACATATGATGAATCAAAAAGACATAAAATATATCTAGTAGATAAACCAAAATAGAAATGAGATTAAGAAAAAACATATTATAAAAATAAGATTATCAAAATATTAATAAATAAAAGTCCAAAAAACAATATTAATTAAAGATGAACAAATTAAAATATTTATATATCCGCAAGATGGCGCATATGTACTAAGCTGTTGTAATAAAATTATAAAAAAAGTAATAAATTTAAGCTTAAAAAGGCTAGTAATAATTTATCAACACTTATGCCCTTTTGGAAATATTCTTTTTAAAAAGATGCTAAATTTTCATTGGAACATACGTTTAAAATTAAATATAAAATCTAATAAGATTGTTTTTTTTATCAAATCATTTTTTTATTATGTCAATATAGAAAGAAAGAATTTTTTCGCAGTTGTTGAAAAAAGAAGTGATCAAAAATTTGGGTAACATCTCCATTAATCTTTGATTAACATTTGCAGTACAACAAAATATGTTATGCTTCCTTTTTTTCCAGATTCGGTCAGCTACTTTGATCTTTTTAAAATTCATCATTTATACAAAAATGGTCAAAAATTACATTTTCAAAAAAATAAAATTATTTCAATTTTGTCTGACTTTCATAAAGAAACAAAAATCTTTTAAATTATAGAAATGATAAAGGATTCTAATATCAAAATAGTCACCAAATAATTCAGACCACACATTCATCGCGTGGGCGGTATCGGATTAAAATAAATCCATGAATCAAATTGTAACCATTTAAGTAAAGTTTGAAGGAAAATCAGTTTGGTTCGAGACATTATAAAAAAATATTTAAGTCGTGATTCATCGTTCATAATCCAAATTAATTTTTTAAACGATTATAAATAAAAAATTAATTTATGTAAGTTTTTGTAAAGTCATGACAGGTCCAAATTATATATACGTTTTAACATAAAAGAAAAAATAAGTGAAGATGACAACCAAGGAGGTCTGTTTTTTTAGATATTAATGTTCTTACGAGTACCTATAAATATGTATGTATATTAAAAAAATATATTTTTTCAAGATTTTATTAATGTTTAATGGAGTTTATTTATCTTTTTTTAGTTAAATAATCGGCCTCAAAATATTGTCTGACTTCTTGAACAAATAAAAAAATCATTTATTAGTTTTTCAATCAAGTTAAACATTGATTTATCGATATTAAAGTGATTGAAAAAAACAAAATAATAGTAGAATTTACTTTTAAGAAACTGCTGAATCATATAACAATTTGAAGATAATTTTATTTTATTTTTATAATATACTATTGAAGGAAATTAAACATGGTTTTCAAAGGATATTACAAGTCCAAATATTGATACGAATCTTTTTTTAATAAAGGCATTAGTTCTTTGACACTACAAAAATATTGATTTGATCGATTTGTTCTATCCATAATAGTTTATAACCTATGTAAGTATAGCTATTGACCACACAGAGAGGAAACACATAGGTAGGTAGATAAGCCGTGTTTACATCATCATTTACCTATAAAGACATAATTTCATTATGCTTTAAAATATATGTTTTTTGATAAATGCGATGCTTTAGATGTCTATAAAATATTATATCGAGTATTTCATGATTCTTCTTCATGATTCAGATAACTAATTGAATATCCTTCCTTCTTTATTGTACAAATATAGGGTTTTACAGAAAAATCCGGACATAACAGGCTTATGCTCAAACGAAAAATACATATGTTTTGTGTTTATAATCAATTAATCCATATATGACTAAATATGATTAAATTCAATGTGAAGGTCAATCTTTACTCAATGAGGCATCCAGGTCCCACAACTATAGCTTCTGCCCTGGTTGGAAACCTCTTGCAGATGCTTACTAATTCTGTTGAAGAAAAGTTGCTCATAGGTTTGGTGATAGACGTCTTGAGTTCCTTTAAGTTTTTATAATGCTTAGTGAAGGCAAGCTTCTCGACTTTGCCCCCTTTAGTAAAAACACATGGACTCAAATCTTGTTTGGATGTTCTGCTTTACTGTGATCAAGGGCCTGTGATCATGAGAATAACTGAAGAGTCTATATTCCTTGGAGATGGTTGTAGTGTCTTCGTTTCTTAGCCACGGCTAAAAATGCTGGTGGTAATCTACTTCTTTTGGCCTGCTTGGTGTCCGTTTCACATATGGTCTTTAATAAGAGATGAGAAGCGAATCATTGACTACAATATCAAGCAAAAAAGTTCTTTGTCAGGATAAATAGAGTGGCAAGAGACAAAGAGATTTTTTTTTGTGCTTTGATGGATTTGAAAGGAAAATTTGAGCCATTTTTTAAGAATGGGTCAGCCTTGGTATATTGGAGGATAATTATGTTCATCATAATTTTGTTTGTCAAACTATGATACACAAGCTTCCACTAGTTGTTCATCAGTTGAGATACACAAAATAAAAATATTCATTTGATTTATGCGTTATCTCTTAAGGATTAATCAGAAGAATTTGTTGGTAGAAATGAACAATAGTTATTGGTCGAAGAGTATAAATAAATACATATTCAATTTTAAGAAAAATAATTTGTGATTACTTATATAATAATGAGCCACATATTTAATTTCATTTGACCCTTGATGCATCGATGTTAATTCTAAAACGACTGCAGTCTTATCAGTCTGGTAATAATATTTTTTTTCCTAGTTGTAAAACCAGTTCTTATTGGTCTTTTATGTTAAATACAACAGCTGAAATGGCGTAGTTATTTCATTTGTTATGTCATTTGTTGATGTTTTATAATTACCTCTTTCAAAAAAATATGACACCTCAAGTTTAAAATAGACGATGTGTGTCTAAAACGTATTTTTATCCGTTATGGCTATCCTTTTATCTCTCTCTCTCTATATATATATATATATATTCAATCATATCTACGAGTGAAGAAAATAAAACTAAAGCTAAAACCGTAGGAGTGAAGGGACGGTTAATCGGTCCTTCGGACCGTTGAATGATACAAAAAGATCGGACCAATAAAAAAATTATCCTTGATTCTACTTGGATTGCTATTTGATTTCTTCAAAAAAATTTATTAAATATCTGTTAGAATTAAATTTTCATTCATCATTTGATTTTTTGCGTGATAAAAACTTTATATTTTTGTACTATTATTTTCCCTTTCAGAGGTCGTGGTAAGGGTTGTAACCTACGTTTGTATGTTATCTTTTTCTTCCTTCTACTTGACAATTATGGTAGTAGAAACATCATGGAATGTATGTTTTTATTTACAGGGTTGTCCAAAATTATAAACTCATTAAAAATACTCACAAATTATGATTTTATATTATGAAAAGACGTGTAATACTTTTTTATTCCTAGAATTTAACAATATATCTTTTAATTTACTTACTCTTGTTTTGAAGAACTTGGGTACGACGCCTTGTAACTTCTTGCAAGTAGTACCTATATTATTTTTCAGTAAATTTTGATATTTCGGCCTTAGCAGCTGCAATTATAGAGTCCTTGTCGAATCGAAAAACTGCATTAGCCTCGCCCTCAACCTGACTCTACGTTGCAAAGTTAAGGGGATTCAAGAGCAGGTAAGGAAATTTAATAGGCTGAATTCTCGTTTTTGCTTTGGATGTAGCACTTTGACTTTGCAGACCATTATTGCTTATTGAGATAGTCCTTTCAGGGCTCAACATATGGGTGTCATATTTTGCAGGCCTGGGACTCTACTAAAAACCACATACTATAACCCAGGGGACTCGAATCTGATGAAAATAACTCATTCATCTACCTTTTTTTTTTTGACACACCAGCCTCTTTCTTGCTGGTTGATACAGTGGATATTGATACATTGCCGTACATGGATATCTCTATGAGAGACCCAGCTACTTTTTAAAGGCTTTGACTAAAGCTTCCTTAGTCAATTTTCTTTCATTACCACTAGTGGGGGCTCTAGAATTACGTTTTTCCCGAAAAATCCATCCCTTTAATATACTTACCTTTTCCTTCCGGATTTTAACATAACATTTAATATTAAACGAAATGCATCAGCTGTACTAAACTTCTCAAGATCATAATATATATTCTCTGTCTGCATAACTAAGGCAAGCAGCCAAATATAAACTTGCAGGATAGCCCCATCTAGCTATCACAATATTTGTAAATTGAGTTACCAAATTTCTACACACAAACTAACTGAATTAATGATAGTAATCGGACTTTTATTCTTGATCACTCTGTATATCTACCCTACCCCTAAAAGTAAGGTATATTTTCTCATTCATGGAAAAAGAATAATAATATGTGTGTACATTGTACATACTTATCAAAAACAGACTTATCAAGACCTATTATACAAATTTAATTACCTACTGTTTCCAACCAAGGAAATAAAAACTTGGAAAAGAAATACACTTTCTTCGTTTTGATCGATTTGTATCATGTTTTTGTTTCTTTAAGTATCTTTATAGTGTATGTACTTATGTACAATCAATCACATTCGATTGGAAAATTCTCATTGTTGAAGAACAACAACAACAAAAAATAGATTATTTAATTATAATTGTCTATTAATAGAGTAATAAAGGGTCTTTTGGCTTTGGGTCATTCGAAGAGTTATTGGACCTTAACATGGGACTTAAATTTGTTCTGTTCAGTCCAGTTCATTATTGTCATGTATTTGTTATCAGTCGATGAGAAACATCCTTCATTTTAAAGTGCTTCCTGCAAAGCATATTTTTTACAAAGACACAAATTTATGTTGCTTACAGTCTTAGTAAACTAAATCAATTAGTAAATTGGGCATCTTTCAACAACAGAATATTAGATATTATTCTGCCTTTAGACTTAATTAAAGTTTTGATCACTACTAAAACAATTAGTGAAGATGAATTGATAATAACGTTACTGTCTAATATCTTTGAAAACATCCTTTTTTCTGGTTCTTAAACTTTGTTAGCACATTATATAGTTATATACATTTAATTATGTAATGTACTATAAGTAGAGAAGAAAAAACAAAATTGTGCGTCAAACCAATTTCCAACAAAAGTGAATAATAAATGAGAAATTCCAAATAAATATTTAAATATTATGTCATAAATATAAACGCCTCAATATTTCATTGACATATACAGTCAATTATGGGCTATATATGTATTTAAATTTATAGGATGGGTTGAAACAGTCAGGAATGTTAAATAAAGTTTATACTTTTTTTTTAACGTTTATGAAACGTTATTTGAATGAAAAATAGCATTTTGAAATATAATACAAATATTGTATTGTTTTTCAATAATTTTGATCTGGAATTTTTGCAACCTTTAAGTACAATTTGCGATTTTTCTTATTTTTTAATCGAAAAAATGTATATATATAAAAGGAAGAGAGTGAATTTATAGATCAAATTAAATATAAATTTATAATCTTTTGTCTCAAATGTTATTCTTGTCGGATGTTGTATTTACAGTCCGCTTATAAAAACATTCATATCAAAACAAATAAAGATTTCATCATCTGTTATATTTTGAAAAGGATGCAAAAAGGTTTGCTTCATTTAACTTTTTAAACATTTGAGATGGTATAAAAAAACAAATATAATTTTATTTATAGATAGAAGAAGAAAAAGGCTGACCGAATTTGACCTTTTTTTATTTATTTAAAAAAGGATAAACTTAGTTGAACCTCACAATGTTTGACATCCAAGTCAATGTATATATATGCCTATATGGTTGTGTAATCAATGGAGATTATTTTATTATTCCTGGATTATTAGATAAACTATTGATATAGAAATTGCACATATATATATATAAATAAGGATGTACCGTAATGACAAAATTTCGGAATTTGGTACCGGTTTGATATTTTTTATTTTTCATTTTATTCCTTTAAACAAGAAAATAAACATCTAACGTTTGAAAAAATGATATTCCATGGACGCATTTTGGTTGTCAACTTTGCAAAATGTCGAAAATATGACATTTTAATGTTGTATCTTTAAAATTATTGATTTGAATCCAGTTACAGGATTTTTACTTTTTTTTCTTATAAAAATAATGTTAGATCTTAGGAATCTTAGGAATTGCAGATGAATGACTTCCTAAAATGAAAATCGTCTTTGTTTCAGATTCAATATGTCTCATATCGGGAAGTCACTTCGTACGACTCCACATCTTAATCCATTGTTTGCTTGGCGATAACACAGAAAAGATGCCCTTATGGTTGAGTTCATTATGTATTTTGACTTCGATAAGTGGTTCAAAATTAAAGTAGATTTATAACTTTTAGCCAGTCCATCACATATGTTATATGAAATAAAATTAATTCAGAGCAAGAAAAAAAAGATGCACTTAAAAAAACCAAAAAAACTACGGACGTGAAATTGTGTGTAGCTTGCTCATTCTGTGCATGATCTACTATTTTTATTTTCAAGCTGTAGGCCAGAAGATATAAAATTCCGGGTATCATAAAAAAATGACATAATAGATGAAAATGATTTGAAATATACCAGTGAACTGCCATTGCGCTCATCTAACCTTAATTGGAATTCTACTTCAATTATAAATATCTAGGATTGGAACAACGCCACTAGACCTTTTATCATAGTAGGCATTCCTCAAAGTAAACTGATTAATTTTGTCTCTTTACCACTTTGACATCTCAAAATACTATACCGCAAGGAAAGTTGTGAACGTGCTGTAAAAGAAAATACCAACGTTTCAGCTCAAATTTGCGGACAAGAGAGTAAAATTAAAATTGCGTTTAATTTTCCCTGTCAATGAAATAAAAAAATAATTATTTATTCATAGTTTTTTTTAAAGTTATCGCAAAAAAAAGAAATTAAATATTCATAATAAAGTACAAATATCAAACTCATAGAATATAAAATTAAAAATATACTTAAATAAATAAAAAATCAAGACTAGAAATTAAAGAATAATAAATAAGAGATTGTATCTTTAAGAGTTTAATCGAAAGTTTTCGCAGTACAAAATTTTGAATTGCTCAAGTAAGGTGACTTATTTGTCATCAATGAATAATGGCAGTATATTTGAAAATACTATATTGGCCACTTTGTATCAAAAAATGAGATTTTAGTTATAGAAATAAAGAAAAGAGTCAAAATAAATGCTTGTAATACGTTGTACCAAAAGAGAATATATATTGATTGACAGCATGTTTGGAACTAAAACACTCATACCATGATGAAAGTTAGAGAAATATTGTAAGTGTATTTTTTTAAATATATGTTTTATCTATAATGCTAAAAAAATAAAAATCCTGTAACTCGATTCAAATAGATATTTTGAATGAAACAACACTAAAATTTCCTTTTTGTCGATATTTTATAGATTTTCAAATCTAAACGCGTCTAAGAACGACCATTTCTTTGGACGTTTGATTGTTATTATCTTGTTTAAAGGAATAAAATGCACAATAAAAAACACTGACGATACAAAAATCCCATATTTTGTCATTTTGGTAAAGTCTAATGAATATATATGGGTCATTATTTTCTTTTCATCCAACTTGGCTAAAATGTCTTGTGTCTAAAAATATTTTATTATCGAAAACTCAAAAATGAAATTTCACATCTATAACTTGCAAGCTTTGAGTTCTTAGCTCCCTTTCAGGATGAATTTGATCAAAAAAAATTCTTGAATATTCTTGTGTTTTGAATTGCAGCTCATAAACCACTCAACTAATGGATGAATTCAATACATCATTTCATTGTTATCGAATTGAGCAACAAAATACTATTTTTTACATTTTGTATATATTTATAAAAATATATGAGTCATTCCTTTTGTAGCTCAATCCCAAACTGAACTCTGAGGTCCCTAGCATTGATATGACTTTTTGATTTGGGATATATCATTAACCAATGATATGATAGGCAAGTATAATAAATAATTATATTGATATCTTGTAGTTTTCAACATTATATTACGATAATTTATTTATTTTGAGATAAAAATTTATCTTAAATCAATATAATGTTTATTTATTTATTAGGGCAAAATTTTGATTAGCACATGTTCATAAAAGTTATCTTATCTTAGGAATATAAACCATGCAAAATATTATGGTTCTATAACATTGTTCACAAATTTTAGTCAAAGTTTGTACAATGGCTAAAATCTTTTTTTTTTCAACGTACTTGCCAACACGAATTTTTGTTTGAATTGCCATATTATGATAAACAACATGACATTTTTTAATTTTGGTTCTGCACAAAATTATTAACAAACAATGTAAAAATTAATAAAAAATTATTATTTGGTTTTACTGAATTAAAATTTTGTAAAGAAACAGTTTGCTTGTCTACAAATACACTATGCAATATAGAAAAGACACATAAATGCAACTGTGCATTGAACCTAGTGTTGTTTTGACTCAAACAATTAAGAACTCGGTTCTACTCAACTTCATATTTTATTGAGTTGGTTTGATTTTTATCACTTAACCTCATCAATTTTTTTTTTTTTTTTAGTTTTGTTGAACTGAGTGATTTGGTAATCAATAACAATTTAACTAATTCCTTTAATTTTTTCAAGTAACTATTATACATTTCTTGCAATTTTAAGAATTCCGACTAATAAACGTAATATTATGAAATTCTGACAAAAATGGTCTTAAATGGTGATTTTTTCGTCATGCCATTTCTTAGATATACATAGGTACGAATAATGTTAGAGGGATTTATCAACTTCTTCTCCTGTTAAATTACTAACTCAATGCATTTTATATCCCCTTTCTGATCTTCAGAGCCAACTTCTAGAATGAGTAGCATCTACAACGAGTATAAAATTTATATAGGTAATTATATTTCATGTAAATACCTATCCTATGTCATGGAATTATACACACAAGGAATGATAATGTATTCAACTTAGCTTTTTTCGTAAATTACTTTTTATTTCCCAAAATTAATTCAGCAATTCACAAATCTTTTTCTTTAAAAAATAGGTGTCCATAGTGAGTCAATCACTCAAACCAACCATCTCTAGCTTCAATCACAGCCTCCAATCTGGCCCTGAACCTGGCACAGGCTTTGATAGGCCACTGCCTCCAGCATGGAAGGCAGTAATGAGTCAATAGTGACTCATTGTAAGGTTTCTTGGAATCTATCTCCAATGCACCCCACATATAACCCACACCAAGGTGATCCGATCTGATAAGCTATGAGGCCACATTGAGGAACGTGACTGCCTTCTGGGAGTCTGGAGTACGTTTTTTTACTTGCAGAGGGATCATCAGTCTTCCTTATACTTGTAAATGTTCAGTACCCATCAGAACAATATCGTAAACAGTTGATATGGATATTTTCGTAAACTCCATAGTCTCCATTGGGGGTGCCTTGCATGGAGGCACTGAATAATGGCCGAATGGCAGTCGTACAGGAGGATATCTCAAGAGTTTTGTAGTGATTCTGTTGCAATTTTTTTCTGCTGAATCTGATGAAAACATTTTCATTAACATAAATATTAGGGTTGTTAAGATATTGAAGTCTAAACTTGCTTTGGATTTAAAATCTCCGCCCTCTACAATGCATAGTTGAAAACTATTAGTAATTAATCAATGGACAATGGTTGTTAGTCTAACTAATTAATTTTGTTCTCTTTCTTTCAACTCGACTCAATTCGACACAACACTAGTTTAAAGTACCTACATTTGGGCATTCTTGTGTATGAAATCCTGAATGTAAGGGTAAAATATGCTTATAAATTATAATCATTCATGCAAGAATAAGAGAAAAACTTGTATACAGTACTGTAAGGCCATAAAAAAATGAATGTTTCTTTTTTTGACAGAAATTTTATAGATATAATTTTCTACTCTTCTTTGTTTTTTTCAGCTGAGAATGGATTGTTATTGTTGATGTTGGGGTGTTTTGTTTTGTTATTATTCTTACTCAAACCTAGAGGGTATCTTCATATTTATTTATTTGCCTGTAGTTCGTAACTTGTATGTAATTAATTCAGGATTTCTTAAGGTGTGGTATTAAGAGGTTGAACCAACCTACCTACCTACAAACCTCTCTTACTTTAATCCCCTCCCTTTCCTTCTCTGCCTACTTTTTGGTTATGTAGGTACTCTCTTAGCCTGTCTCGTTTTCGGAGTTAATATTTTTTCTAACACCTCAAAGAATTTTTCTTGGGAGAAAAATTCAAAAACTGACTTTGCCAATGTTTGATTACACTCACATCATTTTTAATGTCGTTCAAGCCATTTTCATTTTCACTTAAAAAAGGTTTTTTTCCTAAAAACTGGTCATTTTGAAACTTATTGTACAGTCTTCTCATGTTATTTTTGACTTATAACATCATATTAGAGTTTGTGGAAAATTTATGAGACATATAATTCGCATTTTTTAATATTAATTCATTAAAGGCGATAATTATTTAGGACACGTAAAAAAATACTGGGATATAACACATGGGGATTCTCTATTTATGATTCAAATAAGTTAATAATAAAAAAGTTATAAAAAGACTCCTACCAACCCAGTAGGGGTTTGTTAATTAATTAATATATCTTCAGTATTAGTATTTAGATGTTAGAAGATTTGGAGACATATTTTTTATAAATTTTATAAAAATTTTAGATTCAAACTTGAAAATAATATAAATATATTTGTATAGATTCACTTTGTATTCCTATGAATGAAATTTTAGGAAAAAATACAATAATTACTTGTACTTATAAATTGCTATTTTTTGAGATAATTATATTGCCAATGATGATTTAGCGCAATGTTATAGCTGGAACACTCAAAGTTTCCCATCTCTTACACAATAGACATATTCTACATCTTAACTAAGCCTTAGATTTGTAGCCTCTCAAGCTTTCGCTAGTTGTTCCACTGAAAAATAAATGGATATTAGATCTTTGTCTCTATGCTCCATATTTCATCAGGAGTTCTTGTACAACATGTACGAATTATAAATAAGGGAGATAAAAACTCTTTTAGCTTTAATTCGCAAGGCTTGAACATTCTAAGCATCACTTACCAGTTAAATATAAGTAACCACCCTTTCCTTTATATAACTATTCATTCATAGACAACTATTATATAATCCAAGGGATCAACTTTTCCAATGATTTGGTTATATTTAGAAGGTATATCAGGAACTGCCAGCTTCGCATACATATTCTGAACTCTATTCTACCATCTAGTCTTACAATATAAAATATCTTTGAAATTGTAGTTGGCTGATTATTTGGCTTTACTATTGCTATACAAAACTTTCTCATCAAATTTTTTACTGCATGGAGAATACCAACTAACTCAAATTTGTTATCTTACGTTTTTGTTTTTGTCATTAAGGCAGAATATTCTTCATTAAGTTCACGCAAAATTTTGTAAACAATATAATATTATTGAATGAAAACAATATCTTCTTACAAATCACCATACTACCTTAATGATCAGAGGTTAAATTTTTAACTAACGAATTTTAAAATGTCTTATAAAAATGCAAACAATTAAAAAATTATCTTAAGCACCATTAAGATTGATAAAAAAAAATCAAATGAATTTAAATATGTAATTTTATACTTTAATACACCTTTTCATGTAAGCCATAATTTTGAATCGAGCAGCAGTCTTATCTTTGAGTTAGATAAAAGAGTAATGCAGATGCCTTTTTTTAACATTTATATAATATTAAGTATTGTTGCATCATTCCTAATTTATTTGTCCAGTCTAGTCTTAGGAATTAGTCCTATCAGTCTTTAGTACTGGTCCTTCGGACTGTCAGTACTAGAACTGATTAAAAACAGCAGGAATAAGGTTGAGTGACGTCATCAAAAAACAAACTTTATCAGTCTGAGGATCGATATGCAGGACTGAACTGAGCCGGGCCGAGACTGAACTGGACGGGATTGGAGTCCTAAATAAAGGCCAACACAGTACGACTATGAAATAAAGTATTTTTGACGACAATTAAATACATATAAATTAATAAACAATTCACGTAGATAAAAAAAATTATAATTTTACGTAGTGGTAAATTAATCAACTGTAACAAATTAAAATTGCCTTTACTTTAATAAAATAAGTGACCTCAAACTCTGGCTAAGTCAGTTTTTTGATTGTCTACAGGAGAAAAAAATATTAAACGGAAACCGGGGCAGTATAATGTGTATATATGTGTCTACCTATCACCCAATATTAGGTAAACAAAATTTACCTTCAGAAACAATATATTATTTTCACTTTTTTTTTTTTTTTTTGGATATTTGGGCGTAAAGAAAAAATCATAAAAAGTATAATTTTCCATATTTACAAAATAAAACAACAACAACATATTATATAAAAATTCTCTATGGAATGAATAAATAAGTATCGAATTATGGTTTTCTCATTGAATATACAATTACTATTGACAAAACTTTCTTTATACTACGTAAAATGCATCATGTATATGTTTAATAGGGGAGACAGGGAACTATCTCAACACGGGACTGTTGCAACATGAGCTTTTTTGAACATCCAAAAAGTTATAGGCTTTAATTTTATATCGTAATTGTATAATATATTGTAAATTATTAGTGCAAAAAAATAATTATTTTTGTCGTGTATTTTTATGAATATTGGATAAAAACTGTTTATGATGAGTAAAATCAATATGTTTGAGTATAATTATTTTTTTAATAATTCAATTAATCTTTCGTCTTTCGTCCTATAATTGATATCAATTTATTTATTGATAATTTTGCTATCAGTTGATATAGTATTTTTGAAATTCAAAACTGGATATATTTGAGATATTGTAACGCTCAGTACAAAATTGCTCTTTATTCGTATTGTTTATTGTATAAATTTACACTTCCAGTTTATGTGCAAGTTTGTGAGGGTAAGTTTTTCCAATCTATAATATTGATTCATAATTTGATAAATATTTGATTACATAGTTAAACAGTATATAGTTATAAGATATTTTAATGTAATTAAAATTTTTAGTCAACGTTTTTCCTGACACCAATTTTTTACTATATAAAAAACACATAAAAGAAATAAAAACTCCCTCTTTAGTCAACTTTTTCTTGACTTTTTCTGTATCTACTTCATGGGAGTTCCTGAGGATGAAAAATTCCTAAAAGGTTTTTTTTTTTTTTTTGTAAAAATCGTAAGCCGCCACAAACTCTTTTGTTATCGGATACATATTACAAATGTCCACAAAAAAACAAACTTTTTAATAAATAAAATTTAATGAAGCACGAGTTATCTCAATATAGGGGTTTTTAAAAAGTATAACAATTTTAGTTTTTACTTCGGATAAAAGGAACATCTGGAAAAAGTTATTTTTTGATCAAAAAAAAATAAATAGCAGTTTGATCTTTCTGGATTTGTCTTCATATGCATTTGCAATTAAGAGTTTCTTATTTTATTGTTTAGTTAGAGCTATACTATAAAGCAATTTGAAAACTATGCAAAATATATTATTTTCCAAATAAGACCCCTCATTTTTTTTACAATTAGACACATTTTGTAGGAACTGTAATCCAAATAACTAAATGAATCATTTATCTTTCGAATGCTGGAATGTTTATTTATCAATTTTTATTTCCTTAATTTTCCTTTATATCGTTATTTTATCTCAAAATGTGACTCTAAATAGAAATAATAAAAATTTAAGGCTATAGAGGCCAAACTAATGCAATATAATATTTTAAAAATTATGTTTTTTTTTATGGCTGTAATAAATGTGGGTTTTATCCAGTGAGTGAAAATGCTGGTGCATAGAATTATTTATTTCGCAGCAAATTCTATTCATTCTAAATTTCTAACTGAAACTAGATGTGTTTTACCTGTTACAAAAAAGCTACAGCGATAATTGTTATATTGAACGAGTAATATTATTCAGATATAATTTATTGACATGAAATGTGTGCATTTTAAGCTTGCAATAATGCAGTTGTTCAAGGTAATTAATGATATTCTCAGAAGCTTAAAAATACGTACATTTTCACTTCTTCGGCAATTTATGAGAAAACTACTGACTGCTTTTATCCAAAGATATTTCAGGAAAGACGCGACGAACTTATAAATGGGGGAAATATTACCTGGAATTTGGATATTTGTACAATTAGCTACTTGCGCTATGTTCATCTTTAAACTAGTGTTGTTGTTAGGAATGGGATTTTTTGTAAAAAAAACCCATAATATTCTTTCTCCATGCGCTCTATAAAAATCATACTCCTTATCATTTTTGGATCGAGGGTTTGTTAATGTGTGAACCAATTGTAGAGACTTGTTTCTTTATTTCATTATTGTTTCAACTACCTTGTCTCCTCTTAAGTTATAGTATATTTTGTATAATATATAGATATTAGATTAAATTAAATATGGATATATGTTCGTAGATTCTATTAAATTTTGACATGCCTATGTCCGACTGGTTCCGAGTAATTGAGTCAAAATCAAAACGTTTGTAACTGTTCCCTGCCTCCTCTAAATAAAATTATATATAAATATATATATTCATGTTTAAATTGAATAACGTATAATTTCTCTTTATCTCAATTGAATTTATTTTATTCATAGCATATACAATACACATATTTTTATATCTATTAATAAATAGAGAGCAATTAGTCGTAATCAATGGGTTAGCTTTAGTTATGAATGGTATTTCCTAGGTTTGATCATCATTTTATTTATGGTAAAATTGTATAAAATATATTGATGGACGTTTTGACATTTGAAATTCAACATATTAATATAAAGTCAACTAGTCTTCTTTTCTTTTTTTTGATTGAGAATTGAAATATTTAATTTTTTTAATATATATTTCTGATTCAATATTTCGTATTATTGTGTGATATACGAGTATAATTTGTTTAGATCTATAGATGGAGTCAAATATCAAATAGAATAAAAGATGTTTAACTATTTAATATCCATTTTTTATTATTTAGATAAAAATTAACATGTGTGTCAGGAGATTTAAAACTAACCAAATTATTCGTGTTTAAAAAAATAAGACTACTATTTGTCATCAATTATTATCATGTGGTTCTAATGACACGAAGTATAATTGTGTTGTGTTGTTTGGTATTTTGTGATATTGGGGTACTAACAAATAAAAGATTTACCATATAAAATAAGTATTTTATTGTAATCAATACTTTAAGGCTAATACATCACAAAAATATGGTTCCACAATGATAAAACCTTTCAATTTTATGGCCCTAAAAAAATTATATATTATTATATAAAATTAAAAAAACAAATTGTCTTTTTTTAAAAAAATCTCAAATTTCTCAGTTATAAAACCTCCCCCCCGATTCCAAACACCACAAACAAAAGTCTTGCAAAGCACACTTTTCAGTGCTTGTTAGTTCCATTTTGGGGTATTTTCGTTTTGGGTACTTTACAGTTATGAAAGTAACTTATTGGCTAGCCTTTTTGAATACATAACTAAAAATTATAAAATGAACTTGTGTTGGTTTTATGTCAAATCTAAAGTCTTCTTTCAAATTCCATGTATTTTAATTACTGTTTCTTACTTTTCTATTCCTCATTGGTATTTTAATCTCTGATCTACTGAACTTGAATATTAGTTATTAAAAATCCCTATTATAGAATAAAAAAACTGTTTAACTGTTTCTATTGATTGACTACCAACTGCCAACAGATTATGAGCCTCTTTTTCTATTTTTGTAGAATAAGTTCGTAGATACTATGAAAATTGTATTGTAATTTAGGTCATTAATTTCTAAGTGATTGTTTGTCTTCTTTGCAAATGTGGAAAATTTTTTGTGGCTTTAATAAAAAAAAATCATAACAATATAACGTTAAGTTTTTGAGCTTTTCTACCATCAATTATTACATAGCTCAATAATTGCTGAAAATGGAACAAAAATGGCTAATTGCAGAGAGGGAAAAAGTCCTTACAGCGAGTTACCACATCTATTGTGCGCGTTGACGTAGAATATTTTGTATATAAAAATATATGTGGTGTCGTAACAAACATCAATTATTGTTCCATTAGTAAAGTGTGGTGTTCGAAATATAAGATTTAATAATAAAAAATTTTAAACTAGTTTTGCAATTATTTAACTCATGATTCGTTTTGAGCGTGCGTCAAGGATAGACACCAGCCAAGAGTAAAATATGGCATATTTTACTCTTTTTTTTTAACAAGGTAAAAGCAAAAACCAAACGGCTGAAAATGAGCATAGTATTTATGGTCCTTATACTATACATACAAAAGGACAGTATCTTGTTTTGTCGATTCTGTTCTGGTAATTTTACTATCAAAGATGTATCACGGATTGGAAGGTCAGTGGTCAACTAAAAAATAAAGGAAATTGTCGTGATCAACCCTTATGGTAGCACTGCTTGGTTGGCAAAGATATAAGCATTAATAGAAAAATGAAAATTTCATTAAAAATAATGGATTTCTTTCTTTTACACCATATATGATATTGGTAGAAGAGTTGCTCCCAAGCATACTTCTTTGAATCAACAAATAATAATGAATATAAATATATAAGGCTTGGGAAAAAGGTAAAGGTATGAGTGTAAATTAAAAACTTTTTTTGTAGGGCCAGTTCATGTGTGAATTAATGTCTGTCGAGTAAGAAGGTCTCAAATGGTGAAATTTGCCATATTAAAATTTTTACTACCTGAAAGGGAAAAATCTTCGAAAGCCACCAAAAAAATTTGCAATGTATGCGGCCTGATACTCTTTCGGTTCGTGTTGCACAACAGATTTTTTTATCTCACTCAATTCTGCCCGTTGCTGTGAACAACTCGACTGTTTGAAGCTGGAGATGGAACAGAAGTGGTTAGCATTGGTGAATAGGAGATAACAATAAATCATTTAGACAACGATAGACTGCACATATCTTTAATAAAGTGCCAGAATGGGAAGCTCTTATGCATCCACCCAACATTCCGGACCTGTTCTTGTCTCTGGCTTACGCGATTGAGAGTACAAATTTGCCCTCAAATGAAAACTCGTTGTCCCAGTTTTTTTTTACTTATGGGCTTATACCAGAGGGCATTAGATTCAAGGGCAAGTTAGATTCTCGTTGGCAACATGTTGTCAAACAGAACGGGGCATACTTGGGTTGACTGTAACACTTCTTATAAAGCATTGAAAGAAAGCAAAAATACAAAATTACTTTTTCCCCAATCTATTATTTACATACGATAGATGTGATAACTTGCCTGTATACTGTAAAACCAAGTCGAGTGTCAAGTCTTTGCTCACAATTTTATAATTATAATACAGGGCCAATAGTGCTAAGGATTTTTTGGAGTTGAGTATATACAATATTTGGAGTCCAAGTTGAGTCCCATGTCTCAAGTCCAAGTTCAATCCTCTGGCCATTAATTTGGATCTTATTTTCTTTTTCTTTTAATAGAGTAGCTTAAGAGATAGAATGCAGATTGTTATGTAGAGTTTCATTAAGTAAAGACTTATACACATACACTAATATTCATTAAAGTTTACTTTACCTCAAGCCACACATGCCAAGAATAAACATAACACGAATAGTAGTAGCAGTCATTAATTATTTTAAAATGTATTTATTTTATTTTTTGTTAAGTGAAAAAAGAAACTATTATCCTCAATTATAAAGTCAAAATAACATAATGTGAGTGTTGTTGTTTTTCACAAAAATTTTAGAAGAAAAAATTAATTTCCATACACTTTCTCTACGCCTAATACTTGTTTCTATGAACATAACATAAATATTGTAGAGTATAATCATTTTTCCAAACATTTATTAGATATTTTTTTACCTTGAAAGACCTTTGTTTTTGATCGTTGTTCTTTCATTTTCATCATTAAAGAGTAATCAAAAAAGCAAAAGAACATAAAATAAAGAATATCTTATATATCCTTTTTTTTGTTCTTGTCGAATCAATTAGACTTCGAAAAATATGATGGACCTTGTCATTTTATTTAAGTAGGTATGTAGCCTTACATTTTGACCTTTAATGTGAAGGAGAGGTTTTTCTTTCCCCCTAAATATATTTAATGTAACTCCTTCTCTATTAATGTTACAGGGAGTACAACCAAATAGCAAATTATTTACTTACTAAATACATTCATGTCTAAAATTGTCAGACAATTGCATAGTCAATCTTTTGACTATGTGCCAATTTGTATATTATCTTAAGTTATTGGCAGTAGAACATTCATGAAGAAATTAGACTGATTACTGTGATTAGATTCATATATATTTATCATCAAATTGTTGTAATTTTATTTTTTTTAAATAATTTTGGATTAGTAATTTGTTTCAATAAACTATCAACACTAACATCTTGTATCGTGAGTTTTTTTGTTTTGTTTTTTGACATTGAGTATCTATTAGTACTGAGGGATTTCCAAAGTGAGTAATTAGTACTTTACTAGTTTTAATTTCAACAAAAGTATTATATAAAAGCACTATTACTGTTTGACAGCGCAGTTTCATATGCAGGCTCAGACATCAATATTTACTGACTTATGGAAAGTGATTTACTTGTATCTATACCAAATCCTACAAGGCAAAGTCCATAAGGCTTTAAATCAGGTCAAAAGAAGGTGAAAAATGTTCAATACTGATGCAGACCACAACATAACAACTTTGGTTGTGTATCATATTTTTCATCCTGTGGAAAGGAGATCTGGGTTCCTTTAAACTTCTTTTGGATCCCTCACAGTACTTTAGTCAGCAGGAAGTCCGAATTGGTTTCTTTGTTAATCTTAACAAATCTAAAATATATATTTTTTTTCATTCTAGGTGATTGTATCTGATACCATGATAAAATTCAGTTTTTAAAGTATTATTTTATTATTCACTTTTTAACGAAACTTTAAAACACATAAGAATCGAGGGGAAAGTGAAAAAAATAGATGGGACTGTAATTTATAAAACACTTTTAGAATTAATATTTTATTTTTGGCTTATGAACAACGTGAATATTGTTCGTAATCGAAGAGCTGCCCTGTTCCAACACTTAGAGTTTACTGTTATCTTAATTTAATGGGTTAATTAATTGAAATTGAAATTGCGTGATTAGTTAAAGAACAATGTTCTTTGCTCTCTCATCGCCCCTAGTGGTGTAAAAATGTACTTTTGAAGTAAACTATATTTGGATAAAATGCATAACGTTGTTATCGGTTTGAAGCATGGATTATAGCAATATCAAGGTTGCTCGTAATCTAAGGGTTCACTGTATCGTCATTCATAATTTATTTTTAATTCCGTGCGTGGTTAGTTATAGAGTAATATTCATGCTATTTTCAGTACCCCTAGCGGACAAATAATTTTATTTGTAGTCAACTATATTATGGAAGCATTGATCATCGTTTATACACTTGGTTACAGTCTCTGTAAATAACTATGCTTTAGTTTGTGTTTGAGAAAGGTGTATGTTTTTCAAAATCCAAGGGTTTGCTGTATCTTTATTCATAGTTTATGGATAATTCAATTTAATGGCTGATTTAATAGAAATTGGATGGTTAGTTATAGCTAGTGTTGTGTTAGTCCTCAATAAGGACCAAAGACTGCAGTCCCGTACAGCTCACTCTCAGTTCGGTCCGGTTCATTCCTGCATAGAAGTCCTACAAACATATAATGACTTGATGACGTCATTCGACTATGATATTATTATTTTACTATGTTCTATTACTGACCCTACGGAAGACCGACAATCTGAAGGACTGATTCCAAGAACTGATAGAGCTTGGCCTAAGGTTAGACTGTACTGTATAAATAAGGACTTACATAATACTATTTATAGAGTAATATTCATAGCACATTCAGCTCCTCTAACAGATAAAAATGCATAATTGAAGTCAACTATATGAGGAGTAAATGGACCATGTAGTCTTCGTGGTTAATAGCTTTATTGGATAATTTTGTCCTTGCAGTCCAAGAGTTTACTGTGTCTACAATCATAGTTTTTTCTACTCCTAAGGATTTGATGGATGCTTCTTTTAGAACATATCCAATCCTGTTGGTGAATGATTCATGGCATGACTTAAATATCATTTTGCTTCTCTTATTTATATGTAAATTTTCTCATATTTCACATGGTTCCTTTTTTTTAGTCAGAAAACTAATATGTAGATTGTAGAGTTCTGCTCATTTGATCATCTTCTTCCTCCTACGAGTTTTTATACTCATATCAAATACGAAGAAGGTTTTTATTTTTATTATTACAATGTACTTGTATGTAGCTATATAATATTATATGTAAAAGTCAGGTAAGCCACAAAAGAGATTATAATACAACCATATAAAAATAATTTTTTCATTGAACTCTCATCATAGGCTTGGCACTTAACCTACTCACAAGTCGTATTACATACGCTCTTACTCACTCACCCGCGACCCAGCCCAAAAAGGAAAGAAGGTTAAGACCTCTCTCTCTCTCCCCCTTCCAAGACGTACTGCATAGGTGTGTGGTAACACACATATATATATTTATTTTCTTGATTTGACCTCTTTTTTCTTCCCTTGGTATTTTTTCTCTTCATTTTTCACCTTTTTTCATGCGTATTTCGAATGTTTGTTTGTTTGCCATTTTCATAAAACTATGTAAATTTTAAAAACAACGGTGCATATTAGTATAGATTCAAATAATATGACCTACCGGTACGTTAACAGAAAAGAAAAACATAATAAATGTGGTCAACCTGGCAATTTGAAGATTTTTGGAAGAGACTAGCTTCGATGTGTTGAAGCATAAAGCATATAAACCGGTACTATAATAAGCTGATATTTAATTGGTACTCTCAACTACAGTACGTTACCAGAATGTAGCCCCTTACATTTTTTAACCTCTCCTCCAAACAAATTGTCCATTGTAAAAAAAGTAAGACTAAGAGTCTGTCATCACATTTCTGAGCAAGCTTTCAAAGAAAAATTCTACAGTTATTCATTTCATTTGGAAGAAGGACATATTTGTTTATATTTTTAGACGAAAAAGTATCGCAAAGTACCATAATACCTTAACGATAATATTGGTTTCTTTACAAAACCATCCTGGATCTATTTCTTTTTGCAATACAGTGTGAAGTAAGGATGTTGCTGTCTCAAAATGTTAACGATACGTCTAGTCCATGGGTAAATCATAATGATGCGTCCAAATTACGATGCAAAAACCAATCCATAAAATAATATTTCTTAATTGACGTCATCGTGCATCAATCTTCATCCATTTGATCAGAATAGTAAATCATTTAATTAGGCTTTTAATAAGAGTAATATCCACCAACTCTTATTCATAAAAAGAAATATCTAAAGTTTTACTAAACCAAATTAATTGACTTTCTTTTTCTATAATTTCAGTAAAATGATACCTTTTAAGGGCCAATTTAAGATACATGCATTTAAATTGGGAATTTGTCCAATTGCTAAATCTTGGCTCCAACTTTGAATTTCGTGCTAAACATGATTTACTATGACTGGCTGAATTCTCTCTTTTGTATGGGACTCTGTTTATAGAGAAGGATAATACCATAATAGCTTGTCTTTATTCAAAGCGTCTGAACTATTTGAAGCACAAGGGGCCTTTCAATGTCGCTGTGCACGTCGATGAGAAAAAAATTCTCCTGGACACAGAAATCAATTGGTAAAATACAAGAGTCATCACTAGTGATCAGATCCCAATTTACCTTTTAGAAATTATAAAGGTATATTAGTTATGAATAAGTTGCCACATTGAAGGACCCTTTTTATGACGAATCATTTTTTGTAATAAATATGGTGTGTTCTTTATTAGTTATATTTGTGGAGTGGATAATTATTTAAGTCTTCAAAAATTTTCGAATTAAATAAAAAGTAGAAATTTAAGAAATAATTACTTTTTTAAGGCCTCAATATTAGTGTGTTTTATCAACATAAATGTATTATTGTGCTGCTAAAAGTACTTTTCTGGATACTCATGGACTTTGCTATTGCAGGGTTTTATTTTTAAGCCATTTAAATATTAAGATGCAAAATTTACATGAGAAAATACTTAATTGTATTGTTTGATAATTGTATTGTATTTCGAACAATACAATAAATATGTATAGCAATTAGTCTTACCGTTACAGATTTTGGTCAAGTGTTGTAAGATATTTTGTTATAAGTGATGTATCTTCTTAATTCATCCATTTAAGTTGATAGATTGTTTTTTTGTGTAGAGTTTTATCAAAAATGTATAGATAATGCACCAAGTGCAAGTGAAATAAATTGTTATTAAGGAACTCGAATTTCAAAGAAACATATATGTATAAGTAAAAATTGAGACAGTCTAGTTACGTATCCTACGTCAATATATAAAAGGGTTCAAGAAAGCGTAGCAATCTTTATATGAATGACAAAAAGGAACTGTTATTGTTTTTTTAATAGATTGGAATTGGAACATTTCTTAGTGTCTATTGGATAGAAGTACTCGTTCTAAATTAAAATAAATTTAATTTAGGATGATATATGTTGTGTAGAAGTTGCAACCCAAAAATGCGATATATATTTTTTTTTAAATAAATAATTTATAGTAAAGGGTTTTTCATTAAGGACGCTTTAATTTTTTTCTGTTATTTTCTTCATTTGCCATTTAAAAACGTCATAAGTGTATATTTCAACATAGAGCAATAGATAATTAATCAGCAACTGCAAATTATTAAAATTTATGATCAAAATCACTGTTCAATTGTCGCAACTTTAATAATGCAAAATTAAGTTTGTGTTTGGCTTAATGGATTTGTTAATAATCAATATATGCGTTATTGGTAAGGCAGAAATTCATCAGTTCTTCATGAGACATCATTGCATCAAAAAAAATTACTGATTGGTGTGGACTTCATGCTGGAGAGATCATTTTCCATATTTTTTCGTTGATGATTATAATTGCCACGTTACTATAAATGGAATTTGCTATCGTACCATGATAACTGATTTTTTCCCCCAATTGCAAGGTATGGACTTGGCTAACTTGTGATTTCTTGTGTTGACACTTTTTACACAGTAAAAATCAATTCATTGCAAGGCAAATTTGGTGATTTTGTTATTCCGAAAAAAGTACCAGTTGTTTGGCCGCCTTGATCATGCAATTTAAACCTTTAGAGGGGGAACCACGTGAATTTATTGGAGTATGCCAATAAGCCGGCGACATTAGAAAAGCTCAGTAAAACGTCGAACATTAAATTGCTACAATATCGGTCAATTTATTAGAAAACGTAGTGGAAATTGAGTTTGAATTTTAGTAAACCTACACGTGGTGGTCAAGCTAGATAAATCAATTTTCATACATACATGTATATGTTTATTCTTTATTACTTAAAAAATAAATTTTGCCAAATCGTTAACCGTTTGTGTTTTAATTATAAGAAAAAGTTGAAATGCTCTTAAAGACAACCCTTTACTATAGTGGTAATAATATGTAGACATTTCTAAGATAGTGTATTTATTAATGTTGTAATTTTGAATTATTTTAAAGAAGACTACCGAATGATAAGTATTATGTGGTATAATATATAGTTCAATTACCAACAGTTATATAATTCCTAAGCTCATAAAAAGTAAGTAATTTATTTATGCAGATTATAATGTAATGATAGCATCAATGAATAGTTGTTATTCAATATAGCCCATAATTCCTTAAATAAGGTATTCTAAAACAAAGAAATTGCAACATGTACAATCTGTTTATCAAAGTTATAACTTCTATAGAACATATACAAAAAAATTTAAAGGTCACCGACTAAAAAGACTTTATGGTTATATTTATCCAAGTATGTAAACCTTGAGATAATAAAATTTTTCTATATTTTTTGAAAAAATGCCTTTTGACATCTCCCCCTAATATTGGATTAACCAGCTATAGGTCATCTGTAGTAACAATGATAATAATTAAACTAAGGATATATAGTGATTCCTTTATCACTCATAGGTTAGGTTCACCTTAATGAAATGCATTTACCTATTCTGCTAGGTCTCGCAATAAAGGGAAAATGCATTAATCTTTGTTGCACTATCAAAGTGGATTGTCATTCCCTTAGTCATTGAGGGGTGTGGTAAATTTTTTATTGTTTTTTGATATATGTATAAACCATTTTCTTTATATTATATCGTACACTAGTGTTTGGCTTCATTCAGAAAACTTTTTTCAGAAACCTAAATCAGAAAATTGATTAACGAAAAAATGTATGGTTTAGATTGGATTTTTTGAGAAAAATATGTTTGCAAAACTTAATCATTTTACCTATTTTTTTAAAGTTGGCGATTTCAAAAATTATTCGCTACTCCTTTTTTACTCATTGTCTGATCTTTGACAAAACGAACTCAATCAAAAGATAATCACATAATCTCTCAAATGGTACATCAAAATAATATATACATGCTCTCTTTATTGATGTGGATGCAGTTAAAGTAAGTCCCAATTTATCTAAAATACCCTATATTTGTCAAAAGTAGCTAACCATTTTTTTGGCCATTGAGAGAAATGTGCCATTTGACCTCTCTGACTCAAAGAATAAGTGACTTATCGTACAAGGTAGATACTTACTTTTCCCTTGCAACAAGCTTTTATCGTTTATTTGGTCAATAAGTACTGTTTCAATTTTAAAGATTTCTATTCGTTTGAGGATTATTTTGGTACCCAAGTTTCATTTTTGCTAAATATACAATTACAACCCACGGTCTCTGAGATAGAAATATGTAAATATCTGTAATTTAAAACGGTAAATCAAACCATAAAAGGATTCCATTCATTAATTACTACTAATACCAACTTATTTTTCCTTTAAAAAAACAATTTTTAAACTTACTCAGAATAAATCCCTGTCTACTTTTCAAATACCTACTTTTAGATTAAATATCTTAAAATACCTCTATCAATACTTTTATTATTATTTAATCATACATAAGCCTTATTCTGAAAAATAAAGAAAACATTTCTTAAGATAAAAGAAAATAACAAAATACCCGTTTGTCAGAGGATTAAAAAACTCTATTGAAAAAAAAAAAATGCGATTTAGAAAAGAATTATTGATAGAAAAAAAGAAAAAAAAAAGATTTGATCAAAAAAAATTGTATTTTTTAAACATCCATCAATGTCTTTAGTCATACACACACACACACTCAAACCCCAAAAAAAACCAATGGATTCCCAAAACCATCATCTACTCATTTGAATAAGAATGAAAAAAATATATTTATGTATATATACATTTTTTTTTGTACTTATATTAAGGGAGTACAAATCAAGGAGGGGAAGAAAACAGTACCACTCCTCTGTCAGTCTAATAGAAGTGTTATTATTGGTGATGCTTAAACTGCCCAAGATAAATGATACATCAAGAAAATATCATTTATATTCATTCTTTAAAAAACAATTATATTTTAATTTTAAAATAATTATTATGTAACTCATAATTATTAATATTTTTGCAATATCGTCATATGTTAGATATATAGTAAAATGTTATTTAAATTTTAAAGATTGATATTCAAAAATGGTTTACCATAATTGTAAAATTGTAGCAGCAATAGGTCAATATTTTAACACTTAATTATTTATATATATATCGAAAATATATGTTAATAAAACTTTCTATAAGTATCACTATAAATTAATTCCATTATGTTAAAGTTTCATTTCATCTTAAATTCAATTAATATGAATGTAGATAGTAAAAACTTGTACTTTTATGGTTCTTGTTATTATTTGTGGACAATATTTTGTTAGCGATTGACAAACCTTTGACACAAACAAAAACCGGTTTAAAATGGATATACAATATTTTATAAATGTTTAATGCTTATTACACCAATACTTCCCTGAGGAGGAGTTTATCCTTGTAATATATTGTAGGTATCATATTTTGGTTCCATCTTCAATATATATAAATTCTTAATCTATTATATAATATCATATTTCTTTTTAGGTGATACTACAATATTATGATTTTCTGAGTTATTAACAAATTCTGGAACTAAAAGATCCAGGTTTAAACGAATTTTTTATATAATTTATGCCTTATTCTGTATAGAAGATGTTTCTTTTAAAGTAATTTTATAATTTTGTAATAATAATATGCAATCCAACCGATTATAAAATTTATTATTTTTATCACAATCTAATATTTGAAATTATGAACTCACTACTAATAATTATAACGACATTTTTTCCGATTTGTTTAATATTTTTATAGTATCTATAATATTTAAGAAATACAAAGGGAAATATTGTTTTATACAGCTAGAATTAATATTTGTAAAGCTAAATACCCTGATGAAGTCGTCTTGTTAGGATTTGAGGGGAAGTAACAAAGGGTTATTTGGCAAGTTTGTTCATTTCTTATTGGTCCATTACAATAATATAAGGGATATATTGGCCATTAATATGAGATTTCCAATCGTTTTAGTACCTGTTATAATTTTTTGAATAATATTATAAATTTTAAAGCAACCTTTAAAATGTATAATTTTTATTAATTCTGTATTAGAGTACTTACGTTAGTTTAACTATTGAATTAATTTATTAAGACTTTAATTATATTTCCTGCATGAAAAAAGATTGTAATTATTCTTAGTTTAAGACTAATTAAAGTCTTTATCATTGATATTAATATTAGATCCTTGATAACTTATATTAATTGATTATGATATCACTGACATTTCTAGGTAGTGGATGGCCCCATAAGAATTTGTAGGTACTTAAGACGGAACGTACTGGAAGAGCAATACAGCCATACTAAATCAATACATATATTATTAAGTCGAATATTTTGTATCAACATATGTAAATTTATTTCATTGCAGTTTTTTTAGTCATTTTTGATCATCACTAATATTACATGGCATTGATGACGTTTGTAACCAGATATTTACATAAACACATAAAGATTAGTGAATATTTCTGCAAATGGTTTTGTTGAGACTGTGTATGTGTCTTGATAATCCTTTTGATATTTTCTTCTAAAATGATTATACCATATGGTTGTACTTATTTGAAATATGAGACTCCTAATACAACACAAAAAATATAAAGGAATAACCAGGAATTAAATGATTTGTTTTTGTAAAAAAAACAATAGGGATTGGTTGATTTTTTATGTAATTATTTAATAGAGTTTTTTATAAAATTAAATATCTTATAAAGTATCCTAGAAAAGTAAAGTGATGAATATATTAGGTGATATCATGTGAATCAAAAAGTGAGATACGTCATTCCTCTTTTCTCAAAAGTTGCATATTAATAAAAGAAACTTGCAAATAAATGAAATTTTCCGAGTCCTCCGTCTTAACTTATCCAGCGATTTTTGCTTAAATGCTTCCGTCTGAAGCAAAAGTTTTTTCCTACGTAGAAAATTTAAAAAAAGTATAGATAAAAATTATTACTCGTATCAAAAATTTAAAAATTTATTTTATATTATTGTTTGTTACTTTATTACCCTGGCCTCTAATGAGCAATATTGGTGGGTGTCCCCTCTCCTTGCACCACATTGTTTTAAATTGATTAGAAGTAGATTTTTTACTGAAAAATAGTTAATTCAACTATTAGTCTTTTTGCTAAATCATTCTCGATAGCCTTTCCTATTGTTACCTCATAAGTTCCTGGTCCTTTCACTGAATGGTAACTTGTTCATATGTAAAAGCTATGTGAACCATCGTACTGACCTTCCAATCGAGAGCTCCAATCTTCTAATGATTCCAGACAAAGTCCCATCGTTTGTATTGTAGCCATCATGTACAACTACAATTAATAACTCGAAGCTTTCATGTTCTTCTATAACTGAAAGTATTTCTTTTGATTGATCTTCAGCTTTTCCACTTTTTGGTGAAACATGGTCAATATACATATGATCTGGCTCTTAAAAAGTAGACTGTCAAGACTGGCTTTAAAATAATAAAATTAAACAACTATTCCTTGGTTTCGAAATTTGATCTTTTTTACGTTTTAAGAAAAATTATGCTCAATCAAAGCCGCTACATTAACTTGCAATGAACTGTCTTGGAAGGATTTTTCATGAAGTTTTCTTTCTCTCAGTATTTCTCGTCTTATTTTTGTCTATCAAGGGGGTTCTTTGGAGTGAGCAAATATTCATGTTCCAGCAAAGAATTGCTAAATGCTGCCACTGCTGTATAAGATAGTCTGAATTTGGTTACCATTTTAACAACATTGGGATAGCTTTATTGTTTCGTGGCAGCCATGTCAATTGGTCCTAATATCCCAGTTTTTTTTATTAATGTAGGCTTGTCACTCATTCAAGGTAATCTTTTTAGGGCAGCGACAATTTTCCAATTTTCCCTCGGAATGTTTTTCTCAATGCATATGCGGAAAAATATATCAAACAGCTTATCATATTTTTCTAGGAACTTTTCCATCTTGGCATTTTCTCTGGTAGCACCATCCTTTGAGAATCGACTGACATTAAAATCTAGACATTATATTCTTCTAGTAAAACTGCATTTGTTGATTGTTGGAAGACTGAAACTTTCCCAAACAGAAATGACCAGTTCCGCTGTTTCACTGTATGTATCAGATCTCACATATTTTTTGAACGACTCTGATGGAGGCTTTGCTTCACTTTTAATAAACAATTAAACACATTTTTGGAGACTGGAAGAATGACCAGGTGCAGGTCTGTAGTTTGACCATAAAGAAAATGATCTGTTGAATTTCTTGCAAGTATGATTTGAATGAAAAATAAAGTAGTACTTAAATCAACATAATGTCACCAAAAGTATACTTATCCTAAAATGTATTAAAAAGTGCATCTACCATAATAATTGCCAGAAGTAGTGAAGAAACAAAAGATAAATTATTATTGTGTACTTCAGATTTTTTATAATAAATCTCTTTTTTATGCATAATTTTTTATAAACATGAATGTGTGGGGGGGAGGAACAATTTTGCTCCATAGAAGCTGGAGTAATAAAGTAAACTAAAAAAATACATTTTTAATATTTTGATATAAGTAATAATGTTTATTTATATTTTTTTATATGAAAAAAGTTTTTCTTCATAATGTAGCATTTAAGTAAGAACCGAGGGAGTAGGGGGATCTCTGAAAACTTCATTTATTTGCAAGAGTTCGTTTTATCAATATGCAGCATTCGAGAAAAGAGGAATGACGAATCTCACTTTTTTATTTATATGATACCCCTTAGTATACAATATACTATGGAGGTACAAACATGGAGGACGCTACAAAAAAGGTATCCACCTTGTTTAAAAGGTTTTCCTTCCTTTTTATTCAAAAAATAACTACATGCACTTTTTTTATTGCTAATTAATCCGTGAATTTGTAAAATAAAAATTATAGTTGACTTTAATTTATAAACCAAGTAACATACCAATAAAAAATGTAACAATATATTTAATACATAGAAACACCTTTATAAAATGTGTGTTTTATAAAAAATCGAATTTTGGACATCTCCGATCACCTACTAATAGAACCATGTAAACTTAAGTACTATGTCAATTAACTGGAAAAGCTTAATAAATGTTTATTGGTTAAGCAAGAAAATTTGTTTCATAAGATATTGAATGATCAACAACGTTTAAAAAGTTTAAGATTATTAATAATATATTCAATAGAACGTATGACATCTTATGGGGATGAGAAAAAGTGCAATAATTTTATGCCCATCAAACTATTAAAGGTCACAATTCAATTTACAAAATTATACAATCAATCTACATTGTATGAATCTACTCACAGACCTTAATAAATAATTTTGATTTTTGTAACTTATCTAATTTGAGTGGATTATACTGAAACAACTTTTTTAAATTAATTTACGTTGTCATATCAACCGTATCACAAAGAATTATTTTTCTTATTTTCGATATAATTTGCCCGGTTGTAAAGGATATACTGAAAATACTAGATTTTATAATTACTTAATTCATTGCTCAAACATGTTTATAACAGCCTTTTCCATCACTGTTTCACTATTTCAATGGATCTTGTAATAGATTGATGGAGATTAGCTGTATAAATTGATCCCATGTCTTTTTTTATTGTTTCATCTTGTGCGTAGACACATTGCCGAAAACATTGGCGAAAACAATTACGATCATTCACACTGACATACTTGTAATTATGATTTATATTAATTATTCAGCATAAATTTTAATAATTGTAGTTTTAATTAACTAATAATTAAAAGATTAATTTCATTATTAAGACAATTCAAAAGCTGGCTCAAACAGCTATTCAGCCTTGAAACAAAATTTATGACAATCACCAAATAAAACGCAAGTTTACTTTGCAAATAGAAAAATATACAATTTTTGTATACTTTGTCGTCTGGTGTCGATATTTGGATTTCTTTGGAGAATATTTTTGTACAGCTTTTTGCTAGGACATTTGCTCTAACTGTAATGTAAGTTTTTAGTACAGTGACAATAAATAATTAATGAGCACTTCATCATGTGCTTAAATTAGAGTAACAAGAATGGAAATCATTCGCCAACGTGTCCGTACGGAAAAATTGCATTGACCAAAGTGGCATTTGCTAAATGATCATAGGACCGTTGAATTTATACTTGAATATTTCGACTTAGGATCATTGAAGCTCAATTTTAGTTTAGTTTTTCAAATAATATTTCGGAAAAATTCGAGTAATTTTAAGAAAACTTGTGCACTTTGGTAAAGTCGAGCGTTTTTTGAGTTTCAGTAACACACGAATCCAAGACTATTTAATATATTTATTAAATACTTATGGACAAGGTATTAGGCCACAAATTACGACAAATATTAGGTGTACATAATCATAAGTTTTTCAGAAAAAAGACCATACTTTTCAACGTAAGAAAGGTCAAATTTTAATGATGACAATGTGTAGTTTTGACTTAAGAGATGTAGAAAATTTGATGAAAAAAACAACATGACACTTTCTAAAGAAATAATAATAATCGTCGTTTATGTACTATTTGTATCTAAAACATAAAAAAAAACCCGCAAGATTTGAAGGTGTCTGGATTTGAATGTACAAATGTATGCGGACAGTCAAATCACTCTTTATATTAACTAACATTATTATTTTTTTAAACTGCAATTTAAGAAGTAGTTTACTTGTCATGTAATTTGAGAAAAAAGTATGTACATATACACATAATGAGAGGATGCCAAGTGAATGAAAAGTGATGATAATTGTCTGTTATAAAATTTGCAAAGTGTTTAACACTTTATGGTTCAAATTTTAGATATACGTTGGACTTGACTTGGATATGAAAAATACTCCAGAAATTACAAACAAAAATTTTCTTGTTTTATTATATTATTATCTCTTCATTTCACATTGAAATCTAGAAATATTTCATTAGTTTTCCTTTAATATATCCTAACAGTAATAAAATTTTAAAACAATACATTGCTTTTATTCTTTAAAATGTACTTGTATACTTCAGTCTGACAAATATAGTCCTAACATGTACGCAGTATATGTGTATATAATGCATACATGTTGCGATATCTGTAGGAGTTACAACTTGTATAACCGAATGGTACAAATTACATCTTTTTTATCTTAAAATGATTTATTTCATGTCAATATTAATAATTAGTATTACCAACTGGGGATATAATGAAACTGTCATTCATTTTTTATATATTAAAATAGTATGTTTAGTATGTTATTACAAATTTAATAACTGAGGGGCCTTGAAATTTTTTATGTGCTAAATAAAACTTTAAATTTTGCAATTTTTTTGAACTAGTCAAAAATTACCCCAATGACCATCAGTAAAATATTTAATTTTTGCATTAATCTCATTGCAAGTACTGTAAATCCTTTATTTAAAATTATATATCCTATTTTGTGTCTTCAACTTGTACCATTTTTCTTATAAAAGTTACAACTAATATAAAGTCCTTTTTTGAAAATCAAAAGAACTGCATTAATCAAATTAAAGTACTATTAATATAAAATACAAATATGACAAACTTGGTCTTTGACCCATACAATAATAGAATAGCGCAGATTATTACAGCCTTTGTTTCCATGCTATTACTACTTTGTAGCTCCAACCCGTACAAAAAATTTGAAATTCCTTTTGGTAGACTGAAAAAGTATCTCATTATTTATATAATTTTTATTTTCTATTAAATAGGAATTTTTGCTAATTCTACAACTCTAGGTATTTGAGAAAATAGAAATCTGAATTTTGATGCTTTTATCTACTTTTTGTAAATCATTGTATACGAATATTGATTCTAAGAAAGATAAACAATATGAATACACAAAATATTTTGTTGAGTTTAGATCTGCATACAATGAGAGATAAAGTAAATAGTTCCCTCTTTTGAATACCTTCCTTTTATCAGGCAAATTACAAATGATATATTTATACTCGTATATCCAAACAAGCAAACAAAGATGTAGAGAAAAGTCTTTATTCAATATGAATAAATAGTCTCTTGTGTATTGAGATCCAAATAACGACACACAATAGTGATAAAAGAACGCAGAGAGTTTAATCATGGTAGTAGCAAATAATGGTCGATTTAAAAAACACTAATGGTTTCTTCAAGTAACGTGTTATTTTTCATGGGATTTGAAATCTAGAACAAATTTAAACATTAATATCTTGACAACCCTGATATTTGTGTGTATGAAAGTTTGTTCATCAGATTGAAATGAAAAATTTGAATATAAAAATACAAAATCCTTTTAAATAAGAACGTCCTGCAGCCATTATTGTATTGCCTCCGTGCCAGGCGTACGGACAAGGGCACAAATAGCTCAATAGGTATTTATGCTAGAAAACTTAATTGTTTTAACAGTTGTCATATTATAATCTTAAATTGGAGTGGTTTGTCTAAATGGGATTATTGGGACCGGATGTATTCAAAATAAAAATAAAAACATTATAAAAAGATTATTTTTTGGACAAAGAAAATTTGGCCTCCTCACTGAATGGATCTGAACCCTTTAGACTATTTCGTGTAGCCATCTTGGAGAGAGTGGATAATGGACAATAAGTTCCTCATTAAGGCTTGTGCCAGATTCAGGGCTAGGTTGGAGGTTGTGGCTGAAGCTACAGACGGTGGGCTTGAGTTATTTATATAACCGTGGACCCTGTCATGTAAGAGAAAAATATTTGTGAATTATGTAATTTTGTGAAAAAATTGTAATATACATTACCCTTAAATTTCCCAGTATAAAATCTCTACCCTGTATATGTCTCACAAAAAATAAGAGTTGTCGAAAGAGAGTGAAGGGAACCATTAAGAATTTGAATACTTTCAAAGAGAGATGCGTCTATATATATAAATTGCAATATAAAAAGGTATCTGCCCCTTTTTATTAGTGAGTATTGACCCGTAGTATGCATAATAACAGGATAATTAGTTCCACTAGCTTGTTCCACGTAATTTATACGTTTATAGGTACTTGTGGAGTCTTCTTTATGACATGTGTGTAAAAGCTCTACATCCATTGCATTGCTTGTTGTAAGTGTTATTTGTACGAATGAGTAACTTCTTGGATTTAAGGATTTTATTGTTTTTTATAGGAGTTTAAGCCTATATTACCATGTCTTCAGAACATTTATATTTTAAACATCATATAATAACATTGTAACGTATGGTAAAAAAACAAAGACACAAAGACAACTCGTAATAAAATGCATACGGTATTATTTGTTAAAAAATAATAAAATTTTATTATCAAAATTTCATAGTTATAATTAAATAACAAGTTTTGTGTATGTGTTATCAATGGCAATATACATATGTATTGATATTTTTATAAACTTCATTCCTTCAAGAGGCTAAATAAAAAAACACATGCTAGTAATTGTTTTATATGTCCAGTTGATGATAAAAAAATGGTCAACTTTTTGATTATATTTTCATATTTATTTGACAAAATTGCTTATAACTCTTTTTTGAAAAATTACCGCATAATTTTAAAGGTCTATGTGATGTATAAGTTGAGATTTCTACACGTTGGGACTTAAAAATTGGATGAATAATTTTAAACCAAGGATTTACAATACTTTAGATCACTATAATGCAATAATTGAAAATGATCAATAAATGTAGTGATGTTGTAGATTTTGGTTACTATAATAAAGTTACTAAAATAAAAGTTTTATTTACCACATAATTAAGTTTAAATGTCCACTGTTGTATTACTTATAAATAAATAATAACCAAAAACATTTTCAAAAATTAAAATGAAACGATAGTATCAATTAATAGTTGGTAATTAAAATGGCAAATGTTTTGATTAAATATTGTATTTTAAGACGGAGGAATGACAACTTGTACAACTTTTTTTTACAAGTTGCAACTTGTACCCATAATCTCAATTTTAATAATTTTAAAAGTGCCAATGACTAACTAATAACTTAATCTATTTATTCTTATTTAATTTCATTTTTTTTTCTATCTTTGCTTTAACAGGTCCAAAGAAAACAATTTTTCGTTGTTTTTGGTCCACTTTGAACTGCCTGTTATAGTATATCAAATGTATCCTTACTGAGTGAGCTTTGAATTGTGATAAAATTTTATCAACTTATTGCTAAATAGTTCTAATTATATAAGTTATAGCAAAAATAGTTAAAAGTGACTTCATTATTTAAAAAAAAAAACTTTTACCCTTCAAAATCAAATTTTATCGGGCATATCAAAGAGAGTCAATAAAAATTATTGATCTTTTTGACAATAATTACAATAAAAAAGGAAATGTTGCAACTGTCCCGTGCTTCAACTGTTCCTTGTGCTTCCTATTCTAAATATTGTAACTTTTTATTATTCAGATCCAGATAAATACATAGAAATCAAATCGGTGGTTGTGGGTGCCCAATTTTGTTAGGATGCAGTTGTCTGATTGTGTTAATTTATTTTGGCAGCAGAAACGTTGTTTAATCAATAAACTTTTCCTAAGTTTAAGGAATCATACAGACAGCTACCCCAGATATAAAGAAGGATTCATTTAAAGAGACGATGACTATTGTCTACAATAATTTAGAATTTAGTCTCAAATCTGACTAACGTGCCAATTTAGGAAAAAGATATGTAAGACTCTTCAGGAGACTGGACTCTAACGCACGTCGCTGAAGTGGCTGAGTGATCACTGTTATGAATGCATTGGGAAGAAAATATGCCCCCCCCCACTCATTCTGGACTTTAATCTGTGGGATTATTTTGTTTGGGGCTACGTTGAATCTAAAGCAATCCATCAAGAGCTCTCTGATTAGCTCCCTGAATGATACAATTACCAACATGCTAAGGAACTACCTCGTCAACGCTTACTCTTCCTTCTGGGCCCAGATCAAGACTGTGATTAATACTTGAGGCATATACATCACATAAGCTCTTTGCAACATTCATATGTACAATTTAAACAAAGTTTTATGTAAACAGGCGCTAAAATGTGGCCTCAGTGACAATTTAAAGATATTTTTAAATTGAGTTGAGCAGATGTTTTCACGCTGTATTATAATCATGAACAAAAATTATCATGACATATTGCACAAAAACCAGACACTGATACTGAATTATCAAATATTTTAATAAAATGCAGATGCTTACCATGAGATCAGCATCCAGTTAAAGGCTCAGTATTTGGTTTTTAAGGGAATATGATTTATTTGTAAATTGGTATAAATCCCCTTTTGAACCAGACAACTTTATTTTTCTACTAAAATGGAAAAAAATCTAATATAATCAAGCCAATGTTCTTCTAAAAATATCTTAGATATTTGCAAGAAAAACTATGACCGTCGAATAAGGTAAGAGATTTAAACCCAGTAGACCATCGAAATATTTATATGTCTGTTTTGATTCCTTCTGGGAATTGCTGTAATACTTCCTATTTTTATTGAATAAATACTAATAAACACGCCCCAATATATCATTGACATATTTCAATCTATTAACCGATCTATATTTAATTTTTAAAAGGGATGAAATTCTCCGAAATATTAACGATAGTCTAGACACTAGACCTTCATTTGATTTATGAGACTATATCTGACTTCGATATGACCTATCGAATAAAAAAACTACATATTCTTTAAATGATATGATGATTTTTTTAGCAACTTTTAAGTACAATTGGTAGGTTCCTTGGAAGAATTAATCATATATTCATATAAATAAAAAATAATTAATCAGTTAGCTGCAGAAAAAAAAAAAAAAAAGAAGTCTTTCTTTCTTCCTTTTGTGTTGACGGGTAGGAAATTCTTTACATTTGAGTTCTAATATTAATTCCTTCTATTTTTTTGTTCTTTTCTTACGATGGCCAACTAAGACAGAAACTTTTCTTATAAAATCAACTAAAAAAATAATATTATCCTTGAAATATTATGGTACCATTATCTCAAATTGATAACCATATAGAGCGCTTCTTCAGAGCATCTTTTTTAAATTAAAGTTCAGACCTTTAACTGTAAGATCATATATTTGAATACTTCATTGATTTCGTTTTCTAAGAGCTATCAGACTCTAAAGAAAAAATGTAAATTTCAACTTTAAACAAAAATGAATTGAGTGTTATAAGCACGTTGAAAACATCATACAACATAAGGCATTGAAATTGTTTTTTATAATTTATCTATACTTCTAACTCCAAGCTCTTAAAAAAGATTTGAATAATAAAAATGGTGAATATAAGCAAAAGAATATCATCTTTTTCTGTAGAATCAAAAGATCAGAAAGTAAAAATATCATCCTAGTTGGAATCAGGGGATATAACTCTATTATTTCAATCTATCTTGATCTCTGGACCCACATAAGTGTGATTTACTTATGCTACAACTAAGCTCAAACAATTGTTAACACCCCTATACACTATAGGCATAGTATGACCAAACATTCACAGGTTGTGTAGGTGAACTGTTCAGGCCCGAGACAGGTTCAATTTATCTGAAGCTAAGCATCATTGACCCCTACTTATATCCAAAAATACATCCTGTCCTCATGTTGTACAGTTGAAGTGCTGGGCTCCAAGGCAATTGAAACTTCACTGCCACCTCGTTTCTAAGCATGTAAGATCCTCTTTAGTGCACTTTAATACACCATGGACCACGGGTTGTAAATATTATCTGGTGGGCCCTGAGGTAGGTTAAATTTATACTCTGCCACTTCCATTGTCATTAGACCTGTTCAAATTTTAGCTTGATAGCTTGATTGCCAGCTTTTGTTTTATATGCATTGTCATGCTCTCATGTGAACTTAATATCATGACTGTTACTAATTCCCGAGTCAGATACCAACCGTGATTTCTCATTTTCTTCGGAGCAGAGGTTGTAGGTTCATTATCAGTAAGTTGACTGTGAAATATCTTCTTAATCAATTGCAAATCGTGGATAGGAGCATCGTGACAGATTTTGCTGTTATCCAGTGCTTTGTTTAACATAAAGCCAGGAATTTATTTTTTATCTCTCGTTTGATGATGGTGTTCTTTTCGTATCTTAGTCCATTTGAAAACATTAACAATTTCTTTACATATATATCCTTGGTCATCCAACGGGCTTGATGAATTGCACCAGGCTTGGTGTAATGAATAACTCGACTAGGTTTCTTACTGAGAATAATCAAGCACAGCTCTGAAATTTGCGTTTGGAAATTTCTTCCCTAGAATATTGTTTATGACATTGATTGATTTTTCTTCATATGTTCCAAATCTTTTTTAACATTGGCTAAAATTATTGGACTGTCCTTATCAAACATGGACCAAATTTCTTTTAATTTATCCAACATTTTTTTATCCCGACCCTGATTTTTGCTAAAAATAGCCTTCCATGCTTTTCCAATTATTACCTCTGATAGATTATGTCTGCCAGCGAACTAAAACACTTTCGGCAAATTTTGTCTTCAAACAGTTTTGCTGTACCGTTGTTGATTCCACTATTGCTAGTTTTTATGTCATATCCTACACCAAAAACGTTGTTTTTCAATTTTCATATTTCCAATTGTTCTAATGTAGCCCTGCATTGTTGAAGCTTGGTGAAAACTGTTATGAAAGGAGCACTGAGCAATTTCCATTACTCGTACTCTGCAGCATCTGAGAAAAGCAGCGCAAGACTATTAACAGGGCAATTCTTACCCAGAACGTTCTTTAAAAGTTTGCCATCTCCGTACATTGTTCTATATTTTCCTTAAAAGTTAAATACATTCTTTGTATTTTACTTTATTGTATTCTTATTTTGTATACAAATACGTCAAGTTATAAAAAACTTAGGAGAATACCTAAAACGACAGGGAATTTGTTGATATCTGGAGTAAAATGTACCCATGGGCACAAATAAAGGGTTAATAATATAATTATACAAATTGAAGCGCAATTTTTTGGCCTTGATTTGACACGTATATCAATGCTATGCAACAAGCCATTGCGAAGCTGTTGTCAAAAGTATACAAACAATCACCTTGTTTTTTAGAGCCACCATCAATAAATTTTCAAGGCCTATGTGGCAGGCATAAACGCAGTCCAAAATCCAAATGACTGTTATATTTAGTTTCTATAGACTTGGGAGAGCAGGAAAAATTCCAATATTAGAATGTTGGGGAAAAAATTTAAAATTTGAACAGGTCTAATGTTCATCATGGACTGCTCTTAGTAATAAAAAAAATACACGCTTTCCCTTATACGGGTGAATTTTTGGGCCACTAGGAACTTAAACTCCACCACTGTCGCATTCCTAAGCATCAAGAATCTCTTGTAATAAGCTACAACACTACTATGCCCCCAAGGAAGCTTATATTCTTAAACTGGGGCTCCAGGAAAATATTTTTTGAAATATATATTTAACAGATTTGCCCTCGGATCCCGGAGGGTTTACTTGCATAACACCTGGGCCACTGTATGTTTTAGGATAGAAAATATAATAAGAAGAGAGATGAAACATTATACTATATGGAATACCATTGAAACTATGCATTCAGATATTTAAACTTCATATTTCATCTTCAGATTAATTACAAGGAGGAACACAATATGATAACAGGAATACACCATTTCATTTATTATTTATATATTTTTTGTAGGTTTGTGTTCTTAAAATCAAAAAATGCATATAATAAACATATAGTATTTACCTATGAAATAGGTAAATAAATAACAATAATTAATTATCCGGGTATCTGCCCATAGAAAAACAAATTAATTATTGTTTGAGGAGGAAGAGATAATTCTGAATTAGTATAATATATTCTCATCCAATGAATTTGCTGCATCATTTTCTTGGATATGTATTTTTTTATGTGGATAGATTTTTATACTATGACTTATGATAGCAAATTTTGTGTAGAGAGCATGTAACGAAAATTTTCTGTAGCATGACTAAATTACGAAGAACGTGATTTTTATAGAAACCAGAAAAGACAACTAAAAAACCAATTTATGATATGTTTCTAGAGACAACCACATGAATTTATGTACTGATAAAGTTAAAAGTTTCCCTTATCCAGAGCAAACAATTAAAGCAAAGTGGTGAAACGTGTATGTTAGCTTGAAAGATTTATTTTGCTACAAGAAAACTTTCTACTTGCATGATGTTACTCTTAAGAAACCACTTTTTGTCATGACTCATTACAGACGTAATATTGTCCTTTCTCCGCGTAGTTCCCCTAGATAATTAATCTAAAACGGTCAATTCATGTAGGTTAAGTAGTTAGTTACAGAGTAGTCTATGACATTCTCACCTACCTAGCATAGAACAAGTTAATCTTGTAGTCACCTAAATTTTGACAAACTTTATGACGTTTTTTATTGCATTGATAGACATAATTTATATTCATGTTGCTTATATTTGAAGCGTAGTCAAATTTAATAAAAAGAAAATGTTAAAACATTTTTGAGAAAGAACAATCACATGTATATTATTGGTTGTAAATCAGTTTATATTTTTTATTTTATATATAATATTTTTACAATGAGAACCATGTTTTTATGAGCTTCAATCAATATGGATCAATATATATAATTATAGGTCACCCATCAAGTTTAAGGTTAGATCCTCCACACGTACGTGATTGCTCAAATTATTATTTACCTATAATCTTTATGTCTGTAATTCTCCTGGATTCTTGTAGATAATGATGAACAATGCTAACAGGAAGAGAGGCTCAAGAAATGTTGTAAAGAAGTGGGTTTTTTGTTTTCATTTTTTTTAATATTTCAGGGCATAAATAAATTCAATCCCAATGAGTATGCAAGTTTTTACATCATGGAATGTGTGATCTCTAGAGATCATGATAGTCATTCCTTCTCAAATAACCAAGTCAAACAAAAACTACATATACACTTATTTAGGTAGACAATTACGTTTTTGTCATAGCTTTTTAACTTGATTTTTAATCAAACAAGTTCAATACTGTGGATGATAATGGTTCTTAATACTAGAACAATTATGGTATTAATTGGAATACTATTTGGACTTTTAAATAAAATGTGATTTAATATTCAAAATTTAACATTTCAAAAAATTATATTTCAATAAGCATGTATATAGTTCGTCTAAACAAAATTTGGCAGACAATTCTTATCCTAAACAGCTGATGCTACCTCAGAGGTCAGTGTAATAATTTTTGCAGTGAATACTTATATTGTAACTTTATTTATAGAACAGACTAAAACTTACAGATTCATTCTTTTGTTGATCAGCATAGAGCATTACTGATACCTGTAGCCCAAGAAAAGAAATGCTCTCATGTAGACAACATTTTATAAATTTAAACATAAGCACAGCATTCCAGTCATGTTTTAGAAAATGTCTTCTCCTGATGATTCAATGTTCAAAAGATTTGAAGAAAAATGGCCATCCCTTAATACAGCTAAGTATGATACTGGTTTTGAAGATGGTGAAATAGCTAGACTTGTAGAATATTTGCGACAAGATACCCTTGATTATGCGAAGAAATGTATGGAAATAAATCTTCCTCTACACTAAAATAAGGAATTCCTTAACCCAGTCATTATAATTACTGGTTATAAGCCTACACGAGGTGAAAATTGTTATATCACCTGATGCTATACATCATGCCTGATGACTGTTAAAAATTTGGATTTTCAATCTCAATTCAAATTGACAAACATAAACCAGCAAATATTTCTAAATATTTTTGTATTTATAGTGAGGTTGTATTTTCGCACCGAGATAAATGTTCTTAAGTGCAACTAATATTGACCTGAATTTAATTAAATACCTCCTTAAAAATTCCTTCATTGATTCAGACGTATTGAAGTCAACATCAAAAACATTATTCAACCGAGGAAAAGTTTTGGATATACACTATTTGATATTCCATTAAGTTCAGAAAGAAAAAGAAGTATAGTAAAGGCCATGCAAAAATTTGTGTAGTGAAACTGAAGAAAGACTGTTCTTTACTGTCAATGAATTAAAGAACAAAAACTTTTGAAATGATTTCGCAACAAGAAACTCAAAGAAACTGTCTCAAAGTCTGCACCTCCAAGATAAATTTCTTGCGGCAGATTCTGACTTATGGAATGATCAAGAGGACTACCGACAAGCTCTTGATACTATCATTCATATAAAAGTTGTCAATGATCTTTCTGACCGTTGAGTTGGTCTAATTAAAAAATATAGTGGTCTTCTAATATCTGTTGAATCACAGCTCCAGTTCCTCCTCCAATTGGTTGAAGATCATCGAAGCTTAAATCTAGATTCTAGGAAAAATACTCTATTAAAATTTTTAATTTAAAAACAAAATGTCAAAATGAAATAATAATTACTTTATTACGTTATACTCTAAGTTTTAAGAAATTAATAAATATATGAAATTTTTAATATTCAAAAAATATTTTTTTACTCTGTCATATTTATTATGATTACCTGATAGCTATTTTGGTCTAAAATGATAATTTTCAAATTAAATTAGCTCATTTGCTCATAATTACAACTATAACAAAGGTTTTGGAAATATACGTTGAACTTTGGTTATAGAAGTTTGTTTATCGAAAAAAGGTCTCTAGAAGCTCAGAAAAAGGGTCAAATGTATGGTAATTTAACCTGTTTTTTGTGGGTGTTTTATTAAATATTAATATATATTTCTACAATTAATAATGAAATAAAATTGAAATTGCATTATAACAATATTAATAAACATTTAAAGTTTAAAATTAGACCTACATAGATAGACCAATTTTTCTGTTCTTTTTGCTATGTTTCAATTTCAAAAACTTGATAAAAGTCTTAAGTGTTCATTTAAAAATATTGGAGTCACATAATTTTATATTGACTCTAGGTTTTTGTATACTTAAAGCAACGTATTTTGCTATTAAAATGTCTCTAAAATCTTATACTTGGATCGGCTTTTTCAAAGTGAGTTTTTTACCAATATATACCTTGGAATTTAAAAGTCCATAGTATAGTGTCTTCGTTTTTAGAAGTGAATTCCTTTTTGCAGATAATCCAAATAGAATAATGGCCGATGTATAATTTAACTTTGTATTTATAAGACCCTTGATATTTAGAGATTAAAATAGTAGCCTGTTCTGTCTACTTTATGTAATAAATTGACCATTGCTAATGAGTTCGGGTATATAAATAGTAAAAATGGATTTCATTTCTTTTACAAGCAAACTGATGGAAATATAGCAAAGAATGCATGTTATGGAATTCTTTGCTCTTTTTGACAAATTAGGCCCAGACCTTAGTAAAAAACACGGTATAATGGTTATTAATGCAAATATATTTTGCTAAATTTCTTGTGTGATAAAATTTGTTTTAACTTGTTGTAACGGCTTAGTTGATAAACTTTTTTTTTCGAAATAATTACTATGATTTCAAAAATATACAGCCGTTGAGCTACCTATATATATTTTTCTAACCCGTTCAAAATTATTATACAATATTCCTAGCCTAAAAGAAAAATTTGTGACCCTCAGATCTCAATATTTCACAAATTTAAAAATTAAGCTCCACACTAATGTGTTTGTTGAGGTTATCTACTATTGACTTTGTATCCTTAATCTCAAGCAATTTAAACTTAAGTTATAGTTTAAAAAGTTCCATGTAACTACAATCACTGACAAGGCTTAAATTGAAGATATGGTAGATTTTCAAGTCTGGTTATTATTTCTTTATTTTGAAATTGATTTTAATGATATGTACTGTGATATCAATAGTCGCCTCTAAGGGAAACGAAATATGATATTTGTATTAAGTTGTACAGGACGAATTGTAGACTACTAATTCTAATTATTTATAAACTTTAATGGTGTGTCTCTTTTCTCCTTATTTTGATCACTACTCACTGAAAAAGTTTATAGAGAAAGAAAAAAGTGCATTCATTCTTTATTTATTTACTTACACATGTGAATTATTTTTAAATAGTTTTTCTTTTGGGAAATTAAGTCAACCTTTGTTGTTTATTTCAATGATGAATTTGTATGAGGACATCCATTGGGGTTTTTAATGCCTTGTCTCATCTTGGGGAAACTACAATTATTTACCAAAGGAGACGAATTGAAGTATAAATTTTTGTCTATAAGAACGTCAGTAGAAGAGGAGATATTCGTTATTACTAGGCCAAACATGAATTTAAAAAAAATATAATTAACTTTATAAAAGTGGTTAAAATCTTATTTTTTTAAATAATGGAATTTTTTTATTTCGAGCAGCAACGATAGTAAAAGCATATAACGATCCAATTATAGTTTGTACAAGTAAAAAAAATATTATTACTAGAAGTATAAGGCAAGAACATTAAGATTTAAATAAACTATTATAGTGTAAAAAAACAAAACTAAAATGTAATTAGTAGGTCGCTTTTTGGTAGAAGTAGAATGATGCCTCATTGACCTATAGATACTTTTGTAAGGTCCGTACTGTTTTTGTTGAGTCTTGATGATGGTTTTTTGTAGAATATCGGGTAATGAGGCAAAGTAGAACTTAGAAATCATCCTCTACAAATTCGACAAAAAACGATACGAGCATTAGCGAAGGGTCCATAGGGCAATGAGACATATTTCTACCTTGCCCGTTGCTCCACTAAAATCCATCAAATTATTAAATAAATAAGTCATATAAAAAATGTATTAATTAGAAATCGCTTGAGGTCAACTTCACTTCTCTGATTGAGGTATGGAATTCCCAAGAATAGCCGATCTATAATAGATTCTTAGTGGAAATTATGTTTATTTGGTTTTGGGAGGTAGATTGTGTTGTGAATAAAGAATTTGTAGAAGAGGTAGGCCTTTTTTTTTTTTTCAGAGACCGAAGATATGTTTAAAATTATATGGAGTATAACTACATCACCAATGCTATGTCTATAGTACAGAGTGATGAGCCAAAGAATTCAAACCATACGGTTATATTATAAAGATTTCATGATTTTATGAGTGAATAGTATAGCTATATGTAAATACCCCGTTCCATCCCAATTCTATAAACAGAATGATAGCAAAAACAAAAACATAATAAAACAAAGTTAAACCCATTCCTACTTCTTAAATTGATCGAATCGATTATAATTATTTGCAAAAAAATTACCTGTTTAGGAAATACACAATTCTCTGTATATATTAAGGCCAGATTTGATAAAAAAAAAGTAACCATTAGTGTGAATCAAATATTCATAACACATACGAAAAAATTCCATTGATGACCAAATTTTAAATGAGTACTCATTTGAAATTGTATGTTCATATAGTAAAGAATACTCTCATCTTTTTTAACCCCTATCAATGACCTCTATGGCCTTTGAAAATACGAAGTCATTATTTCCTACAAAGCTAAAAGTAGATTTATCATTAGTATGTGCAAAAATAAAAATAAAATTAAGATATAAATAAATCATATTTTAAGAAATAGAAATATTAAGTCCATTAGTTAAGGGCATTCTGAGTTTATTTGGATACTTCTTCCTTCAAGATATTAATTTGTATGATAACACAATGTAAATGTTGGATCGATACAGAGACTAGTTTCTTCCCCTTATATGACCTCTCTTTTCAATAAAAAAAAAGTATACTGCAAATTTTAGTCGTTTTTTTATTTTTCTTTGCTGAAAAGTGCTGCGGCTAAAGAAAAAAATAGAGTATATAGAAATTTAATGATAGCCTCGATCTAAATCTGCTAATTTTACACTTAGAATTACCCAATAGATGCCCGTTGGGTCAAAGCGACTCCAGAAACATTTGTATGAGGCTATATCAATAACTTTTTTTTCAATTTATGGATTACTTGTTTCAAATATAAGTTCTGTTGAAGCCACAAAGTTGCTTTAATGATACCATATAACATTTATGCATGATTGGGGTCATATTTAATCCAATGGATAGTAGTTATTTTAATTTGGATATATGAGTGTTTATGTGAGGAATAAATACTTGCGTAATGTATGAATAATCTCAACATTTATATATGTACCTAAAAAATAGAAATGCGAAAATTGTCAAAAACCTCGCAACGTACACAAAAAAGTATACCGGTAACTTTAATAGACAAATATCCGATAACCAATATATAAAGATGTATAAAACATGTCCTGCAGGAATTTAAAAATAAAAATAAACAGAAAATGAAATTGGTCACTCTGAAAATTAGTGGAATTATATACAATTATATACTGTGTCCAATAGAAACTTACTTCGAAATCTCCCAAGGATTCCCTCATTGTTACTGTTTGTCTGTCATGAGTGCAAGCAGTAGTTATTATTTTATATTGATATGTTCAGTCTTTTTTTTTTTTTTTTTTACACATATCACATCAGTCAAACATCATAAAAGTTTGTAATCCAATACAAAAATTATACAATTTCCAAATAATAATTATAATATCAAAAATACGAACTAGTCAATGTAAGATGTAAAAATATTTCTGTTAAATTAAAATAATGAAGGACGAAAAGAAAAACAGGTAGAGGAGTAATCAGATCAAGAAGTAAGGTTCCCAAGGGAGCTCTTTACAAATGCATCGCTAGCTCTTTTCCTTTTCTCTAATATATCACTCAGTATATTATATGACGTAGTATCGATCATTCTATGTTGACATCATTACGTGGGAATCTTTTTCATTTATTTAATTCTATAATAAGTAATAACACAGATGCGCATTCCCAAATCCCTCTGGTCTAGAGAATTCTCTGGTCCGTCAGTAAGCTTTATACACGGTAATAATTCATCATTTTCTCTCATCTCTGACTAGGCAGAGACGGCTTCTAGTATCTCCATTGAGTGAAGTACATACTCGTCCAGCCTTGGTGGAATAAGCAAGATATAATTTTTAACCCCATATATTATAGCTTCAACTTTAGAAATAATATATTCAACTTTCAGGTTCTGTTTGTATTTCGAAGACGTTGCTACAGGCCAATCTGAAGTGAAGAGTTTTTGACCGTACTTTTTACGGATAATACAATCCACCATCTTAACAACGGGAGCCACTTTTGAGCAAAAATAAAACAGACTATGTTTTTATTAATCAGTCTCTTATTTATAACAAAATTATAATCTATACACATAGTAGAGGTCGTTTTCTACATCTGAAAATGCTTAAAATATTTTTTCGATAGTGTTATTAAAATAAATATTGTCCCATAATACAAGTCAAACATTGCATTACTTATTTAGCAACATTTAGTAAAACACACTTCACAATCTATTTTGTGTTATTAAAAGTTAACAGTGGGGCTATTTGAATATTTTGATTTGTAAAAAGTTTGAAAATCACTGTCGTATTTTATACCATTAATTTACTGTTGTTCCTTCATAATAAATTGTCTTATACTTGGCAACCATTGTCAATTATTTATATTTGATTTGAAATTCAACATTTAAATGGATATTAGAATTATATCTTCCATAAAAAAGATTACAAAGCAAACACTTTGTCGTCTCAAACAAGATAGTTCTACTATAAAAATACCCATTACTTTTTATACACTTATAAGAATCTATCATTTATAAGTTTTCATTGCCATGCTTCGGTTTTATCTATGACACTAAGTGCATTTATTGGAATTTTGAGTTGTTCAATTCAAACTATTAATTAATAGACTTGTTCTATTGTTAATAACTTTGTATATATTGATGATATTAAGGTGCATTGTTTGCTTTGATACTTTTTGAAGTTGGAATGACTTGGCTTTATATGTTTTTCATTGTAGACATGTACACCGATGTATTTAGTTATTTGTCGTATTAATTTAATAAAAATTTGTGGAAAAATACATTAATTCAATAGATCACAATTAACAGACTTCATCCTATTTTTAGTAATATTTTTCTAATATTTTTTATATAACTACCATGTAATGTAATGTAAACAATGTAAATTGTTCGGATACATTGTTTTTGGGGGTTGAATTACTACAAGCTAGTTTCAATCAGACCGACCATAATTATACTCAAAATAACAATGAATATCTGCTATTTTTTTTACAATATTCAAGGACTTTACCAGACATTTGTTTTTACACAAATGGGATTTGACTACCACCCGTCAAACGCTACCACTAACTTCTTTCAACTGAACGTTGTATTATCTCATATTTCTTATAATTGAGTGATAAATATGAAATATGTTAAATTCAAAGCTCAAAGCAAGATTAACAATAATTCGTATAATATAAAATTACCGTAAATTTAATAAACCTTCCATGCAATATTACAAAAATATCGCTCCTCAAAAATTATTTTTACACTTTTGGAAAACGTTTTTGCCAATTTTCTGTAAGAGAATTGAACATATATTATTGTTTCTTCTAAAAGAACACATTTTAGAGATAATGGGGAAAAAATTGTGTTCCTTAATAATTATGTTATACCTCTTCAATATTGATAAAGCAAAGTTTGTCGATATATATGTTTCGAAGCCAAAAAAATTGTTTTTGAGTGCATGTTAGGACTGCGTAGATACTTGATTTAAGAAATATTAATGCAATTGCGAGTGCGGACAATATAAAAAAGAAATATAAATTATTATAAATGTAATTGTATCAAAAAGGTATGTGAAATTTATATAATCTCATGGCGTTTAGGTCACCTCACATTTTGTATGCTGTATGGGGAAGTACACTATATTTAATAAAACATAGTCAATGTGACTTTAGATGAAGTTTAGAACAAACGCTCAGTGCCTCATATTAAAGGGAATAAAGGAAGTACCTTATATAGTATTTGATTATAAATACTAAGCATTTTTTGGCATGCAAGTTTTATTTTTCTCTGCAAGTTGAATAATATATTTTTTTTCCCACGAGGTGTTATGACATGGTGACAGCTGCTCTCGGTATATAGAAGATTGAATTACCATAGGAGGAGTACCGTTACACTATGGCGAACATTTTTGTACACAACTACATGGAAATCTCAAATTGGGAGGTCTTAAATGAGACTGGCGTCCCATTCATACCATGCAAAAGATTTGCAATGCTTTTCTGGAGACTGATTATATGTTGAAGTGACTGAGTGAGTACTGCTAAGACTTAATTGTGAAAGAAATATAGCCCTCTAGCTATCTGAATCTTAATACGTTGGGTTATTTTGCCTGGGGCTGAGTTTAATCTAAAATAAATATAATATCTCATACCATTAAGGATTCTCTGATTGCCTAAATGCCAAGGAAAAAACAAAATCAACACCTACTCTTCCTTTCGGGCACGGATACAGGCTGGGATTGATGCTTAGAGGCAGAAATATCAAATGAGCTCTTTCACAACATTCATATGTACAATTCAAGCAAAATTTCACATAAATCTGCGGCAAAATGGGGTCGAAGTGACAATAAGTATTTTTGAAAATTCGAGATTTTGATTTTGACACCTTGTAAAATATAGAGTAACACTTAGAATTTCATGAACAGTTATCTTCTATAGTATTAAATTTGTTTGTCGACTCCTAATAACTCAGGGAAATGGTGAGTTCTACTGCAAGAAAACTAAAAAATAATAGATTTTGGGATATGTTTTGTTTAACATCCGGCATTATTAGCCTGGTGCTGAATAAAAGTACTTTTATTAGTCATAAAGCACTTACATTATACGCACATAAACAAAAAAGCCATAATATAAAAATCTATACACAAAATCACTTAGTAATTCGTCTCTCATGATTTTATGCATAAGTCTTTTTTGAAATCATGATGAATTAAAATCAAATAAATGAAAATGACTGTCATTTCATTTTATTTCTGTTTGTTTCTGGACGCCAAAAAGAAGAAAAACCAATTATTTTTATAGCCTCTCTTGCCGTGAATGCAAGCACTAAAGTTTACTTCTCCTTATAACAATTTTTTACGAGCTATGTGTGTTTTGTTTTAATTTGACATTTAAAATGATACTGGAATAAAACGCTAAATGATTCTTTGTTCTGATTTGACCCCTAAAAAACAAAAATCTACAAAAATACTTGAATGTAATTAATATTTTTTCTCTGAAATTGTTGACTCATGAGGCAAATATTTTTATCAATTTACTGTATAAATTGTTTATAGTCTAAATTAGCATAATCATATATATATATATACATTTATTGTAATGGTTTTTAATCTTTGTTACGTCCCTTTAAATCCTAACACGAGTACTTTTTAGGGCGTTTATTAAAATTAATAATTTAGCAATATAAAATTTGCCCTTACTAATTTTTTTTAAATTTTTCATAATATGTTTATTACAATTCAATCTACATTTAAAGATATCAAACAACTAAAATAGAACATTCAGATAATTTAATTTTGTATAAATATAAAATATAATAGTTTAAGTACTCTTTTTAAAAAAATGTACTCTTTTTGGTATCGAAATCCAGATTACAAAAAAAAAGCAAAATAGTTTTAGTTTTAATTTATCATTATCATGTGGAGGACATGTTTAATTTTCATAAGCAATGCTTCGAATTTAATATTCGAAAGAATAAATATTCCTCAGGCCATGTTTAATCTTTGGAAGGACTTTCACCCTCTACGAAAAATTTCCCACCATTCGAAGAAGAACATTCACATTAATATCAAAGCCTGAGGGTATTTTTTGTTTGTTTTTAAACGACTGTAAAATTTTAAATTCTCTTTTTATAAAGTCATGGAGGCCAAACTTTTTTATGAATCAGGCTGTTACTCGATTAAGATATATTTTGTACACAATTATTTTTATCACATAGTCTGATTTTAGGTAGACCATAGTTGTGGAGTATGGTCATAAGTTGTGGTCTGTTATTCATTATTTAGTATTGTGGACTGCAGTCTTGTCCAATTTATTGCTACAAATTATAAAGTTCGGGTCTTTGATAATGTCAATCAACTGTATGTCTTCTTTTTTTAATCAGTTCTAGTACTTACTGAAGTACTACCGAAGGACCGTCAATCTTAAGGACCAGTCCTAATACTTGATTGGTAGAACAAATAAGAACTAAGACATCCTATCCTCCTTTTTAATTTCAGGCTCAACCATAGTACATCTATAATACAAATGGAATGATGATTATTTGTCCTCCTTAAAGAATAAACACAATTACGAATTAAATTTTCTTTAGATTTGTTTGTGAACATTGTTTCCCTTAGTAACTGTTACATATGATACAATAAGCATCACCGAAAAAATTGAATATTTTTTAATAGTATATCTGTAAATTGATAATAGTAGTTGTATAAAACACTAAAATATAAAAGATACATTATTTCTAAATTAATAAATGATTAATGAGTACTTCTCTGAACTGATTATTAATATAGTTTTAGGGAGGGTATTATGAGAATAAAAAAAGGGAAAATATTATCAAAATTCGGCATACACTACACTTGAACAATTTTGGCATTGATAAGGGGTGCTACATTCTGTTGAAAGGATATCAAAAGTATGTGATTATTTAAGAATTTATAAAGAAAGTGGAGTAAAAATATGATATACAGAAGATATCAGGATGATAGTCTTTGAGGTGAATATATACCTCATTTAACGATAAATAAGCTTGCATAGCTAGGAGATAAAATAAATTTGTATGCATATTATCTAGAACTATAATGTTCATAATAGTTTCTTTATATAAATAATTTTCTCGGAGTAAATTGTTCTTTTCTCAATTAATTTGAAATAGGTTCCTTGAGTGTCATAAAGAAATGGAATATTCATGAGCTTTCGAAATATATATTAACCGAAATTATTTGATTATGAAAATCAATTTTTATGTAGATAAAAATACCACAAAACCCTTTGTCTTTTCAAAACATAATAAAACCTGAACAATGAACATAAATGCTCGTAAAATACCTAAAAATACAAAAAACAAAAAAAAAACTTCACTTTGCCTTGACATTATAAAAAATAAGACATTTTTAATAGGATTTTTGATACAAAAGACAATAAACCCTTTGCTAATAACATTTGTAATATTTAAAGGGATATTATTTAATGTATTCATGTATTTTTGTTTTGTTTTATGTTGTCATTAAAATTGCAGAATTAATAGAGTAAAATTGTACAAATAGTTCCTTAACATAGAGATAGATATATATCGATATACATATTTTTAAAAAAAGGATGTAAAATTTAGAATTTATACAAATAGAATAATATATTGAATTCTTCTTTGCTTTTAAAAATAGACTACAAATATCCCATTCATTAAAGGTGATTTTTAATAAAATCCTGTGATATATTTGGTATAAGTTGAGATACTGTAAAATGATGGCTTTAAATTTCAAAGAGCGTTGGCCCAACTACACTACCTTCTGCAACTGATGAAGTAACGTCACTAGGCTCAGAAACAGTTCGATTGATCTCCACACTCTGTATCCTATTCTTCAGCCAGGAACTAAGCCACTTTAACAACCGACCCTTTATACTGATGTTAGACAATTTAAGGATAATTTCCCCTTCAGGGACTTTGTCGAAGACCTTGCTGAAATCAAAGTATATAACAACACAGTCACGGTTACAGTTACAAAGACTGACGATAAAATCCCAGAAAGACATTAGATCCGAGACACACAACATATTATAACAGAATCCATGTTGCCTACTACAAATAAGTTTATTACTCTCAAGGAATGATTGTATCTTCCGTTTAACAATCCGCTCTATTATTTTTTACAGACATGGATGTAAGGAATATGGGCCTGTATTAGAAGGATTTAAAGGCAGAAAAAGTGTAGAAATGAAATATATATAAGTCGATTAGATTACTTTCATCTGATCAATAACTAAAAATCAATGGGATTATATTAGATACACATGTTTAAATTAAGGCTCATTTTCCTGCAATTTTCACAGAACCTTTCATTGGTTAGATTAAAAGCTCTATATCGGTCCCAATTTAAGAAAATACCATAGAAAGTTTTCAAAGATGTAGACTTTTTGAATTAATTTATAATAAAATTCCATAATACTGTCAAAAAAAAAAAGAAGCAGAGGATAAGTTTTATAACCATTTTCTGAAGAATCTAAGGCAATATTCGGAATTAAGGAATCAGAATCTAATAATTAAAACCTAATTAAAATATTTGGAATTTTTGCTATTATATAGTTTAGTCTGATATAATAACATACAACGTAAAAAAGAGACAGTTATGAGTAAAAGAATACACATCTAATACAAGATCATTTTAAAGTAGAAAAATGAGTCTTGCTTTCTTTCGCGTGAGTTGATGAATAAAGTCAATCAACTTTAACCTCTTTTCTCCCCTACTAACCTCCAGAAACAACAAATATCTTACAATAAAGATCAAAAGGGTCATACAAAAAAGGAAATTGAAAAAATAAAAAACACTTTTGCTAAAAAAAAATATGCAAAGTACCTATTGGGATTATTATTCCCTCTTATATAAACAATAAGGAACCTTCAATATTTTTTCTTTACTTATCATATACTATATGGGAGGATAATTAAAAACAAAATTAGTAATGATCTTATAAAATAGCTAATATCTTAAATGTTATCATAAAATAAATTTTCTTGGTTAATACATGTACGAGTGAAACAAAGAGAGCACACCGATATTTAATAAATGTATTATTGTAATTACACATAAGTGTATGGTTATGTCTCAATTAATATTTCTCTTTATATATTTTTCTGTTTTAGCTAATAAAAAATTAAAAATTGGCGAACAAGATGGAACACAATTTGTTTCTGAAGTAAATAATACGCATCTCTGACAAATAATCAAGGACAGCCCACATCGGAATTTCATGAAATAGATTACGAAGAATAGATCAAAAGATGATAGTATCTTCGGTTTAGGAGTTCGAAGCCTTTCTGAGTTAACGTAGGAAAGTATGTTGATACGTATGACAACATTTTCTCCCTGAATTGAAAGAGGCTCTTGACTTTGATGAGAACAAATTTGCTTCTACATATAGATATATGTATCCAAAATCTGTGGATAAGCCTATGTAGTCCTGGCTAATGAGCCAGCCCATTCAAAGATCTACTACAATTGAACTTGTTTGCATACAGTATCAAAATAAAGAAGTATTATTCAAAAAATACATCTCTTCCTAGTGTTTAGATCATGTTTTATATTTTCTTATTTTACCTAATTTAAATGAATGGAACCTTTTTTATTTGAATCGCCGGATCTACATCCTGGAAAAAACTCGAATCTACTATTTATCCTTCGTACGCTTCAAGTTGTAAATTTTTATACTCGTGTCTCCCTTGGAATACTGAATTCAAGTCGGAGCATCATTTCTGAGCCCCAGGATTGAAATAATAAATGAATACACTCATGGAGAGTAGATAACTACATATTTTTTTATACAACTATTTACTATGAAGGTGTAACGTCATCATAAAATATTGACATCGTGAATAATATTAAAAAAAAAAAAAATTGCTGATTACTACTACTGCCTCACAAAAAGTAAAGTGATAGTGAAAGTACACAATCGAACAATACTCCGCACTGATGCATATTTTTTTTAATAATGTGTTTTTGATATAAGATGGAATATTTTACTATAATTTTCAACATTATATTTTATCCTTCATTTCTACGTATGAAAAAAAAGGTATTAAGAACCTACCGAAGAATGTCATTTTTCCTCATTTTTAACCCTTAAAAAGTAACTTACACGAGTTAAAATCAGATACATGAACTATAAAATCGTTAAACATTTTGAAATAAGTTTTATTAATATAATTTATATGATTATTTTATAGTGTTTGTTCTAAACAATGATTATAAAGGATATTAGTCTCAAATTACTATAAACCCAGATCTATGATGCGGTAACAGCCTTGACTACACACTCTCTAAGTTTGTCCATTCAAAGCAAAATAAATATGTCTCTTGGGTTCTCCACTCCCATGTACTCTATCCATCTACCCGCCAAATCTATTGAGGTTTTTCTAATCCAGTTTTGCTCCATAAATATTAAGTGCATCCACTTTTTTTCAATACCGATTTATAACTCTACTGGAAAGCACATAGATTTTATTGATTTTTATTTTCAGATGTATCTCAATTTTGATGCATTATTTGGACATCACTAAATTGATGGCATATAATAGTTCATAATCAATTTATATCTCTAAGTATGTTTCTTTAATCAATTTTATTGACATTATAATAAATTAGTCAATTCTTTTTCATCTGCTGAGAAACTTACATACCTAGAGAGAGAAATAAAAAGGGTTAGACAATATTTTAACTCTCTCATCTCCGTCGTGGGGGTGCAAAAGCCCACCCACTATTTACACATTTGATGATTTACCAATTCGCAGTCCTTCTTTGTGTTTGCAAATAAAAACAATATACCTTCATCCATCTCCACATCGGACTGCGCATAAATCAAGTTTCCAATCTTGACTTGTATGTACTTTATTTTGTGAATATATTCCTTTTATTTTTAAGTTGAAATATGGCTACACTCACTTTTATGAACAGCTTCTGTAGATACTACTGGATATTTCCTATCTATGTAAATATTTATACAGGGTAAATTAAAAAAACCAAGCTTTTTTAAAGACGTATTTGAAGAAACGTATAAATAAAATAGGGCAAAAATCCAATTAACGATATAGATAAAGACTTAATATTATACATTTATTCAATTTGATCACCTTCATCAGCAATCATTTACTACTTACATGCCTTCACAACATATATGTGGAATATCAAAGGAGGGAATTTTGTTTAGAACATTTGAGAGCCATGATATCCCACTTAATCTAATTTGTGATCATTTTTAGTATATTTTCACGATCCAATTCATCTTATCGCTGAAGAAAATAATCATTTGTCTTTTAACTTTCATATGTTAAATAACGATTTACAATTAGCTCGATGGATAGTGTGCTCGGGAGAAAGTATTCTTTTGAAATCAATGTGTGTAAGTTCGTTCCCCGGTCGTTTCTAGATAAATAAATATACATTATTTATATTAACAAAAAAATCTGAGTTCTGAGACTTTAAAGATAAATAAATTACAATTTTATTGAATATTGGATGAGTGATGTATCGTAAAACAATGCTATGAGTTATCAGTTAGCTTCACAAAACTTCGGAGGAAATTCTTTTGAATTTTTGTTATAAAAAAAGAAGAAAAAGTAAATCATCACCTTAGTTTTTGAGCTTTAATTTTCAAGATATATGGTCTTTGATTTCTACTGCACATTGTAAAATTATCAGTATATGGGGGTTACCACATCTATCCTGCCTGTTCTCCCGATATAGTTTAAATTGATATATATTCGGTTATATGTGTACATTATACACGCACGATAGATGTGGTAACCCGTTAATGGTGTTATTACAAAAATATTAACAATAATAGCATTTTCTGTAGATTAATTTTATTTTTAAATAAAAGGCCATGTTCAATAAAAAGTATTATAATTTGAACTAAAAAAACAAACCTAAGATATTTATAAATCGATTATATTTGCCTCAAAATTGTGTTGGTTTATGATTACAAATACTCATCAAAATGCTAATTTCTTCAGATTTGGATTGAGTTAGAGATTCAAAATTATATGTCTAAGCTTGTCACCGTCAACTGTACCACACATCAAATTTTAGTCAATTCAGATTTTCATGAAAATTTCTCATGGAATGATTAATCTATAAAATAAACATCAGTAAAATCAAAAACCTAAATAGTTAAACAACGGTATTAGGAAAACTGCACTGGAAAAAAATGCCAGTGGAAGATTGCCCGGGAGAAAATTCGATCCATTCTTTTAAGAAATAGATCTAGAGCATTATTAAGGACAGTGAAGGGATAAATAGCTTAGGGCCTCTTAAAATTGAATTGGTTGAATACCTTCTCCCATCGCATTAGCATACAAATAATTTAAACCCTCGGCTTACAAATTCAAAACTGCATTTTTCTGTGTTTTTACGCCATTTAACTCTTTTTTTTGATGGATGCTACGGTACATATAGTCATATTAATAATTGTTTTTTCTTTAAATTTGTAATTTATAATATGTTATTATTCATCATGAAGTTTGATCAAAATATGGCAATTTCTCCCGGAGAATTTTCCTCCATGGCAATTTTCTCCAGGACAATCTTCCATGGGCAATTTTTCCAAGGGCAACAACATATCTTGGTAGTTATAAAAATACACTGACGTTTGAGGGATGCAATATTGTAAAAATAAAACAAAACATATTAATATATACATAATAATTTGTTGTTAGATACCTGCATTCACATTTATCGCTGAAATAAAGATATATTACAATTGGATGGATATAGTACATACGTTTTCTTATTGCACTTATATTTGTTAGACATTTAATTTGCAATCTATGTGTGTAATTATAGAAAAATAGCTTAGAGCGGTAGTAACTTCATCAGCAAATTTTCAATTCGTCTCGTCTTAATTTCATATCGTCACATTTTGTCTTGTCTATGTGTATATTCTTTCGATAGAAAGATACAATCATTTTATTTGTATCGATACTTTTTAGTTTGTGTATAGTGCAAATTTGCTACCCTACAAACATCCTAATGTTTAACATTGGTACCTTTATAGCCATAGCTATAAACCAAGTGGTGATATGAAGACCACGTGATCAGTATTTGTTAAAATTTAGTTGACTACACGATAACTTTTTTTGTCCTCTAGGGACGTCGAGTATACTACTTTACAACTAGTTATAAAAATTTCATGAATTCCCCCTCTTAACCAAATTAACAAGGTTAGTTCTGTAAAGGGAAGAAATAGTTACATACATCATGAGTATAGATGGGAATATGAGCGCAATAGAGCTATAAAAATTAACTGTTTTTCTTAAATTTTACAATATGAAGAAAATTATGGACTTCCGTTATCTGGGGTGCTGTAAAAGTGACTTCTTAAATTGGGAAAATAATACTATCGAATGAATTTCAATCCTAATTTTTTTAAAGAAAGATGAGTTTAATATTAGCTAAATTAAATGGCATATAGCTGACATAACCTTTCCTTTACTTCCAAATAGCTCTATATATACCAACAAAATGTTTACTAAATACCAATTCCACAAACTTTGAGACGTAGATTTGTTGTTTAAGAAGTTATTTAAAGCTTTTGTAAAAAGTTATAAGTATATATAATCAGACACTACTATCTGCATTGGACAAGACAAAAATATTTGACATACTACTCTTACAAAATAAACACTCGTTATTGATATATACATAAATATAAAGCAAAGTTTATCTGTATATATGTATGAATCTTTGAAGCAAATGATGACATTTTTTATCTTACACATAACAATGTAGTATACAGAGATATCGCAGTTATTTAGCATGAAGTATGCAGATTGTGCACAGGATACATACACTATTGAATATTATAAGTGTTGTGTCGGTCCAAAATTATTCGGTACAGTGCAGTCTTAGGACTTTCAATCATTAGGAACAGTCCTTAGGAACGCCGTTCCTTGTGACTGGTCCTTAGAATTTTAAATAAGTATATCGACGGCTTATTAAGCTTAATAAAAACCATGAAATATGAATACAGATTATTGCGCATATCTTGCAAAAAAATTTATTTATTTCAATACATAATTTATTCTTTTAAGTAACGGAACAATAACAAAACACCTCATTGACGTCTCAAGGGATAGATTTTACCTTCCGTAAGAATTAACAAGTGGTACTGGACTGTACTGGATAGGACCAGACTGGATCACGTTCCTCGGTCCTAAATAAGATTTAATGAGAGCGTCTAATTATTGAGTGAGTTGCTACGTGTGAGTGTGCCAATGATAAATGGAGAATAACACCAAGGATTGTTCGGGGGGTCATCGTCTATATTTTAAAAAGATAATTTGTGTGTTAGTCGACGCTTAATAATTCTGAGCCTTGCCGTGAACTATCCCTAGTACACAAATATAAATAGCATGATAATTTCTACTTCATTTTACAAAATAAAACAAAGAATAAAAAGAAAAAAAGATCCTATATTATTTTTCTTTTTTCAAATAACCATCTTTTATTTCTATTGATCGATTATTCTATTTAACTCTTTGAATACGCCGCAAATCGCAGTTGAAGGTCCTCAAAATTACAATCTTGTTTAAATAAATAGTATAATACCTATACAATTTGTATAATATCTTGCCCATATGTATTGAGTCAGAAGTATTGTGAACATTCAACTTTTTGTTAAAGTTCCAAGGTTTCTAAATTCATACCAAAATTTTAAAAATAATGCACTTAATTGACCAGGACATGTAAATGAAATATGGAATCGTTTATATGAATTATGATGTAAGAAATACATGGAGAGTTTCTTATTTCTTGGTTTTTATATTTCTTATATTGGAGTCCGATAAAATAAATGTTTTTGTATATATTTAAAAACAAAGGTCTTAATACAATATTAAATCACGTAGACAATAATATAAATAATTTTATTTATGATTCAACAATTTGTAACAGAAAATTACAGTCATTTTCTTTGTTCATAACAGTTGTTCCAAATTGCATCATTAAAACTTACTTTCATACATAAATATTTATGTTATTATGTTTGACAAATAAATTGACCATTTCAAGATTGTATCAAAATTAGAGGTAAACATAATGAAACTTTATTATAGATTATTCAAATTAAGCCATAGGCGTCTATTTGTTCATTATCTTTGCAAAACTAATTTTAACTTTCTATTTGAGCTGCAAAGGCATGAACATTAGCACTTGGATTTTTATGTATGTACAAATATTATTTTACCTTTTATGGACATTTAAGGAAATATTAAGTTTATTTGTATTTTAAGAAGGGTTTTCATTAAAAAATGAATGAAATCTATGATTTTTTTGGAATATTTAGGAAATTGAGGAATATTTTAGGCCTATAAAACTTTTTACTTATTAAAAAAACATTGAAAAAACTTATTTCATCAACTTAATCCTTAAAATACCTATTAGTAAAGCCCGGATCTGTAATTATTTGAATAATGGTGTTTCCCCATGTTTTCTAAATTATCTTCTTATTTCAATATATTTAAAATAGATTTTGTGTGTATGCGCCCTTTATACGTGCCCTCACCATGGAACCCATGAAAATTTTCATGGGTGATATAACAGGGGCTTATACAATACCCAAAACCGTTTAATGGGGCTTAAGGGGATTAGATGAGTTCTAAATATAAAAGTGATTGGTGTCTCAAAAAACAAATATACGAGCAACTACGTTTTCTAAATTTTCAAAAATCAAAAAATTTATGAAACCTGTGAAAATTGCAATTTTGTTTTTTCACAGTACAAATCCTATGAAATATTGAATTCTTAAAGAAATATAAAGTTTGTAAGAAAATTCTGGAAATTCGTTTGCACATAAATTTGGCACACATGAATGAATTTTTAATAACTTGTGACTTTTTCGTAATAATTGATCATTTTTTGTCTCTTTTTAAATATTAATAGTCCATTTTTTAGAAGAAATGTTACAAAATAATGCAGTCTGTACATGAAAATTTAGACTTTCTATTAGAGTATTTTCAATTTCTGTAATATTTGATTAACTATTTTATTGCAAAAATAGACCAGTTATCACGTTTTATTTTTTCGAGAACATTATTTTCCATTACTATATTTTTTTTTGCAAATACATAAAAATATTGTAAAGTTCAGGTTTCTCTTTAAAAAGCAATAATATTTACCCTTTTTTGCAAAATAATTGCAAAAAAAGTTTATTTCAATTTTCTTTGAGAATTTCGATTTGACATTTTTTCGACAAAAATAAAAAATGGACTTCTAATCTTGGTAATTGTTTTATGCATATATGTTGGTATGTAATTTGGACGAAATATTCATATTACATTTATTAGTATATGTAGAATATGGAAGTATTTTCTTAATTATTTTTCTATTTTTTTCAATTATTTTGACCATTACCAAAGTATTTTCTCGCTCTATTCTTAGTTCGAGTAACACCGGTGAACCTTTGCTAGTAATAACATATTTATCGTACATGATTTACATATTACTGCATGATTGTTAAAAACAGGAATGTGAAAAAAATAGAAATTGTCGAATGAAGCAAAAAGAAAAAAACTAAATCAAATCTAGTTTTTTTACAAAAGAAGAAAACCTAAAAAAAAAAGAATGAATCGATGTTCAATAAGCTTTTTTATGAATATTTAAGTAAAAGAGGCATTCAATGAAAACATGAAAAACATGACTTTTTTTCTGATATATTTCCAGCAGGTATTAATGTGTACTAAATCATTTAGTAATTGAAGGGCTATCAAGACCTAACCTTGACTCATGATTGTGAATTAAATTTTAAATCTATTGTAAAATAATAGATTTTGACATTTAATGATAGAAATTGACGACAAAAATAATATTTATATAACGACATACGTCAAAAATGTAATATAATGACGGGGATATTATGTAATAATTTTATCCTCTTTGAGTATATTTGTCTTTATAAATAATTTTTATTAAACTATTTTGGAAGAATTTTTCTCTTCGGAGTTTTTTAATAGTAAATACTAAACACTTACTGTTTTTGGTTAAATTGTTCTCTTTTATTCTAATTATTGATTATCTAATTAATCTAAATTCTATTCTAATATTATAATCCCTCCTAGATTTTATACATAGTAAACAAAAGATACATATTTTACTTTTTCTTCTTTCACCGCAGCTACAATTGACTTCGGAGGTAATTTTTTTATATAAATGTGCTTAATTTTCTTGGCTATATAAGTATTTATATTCAAATAAAAGTCTGAGAAAAGATCATCAAAATTAACAATTTTTAGTTTATTTAAGAACAAAATATAATTGCGCCAGATGGAGAAAATGTAATATTATAATGTTAACTTATACTTAATCAGTTCAACTGTAAATGAATAATTAAATGTATCTTAAGAATTGGTACGTTTTTCCCAACTTTTGAGACGTTGAGCAACCTCTTAATATTCATGAAATCGTCTAAAACAGTTGGAAACCTTTAGGAATCGACATTTAAAAAATATGCTCCACTCTAGTCCACAGTGACACATTCTAAATTTCATTTTTTTTTATTGTATTTATAACGATTTGATTGTATCAATACTTTTTGACTTAGTTTGATATCTTGATTAGTTTGACGTAATTCCAAAAGAAATCCAATTTCTATCCTTAAAGTTACCTCAATAAAATTACACAAGCATTCATGATGTTAAGGTTATTTGTGACTCAATTCTATAAAAATAATTAATAAATGAAACATATTACTAAAGTAGAAAAAAAACTTGCAATTAGTAGTTCAAAGAATAATAAAAAAAGTATTAGATGAAGATATTCCTATATTTTCAGATCTAGGGATTATTTATTACAGTGTAGTTGTTTGAAAATGATGGACATTGGAATAAAATAAGTCCAATCCTCTTATGTAATCAAGTTTTTAAAATAAGATAAATTTCATTTCAAGTTTTTAAAATAAGATAAATTTCATTTTTATAAATATTTACAGAGTCACTCTTAAAAATAAACCTAGAGTTAAAGTTAAAAATAAATTTTTCTAAATATTTTTGTATGTAATACTTTATTAATTCATTTATCAAACTACAGAAACTGTAAAAATAATCCAAATACACTAAAGGGAAAAGTAGAAAGTGCCTATTCAATATAAAAAAAGTATTTTTTTACGTTAAACGTCAAAACTTTCTTTTAAAACCATAATGAAGTCTTAAACTTTTGAAAAAAACAATAATTTTGATGACTTTTTGTAAATTTGTATACTAAAAACAAAATAATATATCATCAAAAAGATATATTTTAAATCCTTGGGAAGCTCTCCACATGAGCTCCCACAAACTTCTACTATGATTAATGAGTATTTAATATTAATTAATTACCAAAAAAAACAAAAAAAAACATCAGCGTTTAAAATAATTTATTTTATTTTATGAAACAGATCCAATTACTAACAAATGTGTATTTATATAATTGAAACGATGACATCTTAATAATGATTTTAAAAATAAAAACCTTATAATAATGGATTACTCATAACCTTTCATCATAAATAAATTAATGAAGAAATTGAGTCCATGCTGAGTTTGTCAAGAAGAGCATCTTGCTTGGGTTTTTCAATTTAAAGACTCCGATATCTTTATTGAGTATAAGTAATGGAGATGGGTCCAGGTATAACATGTACCCGTGGACTTGTACCCGAAACATCAACGTAATAATATTTGCAAATTCCCACAAAAAGGGTACCTTAAGATTAATTACTGTGGTTCTCAAAGAATATGGATAGTGATACGATACTGACTAAAATGGGTTCGAATAAAGATTTTAAGAAAAAATAGACGATTGCAACCTGTGAGTATACAATTTTATATACAAGTTGATAGTAATGTAATAATGAATTTATCCAATTAACTTGTACATGAAAATTTATTGTTTAATAATCATAAGGATAATTAGGGCAGCGTATCAAATGATAATTTATTAAATATCGATATATCATAAACATAGATGAAAATAACACTGCCCAGAGGTACCTTAAAAAAACCAAAAAATAGTTTGGTCACCCGGACAATTTGACTAATATTTTGGAGGAGAACATCTTAGCCGTAATGACATTTCAATACATTAGTTGTGAATAGCTACGAAATAAACACAAACCCCACCCCGTATCTAGAAATGATATAGGAATGAATTATTCCCATAATAATCTTCAAATCTATTTTGATCTTGAACAAGGACTTTCACATAAAACTCCTCCACGTTACTTACCGTTATTCATGAGAAAATACGATTGTGGCTTAACTTTTTAGTTTATAATGTATCAATGTTATCTACTCAAGAATGAATGTGAATTAGAACAACTTTATAAAATAAAAATAAACATATATTCAAGTGGCAACTACAAAAAAACAAGCATCTTCAATAATATTATTATTACCACCGGTGAGTAATTCCAAAGATGGTTGCAAATCTAATCATCATTATGAAAATCGGATGCAGTGTTTAGCTCGACAATTTTTTGGATTTAGGATTCTGATAATGAAATTCTCTTTTTCTAAGCTGTTATCATTATAATTACTTTCCTGAAAAGTAAACTTCATTTTCACTGCATACAACATGTATTGATATATATGAAGCAGGAATGAAGACTTAAGTGAAATCATAAAAGACTAATAGTAAACTTGAGAATTTGTTACGTACGTATAATTGTAAGTCCTTGGTAAACTCAGAGTAGAATTAAGTATTTATATTCTTACCTATTTCCTTGCTTATTTCCATGTCCTCATCCCCATTCTCACAGCTGTTTGTGGTTGCTCTAATGAAACGTTAATACCACTAAGATATTCTCCTTCAAAACATATCTGTAATTGCCGGGGCAAGATGCTGATTTACAATTTTTAATCCTCCCGATTAGCATCAATGATAATAAGAATCGTTTGATACCTAATAAGACATCTCTACTCCTTATTCATTAGTAACTTAATTAAATTACTGTACTAAATTGCACTTTTGATGGTTTATTGTGAAAAGACTATATAGTTACAAATTACTCACGTTTACTTTACTGACCATGTCTGTCAAAAGAGTGTATCAGTAAAACTTTGAATCTTACAACTTTGCATGAACTATATATTTTGGGGAGTTTTATCGTTTTGAAAAAGATTTCGCAAAAAAATCATTGGATGTAGGATTTTTTTGATTAGTGAAACAATACATCTAAATAATATTCTACCCACATGACTGAATCTCTAACTCAATATTATGAGTGTACAAACTAAAGTTGTAAACTTTAATTCATTAGACCTTCAACCCATTAAAAATAAAGATATTTTTTAATTACTATTTATTTTGGTACAAATTTAACAAACCAACAAAATTAAGACATTAATTACCTAAAGAGCAGTAATTACTCCCTAATAAATATATGGCGATAAAAAAAATCACATAAAAAAACGAAATAAAATGTAAAAGCTTAATGATTCTTTTTATTTTTTTTAAACAAGGCGTAACAATCTAATATAGTCTTTTACAATGTTTTCCACCAGGACATATGTGGCGCCATTAATTATTTTCAGTAAATAAAGGTAATATTACAGTTTTGTTATAACGGCATGATGTAAGACATTTTTGGGGGATGACAGAGCAAAAAGTCGTCCAAAATAATTTTTCTTCTAACAGATCAATCCACCTTCTTTGCAACGACGTTAAAAGCTGCATAGAGAGCTTTACATACATATAAAATGTGAGATGTGGTCTCCTCATCCACCTTACAGGAAAATAAACCTGCTCTTCTGGTTTCATACTAGAAGACACTTCAAGTGTACCTGTACAGACTCTGTAAGCAAACCCCTTTTCAGCTGGAGACAAAATGGGGCTTGTAAATCCTCGACAAATTTGCTTTCCAGCCACATAGGCCTCTACGCTTCGCATCACTCTCAATTAATTTGATTTCAGATCTTTTTCACAATGACCTAAGATTTGAAACTCTCAAAAGAATAGAGCATTTCTGAAGGTACACTCTTTTTTCTGTTGTAATTTACAGGGGTTCATCTTCATTTCAAAAACGATTTTCTTATACTGTATGTTAGCCAAAAGTCCCTTTCATTTACCAAGATCCACTACGGTGTTAACATTAAAAATGTTTTGCAAAGACTCAGAAATATAAAATGTTGAGCCTCTCAGGATGTATATTTTAAGGGATATTTTGTAGAGTCCTTTGAACATCACAAAGAATAGAACTAAAAAAAATCGACTTATAAGATGCCACATGATTTGTTCTAGACCCTCATTAGCATGATCCTGTCTTAAGGCCTTGAGAGGTACTCAGATGCTCTGTAAATCTTGTTCATTTTGACACTTCAAAATCCATTCCACCTGAAGTGCCCTCCGAACACCTCTAAATAAAAAATGAACGATAGATTTTAATCCTAATATCTATATTTTTGGATCACTTGTAAAATTTGATTAAAGTCAGATATATTGTTCTGTTAGGTAGGTTCAGTATATTATCCGGATAAATATTTACTTGTACCTGAGTCCAAAGTCTTTACAAAAAAAAACCAACAAAAAACCCGAATCCCTTCAAATACGTATGTATTTTCATACATCAATTCATCTCCAATCTTTGTACGCATACCAACATTGTAACTTCATCCCCAGGAGAAAGATCATAAAACATTATTACACCTCTGTATGCTTAAAAGTCTTTATTCCTCGTCTAACCACGGGTAGTAAAAATCATACTATCCTCTTGTTTTCTACATCATTTTAAGAAACGAAAAATACGATTACATATGACCTTTGAAAACCTATTCACTAAAAAAGTATTTGGGAAATTATAAAATGTATATATCCTTGTCTTATTGTATGTAAATGGGTGATCATAAATAGAATTATAATGTATACGTCAAAATGAGAAATTGATTTAATTATTAGACTTTAAATCATGTGATAAATACGTTTAGGGACTACCAGATAAATCAATATTATTTATAGCAATATAAAATTATAAGAAAATTAAGTACAATTTTGTCTATATAGAAGATTGAAGCCATTTTTATAAAGTTCGTCATTATAATAAAATAAAATGATAACGATCCTATAAAAATCTTATATATCATATAAGTATGGAAATATTTGTAAAATTATCTTATTACTTATAATCAATAATGTAAATATTCCGTTATTTCTATACAAGGGAAGCTTTTTTGCTTCTTTAAAATACTTCTGATTAACCTTAGTAAACACATGTTTAGTCACAATATTAATATTTTGGTACCAGTTCTGGTACCAACACTTTTCTATTTATAATATAAAACAATGTTGATAAGTATAATTCACATGTACTGGTCTATTGATCAATTAGAATAGTGCCAAACAAGAATCAATTAGTTATTTCATCTTATTATTATTTGAATATGGGACAATAATAAAGAGGGACTTACTACTTCCTCCACAGTTGGTTAGAATAATATATTCAGTATAAATCCAAATTTTCAAAGATAATTAATTGTGGAAGGAGTTGTTATTTATTTTTGGTTAGTTATTTTTAAAATTGATTGATAGGATTTCATGGGGAACAAGCTACAATACTTACTATGCGTTTTTCGTTTTAATTGAATGCATACTTAATATTTTCTCTTCTGCTAACAACATTAGTTAGAGTAGTAAGCCATCCTATATTATTGCCCCAATCTAAGTTATTATTCTCACTTGTGCACCAAAATTAAAGCTGGCTAGCAAAATGAGTAAGAAGCAGGCTCCCAATTTGTACCTCCTAGTTTCAAAGAAACAAGCTCAGGGCTTTGATTGATTTAGTATTATTAGCCGTCTTTGACGTTATAGTAGCAGTATATTGTTGGTGCTAATAAATTTATTATTTCTTAATATTATAATAGTATTTAGTGTTTAAAGCAATATCATAATAAAACTACATATGAATACATGAACAGTGAATTCACTTATATTAATAATTTATTTTACATCTGGGGTCCTCCTCTGGTACGCTGTAAAATTGTTGAGTATTAGCCAATCTGCAATGCGAAAAAGGTTGGGAACCACTGATAAATGACAATCAAGAATAAAGTAATTTAGTGAGAAGAGATGATGCCATCGGCAAATCATTTTTTTGCACAATGGATCTGCAAATTCCTGAATTACTTATAATATCAAACGTCTACCCGACCCCCTTTCTTGCCCGACAAGATTTCTATATGAAGTTAACTTTTTATGTACATAAAAATTAAAAAAAAGTCTTACCTTTTTTTTTATTAAATGACTGTTTTGTTTTTAATAAAATATCGGTTAAGTTAAATCTGTCACTTATAGAACGCGATAAACGTAGCATATCCCTGTACTTGGTATGAAAATAGAAAAAAAATACAAATCACTTTTGAATAAAAGAAAATTTAGATTATATTTTATTATGATATAAATATAATTTTATTTATAATTATGTAAATGGTATAATTGTTAAATATACAGTAGTAGTCACAAGATGAAATTTTCTTTTACATGATATGTAATTTAGGATTAATATTTACCATTAGCAAATTTTGATATGTTTTAACCTGTGTATGATTTCCTGTGATATTTTGTACCTTATTGTACCTTTATACTGAACACCAATTTGTTAGTAAACACCTATAACATTTAGTTTATTCAACTAATAGTAAAATTATATAAAAATAAACTGTCTTTTGTATTAAAAAAGTATTGTTTCTTCAAAAATGTATTTTACCCTTCAAAATTAGTTTTTATCCAAAATATAGTTTAGAAAAGTTAATTTTCTTGCAATAATTTGTATAACAAATAGTAACGTAAATTTTCTGGTTGTATCTTATTTTATGCTGAAGAACCTGTTACACCTGTCAATGGTCTCCCTTATCATTGGATCTAGTCTTCTTCCCCATGTAAATCTACTATCTTTGTCCAAGTATCCCAAAAAAAATTGGATTGGATTGGCTTATATGGATTATCCGTATCTTCTTCATATAGAGGTTCATTTAAATTTTTATCATTTTTCACATCAATAAGTATAATTATTTTAAGAATCGATCAGTTAATGATTGAATATTGAAATTGAAACCTTATAACTTTCAACTATACAACATCCTAAAAATGAAGAATTTTTAGGAGATTAATTTTAATAATATTATTCAATCCTACCACACACACTAGGTTAATGGACGAATTTTTGAAAATTATAATTTTTGTTCATTTATAAGAACAAATATGTATTTTTTTTTTTTTCTTATTTAAAAATTAAATATTTTTTATTTTTAATATTGGGAAATTTTTAAAAACTCACGATGAGGAAAAACTTTTACAACACTGGAAGGCCATTTATATAAAAATTGCATCTTCTTTCTTTTAAATAATCAATTGGTTACTTATTAGACATTGCATCTATGAAGTTGTTAAGACAACAATTGTTAATTTAGTCAAATCTAGTATATTATTATCAGAAATAAAGACTTAGACTCCATTCCATATTTTGTAGACTTGCGATTCTGTTTGATCACAAAATCAAGGCTTAGAGACCCGATATGGACTCAAAAGTCATTCTAATTCATTTTTTGTATATAAAACACTCTTTAAAGTATTCTTTTATTTTCTGTAGACTTTATCTGGATTCTACAGAAACATTTGAGCACTTTGATTTTTGAGTAAAAACTTGAGACTCAACTCGGAGTCGTAGAATTAATTACTTTAACGTCTTTGATTTTTACTATATATTTATACAAATAAAACAACATGCATCTGTTTGTGGAGGACTCCTTATTAAAAGCATGAGTTGCTTTAGTTTCTGTGTCATATTAAAAAAGAAAAGAAAATGACAGAACACATTTAAAATAGATAATAATTAATTTGACTTTAAATGAGGTATGCAACGAGCATATGTATCATTAGATTAGTTTGTTATATTAAAAAAATAATCTATATACTTATTTAGAGTCGTTAATCCTGACCATTTTTTTGCGTGAAGTTTTGTTGTTGTTAACAACATGAATAATATTTTTCATACTCACAATCATTTATTTTGATTATTTCTTCTTGATGAGAGAACATCCAAATATTGAGTCAATATGTGTATGTCTACTTATCAAAAACAGATAATAACCCTCATAATTTAATGGGGAATTTCTTCTATAGAAATAATTTAACATGACTAAACATAATTATTAACCTTTTTAAGTTTAAAAATAACAACGAAAAACACCCTTGCAAACTTAATTAAAATATGGATGACAACACAAGGGGTATAATAAAAAAGAAAACAGATCCAGAGATATGATGAGTATATCAGATCAAGAAGAGACATTTTTTGAGCCAGTTCTTACAAATACTCGTTGGTTAACTTTCTATATTTTGTATAAGTATTTACCATTGATAGAGAGGGAGTTGAAGATGATAATTCCCTGAGAGACGTAATGATGGACCCAAGAAGGGAGCTCTTAGTTCTTGTACTTCACTACGTATATTATACTTTGTTCTTTCGAAATAAGCCACTGAATCTTTCACCTATCCTAATACTGTGAGGACGTAACAACGAGCCAATCTCAAAACATCAAAGGTTATTCAGATTTCTTTATCCACCATTTTAAGGATCAAGATAATTCTTGCACATTTGTAGAATAGATGAAACGATGTCAAAAAAATTCCATGGCAAAAATAACAATTTCTCTTTGTAGGATCTGTCGTGGACTTGTTTGTAAAAATAAAGGATGTTCAGACTCTTTACCTCAACCGTTTTTACGCGTGCAAATCTATATTAATAAACTGGAGTGTGTCTGTACATTGATACATAATAATTACAAGCAATACAGGGTAATACCTATAGTATGTTAATAAATTGAAATTCTGTGAAGAATCAGACCTTTTGATACACACATAACAAACAAAAAGACCCATCAACTTAATCAAAATTTGTTTCATAGTCAATTAAACCAACTGGCATCATTTAGCATTCCAGACATATATGTCCCATGCTAGTGGTTAATTAATTTTTACTTTTTAGATATATGTATTATTTACATTAAGATATAATTCAGATTTATGTTTAAGTTATCTGTTAGAGTTTTTATTGTTGTTGTGGAGATTCAATGATTCAGCAGCCTTATAATGATGTTGATCTCTACAAGAGGCTTGTCAACTCCATTGATGAAAGAATGTGCTTTTTTGTATGTTTTTTTTTATTATTATTGTTGTGTTTTTTTTTCATATTTATGTTTATCTTCGTAATACTGCAAGTCATGAGATTTAAAAAAAAAGTTTTGTATTTTATTTATCTTTTCTAGTAAATGAAGCGTATCCAAGTTATCTGGGAGGACTGTTGGGTGGTTCATCAACTTTGAAAATATTTCTTACTGGAATAATATTATTATAATTTATAGGGTCCACGTGGTTAAAATCTATTTATAATTGTCATGCCTCCAATACACCATAAATTGTCGTTTTTGAAGTATGTAAATTCAAAGTATGTCAAGCTCAACAAGATATACCTATAATATTACTTATTTGGCTCTATGGACCCATTTATCAATGCATATTTTTTTTTATTATACCCATAATCGATTGTAGTAATTTTTTTTCTTTTTTGCTTTCATTAAATTTTAAAAATAATCTTTCCTTAACATGATTATTTTTGGTATTTCTTTAATCAAAAATTGTTTTTAATTAATCATATAAAAACTTTGAATAAATTATTTTTAGTAATTTATATTTTTTATTATTAAGTTAACTAGCATGAACCAATTCGATATTAAGTAGTTCACTAATTAATTGAACATTTTTTTCAAATAAACAATCCATACTTTCAATTAAAAAAGGTCTAAGCATTGATCTATTTTATGTTTATAGCTCATAAAAAAATAGTGAATGCCTAGCTTATCTATATTAAACTTTTAAAGACCTCTTTGAATAAAATTAAATATTTGTCCTATTAACCATATGAATATTAAAAACATAATACATATAAGTTGCAATATCTGAATTCATATATATTAATAATTGTGATTACGAGAAGCATTTTTATCATACCTATATTCAATTCCCTTTTATTCTACTTTAGACTTGAATACTAAAGCTACAAGTATTTCTGAACATGAAATAAAAGGTAGATGACAAATAAATATTACTATTGAGTAATTAAGTTGTACATTTTGTTATTATCTATGAGAAAAATACTGAAATCCCAGGCGAGTATAAGTTTTTCATAGAAACCCAGTGATAAAAAGGGAGCTATTAAAAATTAATATTAGTCCAAATGCCCCGAACTCCAAGTCAAGCCGTTTTACATGTAAAAACTCAAATGCTGTAAGTCTGAAGGATATCTTGTCCTTACCTCCACTCAAACGATCTTTGGATCTCATACCCCCTCTGGTGATCATTATTATGGGACTATATGTTTTTTCGTCCCAATTTGTAAAATGGTTGGCCTATTGGGAATTATTTTTATGGCTATATAAAGATTGATTGGTTGCTTTATGATGAATAAAGCTGCCAAACTTGTTGTCAAGTTGTACCTGTAATCCAAATAGAAAATAGATGCGTTTAAGCCAATGTACTCAATCATTAATTATTTCTCAACCCATCATCTGACATTTCATCCCTTTTTTTTTCAATACTAATATTAATTCCATACAATTTCTTTGACATCAATTAAACTCTAAAACAATTTTACACAGATTAGTAAATATTAGGCAACTACTTTAGAATAAGAAAGTACTACATAAAATTTATATTATCACATATAAATAAATAATTCGCCAGATATGGTATTCTTAAAAATATAAAAGTTCAGAATAAACTGAGCATGAACACAGTAACGATAACACATTTTATTTGAAATTGGATTCATTGGGCACACTATACAGCTTATTTACAAAACTTAAAACCTATTTCCGAAATTAGTAGCGTTATAGTGTTCCCATTTTCAAAAATAATAAATTCAATTTTGTTTACAAATGATCTACAAAAATAAATTTCAATCATGCTTTTTAATAAATAATTACCTTTCAACAGAAGAAAAAACCCAGAATTTTATTATTACGAAATTCCTTTGTTCTTTGAGATATGAATCAGTTAATCCATATACATTCGTCCAACTATGCAAAAAAAATTTAGCCCTACCCATTGTGCATTGGTTAAAAAATGTATTTAAAGTGAACATAAACACCCAAATATGAAAGGGTTTGAATTGATTTGTCTAAAGTTTCACGAACAAAAATATTCCTGAAAGAGGAATAAATCCAGGGAGGGTATTTGAGGTCATAAGTTTTTCACCTCTTTTATGGCTACTCATCCTTTGTCCTGGAGGAGGGACTGTACTAGAACATTCTTTTCGAAATCGTTGTTGTACTCAAATGTCATATTTCTTTTATGTTATCTCCTTTTCATTGATTTGATCATTTGTACTTAGACACTATTATATGAATTATAGTTTGTTATGGAAGACACAACGTAATAGAACCAGGTGGGTATACATGCAGTAACTCGTTTGGGATTTTATAAGTTCTACTTAAGTAGCAAAGTCATAATTTAGTCATTAGAGCACTAATTTCTTTTTTTTTCCATGAAAACATTACTTCATCATAGAGTAACGTAACAAAATGAATTAGATAGTAACAAAACAAAAACGACTTAGAACTCTACTAACCTTGATCTAAAAAGCCAAAAATATAACGAGATTAAATCTTAATGCGGGTTTGATGTTATTATAGGAACATACCAAGGTATATGCATATATACAAAAGGCAAACATTTCATGTCAAATAAAGAAATAAAATTATATCAAAATATATAACAATGAAAACAATTTGATTTCTAGAATGACGAGGGGAAAAATAAATATATTTATATTGTATACTTTAGTATTAGAGATGAAATGAACTTTTTATAAAGATTTTATATAAAAGGGACAAATTAAGGTGAGTGTTGGTCCTACCATTATTGTTGGGATGAATGGGAAGGGAATATACTTTTTCCATGTTTAAAATGGAGCATAGTAGACAACCACAAAAATAATATACTTATATATATATATTTCTGTTGTGTACCCAAATAGATATCATCTTTGGTTTTATCATATTATAAAACGTATTTTTTCGTTATATAAGAACTTTTTAAAGCGGTATTTCAAATAGTATTGTTCGGTATACTGGTATACTTCTGTTACCTGAATCATAATTAGATATCAGCTGATGTCAAAATATTTTCTGATCTAATAGTAATCAGATATAATATGAATATTATTGTTCTATCCATATTTTACAAATAATTAGATGTACACTAAGGTGTCCTAAAAAAACAAAAAATAATTGGTACCATAAAACTAGAACTGTTTTATAATGAAGTTTTTTTATTAAAAAAAAAATCATACAGATATCTTATAAATTCTGCCAGCCCTGGAGGTTGAAAGGTTTTTTTTCGATTTTGAAGTAAAAAATAATTACAAATTTTATGGTTTCAGCACATGAAAACTTAATATTTCAGTGAATGTGACTATTTCTATGAATTATTGTTTGACCATTATTTTCATTCTGATATAACCAGAAGTCAAAATTTTACTTTATAATGTTTTAAACTGATATTTGTCTTTTATATTTTGGTTACTTTTTATTTAATTTGCAAAGTTGCCATTATATTCGAAATTTTTCCTCTATCAATTACTTTAATTATTGCCAGAGATACAATAGTATTTTTAAGAATGGTCAGTTGATCGGAGAGATTCCTCTTTTTGGGAACAAATCGAAATCTTTTTACACTGAACTTTTGGTTTAATTATAAACCATTCTTCATTTGTAAATTCATTATTGTTTACATTATCAAGACACTGTTTTTCTTTTTCGAAACTTTACTTTTCTTCTGTTTATTTTCCTTGTAATTTACTTTTCGGAAGCCTTATCTTTTGCTCCCAGATGAACATTTTCTCCTGCTCTGAGCATTTTTAAAAACTCTGAATTTTTTTAAATTTCATCTATTCCTAGTGTTCAACGCAGTATTTCTTCCGTTTAGAGATATCACAAAGCATATCAATGTTTTTCAAAATTTCTTAGCATTTTCTAGGTTAATTTTTGATATCCTTTCTTTGTGTTTATTTAAAGCTTGATATTCCTTGTGGTACTAGATAAGTTTGTTCGGGGTGCAATCTTTTGTAACTTTCGGTAAGTTGCACCTTTTCCTGAAAAAATTGGACTTCATCCATAATGACTATAGCTTTTTTATATCTAAACTTCCTTTGCCAAGTATTTGATTATATTGTAATAAAACATGTTTTATATATTGAAAATATTTCAAAACTTGATCAACTGTTGGTAAAGGGGATAATTCCATATTAATATACAGCTTTTAGTTGCAGGTTTAACTTTATCTGTAATGTACTTTAAAGTTGATATAAATTACACAAACTCAATTTAGGTGGAAAAAGGCCTAAATTAAACAAAAAACACCTAAAATATAAAAGAAAAATTAGCTTAAAACACTATAAAGTAAAATATTGGTCTTTAGCTGGATCAGAATGAAAATATAGGTGAAAAAAAGATTGCAATTTGTTCATGTTCACTGAAATAAAAAGTTTTCATGTGCTGAAACCATTAAGTTTATAGCAATTTTTGCCTCCAAAATCGAGTAAATCTTTAAGCCTCTAGGACTGGCTGAATTTTTAAGACATTTCTATAATTTTTGTTATGTTAGTTATATATTGAAAATATCATTATAAAAAAGCACAGGTTTCATTATACCATTTTTTTTTTTTTTTGGGACACCTTATTATCCACCTAAAGTCAATAAAACTACTTTTTATAGACTTGCAGCCAATACCATCCATTGTAGTATTTAAAATTAATTAAAGTTTGTCGAATCGGGCATGTTTTAATATTGTGTTGTTGTCAAATTTAAAGTTGCAAAAGTTAAGACCTAAAGCGACTGTGAAGTTTTAATTTTTTTTAGTTTGCAATCTGAACAGTATTAATGTTTATATATTAATGGAACTTTTCAAATATTAGTTTACCCCCCAAAGAGAAATGCAATAAAATGACATACAAAGTTTCATGTATAGATAAACTTAGCGTTGTAAGCATAAAAAATGTAAGTTCCATTTATTGAATATTCTTTTAATAATCCAAAATATTATCCAAATTGAAAATCATCATATGAAGTATCGGAGACAATTTGATATTTCTTAAATAAAATCTCCAATACCTATACAATGTAAATTGCCCAATATCTCAGTCTTTAAATTTCGATTAATTCGATTAAATATATCAGCCTGCATCTAGTACTGATGCATTTAAAACTAAGTTATAGTAAATTGTTACTGAAACCTATACATTCAGTGCCACTACATCATAAAAAAAATGTAAGCTGATGACGTAACTCTCCAAAATTATTATTCTCTTTCCCAATTTTTTTTAATAAAAACCAAAACCGTATTCCATAAAAATTAGTCCTTCAATTTTTGTGTTAATTTCCATCTCTGAACTATAATACTAACATCGTCCCTAAAAATTCATGTGTATTGGCCTTAACGACATTTATGTTATAGATTATTAGTCAAGTAAGTATTGAACAAAACCGGAAAACAAACTCATATTTATGTACTCAAATTGTTACAAAAATATTGGTATCATGACAACATTAATTCTAAGTAATGATATCACATGTTTGAATGTACAAAAATTTATAGGACCTATCATTATAAAGAATTATTTATTTGGTTATATTGAGTACATTTTTCGTGGAAATTGAACAACAAATTACTATAAAATTGAATAGAACGTACAGTTAATTTTGAAAACTTGAATCTCTTCCTACTTAGTTAAGAAAACTTGACATATTTCCTTTTTTACCCTAATAAATCCCATGGATTTTCAAGAATGGATTTTAAAAGACACACAAGATTGTTTTGGTATACATTATGATTTTTTATTTTTTATTTAACTTATAAATTATTTTTTGTCCGAAAAAATGGCGTTTTGTATTATTAGGACACATTTTAAAAGTATTGTCCATATTTTGTTAGAATCGAGGTGTTTTCTATAAAGAAGGCCATTCAAAATTTATTTTTCTCCTAGAAAAAGGTCTAAAGATGTATTTAAAAAAAATCAAAATTACAAAAGGGAAACAAATGAAAGACTTGTGCATTTTTTTTTATCCAGACCCCTATTACATTAAAACTGAAACTGATGGGAATGATCAAAAGTCTGATGAATTATTTATTCTAATGTTACTACAGTAAGAACACTTCTCACTAATAAAGGTTGGGATATAATATTTCTTTCCTGCTAGGTACAAATTACAAATTAATGCAATAAGCCGAATAATTTTCGCAAAAAGATAATGAAATTGTAATGAATCTTGTATTTGCCCTTATTTAGGACTGAATATTGTATCCATTTCAGTGTTCGTCTAGTCCAGTTCAGTCTTGCATATCAGTCCTAAAACTTATTTAGTTTAATGCCTGATTACTTCACAAAACTGCATTTCTTTTTTTTAATCAGTCCAAGAAATGACAATTCGATGGACTGACATTTTTAAGTACCAATCCAAAGGACTGATTGGATGAGTCCTTAGCACTGCACTGGACTGGACAGAATAAATAAGGACTGACTCAACACTAATGGGAATTATATGTTATGTCGCATTTTTAAAACTTTTAAAATACTTGCTGGAGATTTGATTGGATAGAAGTGTTTGGTATTTCTATCCCATATCATATTCTGTAATTTATCGGTTTAAAAAAATATATAAATGGTAGGAGAGTTTAGTATCATAGAATAATATTTTTAGGGTTATTTATTGGTTTTGTTTATCTTGTTAACGCTAACATTGTTGCAAATAATAAAAAATGAAATAATGAGCTCTTTCGGCGTCATAAAATAATAATATAATGCAAATTTCTAATTTAAAGTTTTAGTTTAAAACATTATAAGTTTTTTGATTTTTTATATCTGGAACAAAATTGACTATGTTTCCCTAGTTTGAGTAATACAACTTATATACTGTATATATTTACAAAATATATAAATCAATTATGTTTATAATTGATAGTTGTTTTTTTCCTTCTCACAAATGGCGTATCTCATTGACTGAATACAAATAATATAAGATCCTTGTTTTTCAGGACTCTAAAAATGCAAAAATAAATAATGAATAATGCAGTATATGTGATGTGACTTGGTAAAGTTTATATTTGATAAAATCTAATAAGAAAAAGTAAACACATTATATTGTATGTACCGTAAAATATTGATAAGTAAAGTTGTTGACCATTTGTTTATAAACTTATTAACGACTTGGACCTATATGCTCAGCCATAAGAGGTGGAAGTATTTCCGTTGCCCTTGATTAAAATAAAAGTATGTTATTTCGTTTACAAATCAAAAATATGTTATTTGTTTTGTGGTGTCATTTTTATCTAATTTTTTTACATATTTATTTCATGTCTCAGCTTCTAGGAAAATGTAGCAATTTTTTTAATTCTCAAAAACAGGAAATCATTTATTATACTACCAGTCCCAGTCAAGTTTTAAGTCTTTCCCCACAAATTAAATTCCTTACACATTTTTATTGAGTCCATAACTATAGGTGTCTAATATAAAGGCCGTAGTTATAATTCTTTCCTAGAGTTCAATGGATATAAACTATAATTCATTATTCAAGTAGAGTCTCAAGTCTTTACTCACCTGTCTAACTCCTTGAATATTTTTATTGAGTACAATAATTACAGTCCTTAAATTTATTTTATGTTCATTTCAAGACCAGAACTATAATATTGGATCCGAACTGTTGAAGTGTTTTTTTCTAAAAGACAATAAAAGTTTATTTTTTTTATTTATAAGGTAATTATAATGACGTTCTTATGACTGAGACTGTTGTATGGTTGAAACTAAGCGTGAACCGATGCATCAGAATCCGTATCGAAATCGGCAAAAATAGGCCTTTTTTGAAGTATTGGTTATCTTACTCAGCTCAATAATAAGAATTCTACCCATACCTGTGCTTACTTAACAAATATAAATACATTATATAGGAAAAAAAATCTATTTTATTATTTCAAATGGTCAACCAATAAAAAGAAAGGAGGATCATAGTAGACACTAAAATAAATCTAAGACTTGGGGCAGGGATAAAATTACATTTTCTTTAATTTTTATTTTAACTTATAATATTTGCAATAATAATTGACCACCATAACAAAATTCAGTTCCATCCATTAAAAATGAAAGTCTATTCAGTTGCGCAGGCAATATACATAAATGAGCCAACCAGGAATCAATTTACTCTTGAGTACAGAGAGGAAGTAACTTTTTTGATGTTTTAAATATCCAATTTCCACCTATTTACAGCTAATTATGATTCATATATTTATGTAACTTTTTTTGTCAAACCATAATTAATAAAAAATGAAACATTTAAAAGAAGTAGATCATTTTGTTATTCGTTTATGTTATTCCTTTATACATATTATTATATTAAGAAGAAATAGGTACGGCTGATTCAACTGTCCCATATTCGTAGAACAAACGGAATAAGGATTTGATGTGCTCCTTACAGAATGAACATAACTTATCTTCTATTTTTATCTAAATTTCTTTGTAAAGATCGTAGACGTTGCAGAACGATAAATGATCCATTTCTCCATGGAGTTGGTGAACTCCTTTCTCAAGACTTATTTCCATCCTTATTTCTCATTGTCAGAGTTAGCCCTAAACAGTTTCCGGAGACGTTATGAGACCAATAGGACCTAAGGGATTTGAATCTGGCTCTTCTCAATTTTTCTTGTTATCAATCGCACCCATCAAGGCTTTTCTTGAGTTTTAGTTTTCGTCTAAATAGGTTTTGAGCACTGATCGAGTTACAAGTCGTCATTATTGAGTCACAGTCAAGTCCCTAGTCTTTGATTGCGATAAATTTTGCGTTGAAAGTCTTCAAATATAAATTAAAGGCAAAGTGCCAAGTCTTAAGTCCAAATTCTAACCTCTGTTGAAAAACACTTCTAGATACCAATTTTAATTCATACTGAAATTGTACTTGGTTAACCTTTTAGTTCTATTTGTAAGGGTTGTTATAAATATTTTTAGCATCTTCATCTTATCTTTTATCTGTAGGTATAATATTTACATACATATTTAGATATACTAAAGTGAATGTATCTTTGATATCTGAGACCCCTCCCTGTGCTTTATATAGAACAAAATATATTTATAAGTAGATATATACTATATTCTACCACTATAAATCATTTACCTCTGACGTAAGAAATATCTTTGTTGTGGAAGTTATTATAGAGTTCATATGCATAAAATATGTCTAAGCAAACAATATGGCAGATATATGAAATTCAAGAGCTGTAAAAATAATAATTATAGTAAATATATTTTCCCTCTAGAAAAAAGATTGATAAAAAAATTTCAAAATAGAGTCTGGATTACATTTTTATCGGCAAATTAGTCTTACTGATCCTTTTAAGGCAACGAAAATTATAGTAACAAAAATTCATGTTTAAAATAATGTAAAAAATATAACAGATTTTATTTGAAAGGCCATGTCATCCGGGCACAACTAAGTTTTATAAATTAAATGAAGGGTCTAACTATATTAAACATTATTGAGGATCTTAAATCATCTAAAAAAATGTATACCATGTATTTTGTTGACATAAATAGTCGATGAAGTATTGAGCTATATGATGGTCTAAAATGGAAGTTTTTTAAACTTTAACGTCATTGATTTAAGAGTTTCTTGTACAGAGATTTCGTTACCCAAGTGAAAAATATTGCAAGTGCCAGAGTTGTGACAAGACCATTCTTATGATGATGATTGTATGGTTCTAGCTATGAGATATAAGTCCATATTTAAAAATAATTTTAAACTTTTTTGACAACAAATTTATTTTGATTGTATTTAAGTAATTAATACCCCCGCCCCCCCCCTCACCTGTCCCTTACATACAAACAGGGTTAAAACTACTACAAAAATTTTACGGTAAAAATAATATAAAACTTGATTGGATGCAAAAACAGGAATTGTAAATTTTTTTATAACCCTCCTGAATAATATTAAAAAATAATGTTTTTATCAGAAACCAACTTTATTTGTTGACTCATATACTGGGTGATCCATAATTGTGTCCCATTAACTTTATTGCTATTAGCTTTTAAAATAAGATTAATTTTTTGTTAAAATTGCGTTAACTTATTCATATGGGATGTCTTGGATCATGGAAGCTTTGAAATGTATGGTATAATCGAAAGAGGCGCAAATACAATTTTCCGGCTCAGAATGGATTGCATGATGGGAGCAGTGAAGGGCATGTGAGAAAAACTGCAAATCAGTTTATATATATTTCTACCAAGTACTTCAGAACAAAAATAGTACATCGAATGAAACATTAGTCAATTGTTGGGAAATATTAAAGCTATAAAAAGTATAGATAAGAACGTATTCTTATACAAATCATAATCTTTGAGTAATTTATTTTGTATTGATAATAAACTAATTGGACATTTCTCCTTTTTTCAATTTTTGTTCAAATTTGTCCTTATTTTAATACACAACATATATTATAGGTATTTAGATATTCTTCCATTATCAATATGATACCATGCTACATAATATCATAAAAGAATGATCAGACGGTTTCAAAGAAGACAAAAGCATTAAGATATTTGCAAAAATTACTATAATAATAAAACACAAATTTCTGACCTATTATATCCAGACATTTTATAGCCTATTTCAAGTCATTGTTTTTTAACTTATTTTTATAATAAATACCTATATTATCTATAAATATAATAATGGGAATTTGTAGGTTGAACCGTGATCAAAATAAATAAGCCACTCTTGTATTTATTATTTTGTCAAAATTCAATACTAAAACTCATATGTTTTTATTTTATCTGCTTATACCGGGTGGGGATTTTAAATTTGGAATAATTAAGGAGAAAGTATATTACAATTGATTTACCAAAATTGATTCATAAATTTAAAAATCCGTTACACTTACACGTAGGGGTCATGAAGTCGATATCTCTTAACCAACTAACCCAGGTTTAACAAAAGCCGTCATTCCTCCCTAGACAAGGGATATCTTCCCGGGGTCTGGATTTGTCTTTTGGCAGGATGGAGCTCCCGCCCACACGGCCGTGACTGTCCAAGATTGGTTGGGATTCAATTGTGAATTCTGGGACAGGAACTCTTGACCTCCCCAATCACCAGATCTGAACTCCATGGATTATAGTATCTTGTGTTAAGTAGAGCCCCAGGTCTGCATAAGTTGACTTCTAAATTTTGATGACTTAAATGACTCTGTCCATGAGCATTGGGCTAGCATGTTAGAAACCTACATTAAAAATATCTAGAGCAAATTTAGCCTCTGCCTGGAGCCCGTTATTGCTGCCTACGGTGCTCATATTCAAGATTAATTATCCTCAATACCATTATTATAAATTATATTCAGAAATAGTTTTGGATATTATATGTATACATAATTATAGATAATTGTTTAATTTGTTCATTTTAAGCATAAAACTTTTTCACAATCCGGTATTATTGATTAAGTAAATGCAAATAAATATTTCCAGGGATTGTACACCTACGGAAAATTTCTGCGATCTTGGAAGAAAAACTCTGTATATATATACATATCCAATGTCATTACACTCTTAAATAAGGTACTATTCGTCATGGTGGTACATTTTGAGCTTATTCATATCTAAATATTTATCTTGGAAACTCTTTCTTTTTCCACATAAACGTCCCTAGGACAAGTACCTATCGTTGAAAAGTACTTTTTTATAATTGAAAATTATGTAGGTACTTTATATTGGGAGTATTTATTTTGTAACATCCCTTAGTCAGATACTTTATTGTTTTACCATCTGTCGGAAAACATTTATGTTTTATTGAAATAAATAACTTTTCCAAATCAAATTATTTTTAACAGATTATAAATATCTAAATATATATTTGTAAATTTTATAAATTTTGAGTTTTTGAAGAATTGTATTTTGATAATGGGATATATACCTACATATAAATATATAAAAGCAATGGTTGGTAACCAAGAAAAAAAAAGATTTCGTCATCATTTAATCCTTGCCTATACACATGTATATATACATAATACTTGTCAAGATGAAATAATACATTAAAAAGGGGTATGAAGAACTTTGTAGAAATCTTTTATTGCTTAGAGGGAGGCTTTGAAATACTTGTTGTTATTGTGATGCTATGATTTAAACCTATGTAAGGTACAATGTATGTATGTGTATTGTGCCTTAATCTTCACTGTTTGTATGTTAGTTAGTTGGTATATTTTAAAATAAGAATAAAATATAAAAAGGAAAACTTTTGTGCATATGTCTTATAATCCTTCATTTCAAATTCACAATGGGAATTCTTTGAGTGTGGATGGGTTGTATATAAGTTATGTAGGAGCTACTATGATGTACAAACAGACAAAAAAAAATCTATTTTGACGTGTTATCTTTGTACTAAGGTTGGTTTGTTCTGTTGGAAATGTGTTAGTGGGGCCAAAGAAGTTAGGTTTTTTTTTATAAATATATTCCATTTCCGGGATGTGTTGAATTATTTTTTTTCAGTAAACTAACCTTTGGCTTAACTCCTAGTTAAGCAACTCTCTCATGGTCTTCTCAAGAAGTTCCAGCTACCTCGAGAAACTTCTGATTGATGTTGAAGGTTGGCTTCAATCAGAGTAAGAACCGTATTGCTTATGGCAGGTGTGCTTGTTGTTCTTGGCATCCACGTCTCTTTTTATCTCTGAGATTCGTATCCTTCTGCTTCAACAGGCCCCACTTTGTCGAGTATGTGGCTTGTAATTTTTGTTAACATCAACATTCTAAATTCTTTATAGTAACATCCAAGGAATTTCCTTGCACCCAATATACTAAACATATTTGGATAAATCGCTAATTTTTTTCGACTATCAGACACGTCCTTACTTTTATTGTATCTTGCGAAATTTCGTCTTAAAAATAAATAGTAAAAAAATAAAACCGTCCAATATATGTTGGTAATAATGTAGTGTCAGTCTTTAATTGTGAATGAAGACAACAGTCCCGTCCAGTTCAGCCCACAAAAAATTATAAAGTTTGGTCTTTGGTCAACTTTATTTTTTCTTTGTTTAATAAGTTCTAGTTCTAAGCAGAGGATCCTTAAGGACCAAGAGTCTTGAGGAATAGTCACATAGACCACTATGCCTTGTCAGGCGTGACCACGCCGGCCAGGTGTGTGCATATAACGTGGAACGTGAATATAGGATACACTGTTTATATCTGCTTTTGTAATTGTTCCTTTATGTAAATCATAGTTTATTTGCCTTTACGGAATACGTTAAGATTTGAATAAAATATGCACGCTGTTATGTAAAAATGAATGAAATATCGCAAGGTTTTGTATGTAGCTGTGCCGATGGTACAATAAATACAAATTACTATTTAGTCATCCCATCATATGACTACTTTTTTGGCAATCTCTCATTACTATTATTTGTTCTTGAGGAAAAAACACATATGAATTGATATAAGTATAGAGTAGTTACGCGTGAGTGTGGTCATGAATTTTGAAGAGTAACATTGAGGATTCCTTGGAAATTATCTTCTATGCTATGAAAGGAAAATTTTTCTTCTAGCTGACGCCTTATTACTTCGGCAAATGCCGAGCACTACCGCTAGTTATCTATAAGTAAATTATATGGAAATAATTTTTATTTTTTATGTGTGCAATACCCCTTTTCAATATTCGTTGAGGTTCACACGTTTTTATTGATCATACATTTATATTTACGTGTATTTCATTCCAGCTCTTAATCATGGATAAAAATGATAACTTGTGATGCCATTAACGCTTATCTGTGATCATATGAAGAGGGGAATTCTCTATACACTTAAATTAAAGACAAACTCAATTAAGCCATCTTATTTGAAAATATAAAATATAATCATATTCTTTACTTTTCAAAGAGTATCTTTATTAATACTGCAACGTTTATTTGTATCTACGAATGTATTTTTGAATAAAAAAAACATCATTTTGGATCAAAAAGAATAAAAATAAAGTCATAATAATGAAATCTTGCAGATGTTTTGTATGTAGTATCGAGCATGTATGAAAGCCCCTTGATTTATAAAATATATGTATACATTTCTTTAAATCTAACAAATAGCAATGTAGTCATATTAATAAAATTTCACAGGCATTACGAATGTAGCATCAAGCGTATATAGCTAAGGTCTAGCAAGGTAGCCCTCGAGACAATAAAGTACTCCCTGGTTACATCATTGTATAAATATTTTTTTCTCAAGCTGTTATGATTATTCTTTCATTGATAAAGAGATATCATTTATGTATTGAGTAAATATGTGTGAGCATACTCAGGAAAAACGGTTAAATATACGGATAATTTTTGCAAGGAGTTATCTTCTATGTTTTTTTTAAATTTTTTAAAGAAAAAGTTGATGTGTTTGCCTGATAACTCCTGCTAATGCTGGGTACCATCACTAGTCTGTAATAAATTTTAGTACCACATAATAATCTTCCGTAGATAATATTAATTTTTCACCTTCAGAAACTTTTTTTCCAAAATTAGAAGATTTCTTATTCTAGACTTTTGGTTGATTTATTTTATTTATTGAGGTACTTTAATATGTACATCTTTTGTATCGATAGTAAAAGATTTTATATTGATAAATTAAAGATAACTGGAAATAAGTTTAGAATGTTTCAGATCTGTCTATTAAGATCAAAAGAACCAAGCCTATTTCTTGTTCAAAGGACGTCCATTTTCTAAATCAAAAAAATATATCCCCCACTTAAATCTATATTAGCTAAGTCAAAAAGTATATTTTATATAAAATAATTCACGTCTTTATAGGGTAAATATTATTTCAAACACTTCTGTATTACAAAAATGTGCCCTTTCATAATTTTAAGACAGAGATGTGTTTTAAAAAAATTAGTTTGTTATATAATATTGTTAATATATCAATTAATTAAAAATTTAATGCCACTCTATGTAAACTATACGCTTTAGCCATTTTTATTAGTATTAGATTGTCAATGAATGTTAAACTCACTTTAAATATTGGCATGTTATTACAGGGCTATAATTTAATCATAATTTGTATAATCATTTTTGCTCAATTTCCATGTAACTAAGTATAATTTTTGAGATCATGCTACGTAAATAATTACTGTAGGTATTCAATAATTCCGTGATATTTTTTTTTGCTTGAGATAAGGAAGCTATTCAAGAATATTACTTCATATTATATATTCTTAGAAAAACATATTGATATATTATTACACGATGTATCCATTCAATTCTGTGATGGACAAACTTTTAGATGTTTCTACATACGTTGTTGTCATCTCATTAATGCATATAATCGATTAATTTGTTATTTTTTTTGCAATATATATTTTTTTTTTGACAACTATGCAATAGTTGCAAACAACATTCATTTTTTGACTAATCTTTAGTTTAAATCAATTGTGTATATGATTTAAAAAAGTTTTATATATAATTTATGAGAATAACAACATAGAACAAGTTTTAAAAAAAATCCATCAAAATTGAGAACTCAACGATCCTCTATCACTTCCCTTCAGATCCTTAGACAAGTAACTCTTTAGATGTTTTTGACATCTTAACATTAAAATTGATATTTTAGCTATTAAATAATTAGTTTGTCGTTATTATTTGTGTCACTTAAAATGAAAAATACTACTAGAACCCTCAGTCAACAAATATGTACGTGTTATTATTATATTTTAAACATGTTAATTGATAATACATATAAAATAGTAGTTTAAATTGTAAAATGTAGATGATTGAATATTTTAAAATATTTTTAATAAGACATTGTCCATAAATTTAAATTTTTGGGATTGATAAATAGAGAACACACAAAAAACGTGCGGTGCAACATCGTTGATTAATTTTCAATCATTGATGCTATTATCCGAAAAACTAATTAAGTGTCATTTTAAGAACAGATCTTCCAAATTAGCAATTCGGGGTCGATTCCTTAAAGGGGACTGCTTTGCTATTGAAGTATTTATTCAAAGAGTTGACTATGGATATACAGTGTTGGTCAGAAAAACGGGGATTCGAGAGGTTGCTTTAGAAATTATCCATTAATATATATTTATATATATAAAAGAAACAGTTATAATAAAGCTCTCGTAAATGTGGTCACTTAATATGACCACATTCATCATCAATCACAGCCTATACACTATACCAGAAGGTCATTGCTGGAGTAGATTATAAACACTTAAGTCAAGTTGTTCCACGCAGCCACTATGGTGGTTTCCCTCTACAAAGTGCTCTACACAGCAAAGTCCAACAGGTTCAAACCTGGCGAGGAATGGTTTACATCTCTTTGCCTCTCGAGCCTCCTGACCATTATGACTTCAGTCGGAAGGTGGCTTAGCGTACTTATGTCAGAGGATAATCCCAAGTCATCCTTCACGTCCCTCCTGCTAATCCTAGCAGCCACGGAGAAGTTGATGACGAAGAGATTCATCAATTTTGTGTGTTCCTCCTTTATCTTCTTATCAAAGCTGGACAATGATTCTGTATCCTTCTTTAAATTATGACCTCCACTTCCTGCTTTCCTGTAGAGGTCTTCTCTATAATTCTCCACAATGCCCATAATCAATGCCATCTCAAGTATGCATCTAAGGGATCTGAGAAGAGCTGTCTTTTGGCTTTTTGGTCACTCATGATGACGAAAATGATAAAATTATTAGTATAATTTGTTTATTCACACAAATTATTGATAAACCTTCCTTTATAAATAAAAAATTAATATTAGTTAACAGTTCCCGTTTTGCTACTCAGCCCTAAACAAGCATTGTGATGATTTCTACGATCTGGACAAGACTGGATCCCTGTGAATTAAGTTCATTTTATATACACATATCTAAAGAATATAATATCTAATTGTAAATAATACGTAAAAAATAACAAATGTACTCTTGATATCAAAGGCACGAACCGAACCTTGGATGAGTATGAAGCTTAATTAGTGCTTAAATAATAATGGATGAATGATTTTTCGTCGAAGTAGCTTGTATCAAATACATTTTTTATTGCTAACAACACTTGTAGACTTACCTAATTTATATCTATTATTAATTTGTTCTTGCTTTTTGCATATTTTCATGTTTTTATTTGTAATACTATTCTAATATCAGAATTTAGTTATTAGAATAAAAATAGGATATGCTACAACTTAAAAAAAAGCTATAATTTTAAACATATCATAAATAATTTCATTGAAGTTCGAGGAAGATGTGACACTCAGAAAATATAAAAAAACAACAACACTAGAGACGTACTTTTTAGATTAATCTCTTCTGAACAATAAAGAATCTAAAAATCTTGAAAATATCACAATATATAGGAATATTTAAATCAATTTATTGTTCCATTTAAAGTCTAATTGTGCATTTCTCAGTGTATTTAATTATAAAGTATATAATTCAATATGAAGGAAAGGCTCTTATTTATTTAACTTTCACAGTCTTTCCCTAAAGTTTGATCTATAAAAGCTTGTATTTTAATATTTCCCTTGTTTCTTCTATGAGTATATAAGCAGGAAAAAAAAAACTAAAAATCTATAATCAGGTTTCTATTTCACACATATTACATAATTAATATTTCTCAATTGCATAAATCAAGATAATTTGATATATGTACTAATTAATCATTGAGTTTGTTTCTTTGATCTGTCATACAATTAACATGAGTAAGATTTGTAAACAATTAATAATAAATACATTTGTTAGTTTGCTACGAATGGCAAATATATCCATGAGTATAAAATGCTAACTATATTAATTAAAAACTTTTTTATAACCTGAAGAAAGGATGTCAATTTTATTGTGTAGATTGTTCATTTTGAGTAAAGCCAGCAATATAAACTTTTGTAACAAACATGTTGAACGTTTGGCATGGTAATTTTTTTAAGGTAAGTTCAAATAAGTAATAATACGTTAATTTAATTATTCTTTCATTTGAAAACAAAATAGCTTATATGAAGGGGGAAAAAAAAATGAAATTTTAATTATTATCGAATTTTATATTTTTGATAATTTATTCTTAAAAACACGGTCAGTACTCATTTAAAATGTTTCATGTTATTTAATTACTCCGGTCTCTAAATTAAGAGCAATTAGATTTCATAGAAATGGAAAAAGATATATATTTTACCTACATAGGTAGAATTAGTACATTTACTACATAAACATATCGCATGATTCATGAAAATTAAAAAAAACTGGACGAAGTAATGTGCCGAGTTGTAAAAATTAAGGTTTTATGTGTGTAATAAGCTTTTATGTTATACTAAGTTAAATAATAGAAAAATAGTTGTGGAAAAACATGACATAAATATCTATTATTAAATTAACATTCTTTTACTTTTTTTAAGAACAAATTCAAAGGGCATGCTTTAAATTTGTTATTTCATGTGTTTAGAATCAATAATTTATTATAGTCAGTTCTTAGAAGTGCAAATTTTTAGGGGAAAATTGTAAAAATAATCACGAAGCTACTATTGCAAAAATGATTTTTTGTCTTGTCTTTTAAAAAGATGACGACAAACTTTTGAAAAAATAAATATTTTACAATATCACTATTCTACTATTTCCTTACTATCAGTATGTTTTTTTTCTTTCTATTATCATTCTTAGGTATTTTCAGTTATCCAACGAGCAAGTAAATAGGCATTGCGATAATAAATAATGTTTCACTTAATTAATCATTCTTCAAAATCGTTATTCCAAATAAGTTCCAATCTTTTTATTATTATCAACCAACTCTCCATAAATTGGAGGTATATCTAAATATAACTTATGGTTTTTCATTTTCAAATTGAAGGATTATTTAATGCAACCAAGTGAGGTCATTTAATAATATAAAATACATTTATTTACTTCATTATGTATTTATTGAATAAATAATTGCTTCTTTCAGTATATTTAGTTAATTATGTATTATTGTTGGCATTAGTTAAATTAAATTATGACCTGGGGATAGAAGCCATAATTTTATTTGTAGGGATGTATCGGTTCTTAATATGTGACATCAAATCGGTCCCGGTAGACGTCTCGCACAATCCAGTATCATTCTTGTTATTGGAAAATTGAAAATTATTCTAAATTTAAAGGGTTCTCTACAACACATCACCTTCACTAATATCATTGTAAAGTACTTTACTTTACAAATTGAGATTGATTTGTAAGTTTTACGTAACGATGATTATTAATATACTTCAGATTTCGGACTGGATGCCAAAAAATTTGAAATATTTACATTTTTCTTTTTTTTACGGATCTAATTTTGTATCTTAACTAGCACTAACAGTAAGATTGGTCTCTGCAAGTATAGTTTAAAACTTAGCAGTGGGTCCCGTATTCATTCGCCTGTCACAACAGTTGTGTTAGTGCGATCATTATTTAAGAAAGTAAGCTGTACAGTGTACAATTGTAATTTTTTTGTTAATTTGTTTTGGAATAATATATTTTTTAAGTGAATATAACTGAAATACTTTTCAATATAGTAATAAGTCATAAGTAATAAATAGTTATATGTGTAGTAAAAATAAATTCCTTATTTTTTCCCGATGTATAGCTTTGGTAATGTGCATCTTGCGTTGAATTAGTACAATCAGTTTACACTTGTTGGTGTTACAGATATAAGATTTTGTACTAAAAACCCTTTAAACAAACTTTTGGGATTGCTCGACTCATTATTGTTTGAGTAATCATCAAGGATAGACACCAGCAAAGGGGAAATACGCCATATTTTACAGTTATTTATTTAAAAAAGAGAAGATAAGACCCGAGTAGATGGAAATGTGAATATTGTTTATGTTCCGGATATTCTACCAGCCAATCACGTGCAATTTAGGTTTTCTCGATTTTGTTTCGGTAACTTGTATGTCGAATATGCTCTACACTTTGGAAGGCCTAATGTCAAAAATGTCGATAGAATAATTGAAAATATCGAATCCAACCGTGCATCATGTGAACATTGTTTTGATTCCCAAGGAGATACACATTTAAAGAAAAAAAAAAATACAAGGCACAATCGATTAAAAATAATAAATTTATTTTACTACATCAAATATTTTCCAATATTACTTACTATATATGTAACTTAAACCGTAGGTACAATTTAATTACTGGACGACGACGTCATTATTAATACCAACTTATCCATAATATTTACTCATTTCGATATGAAACCGATTATATTTCCGATTTTTAGACCCAAAAAAAGTCATTCTTTAGTCTGGTTTCAACACTATAGTAATTATAGCTTTACTTTTTCAATAATTAATAAAGATAGGAGTGGACTTCTTTGTACAATTAAAAAAACAAAAATGACTGCATTGATAAATAAAAAATAAAACATGGCGAATGCAAGTGGCTTCATGATTTATTTACATAAATTATGTATGGTCCAAGTTGGTAGAAAAACAAACAAAAAAGTACTCTCACACAGTAGGAGACTCTTTTGATTGCAATTTTTTTTTTTTTCGTGTCTGCATAATTATTTAATAACCTTGCATAATATATAAGCCTAAGTATCCTCATACTTACATAGGAAGGTGTAGCCCAGCCTTTCCCAACCTTATTTAATTATCATACATAGGAGCAACTACAGTATATTATTAAAAGAACTCTAAAATGATCCATCAATTTTGTGCCTTTTTTTAGGACAACTAAAATTATAGAGGTATCGATATGTAAAATCATATGTTTAAAATCGTTGAACTTTATAGTTATCTTTAAAGCGTAAAAAAAATGTTTATTTTAGAAAAGGTCAAAGATTAATATTTTTTTTTTTCTTGTAGTTTTACCTTGTGATCAATTGGTTTTTATAGTAATTATTTAATTAAATGTTTTTATGGTTTTTCTTAAGCTATAAATACCATATGAAATTGCTGCATATATTTACATCAATTTAACAATAAAAATATCATATATTAAGTTAACAGTTTAGATTTTTCATTTATTTGATCATTCTAATATATACATCTACTTCACCCGTTCAAACTACTATTTCAAATAGTAGCAGCAGCTAAATTTCATGCAAAAATTTACTCATGAGTTTTTCTAAAAACAAAATAACATTTTTGCCTGCAAATCAAGTTAAAAAACTATCATATCTTTTCTATCAAATACAGTTGACAAACAGATGAGTCCTTCCATTAGTACGTTGCATCTTGCCATTTAATTGCATGGGAGTACAAACTACACATCTTGGAGAAAAAACTTTCATTTTCACAAATATTTCGTTTCTTTAGGTAAGAAATGCAAGAGTAAGGTCAATTTTCGGCATATAAATCAGGTTTTATCGGGTGCATAATTGAAAACTAGACATTTTGAATCTATAGTTATAACAAGTTTAATTTTGTAAACTAGTAAAGCTACATCAACTAAGCTTTGTACAGATGTTGTCATATGTGTTGCCATTTCTAATCTAATCTCCATGAACTTTGATAATGACCTTGAAGCGCCACAAGAAGGTCTTGCAGGAGGCAATCATGTAATTGAGCTCATGTAGTTCTAATGCTCATTAACAGAAGCCTTGAGAGCATTGAGATTCGATGCCCCTGTCGGGCAAGCCCTATCCTCCACATGCGAACAGAAAAAAAAAGTGGAACAGCTTGTCAATAGGCTAATATGGTGGCTTTATTCTTTTGGGCTAGAATATAATTTTGGTCTCCAAAAGGAATGTGATACCTTTTCTTTTTTCCAGCATTACAACATTTTTTAAGATCCTTACGATTCCAACACTGTCATAAAGGATCTTTTTGACGCTGTAAATAGTCTGCATGGATTTTGTTTCTGATCTCTGTTGGTAGGTGTTCTGTGCAAAGTAGAGCAGACATTTCTTTGTTAGGTATTTTACGATTGATTGTTTTTTGAGAGGGTTGCCAATACAGACAGTTTGTCAGCTGATGGGAGGAATATTCAATTCCTTGCATGTGTTTTTCTTATTTCTCTTCTTTTTTTTGTGTCTAAAACAATATTAAACGTTGTTGACAATTTAATAATTTACTTAATACTACTTTATCTAAAACATCAATTCCAATGTTAACGTTTTTTTTGCACCATTATTGGTTCAGTGTTGCTCATTTATAAGTAAAACTAAGAAATATGAGTATTTATCATTATGATATAAATAAAATTGTATACAACCAAAATTTTTGATTTCAAATAATCCAATTAACTAAAAACATACATACTATGTATAAAAAGTGGTGCTAGGTAATTTCATTCACAGTAAATTAATTCTCGATCTTGGCATTCCTAGTAATTTCATTCCCAGTAAATTCATTCCCGGTAAAATTCATTCCCGGACATTTCCTTCCTACTTTGAAGAGGGATAGTTAGTGACGTCATGCGGTTAATGTTTCTACACTAGTTAGTAGTTTTTGTATAGGGATGTAGAGGGAGGGCTCGATAGTGGTCAGTCGGCATTGGAGAGTAGTGATGACTAATGATGGATGTAAGACGGATATAATGAGTTATGGTGTTTATGGATTAAAAATGACGTCATGATAAATCTTTAATAGTGAGTAGGGATGGAATCCCGATCCATGGATATTATTTATACCTTGGGAAATAAAAGTAAATCCCAACATTACTCTTCTTCTTTTCATCGTCTATCTCTACTCGCTCCTGCTCATCCATCGACCATCATCAATTTCATCATCTTCCCTTCCTCTTATCACAATTCAAATCTATGTAAATAATAAACAAGTTTACTCGGGCCCCTCACTCCCTTCTCTAGGATCACTTACGCTCCCCTACTTCAAGTTCAGCTCTGGATTTAATCCTTCAACAATAATCGACATTGAACATAGGATCATACTGGGACTCGTAAAAGATCTTTAAAAATATATCCTTTGTCTCCTTCTCATCGAATCACAAATGCTCAAACTCTAATACGTAGGTTTCAAAGCATTTGGAAGGAATCACGAAATAATATTGCTACGGTCCGTTGCGAAGAATAATTGACATTCATATGCAGTCCCTTTTTTCATCAAAAGGCTATGAAGAGGATTGTATTATAGTTATAGAACTAGAACAAGATGGGGATCTTGTATAGATCCATAGAATAGGTCCATAAAATATAATGAGTTTACAAAAGAAGGAAATATTTGATTTTCAAAAGAAAATTTGAAATAGTAAAACATAAATTACTCCAAGTCCACAAAATCAGAAAATATCTCGCAGGTCAAAAATTGGGTGCACTCACCCAACTTCAATGCAACATTAAAAGAGAATTAGTACACGAAACTGCATACATCACGTAGAAAATTGCGATAAATGGAAGAAAACTAATATTCAAAATGGTCACAATATCCATAAAGACATTCACATTACGTGTAAAAACTCAATAATACATTTGAAAGTTTTAATTTTTTTATCCTCATCAAAATGAGTCTTTAAATTAGATATATTTACTTGATTGTTTATTAAGATTATATAAGTTTTTAACGAAAATAATTTGGAACCTTCTACTTAACCTTAATAATTTATAAGAATTTAAACATAAATTAACATTGAATGCAAACAATCAAAAACAAAAAAAAATCCATTTGTTTGTTATGAAACTAATCAAAGATTAAATAGCATTTTTAAAATCTCGTTCTACAAAATTTACATCAGGAAATATTTGATAAACATTAAATTTTAGTACATATATATATTATTAAAAATAAATAACTGCATTTTTGACCTCACACATATCTTCTTTGTCTTTTTATTGTCTGTTCTTCAACAACAATATTTGACAAGAGTTTTTGAAACAAGCTTTTATTGTCATGTTTTTTTTTTTCAAAACAAAACAAAAAAACACTCCTTAAAACTTGTCTATGGCGGTCTTATTATTTCTCAAATCATCCAAATACATGCATATCATATATAAACTATACTTAGGTAGATCTTCCGCCTTTTAAATAAGAAATAAAAATACATACATCCAATAAATGCCTACAGAAGAAGTAAATCAATTAATTATTATAGCAAATTTCATGAAACAGCAGTTTTTTATATGCATTTATTTATTTATAGAAAGCGAAAGAAGAAATTTCGATACAAAAATCGGTAATACTCAAAGGTGACTTTTTAATGGGAGGCAAAAGATTTATTGCTTTCAAGTCATATACTCTTGAGATCCTTTAAATTATATATTAAATTTTAATAATCCATAACTAATTAAAGTATTTTTCGTTCGAAGAAATTCAATACCTTATTGCAATTTAATATAAAATTCATTTGCTAATTACTCCCCTTACCTCAAAGTAAGTAAGTGCAATGCTATAAACCAATCTGATTAACCTCCTTGGCTATGTAATGTAATATCCCCCCCCACGCCCTCTAAATATCACTTTTATGATATCACAGTTGACATTACTTTTTTAATATTCACTCATGATAAAAATATTTTTTCTTCTTTTGGAGTCATTCATTTTGGAAGAGGTTACGCTGTTACTCATTGTATTATTTTCAACGCCTCGAGAAGAAAAAAAAGAGTCGAGCATATATCACTACACTGAAGAAATATTCATCATGGTATCTTCGTTACCGACTTAGTGTATATCTTTATATATACAAAAAAATATTTGGCGAATATTATTAACTAATATTTGTCCAAATTTTGTAGACTACGAGAATACGTTATTTGTTCTTTAGGAGAAGGTGAAGGCGTCATGAATGACTTTATAAATAATGAAGGAACCTCCATTTAAATGAACATGAACTTGGTGAGTTCTGCAAAAAATACAGCTGTGGATTTTTTTAATTTTTTCCAAAAATTTAATATTTGAAATTTTTTTTTTTGTATAAACAGCTGTGCATTTTTTAAATTTTCTCAAGAAAATGAAATATTTGAAAGTTGTTCTAAAAAATTTGAATATTTTTCCAAAAATATGTAATATTTGAAATTTTTTCCAAAAAAATTTAACTTTGGCATTTTTTTTCAAAAAATTGAATTTTTTATAAAAAGTTGTAGATTTTTTAAATTTACTTACAAAAGTTTAATATTTAAAAACTTTTTTCCAAAAAATTTGATTTTTGGAATATTTTGCTTAGTCATGAGACAAAATGATTCAGTACGTTATCATAGGTAGAAAAACGACTTCTATTATGGATTTTTTTTCTGATAGGGAAAGAAATTTATTTTAATTAATTGACAGGTTTTGTCTCAATGTTTTACAAATTTGGTATTTACATTCTCCAGTACAAAGAAAGTCTCAGGATTTATACTTTTTTATTCAAGTACAAGGGTTTTGTGGGTTGTCACTCATATAACTTAATATATTGTCTCAATCATTGGTGCAATTGAACCAACTGGCCTTAAATTCATTTCTAAAGCTTAAAAGACAATGACATCATCAGTTCCTATTTTCAATTTAAATCAAGTTGATGCAACTGTGCTTTAGTGTTATCTACCTTTAATTAAACTAAAAATCATTATTTTATAAATAGTCTTTGAGATATTTTATATATATATATATATGCTGCTAAATTTGTGTTGTAATCATCTTTAAATTGTACAAGTTGCTAAAAAGTACAAACAAACTAAATAGATATTTGAAAGAATACTTTAAATTCGATTCTACATTAATCTTGAAGGGAATACAAGTCTAAAAGGTTTTAAAGTCTGTAATATGATTTAAACCCAATTACAGTGTGATTTGTTAAAAAGAGTATCCCTCTCTTTCTCAGTGTTCAAAGATCAACTTGTTTTTTTTCTATCACAGCAATCAGAAATTGCTTCAGATTCTGACATCTTTTTCGGATGATATTTTATCGATTTTAATATCAACAATTACAAATTTGTTAATTAATACGTCGTTACAATTACCATAAAAACATTAAATGCCAAAAATCGGTTAGTTGAAGTTAGACCATACTTCCCAACTTTAGAACTATGATTTAAATAATTGTTGTAAATTGTTCACAACTTTTGAATAAGAGATACAGTCCAATCCAGATATAAGAAAAAAAGCACGAATATTGTTAACATTCTTTCAGAAATATGAAATAAAAAATCCGCATAAAGGCAACCTTTCCCCCACTTCTTTGATATAAATTTCATAGCAATTTACGGAAATGAATAATTCTCATGAAGTTTTATCTTTTTTATAGGTTCAAATGGTAAGATGCGCCAAATTTTTCTTACTGTATCTTTCATTTTAAAGTAATTTAACATTGATTTTCTATCAATATGGATACATATTATGACTGCCTACCAAAAAACACTTTCACCAGAAGATAAGCTAAAAATCATTGATGCCCTGTCCAAAACAAGATCTCATCAAACATTGGTTGCCTCGAAATAAGGAGTTTCAAATTTTTTTTTAAATAAACGTTCAAAAATTGTATTTTTTATTTACTTGGAATATAAATAAAATCCGTATATAGTCAACTTTTTATATAAAAAATAGCTGTTTTCTTGATCCAGATTTGACGGTATTTCAAATTTAATGAAATCAAGGCTTATAACTCTGACAAGACGAAAAAAAAAATGAACAATCGACAGCTAACATAAAACACAGTGGAGATTTTTATGTTGTTGATGAACCGATGTACTGTGTAAGATACATCTAATATCCCTTTCAAAGTCCTTCAAAATACTTATTCAGTGGCATTCAACTAATATATTTCCCTCATATTTTCAAAGGGAAATATATGAATATATTATAAATCACAATTGTTCTTACAACTTTTATAACCCCTGTCATGTGAGGGTCAAATTTAATTAAAATTATAAATTGTAAAAAAATATGAGGAAATGAATCAATGATAAACTACAAATATATTCGTGAGTAAGAAGACATATAGTTTTGTGTATGTACATTAATCTTTGTACTTGGATTCTGTTTAAAAGAAGACAATCCCGACCCTAATTACATAGTGTATAAAGAGGAAGGAGATAGGAGGAACTTAAAAAAAAAAATGAAGAAGATCCTATTTCAAATTCCTTTTTGGCCAATGGGATATTTGAAATATGAGTCTTCTTCACACGATCAACCTTAACTTTCGTCAATGTACTAAAAAAATACCTATATTAGTTTTATTTTTTATGTACTTTTTTTTTTGTTTGTTTTTTTTTTTTTTAATGATTCGTTTTGTTTATTTTTGATATCAGCTTATAGATATCTAGATAAAGTCAATCAAAATACTGATCTATTTACGTATTTATAAAGAGGAAATTGGAAAATATGATTTTAAGATTTGTATTGAATGACTATCAAAAACTCTTTATAAAGTGTTTTCTTTTATATGATAGATTGTGTAATAAATTTAAAGAGGCACCATTTTGTAAATATAGTTTAGTTGTTTATACAGTAGACGTGGTTACTTTTACTGTATTTTGTAACCTGCTATACAAAAAAAGAAACATAAAAAGTTCAAAATTAGTTGTTCACAATTCTCAATTATTCAATTATTTATTAATAATTGTTGGAAATTGTTCATATCTTAATTCAAATAATCAATTTTCAAAACATTGTTAAGCGGATAAAACAGAAAAATCGACAGCTGACAATTAAATACAGCTTTATTTTTGCATAACAACGCCGTAAAATTTCCTCCAATAGCTTTGGAACTAATAAAAATAATCAGCAGGAATTTTTATTTTACATAATTTAATTGTGTCCCTCATGCTTGATGGCTGGTTTTGTAGAATGTAAAAAACATATATACAGGATTACTTGAAAATAAAAATATATTTGGTAAATATAATGACTTAGGGTTCATGTAATATTATAATATAATTAACTATGCAGTTTCCACAAAGTCACTCTTTTAAGTTGATTTATATTGTTAATTCTGCTAAGAGAACAATTTTGTATACATCACGAGGGAAAATAACAGAAATTGATTAAATGACCCCGTTTGTGCTATCATAATAAGCAACATTGTGTGTTGTACACTAAAAAACACTTAAAAAAAAGCAAATATTTGCTTTTTGGCATTTTTTTTTAATTTAGTTTAATTTACACAAACTATGAAACTAGTGACCTGATCGGACGAGTTAAAACACAGTTTGTCGCCTTTATTTAATTTAAAAAAAGAGTAGTTTTGCTATACATAAGTGTTAGGTATCAGTTAAAATAAATAGCATTAATCCACAAATATTTATTCCACAATCTTAGAAAAAATTAAGTGCCTTTGTTGCAATACAAATTCTCCTGCAAGACAAAATCTAAGCTGACGTTCAGGATTCGTAAATAAATTCCAAAATATGCAAAAGAAGACTGTCATCAAGGCCTGCTCCCATTTCCCAGGTCAAGTCAAGTATGTTATTGACGCCAAGGCGATTATATAGAATAATAATTTTTTTTTATTTCTTTGCCATTGGTTTCTATTAAGATTGGATGATAGGGTAGGAGATGATACATATAAAAGAAAGGATCATGTTAGTTGTTGAGAACGTAGAAGTTGCCCCCCGTATAGGCGTACATCACCAATATTGTTTCATTATTAATCAATATTTATATACATGGCTACATATGTATAAGACCCAATTGATATGGGTAGATAACAGAGAAAAAATACTAATTAATATACATTTACTTATAACACTAAAGGCTCATCTTTAATTAAGTTAAACCATGAATTCATGATTTTACATGGGGTATTAACTAAATATTTCTTACAGGGATAAGGGTTTGTATTTTGAAAAAGAAGTAAATGTGAGAATCTTAATGAGTCATTATCTTTATATCATGTACCTAGGCATGTAGGTACCCATGTAAATTATAATAAATTTAAGTTTTATTTTTACATAGCTACATAAGTGCAAATGCATTAGGGTGGTTCAATACAGAAGGATGAAATATCATGAAGTAATTAACTTTTATCATCATTGACCAATTTCTTTTATTAGTTCAATTGTAGCTATGGTACAACAAATTTAAGGGTCCTGGGAAATTATATACCTTTTTTACCTAGCATTCATGCTTTAAACTAGGAGAAGTAAACATAAATCAATTATTTTTCAACATATGGCTTAAGTGAAGTGTAGGTCACGTTGTATAAGCGCAATTTAATGCTCGATTGTGTAAAAAAGATTAGAGTTTTTAGTAGAACAACTTTTTTTTGTTTTTTGTTATGGTTTAATTAAGTATTATTCGAGCTCGGATCAAAGATGGACACAAGCTAACAGAAAAGTCGCCATATTTTACAGTTTTTCTTTGATCAAGCGTAAAAGGCAAGACAGACGGCTGAAAATGTGGATAGTGTTTATTGTCCCAATATTGAAACGGACAATCACGAACAATTTTGTTTTCCTCGATTCCCTTCCGGTAATTTGAAATCTAAGATGCACCACGCTCTGGGAGGACTAATTGTCGAAAATGTCTATATAATAATGAAAATCGTCGAGTTCGATTAGCACTGTTTTGATTGCAAAGGAGATGAACATTTATTGGGACATAATTTTAATGAATATATTTTTACTACAACTTATACATAATTATGAAATTGTTCTAGCTGAAGCCTTTAGCTTCTCAACAGATCCTACCAAAAAGGCGTAAAAAGTAACTCAAAATAAAATAAGCTTTAGTGACGTTATTTTATAACATTTTTAAATTGTATGTTTGTTATATGACCAATACTCTTTTGTAGTAATTAACACCGCCGAGGAAGTTGAACAGAGACTATATTTGGCCTCTGTTTGTTTTTTTGTCCCCAGGATTATGGAACAAGTAACATAGCTATTTTGATTTTAACTTGCTATGAACATTATATATTTTAAAAATAGGATGGTATTAATCTTTGAGAGGTCAAGGTTAAAGTAGCACAAAATCTTAAAAATAAACAATAAACCATTTTTTTTGAAAATATTGAGAAAAAAAGCTCAAATTAGTGTCCATATGTAAGTTTAATAGAGATGTTTCATGTAAAAATGTCTAACTTAGGAAAAGTGACCATTAGCAGAGGTTTGCGCTCCACTGAGTACCTATGTTGTTGTAAAATAAAGCAGTATTAAAATAGATTTTGTTCTGTAAACACTTATTTTCTAAAGAATATTGGTTCAAGGGAAGTGATATTTTATTGAAAGAAACTCTGATACGTATTACAAACAAATATTAGTTATGGTTTATCTTTATGGTTCACCCTAATATGCATTTATATAACTATGTAGTTATACTTAATGCAAATGAATTTTTAAATAAAGGGCATGGGAAATGCATCTAAGTATGTTTGTGTGTGGGGGGCTGTTTTAATAATGTTGATAGGATCAAGGTTTATTCGAATTCGTTTTTAATTCTTTTGCTGCTTTATTTCAGATTGAAATTTAGTACAATACCTTTGTACCAGTAAAATCTATAAAGCAAGTGACAAAACGCGCATGTTAGCTTGAGTGAATACGTTGTATAAAAAGTGTGTATCCAAAACTTGTAGATGCATTTAATAACAATTATTTCATTTTAAATTTAAAAAATCAATATTTTACGCCATGATTGATTTTTTTTTTTTGAAAAAATTTGATAAATTCATTCATATATCTGAACAAAAAAAAATTCGAAAATTAAATATTAATTTTTTTCTGTAAAATCCAAAATTATCTTACTTTATTAATTTTGGGAGGGGGGGGGGTGGCTACAGCCCATCTAGCGGACGCCTCTGGCCATGGACACGGCATTCATCTTCAAGAGCGGCCAACTAGCTTACCGGGACGTCAAGGATGTTATTACTTTTGAAAGAGGGATTTTTAACTATAAAATATAGTTCCATATAGTTCTTAAACATATCAAATATTGGTATTAAATTGTCATCTTGATTATATATGTAGAACTGAAGTTTTTCGTAATTTTGGAATGTGCGCCACATATATATGCAATGTCCTTTTTCCTCACGTAGGATGTTGTTTTTTATTATATCAAAGATTTCAAAGACTTTATCCTTTTCTGTCATGACGTATGCAACTTATTATATCCTTAGCAGTATTCAACTTAATAATTTTATTAAAAAGGGTGACTTCATGGAGGCTACATTGTTAGTTATTGAGTAATATTCAAGTAGAATAAACGCCCCAGTGAACCAAAATGTTGTTTCGTAGCCAATCATATTTGGGCAAACATTAATGGGTGGTCATCATTTCACTAATTGCTTTATATCTTTGGTTCATTTACTCACATTTATTCATATCTCAACCTTTCCTCTTAAAAAAGAACTAAAATCATTCAAATCTTTTCAAATGTTGGACGGTTCTTCATTTAGTAGAAAAAGTTCACGACTTTACAAAATATATTCTGGTGCAACGAATCTATGTTCAAAATATTACTAAGGAGAAGGAAGAGACAAAAATCTGTTGAGCTTTTAATTTATGTTGGCAATCTTTACAAAAAAATTATAATAGAAAAAAAAATGCTAAAAAAGTAGCAAATAGCAATATTTATTGCAACTTTCAATTTGATAATATATACCTCTGTTATTAATTCGTATGCAATATCATCAAATCACTGAAATGATTTATTTGGACTCGGTATAATATAATATATACATATGTATATAAATATAGTATTAAACGAACATGAAATACTACAAACGAAAATTAACTCGTTTTTCGCTCAGAATTAAATTAATTAGATAACGATTATTTACAATATTCATAGTTATTTGAGAGGAATAATTTTGTCCACTGTTCAATTGTTAATATATTTTCTCTGGCGGAAAATATATAAAAAATCCGTATTTTTCTGTATTGAACTCTTATCGTTTATATCTCTTGATTATATTTCTACGAGCATTTGTTATATCTAATGCGTTTACACAAAGACAATCTTGAACAAATATCACGAAATGGAGAAATGTCAATTATTTTACATCCCAAATATTAATTGACATTTCATTTGATTATAAGCTATGTATTTTAACTTTTCTTAAATGAGTTGCAATATCCAAGAATGTTAATTATGTATAATTTATAACTTTCATTTAATTTATGAGACATAATTTGCCCCAAACTTCCCTTATCAAATATAATATTTCATCAATTTATAATTACAAGGGTAAACTTACAAAAATTTCCGACCTAATCATGAAAATGGAGGCACTCATAAAGAAAAGCTATTCACATCTATCTAGCATCTGTTAACAGTTACTCACCAAAGTTTTAGCCATTTTAGACATGCAGTTGATACGTATTTGCTGGCATGGGAAAAATTCAACACCGATTAAAAGTCTTAACTGCTTGATCAAATAGCTTCCTCACCAGATTTAGTTCCAAACGACTTATCTTATTTCCTCATACTAAAATTGTACTCGAGGACAAAGATTTTCGTAATATGAAGAGTCTGTCACCTATGTGAACAATTATTTTTCAGCAAAAACACTGAGTACTATTTGAACGGGTTACAGAGATCCGAGTATCGCTGGAAGAAGTGTGTAAATTTACAAGGAGACTAGTTTGAAATATAAAAAAATAAAAAAGTATCTACTATCTTTGTTAAGTTGGAAATTTTTTCAGAACACCCTCGTACGTCATTGTGAAAATTAAATTTTCCACTTTCAGTGAAATTTTCGACGCATTCCCAAAGGATAAATCTGAATAAGTTATTTATATAATATTCGTTGAAGAAATACAAATGTATTCCACACTTACTTTTGACAAAATCATGATAGAATGATTTTGTATTCACAGCCAATACATATTAACATCACTGAAATAATCACTCTCTGCATTTTTCCCTTATTATTATACAAACATTTGGTTTAAAGCAAAAGTGACAAACCATTAAACATGCGTTTATTTATAAAAAAAATTATTCTCTACCCCTCCCCCCCTCCTTCGCAGTTATCTTAAGTGATTTTAAGATGATAATTATTCACTTCTTTTTTACAATTTATTAATTGAAGGTTTAAAAGGTTGTGATCTTTATAGTAAAGACCTCCCAGTTACAAATGTAAATGGTGATTTTAAAAGTGTTACATTTAGAATTAAAAGGCACTCAGTTTATAAAATACTTTGTTTAGTTTTTTTATATATGCTTTTTGGTTATGGTAATACGTAACCTTTTTACTCGTCTCCTTTATGTTTATATATTTCACTATTTTTATTGTTGAATGATCCTGTGTGGTCCACATTAAGACTCGTCTTCCTCTTTTACTTAAGAAGGTTCTCTTCAAAACTCCATGGTCAAATACTACAAAATATTATATATTTATGAATAAACACAAACGATTTTTTTATGTAACATACTTCATAATAATAAAAATAAGAATGGACGAAAAATGGCCCTATTGCAAAGTTAAGTGGGCTATAACAGCCGCAAGAGGCATAAAGTAAACATTTATAAATTGTTGAATTTAAGACTGCTGAGAATTTAAAGAACTTACCTCATAAACTGCATTCCTTCAAAATGAGAATGTTGGACATAAATTACTTATAACTAAATTAGAAGTAGTCCATTCTAAAAGTACTATGTTTTGAAGAAATAATATGTAGCTACTTATTCATGTTCCATAGCTGATGGAGAATGAACTATGAAATAGTCGACAATGGGCATAATAGATAATTGTCAATTTGCATTATACATATTTTTTAGATTGTAATTATATAACATTTTACATATTTAATAAACTGCATTGAAATTAAGTAACCACATTCTATGTGGGGAACTCAAACTGACACTTTTTTCTTTTACAGCTGTAGACTGGTAAACCTATGATATTATCAGTTGACAATTTAGGGTCAGATAGTCAAAGAAAAAAGAAAATCCTCTTTTTTGCTGTTTTTGTCAATGACAAAGATGGAAGATGCCAATCAATTGAGGATCATCTCGTGCTCAAGTGCAATCTTCAAACATTGCTAAGCTTGTAGGAGTACACCCAAAGACCGTAGCCCGGATTGTGGCCAGGTATGACACCATATAAAGTGGTTTAAGACTTCCCAGGGGGGCCATCTTATAATAAGAAGAGGATTTGCGGACAAATATATCGAGAAAGAGAGTTTAAGATAGCCTTGCCCCTTGTTTTCCATCTGAGAAAAACTTACAAGTATGATGAAATTAGGATTGAGACTTGGAGTATTCAGAATGTATAATTGTTCACGTAGAAAGTACAGCACAAATTCCGTCATATATATAAATGAAATTGAAATGAGTGTGATAGAGACTAGTGATTTATGTCGCATGGGTTATATGCATCAATGACAATGAAGGACTCTTATCAATGAAATATTTATCTTATATTTGGAGATGTAGCAGATTTGACTTAAGGAGGGATGAATTCAATAATTTCAATGAAGTACCTGTGGATGGAGGATGATAACTCTCTTCGCTCCTTATTGGGACTTTGATCCGATTATTATGTCGCTCTATGAAACTCACTTATAAGTATGTGAAAATTCTATAAAAGATATGGAGTAATGGATATATTCTTGAGCATATAGGCGATGATTCGCCGAGGTGAGAAATAACTTAGATGAGAAGGCGTGCTTTAACTGGCATATATATCCCAATGGCAAAATAATAATTTCTAGTAAGACGAAGGATGAGTGGATACAAATCCATAAAATATCAAAATCCTGCCATTGAAAGATCCATGCAAATCCTCATAAATTAAATGTATTGACACACAGTTCCAACTCTTTCCTTTCCTCCACTTCCCATTTGATTAATCCTAAAAAATTGAATCAATATTTTCCCAGCTAATAATTATGACAATATAAGCCAATTATATTTATTCAATACAAATCTACTATCAATATCAGATATAGTCATATTCGATATATCAATACACAATAATAATATTCTTACGCAAAGAAATTGTTGGGCCAGCGTATTGAATGATTCTTCAATCTCTATCAATTTATTTGTAAAGAATTGTGGGCGTGTGAAGTATTGATATATCATAATAATATCATTCAATATCTAAATAACGTATCATAATACAATACATGTGAATACAGCCCTAGTAAATATATTTTGAATATTAGTGGGGTTAGATTCGTGTTAACATTTTTGTGTTAAGTAAAGTTAGTGTTTTCGTTCATACTTTTTTTGTTTTGAATCTAGTTAAATTCATGCTATAGCAAAGTACTAATTTTCAAATTTGGAAGAATTTTAATTTTTAAATCAAATGTTGGTAATGTGAGTTCTTCTTTTACATGAGTACGTCAATTCTTTTGTTAATATGATAGAACTATTTGTCGTTTCTTACTGTCCTTAGAGTATTTATTTAAATTTGACTAGCCAGTAATCGAATATTTAGAATTCTGATTATACGTGTTAAATTAGAGTCGAATTTTCTCAAAAAATATTTAGGGACAGTTTGTGTAATTTTCAGAAAATTATTGACTTTAGTAAAGACAATGTTAGATTAAATCGATAAATACTCCGGGCTTTCTCTTGTAGTCCGGATACATTTCAATCGAGACCAGGTCAACATTTGTCTTTAATGATGCAACACTAACTAGAACATATACAAGGCGTGTAAATATGAAACTGGAATTGAGCAAAAGATGGAAATAGTAGTAAATATAGTTGCCTTAAGACAATATCATAGCACCAAATCCCTTTTTTCTGACAAAGAAGATTTTTCATTCTTCAAGATACATGTTTCATACAGAATTACAGTCGTAATACAAATTGATAATGCCAAATTTTTGCCGTGAAACTACAATTTGTGGAGATCATCATTTTCTGTTACACACTGAAGAAAACTGATGTAGAATCGCGTCGAATACGTGTCAAAGCTGAAGGAAAATCTATTCTTGGCGAATCATAGTGCTTTAAGGGGTTTAAAAAATTCAAAAGTATAATTTGGACGTGAGAATCGAAGAATGTTGTAATCCACCAGAATAGTTTGAAGACTGCTATGAACTACTAAAACCCTATGTTACCTTCAAAAATGAACACTACCATCAATAAAGGATCAATTTAATTAGAATATGGAACACGTTTGGAGTATAAAAAGGCAACAGAAAGTGATTTGACTTCATGATAATGTTCCATCACACACACAGCAAAACTGTAAGAGAAAACGACGCTTGGTTGCGAAATACACCAGACTTAGATCCCTCCAACTACCACCTGTGTAAAAATGCCTAGATGACTGGTTCAGACAAATGAGCAACATTTTTGGGCATTGTATCAACAAATTGTGAAACTTTGGAAATTGAATAGTGTACCATGGGAAAAAATTCTAATAAAATACCTTTTATTATTTTTTGGACTACACATGTATTTTCTATTTTTATTAAATGAGTTTCATATTTACAAACCTAGTATATACGAGATGTGTTTAAACACTAAGGTATGATTGATTTTTTTTAATTTAAAAATTCGAAAAAGAGCATAAATTTATTGTTTAAAACTGAATATTATGTTTAATTTGATTGTTAGAGCCATGTTGTTTGGAAGTATTTTGTGTGTACAGCAATTTTTTGCTTTAATAAAAATTGATCGATAATTTTTAAAGAAATTTTGTTAAAAAAATTAAATTGAGCGCTTCAAAACTCTTGAAATATTGGCACAGACTGAAAATTTTCTCAGAAAAAAAACAGATAATAATTGGTACAAACTCTTCCAAGATGGAAGAGAAGATGCCTTTGATCAGCCTCCCTCTGCACCCAATCACCAAGCACATTGAAAAGGTTAAAACAATGAAGTAAATTATTTCTCAATATATTTGAATGACTTTCAAAGACGAGAATGATGACATCTCGGTGCAATGCCATTTTGGGCCAAAAATAATCGTTGCATGGGCATCGTTAAAGAGTTGTTGAGAGACGTCACAAATGATTTTATGATTTTGACTGTATTTAGAGAAGCTATATCCTGCTGTAATATTTCATTACCATCAAGGAAGTTGTTTCTATATTATAATCAGTCTTCGTGGTCATTCAAATGAACATGAAAATCGTAGTTGAAGTGTTACATTGAGTCTTGTATCCCACTCTGATACAATTCTTAGCTCAATTACGAAATGATGAATGTTTGCCTAGAGCTGATATTTCGTAGATACTATATAGCTCATTAGTTTTAAAAATGAGTCACTTGCAATCTCAGAACTTTAATTTGTAAAGTGCGTTAGTTTTTATTTTTCACCCTGTATAACTCTATTTAGTTTAAGCAATGTAAAGTATACCAGTGTCATCAATAAATAACTGTCATATAGTACATTATGAAACGAGTTTGAATTGAATTGACACTACTTAATCAGAAAAGTAGTTGGAGTAGCTTTGTATATTATTCGTTTGATGATAACTCATTTATAAAAACTCATACGAGTATATTGTGTAAATACAAAGTACTTAGCTATCTTTATCAATTTTTTTACATACTTAGTTACAATTGTTTGTACATTTTTTTTTTTGATATTGCATGATATAATTTACATAAGTATACATGTTATGCATACAGGTATATATTTGTCTTCAAAGCAACTACTTGGAGGTTCAACGTTTAAATATTATTTTAAAGCATTCATTATTCATGTAAGAACTTATTTTGTACCATACGATCGAATATTTGAAACGATTCATTGTGCCATTTTTTGCAAACCAATTCATAGAGGTTTTAATTAGTGCTGTGTCGACCTGAACAATCTTTTACTGTTGGAAAATTGTGAGTTGAGTTTCATATTACAAGAACCCCCAATACGATATCATTTTTTTAGGGGGGAGGGGAGGTCCTACTTATTGACTTTTATCACTAAACCTCGACAAATGTTTTGAGTTTTGTACCATTGTCTCTCAGTGATTCACTAATCAATTCCAATTTCTAATGAGGTTATTCTCATCTCAAAGAGAAAGACTAGATAAATATCACAATTTCGAAAAAAATTGTTTGACAGTTATAAAAAAAAAAAAAAATATCAACTCATTTGTGTTTCGAAAGCAAGAAACCACCAAGACAATAATAATATATGGAATGTGTTAATACACAGTAATTTCCTTCTTTTTCTCCCCTTTTCTTATTTTTTGAGACGAATCGATACTTAATTTAGTGTTTCGGTTCTGTTCAACTTGGTTAAACTAAAGTGACACAATTCTATTCATTTGCAAATAGATAATTAAGTGTTTATAATGTTACAAGTATTTAGTAGACATTTACTCGTATTGCCATTTTGATACTTCTTTAAATATATCGATTTTATATAGCGTATAACTGATCGAGTATTCTTCAATGATTGAGTAGAATATAGATTATTATAAAAAATATTGGATCAGTTTTATTTGCAAAAAAATGTAAAATAATTGGCATTCATTGGTTTATTTTTAGGACAAATTACATTTTTGTAAAATAAATAAAGATCTTGCAAATTATCCGGCATTTTGCGTGTGCGTTTGTACAATTTACACACGATCTGTACTTTCAAGGTAAGTGATGCAAGGTATTTAAACACGTTTTTATCAGACTTGGAACCCTCCTTTGAACTTTAAAGTCAATTGATTGGAATCTACTTGTCTGGAAATAAGGTTTTTTTTCTTTTTAATTTGAGTCATTATTTTTTGCAAAAGTAATGATAGTTAATATATTTATTATTTGCAAAATGTATTTCATATCAGAGGTATGTCAACGATCTGTTTGTGTAAGCAAACGTTCACTAAAAGAGACAATAAAGATTCCACCTGAAAGTTTTTATTATGTATGGCCATGTGGCTATAATAAAATTTATAATATCTAAAAGTTGGCAATAAAAGTATCCTTAATTTCATGCTGGGTGTAGAAAAGTAATTATACCTTCTATAATTAAAGTTTTGAATATGTATTGTTGATTTAATCAAAAAGTTCAGATTATTTTTAATAGCTTAGATTATAAGCCTGATTAATAGACTTTACCGTTTACGCCGTCTACAACAAGTAAAATGATTGGAGAAAAAATACCTTCAATCTGGTTTCCTGTTGGATACTGGTTAACTGCAACCGACTACTTTATAGTGTTAAGGGAAAATGTAGTCCCGTAGATCTCCAAAACCATAAATAAGTCTAACAAGGCTACCTACGTATTTCAGCAGGACGAGGCTACGGTTCATACTGCCAATATTGTGCAAGAGTGGGTGGGTAGTAGCATGAAATTCTTGTCCAAGAACCTCTGGCCCCAAAAAGCCTAGATCTTAATCCACTGGATTACTCCATTTGGTGGTTGATTGAGAAAAAGGCCTGCAATGTATGCCACCCGAATATTTGATGACCTGAAGACCTGTATTAAGCAACAGTGGAAGATAATGAAAAGGACTGCATTGTCAATATGTGCAAGGGATCCCAGAGGTGGTTAGAGGATGTCATTGAGGCTGATGGTAGCCACACTCATAATAAATGTGTATTGATAAACTAAAAAATATTATAAAATAACATTTTCTATGTACAACATCATTCTGGTTAATTATGAGGATTTTAATGAATACTTAGAGGAAGGTCCCATTACTTTTTTTATGCCTGGTATGTAAATTTTGCATCTAGAGATAAGTTACCATATGTTGTCATAATCAGTATTGGTTCATTCCTTAATTATTCGATGTTAACGATTCCAGGCTTAGGACAGGTTTTATCAATAATTGCGACCCAAGAAATAGAGTTAAGTTATTTTTTCAAGGACCGAACTTCATACGTTTTAGAAAAAATATGCAGGACTGAACAGGACCTTACTAAGACTAAACTACATAAGACTGCAAATAAAAACCGAAAAAAACACTAGTTATAAGTAATTTGGTGTTCAACCAAAAAAAACAAAAACACAAGAATATAAATTTGCATAAACTTTAAATAATTCAATGTAAAAGTAAACCTTACATTAGTAATTAAATTAGGCCTGAAGCAAGTTAAAAAATGAGTAGTTAAGCTTATTAGACAATTCATTGTAAAAAAAAATTATGTACAAGTATTTTTTTAACATAAGTAAAACGTGGATTTTTTTTCTTTTATTTTGCCAAAAAAAAGTATGCATTTTTCCAAGAGAGTAAAAAATCTATTCTAATTATAATTTTGGGATATTAATATAAAAAATGTTGTAATAAAAGATTTGGATCTAGTTTTTTTTTTGTATTTTGTTTACTTCCTTATCTTTATTACTTTGTGTTTACATTTAGCCTTTCAATGACTTTAAAAAAAATAACTTTTACGTTAAGAAAAAAAATATTAAAATGTAGTAAAAACTTACTTTTTATAAAATATTAATGACACCTGTCAAAAAAAAAAAAAGAAAAAAAAAAGACAATAGGAAGCTTGTATCCCATGATTAGTGGGCAAAAATAATATTTGCCCACTAAAGGAATATTATAAGAATAATATAATTAAATCCGTCTCAAATCATTTAATAATGAAGTGGGATTAATAGAAACATAACAAATAATCATTTCTACATTCAGCTTATATAACCATTAATTTAAGTCGTAAGAGGGGTTCAATTTTAATTTTATATTAAGTGCGGAAACAAAAATTTAATTTAGCTTTATAATTAATGATTTAATCTATTTATTTAAGCAAAAATAATAAAAACAAAGTTATTATTTTTTTTATGGAATCAAGAGAGAACAATTCTAAAAAGTTATTTGTGATATGTTTAAATACAATATCTAGCTAAAATTTTTATTTTTTATGTTGTCTTTGACAAGCAATAACAGCTTTGACACGACAGTGACTAAATTATCAGCTTTTGACGATGAAAACCATGTCTCCGGCATGCCACACTGTCACGAGTGTAGACTGTAGTGAATCCAAATTTGGATGAGAGGTGCAGCAGTCATTTTTCTCAAAGAAAGACCAAACTCCAAATTCCAGGTGTTTGAAGTCAGAGCTGGATAGGCTCACTTGGATAGTGGTTAGAAGTCAACCAAATGGTTGCTAAATAAGTTTTGGGTCTTCTAAGCTGGTTTGAGGCGGGAATGGGCTTTTTGATGTTGCTAGCAGTGAGCATGAAGATGCCTAAGGGCTTTGCATCTTTCTCAACACTGACAACGGCACGGAGTAGATTGCACATGTGTTTTCTTTTTGTACTTGCTTCGACATTTTTACAATCAGAGGCATTAGATAAAAATAAAACTTGTCTATTTTTGTATCAGCTGTAATTTGGCTGTGTAATGAAACCTTGTTATGAAAGATAACGGTGAAAAATAGTAATTATATGACATTATAATTATTGAGTCTCCAGTTTGTATATCATCAGAGAACAGAGGTGGGAATAAGTCCAAAAAATTGCCAATCTAAGTTTAGCCTCGAGTCTATGCTTCAAGGCCTAGTACTTGAATATTTTATCAAGTTGTCGGGATTTCTTATGAATTCATTTCAAGTCTGTAATTATATTATATGTAAAGTCCATATAGTTTTTAGTTTTTTCTTGAATTTAGCATAAACTAGTTTCGAAGCAGCCAAGTCGAGTTGTAAGTCTTCAAACTATGGACTCTATTCCAAGTTCTAACCTCTGTCAGAGAGAAACTGATTTGCACTTTCTTTATACAATCATGTATATATATATGTGTATTAGTTTCCATGCTGTCGAAGGGGGAGGGGTTAAATGAATCCGTGAAGTAACAAAACCAGCAATTTATAGAAAATAAAAGAAATAATTGATAGCAAGACTCTCCTCCCCCCTGATTTATGAAGAAATAGGTAATAAAAACCTCCAATTAAACGTAAATAATAGTGCATTATAAATCCTATTAATTACGTCATAGTAAACAAGAAAGGTATTCATTAGTAATAGACGTACAAAATATAAAAGTTCAATTATACACCTCTTATGAAAAGTTATTAAGGCCTTGTTCTAGACATGTAACTAATATCAAGTTTGTTAATGCTTATATATACCTGCATAATATGTTGAACATCGTTATTTTATAGGGATTGCATTTGGCTGCCTATTGGACCGTACAAAAACCTTGTTTTGAACCCATCTTTTTTTAATTATGCTAACCAAACAAATATAGGACCCTCGGTTGATATTTCGTCCCAATTCCACTTGGTTTCATTTTGCATTAAATTATATTTTTGATTCATTCTTTTGGGTAAGTAGTGACATCTTCTATTTCTAATGTTGAATGATCTAAACCGTATAAGACATTAAGCAACTCCCCTTCTCTAAATAACCCGGTGATGATGGATAAGGCAAGCCATATCATGATCCCATTAGAGATGCTTATTTTATGCAGAATTAAGTGATACTTCAAAATGAATCAAGGGTTATGTAACAATAAAAGATACGAGAAGGTACAAAATGTTTAATTTAATAATGTGGTTCATTAATTCTTGATTGCTCTTGACTATATTACCACATAAATCAAAGATATTATTAATTTACCAAATACTCGACTATAATGTGCTCTGTAGTTCATGTTTTAGTTCAGTGACAGCCAGTCATCCGTCTCATAATGTGATTATGATTCGAAATCTGAATTTAAACGTAATTTTTTTGCTTCAACAACTACACATAGAAAATTCTTATCGTGTTAGCCCAAGACTCCTGCAGTTTCAATTTTCTTATGATCTTTTCAGATATATTGTTATAGTTCCATTGTACAAGAGTCTTTAAGGGCCAGCGCCCTGGATTTAAATAAATTCTTGCAGATTTTGTAACGGGAAACACAAGATTACCTTATTTTTATGTTTTCTTAGGTATACCAGTTGTCCTCAAACTAAAACCTCGAAAACTAAATGTTCACTAATGGGGCATCTTGATTTTTACCAAATTATTGCAAAATGAATAGAATCACTTATTATTGACACTTTCTTACTGCTCTCAGCAACAAGTGATTTACTACAGCAATTCATTAATATATAGTACACAAAATATACGCTTATACATATTTTGGATGCAGCATAGGCTATTGGATATTTCGATATGAGGTGGGTGAGGTTCTGTAGCCTTTGACGAATTAGATAGGATTTTAAATTTTTTTATCATTTATAAAGATATGTAATCAACAAATAGAAGAACACTAAATTTTCTAATAAGGATCTATAAATACCAATTAATTAATTTTTAGCTATCAGAAGTTAATTTCAATTTATTCATTTTGCATACTTGGCATAAAAATCAAATACTTTTGCGATTTAGCAACGTAAAATTGCTTTAAGGAGTATTTATTTTTTAAAAATGGATAATAATTCGACAAGTAAAAGAAAATTTATAGTACAACTTTAAGCACACCAGATATTTTTCAACTTCAATTATGAATTTTATCATTATTTTTACATCTGAAGTAAAATCAAAAGTGTAATTATCGAAGTAACTAATTTGTAGTAAAAATTTGCGAAAATAAGCGAACTAATTATTGTGATAATTATTTACATTAAAAGATTGATAAAATAGTTTTTTAAACAATTTCTCAAAGAAAAGAAAATTTTGAACCATATTTTAGATATTTTAAGTCAATTATTTTAATAAAACTAAAAACGAATGAAATTCGATTTTTCTTTCACAGGTCAGTTTTGTTTTATAATACCACATTTTTTGTTTGCTATAATATATGTTTGGTGAACATAGCTCAATGAGTTTGTTACTACTTTTATCTTTGTGCAATGTGCATAAGGGTGAGTTGAAAATAAGAGTTAGAAGAATCGATGATGGTAAAATTTGTAATATTATGTAAAACTATTCCATGCTAAATTTCAGGAAAATTCAAAAGGTTTTGGAAATTTCCTGATTGAGTCAAAAATCCATATGTTGACTTTTTTCAATTATAACCTAGTAAAATCATTAATTTGATTCCTGGAGACACTGAAGTGGTTGGTTTACATATGAAAATTTAATCAAATTTCAAATTTGTTATCATTAAAATAAGTTGATATCTTTCAAAAATGAAACATTTCTTTCAAATATTGTGTTATAGTAATCTTTATGCATCATGAGTGAAACAATAATATTTCAATTTTCTCTAATATAATAGTTATTAAAAATATTATTTACCTAATACAAAGGTACTCTTCATAAAAATTTGTAGGATGATCATGTCTTTACCATCTAGTGAATGAAGTTAGTCATTTTAACAAAATAAATCAGTTGTTTGAAAGAATATACATTTTATAAATGAATGTTTATTGAAAAACCCCTAAAACCCACTCCACCGAGCTGTTATATAATACAAATTATTTTTATACCAGTACACAACTTTTACAGATTAAAAATTAAATAAAGTTGATCAAAACCCCTCAAAACGACCTACATTTGTACATAGACAAACTTAGAATATTGAAATTAAGAATGACATTACAATGAAAAATAATACTCATTGTTTTTAGAGATGTAATGCTTACAAAATTAAGGAGATCTTATAATGTATGTTACATAAATTGGTTATTAATTGATTATTGTTATAATTTTATAGTTATGTTTTAAGCTTTTTAAAAGAGATTTATTTTAGGGAAAAATTGTTTAGTGTATCAAAATAGGAACACTTTGAATTTTAAACTCCACCAATATACAATTGATTTACTGACAATAAAAACACATGTAACAGTGATGAGGCATTTTTCACATTACTTTCCTTAAAAAATAATCATAAAAGAGCTTAAAACAAATAAATGATATGAGATCTGTACAAACCCAAATAAAATAATTTTGAAAAAGAAAATACCCCTATCATATTGGTTATATATTTTAGATACATAATTTATCCTTTCCTCAATAACAAATAATATATTTCCAAAGGAACTTTTTGTTTTAGTTTAAATCGTTTTCCAAGTTTTTCCAAAAAAAATTATTGCTTGAGTATGTTAAGCATATTTTCTGCAAGCTAATTGAGTCAATGAAAAGGAACTGAACCCATTTGATGAACATTTGATAAATGTGGGAGAAGTTGATTTTCTTCATTTGCTGCAACTTTGTTCGATTTGTGCTCCAGCACTTATTTGAAAGGACCATCAATTAATTTTGACTTAGCTACGGCTATTTGCGGTGGTGATTGAGCACCATGCTCTCCTGTGATATATTTTCTAATTTTTCAAAATCAGAGTATTTTTTTATTTTGATTTAAAACTCTTTAAAGTTTATGTATTATAACTATTTGTATCTAATTATTGAGTTAAATAGAGTTAGTTAGACTAGAGAAAGTTAGAGGATGTTTGTTAGCCAAACTTGATTAAAATCGGACGATACAGAAACTCTAGTGTAAATATCTGATGGAATTACCCATAGGATACGCAAAACTATGAACATAATATGAATGAATGATGATAAATGAGTTCTTAACCCTTAATTTATGGGGTTTAGAATGTACAAATGTATGAACACCATACCTACATAGGCACCCATATCCATTGCTAACAGAACAATCATTGGGTGTGAACTCCTGTAGTAACGTTCTTTTTGAGGCGCTAATTTTAAAAATTACCGTCCATTACCCAAATAGTAATAACAAAAAAAAATAATAAATTGCTATTTGTAAGCAACTCCCTTCATGGGCATGGGTATGGCGTAACAAGGGAGATGTTTTTTTTTACCCAAACATAAGTACAAAGTCATTTGTCCATCCCTAGAGGCTTTTTTCTCTATATCTTGACGTAATTATTTAAAAGGAGGGTATAAATATGTTTCTATAAGCATCACAGAGGAGGTCTTCCGTACCTATATTGATTCTCTTCTGTTGATTGTTCCTTCATAATTAATTATAATTATTTAACAAAATATACGTGTTTTTTTTTACCAGGATGAGTGTGCATATTTTGTATATTTAGCAAAGAATGAGTAAAATAGGAAGAAAACTACAACATAGTGATTAGCCCTCAAGATAACTATAAAAAATTGTTTGAGTTTGGGTTATATATATATATTTATATTTGAGGGGGAATGCTTAATTTTTACTCAAAAATTCGTCTATTGTTTGATTTTTATGAATAAATTTGTACATGCATTTGCAAAAACAAAAATTTTAATGCTGGTTTTTTTAAAGCTACATTTTTAACATTGAAATAAAAAAATGAAGAGTTGAATGAGTCATAAAAAAAAATTAAACGTACAGAGTGTGCTATTTTAAACTGCTTGTATAGATATTAATTAGTAATTTTAAATAAATAAATAGGTAGAAATAAATGAAAAAAACAATATTTAACTATGTGTTACCTCCCTTCAAATCCACCCACGAGTACTTTCTTGGATTAATCCTAACATTGAAACCGTAATGGTTGAATTGTTTTACACAGCCAGAAAATATGGAGATGATTTTAATACTATTTATGAGCTAAGTCTGTTTGAGTTTATCAAGGTCATCCAGAAATGCATTTTTTATCAAAAAGGAATGAAAAATCTACTAGAAATTGTCTTTCCAAAAAAAATCAAACACTCAAATATTCATCGTCCAAATTAGATCCGCCCTAAAAAAAATAAGGTGTATGATATGTTCTATTTACAATTGGTCATCTCACTCCGTCCTTTTGTTCTCTTTTCTACATACTTATCGTTAAATTAAATAAAAAATTATAATCTTGAAATAATTATTACTTGTATTTTGATAGTTTATTAAATAATTTTTAATAACTTATAAACTAATGAAGTATCATTCCAAAATTTTTGGATATAGCCAGAAAAAGATAAACTAAGAATTCGCAAGAAAAAAAGAGTTATTTATCAAATAGAATGATATTTCGTTTTCTGGGGTATAGTCACAGATAGAAGAAATATATGGGAATATACATAGGGTTTTTTGATCAATGGAAATTGAAAACGCTATTTATATTTAATGAATGAATATTTACGATGAACTAAAACATCTGGAACAGTGGTTATCAAAATATTTAAAACTTTTTTAAATTAAACTATCTTTCTAATATTTTAAAAGACTAGCAGACCATTATATTTTTACTAAAATTAGTATAAAAGTTAATAAATAAAAAATACCAAACATTTGAACTAAACACAATCATATTTTTTTTAACTATATTTTTTGAAAAAAGTGACAGTATTAACATCAAAAGTACATTGCAATGATAAAAACATTTCTATAGAATCAAATAGTTGTTTTAGATTTAATTAGTTCAAATTTAATTATATTTTATTCTTCTAATCAAATTTGAAATCTAATTTTGATGGCAAATGTTGAAAAAGCTTCCTCACACTTAAAGTTGGTTGCAAATGGAATAAGCATTTAGTATTACAAAATTTGCAACATTGTTAAATGACTATGTCATTTTGATTTCAAAAGTCACTATATCATTAATCAAATGAATAAAATTTTCTTGAATCTAGTTTTTTTTTAGTAGTATATCAATAATGGAGAGAGAAAAAATCATCTTATTATATAAGTGTACAAATCCTTTCTTCGTAACGGAAAAATTTGTAACTGTTTTTTTTATTTTTTATCATATCAAGTAAGGTTTACATAAATTTTGGCATTAACTGGTTCCTTGGAATTTTTTGAACATATTGAAAAAATATAATAAGCTATCATTGTAAAAGTAAATTATCAAAAAGTCCAACAATTTGGACTTACTTTTTTGCAATATTTTATTGAAAATGTGTATTTCTTTTTTTTTTTTTGAAAAACCCAATGATTTGAAAAAATAAATCAATATTCAAAGTATATTTTTACGGGATTTATTAAAAGATACAAAAACTTTATATTTTTTTTTTTTCCTTAAAAGTGAAAAAAGTACATTTGAGTGCTAATATTTTTTTATTATAATATATATTATAACGACAGATTAGTATTTCTATATGATACCTAAAATTTATTACAATAATAAAATGGCCAATATACTTACGATTAGGAGGGATCAAAAAGAAATTTATAATCTTGTACTTTTTGGAACGGAGCATAAATATTGCATAAAATATACTGCATTTATTTTTCAAAAAGAATAAATTATGAAATAGCAATGGCGAATCAAGTGAGACGTGTGAAGGGACAGTTAACATCAAAATACATAGAATATTTTTGTGTCAGCAAGGTAATGCCGTGATAACTAACTTCGCATCCTTGATCTATTAACCATTTTAACTGAATTAGAATGTGAATTATGTGAAAGAAAGAAAAAGTTGGTTACGTCATGAAAAAAAAAATGAGAGGAAAAAATATAGTGACGTCATCTATGATATCATAAAAAGCAACATTTATCATGAGACAAAGATACATCACTAGTGCATGTGCTCATGGAGGAGGTACAGTAAGATTAGGTAGTTAGAAATAGTGATGTAAATCGTAAGTATTTTTTAGCTGGCCTGCTTTTTGGAATAATTAATCTGAAGAATACATTTTCTTTTCTTTAGCTGTTTTCATTTTTATATAACTCTCAAGTAGGAAACTTCTTTTTCTACTAAATTCAATTATATTCAAGACAGAGAGTAACCTGGAGGATATGTTGCAGTGTTAGAACTGTAAGTCCTTGTTGGAATTGGATTAGAATTGTAGGTCAACATTGGAGTAATTCTTGCCTATTTCCTTGATTATTTCATTCTCTTCCCTTACCATAAGGGATTGTAGTTGATCTAATGAAATGTCATCACAGCTAGGGGCTCTCCTCCAAAACATTAATCCCGTGTTCAAGGGTACGATGTTGATTTTTGTTTCTTTTTTTAACATATCGAAAATGCACACGATATTTATCACTAGATATAAGTGTAAGTATTTGTTGAACTAAGAACAAAGATACGAGTACTGCTTCTTTGTCCTTGTTCAATAAAGATAAGAATTTTTATTCATTCCCGTCTTCTTTTAGCTGATATCAACATCATGAAATATCATAACAACTTGACTGCTCTCCCTTCAAACGTTCTTCAAGTTTGTCAGGGTTAACAGGCTATTTATTTTTTTGCACACCGAAAGTGCTTATAATTTACAGCCTTAACAGTTAGTGTTTATTTCTAATACTTTTATAGTAATTTGGTTATTAAAAATCATACTGTAACATTTAACTTAAACTTAACTTCTTATAACAAAAAATAGGTTTGTCAGTTGATAACCTCAAGGACTATTTTGTAATTATTAATGTAGGCTAACAATAATTTAAAGAGGATCTAATTTAGTTGAATCAGTCATAAACATCTGTGTGAATATTATGTATGAGATACAAATGTAGTATTTTATCATTTCACGCCCATTAAAATACAATCTTTGGAAATTGATGCCTATTTATTACAAAATGGCTGAGGCGTTAAAAAGGTTGTGTAAGATTCTTTGTATGAACAGAAAAACAAAAAGAGATATCATTCTTGAATATGGGCATAAATAATTTATTGCCCTCATAGAGTGTTCGTACTTAAAAACAATTTGTTTTTCTATTAAGCATTTTGTACATTGTAAATGATTTTAAAATAATTTAGTACATACACTGGAGCAATGGTTCACAATAGTAATGCCAATGTAAATTCAAATGAATAGATCTACTTGTAGGATCTTAATATTTTTCAATTGGTACTCATTCAAAAAAGTTTGAGAGATCAGTACTTTATATATTTTTCTATTTATAAATCTGATAAATTTCATTACTATAAAGATTAATAAAAGGTTTTTCATTAACAGCGCACCCATTTTTAAAAAAAATAAAACGAAACCGGTTTGAGATATCGACAATTTCTTTATTTGCCGTTAAAATACATTCAAGTTAATTTATGAATGAAAATCGATGTCGTTTGAATCACCACCACGTGCACGTTTTACGAAGTCCAATTGTTGAACCCAATTTTCGACTACTTTTCCTCATAAATTGGCTGAAACTGCAGCAATTTCGCGTTGAATATTTGTTCTGAGCTCTTCTAACGTCGACGGATTATTGGTGGAGACCTGGGATTTCGCGTGACCCTAAAAAAAATAGTCTAGAGGCGTTAAATTGCACGAAAGAGGTGGCCAATTGACTGGTCCATTTCTGGAGATAAGACGCTCACCAAACTTACTCTTCAATAAATCAATTGTAACATTTGCTTTGAAACATTTCTTGTTGAAACCACATATTGTCCAAGTCCATATCGTCCAATTCAGGTTATCATGGCGCGGTAACGATTTCCATTCACAGTAACGTGGCCATTGTCATCGTCGACGAAAAAGTACGGCCACATGACACCGACAGCATGCAATCCACACCAAACAGTAATTTGTTGGGGATGTAATGGCGCTTCATGAATCATGTGTGGGGGTTTTCCGGCCCAATAGCGCATATTTTGCTTGTTAACAAAGCCATTGAGCCAAAAATGTGCCTCATCGCTGAAAATGATTTTACGTTGAAAATCAGGATCATTTTCAAATTTTCCTTAAGCACATTTTACGAATTTCCGACGTTTGAAGTGGCCAAGCGGCTTCAGTTCTTGTGTCAACTTGATCTTATACGGGTGTAGGCCAAGATCTTTTCGCAAAATTCGCCACAACGATGTCACAGAGATGCCCAACGATTAAGAACGGCGCGTAAGAGACAAATTTGGGTTATCTTGAATTGATGCGCTTGTGGCAGCAATATTTTTTACACTTCGTGCATTTCTTCGTCTCACTGGCACAGGAACATTTTGTAGCGTGTATGTGGACTCAAATTTTTTCACCAAACGTTGAATTGTTGATTTTGCAGGTCGATTACGTTGCCCATAAATTGGCGTTAATGCTCTTAAAGTTTGAATCAAAGACTCACCACTTTTGTAATAAATTTTAATTATTTGCAAGCGTTGCTCGAGTGTGTACTGCTCCATGATAAAACTACAATTATTTTTAAGCACAGCTGTCAAAGAAACAATAACAAATATGACGTCGTTTTTGAAACCAATCAACGTAAAATGTGAGCGTTTCTATTGAAAACCCCTTTATTTGTGTTCTACTCAAATCCGTGAAAGAACAAAGTTATCAAATCAACAGCAAAAACATATCAACGACATATATCTCCATTACTTATTCGTAATACTAGTAAAATTTCCTAAGGCTGAAAATATATAAACAAAATTTAAATTAAGACACAGGTGTATTCATCTAAGTTTTTTTTTCATTCTCCCCATATCTTAAGAATCCAAAATTTAATGGTGAAACTTGTCTCATTTATAAATTTAATATTTAATATACAGATGAGATGAAGATAAATATTAATTTTAACAGTCCTCCTTTATTTTAAATCAAACGCTATTGAAAAAGGGCAAAAAATTTATGCCAACGTTAGTATTTGAAATTTTAGTTACTTTTATCGATAAAAGTAAATGAAGCTAATACAATTTTAAAAAACTATATTGGCTTTAAGAAAAAACTTTACTGATTTCAGGCAGTTATTTAATTTACACTTAGGGTGCATTTTTCGATTTTTGTTTATTTTTGATATAAATTTTATTGGATCCACATGTAAGTCGGTTTTATTCATGCTGTATTAGAAGGGTGGTCTGAAAAGTTTCCAACATGATCTTGGCAGAACTCGTAAATAAAAACTAGTCACATTTATATAGCATCTAAAGACAGTTACTCACAAAAATTTCAGCCATTTTGGACGGATTGTTTTTATGTAACAGTCGTTTGAACGAGTTGATGTGATTGTTTATATAAAAATGAACAAAATAGAGTAGCGAATTTCCTTTAGATGTTTTTTTGAAAGTATAACTTTAAAATGGATATAAATAGTAGAATATATATAAAAGCTTGTTGTTTAAAAATTTGATACGTTAAAGTCAATTTAACTCTGAGTAATTCAGATAAAAATGTTACATTTTTGTGTTCCAAATACTTCACATCAATAGTGATATCTTTACAGTTTACCGTAGAAATGACCACATATGTGGCTATAAGCCCCTCATGGCTACATATAATATACATCTTCAAGATGATTTTAGGTAAGAATATGACATCTTAGCATGTCACTGGTGGACTGAAAATAGGAAGCCAGATAATAAATTAGAACTTTTATCCTTCGACAGCTAAGTTATATTATTTTGCAAACTATGTCCATAAAAAGAAAACATTTTTCATTTTATTTGCAATAAAAATATTCATATTTATCGATCAAAAGTCTTCAGAATTGAATAATAGGCAACAGTTTCTGCTTATGGAGACATTTTATATTAAATCTCTGACATCTATTAAAACTATATCATAATATTATACATTTAGTATTGATAAATATATTGTCTGTTTCTTCTTACATATATTTAATCATATTTACAATAAGTGTAACCAATAAATTTGCAAGTCTTACTTTTTATAATAACCAGGTCAAAATGACCCATTAGATAATCTTTGTGCATAAGTCATTTTCATCAAAAAGGAAATGCTTTTTTTTCTCCTTAAATTGATGATTTTTTAAGGAAAAATGAAGAAGTTTGAAGCATAACAATTGTCAATAAGAAGACTTTATTTATTTTAAAGTTAAAAGCGGGTTCTTTGAACCCTTAAGACGAAATAAGGGTTAACAATGTACATGAATATATTAATATATATCAAATAAAAATTAAATGTAGCAATATATATTTATCAACTCGTGGATGCGCAAAAAAAATTCAATTTGCTTCACCACTGTAAATATGACCCCATAATATTTTTTCGACTATGTGTGAATATCAATTGATATTTAAAAATAAATGATGAAGTTAACCTTGTGGCATGACATTTGCAAATAAATTCAAAATTGTTGTATTCAAGAATTTAGAATGATACATTTTCAAATAATTTAAATTAGGTAATGCATAAAAATTATAATATCAGAAAAATCAATGCATTAGTAAAATTAAAATTTAATAAACGATCTGTTATTTATTTTTTACAATCTTTAGAACTTTTGGGATGCATAATAATTATTTATTCACTCTAAAAAAAAAAGAAAAAAAAGTAAAACCCCCGCAAAATTACTTTTTCAAGTATGAATGGGAATTTTCTTAAACATTTATCAAAGTTAATCGAAGAAACTTCCTAATGTCACGATCATTAAATCCTTTTTATGCTTAAAATAATAGTTATACAACATTTTAAGTTTATAAATTACAGTTTTCAGGGCATAAAATAGGTCAGAGGTCACAAAAAGGTCAATTCCTTTTAATTTTTATTTTAGTGTGTGTACTAGGGTGTCCCATTTTTAGGGTGACCTGTTAATTTGATTTTCTGTTGCATTATAATGAAAAAACTATGTTCTAAAGATTCAGTCTTCAAATGGCGTTTTTTGACCTCTATAGCTATTTGAACCTGACTTTTTTAATGAGATTCGCTATTTGTAAAGGGATGCAGTTATGTTGCTGAATTTTAGATGCTCGAATATCGAAGTTATACTATTGTTTTACAAAAGTTCCTTTTCTCAAGTAAAATATAAGAATATAATCCTTATTTTTCATTTTGAAGAAAACAAATTGTAGCCCAACGAAATACTTTGGATTCTCAAACGATCAAAATTACTTTACTGAACTCAAAATTGAATCAAATAAGTATTAGAACTTAGTCCTAAATTTTATTGTAAGTGGCTAAAGTATTAGAAATGAGTGTTTAGTGGAGTCCCAAGAAATTATACACATAATTGACAACGGATAATAAGGGAAACTGTATATGATGTAAGAGAATAAATTAAAAATTAATTATTCAATATTGCTGAAGGGTATCGAAGTTCCATGCAAATACCATAACGAGTATTTTTAATATTCTTAATGTATATTTTGAATTTTTTTAGATTGATATAGCTATATATAAATTCATTTTCCAGATTGCATTCAGATTAATTATGAGTGAAGATATATAATGTATGTACATATATAGGTGTATATATTGTCAAAAACCCCATTTTATAGTTCAATAGACTGTAGTACGACTTATTTAGTCAATACTTTTCTTTTAAAAGAAGGATATTTACCATTGGAAGTAAATCGCTCAATATTAACAATCATAATATATTACACTTCGGCTATGATTCAGAGTGATTCATTTTGCTCCATGTGATTTTTATGTTTCTTTCAACTTCCAGGAGAAAGATAATACGACCAAACAAGATTCATTTTGGGTTAAAACTGAATTTGAATATAATACCCCCCTCTTAATTAAACATTAATTAAAAGACGTTGAGTAACCCTGAACATTTGTTGCAGAGTTTCAATTGTAAGTCCATGGTGGACTCAATCAAATAGTTAACCATGTTGATTTAGTTTTTTTTTTCATGTTCCAAAACACAATCGTTTAGTATCAATGTACAAATGTTATTTAATAACTTGGCCGGAGAGGGTCTATAACTTTTTAGCCTATCACTCCTTCTTTGTTCCATACTCAAAAGTCTACCTATGCACATTTAAAAAAATGACTGTTACAAGCAGGTTCATTTTTGGACCTATGAACAATATATGTAATAACTTTAATGACTGGTGGTTGGGAATTGCAGGGAAATGCTTAATACTGTTTGTTATGTTCTAAAATTCTTGCATCAGAACAGTATATTACCTATATAAGTTGTTAACACACTAAAGGGTGTCACGTGGCCGTTAAACCAGGTTTGACTGTATTTCTAAAGAGTCCCTTGAATGACATTTTTTAAGTATCTAATTTTTTTGATGGTTTAGTCTTTTGCAAATAAAATATAAAGTAATTTCCTGTGAATTTCCAAAAGAATACTGAATCATATTAAATATATTTTAAAATTCCAGGAAACATTCCCCTGTATACAATTTTTATACACCTACGTAGATATATAGGTATTTATGTTATTCAGCATGTAGAAAGATTCATTTCGTGAAAGTACAAAATTTTATGTGTATATATTTGATGGATATTGTATAAAGAGGGCTCAAAGGTAGGTATACTCCTGGCACACCTATAAAGTACACATATATTTTGAAAATTTCACTTTATTTTCCTCCCTCATTGTTGTTTGATGAGAGGTAGTAATTTGTATGACTATGAATAAGTAGGAATTATTATTCAATTACTTAGACATTCATTTTTAAAATACAGTAATGTTTCGAATTACAAGGTTCATGTTTAACGTGGGTTTAGGAATATGAGTGGTTCATTGTTAATCTGGATGATGTTTCAAGCATTCGTGTGGACACATACCTAACATGAGTAAAGCAACTATCAAGTTAATCTGAACCCTATAGCACTAATTAGGTTAATGTGTAGTCAGAATTTACATTTCTTTTTTAATTAAAATCCTTGTTTATTTTTGATAGTGAAATACCTAGTTTTTGTTTATTTGGAAATCTGTCAGGATGAAAGATTGTGGATTTTTTGGTTCATTTTTTTATGAGTCAAAGTAACAGACAGACTGTTTTTGCTGATGTGTATAAATAATTTTCTCTATATATCACTGATAAAATTAAATTTATCTATCAAAAAACTATTTCTTTACCACTTTTTAGGTACGTTTGCAACACTCTAAGTTGATAACTAAGTAATTTGCATTTAATTATTTTTAATTACCCTATTTTTTGTATTATATCAATAATTTTTTTCAGCCTAAAATTTGTCAAACTGCTCAAATAGAATATTTAAAAACTCATATATCCAATATGATACGTATGCCACTAAAGAGTGAATATGAAAATTTTCAATTTTTGACATACAGAATGAAATTTATTGACTTATTTCAGTAACACCTCGCTAAATTATGATATTCAAAATTTTAGTTATTATTTCACAGTAAATATGTTTGTATTGTTGTTACAAATGTGAATAGTTTATTAGGAGGAAATTAAATAAAAATTTGATTAATAGGTAGTCACTAAACTTTGCCATCTTTTTTCAAAAACAAGTAAAATTTGTGGTTACCAAATCTTAAAATGAGTCTTAGAATAGTTCATTTTTAAAATTGCATCTTTCATTCCAAACTTTGTAGGCATTTACCATAGCAATTAATTCAAAGAACATTGAAATTATTGCTATTAGACACCAAAGGTGAGATAAACCTGTCATATTGCAAATCTAAGTAGAGTCCAAAGACTTTTTTACCGATTTTTGAGTCTAGTCTCTAAATCCTTAAATATTTTTATAAATTCCTATTTGAATTCTTAGATTTCTTATAGCTAATTTCAAGTCCATAATAGTTAAATTTTATTGTTAAATCGTTTGTGAGACAAGCATAAATAAGTTTTGATAATTCATAAGAAATCGATCACACTAAATCTCCATTTTGAAGTTCCATATTATTCATTGTTAATATTTTGCTAACTCATACTTACTTTAGGGTCACGGAATGTATTAAGACATCAAATGACGGGCTCAAAGTCAAGTCTTAACCTCAGGTAGACACGACTTTGTAACCACATTTTTATCCAAGGAGGGGAATTCTTAATTCTAAAAGGTTTTTTTAGGAGTCGTTAGTTTGAGATAACGTTTATATTCATTCATTCTTGAAATTTATGTATTAATTTTTAATTTGAAATTATTTTTACCTGGGTCAACGAAGTTAAAATAGGTCATGTTTTTTTGCCTTTGTTTGTTTGTGTTTTGTCTGTTGGTCACCAGTATTACAACAAAAGTTAGGGATCGATTTTGATCTCTTAGTACAAAGATGAAATATGGTAACAGTAAAAGGACTAAAATTTTGATAATTCCAGACCTAAGGTCTACAAAAGTTACAAGTACATAATCGACCATTGCTTTGACCTAGTTTTTGTGAAATTAATTCATTTTTAGCCGACAAGGTCCATTGGATAATAACCATTCCGAAAAAAAACAATCACTGTCGAAGGCATATAATTTGATTAATTAATTACACTGTCCAATATCAAAAATGATACAAAAACAGTATGTATATGTTCTATTTAATAGAGTTTGATCCCTTGATTCCAAATATGGCCTTATTTTTTATCTCATAGCCTCGTGGCCTTCAGAAAAAGGAAATACATTTTCTGTTATTTTTGCCTATTTTTAAGGTTCAAAGCTGTTGTAAGCCCTCAGTCTTGAAGATAAGAATAAATTATTTTAATATATTTTAAAACCGAATGTTACAAAATTCCAAAACCATTTTTAAAATGTCTACATCATACTTTTAACACAAGTTATCTTTGTTTACAGTGGAAAATAGGTGCTTTTTATTCTAGACTCATAGCTTCAAGACGAATATATTAAAAATATTATTTAAATATATTAACATAATTTATCCTTATTTTCAACAATGAGGGCTTAAAACAGCTTTGAACCTTAAAAATAGCCAAAAATAACAAAAAAATATGGCCTTTTTTCCAGAGGCCACAAGGCTATGAGATAAAAAATAAGCCCATATTTGGAATCAGGTGATCAAATTGTGCGAACTTGAGCATATGGTGTTCTTTTGCATAAAAAAAGTTTAATTTTGTTGGATAGTGTTATTAATCCATTACAGATTAAAATATATTCAATATCTTAATTAGTTTAGTTAATTAATTCGGTATGTTGCTCGTAATTCCAGGTATAGCTGTATAAAGAAACGTAATCTATAAAACTTATAATAACCGAAATATACTAATTTTGTAAAAATAGGGATATTAGTTAATGATTTTGAATTTAAGGACCAAATATGGGATATTCTCAATTTGATTGTAAGTAACTTTCTCTCCATCATTAAATGTTCCTACATTAGTAAATAAAAAAGTTATATTTTCATGTTTGAAAGTATTTAGTTGAACATTACTCAAAGCATTACTCCCAAATGGAAATGCATGATATTTTTATTTAGAATTGCAGTGAGTTTTTCACTCTTTTTATAAAAAAAAATTAAAGTGAGACCGGCGACACTTAAATCTTTTTTTTTAAAGCTCAATCCCTCCAAACCGGTTTGCTTTAGAAACGCCAAATTTTAATTTACAATTTTAAATTATTTCTTATTCCCTTAAAATATTGAAAGGTTGTTCCGGCAAATATATTTTCTACAAATTGTGTTCGAATGATATTCGTCCAATCTACCTATGGAAAAAATTAAGAAAGATTGAATTGGAGTTGTAATATAAAAAAATAGAATGAAATATTTTTTTATAAATTAATACAAAGACATTTCATGATATTTAAATTTTTGAATTTATATGTATTATAATACATGAATATACTGTAAGAGGTCTTCTCCATCTTGTCCACCTTGAAAACTAGGCTCCTGGAGCGCTTCAAAATGTCCAATATCCTCGCCACATCAAATTCAATATTTAGAAGATCTAAGAAGTGCTGCTTTCGAGTCTCTGTTTTGATTCTTGACCCTGTATACTATCAATCACTGATCAGTTTATAGATCGGTAAAATTCACTCTTAAAAAAGTTTTCATGGGCTTAATGTAGCAAAAAAAAAAAAAAAAAATGGTTGATGTGAAATCGAATTTCATAATTTTTTAAAGAAGAGCAAACTTGTGGTTACTCACCATTATTTTCTTTGTACTGATAGTTAAAATATTTCCAATTTCTTCCTACGGAGAAAAACTAAACGATTGACCTCTTATTAAATGATATAATAATCTAAATCCCGAAAAATAGTTTTACTTCACGATACAGTTTTTGTTTCTATATGTCGAAAAATGAAGACCAAATTATTGATTTTATTTGATAATAATCTGCATAATTTAATATAATTATGATGTATATTTTAAAACTGTAGTTGTTTATATTAAAAAAAGGAGCTATTGCTACCATCCCGTGTTGCAACAGTTTATTGTCTCTTGTATTTATAATTCACAAAATGGAATAATTAAATCCTCTATGCTTGACTATCCGTGATGAATTAAAAATTAATTCCAAATATGACTAAATTAATAATCCAGTGTATATAAACAATATAATAATTACAGCATATACTAATGAACCCATTTTGGTAAAAAATTAAAATACAAAATAATATAATCTATGACTTCATAGTTGATTAATTAAAGAACACACAAAAATTATTTACCAAATAATTTATTCATCAATTTAATTCGTATCAAAATTAATTACGCACAAAGGTTGATCCATTGTTGTCATTGTTAGTAATTAAGTTTTTTTTTCTGGCATTTTAATAATATATAAGTGGTATCCGTGCCACCAAGAAAGATTGAGCCACATCATATATTCCCCACCCTACACAAATGATAATAATTTACTTTGCATGATATATCTTTAATAAGGTAATCCATGATTTTTTTTTCGAAGAATGTTCCGTGCAGAAGATTAGGGTTAGGATATCTTCATCATTACGTTCCATGTTTGAGTAATTTTTTGTTTTATTTATTATGGATACATGAAACGTTTTAAATAATTTTTTTACCAACTAAGAAGAGTTCAAAACCAGACTGAGACAAATAAAATTTCAAAAATATCTCTATCATCAAATATATTTTGCAATATATCTCTCCACACAAAATGTCAAAGAAAATTAATTATACATATGCACACGATTATTAAACTATTTTTTTCCTTTCAAGTGTTTTAATGTGCTAATTCTTGTATAATTTTCATAAATTAAGGACTTTAATTCATTGTAAAGAATATCCATACATAAATAAAAATTATTTTCTAGGTAATCATACAAGATTGGGAAGCAACTCGAAAGATTTCTTTAGAAATACTTCAATATTTTATTATTATTTGTGGTCCTCATGTAATAGAACAATCCAAAGTTACTCTTCAGAGCCCTTTTGATGTGACTGGCAGCCAAGAGGGAAGTTGTTGTTGGTGAGGCAATTCAATTTGGTGGGGTCCTCCTTCCTGGAGAACTTCACAATGTCTATAATCCTCACCACTTCACCTTCAGCATCTAACAGAGAGGTCTTCTGCATCCTTAATCATCTTATCCACCTTGAAAACCAGGCTCCTGGAGAACTTCACTATGTCTATAATCTTCGCCACCTCATCTTCAACATCTTGGATATCTGATTTGCGCTGCCTTCTGGCTTTTTGGGCATTCATGATGACAAGATGACGAAATGTTTAGAATAGTTTCTTTATACACAAAGGATGGCTGAACCAGAATTTCAAAAAATAATCATTAAACCTTACTAAATTAATGGTAAAAATAATATGGATTAAATGTCCACGTTTTATTACTCAACCTTGCATATCAATATGCAATCTGATCATTATCATTAACAATTGATAACAAAAAAATATAATATTCTACCTAACATATGTTTTCTAAAGGTTGCATGTCTATAAAAGCTAGACGCAGTTCATCATTCAGTGTTGTAATCTTTATTTCATAATTTATATATTTTGAAATTAAAGATGAACCTTAATTACATAATTATTCCTCGACAACTGATTATTGTCAATTTATATCAGAAAAATTATTCTGATTAGTCCATTTGAGACGTTGCAAATTGGGTTTAAAGTAATAAAAATATTACACGAAAGTGAAAAGCTAATAAATTGATAGATTATAAAGTGTACAACAACATAATAATAATATTTTTATTTCATTATGATTTTTGGAAATAGTTTCGATGGATGACTATCGCTATTGTCCATGCACAAACATTGATATATAAATATCGAGGGATTTTATATTTTTTTTATCCCTTTAAATAATTATTTATAGAAAGGTTTTAGTAGGATAATTATTTCATATAAAAAGTGCATCATTAAATTAACAACGAATTTTAAATCTTAAGTGTGTATGATTAGTTAGTAAAAAAATAATATTTAGCGATTTTGTAAAAATCTCTAAAAATTATGTTTTTCCGGAATAAATCCGATTTCAATTAATTGATTTATACAAACTACACTAATTTAAAATTATCGGATAACAATTTATTTTATAGCACAAATATAAGCTGTCTAGAAAAAATAATTATAAGTTATTTCCCTTCAAATAATGTTTTAAATTTTAAATCATGAAAATTATAATTGAATATATCTTTTTTCGGAATATTATAAATGAAAGTAACAAAACGATTTTCCTTTATCGTACAATTTAAAACTTAGAAACTAAATTACAAATAACTATATGTAAATATATTATTATCTCAAAACATTTTTTAGCAATATTTCTTTAGTACGTTTTCTTTAATCCAATACATGATAACAGCTAAATGTATTTCCATAAAAACTTTAGAATCAGGTCTAGTATAAGTTCTAAAATATATTTAACATAATTGGGTATTTCAAATCATCCCATAAATTTCAACGTAACATTAAACGAAGTATGGTTATGAAATATTACGTTGCACCTAAATGATTTAAAAAAATTAGCATTTCTTCTATTTTGATTTTTGTTCCAAGTCTATTTTTGTCTTAACATTCGACGTCGTGTAAATTGTACGATGTACAAAATATTGATATAAAAACAAGCATACTAATATTTATTTGTCAATCAAGAACTCATTTTAATTTACTGATACAATGATAGCCATAACTAAAAATTATTGTAGATATTTTTTTTTAATTTATTCAATTTCTCCATATTATCTATTTATTACTGTATTAACCTATAGGATTTCTTATAATAGATTATAATTAGGTGCATGTTAGAATTGGACTGAGTTATGGCTTGATGGATGTTTTTTTTAAAACTTTGCTTAGACAGCAAATAATTTTTAGAAATTAAAATTATATAAAAATATTTTGCGAAAATGCTTTTACAAAAATAAAATAAAATTATAGTTTTTTTTTATAATTTTTAAATTATTATATTATTTATTTCTTCGACAGATTAGAACTTACAAATTTTAAAATACTCAATTAACTAATCTAATAACATTATCATATAAAATAAAAAAGTACAAATATTTAACATTAAGAGCAAATTTTCTTTTAAACTAACAACTGGCTAGTTTTTTTATTGTTCTTTCTAAAAATGTCAAGTATTTTCTGCTAAGTCCGAAAATGTCTTGATGCGTTTGATAAATGATATCTTATGATATTGGAGGTCAAGTCCCAAGTAACTTCAATCGTTCTAGTGATCTTAAATTCGAACGTACCCTATTTTACCACTTCAGAAATTAAAATAGCACGAATATCTTGTGCAACCACAGGTTCTCCTACAGTGTTATTCTTTGCTAGGTAGCTCTTAACAATTAATAAAGCATTCTTTTTTAAACCTAGCTTTAGGATGATTTTCTTCATTCTTTGATGACACACCGAATAAAATTATTGCCACAATTATATTAACGTTATTGTCCCCCAGACCTCTCAGGTTTAAACCAATAAATGATTTCAGACATGTAATTGTGGAAATTCCGAAAAAGCGTGTCCAATAGTGTAGAATAATTTACCACAATCTTTACATGAAGTGCTGAAAAACAAAATTCATGTGGCTATTTGAAATGGAGCTGTGAATTTTCTTCCATCAGTTTTTGGGGATGTAGAAGACATAATCCTATCATTTAATTTCCTAATCCATCCGTCACACCTTGGAAGCGCAGAGTCTTCTTGTGAATTGGAAAAAATCACGTACCAAACCAAGAGCCCTCAAATGCTCTAATCGATGTAACATATATTTTTCTATCTACCGAGATATTTTTATTATACAAATTTACTACCATTTTTGCTGTAGTTTCTGGATCGAAATCATAATTTAACAATGAAAGGAAAGCAGCATCATCAGTCAAATGCCATAATGGATGCCTACGTTTCATCATACTGCTTTCGATATAGTTACATCTATTTTTTCGAAAGTTTTCAATGATTTTAACAACCATATATGGTGTTTTGACTCCTAAAATGCATTGAAGGCATGGCCTAACGTATATTATTACAATTAAGAAACATATATCTAATAACGCTATTTTATTGTCTTTATTTATTTTAAGCTGGTAACGTGGCCATCCAATAAGCTCGGTGCATGATACTGGGAGGTCTATTTTTTTATTGCCATTGTCTCCACCTAAAAATATAATATATATTGATATGAGCTCCATGGAAATATTCTCCCACAATTTCATTCACAGCGATAATATTCGAATAAATTTATAATTTTCGAAAGTGATAGGTTATTTTATACTAATGATTTTAAGGAGTCTATTTTAAAGGAATCTATATTGTTTCAATAATCTTTTCATTTTGGAAAGAAAGGAATATTTAGAATTGTTGTTACATTTTTGATTTTCACTTCGAAAAAACTTTTTAAAATCATTTTCATGAAAATGATGCCACAAGTAAATACAAACAATTTTCTTTCAAAAATTTTGCTCCTGAAGCATAATGGCACCTTTAAGAAGCCCAGTATTTGAAGCCGTGGTATCACAGTAGAGAACTTGCACATTTTCTTTTGAGCTCCCATTGCTCTCCATTCGTAAAGATTATCGGCAAACTTTCTTCTTTCATTTTCTAGTTGTTCAAAGCAGGCAGTAATTTTCCATCCCAAAAGTAAAGCTACAACATCAGGCACTTTGTCTTTAAAATCAAATTTTATGGTGTTCCCCGATCTTTTCTTCGAACACTCCGTATCCAGTGGATAGAAGACTTACTATTAGAAAATTCATGAATATTCAACCCCAATTCATCAATACTTGGCTGAAAGAATAAACGCTATATATCTCCTACTTAATTGACACCTATTTAATGCAGCTTCAAAGTTTGGAGTAATAAAATCTTTCTTAATCATTTATCGGGTTCTTATTTCATGTGAAATTAGTTCGAAATTGTTCAGGTAAAAAAATGCAAGCAGATTGTATATTATCTTAGATCTCCCATTCTGTAATTTCCTTTGAAGTTAAAATCAAACAAGGTCACAACATTTTTCTAATTTGAAATTTAAAATGTAATATGTAAAACCTCACTGTCTTCAAAATATACTAAGACTTAATGGAATACTATTATGATGAATAAAAAAGGCATTAATTATCCATTCTGAAAGATAAACTCAACATTATTACTTTATGTAGATGAAGGTGTACCAGAAAAAGCTGAAACACGTCTTTCTAAATTCCTTGGAGATACTTCAAATTAGACAGACCAAAGTTTTACAAAACAGTCATACATCTATATACTAATTGTCAAACGAGTTAAAATGCATTTATGATAAGTAATTTTAGTGTAATATTCATTTGAATGTAAATTTCCTAGTCCACTCCCCCATCATGTCATCGAATTGACTTTAAGGTCTCTTGGCACCTGTTATCGTTGTCGTAGAGATTTTTTTTTGTCATATTCGATTAGCTGAGATAAAAAAAAAAATGCAGGGTATGCATTTTTGAAAAATTACTTTAAATTTTATGGGACACCTTAATATAAGTAGGTGCAATCAAGTAAATGAATCTATATGGACATAATAGAGGTACAGTTATTTACTTCTTCCATAATCACTAAAAGTTGTACAAATTGTGAAGATCTTGCCGTAGGTATTACTCATATTTTTGACTAAATCCAAGGCTAAAAAGACTATAATAGAGATTTTAAAACTAGGTTACAATGGTTCACTCAACAACAATTGTAGCTGTCTCCATTCCTACATAATTTAATTTAATGAAAACCTTCGTGTATATGGTATTAATCTTACATAAAAACATATGTACCTATTCTTTATCACAAGCATAAAAAACATTTAATAATTGTGTAGACAGAGGAAGTAGACGAGGAGGGATCAAGCAAATGGCCTTAAAACGGTACAATTACGAAATGTAATTCAAATGACCTTTATTTTACCATATTTGTATATAATAGAACCCTCCAAAAGAGGCTTTATTAAAAGAGTAATAGACTGACAAAAATTAAAAATTATCTTTTGCATCATATCCCAAATTGCCAAGCATTTAAATACAGGGTGTGAATTAAATGATGACGCACTTTTTAAGTTTTTTTTTGTTAGTTATAATGAATAGCCAATGGGAAGTTGCAAAAAAATATAACTAATAAGCAGTCATTTTTTGAACATTTATGAAAAAAAAATATTGATAAAGGCAAGAAACACAAGCTGTAGTATGTTACAAAAATATGATTTTGATAGAATCAAGAAAAAACATCTCAAAACCAATTTGTAATATGTTTAAATCCTTTATAAATCTATATTTCTATCCAATATGTCCAATATGGTAGCTCATAGCGAATCCAAATTTGGACGTGAGGTGCATCAGACGCCCCAAACTGAAAAGTCAATTTGGTTGAGGTCAGGGGGGAGGAAGTCCGCATGGAAGCAGTCCAGAAGTAATCCATTATGTTGCTGAAGACGTATTGGTTCTTCTTGGCTGTACAGGATTGTGATGATCGTCTCAGTGTTTTGGTCAGTCTAAATGGAGATGCTACCGGTCTGTAGCCTTTTCAATAGTGATACCGTTGTAGAGGAGATAGCCCTCACCTTTTCTTTTTAAGGATGATCAGATTTTTTGTTACAATTAGAGACATGAGAAACATTACAAACTTGTTTATTTTTATTTCAACTTTCGTTTTGTTAGATAATAAAACCTCACAATTACAAAATAACGGCGGTAAAGTCCTAATCAAATGCTACTTCAAGTTTTGAGTCCCCATTCTGTACATAATTTCAATATTAAAATCCCAAATGAAATTCTAAATCTGATCTACAGACTGCTACATGCCAACTTATGCAAAATTTATATATAAAATGGCGTCTTTTGGGAGGAATGCGGACACCAGTTATGCTACTAAAAACATTCCAAAAATTGTTATATAAAATACTTTTTATTATTTGTTATCTATCCTCGCCAGACCCAATGTGCTCCTATCCTACGCTCCCAAATGCTATAATAAAGGAATTTGTCCCATTTCGTGCTAAATATGTAGAAAAATTGAGTGTATTTAAGTAACTAATAAATGAATAAATGACCATAAGAGCTCAATGTTTCAATTCAAAATATTATTAGATATTATGATTCGTATTTCAATTGAGCTGAGAAATAATTTTACACTGCTCAGGATTTCAGAGTTTATATAATTAAATAACGCAAATTAATCAATAATTATACTTGATACGTTGTAAAAAGATTTTTTAGGTAACTTTTTGTTAGCGGAATTTTTTTCCCCATGGGAGATTGTGTTCCCAAAACCAGTCCGTTTAGGAGTTTCGCCAATAGTTTTTATGTTAATAAAGTTTAAAAAAAAAGTTCCTGGTTGAAAATTTTGTGCCTTAAAGAGCTAATGGAATAATCTCGATCTTTTAAAGATATGTGTTGATTATATTTCATTCTAAAAATACCATTACCAAGGTTCAAGGGAACATCTAATTATTGCAATGCAATAATTATAATCATTACCGCTCTATATTTTTTGTGCCTATCACCAATAATTAACTGCCATTGTCCCTAGATCGCAAAATATGCACTATTATTTAGATAGTACAACCATGGTTGTGAATTATATTTGACTTCATATTCATAGTCTCCAATCCATATTCATAAATTATATTTAAAAAATTCCATTCAATCTTTTTAACCTTTGTAAACTAAATAAAGGTCACCTCTCATCTCTCTGTTTGTAAAGTATTTATATTTATGCATTATACTATTGTCTTTTATTTCTTTAATGAAACCAAATATGGCACAAAATATTTTCTTAGAATAGTATGTGTGCCAATTATAAATAATTTGCAAAGAAAAAAATACTTTTGTGACTTATCATTTTTCCATATTATTCAATTTAAGAATGATGATAGGATATCGTTAGATAGTCTTGCAAGAGTGTGCTGAACTTTATAAATCCTCTTTCATAAAAGGATTTATTAGAGAGAATTCCTTCACAACGTCTCTTGAAAAGTGGAAAAATATTTATTTGACTTGAAAGTAAATGCCGATCCGTGATTCATAACAAATCAAAAAACCAATTAAATCCTTAAAGTTTTTTTAATATATATAACAGTGTATATATTTTAGAACATTAATTCGGCATTTACTTTATCTAAATTACTGCTTTTTCATGAGAAGAAGTCTTAAAACTTGTATAATTGGATTTTCCACTGTTGTGACAGCCTACATTATAAATAAAAGTCAAAGATGCAAATTTTTGTAATACGGAAAAGTCTTACTGTCCATATGTTATACAAATTTATACCAAAGATAAATAAGTTATTTTTGAACCAAATCAAATACCCCACATACATAAGTTCTGATAGACTCTTCCAAATTACAACATTTTTATAATTATTTTTTGTTTGTATCGATTAGAAATGATAAAAGTAGGATTTTTGGAAAAATATTTTATCCTTGCCAATGTTATAGTTAGTAAATTGCCTACAATATACGTATAAATTTTTATACCGACTGTTCTGTTAAAATCTAAACACATTGTACTTTAAACTTCAAGAAGATATTATTATTTTATTATTTAATAATATAATTTCCACAAAATTTATAATATAAATAGATGGTAGTCTGAGCTCTCTCAATCACTTATGTAGCCACCCTTAGCGGCAATTATGACTTCTATGTGACGGTGGAAGGCATGGGAATCCGCTGTTGATGTAGCCCTTTGTCATGGCGTCCCATTCCTGACTGACAGTGGCTTTGATGGTTTCTGTGTTTGGATAAAGGATACTACAAGCCATTACACAACATGGACATATTAAGTGTAGTCGAGAGGATTGGCATAAGGGCTGTAGGAGGGCCGATGACCAAAAAGAGTTAAAAAGAAATCAAAACATTCATTCAAAAGAGTATTGCAACGAAGGAAATGATTTTTTTCATTATTAGTGACAAAATTTCGCTCTCCACCCTCAAAATGCTTTTTCCGAACATTTATTTATCGCTCTATGTATAGCCTGGTGTGACACCACCAAATCTTTTGCATACTATCTCATGTTCTTGAAATGATTTACCTAAGCTGTTTCATTTAACTCCTTTGGGTCCGTTTTGGCTTTTTTTGACAGATCCCTTCTTCTTCAACAACGTTTTGGACTTGCTGACGTCTTGAAAATGTCCAACTTCTTGGAATGAGGGAATGGAAAGTGTCATTTTCTCGACTTGTACGTAAGCTACAGATCTCAGGTATAACTTCTTTTGTAATTAATTGCTTATTCTTTAATATATCAAAATATTAATCAATTTCAATCACTCAACCTGAATTAGTTATTGAATTAGTAAGTGTTCAGACGGACCACACGGAATAATGACGTAATTAAATATTTTAAATAGATCTTATGGTATGATCGATAATAATGCAAGTATTTTAACACAGTATTTACAAATTATAAGTAATGACAAATAAATACCATGCCTTTTACAAAATTTATTAACGAAATTATCATAACAACTGTTAAACTGTTCAAATATGTGGAGACCTTCATATTTCCTCATGTGTTATAATATCTAAAAAAATTGAAAATCACTAATCTATTTCAACATTAACGATTATAATTGCAAGAAAAAAGTTTTAATAACTAGATCTAGCACATGAAACTATATGTACAATATATATATATAGGGCCAATGAATGCCAGATAGTATAAGTTATGTAAAAATATTCTGCTATTTTAAGGGTAAAAAAATGTATAACTTGTTTCACAGAAAAAATGTTGGTCAACTAGTTGATTTTGTACTTATTCATTTCTTTTTTTGTATGAGAAAAGACTGAAAGAAACATAAAAAAATATGAATATGTCTTTTGAAGTGTGTTATTACTTCTACCAGTTGAACTGGTGTTATCATTTTTGCTAAATTATGCAAAAATTTAACAACTTTTCAATATAAATAATTTTGTTCAATGTACATTTAGCACATGATTTATTGTTTTTTGTAGAGGCGAAGGTTCAGAGATGCTATTATTTCAGATTGAGATTAATGGACTATAATATAAGATATACTCCATTACAATCAATATTTATATAAATAAATATGTTGAAGAAAAAAAAAGAGCATGCTTAATTAATATTTACTAATAAATTGATTTTTGTACTATGACCATAAAGAATCCCTCAACAAGGAACCATTAAAATACTTTTTGTTTGAAAAAGACTTTATTATTTTGTTTTGTTCTTAACATGACAAGAAAGTCAATTTATCATCTTTGTTAAGACTTGTGATTTATTATTCCTTAACTTAGATTTTTGTTGTGATGTACATACCTATGCCCAAAAAAAAAACCCAACTTGGACCTCAAATTCATTTTTATTAAGTATTGCTTATGCAGATTATAATCTGCAGGGATAAAAATATATAAATAAGTAGACAAAATATACGAATAACGTATTGTGTTTCATTTGATAAATGTTCATTACGGGCTTTTGTTGAAATATACACAAATACCTATTAATCAATTTGTTAAGAATAGTGACCCATCACTACTGACTTTGTTTATAAGAGATTTTTCATGGACATACATGGGGCCATTATGTAAATATATACCTATGTGTTCTTTTGAATAGGTGGGTCAACGGTGTTGTGGAAGGTATCATATATTGCATGTAAGGGAACATAACCCAGATTAACAGAAAAATTGACCCTGCTCAAATATTTTTTAATTGAATGACAATATTTAGTTTTAAAATATTCAATTTATTGTACTAAATGGTTATTTATAGATGTTGTGTTCAAGTTACACATTGAATAAATGAGATGAATAATAAAAAATAAAGGTTTAAAAAACTTGGGCTGAAGATAATGCAATAATTGAATATTCCATGGATCATCAGTAGTTTAATATACTATTTTTTTATTTAATATAAATTAAGTACCACGTTATAAATTTCAAATGCCTACAATTATAGTAATCTTAAATATGTAATTTTAATAAATCCAAATTAAATGATGTTAAACGATGTGATTATACAAGTTGCAACTCGTATAGACATAAAATCTTATACACAAAATATAAATGAAGCATTGCAACAATAGACTCCTGATGAAAGCTCATTCAATCTTTCAAATTATGTTAAACAAATTAGTCAGTTTAATTTTTTTGCAAAAAATTGATGGTTTTATTACGTAATAAAGTAACTTTAATATTTATTTTTCTACAAGGTAAGCTATTTAATAAACTCATTAAATCTTGGGGATTTTTTTTATTTTATTTTATTATTTTGAGTATATTCTTTAACATATTGAAAATAGGTTCAGTTTAAAATTAAGTAGCAAGAAATTTATATATAATTCATGTATTTATAGGAACATAACCGGTCTCTAATAATAAAAGCTTATAATATGCAGCCTGATGACTATAAAATCATAATGAATATTTTACATATTTCATTTTTAAATGGGATCTATTATAATTATAAACATATATCTCTAAGTAAAGATTTAATATCAAAATTGTCAATATCTAAGTTATTTTTTTTTATGTAGAAATTATTATTAGAATCTAATAAAAGATGTTTTTAATTAGTTAAAAAAACACATTAGTAATCGATCATTTGCATTCAGAAATATACGTGACATTATTTTTAACTCTTTGGTATAGTGTTGTTTTGTAAACCGGTACTACCTTAGGATTCCTACAAGAGTATTGAAGCATTTTAAGCTATATTTTACTAAATTCGTATTGAAACCGATATTTATAATTTCAAACGGCTTAAAAAAATGTACCGCTGATGACGACGTAACTTCTCACTTTTCTAACCCAAAAAAACAAAATGGTCAAAAAGAAGAAGTATATATTAAAAATTTAATGTAGTTTGTAAAATAATTTTGGGGATATTTGCGTTCCAAAATGGGGGATAATACAAAATTGAGAGTTATATTTAACATGAAGAGGTTAAACAAGTTGTTGGTCAAATCCAAGTTTAAAATGAAGTCTTTCTACTCTTTCAACATCTGCTAAAGGAAATACGTATTGTAATGTTCGTAGGATTTATCAGATGCTGATAACTCCTTCTTAGTTGATAAAAGGGATAGAATATTTGTAAGATTCAATAAGAACTGTCAAATCTATCAATTCCGAGCTATGTGCTTTGATTTATCTTGTGCTCCGAAAGTTTTAAGAAAAACGTTAATACCAATAGTGTCGTTCCTGCAACACAAATAACAAATATCTTGTAAGCAAAGACATTATCAAAAAATGTTAACAAAATTTGTGTTTGAAATTCTTTGTCAAAAACGTATCAAAAAGGTAAAAGACTGGACTTTTCAATGCATTGGTTTATTTAAAGGACCATAAAAAGTACTTTACCTTTTGGAAGAATTAATGGAAAAACTCTGAAGGAGACACAATGTTTTTTGGTAAAATTGAAAAAGAGAGCCCCAAAACATTTTTTCTCCAACTGTAAGGATACTGAATGTATAAGGAATCGATAGTACTTTGTCGAAATATTGTTTGTTCTTTAGTCATATTATGTAGATACGTATTATATATATAAGTAAATAATACGTGCATGGACTGAGGTAGAACTAACTTCTTCTTTTTTAGGATGGGCACGAGGCTTGTTTTTTCTTTCTTTCTTTCTCTTGTCAAATATAAATACAATAATAATAATAATAAAAAAAAAGGTCCATCTTCCTAGTTATTGTTATTGCTATGAATAATAAAAAAGAATTTGATGGTCAAAAGGGTTGGGCCCCATTTATGGACATTCTTCTTCTTATTCGTCTTCCAGGAGGAGGACTACTTAAGAGGGTTATTTAACTATTAGCGTGATTAATGTTGTGAGTGTGTGTGTATTTAGGATCTACATATATTCTTCTTCACGTTTTTTGGCCCTATATAGGTACATATTTAGAATGGTGAAGTATGTCACCTTGCGTAGTCATATGTAAGGATTTTGAAAGATACTCTTTAATATTGTTAAGAATAAATTATTTTTAATTTTACGTCAAAAGAGTTTCTCATCATATAAACAAGTTACCGACATCAAAAATCCTTAAAAATATGTAATTTTGGAACTAATTTGTATGTAATTTTATAATGGCAATTTGGAGTTTGCTAAATATCTTTTTTTAAATATATCCATTGCATTTGTTCAATCTTCTTTATGCCGTTGATAGAGTTCTCAGTGATTTTTTTTTTTTTTGATTAATTTGTTTATGATTTCGTCATTAGTTATTCGATTGCAATCAAATCATGTGAGTTTATTTGATGTGTTGATTCTTGTAAATGTAAGACTAAAAAATTTCAAATTTCTATTCTTAAAATTACCTCTTTGAAAAATAAAACACTCATGTGTGGCTCAAATCTATCTAAAAATTGAAAAAAATGAAATTAATTAACTTTAGGCTGACAAAAATATGTATTATTGTATATTTTTGAAAATACTTGACATCTTTACCTAAAATGCAATGCTTGGAGATATTCTCTTTTCAAAAATGAAAAAGTAATGTTGACGTCTTTGGAAAAAATACTTTCCAGATTGTCAATTTAAAAAAAATCTTAAATGCGTTATAGTCATAAGCTCTATGGATGTGTATTTATTTATAAGGAAAAGGCTTGCTCTGTTCTAAGTATAACTAGGTAAATTCATCATGATTGACTAATCATTACTCACTAAATTGCTCATCAAATAAAACAAGATGCTTTAATGCTCGCTCATCTGCTATCTTTAACAGTATGTTCAAATGTATTAAATACGAAGATGTCGCAAATCTCGTATGTTATTTGAAGGAATAGAATCTTTATATATATTAAATATATTTTGCACATGAGTGTGTATTTGGTCAAAAATAAGGAGTGGTTATTATGTAGTTACATAGATTATTTATATTTTTTTGGCAAATAAAGATAATGTGTATGGCCGTCGACTATCTACACATTCAAGTAATCATAATTAGAGAACTCGTTTGAACTCTTATACCAATATATATATGCGTTATCCTTTTTCATCAAATGATAAATTCATCTTCAGTGTCTTTTGAAATAAGGTATAACAAGTATCTAATCAATGTACTAAAAGAATACTCCGTTTTTAGTACAGATTCCATCCGTATGAGTTATAAATAACATGAAGCTTTTCATTTTGAGAACATTGAGTAAATAATTAATTACTTTATTCTTATATGTTCTCTCTTTGAGAATTATATAATAATCATAACATCTTTAGACATAAAAACACTCTCAAAATTACCAAAAATGCATTAGTACTCAATGAAAAAAAGATGAGGATTTGGACCAGTGTCGGTTACAGGAAAGATTATCAGAAAATAGGCACTGTGGCCTTAACCTCTGTTTTTAATTTTGAATCAGACTCGTAAAAATTTAATATTAAAGTTCACAGGCAAAAAACAATCAAATATTTGTACGTAACAATGTCAGAATTAAACAACTCAGGATCAAACTGTCTGGTATTTTCAAGCAAACCATTACCTTGAATTTTTTTGGAAATTGTTGTTATACTCGTGACTCGTTTACAAAGGTACTTATTTTATATAACAAATTGAGAGGTTTTTTTTTTCTTTACCTACAATTATTTGAGTCAAATAACATAATTCATACTTATTGAATGGTATATACCAATTATGTACACAAGACCTTATACAGAGGTTTAATTAATCGTAAATAATCCTTATTTGCCAAAGATGGATTTAATACAGACACAAGGGTGAGGTTAATGTCCAACTTTGTCCAAACAGGCTTAATCCTTTTTTGGGTACTGTGTAATGGTCCTAATGAAGACATGTGTGCAACTTTATTGAAATTTAATAATATTTACCTTGAGCACAGTGTCAATGAAATTTTGTATTAAGAAACAAAAAATATATAAAAATCACATTTTTATGTTTCTGAATATGATCTGGGTATTAAAAATAAAAATATAAAGTCCTTCCCTCAAGTAGTACTTATATGAACATATTAATATGTATTTATTGTGCTCAGTAAATGAAATAGTACATATCACGTCAATGCCTTCATGGTATCATACAACCTTTCATAAAAATTAAAAAAAAGCTACTGGTTAGTTCTTAATCACTCCCACACTTTCATATTATTTATCTACATATTAAAATGAATTACATATCAGGGACGTCCGCTGAAGCCTCCCCTAAAAAAAAAAAAACACAATTTTTTTTTCTTTCTACGAGCCAATTTAATACTTCTTTTTTCAAAACAATTTAATTTCTTAAAATCAACAACGAATTTTTGATTTTTTTAAAAATTTGATTTCTTGTCAATAACTGATTTTTTGAAATCCTGTTCCTAAAAATTATAATTTAAAAAAAAAATCTAAAAACAAAGACCCCTCCCCTCCAAAAAAAAAAAGACTTTGTGCGCAAGGTACATATTAATATACTCAAAATGAAATTACTGATGTGTTCATTTGAACCATTCACAGTACCAAAAAAAAATTCAACATTATCCCACAAAGTTTAAAAAATTGTTGGTTACCAGGGTCACCCTAACATCTATTACTAATAATATTGAAAAGGAAAGAATGGCCCAAAAATAAAAATTTGACACGAAGGATTTTAATTATGTCTATGTATGTATGAAATATGGATTATTTTTGACCTCGTAAAATAATATAAAAAAATTATGTACATAATATATATTAATTTTACAACATTAAATAAAATCTATTTTTTTTATATTCCAACATATTCATTTATGATGTAAAATATATTTATGTATATATATATATCAGAACAGTCTACAAAAAAGAAGTTTATTACTCTGATGACATATAATGGCTATAAGATATTATATTAAATGGTAAAATAATCAATTCAATAATTACGTCAGAGTTATTAATAAAATATGGGCCCAATAGGATGTTACAAACTTGTCTCCAACAGAAATTGATGTTGAATTATGTTATCATCCTACTTAATAACGTCCCAAATAGTAATTTTTACTGTCAAAAAGGAAATATGGTTTATATAAATAACAAAGAACAAAAAAAAGGGATAAAGCAATAATTCATGACAAGGGTAAAAACAACAATGAAACCAATTGTGAAATTAAGAATCACAAATACTCAATTGAACAATTCATCACGGATTCAAATCAATGCTATAGGAAATAATGACAAAGTGGCAAGGAAGAAGGTAGGAATTACGAGATCCATGGCCCACCATGTAATGAATATTTTATATACATATAGACTAAAATGAGTTAGACACCAAGTTAGGTAAATAAATTTAAAAAAAACAACAAAGAAAGTTAGTTCAAATTAAAAAATCACTTTTCCGAAATTTATTTTCTAAAAATAAATTATAATCTAAATTTTAACAGAAAAATACAAATTAGTCGCATCGGACCTTCAAAATTTATGTTTTAAGATGCACCTAATCCAAATAAAGATATTAAAATTACCATCTAGAAAACATTAACTAAATTCTAAAAAGTTTTAACTGTCAGCACCAAAGTTAAAAAAAGGTCAAAGTCTGACGTGTAATTTTAAACCGTTTTTTGTAAACGACATTTATGTTGCTTAAAAAATCAAAAAACAAATATAAACCTAATGAAATATTAAAAATGTTTTTGTATGAACATATTATGTAGACATACTCGTACATCTAGAATAAAAGCTGTCTATTTGAACAGACATTTGATTCCAGAACTATGAATATATAAAAAATGCAATATTGATGTACATGGAACTTACAAAAGCCTCCTTTGATCCTACAAAAACATACATGCACAAAAGTTTGAAACCACATAATTTCAATATCTGGAAAACTTTTGGACAATGAAAATAATACATGCCTATTGAGATTAAAAATTAAATTCAAAAGTAGTTTGCTACAAAATCCTTAAGAAGGATGCATTCAATATCAAGAATTCAAAGATGATTTATCTGAATAAATTTAAATAAAATATTTAGCCTAGTACTGTATTCATCTTTAAAAGAAGAAAAAATATTTACTCGAAAAATTACCCTTTTTGTCAAAAAGAAATGAAGTGCTGCTCATAGTAATTATTCCTGGTCCCAGAAACTAAGCCATAGGCTATTTGGACATACTTTCAATGTTTTGTTTATTCACAATTGCAAAGATTAATAGTGACACACTTTGAAGGTTTTAGCAGACATGATTATAATTTGAAGACCTGTTGTATGACTGCCCTTCAAGCTACATTTAGTTGTTGATATTGACGGGTGCCCATAGATCTTGTGATAGGACAACATTTAATCTTAGGGATACAGAGAGTAGAAGGAATTTTATATAAATCATTTATACAATAAGTAATACTATAACTTATAAGAGGATATGTTTTTTTAAAACGACTAAGATTTATGTCGGATATTTTTATAATAATTTTAGATATAAAATTATTACTTACTTAATTAAAAAGATAGTTATTATTTTTTTAATTAATTACGTATTGTATAAATTTATCGAAATCTTTAGAAATATAGATTGTTTTATAGGATATATTGGATGAAACGGGTCATTTTGACTCTGAAGACAACGGGTATCAATAAAACAGAAAGACCACATAAGGGTTAAACTTAATTTTGTAAATTTATAGTGTGGTGGCACACCAATTTACTGATGGTCTCCTTTTTAAAAGTTGTGTCTGTCCACTAATGATGGAATTGAGCAAACAGTTTCAATCATTTAGAAAAAGTAGGAATATGATGTTTTCCTTTTTTTCAAAAATACAAATAATTTGTAATGAATTGTTATTTGAATTTTTAATTGAAATAAAAATACTTTTTCGGATATAATTTACAAATAAAAATCTTTTAAATTCTATACTATGACAGACTTGAGCCAAAGTCTAAGCTAATTGGAAAAAAACTGATATGATGCAAGATAGCTAAGTGAACAACGTTCACGGGAGAAATTGATCTTTTGAACTTAATGTACGGTTGCTACTAAAGGAGGAATTATACAATTATCTATACAGACTTCAATGATAGTTTTTAGATAAGATGGAGTAATTGTAATACTATAATGTTAACTTACACTAAATCAGTAGCATTCCAACTTACCAATTAAAACAATGTTTAAAAAAACTCTTTCAACCAGTGGTTACAGGTTTCAGCTTAGGAAGCAGTTATTGGTAAGTACAGTGGTTCTCAAACTTTTTCAGTAAGTATCGTCTAGCCTAAAAAGATATCAAGACTAAGTAAAAATGTAAGAGGCTGAAACCGTTTATAAGGATCCGGAAAAAATTAAGAAAAATATCAATTTTTAAGACTAGAAAAAAAAATATGGTTGATACTTTCTAATGTTTGGAGAAAAAAAATATTTTTATAAATTTCACGGATCTTTCTCTGAAAGAAGATTTAAAGCCATCATTGGTGTATCAAAAAAATATGTAAAACGAAGAAGATTTCCCCTTTAGAGAAGTAAACCATTATCCACCCCTTCCGCTCGCAAAGAGTCTTAATTCAGTATTACTTTAAGTATCTCCCCTGCCTTGTCTTCATGCTCTACAAAATGCCCATTCCTAACTAAAGGAGTTCTATAGAAGAACTTGCTTACCTATTTATGATGTTCCTTTTTGTGCAAATAAAGAGAGCTCTAGTACCATAGTTTGAGGTAAACTTATTTAGTGTCTAATAGGGAATGTATATTGAGTGATCTTTTAATTTATAAATAAATAATGAAAAAAAACACTGGTTTTATGCTATAATCAAAATAATACCACAAATTTTCAGTTAGTATATTAAGAAGCATAATTGATGTATTTGAACTTATGTAATTAAGTCGTCAATTTTCAAATCTTATAAAGGTGTTGTTTAATCATTTACGTGATATTAATCAAATTGTTTTTTAAAGCTACAAATAATGTTTTATATAAATTTAATTTTATCAAATATGTTTCTATGTAAGTAGATGCTTATAAGCTATATTTATTGAAATTCTTTAGAAAAAGAACATAAATTATACCCATTATTAGAATTTGTTATTACTGCAAATAAATATCATAAAACTTTGCAAATTTAAGGGTACAAAATAATTCAATAGATTGGATTTTTGTTTTTATATAATTATGACATTATTACAATATTAAGTGGAATAAAATAAAAGCTGTTTTTAAGTCCAATTCTCCATGGTGTGTGTTTTTATATGTATGTTATTCAAATATATATGTACATTATACAACCATAATTGTATTTTTTTTTGGTGTCATGGTTGTCTGTCTAAAATTTTGACATAAATTAAAATCTCGTATTTTATTATAAATATATGTATATATTATGTATTTCTTAGTTCTTAGATGTTATTCCTAAGAGATCAAGTTGAAATAAACTATTGCATTTATTTGTCAAATAACATTTGCAGATGTATTTTTTTAACGTATTTATACTATTCAATAGACTAAGGGAAATAATAAAAAGATCTATTATGAAAAACCTAAATGCCCACGAGAACAAATGGCACGTATTTGCATTTTTCTTTCATGAATATACGTAAATTGAATCAAAACATCAAATTATGCATTCGTATTATGGCTGAGTCAAGCCAACCCGACATATGACGGATTTAAAGAATGTGTCACTTATTCCTATTCGTAAACTTCTAAAAAAAATTATTTGATTGTTGCTTCTAATTATCGGCAACCAGGCTTTCCCACCCCTTTTTTATAGGAACTGGTTTAGTGGAAAGATAGAAAAAAGAAAGGATGGCCAAATAAAAATAAAAAAAATCAACAAGTTTGTTGGTGGTAAAGTGTTTTAAGAATCTTAATATAGATGAAGAAGCAATCAATCAGAAAATAATTGACTCAAAACCCGTTACTATAGGGTGACAGAAGTGGTTTTCGTACAGATTGGCGACATCCTTGATATATAACAGCAAGTCCAATAAAACGGACATTGAATGTTTTATTTGCATAGAAGCTGTAGAATATTCGTTCCATTTTTTTTGGGGAGTTTGAGTAAGACCTCTAATATATTTATATAGTAGATGCTCATAACCAATAGGTTCAGGATAAGTCTCAAGGTTTCAAATTGACTCAATGCTCTTACAATGAAAGGAGAAAACGATTTTAATCAGAGACTCTCACGATAATATATGTATCTTGATAAAAAAGGAATCATCTTCCTGTAGGGTTGAGCAAAACAATCGTTAGATATATGGACTTAATTGGACTTTTAAACTATATAACATACTTTCACAACTCTTAAATATGTTCTATCATTAAAAATTAATAACAAATCATAATAGCAAAGGGAGATAAATAACGTGGAAAAAAACTAACATTCGTTAAAATTCATAATTTTGACATCTATATTGAAAAGTGTGACTTTTGGGAATAATTTCAAGGCAGGAGACAATTTAAAGGTAGGAGCAACCAATTTACAAACGTTTATATTTATGTTAACATAATAATTTCGCTATTGAACCTTCATGACTTAAATATTAATTCCAAATATTTTTTTACTTTAGACCATAAATTAACAAATATATATACATTTTTAATTTACATTAAGAATATTTTTATTATCTGTCGAAAAAATCGTTAAAATTCAAATAAATTCGTTAATGGCCCCCTCCAGCAAAAAATAAGGATCCATTTGTTTAAATATATATGATTGTATTTTATTTATTAAAAGCCCATAAATTATGCTGATATTTTGTAGACGGTGTTCCTTTATTAGTGTTTGAGGTCAAATGGGAAATATTTTAAAAATAAAGTATCATTTATCATGAAAAGTACTCTAAGAGAGGCATCTTACATATTCATAAATAAATAAAATATCTAAATCTAGATACAAACATGTTGTGTATCAAATTAGCAAACTATAGCTCAAGAAGTGATTTTGAATGTTTAACATTTTATTTCAAATCTTTTGTGTCCACATAACTGGTCCTGGAGTACTGCAATGTTTTTATACAAACTTTATCTTTAGTTCGAAGCTTTTACAGAAATAATTAAGGAATCCATAAAAATAATATAAGTAAAGTCATTCTTAGTAATTTTCTATTAAAAGTTGCTTAATACAGTACAAAAATAAATTTTCCTGTCTTTAATGAAATTAAATACAAATATATATACTTTGTGCTTCAAATAAATAAAAAAAATAGAAGAAAAGTCAAGAAAATTAAAATAATTCACAATTTATTTTTGGTACTTCCAGACACATAAAAACAATATATATATAAAGGAACTACACAATATGATTTCTGACTGAATATATTTCCTATATCAAAAGTACATACTATATCAATAATAAAACTTGTTCACTCACATGAACTCATCCGAAGATTCAGGTTGCTACAATGCTCCTACCAGACTCTGGGTCTAATAAGACACTAAATTGAACTTAAATTTAACATAAAATAAAATGACGAAGAGTCTAAAATAATGTTTAAAATTAAAGTACATCCGTGATGAAGTTTGGAAGAATATCCCTAATACCATAGGCCGGTTTAAGTCTGTCAAAGGAAAAATAATCGACACGATGTCCCAGATCTAGTTTGAAACAGTGAGGGGACCTGGATACCACCCTAAAGGTACGTAGGTGAAAGTGCTGGACGTATAGGAATTATTTTTACAAACACATAAGTGGCTCTTTTGAGTGTATTGATAGTTGATTGGATTCAAACAGGAAGTTCTCGAATGACTCTCGGTGGGGGGTGTTTAATCTCCTTCAGCCTCTGAAACAGTTTTTATCATTAGGAGTCTCCCAAATTCTCTGTCAGGGAGAGTGGAAGCCTAGGGGATTCTCCCAACAAGTAGTGAAGGGGGGGGGGAAATGTACTCCCTGGAATGCTTGGTAGGGAAGAACGGAGGTCAAGTAGGACAAACGGAACAGCCTCGATCCAAGAGTCTCCCTCTTCGTACATTCTTAAAGACAAGGCACTCTTCAGGGGACGGTGGAATATTTTGGGGATACCGTTTGACTCGGGGTCATACAAAGTTGTAAATAGATTTTTAGATCCAAGGAGTTACCCCAACCGTGTCCACAAAGATCTAGTAAATTGGTCCCCTCGATCCGAATGGTTGAAGTAGGCACTCCAAATCTAGCGATCCATCCGGAGAAGAATACCTTGACGACAGTCTCTGCTTTTATGTCCTGAAGGGAAGGGCTTCAGTCCATCGAGTTGACCTATCCAGGACCGTCAGCAGGTACCTTAACCCATTGGAAGGTGGAAGTGGTCCAACCAAATCGACATGTAAGGAGCAGAATCTCTCCGGTTCTTGTTGGAAAGGAGTTAAGCCGGAAGCTCTTGTTGTTGGGGTCACCAATAAAGGAACTACACAATATGATGTCTGACTAAAGACTGAATATATTTCCTATATCAAAAGTACATAGTATATCAATAATAAAACCTTTTCATTCACATGAACTCATCCGAAGATTCGGGTTGCTACATATATACATATTTTGCTGAACTATTGGATATCAATTTAAATTTTTCAGATAGATGGAGATATTACAGTTTTTAGGTAAAGTTATGAGTATTTGATTAATATATGAAACTAAATTTTGATTCAATAATACCATTCAACTTTAGAATCTAATAAATTATTACTACTCTAATTTTAACAGGAAATTTTTGAGATCCTTAAGTTTTTTTTACGGTGCCTAATTAGGATTCATCTCTTTATATTTAAAATTATCATTTGTAAATATTAAGATTATGACCATATATTAAAATTAATTTAAATTTTTTACTAATTTTTTTGACGAGAATCATTTTTTTTAAATTGAAATTTAATGCAATTGAGAAAAAAATTGACAAATATTAAGTTTAGTAAAAATAAATCAATTATTGTTAAATATTTTTTTGGATCTATTTTTTTTTTCGTATATGTTTATCTCTTAAGCAATCAAAACAATTATTACAATACGGTTAGACTCTACTATTTCCATTATTTTATCCACATGTTTAACAGTTTGCCTTCCAGAGCATCAGGCTTCTTTGACATCAAAATTACCGGAATAGAATTAAGGAAACCAAAATTGCAAGTGATTGGCTGTTATAGTATCAGTATCATTAACAATATTGACATTTTCATCCTACTGGTTAGCGTTTTTGCCTTTTGCAAAAAAATAAAAAAAACTGTAAAATATATTGATTTTTCTCTTTTCTCCTTCGGTCAAACAATCCTTAGTCAAACCATCACAGAACTATTTATTTGTTTTATACGAAATCTTATCTTCCTATCACTATCTAGCCATGATACTTATTCAACACGGGGTACACATTACTAAAGCCAACTATTGGTAAAATAATGGACTTCTTTTTTATTAATCTATCATAATAACTTTAAAAATAAACTTTGTTTAATTCATGATGAAAAATCGATAGGAAACTTGAAGCGATGCCATCTTGGAGACATAAAGCATAATCAATGCAGCTAGATGTAAGACAATAGGACAAATTTTAACAGTAGTCTTTAAAAATGACTAAAACTAAGAGTTATGACATATTTTAGTTTGTAACTTAATGCCTCCAAAATTGATAACCTTTTAATAACGAAGATTTTATTCAGTTACAAACTGTAGCAACCTTCATATTTTGTCTTAAACTCAATGATGCTTGTGAATTGAACGCGAAAGTTGTTCCAAAGAACATTTTTGCTAAATAATGGAATCCTATATATCAACCAGTGATGTCATAAGTAATCATTCTTGACCATAAATGATTCAATGTTAATAGGAATACTAAAAACTTTAATTGAACATAAATAAATAACAATGTTTATATATTTTTTTTAATGAGGCAATTGTTTAGTCTATTAAGTAGACATTATCTTTATGTTTGATATGAAGATGTTGTTGTTTCTGCTCCTTAGTTTACTGAAGTGTATAATAATAAAATCTGCATAACTGCATTTAAATGATCAAATCAGTTGAGTAATTTTTTATGGTTAAGTAATTATATATATCAAAAATAAAAAAAAACCTAACTGTACAAATATAATTTGACAACAGGGAATTTTGTTAATATTATATAGAAAGGAAATTCCAATTAATGTCAATTCCAGAGTTAATCAATTGATAAACATATAATATATATATTTTCCAAACTACATAGAGAATGGGATTCAAAACTTGCAGTAGCATGCCCTAATTACAAAAATCGTGATTTTTATAGAATGAAGAAAAGACAACTCAAAACCAATTGGAGACATATTTAAATATTATATTTAGCTATATTTTGATTCAATATTTTCTCTTTCATTAGCCGCCTCGACATGTTGCGACTAGATGTGCAGCTCAAGGCAAGAAAGGGCATCATGTCCATGACGTACCATACTGATGGCAGCTCGGAGCAAATCTAAATTTAGATGAGTGGTGCTACATAAATTTTCTTTCAGACACTTCAAACTACAAAGTCCAGAGGATTGAGGTCAGAGCTGAAGGAGGGCATATGTATGTAAGACAGAAGTCAGCCCTATTGTCACTGCTGAAGTTTTGGTTCTTCTTGTCTATATGGGAGAGCGTGTTCCTTAATTGACTTTTTGATGTAGTAGGCAGTCTGATTGGAAAAGCCAATGGTTTGTGCATTCTTATTGGCTCTGAAGCAGGTCCAAGAAGATTGCACATGAGTTGCCTTTTTTGATATTGCTCCAACATTTTTACTTTTTGAGATATGAGATTAAAATAAAACTTATACACTTTTGTCGTAGTTGTCGTTTGGTTGCTGAATGAAACCTCGTAACTAAAAATAGTCGTTATAAATTGCAATTAAATACTATTGCAAGTTTTTGGGAGACTTAAGACAATTGTAACATTGGAAGGCTGCAAAAATGCCTTTTATTTTCAAACACCACAAAGGCTCCTAAAACGAAATTTAAATCACAAGTTCATAATATAATGAAAAGAATCAGCGAAAAAAGAATTATCAACTTTTTTTTTTTTGCAAGATTTTGGAGAGAAACTGATTTGTAGATATAAAATTAACTTTTTGAATTTATTACATTATCTTTGTATTAATAAAGTCAGTTTTAATTTATTTTTGCTGTGAACTATACCCCTTGTTGTTTTGACATTTTGCTATCAGTTAATATAATTTCATTAAGTTTTGAACACTTATTTAAAGGGGAGAAGTTTGAGATATATATGCTCATTACGAAGGGAACAGTTGTAACAAAAACTGTCATTTTCCTCAAAATGTTTATTATTCTTTATTATTTTATATAATTAACAATTATGATCAAGTATGTTTTTATGGAGATCAGGGCCTATAAAAGGGTTTTGAGAGTAAATTTATCCCATTTATAATTCTGATCCGCAGGGGCAATACTAGTTTTTGTCATATAGTCACAAAAATGACCAACACTGTGAACTAAATTACATATAAAAAAGGTTTATTTTTATAAATATGTATATATACCTATATATCTCCAACCTGTTATGAGATTATAAAATAAAACCAGATTCTGAAAGTTTAAATCCTTCTGATTTATTTTGTTTAATAAAATCCTCTCTTGCCTCCATTACAGTAACTATGCGAAGCTGAAAGTACGATCAGGACTTCACCACTTAATCCCTTGGTAAATCCTAGAATTCCTTATTGATCCGGTAGATATGTTCGTCTTTGGTGTTGCAGGAGGTCAGATGCAGAGTTTGGAGCTTAAAAGCCCGGGAAGTTGAAGTTGTTAAAATTGTCTGGGAACCATTTGAGTTCTGGCAAGGGAGCTTCCACCTTTCACCTCATGTTGCATTGATGTTGCATCAAAATTACCTTTAGAGGCCTCAAATTTCCGTCTAACCTTGCAAACGAACACCTCACTAATGTTGTCGCTTCCGGCCTTTTTCAAATATTTGGAACAACGAATTCTTATATAGATTTCTTTTTATTTCAACTGTTGCAGGGTTTGAACAAAATCAACTGCCTAAGTGCCTGCTTTTCACTAGAGAGAGTGTGCCAAAGTATCGGCATAGATAGCTTACGTACCCTATATATGATAATTTTTTTGGAAGGATTTTAGAAACTTGTAGGAGGTTGGGTCTTAAGTTTACACACAGAGGTACTAACAATTCTACTGCTGATCGGTTATATATATTCTAATTTTCTTTTATTCTAAATTATATAAAATTAATTTATATTTGTATAATTAAATATAATTTAATATCTCAATATTATACAAAGTTTATATATTTTTTGATAATATTGTATTTTAATTTATTATTTAAACTCGATTTTCAACCTGTTACAACAGCCCTCCGCTACAGGAACATAGGCAACAAGTATCTAATCTCATCAAAATACACTGTATGTAGAATAACTCCTGATATGAATAATTTTCAAGCAATATCCACCAGAGAGGATGGATAACTCCAAATGTACAAATCTTAGTGTTTTTACGTATATTTCATCCAAAAATCTATTATTTATTCTTCATAAATAAATACAAATAAATTCAGATTATTAAAATGAATTTCTCAGATCCTTTTTTTTTTTTTTTTTTTTGGTAGAAATTGGAAAACACTTTTATTCATAATGAAAGGATGGAATATCTAAGTTTCATTCTGCAAAATAAATAATTGATTTCGAAAAACTTGGCTCTCATCCCATAATCTGTAGTGTTAAAAACTGCCGAGTGTACGCCAAATCAGCTCCAAGTAACGAAACCAGAATACTAAACGTGTAACAACTATTTCCAGTCTCCCTTACTACTGAAAAATAAGGTTAGAAATTCTTTCCATATATTCCCACCATCACTGATAACAGCTTCACCACCTTTACCCAACTATTTTTTTATGTTTGTATTTTCGTTCTCAATTATGTTGATAATAACCTAATTAACAAAGTAATTAAAAGGCGTGTACGAATGAGTTTATTAATACAAAAAGTGGTCAATTCTGTACTTATCCCAACATTTTTTCTTCTTCACAATTTACTTACTATTAATGCATTTAACTACTGGTTTGGCTAAGTTATAATTAATGAAAGGTATATATTTATACTTAAAATACATACAAATTGATCCATATAATATACAGTCATGGTGGATATTAATTAAGCTGCAAAGGATCAGGGAATTTAGTTATTGTTCATTTGATTCTTCTAAATAATAGCAAACCATATTTGAATAGTAACTCCATGAAACTTGTTTTTATATGCTTATTTATATGTATGCATTAAATTAAATATTTTTGAATCCCTTGTGCCTATGTATCTAACTGATTGAACAAAGTGTCTCAGAAAAATAAATTTATAATATTTATATTCAAACAATAATAAATCAAAGACAGGAATTATCTTTTTTTCTCAACTGCCAAAACCTTCAAGATTCATTGTTTACTCTTTTGAATATTAAATTCCATGATAAAGGTTTACTAGCCTAGTCAGTATTCCTATAAATAATAATACTCATAAAATAGGGCTCTATTCCTACATTGTAGAGTGCATTGGGCATTGTTATCAATATTGAAGATATTTAAGAATTATTGAATCTGAATGGAAAATATTTTGAGTTAAGTACGATGGAAGAAACCTATATTGCTCTACAATGTGCGTTAACAAATTGCACCATGTTAATTAAATCTCCATAAAGTTGTTATTACATGCAACGATATTGGATTTAAAAAAAAAAATTGGTTCAAAATTTATCAGCTTTGTTACACTGTATTATCGGTGGCGATATGTTAACAAACAACGACCATGAATTCAAAGAGGCAACGGATTGCAGATTTTCTCTGTGTCCCTCAGTCTGTAAAATTGGTCGTAGACATACAAAATTACTCAGTTTAGCTTGTCTGCAATGTCAGAAGGCCCATTAACAAAGGTAAAAACATCTCCAGGAAGTGGAGGACACGACAAGATTTTCACTGAAAACTGCTTGGCCGGTGTGGCCTTTCAAATTGAAACCAAGGAGTACCAGTATTGATGAAAGAAGTTGTAAATCCCCCGTTGGATGCCAACTAACCCAAACGGGATTACAGTTGGCAATAAAACTTAGTACTTCAACATAAGGCCGTAGCAACTCATGCTTGGTGCCAAAAAAAAGCTCATCGATTTTTGACCTCCAAACTTGTGGACCCTATTATCGAACTTCTCGCTACTGGCTATGGAATATGTGGTTTCGAGAAGAGACAGGGCTGCAATGTCCCCCTACATAATTATGATTCCCTGAATGTCTCCTTGAGAAGGAGTGGGTTGATATGTCCAATGAGTACATTATACAGCTCTGCAAGGTCTTAAAGACCTTTTTTTATAACTTCATATTCTTCCTTAGGATACTTATTCAAAATTATGCTGATAAGTCGATCCATCACATAGTTGGGTATCAAAAAAATTAATAAAATGCTTCTCTAATTTTTTTTACAAAATTCCAAAAACGATTCCGATGGTTGAAGCAGTCCCCCTCTTGACTAAGTGTTAAGTCATAGACTTGGAGGAACTTAGATACAGGAAGTATTGCACCTTAAAGTGGGAAATTTTTGATGTAACGATTTGGCCACATAGCCAGCAATATAAATAAATCCTTCATCTTCACAGATTTTAGGAAGATGTAAATCATTAGATAGTTGTTCTATTGTATTTTTATCTTCCTCAATCTCACCTTTAATGATTTGAAGATAAATTATATCCTCAAAGTCTTGATAAATTTTTTTGTTATCTTCTGAATCTACTTCACTCAAAATAGGACCTAAAGGAGATACAGGATTAGCTTATATACATTAGTGCATTGGTTATACTACAACCTGTAATTTGTTGAAACATAGAAACAAAACATTTGTCTTTTTCAAATCTGACGGGAGCATTCTCAACAACCCTTTTTTCTGAGCCACTTATTACAAGTATCCGAAATCGATCCTTAGCCTCTACTGCATTAGGATAAAAGTGGGTTAGTCCAATATATCTTATTCTTTAAAAAAATGATTGTAAGACAATCTAGATTTAAATGAGATGTCAATATATAATGAAGGTCAATTTTATTATTTATATATTGATATAATGATTTCAAAGATTTTGAAGAAATACTTATGCCCTTTTGGTGGGGCATCAAAGCAGATGACTTAGGCAACACCACTCCACCATTTTTATTTCTCTTAATTTGCCTCATTATTACAATCACATTTATCTTGCATTGGGAAATATCCTTTTCTATATCCAAATTTACTCCATAGGCACATCCCAAGGCCTTTTTTGATAATATTCGGAGCTTCATCTCAACATAGCACAAGACAACTAAGTTTTCATTTCGAATTTCGTTGGATTTAATTTTTTGAGCCATAATTTAAAAAATATTTGATTGTATTCTAGGAGATGTGTTAAAATTTCGGATCCACTGTTTGAGGGTTGTTACACTAGGAACCGAATGTTGACCACTGGATTGAATGTAACGGTAGGCTTTTGAGGAAGGAGACTTCAGTATCAGTCCTTTAACAAAATCCTCCTCATTCCATTTTCCAAACCTTCTTCCACTGATAATGAGTTTACATTGACATTTAGTAAATCTCTTTTCCAGTTCTCCTTTCATCGCTTCCTTAAAATTAGATTTGTATTTTAATAATCTAATTTATGATTGAAGGATTTTCACTTTTTCGTGTAAAAACCTTCATTTTGTTTTTTTAGTGACTCGAGTTCTAAAATGAGTGGATCTTTTCTGGTTTTAGAACCCTTACTAATTTGTATAATCTGGGATACACATGATTGATTAGATACATTAAACTTTTCTAACACAAGTGTTTGAGTTGATTTTACGTTGGGTTGAGATGATTTGTCTAATGTCTCCGAATATATTTCATTAGAATCTTCTTCACTATCTTAATTAATTTCGTTTTCCTTGGAGCTTGCTCAAATCCTTTTCCAAGTATAAGACCTCTGAAAGGGAAAGCATCTTCTTTGAATTTTCTTTTTAAAAGTAGTCCCAGCAGTTCACCGTTAAATCCTGTTTAAAAGCATTTTCCTCAAAATGATTCTCACTCATTCTAGAGGTACTATTATCGTAATAATTTATATATATTGTAAAATATAAATAATATATAATATCATACTCCAAGGATACCAAACTTATCTCTCTTGGCCCACATCGTAGTCCCAGTTCTTACTTTTGGCCTTTTGTCAATTTGTATTTGGTACCCTTTCTATTCACTATGACGTTAAAATTTCCCTCTTTTGCTCAGTAGTCTGTACGATACATCAAAGTGAAAATTCAGACAAGCCCGATTACATGATGGTCTAACCTTATATTTCTATTCAACTTGCACACAATGTATCATTTTATAAATAGATCATGTGTATATAGAAATAAAAAATAAATAAATACTTGGCATAATGACAATAGTTGGCCACCCAACTTTTAAAACCAAAAAAATAAACTGTACAGTAGAAAATTCATGGAATTATGGGTTGTGGTGTTTTACGTAAAGATCATAATTTTATTTATTTAACAAAAAGAAAAGGTTTCATCGAGCATTCCTTTTTTTAATGAAAATTTAAATTACAATATAAATGAAATTATGATTTTTATAAATGTTTTCTTTTGAAAATTTCTCGTTGAATTACCTATATACTATTTATATATATTATTTATCTAAATATAGCTCTCAAGTTCCATGCAATTGTCGCAAGTTTTTCTTTAATATGGACTTGATTTTTACTTCTAATTCGTTCAACAAAAACAATTTTATGCAAGATTCACTAACGAAATATTGAATATTAATCTCCTCATTAAAGATATCACAAAAGTAATTTTTGGTGAATTAACAAAATAATTTATTCAAGTAGTTGCAACAGGAAATCCATTCCAATAAATCGGGTATTTGTCTTTGTTACAAAAATATATGTTCTTTCAAATGTATTCGACAATGGTCGTTAACTCGGACTTTTAAAATCCCGAAGTAACAGAGGGCAAGGAGAGAAAATATAATAATTGGAATGTGTACTCATGATAGACAGAAAGACACAGTGAGGAAGGGATAAGTAGAGTTGTATAAAATATGTCCTAGAAAGTGGGAGTGGAGTTTTTTTTAGTTCGCAATTCTTTGGATTTTTAGCAGTTTTCATTATTATTTCAGTCTTGAAGACGGAAGATCTAGGTATAAAGTAATAACTACTGTGTGGTCTCATGAAAGACAGCGTGTAAACATGAGGATTTCCTTGTGAGTTTCAACTGTAATTCCTTGTTAAACTCGGAGAAGAATTGAGCATCGACGGCACTGTGATTCCATCCTATATGTCTTTTCGATATACGGAGTGAGATTTGTGTTTATTTCCTTCCTCTCACGACTACATGCAGCTGAATTAGTAAATCGTCATGACAAGAAAACTGCTCTCCTTCCCAACATTATTCAAATTGTCAGGTGTACAACCTTAATTTTTGGTTTCTTTTATTTTTACATTCCGGTAGGACATTTTTTATGCATGACAAGTTATAAGGTTAAGTCCATATAATACCTAGAGTGGAATTGAGGATCGGAATGAGAGTATTCCTGCATATAAATTTTCAAAATAAAGAGTAGAATGTGTGTTTATTTTCTTCCTTTCATAGCTGTTTGCAGGTAATAAAATAAGACAGCAATACATCGACGCCTTTCTTCTTCTAAAAAATTTTCAAATTGTCAGGGTTACCATGTCATTTTTGGCCTTATTTTTTTTTAACATACTGGCAGTTCATATTTTTACAATTCTATGTTTAGATTTATTTATATATGAGAAAACCTTTTTGCATGATTCTTTAGAAATACGTATTGCTCAATACGTTGAATGTAATTAATTATATCCCTCTCTTTGTTGGTTCTGGGTCCATAAACATCCATCCAATAGCTGAGTAAACAAATTAAATTTCCCACACAATCATCATCATGAAGCTCCTTAGGTAGTATGCATAATTAATCATGCAATTGTACAAATATTCAAAAAAAATTAATCGTATATATTTACTATGATCAATGATATATCATGGTTTTTTGTCAGTTGGGAATTAGAAATATAGAGTCAAAGGTCATTTTAATAATCTCCATTATTCTATGGTAATAATAAAATTATATAATTTTAGTAAATTTGTTCACGTTAAAGGATTTATGTATGTTGATCTAAACCTTTTTTTCTCCATTACCTAATGTCAGAATCTAAATGAGTCATTTCTCACCTATTTTTGCTCAGAAATTTAACGAACTTTGAAAATAAAAGTCAATTTACTCATTTTTATGAAAGGCACAGTTACATGTAGTTCTTACACAGTAAATTAAGCTATAATTATTTTTTTTTGGAAAAAAACACTAAATAAATTTGTATTATTAGACAAGTTCTCTTCAATTTCTAGTAATAAAATATTTCTACAGACGTCACGATTTACATACATATTAGCAAAAGATTATCATTATTAAATAATTAGAAACTGATATATTTTAATTGAAAGGACGTTATCAGGGAAAAATTAAGTATCATTAATCAAGTAATGGCCCTAAATTATATTTAAAACTATTTTGTACTTCAAATCATCCCAAAAATTTGAATGCAAATATTATTGACGGAAATATTGTGTTATTCGTAAATGTGATATATTAAAAAAATTGGATTTTCTCCATTTATTAATTTTTGTTTAAGATTGTTCCTATATTTACTCCCAATCCCTTTGAGAGGCTAAATATTTTTACAAATTAATTATATTCCTTTAACAAAAACAAAAACAAAACCGAGAAATTTATGAGGCAAATGGGTTCAAAAGTGGGCTGTTAAGTGATAAAAAAGATGTTTTTACAATTATTTGTTTGATAATTGTGGCATGAATTGCAATTAACCTTCTTTAAATCTTTCAAAAAATAAACATGTATGCGTCAATTATGAAGTCTTTGAGCTCGTGTCACCAGTTTCTTGACTTCATCCCTATTTAAATATTAAGGTGTGATTATATACAATTTACAACAGTCATAATATGTTAAATAAAATTTTTTTAAAAATCAATTTTTTAAACAAAACAAATAATTTGATTTTTTATATATTGTTAGGATTTTTAAATTATAATATTTCATGTTGCCGTGTATAAAAATCCTAAAAGAGTGTTTAAACTAGAATTCCAGTGGAAAAATAAGGAGGTTATAAACAATAATAATGTGAAGTCAATTATTTTTATTCATAAACATAAAATCATCTTATTCAAGACTTTTTCTTTTCACTTCGAGTCTTGGTTGAGTCGCAAGACTTTTCTTTTCAAGTCGAAATTACATTTTGAATATATATCCGTTTTAATTGAATTTAAAACTCTTCAGCTCTATTTTGGATGTTTATTTTGAACAGTCTAGGAAGTTAATATCAGGACTAGAACAAGATCAAAACTAGCATTTGTACTAATTTGTTATGTGGAGCACATAAATATAAAGACTATAAGTCTGGAGAACATGTATTTACTTAAAAGCAAGTGTACCCTGTTTGAAAATCCAATTTAATTTCCACATACATAAACTATAGAAAAAAAATATGAAATATCTAGGGCAGAAAATTAAGTCTTCATCAGACTCTATTTAATTTTAAGTATACATGAGTTTAATAAAAAAGAACCCTGAGTTACTCAAGTATGAAGAACAACCTCTCAAGCTCTTTATTCATTAGTGCATAAATTAAAACTTAATAACGATAATAAAAATAATAAGCTAAGAGTTGGGAGGGAAAATAATGAAGATGACTGTAAAGGTAATGTGTTGCAAAATTACTTTTTTGTAAATATTTTTACCCATGCAACTTTATGTGGTATGTACTGGGTGTACATGTTATCTTTGTGTGAAAATATTTTTTTTTTGTTCAAACGCAACTTTCTCAGCAACCGGTTGTCAAATTAAAAAAATATAATCAGATTCTGAAAGCTTGATGGACTCTGATTTTTTTATTCAATAATATGACTTCCAGACTCAATTAAAGTATCCCTGTCAAAAAAAAAAAATCAAATTTGGTGAGTTTTGAGGGCAAAACCAAGGGAAATAAAGTCGTCAAAATTCAATGGGAGTCATTTGAAACTTTTTATCTAGGTTTGGTTGGCAGCTGTATCCTTTAAAAGTATCAAATTTCCTCCTAACCTTGTGAACCATCTTCTCACTATAGGCAAGAGTTCGATCAATTTGTATGTTGTGGTTCACGGCGGGGATTCCAAGGAGAGATTGGTTCCTTTTCCAGGCATTTGAAACAAACTACTTTTTCAACTAATGCAGGTTTAAACAAGTTATTTAAGAAAAAACATGAGCTGCCTATGTGCATGAGTTTGTCCAAGAGAGGGCACGAAAATGGCGACATCGGTAGATTGTACACCCTGTATATTGTGCATTGTAGTAAAAGTTTGTATTATATTTTCTAAGTCATGCGTATATCTATCTAGTCAAAATAAATTACTTAACAATTATATATAAATATATATGAATGCAATGCTTTTTATAAAGTATGTTCTATAAAAATAGAAAAACGTTTATTTATTTTTCTACATGATCAAGTTATTTTATACAAAAATAAACCCAAAACTCCATGTACTATGTATCTTCTTTTTTTTTTTTTTTTTTGCATATATATACTTGAAAAATGTATTTTATTATGGTCCTTGCAAGAAGAAAACAAAACGAATTTAATGACTGTCTGTTTTATTTGCAAATAAAAAAGCTTAAATAATATGCAAACTGCAATTTATTTTGTTGACATTTTTATACATAAAAGTATTTCCCCCTTTTTTGAATGCATTAGGGAAGAAATTGGCTGGACGGGTTTTATGTAAACGTGTTGATCACCCCTTCATTAGATCAAACTTGTAAAATAGATTATGTTGGTACTATGGTAAGTATTCAATGTAATATAATCTTAATTAGAATAAATAGTCACATTTTTTGGGGTCTCAATTCGTGCTGCTCAGTATACTGGTATTAGAGAGATACTGGAGTATTTAAAACGGTAATATACTAAATAAATTATAATGAAACAGGTACATACTCATACAATGGCGGCCCGCCGATAATATAATACCTCAAATTCTGAACCGTTACTCCATTCCAATAAAAGATAACCACAGTAAATAAAAACAAAAATGAAATTTTATAAATAAATGTCATTTAAATTCTTAGCTAGCCTTTTACATCTTAAAAAACAGGGCTGTAAGTACTTGGAAATTGCTCTGATATTTATTTTATATTTTTGCCGAAGAAGTATTAAATTATTAATATTTATTATGGTAAATACTAGCCTAAATAAATATGTCGAATAAAAAGTTTCTACGATCTTATAAATGTTTTGTTTGTTTAACCCAAAATAGTTTAATAAGTAAATTTGAATATTGAAAAATCTGCGGGATGGTAACACCCTTTTTATCTTACATATGTTGCGAAAAAAATATTAAGAGATATCTACGTAAATTTAAAATTAGGGAAGGTGAGAATTTTAAATTGAATTTTAGTCCCGATTTTCTAAAACAATAGCTTGAAAAAAAAAAATGTAAATATTAAAAATATTCGTTATGCTATATCCATGGAGGTTGACATATTTTTTTGGATTTCTTCATTTATTTCATAAACAACTTACCTTAGGATAGGTTGTTTATGAAACAATTTGAGATTGAAAAAACCTTATTTTGGACTGATCTTTAATTTGATTGAAGCCTACAGTCTTTTGTTTAATCAAAGTAGTTTGTTTGACTGCCATTTATTACTTTAATATTTGATGATTTTTTGAAATTAAAATAAAACTTTAAGATTTGTAATCCATCAATTTAAATACATTTTTAAATCAAAGATCAAATAAACATAAATCACAATCAAAGATCTTAAAATGGGACATCTTAATCCACTCTGTTAAATAAAAATTTGGAACGACTGAATCTTTTTTTTTTAATTTTGACTTTTAATATTACCTTAAAAGGATCCTTTCTTTATTAAAATATTTTAAAGCTATTGCTTCGAATATAAAATTCCATGAATAATCATAAAATATTAATATTATATCTTTATTACTTTATAATTGGGTAAAAATCAAGTATTTAGGGTTGAAATATTAATGGTTGGAGCGAGGGACGGGCAGGAGGAGGTGGGTGAAGAGACCAAAATAAACTTTGTTACTCTTACCAAAATACTACCAAGATATGTGGCCATTAGAAAACTTGGAATGATTTTAAATTTACATATTTTCACAAGTTAAAACTCTCCCTAATAAAATGAAATATTCACTATGTTCCACTCCCCAACTATAAAATTGTATTTTTGAGTTATCTGGAACTAACTTTAGTAATTAATTTTTTTTAAAAGTACTTCGATGATTTAATAAGTAACTTTTCCTTTATGCTGATCAAGCTATAATACTCGTAATATTAATTTTATGGTTAAGAGTAAGTATTTAGGACTAAAACCCGTCTTTTTTAGGACTAAACGAAATTAAAATTAATAACTTAGGATTTGTTCAAGCACAACTGTACTATTCTTCAGGTTACTTATGATCAATAGATGATAAATACCCCAAATAATTGATTAAGTTTATTTTTCCTGTTAGTAACGGCTAAAAATATACAATACAGGGTTATTATTGATACACTTTGGTTATATCAACCAACTTCAAGCCTTAATAAAAAAAGGTTAGTCTCAATTGTCAGGAAGGTCTATTCGCTAATTTCTTTAGACGTGGTACTGTTTGATTTGATTGATTATGTTAGTTTTCTTTCAATCTGAAAGGTAAAACCATAAGATCTGAAGATATGGGTTTTATGGAAAATTTATTACTTCTCCTAGGTTGACAATGTATTAATGAATGAATTTACTCATTAAGTTATAGCTTATAAAATGTGCTTAGAAAGGCATAGACATGAAAATAATGTAGATGGAAACTTGACGTCATACATCATAATTAAATTTGAATAAGAAAATGTTTTCTAAACATTAACTAAGTTATATTCATACTTAAGAAAGTAATATCAATCTTGTAACGGCAATTTGTTGTAATACTGAAATTCTCTTAAAAATTTAATTTAGTATGAAAGGACTCTGTACAGATAGATATAAAATATGTCAAAAACATACAAACCTCACATATAGATTAGGAAACTAAGTACGTATACAAATATGACGTAGTGATAACCAACTATTGACTCTCATGCACTACTAATACGCAATTCAGAATATACCAATACTTAGTTTGATGAATTCTATACTAATGAATAATTTGGAGAAAAGGTTATCAATTTCTAAACAACAAAAATTTTATTACCCAAATACGTATGATAAAATAATATGAGTATATTATGATAATTTGAATTACAAGATCAAATGTCATAGTTGGATACCAAGTATTTTTGCAATCAAAATCTTTACATAACTTTGTTTATTTTTCTTAAAGTAAGATGTTCATTCCACAATTAAGAAGTACAGTTGTGCAAAAATGTAAATAGATACAAAACCTAATGTTGTGTGCAATTTTTGTTCCGCAAAGGCATTCAAAAAAACCTATTTATTGTTACAAATATGTTATTATTTTACTGTAAAGTGACGTAATAAACAAAGCAATCCTAGAAAAAAACCGCCAATATAATTTGACCACATAATTAATATGTATCTCTAGTGGACTGCATATTTCATACTAGTTCTACAATTACAAATTGTATCATTTTTTTCATGTTACCATTCTTCAAGAAAGATCATTGTTAGTACTAACGATGTGTTTGAGTAAATTCTACAAAAAAATTATTATAGGTACATATATTATGAGCAAACAGTGAGAAAATAAATAGCACTAGTATGTATTGTACCGAAGCCATATTTTTGTATCGGTTAAGGTACCCAAATTGGTATGGATACTTTTAAATATATTTTTTTACAACAATAGTTTTGGGGAATATGGATAAAATTTAAATGACGCAATGCCACAACTAGTCCCGAATTTTTATGTAATATAGGGGTCTTTTCTTATCAAATTGACAAGAAAAAAAAAATGTGAACCGACACTCTCAGAATTAATAGGGAAAGCAACACTTAATGTTAATTTCTTTTTTTTCTTCATCCTCATTTGTAACCACGAAATTCGTACCATATTTCCATAAGTCTAAGCAGAAAAATTGTGATATTTTTACTTTAACAAATGAACATCTCACACCAAAGTCTTAAAAATAGTGACAAGGGTTCGAAAAATATTAACAAGTCTTATACTGACCTGTACCACCATCAGAAAAGTAAAGTACTTACCATAGGACTTTCAAAGATTAAGACACATTTGGGGGTTTTTGAACCCCTAAAAAGGAGCTAGCAACGCATTTGTAATAACATAAGCAGCAATTGAGGAAGAAGTACATACAAAAGAATTTCAAAAAAGAATGAACAAACTATTTTAAAATTATTTCCCGCTTTATAAACAAGGGATATACTTTTAACTCCATATTTTTTTTTAAATTTGTCAACTTTTAATCAATATTATGTATTACTATGGTTCAGTTTTATTTGTCAGTCAATTTAAATCATCAAATCCGTTTAAGAAAAAAACATAAGAAACCTGTATACGTACGTAAAATTGACCATATCTTTGGAAAAGAGTAACCCAACCTTGAGATCCCACCCTAGCAGCTAAAATAATTTGGGCACAATGATAATCCTACAAATGTAGAACATGCTGATCTAGTTTCATATTAATAAAAGTTGGACAATTTTTTGGCCCAGCTTGATGAAGTATTTGCAAGAGAATTCCTGTTTTTTTTTTTATCTAAGTTGGGGTCATATGAAATGTACTTAGACTACTATGTCTTGGAGAGAAGGTCAAATGAATGTGCACATAAAAAATTATAAAGGTAGGTGTATGGGACTCTTTGCGAGCTCACATTGACGAAGGAGTGACCAACATGGACGGAACACCTCATCAAGGTATGTCCCAGGTTCAAAACCAGGTTCGAGGATGCAGTTGAATATAGAGGTTGTTAGTTTGATTGATTTACTTCTTTATGATCCCTACGCTTGTAAGAGCAAAAGATTTGTAAATTGCTTTAAATATTTTTGTAAATTAATTGTCATTCAATTTTCCGGTTTTGAAATCCTTACTCTTTATTTAGGCTATTCCATGAAAATTTACAATTTTCCATTTTTATATTATCAAATTTGAATAAAAGTTAAAATATAAATATAATATGACACTCGAAATATCAAAATTTTATATCTGTAACACAATCTAAGTCTGAGTTATGAGTTCCCTTTCTTAATGAGTGGGATAGATAATCGTCTCAAAGAACCTTGCGCTTTAGATTGTTGTTTGTGAACCAATCAGATGATGATTGCATATATTATATTCCTTAATAGTTATTGTGTAAAGCAAAAATATTCTGTACATTTTTTTATAAAAAAATCCTGGTTGATCTTAAGCATATTTTTGACCTTAATTATCTCATACATCATATTCTGTGATTTTGATTAAAAAATTTATAAAAACAAGTTCAAATCAACATCTCACTTTAAAAAAATAGAAGTGTAGGTGTATGGGGCTCGTAAGTTATAAGAAGTTTAATTATTTCATATAAATAAAGTTATATAATAAAAATATACTTTTTAAAATAAAAAAATTAACATTCAACCGAGAAACACAGAATGTCCAGCCACATCTAAAAACTAATTTAAAAACATTCATAACAATCGAACAAAATACCCAAGAGATGTTTCTCCTATCATTCTTGACTTCTCCGGGATATATCACCTGTGTTGATTAGCTTAAGATAATATCAAAGTAACCATGAAGGAAAATAATTAATACAATTTGAGTCGAAGTTCCAATTGAAGTAGTATCCTTTAGGAATTAGCAAGGAAAATACATCATCATAGTTTGCTGAAGGTGATATGATTACCTTCCTCAATTTCTCAAAAAGTAAGTCGACTTACTATAAGTTGTTTTAAAATTATTAATGTATAGTTTACTTTCCAGGTAACGGGACTCCAGATATTCCTTGGTCGGGAATTCCAAAACAAAATATTGGCATTATTCCTTAACAGACATAAAAATGTAACATCGCTTGACCCTCCAACAAAGTAATACAGGACTAAAATTTTAAATCCTTCCACAACCCTTGTAAGGTATAATGAATGTAATACACCCTTTTGCCACTTAAATTAGATCTTACATTTTTTTTATTCACTGAAAATTTTAGTAGTCTTTCATTTAAATACGAAACATATTTAACTACATCATTGCATTTACTTTTCCAATAATATTTATACCCATATAAAAGGAAAACTTTTTAGATCTCTAGGACCTCATATTTTGCAAATTTGAAAAAAAGCTCCACCCTTTGGATAAACCTCTCCTCATCCCCTTCACCCTAAGTTGATTTAAGTAGTTTTTGAATGTCCTGTTGCTTAGCTAAATGAAATAAACACGATTCTATTGAATAATCTTTAAAATGTATTTTTTATTGGGTATTCCATTAAAATCTAACCAATATAACCCAATAATTAATTTAGACAGCGTGATTAAAATTGTTTCATATTTTAATTTATTAAAATATGAAACATATAGCAACAAAACAAAACAAATTTGAGCTGTTAAGCTCACTTACAAGTCGAGAAAGTGACACTTGAACGTGATGGACGAAGAAGTTGATGCCAACCCACTGACTACACCTTTTGGGAGCATGTCAAGAGGAAGGCATGCCGTGTCTGTCTTCCAATACCGAGGCCTGCAAAGGACTACATTTACAAAGGGTGCCAGCCTTTCCTCGCTACCTGGAAGCCCCATCGGCTACATTAATGATTAAGATTTCTCGGACACTCATCTATTTATAGTATTAATTTTGTTAAAAATTTTATTGTTAATTTATAAATTTTGTCTTGTTGAAAATTAAAATTGAAAGTGTTTGGATTTTAATGGACCACTCGGTAAGTTATTTTTTACCAGATATCAAGACAAAGAATGAGTAAGAAGGCTTGTCAACAACCAAGAAGCCCAATTAAAATTGATTAGTTCTCAAAGTTCAAAGCATAATCAATATTTGTGTAGATACAACTATGTTCATAATATAAACATTCCAAGATATTATTATGTATTGTAGTGACAAACTTTGCAGATTGTCCAAAAATAACTTTGAAAAGGTCATGAGAAAGGCCAAACCCTAGTTATTTTCTAAGGTCTTAGTATTTTAATATATAGAACTGATCCGCCCCTGATCATCAAATTGTAGTATACACTTAAATATATATTAATGTCATGCATATTTCTTAGAAATTAGATTATAAAATAAAACTCACTATATTTTATCATATTTATTTATCTTTAAGTACTATAAAGTTAAGACAATAATGCACCCAAGGAGAAGCATAAAAACCTGTTTGATGGTTGATAAATATTTGTTAAAGTACCTACTCATCTATTTTTAGGTACCATATTTTCTAAGCAATAATGATCATAAGTTGTCCACCTAAAGTCAATGAAAAAACTACTTTTAAATAGATTTGTAACCAATACCATCCATTGTAGTATTTTAAATTAATTAAAGTTTGTTGAATCGAACATCTTACAATATTGTTGCTTTTTTTGTCAAATTTATAGTTGTAAAAATACAACGTAAAACGAGTGAGATATTTTTTTTGACGACAGTGTTTATTTTTATATATTAGTAAAACTTTTACAAATATTATTTTATCCCACATAGAGCAATGCAAAAAAATGGCATCCAAAGTATAATTATAGGTAATATATAGCTAATCTAAGCTCATAAGCATTGATTTGTGGAAACATAGCCTAAGTGTGTCAAAAAAAAAGAAGACAAAAATGTAATTTCCATTTGAGTATTCTTTTATTAATCAAAAATATTATCCAAATTGAGAGGTGGAGACTTGGATTTGAGACTTGCAACTCGACTTGAACTTGAAAACTAACTAAAAATAAATTAACGAAAAGCCATAATACAATACACTCTATATTATAATTGTAGACCCAAACTATAGACTTAAAATGAGATAAAAAGAAATATAAATACTCGATCAAAATATTCAAGGACTTAGACTTTTGAGAAAAGACTTGAGAAAAAAAAATATATATAAAGTTTGTAATTGAATTGGAATCCATAAATGTATTCCATATTATTAATGACTTTGTAGGTCCAATTAAGTCAATAAATTTATTTTTATGACATCTATTGTACATTACTGAGCTTAACCAAACCATAAACACAGCTGGGGTTTTACTAGTCTGAAAGGTACAAACGTATGCACGAGTTTATTTACGTGTTAATCCTGTTTACAATATGTATTTCTTGTTATAGTTACTCTATAAAATTGAATATTTTTTCAGGCTAAAGCAAAACAAATAATGTTTTCATTGAAGCCGTAGAATTAGGCATAGGGGAATGTGTACATAAAATATGTAATGCATGGTGCATATTAATTAATTCAATTGTACTTGAAAATATAATCACAATGAGGGTAAATTACAACATTTACTAAAACTTCTGAGTTTACTAAATGTAATTTAGATGCTCGTTTGTATATTGTTGTTTGACTGAAATGTCATATTTCACACCATCAAATTTTTATGGTCCATTTTTCATTTTTTTAAAGATCTTAATATAAATTGTGTAGTTAAAAACATAAAACCCATTCTATTTTAAAATTAGATAACCTTACCATGACCTAACATTAATAAAAGTATCTAAAACAATTATCTAGTATATACATTAAAATAATACAATACTAGCGTAAAACTTTTGAATTGATGATGTTGAACTGTTAAAAAAAATCACACTGCCAAACAATCTTATTCAATTAAAATAAGATTGGGGGGTGGGGGAGAGAAATCAGATATAAGATTCCTATTTCCATCAAAGAAATTGTCTCAGGAGCTACCTTCAAAATATTCCGCTTTTAGAGACAAAAAAAACTACATTGTAAATCTTTGAATTTTTATGAAAAAAATTATATATATATTTATTATAGTGTTTATAAATAGATATAATTATGAATGTTATAATGATAAGTCTATTTTTTTTAAGAAATATTTTAGAAAATAAATCAAACTTTATCAAAAAATCTCAAGTTTTAATCGTTTTGTGCCATTTTTGATACCATGGGCATTTAAGTTATGAAAAGTTTAAGACAATAATAATATTATTGCACAGTTTAAGTACAAGCTCTCGAAAATAAAAATAAAATATATTCTGAAGTTTTTTTTACAGAAGTAGTGAATTTATATTTTATAATAGCTAACTTCAGGGCATCTTTAGGTTTCTAAAAAGTAAATTCATGTTTCAGTTACTTCAAAACTATAGGTATTTCTACAAAACTTGTTTTAAACAAAAAACTTTTTCCCTTTCAATACCTTATAAAGTACTATTTGAGAATTATACAACTTTGATTTTAAAATGATATTCTCTATTTTCATCTGTCTTTGCATAAATCTTTGACGTTTATTACAGAATATGATATATTTTTTCCCATGTTCCAAACACTACAACATTAGTAATTTGAGTTTTGATTCCACTGGTGCGCTCAGTGAAATATGAATAGCCTAACATTGTAAGAAATCATATATTGGTTGACGTTTATTTGCTCATATAATCTTGTATCTTGCTCCAAAAACCTACAAATTGCTGTAAATGTATTTACATATTATATAAATATTTTTTCATACAAAATTTGCAATCAATTACCTACCTACGGTTTGAGTAATTTGATTTTTTCGTTACATGAAAGAATTTTTTATCTCAGGATCCTTTTATATTTAAAATACGTAACTCTTTATCAAAAAGACATAAATATGTGGTTTGTTTAATCGCCATAATGAAACCATTACATTATGTAGGTTTTTTAATCATCACCATAGGTGTTGATATTTATACATAAGATTACATATGATGAAAGCTCTTTAAACCACACAAATATGTAAACTTTGGCCATAAAGCATGAATCACCTTGCTTAAGTGCCTACATATTTAATAGAAATGTGGTATATCTTTATAAAAGGACCATAACCATCTAATTTATTGACTGTAACGAATTTCTATTAGGGAGTTTTACAATATAGCATCAGAAACACTGTTACCATTTAAAAAAATATTATAACACATATTAATAATAAAACGTTACATACATCTTAAAAAAAATCCTTTTGCCTTTGTGTTTTTTAATGATTTATTACCTAAAACAAGAAATAAAGTAGGGGCATCGATGTTATAATTTATAGATCGAAAGGCTTCCTCATTATAATAATTCAATGAATATTAATAACCATGATGTAAGAAGTACTTTGTTTGACCTTTCAAGGACATGAGTTATGAAAATTAGTACCTTGAATATGCCCCAAATAAGGTTTAACACTTATGTTTATAGGTATATACATATATAAATACCTCCTTGAATTTATAATTTATTTGCCATTTTTAATGAGTTTTTGCAATTTAAAGTTTTTATTTTAATCATAAATTCTACGCATGGTTTTAATGGCAAAAAAAAAAATATATATAAAAATGCTTCTCTCCATTGAATCTTCACCCAAAGCATATTTTTAATGATCCAAACCTTTTTATATTTTAGTAATAATATATTTTCTTCAATTTGCAAATAATTTACTCTTAAAACTTAACCTTTTGACTACCATAGAGCCCTGATGACCTCCTTCAAAACTTTGACCTATTCTTGGAGGTTCTTTTAACTTCCTGCCTGTCTACTACCTAGGTATGTAGATGTATGAATTAAGAATCATGCAGGAAACAATCTTTGGATTCTACCTATTCCTTTGCAAATCTAAATTAACTTTTGCATGTTTATTAAAGAGATTAAACATTTATAAGAATATTTATATGATTGTGGGGACAGTTGAAACGTAAAAAATATATAATAAAAGAAAACTTCTAACATTTGTTGCAACTGCCCTCATTCTAGAAAGCAATACAATATCTCAAATATTTTCTTAATAAGTAAGCTCTTAATTTTGTTAAATTATATGAACTGATTATTAAAAAAGTAAATGATTCAAACAATATAGTTTACAGCAGAAGCAATGAAAAAACGTAAACCATTCTGCAAAAATGGTACATCTCAATATCAATATTTTACAATATTTCTGTAAAAATGGATAAAAATTATTATCTTTTTCCACAATAATTTCTAGTATAAATGGTCTTTTATCATACGTGGCAATCAAAATGTAGAAGGGATAGAGGAGTAGGCATGGTTTCATTCTAAAGGCGAGATTCTAAAGTTTACTTGAAAATATATTTAGATGTTATCGTGCTTAATAGAAGTGAGGACTGTGCGTTTCTTGAGGATAATAATTGAGATAATTTCAATTTTGAGTCTATATTTTTTAAACTTTTACTTTTGATTCAATTAAATGAATAAAAATTTGTGCTGTTTTTATCATTTATAAATAAGCATGATTTGGAATTGTTATACTTAAGTTAAAGAAATATGCGTTTAGAAAGAAAAATGTAAGCAAAGACAGGGTGTGTACAGGACTGAGCCATTGACTTCACCTAACAAAAATGCTCAATAAATAATGTCATTTGTGTTTTGTTTTACATTTAACTGGTTACTTCAATTTATATACAACAATGTATTTAACAGCTTGGATAAGTCTACGAACTAGCATAAATATTTTGAATTTATAACGATTATCATTAAAATAGGATCAAAACTGAATAGGGTATCAAACTTCATCTATTTTTCCTATTCCAATCAAATTTTAAGACGTATTTTTGATCTACTGTTCCCTAATTATGCCAAACGGCCTTTCAAAACTTTCCCTTGAACCCTTTCTTTGTTTCAATAAAAAGTATGCATTTTTTATTGAAATTAAATTTTGACATTACAAAAATTTCACTCTTATTATGCCCATTAAGTTATTATACCCATTATTTATTCATATATTTAGAATAGGCGTATTACAAACAAAATATTTCTGTACAGTAATAAAAAATTATGTCATATAAAAATAGAAAACTTTTAAATATTTAAAATCTAAACATTTTATTTTCAAAAGAATAATATGTATTCCATCTCCATATCACATCTAGAAGAACATTACACCCAACTGCAGTTTCATACAGCCAAGAGAGGCCAAAACTTCTGGAGCGACCATTGGCTGACTTTTGGTCTGCCTCCAGCCCTGACTTCAACCTCCTGGACTATTTGATGTATTTTGAAGAAGAACGTGTGTTGCATCTCTCATCTAAATTTGGACTCGCTCCGAGGTACTCACATAACAGCGTGGTACGCCATGTACACACCCTCATTGTCAATCTGTTCACTGTAGTGCCAAACCTGTTATTACTTATTAAACTGGATTTATGAAATAAAACCATAGCTCAATATAGTATTGAAACATATCTCAAATTGATTTTGAGTGGTCTTTTCTTGATTCCATAAAAATCAAGTTTTTTGTAACTTATTCCTCAGTCTTTAAAATACATTGGATATATATATTTTTTTTAATTTTTGTTCAAGAGGGCTTTTGTGTTATCTCCCCGCATTTTTGTAATTTTTACGAAATATAGTCTATTCATTGAAAAAATTCATATAATTGGATCCGAAAATGTACTAATTTACATATTTACAAGAAATTATCTTCACATTTACTCTTCGGGTCCATATATCATTAAACCATTCTACATAAATTCTAAAAACAATAAATATAAAATAAGATAGTTTATTTTTAGTAGCACTGTGGTTTTCTTTGTACATTGAGAATTTTCAAAATATGGCTGATTATGGTGTAATTAGTGAATTTGAGTACTTCCTAAATACATTTTACATAAAACATTAATTGACTTTTTTTTGTAAATACATACTTCTATGATATATGAAATATCTTTACAAAATTTGTAAATGACTAAATTCAACGTATGAACAATCTCTGAGCGCCCTGCTTCTTGAACTTCCTTGAAGGCAAAAAAAAAAAATATGAATTGAACTTTTTTAATTATTAAAATAAATATTTGCAATGAATCATTAAAAAAATTGATAAAGAATAACCACAGTTTAATATTTTTGTTGCAAAAAAAAAAATAACATTATGTTTCAACCTTGAAATTAATATTTCTTTATTAATAAGAAGTCATTTTTAAAAAAAGAATTTTATCACACACAAGTCACATAAATATACAATATTTTACAAAGAATTTCATCATTTTTATATTAAAAATATGATCTTAAGGACTAAAGACAAAATTTCAACTCCATGTTTTTTTTATTATTTACAAAAAAATTGTGATATTATAATTTTAACAAAAGTATAATTCATTTATCATTTAAATATATCCCTAAAATACTGAAAATAATTCTACAATGTAATTTATTGGAGAAATTAATTATTTCTTCCTCATTTTTTGGACAGATATTGAATCCATCTACAGTTTATTTGATATTTACGTAACGTTTTTTCTATTAGAATAATAATACAGTAGGAAAAAATGGAGTTCTTTGGTGACTGGGGCAATAATGAGTTTATGTGAGTTGTACTAAATAACTTTCGTGAAATATATATCTATATGTGTTTTGCATTATCTGGTACTTTTTGAAACTTATACAAGGTGGGCCATAAATACTGTAAAAAAAAGGAATTTTACTTATAGGTATAACTAATATAGATTTTATTGTATAAAAATTTGCAATAAATAATTGATTAAACGTTAACAATGTTTTTTAAAAATATTTTGGGGATCCTTCATTTGTTAGAAAAGAGAGAGCCAAGAGGAGCATTAAATCAATCATTTTTTTTAAATTATGACAAGCCTCCCAATATTGTTTTTTAATGATGATCAAGTTTTTCTTTGGAGTTCATACTCAAATCTCAAAATGATCGGGTTTGGTTTTAAACAAGTTCTCATTTATTCTATTGGATCTATTGAAAGGAAAAATTAGAGTCAGTGATAGTTTAGGATGCCATCCAGACGGGCCTCTAAGATAGTCATTATCTTTGTGATCCTGGGGTTCAAAATTAACAACATTGATTACACCAGCACAATATTTAAGAACAGTCTCCTATGATGTGCCAATTCTCAATACAAGGAAGATAAGTATACCTTTTAACATGATGGTCCTCTGTCTCATACACCATTTAGTGTGCAAATGGTGTGACATTTATTTACTTCGCTTTTGGAGCAAAAACTTTTAGCCTCCATCCAGTCAATATTTGAATTTGATTTATTTTGGAATATAATCATTTTTGGAGTACAGGATCAGCAAAAAACCTAATTCAAATTTGGATGTACTGAAAGCCTTCCCAATTAGGGTTGGGACAACATTCCCTTGGAGGTGGTCCGATCAGAATCATGGTTGTAATTTCTGCAAATTCATACAACTTTGGATAACTTGTTGTCCCATATTGATATGGTATTCCAAAGAGTTAATAAAAATTTTTAGGTTTCTAATAATATAAATAAAATTTTATATGAAATTATGAATTTTACAGTATTTAGGCTACACCCTGTAAATATCCATAATTCGAAGCTCTTACGAATTTTCTTAATATTCACCGTCGGAGAATTTGTTTTTATCTTCATTAATGTTCTTATGAAACTCATCTGTTAGTATCAGTTGCCAAACCCATTCTATATTTTGACAATTTAATTTTTTGAATTAATTTAAGAGTAAAATGATGTCAATGAATGAAGTGTTCAGTGAGATATCAGTATTTGAATTAAAGAGTAGCTTGAGTTTGCCACGTTGGCTCCGTTATTTAGAGCAACAATAAAGAAAGAGTATAAAAAACACAAAGTTATGAAATCTCTCATGAAATTTTTTTGCAAACTTGCTCCATTGCTGAGACAAGTTCACAAAAAAACCCAACATTCAAATTAATATTAGTTTGTAATGAAATTGTTGCCAAAAATTGCATATTATATTGAAACACAAATTTTAACTTGTATAATTTGTAAAAAAAATGCACCAACGCCTTTTTAATTGAGGATGGATTTATCGTTTGAATTCTTTTTAGGAGAAAAAAACCTTCACCAATGACAAGTCCATTTAAAGTAATATCTTTATTTTCCAAACAAATAAAGTAATTACTTAATATTTATGTATATAAAAATAAAACCAAAAATATAGCTGGTCTGTCTTCCCTCAAAAGATACATACTTTTTTGGTTATAGCATGCGATAGATAAGGAATACAATGGCTTATGTGAAATAATCAAAGTATCAAGTGCAATGCTTTAAAGCACGAGATTTGAATTGCAATGAGATATTTGTATTTCGAAAAATAAAACAATCAACGACCCAACATAAATTACACAAAAATAGCCTAGAATGTGACTGTCACAAATTGTAAAAATGAACTTACAAATGAACGACGTATACAAATTGGTTTTTTATATATATGCATATCAAGTCCTTGCAATTGCAATGTGGTATGAAAGTGTTTTGACAGATGAACGAACACCCCTGAATTAAATCTTTTCCTTTTTATCTAAGTTTTACATACATAGATTGTCTCAAACACGCAATATTTTGAAAGATATATTTTTAGGTATTATTTTTTTATTGTGTGCAGGCAGATCGAGTTGCAAGAGCCGTCCTATAATTATAGTCAATGGACCTCAAAATGGCGGAATAAGGCTATTATTTTTATTATATTTAACAAAAACTTTTTGCATATTTATTGAATGTATATCTTTTACATATGTACATATATTAGGGTGAAGCTGACGCCCCATAAACTCTTACATCTCGGTGAATAATGTTTATTTCCGATTGCTCGGTTTCTGAAGAAGAACATTGCTGGACTTGACGTCCAAATGAACAATTATCATGACTTGATGCAGACACTGAAGAGCTTCCCCTACTTGTATGGCGATGGAAATAGACGTTTTTTGTCCAAAACATTATCGGTTTTTGGTACTATGCAAAGGTTGGGGAGTAAAACTTGGACTGGATATGTTTTTTTTAGAAATACATACAAAAATATTTCGAAACTTAACAAAAACATCTTTTTTTACAAAACATGTAACATTCAAACTTGGTAATTCAATTTGGCCACCTTCAGCATGAATCACTCTACATGTTGGCAAAAGGTCTTGTAGAAGTTGATGACAAACACCTCAGAGAAGTTGTCTTACATAGTCATTGTGGCAGCCTTCAATGAGTTCACATTTGGGTATAGAGTTTAGTTGAGTTCCTTCTCCAGTGGGTTCAAATATGGCGAGGAAGGGGGCTATATTCATTTGCCTCTTTGGGTCTCAAACCTCTTGGTCTTCAAGACCTCTTTCAAAAGGTGGGATGGACTCTTTGTGTATGAAGAACATCAAAATTCGTTATTTCAGGTTCTCCTTATGATCATAAAAACCACGGATAAGTCGATACGAGGCGATGTATCGATTTGGTGGGATCCCTCTTGATTTACTTCCTGTAGAACTTGGATAGGAACTACAGATCCCTCTTTAAATTGTACCCTCCACTTCTTCCTTTCCTGGAGGGGTATTTTCCATCATTCTTTATCTTGGCTATTTTGCAAACCAGGCTCCTTGAGTACTTAACAATGTCCATAAGCCTCACCCTCGAGGAGATCTAAGATGGCCTGCTTTTTGGCTTTTTGCTTACTCATACTGACGCGATGACGAAATGTTTATAATAGTTTGTTTATACACAAATGACAGCAGAAGTAGAATGTCAAAAATAATCAGTAAGCCTTACTATATTAAGGAGAAAATTATCATAAATTAACAGTCCAATGATATTTGGATTGAAGTAAAATAATGAGAATGTTTCTTGAAATATGTTGCTGAAATAACGTAATTTCTAAATATGTCTTTTCAGCTGTTCAATATAACTTCTTTCAAATACACAGGAAAGCTGATGTTTAATATAGGAAATGTGTTTATTATTTTGATATTAATTCAATATTTTGTTCGTCTTATCTAGGAGTTAAGAAAAAAAATAGCCAGGACCGTAAAAATGACGTATCAGTCCTTGGAACTGTTGATTTATAAAAAAGATCGAGCCAATCCAACATTTCCATCTATTACTTAAAAATAGAATAAAAATACGCAAAATGTCAACTTTTATTGTGCTCCATAATTATACAAAATAATTATTGTACAATTATATTACAAGTAAAAATAAAATGGATCATTTAAAAATTTAAAACCTTTGAGATAAGTTATTTAAATTCCATTAGTTTATTCGATATATTAAAAGAACATTTTTTACTACTTTGATAACAATTAATATTTGATATATGTATGATATAGTTTAAGTCTAAGAATTTCCATAAAACGTATATGTTAATTAAAAATAAGTTATATAGATTAAAATAAAATAATTTCATTCATTAATGGTAAAGACATAAAATGGTTAATATTATAATCAGTGGTGGTTGATCTTCTATTTTTGACAGAAAACAAATTATCAAAATCAAAAATATTTTATAATATTTTTGGTTTTGCTCTCCCATGTTTTGTTCATTTTTTGAAGAAAAAATCGATTTTTATTTATAATATATAATGCTGGCCCTTTTTTAAACAACATATAACCAAACTTTTCAAAAAACTATTAGATCGTGATGCATTTCTTCATTTTATTATGATAAATAGACTCAATCTAAATTTAAAAAAAATTAATAATGGTATAAATTAATTTTGACTTCATTTTATTTTGGAAGCTTTTTAAATTTTTGCAAAGAACAAATGCAATTATTCTTTTTTAAATATGCTGATTTATAATAGTTTTAGACACATGTTACAAAGCCATATAATTAGCAATCCATAAGGAGAAGTGCTTTTTACAGGTATTTTTATTTTTTTGCACATCAAGGTCTAGTATTACCTAACAACACAATATTTTGAAGATTAATATTTAGACAATTTGCTTATGATAATTATATGAAGGAATTAATTACTCATGAATGAATATATATTCAGAAAAGATAGAGTTAGCTAAGATCTTATTTGCAAAAAAAATAATTTCCAATTTAGCAAAATTCCTAATTGTTTCAAGGTTATATCAAATAAGGAAAAATACAAAATATAGAATTGTGTTGATTTTTTAATCGTTTCGTGACTTACATATATTTTTTCATTGTCAACGATGTTTCTTTACCAATATGAAAAACTTGTTTCAAAAGCATTGTTTATATAACTTTTAAATACGCAAGTTCAAAAATTTAGTGACTTTTTTCTTTATAGCAGTTTTATACGGGATATTTTAGGATTTCAGCTCCCAATGAAGGCCTACAATAGAATAAATTATTAAAGGGTTGATCTTATCTAAATTCAAGACATTTTATTAATTTTTGAAGTGAAAAATTTGAACGAGAGGTATTGTGAGAACATTTATTTTACAAAGTCGTATGAAAATAGGGTTTGACACAACTTTTATTTTTTATGTAAGCCCTCAGCTCTAATAATTGCTTCAATACAAGACCTAAATCACATGGAGACCTTGACTATGTAGCAAGTTTTGTCCACTCCTTCTCGATTTACGCCTCTTGAGACTAGACACTCTGGAGAGGAGTAGGGAAAACCTTCTTCGCTAGACACACCTAAATAATGTAGTCCCTAGTTTTCACGTCAGGAGAGGAGGGCTTCCAAATAGTGAGGCCCCAAAGACTACCAGACTCCACTTCACCCAATACTATGGTTTCAACTGAAGCAAAGACATTGTTTGGATGTTCAGTCGTAAAATAGCGGCTGCTCTGCTTATTCAACGTGGCGTAAACGGTTAAAAAATGTTCATCAGATAACAGCAAAACTTTTTCCAAATTTTTTTAACTTGATAAAATTTAGAATCTTTTTTGCTCTTTCCAGCCGTCACAGCTTGCACAGTTCAGAGATGAAATGTTTTGTTTCCTATCTCCTTGATTTTCACTAATGTAATTACGGATTAATATAAATAAAATATGTACTACTAGATAAGATCAACCCTTTACTTTTAAGTTAAAACTTTTATATTTCCCCCCTTTCAAAAAAATTATAAAATTGTTTAGTATAGAAACCTATTTGCATCATACACGTGTTATAAGAAACTTTTTAACATGACTTTATCAATTTTACAACAATTTAACTTTTGTTTTTTGAATTTTATGCCATTGAAAAGACTTGCAGAAAAAAAATAGTTTTCATAAAAAAAAAAATATTAAGTTAGAAACATTTTTGTTTGTTAAAATGGTTGAAAATTTTTACTTTGATAAACCATTTATAAAATTACTTGCAAATTTATTTGCAAAATATTGTTAACTAAGCAATTTTGGTTTAAGCTTTAAGTAATATTTGTAATGATCTTTATTTATTTGGTATGAGTTGAAACCTGAAATGTACTCAAATAAGTACATTAGGGATGGAAATTCAGACATTAGTATATTTTGTAACTAATTTTTCATGTGTTTAAAGATTTTATTTGGCTATAATTTTTGGTTTAATATTTCCTCCTTCACAAGACATAACACCCTCGACACCCCGGCGAACAAATTGGTAGCTCTTGACAATGAAGGTTGTACCCATGGCATACCAAGTTGTTACGCTTGCAGCTAGGAGATAATCCGAATTTGGATGAGAGATGCATGGTTGACTTACGGGACAGAAGTGTACATATAGAGGCATGCCAGAAGTCAGCCATATTGTTTCTGCAGAAGCTTTAGTTTTTCTTGGCTATATGGGACTAAAATTGATTTCTTGATACTAAAGGCCGTCTGGACAGAGATACCAACGGTCTTTTCACCACTAACAACGCCCGAGGAGATCGCACACGATTTGCCTATTTTGTTGTTATTCCAACATTTTTACATTTAGAGACATGGGATGAAAACAATACTCGTATATTATTGTTTAAGCGGTTGTTTGTTTGCGTAATAAAACCTTATAATCAAAAATAACTGTTACACAATTACAATTAAATGCTAATGCATGTTTTGGGTCCCCACTCTTTACCTCACCTTAGTTATAAATAACAAAATTACTTAATACGCTTGTGCATCTAAGTTACTGATAAGTGTTGGAAATAGATGCCAGAATAGGTGATCAATGGGGGAGCTCCCCCGACCCCTCCAGCATTTATTGCTGAGTTTTCAATATAGATCATTAGGTCACAAAAACTATTTATTTACTTCGTTTGAAGGCTCAAAATAACCCATCGAATAGTGATAGATATATGAGAAGGACTGAACACCAGAACCTGCCAATCCATTAATAACTGAACATCTTTTTTTTAAATTTTACCTGCCAATGAGTAATGCTCCACTAGTACCCACTTTACCAAATAATATGCAGGTTTTTTTTCAGTGATGTTTCTGGTACAAGTCTACAGATACGAATATCAAAGTTTTCAAACTCATTCCCGTTATACATCCATCTACCAATTTGAGATTGAGAATTAAGAGGCATTACATTAAAATCATTACGACACCACTATTTTTGACACCGTTTGCATGTTTACCAAAATACGTCCGTCCTTCAAGCTACCTTCTCTTAATAGAAGCCTTAATTGCTAAAAAAACCTTTTAAATGAAGCAATTAATTTATGAAATATTATTCACTGAAGTATCGGTAGAACATTCACACACAAAGGAACTGCAAATCATTCTCTATCGAACTAATGCTATTATTGCCATCACTACTATTGTACAAACTAAAGTGGCATAGAGCATGCAAAATACCTATTTTGTACCAAAAATAATAAAAAAACTTAACAAAGAAATGGGAGGTCAAGAACAATTTGCTTTATGTAATCTAACATTGAATTTGCTATGAAAATAACCCTTGAAGCAAAATTAATATCAGAGGTTGAAACACATGCTTGTAGATGCATATGAATATTTTGATCATGATATAAATATTCATAAGATTTTGAGTAGGCATAAAACGATATGGTCCATGATGGAACAACAACATAAATTCATAACAGGATATTAAATGAAAAATTTATGTTAATTGACATATTTTGTAAAAATATAAGAGTGTATAAAATCGTGAAGTGAATAATGTTGTTTTAACCTTTGTAGTTAAAGATAATAACTTGTTTTTAAAAAAAAAATATCGAAAATTGCTTTAGAGATAATGGGCTTAAGCCAGACTAAATTGAAATGGATTCCTGACAGCAACATCCCTTATGGTCACATTTACTAGTGATAAATATGTAATTTTAATTGATTGAGAAAAGAAGCCCCAATTTATTTGTCCATTTAAGCAGTATTCCTTAATTATTAGCCTGGAATTTTTTTATTGATTCAAATTAGCTTGAAACACATTGGAAGGAACAAACATAAACGAATATTCAGATTTGTAAATTCTATAAATTTTCTCGCCTGCTAGTTTTTTTAACACATTAGTAACACACAAGTTTATATACTTTTTGGATTCAAGTGGAATTGTAAATCAATTTCTAAGTTATTTCTACTAATGTCCTTACTAGATACATAATGATTTTAGTGTTTATTTCCTTCTATTTCTTAAAAAATCATAATTCGCTTCTTTCTTGTTAAAGAAAGAGCTGACGGAATGAAAAAGATAAATCAAATTACATGTTACATTGATAATAATAAAAAATTAAAACAGAAAGGTGAAGGCTTGAATACAACTTTACTAATACGTTAAGTAAAAGTGATGATAATATCGATAGCTGTTTAATTCATTTGGGAGACTCAGAACTAATGGAAAAAATCATTACTGAACCAAAGTGATCACATCCAATAACAAAATCCCTTTTTTCTGGTATGTAAGAGTTTATAAAATCTTTATTATTGGAAACTAGATTTACTAATTGAAAAATATCTTAAATAATAATTATACATCCTTTGGTGAAGAGTAAAATTTCGTGTAGAGTACTCAATTCGAAGAGAGAAAATGCAACTTATTTTAAAATTGTATATTTAAAGTAACGGAATTTATGAAAAATAAATGGTTTTGGAGACTAATGAAAGTGAGAGATTTTTTTAATGTATAAAAAGGTTACTTGGTTTTACCATTGTAAAATATAAATGAATAGGATATTGTAGTAAAAAATAGTTAATTTGTAATATTAAACTTGTTCAAAAAACCCATATTTTTATTTTCTGCAAAGAAACAACAACGAAGGGATGCCGAATGATTTGAAAATATGATAAACTTCATTTCAATCTGATTAAGTATGGTTGTTTATTGCAAGGATTGTATTTAACAGTTTTTTTACTTTAAGTAACTATTATTTAAAATAGCTATAAAATCATTTTTAGAAATATCTTAAAACATTTGAGAATCCAGAATGCCATGACATTTTCTGAATTTTTTTTTTTAGCCTCTGTTACTTTCATTAAGGTGTTTATCCACTCCAAGGAGTGAAGAATCCTCGTAATAAATATAAATTATTAATTTATTATTCAATCTTTCTATGCATTACACTGGTCAACAAAATCTAATTATTTTTTTCGTGCATGAATTTTGACAATGGATTCTTATAGAATTTGAGCTGTTGATTCCGAATATATGCCTAGATTTGCCACATCACATCAAGTTTTTGTGATATTTGATATTTAATATTTGTGGATGTTTACATAAAACAGCCTATAATGATACCACGTGTTCCTGTTATGTATGTATCTTTCTCTCTCTTTGACTCGAGTACTTAACGTGTTTTAATATATATCTCAATGTGTGCCAGCTCTTCCTTTAGCAATCAATATATCATCTATTTAATCCAATCTATACCAGTAAAACTCTCATTGGATATTATTTCTTGTGTTGCTCTCATTTGGATTTAGTAAACGTTGGAGATTATATATTAAATATTTTTTAAATCCCCATCATAGCTGTTTATGAAACCCGAACACATCTGTATAAGTGAATAAGCTAGCCATGTCTACATCCTCACGGAGAATAAAGTGCTGTAGCGACCCAAATATATTCTGGTATATCTGTGGATGCTTCACTTTATCAACTCAAAGACGGAACATAACTCACTTCGTTAAGAGTGTGTACCTTGCTTATTTTAAAGTACTGCTTGGAGACCAAAACAAAAAATTGGCACCTCACATAGTAAGCACGACTTTTCTCGAAACTCTGAGATCTTGGTCTCAAGGAAAAGTGCTAAGCTCAAATTTGGTGTACCGATGATTTGGAGAGAACCAACAAACCACCTAGATGATTGCTACTTCTGTCTTGTAAATTTTAAAGGATTCAATAAAAAGAACAAACGATACATGAAATACCCAAGCATCACCTCCGAAATACGGCCAGTTCCTCATTCGGACAAAATAACTGTACCTGTTTTCACCAAGTTAGCAAAAATTGATGATGAAGCACATACTTCAGGATATTGAATGACCTGATTCGAGATTTGAATTTACCTAAACAATCTCCTGAGTTGTTGGCTTGCAGACTGCAAGGGCGAAATATGCCTGCTCAGGGCACAAGTGTCACCTTTTATCGTAACAGAGATGCAGAACTGAGAAAGTTCTTTGATTCCGACAATCACTTTGTATACTGCAGTGACATTGAAGGGCTTCTTGTGCCTATGCGATTATCTGCGTATCATTCAAGTGAGTGGAGATTCTTTATTGATAGCTCAAAAAGAAGTTTAAAGTGTGTTTTACTTCACAATGGTAACATATATGGATGTATCCCTATTGGACACTCAGTCTCCATGAAGGAGGAATATGGAAGCATCAAAATAGTACTTGAATGATTGAAATATCTCGATCACCAGTGGTGAATCTGTTTGGATTTAAAAATGGTGAACTTTCTTTTGGGTCAACAAGGAAGTTACACAAAATACCCGTGTTTCTTTTGCTACTGGGACAGTAGAGCTGACAAGGATCACTGGGTTAGAATGGAATGACCACCAAGGCATACGTTGGTACCTGGAGAGAAGAATGTCATTAATGAACCACTAGTTCATCGAAAAAACATCATCCTTCCACCATTGCACATCAAACTCGGTATTATGAAGCAGTTTGTAAAAGCTATTGACCACAATGGTGATTGTTTCCAATACATATGTTCAATCTTTCCGAGTCTTAGTGATGCAAAAAAAAAAAGGCAGGGATATTCGACGGACCCCAGACCAGAACATTACTCAGGGACATACATTTCATTGATAGGAGGACCGCTGTCGAATCTCGAGCGTAGACTGCATTTACTAATGTGGTGCAGAGTTTTCTTGGTAACAAGAAAATGAAAATTACCAAGAGATTGTGGATGAACTTCTCCTTATTCTACGGGAGCTTGGGTGCCGAATGAGTATCAAACTACACTACTTACACGGTCACCTTGACACGTTTCCAGACAATCTTGGAAATGTTTGCAACAAACAAGATAAGAGGTTCCACCAAGGCATTAAAGTAATGGAAAACAGATATCAAGGTCGTTGGGACTCGCATATGATGGACTCTGAAATTTGATGAGGGATCATATGATGGCTGATTACTGCTGGAACAAATCGCCCGTTATTGATGATGTGATAGGATCATTCAGATGCTTTCATGCAAAAAAACAGTGTTATAAGAGGGCGCTTAACATTAATTTTTATCATCAAATTAAAAGTTTGATTGAGGTAAAAAGTTATAATCAATGAAAAGTTTACCCCTGATTTTTGTAAAAATGAACATTTAATATGTCTGTCTACAAACAAATCGCCCGTTATTGCACAAAAAACTTGATGTGATGTTAATTCATTAGTTTATGACTTATTAACAAATTATGAAATTAATTACTGAGATTTAAATTACTTTTTGATACATTCTTATTAGTTATTTGGCGAATATTAATTAAGAGATATCTTATTCTGTATCACAATGATTTTTTAATAATAGTTTGTTATTTAAAACCTTCTGCAGTCAAAAAATTTAAAATTACTGTCTCAAACTAATATTTCAACTATAAATTCACAGGTATAAAGTATGATTGTAAAAAAGTATTGAATTAATTCATTGATACTTTAAGTGTCGTAAAAATAAGATACTGTTAAATATAGGTTTTAGTATCCATTTTCATCCGGGGACGTCTAAAAACCGAAGTACTCAAGTTAGGATTTGTTGTGAAACCACAGAGAATAGGCAACAAACATATGATAAGTTGGTTCAAGAACAAAGCTCTACTAAAAATATAGAAGTACATAAATTAATGAAGGACCTTGATTCAACATAAATTGACAAGGAAAAATAAATAAAATACAAAAAGATAGTTTTGAACATATTATTGTGCAAAATATACTTTACTAAAAATGAATGAATCGTCTAAGTAGTAAATAAAATGCAATTAAGTTCTGAGAACTTAAAAAAAACACACATTAAAAAAATTTAAACCCACAAGGATTCAGAAAAAGAAATGTCACTTGCCTATAAAAAAACAATGATAATCATTTTTTTAATACATATAAAAATAGTCCCTTTAAGAATATCGAAGGATGGTTGTCAAATTATTAGAAATAGCCCAGAATTTTCTATGTTGGAAGTTTAATTCATATTTGATCACGATTTATATAGCAGATATCTGATTAAATTGTTCGATATACTTTTCCATGACATAAATATGTTTGTTTAAAAAAAGGAGATTTACGCATCAAGGTCAATAATTAGTTATACAAAATTCCATTTTTTTTAATATCTAAAGTTTCGATTACCGATACTGGATACTTGTTTTTAGATGTTTTTTTTTTAAATTAATTAATTAGAGAGCTGGAAACTTTAATTTCCGAACGAAAGTAAGCGAACAAATAATTTTTAGGTAGTTATATACCTAGATATAAATAATGTATAAAAAAATTAATCTTTAATTCCGGCTATAAAAGAGTTTTAAACATTTAGGTTCTCTTGAGAAACATTTTATGTTTGCAAAATTATAATTAGTTTACTTTGCCAAAAATCATATTTCATATTTTATAATTTGCAAAAAATAGACATCCAGGTATTTGATATAGACAAAATTGACCAATTTATCTGTTATCATATTTCTTAAATTCTTGACAAGATAACATATAACTATGTAACGTGACATCCAATGTATTTGTCGTGAATGAAATAGAGTTACTTCTTACGAGTTTTTCATTGTTGGACTCTGAGTAGAATTAAGGATAAACATTTCATAGCTGATAGCTGGTTACAACTTATTTAATGAAGCTTCATGGCAGCTAACCTGCTCTCCTACAAAATATTTTTCAAGTAGTCAAGTTGAGAATGTTAATTTTGGTTTATTTTTTCTAAACATATCGGTGAACAGTTATTCTTCCATCCATAGTGATGCCTAATATAATATCTGTCTACATATAAAAATAAAAGAAACATAAAGATAATATGATCACCCTGACAATTTGAAGAATTTTCGCGATTACATCAGCTTAGTTGTCAAGACTCTTTATTAGATCAGCTACAAACAGCTGCAAAAGAAAGGAAAACAACACAAATCCCGCCCCAAATATAGTAAAGAAGTATGAATATAGGATGTAAATACCCCGAACTCAATCCTCAATTCTACTCAAAGTCCAGCAAAGACTTACACTTATAAGTCCCGAGTAAAATCCTCATTGTTACTCTTAGTCTTTCAAAAACTCACGCAATAGTTATTAATTGTATAAATGTTTTCTTCTCAAAAATAAAATAATAATGACAATAACTTTAAAAAATAAACAATCTGTTCATAATACTATATAAAGAAACACTCTCCTAGGACATATTTGATACACCTCTGGCCACACAACTTTGGTCTAAAACATAGTCATAATGGTCTCTTTCTAAATTTACATTGGAATTTAAAAAAAAATTGTTTTACTTTTTCTCCTGATTTGCAAATGTTTAAATGGATCAGCCTTTATATTTATATTAATAAAAAAAATTATTTAACAGAACATTCTGCTAGACTTAAGGATATTTTTTTCAGTTAAAAGTATAAAAGAATACCAAAAGGTTGAGTTATAAATTCTAAACCATTTAAAAGTTTTAAAAGTTCTTCATCAATTTTGTGTATATTGAAGATTATTGCAATAGATATGCCGGTTACAATATATCTTAAGATGAGATTAAGTAGTGTCCCTGCACAGTTCATAATAAAAAAACTGTTATTTATGACGTGTTTTTGTAAGGAGGCAATTAAGAGGCTTTTAAGATTGAATATGGACATTATTTTGTTATATTTCAAGCTAATGAGAAAGGATATAAGTAATTTGTTTCATGGCATAAATAATAGTGTCATATCATTGTTACAAAATACTTTTGAAAATATGTTCATGAAATAACTCAAAGTTTCAATTTTAATTAAAGATATCATTCTTTAAAAGTGTTAATTATTTTTTTTTCCGTTAATATAAAATGATAAAATGAAAATTTATATCATATTTTAAAAAGTGGAATGCTACAAAGAAGATAAGACTCCAAGCTTATGAGGCTCATATGTACAAATATATGAGCATGAATCTACCTATCTACCTATTTTCAATGGTTGAATGCATTCTAAATATTCAAGTTGTAGAGAAGAAACATTCCCATCAATTAAAAAATGTACTCAAGATGCAATAACGTCAATCAAATCTCCTAATCTTTTCTCTGGTCAACTTTATCTAATAATATATATATATATACATATTTTTTTCTTCCTTAATACAAATTTTGGTTGAAGGATACTTTATCTGATTATATATATTTTTTTCCATTGGTTGAAGGAATAAAATTATGTACATATATGCACTTTCTGCTTCTAACCATTGTCACACAGCAACATTCATTATATCTCTAAACCGTAAGGAAAAAGATAAAAAACTTCGAAAATAACTAGTGTTTAGTCATTAACGTCATTCTATTCAACTGTTGGATATATTGAACCCGTGAGTACACTGCCATTTTTTATTTCATTTCTGCATAGCCGGGGTTGATATGACTCCCGCATGATAACTCGTTTTGAAGTGAATATCAAATAATATTTAAAAGTAAATGATAAAATTAAGCATTTTTATTAAAATTGGCAGTCAATAATTTATAACGATATATTCATAAGGAACTATACTCATAGATTCAAATAAAACAAAATATAGATATGATAAAAAAAGAAACCGAAAATTAACTGATTAACATAACAATTTAAATAATTTTTTGGGAAGGGAAAAGCTTAGCTTTCATGAGTTTCAATTATATTATCTGCGAGAAACTATGTGATGAGAGAAATATGTAAACACCAGTTCAATTTTCCATTTACCTATGATGTTGGCAGAAGTTACAACGACGTCATTCCTAAGCTCTACTCCGACTGGAACACTGACTTACAAAATATAACTTTACAACAAATCCTCAGTCGAATCAGTGGTATGGAATTTATATTCATTTTCTTTTGTGTGTGTGTGTTTTTTTTTGTATAATTTTGAGATATCCATGAATAGTTCATCACATATATAGCTTCAAAAAGCCTCTCAAATATAGTATGTTATATTATATTTTCTTATATTGTAACGTGCAGAGTGGAGTTGCAAAGTGCAAAGTTGATATTGGAAAAATGCTTAATTATTAAAAAAAAAAAAAAAAAAAATTCCCAATACAACCCTTTTGTAAATTCACAGACTTGGAGTAAAAAAACGTTAAAATGTTTCAAACCCCTACAGTGCATTCACGGCTCATGATTTGTTATAGTATTTACAGCTTAATGAGAACAATATTAAGTTCAATAACTAAACTTTGCAGAACACTAATAGAGTAAAACTTAAATTGAGAGGAGGATCATTGGCAAACCACAAAATAACCATTAATAGGGCTTCAATAATCTTATTCATGATTAATTACGTCATTTTTTTTTAGTTGTCTGTTATCGATATTATTCTATTCTAGAGGAGGAAAAATCAAAGTTTACACTCTAACCAAGAGTGTAAATTGTAAATAGGAATACTGATGGGGAGTTTGAGGAGTTATAAGACAAGTCCTAGTTAGACTCACAGTAGAATCAAGTATAGAAAACTTTGAAATTCCTGCCCATGTACTTGCTTGAAATGGAGCAGGAATGGAACTTGTGTTATTTTATTCATCTCACAACAACTCCAAGCTTATTTAATTAAATATCATGATAGCCAAGCAGTTTTTACTAATACAAATAAGGTAGTCAAGAAAGTTTACATTCATTTTACTAAAATAATTCCACCATCAAATCCTTCCAGGGAGTTGTAATGATGAAAAAATTATAGCCTCCCCATACATGAGGAAAAATACTACTTATAATAGCATATATGAGCTAAATAGTGAAACAAATTATCTCACTCAGAATGACTTTGAAATTAGAAAATAATTTAGAAACAAAAAAATTACTTGGTTTTGATCAATAAGTTTTAAGCATCGCTCAAAAATACACATTTATACTCATACACAAAAAAGTAAATTTTGAGAAAAGAGTCATAACAAACTTTACTGTTTAGGTATATCTGTGCTGAAATGCAATTTTTTTTTCTTTAATTAATAAGGGGAATGAATAAATTGAATTAAATAGAAGCTAAAATTGTTCTAAAGATATTGTTAAGTTGTCTTGTTGGACCTAAAATTGGAATAGAATAACAATCACAACATATAATAAATTTAATAAAATATCTAAATAGTAATCAGTTTTTTTTCCCTTAAGGTTAAATAGGTCTTGCTATACAACAAAGTATGCATAGTTAATCAATCTTATCTAAAATATTTTTTGGTTGAAAGATAAAAATTGGATTTTTTCTGATAAAAAAAAACTTTTCAGCAAAAGGACATCTTATTATTTGAAAATTTTCAAATATTTTTTAAGCATCTTAAAAATAAATATAATTTCTTATTTTGTTATTGGAAAAACATTATAAAATTAGCAAAATTAAAAGAATGTGAAACTGATGAAATAAATTTTAAAAAAATAATCAATTGTATGAAATAGCTAAAAATTCTTACTAAATTTTTTTATTATGTACATAAATATAAAACATTGCACGTTAAAAAGGTTTTCTTTTCTTTAAAAATAAACTGATCTAATTTAATGTTAAAAGAAGCCCTTTTAAGTTTTACCAAAAAATGAAACATATTACCCTTATATGATTTAAACTTTAAAAAAATCACGCATTAACAATTTTGAATGAAATTGATAAGAACGTATTAACCCTCTGTTAGTAAAGTTATTGCTAAAGCAATTATTCAACTTGGGTAAACCACCTCATTTATTGTTCGTAGAAGAAGACTAAAATGTTATATATAAATGCAAATTACAAAATTAAAATTAATAATTAAAAACATGGTAGTTGTTATTTTTTTTTTAGGTTGATCATTTTTAAATGACCAATCAGATTTCACAGGCAACAAGCTACAATGCCTACTACATGTTCTACATGCTCCCCTTTTATTTGAATTCATACTTAATATTTTCTTCTAGTCCTACCAACTGTAAATACAACAGTAAGCCCTTATCTATTATTATTCCAGTTTAAGTCAAGTAGTGTTTGATTTTGAAACTTCCTTTATTTTTAAATGACGGTGTTCTCTTCAGTTGTGCAAAATTTTAACTGAGGTAAAAAAATGTATAAGAAACAGGCCCCCAGATTATACCATTTAGTTGCAAAGAAACATGTTCATGGCTCACATTTATTTAGTATTAGGGACATTTTTTGATGCTATAATAGTATAATATTGTTGGTGCAATGTTCTATATTAAACTTTTATTATTAATAATATTATTGAGCCATTCCCAGTAAAATTGTCCAGCGTTGACCGGTCCACATTTAAAAAAAAGCTAGGGACTACTGCTTTAATACACGGTTGACATAAACAAAAAATTTTGATACTATAATTTGTATTATTTTCTTAGCTATTAGATTCCTTTTGTGGCTGTAAATATATTTTTGAAATGCTGAATATATAAATATGTAGTCAAGATGTAAAGAAAAAATTAGTTTTAAGCATTAAATTTTGGCATCAACAAGGAATTATTATAATAAAAATATTAGAATTTCATTTTTATTCATATTTCTATGAAATATTCACTGTTTACAAGGAACTTTGAGTAAAAAATAAGCAGGTACTCTATGATAGTGAGTAGGTTACGTGTGATATTTAAAATATCAGCATATATCACATGAGTAGCAACTAGTTGGTCCTTATTTATTCGGTCCAGTCCAGTTTTATGACCAGCCATTAAGACCATCGGCCCTTAGAATTGTTCCCATAAATATCCACGGATATTTATGAAAATAAAATAAGAAATTATATGAGATTTGTAATAAGATCATTTTTATTTATTGTGTGAAAAGATTCTATTTTTTAATTCAATACGAACCTATTTTTTTTTTTTTTTACATATTTCTATATTTTATAATTTTATGTAACAGAAAAATTAAACAAAAAACAACACCCACAATGCTCCATTCTTCATTCAGACAGGTCACTGAAGTGGCTAAGCAGTACGGATCTTATTCCTATGTATGAATTACGTGTGGAGCTACGTTATATATAAAGCAAATCGAACATATGATACCATTAAATACTCTTTGATCTTTTCCATCAAGAAAGACAATGACATGACAAGGAACTATCGTATCATTGGCTGTTTCTCCTTCCGGGCCTAGATCTAATTGATGCTAGAGGCGGATATATTCATTGAACTTTGCTTAACATTCAATTGTACAATATATTTACAGATTGCTTGATCATTTTGCGTATAATTTGACTATAATCTTATCAAAAATTATCCCCCCCCCCAAGGGTTTAATAAACCATAGTGACTTATTTTACTACATTTTATTTTTGATACTTTTTTTATGACCTTTCATATACCAAGACATTTAAAATATGTTCCACGAGATGAGATCCACCTATTAATATATCATATAAGTTTTGATGCCAAGTGAGTTAGAAAAGTATAAACATATGCAAACTATCTATTCAAAATAAAAATAAAATAATCAAAAATCCCAAATTGTTCTGAGTTTGCATCGAATTTTTTTTATAAATATTTTCTTATCATAATCTCTGAAACGACTTGCTGCGTGATGTTAAAATCACGACTATAAATATTTTTTATCCTGCAAAAATATTTATCTAATGATTTATATTTTGGTTTTTTGCAAAGTTGAAACAGGAAATTAGGATTAATTAGGTGATAAAGAAAATAAAAATGTGTAAATACGGTCATTGGTCTCTCCCGAAGAACGGAATGTAGGTTATGAATTTGGACTTCAAAGACAATTCCTAGGTTGGATTGAGTAATTGTAACACTATAATGTTTACATATACTTAATTGATATATAATTTGGTTTTTTGAAAATATGCAAAATGGTTTTAGAATTAATTAAATAATATAAGAAATCCTTTTTTGATCAATGTATAACGAGCTCAGGGAAATTATTCTTTTGATGTCAATTATTATAGGTTTGATACTCATGTATTTGGACTTTTAAGGCCATTTTTAGGTCTGGAGGAATAATTTCAAATTGTAAAATTTTAACTCATACTTGATCAAGTATCATGTGCAATATTTTTGAGGTGATAATTCATATGTTTTTATTTATTTAACAAATCATGGAATCAATTATCCAGATTTTATAAATTGTGCTATTATCTATTTATCTATCCCAATGATGAATAAATAACAAAAGTATCAAATAGAAATGAAGGATCCCTTATTTTAAATAACAGAGATCTTGTTCACTGATTTTTGTTAATTTAGATACAATATATCGTCTTAAACCTATAAAATGGAATATTCCTTTTCCAAACTACAAATTTTTTTTTTTTTTGAATGAGCAATATAAAATATAATTGTAAAAGTTTTTTCAATCTTTTCACCAATACTTATAGTATAATATTAACAAAAAACAACAACGACTAAAGTTAAAAGATACTGAATTATCTCTTTAACCAATTCAAGCCAAAAAATTCAAGACCATAAAACCATTTTATTAGTAGGATGTAAAAAACTGAAAATAAAAATACAATTTTCATTGATAACAGTTGAGATACTTGGATCTCTAAATATTTAAGAGTTGATCATTTTTATTCATATTATACATGTAGATACATACCAAACATAAAATTAAAATAATATTAATTGCAAGAAGAAATTCCGTTAGATTACCCGAAATAACTATTTTAGCTTAAAATTAGACACTTACACCTAAAAATAATCAAATATTTCAAGTAGATGAGTGCAAAATTATATAAACAAGTGCATATTAAATAATTCAAAAAATTGTATATAATCCGTTGCTCGTCCTCAATATAAACATTCATAGCTCCAAACAATTAATTTTAAACCAGTTTTGTATCTGACTAATTCTGATAGTTTGTAAATTATCATGTCAATTTCATAGTCCTAGGAATCACTTTTTATTCTTTGTTCTTACAAAGAAAAAGTAACAAATCAAGTTTCAGATAATATAGGTATTGTTCTCTAGTTTTATCAATCAATTTGCTTTTCACATTTCAACTAATCAAGAATTTTGACACAAAAAAATAGGGAAATTCAATTCTAGGTTTTTAGAGTATTTTTGCCTATACTTACTCGGCAAGCCAATTAAATTGATTGCTCCTACAGTTATTAACATTTCCATCTACATCATTAAGATCAACAAATTCTATTAAAAAGAATACTAAAGGGAACTCGACAAATGCATGTTAATTTTTTTTATAATCTTTAAACAGCCCGTAGAATTAATACATTCTGTCAAAATCTGGAATCGTCTCACAAATTTTCATGCAATTACAATTCCATCAAAAAGAAATCGGTTTTGTGTTAAACCAAAACTTCATCGGTTACAATTTCATTATGAACTTGTTAGATAAATAATCACACAAATGCCGAATCATTATCTTTAGGTTTTACACATTTTGAAAGAGGAAATTGATACTTTTCACAATTTCAGAGTGAGTATGTTGTTAGGTTCAAGTCATGAAGAGCAATTATATTGTCATTTAATGCTTCAATTTCTAAAAAAATATCTTTAGGATTCATTTTGTCTTATGATATTTGCTGTTCATGTAGAATCACAGACAGGATCCCTACGATTGATAATTATTTGAACATCTTGCATTGCTTGAGAAATAGAAAATAGGAAGGATAAATCTTTAATAACTTTTGACACCAACAATGAAAGAAATCTATATCTTCTTTAACAAGAATAGTTTAAATAAGCGTTTTGAGTACTTTTAAAGTCTTTTTTGACACTTTTGACCTCATTACAGCTCTGATACCAAGCCCCTTGATATAACCTTTTTTATGCATGGCACGAGGAAGGCATGCAGAGTGTCAATCATCCAAACACAAAAGGCCCTCCAAGCCAATATCAGTCAGCACTTGGACGCCATGACAGAGGTCTACATCCACAACGGGTACCAGACCTTCCACTACCACTTGGAGGCCATCATTTCCACTAAGAGTAGCTACATTAATGAATGAGAAAGCTGAGGCATACAAATATTTATAGTATTGATTTATTTGAAATTCTATTGTTAAATGATAAATTATATCTTGTTGAAGTTTAAAATTTAAAGTTTTCAGAATTTAATGGAGCATCATAATTCTAAGACACTTTATAAAGTTAAAATACCCACAGTTATATTTCTTATAAATGCATAATAACCATGTAATTTTAAAAGATCAAAAATGAAATGATAGTATTAATTAATAGTTGCTAATTAGAATGCTTTAATTTAATAATTTATTTGAACACAAATAAATTGCAACCTTTTATAATTTGATTATACAAACGATAAATTGTTCAGCCATCACAACTTTTACACAAAATATATACGATAAAAACACAACAAATAATGACATAAACAGTAAATACGCTCTAGGGGTGAAATAACAAGCTCCAGCCATTGAGGATTAGTGTGTTATTTTCGTAGGATAAATAATCTAAAAGCAAATAGAACACTTTTTAAAGTTATAAAGTAAACTGATTAAGACATACATGAGCAAAATGCATCCTTTTAAAATAATGTTTTAATTTTTACAAAGCCCTTTTAAAACTGTGTATAGAAAATTCTATAGAAACACTTAGATTAATTATGCTGGGGTGGTTTAACACCCCAGGGAAGACCTCGTGTTAGGATTTGAATGTAAGTAATGTTAGATAGATGTCAGTATCATTTATTTAAATTGAGGCATTGTATAAACAATTACTATATCAGTAACATGGCCTTTATTATACAAATTGTAACTCGTTCTATACCTACATGAACATTTTGAACAAATTTTCAATTTAAAAAATTTAAATTATATTTACTTATCAACCATTACAAAAAAGCAACTTTTTATCAATGTACAATATCACACCCTCCTTGTATGCATAGGTGTGCCCCTTTTCCTTACACCGAATCAAATAATTAAGTCATATATTAAAATAAATACGGACGTATATATATATATAGAATGTCTTTGTACTCTTCTAGCAATCGTTTATAGTATAATTATCTATTTTTATTTATCAAAAAAAGGTCGATAGTAGGATCTTAAAAATAGGATATTTTAAGTAGATCCTATTTATAACAAATTTGGTATTGGATCCTTATTATATTTTTACATCTGTATAATAGATTTAAAAGTGACAAAGGAATAGGTAGTGTATTTGTATTTTGATTACTACGTCTTGTCAAATATGTAATAACTTGTTGTTAAAATAAGAACTATGGTAGTATGTATATATATTATACAGCAGCTTCAACTTTTCGATTGAATTCAAATCAGTTCTTATATGTCTTATATTACTTCCTTTTTCTAAAATTCAATAATAAAAGTTTTATAAATCAAAAAATTGTTATTATGATTTCAGTTCTATGGCAAACATTTAAGGTTAAAGTTTTTAAAAATGAAATGAGATAAATTACGTCCCCCTTTGTCCTAACACTAAATAAACCGATCTTTGATATTTAAATACCTAGTGACTTCTTCATTTTTTTATTTTGGTTTTCTTTATATAAATTATTAAAAAGAAGTTTTATAGGGGTTTAAATATCCAAAATATAGATTAATAACATGTTTTGAATTAAAACTCTGGATAATTAGTAAAACAATTTTCCAAAGATCCATCAAATATTGTTAATTTAATCTTTAGACCAATAGTAAACGTTATTGACCTCTTCTGTATCTCAATTATTTAAACATTTGAATTGGTTTTTTTTTTAAAAACAAAACCACTAGATTAAAATAGGTTTAAAAAAAACATAAATATTTTTTTTATGGTCGTGACCTAGTTTCGATCTCGGATAATGTAGACTTGAACTCTAAACTATTTATATTCATGTAGTATAAATAAATTACTCACTGTGACTCTAATAATTCTGATAAAAACAAATTTAAATATTTTTTTCTGTTTGGCCATGATTTTGTTTAAGCACAGTAAAGTTTGTTATGTAGGATCTAGTGATTTTTGTTCGAAGTATAAAACTACTTGCAATAATAATGAAATTTTATACAATGGAAGGCTTCTACTAACAAAAAAAAATGTAAATGCAGAATTATTTGATAGAGTTCTTATTTTTAAATTTTAATATTTTTCTTCAATGACTTTGTTTGTAGCTTCAATTCAACACTCATTTTTAGATTTACAAATACCCCATAGCTTTTTCAGATTCCCTTATTCACCAATATCACCTTTGAGATTTTTTCCCCTCTTAATCCAGGTTCACTATGGTATAAATACTAGATAATAAGTATCTGAACAAGTGGAAGGGGGCATGAAGCATCGGCTTCACTCCACTTTCGGAAAAACAGTCACAATTAAAAATTGCAGCATTACGGTATAAAATATATTTTAACGTCATTTTTGTTATATTTGCCATCCCCATTGATGAATGGGTTTTTGTACTATTGTAGTTTTTGAATACAAAAAAAGTCACCTATTGACAATCTATTCGAGATATTTATTATGAAAATAATAGATTTTTGATATTTGGCAAATCAATAAAATTTCATTATTATGCTCTGGGTAGGTATGTAAAGACATAATGATAGTGAATTAAGTAGAGTCTAAAATAGAAGGTCGTTCGAGTTTCTTAGGAGATTTAACAAATTTGAAATTTGTTACGTCCTACATTTAATACAAATCTCTATTATTTGGCGGAGATTATCCTTTCCCAAGGCTACGGGTTCTTTGTTACTCTTGATTTGTAGCATAAAACATTTTAATCAGAAAATGTGTCATTAATACTCTATAAATTACGTCCCTTACATGACATTAACCTCATGCCCCCCTCTCAAAGTAATTAATTGATATTTTTATGATTATAGGCTTAATGACAAAACATGAAACTAATGATTATGTAATAATTACTTCAAATTAGGGTGGTTTGTTGTTTAATTCGTAACACTTGAAGGTTCAATTGTTTATAAGACCATATAGTAATCTAGTTTTTAATGACAATTATAGAATAATATAATGCCTTAAGTAATTGTCAAAATATAAATAATAAGACCCCAATGTAATAATATTTTTATCTTGTTACTGCAATAAGTAAGTATATAAGTGATATAAAAAAGAACTTCCACAACTGGACTTTTTGACCTTTTCAAATGTCATATAAAGTCATTTAGATATTTCAAAAAGTGCATATTTTTCAGTCAGAAGTTATATTTTAATAAAAAAGATAGAAAATAATCAATTTATTTTATCATTTTTTATAACTTTCGTATTTTCATTTTTTGCAAGAGCAAGGTATGTGCCAGCATTGGTGCATATGAGAGATAAAAAAAACTTTGATTTATGTATGTAAGTTCATAAAAATGTCAATTTTTCTACGTATTCAAAATTTTTGAAGGATTTTTTTCAAAATTTAACAATGGCACACTACAATTAAAAAAAAGAAAAAGTAAAATAAATTGCTGTTTTCATTGCCATGATGGTACAATGCCTTCCAAATTAGCACTGGACCGATAATAATATTAAAATAAAGGGTCAAATACTATCTTATATTCAAACTCTAGCCTTACAAAAAAAATATATATTTTTGTAAGTATCAACACATCAAGTCAACAAGTTTCGATGTAATTTTTGGATAATATTCTTTTTAATTATCCTAAAACAGCTTATGCAACCTCAATAAACAAAGGAATTATTTTTGCACACACCGATTTATATATGTTTAAACATATAGGTAAATAATTTGAATTTATTCTTTGGAAGTTTTGTAGCAAGTTAATACTTTAATTTAACTAGTGTTGTGTCTATCCATATTTATTTTGTCCAGTTTATTCTGAGGACCGTTCCTTAGGACTGTCAGTGATTTGAACCTTTCTTTAAACTTCAATCCTTGGGAACTTTTTAGGAAAATGGAAAGTATGACATATGAAAAATGTAGTTGGACCAATACACATATCTTGAAATGTCCCCCTCAATAATGTCAAGAAGACCGATTTTACCTTCTTTAAGGACTGACAAGTAGAACAAGACTGGATGACTGTAATCAGTCCTAAATAAAGTCTGGTATACTATAATTTTTAACTATATTCGTCATGCAAAGTTAAATATGTCATCCTTTTTTTTCAGCATTGTATTGAAACTTAGAAGGGATCAATTTATTACCACTTTTTAATTGTTGTCAGAGTGCTAATGCTGTAAGAGTAAGTGTGGAAGTGTGGTATCGGTCTTAAATAAGACCAAGACTACACTTATTGTAAATATATAAGAGAGTGCCAATTCAAGATTGTTGAGTTTGAAAAAGCAGTGTGTTTCATTGACAACAAAGCATAGAAACGCGGTACATCAACCAATGAATCTCCCTATCTTTTTGATTACTTCTTTCATCCTCCTAGAACACCACTTTTCAGTCGATTTTGAAGCATGAGATGAAGCTTTCATGAAGATAGCCTCCGAAGACAATGGAACAATTTTTCGGGTCCAAATTATTTCTCTTGAGCTTGCACGAGTCATGGCACACAGAGCAAATTTCTCAAGAATCTTGGTCTGATAGTAGAAACTATCAATCTTCTTTTGTCAGTCCACTAAATAAAGATCAATAACTCCCACAGCCCCAAAAGCTCCCCAAGCTATGATTTTTAGAGGGTGATTCACAATTGGCACGTACATAATATTATTATTTTTCTTGGCCCATACACGATCGTTTTGCAAATTTTTTTGCAATAATAAGGACAGATCAGTCATCAAATGAAAATGAGTGGGAAATTGGAACCTGCCAATCTTTAATAGTTGCTCTCTACTCGGAACGTACGTAAAAGGATTTTTTTGTCCTGCATTGTTTTGAAAATTTGACAGAATCATTTTTTGACACCTGCAGTTTATATTTCGCGATATCAAGGTCTTTCTTGTGTGTATTTATTGTTATTTGTACAATACCAATATAGAATATTCATTTAAACTTTTTTTTAATTTTCAAAATAATTTTGTAGGCAAATATATTAATTTTCAAAATAATTGTGTAGGCAAATATATTAATTTTCAAAATAATTTTGTAGGCAAATATATTAATTTCCATTGTTTGGAAACAGATGGGATCATTTTTTATAGCAGCAAAGTGAGGTGCTATACCACAGTCTTTCGATAACAGCCTTTGGGCAGTCGGTTGGAATAGGTAAAGATGTAGTGTATTGTTTTATTCTTGGTTTATCTGTTGAATAAATTACAGCTGATATCAAAATGAAAACAATACATTGTTTTTTTTAGTACAACACTATTATTTTGTGATAACCACACGCAAAAAAAAATATTTTTTTTATCTTTAAAGTAAACTACATTAGTCTTTATCACCACTTCTCCAATGAATATTAATTTGTTTGTATAACATGTTAGATATTCACAGTATTAGTGTTGTGCCAGTCCTTATTTATTCGGTCCAAGTCCACTATTAGGATCAATCCTTAAGACAGTAGGACCATGGTCTGTCAGTACTAGACACATTAAACAAAGAAAAAATAAAGATTAGTGACGTATAAACTGTATAAGTTTTAGAACTTATATGGAGGACTGATCTGGACTGGACTAAATCTGAACTGGACGGGATTAAAGTCTTCGGTACGTGGAAAAAACCTCGACCGTCAAAGCATCAACCAATAAAACGTCGACCGACAAAACGTGGACCGACAAAACGTCGAATGGACAAAACGTCGAATAGACTAAACGTCAACTAGACAAATCGTCGACTGACACAAGGTTAACCGTAGAATATACAATAAAGGACTACCCCAAATGGTTTTGCGATATCCCATTAAAACATTTCCTGCCTGAAACGTAACCCCACAGCACCATTTCTATATAAACTACCTATAAGGGGCCCTCCTAATTCATTTTGGAGGTGTTTTCAGTCACTGCCAGTTCCTAAAAAGGGATGAACCCCACTTCCACTATTTAAGCAACCACTAAGAGCTCCTTATAACCCATTTGTACCCCCCCCCCCTAATGTTTGAGCTGTTATTGGGTACAACCTGTCCCCAAAATGGGATGAAACTCACCGCCACTATTTAAATTTATGCGACTTCTATTTAAACCTCGAAATGGCGCCCAAAATTTGAGATCGTTTCGGGTTTCATCTCATTTTGAGGACCTGCAGTATCCGAAATAGCCCCAAATTGCGTAGTATAAAGATGAGTTTGTAAGGTTTCCTTACTGTTAGTTTATGTAGGGTGGTGGGGTAAATATCTAGGGTTGGAAATGTCTGGAGTGAAATGTCATTGAAACAGTTTTTCATATTTTAAAATATAATATTTTCCAATCGACGTTCTATCGGTCGAAGTTTTTACAGTCGACATTTTGTCCATTCGACGTTTTATCTATTCTATGTCTTGTCCATTTGACATTTTTTCGGGTGACGTTTTTTCGGTTGACGCTTTGTCGGTCGACGTTTTAACCTACTACCACAGGCCTAACTAAGACTAATTTCACAACATTACACAGTATTTTTCTTGCAATTAAGCTTTAGTACTATTTTGAATCATGTCTATGGCTTGATGAGTAGGATAGACCGGGTATAGTTGAAACATGCTTTTTGTCGCAATAATCAAATAAGCTACAGCCACAAAACTTACATTATAATTTTCAATTAGGTTATTATTATACAATGTGGAGTACTCCAAAAAATAACACTTATTATAAACTTTTCTTGGACATATCAGATATGGATAAAAAAACTGATTTTGAGTGGTAAAAGTATTTTTTTTAGAACTACAATATTTTTTTAATGATGCAGTCAGTTATTTATTGTTATTTCTAATACTTATAACAATTGAATTACATGTTTTTAACTATTTGTAACGTTTGTATTTTTATCCCAATTCAAAAACTCACTATTGAGAAGAAATTTGGTAAGCCTCAATAAAAGGTGGGTATTTGCAACAAGTTTTGTAATTGACCTTATATTAAGTATTACTTTATATATATTTATACGTTTCACAGAAGCATGTTTACTAGCTAAGGCAGGGCCATATAGAGTGTGGTTAGAGTGAACTTAGATAATATATCTACAATAAGTACGGAATAGTGATTTTATTAAAAATTTAATTGTATCTTAATCGGATAAAATAACATTTAAAGCTTATAATTTTTCAAAATATGATAAGTTTAGTAATTTAATATTCAAAAATTACCATTTATACTTTTTATCTTCATTTAAGGAAAAAAAATCACACTTTTTGAATCAAATCGAAAGAAAAAAAAATGCTTCAAGACATAGTGACAGGACTTAAGAAACCTTAGTTCACTCATTCACAATTTTGGATGAGAAGTATATATTACAAGACTAATGATAAGAAAATTTGCTACTTTTGTAAGGGATCAAAAGAAAAGGCTAGGCATTTTTTATTTGAATGTAGAGACATATCAAATATCTGGGATCAATCAAAGTGTTTTTTTTAAATTGAATTTTAAAAGATTATAAAATACAAAAGTGTTTTTATATTATTATTTTGGCCATATTCAAAAATAAATTAATTTTCTTAACATAAAAGTTCAGAGTATATTATACAAATATAAATCTACATGTCTGGTAATTATTTCCAAATGATTGATAGATATAAAATAAGATTTTATAAGAATATGATTTCCATTTTTTGTTATGTTTTAGGTGTGAATTTAACTCCAAATTGTAATTCATAATGTAATAAATTGAAATGTAGTTTTACTTTGGTACAAATCAATGTTAGTCAAACTAGATTTTTGAAATATTGCAACTGTCACTGGTTATTAGGAGAGTTGCAAAATTTGATGTGTACCAATTCAATGTAGTATGTTAATCATTTACTTACTAATAATAATATTAAAATTTATCTACACAACAGAAGATATATTTCGATAAGTTAGGTTAAATTTTAACAGATTTAAATCAAATCAGATTTGGATAATTGCACCAAAGGCATAAAGTGTTACAACTGTCCCTAGTCGTCCTCACATATATACCATAAACAGAAAATAAGTAAGCAGCCTGCTTATATCAAATATAAAAGATATACTGTATATTCGATAAACATGTGACACTTCCATGACTGCTGCCTCATATGTTCATATATATAATTGGAGGTCTAATTATATACCTCGGAGTTTATTCGGCTTATTTTTTTTTCATGGGAATCAAGACTTTTTTGCGTTTATTTTTTATAAATATTTTTTTTCCTGACAATGAACAAATTAGGCTCTATAAACATAACAGTCACTCTGGATACAAAAAAATCCAATCTGTTTGCACGCTATGGTTGAATTTCAAGGGGTTATTTGTGGGAAACAAAAACCTGCTAATTTCTTTATTATACAGATAAATAATAATAATTTATTTTTTAGAAAACTATTTAAATCTTAACTACATAGTATTGTTGTACCGTATTCTATTTTTGTGTCAGTTCTTATAAATTCTGTCCAGTCCGGTCTTATTATAGGTCCTAATAGTGTGTGGGATCGGTCCTTAGGACTGTAAGTTGTAGAACTGATTAAAATATAAAGAAATTAAGTTGAGTGAGGTCATCAAGGACTGAACTTTATAAATTTGTAAGATTTATATGCTGTACCAGACCTAACTGAACTGGAGGGTACTGTATACTAGTCTTAAGAGTAGGTCCAGCACTGGATTTTTTGGTTCGGTTCGGTTTTTAGTGATTTTTGTAAACCAAAATAGACCGATCAACCGGTTTTGATTCTACAAATGGAATCTCAAAGTACACGATACTTTCCAAAACAAATACTTTATAAATGTATTCATTCAATTATACATGCAAAACAGTAGAGTAATGCGTAATAAGTTGTGTAAGGAATAAGAATCTGTTTCCTCGCAAATAAGTTTTTTTAATTGCATTTTAAGTAGACTTGTAGGTTCTTAGAGTTAGGACCCAAGGAAAAAAAAAGAAAATCAACTTTTAACTTGATCATTTATCGCAGGAGATACTCGAATTCTGAATTCTGTATTCCACGGTAGACAAAGGAAATAAAATTCATCTGTGCTATCTCTTTTTTTTAGCCCGAACTATATCGAAATTTTCCTTTGGACTGATTTAGACCGAACCTTTATTTTGTTCCAATCTTGACCGAACTTTCTGTTAGGACCGATCTTGACCGAATTTTTCTTTGAGACTGGTCTCAAGCAAGCTTTTTGATGCACCAAATTAGGTATGTCCAACAAAAATGTAACAATGTCAGACAGGTCTTCGATTTGCAAACCGAAACCCAACAATACTGTATACCAGTATTGTAGTGATACAAAGCTATATACGTATTCAAAACAATACTATAATAAACTAATATTAAAGACGGTACCTGTAGTTCAACTGCCATTAAAAAATGACAATTGATTACATAACCTTGCAAATTTACTAACCCCTTCCATTAATATAAACTATTTATTATCAATAAAGTTATCAAATTTATAAGGTAGTCTCCACCCAAACTAAAGTCCTGCAAACATCCATATGAGTAGGACCCTCGCAACATTTAAGTTGATCCCCTCTATCTGCCCCCCTCGAAGTATTAGAGTTTTGAAAATGAAATATTTGAGATTTAGCTATGCATTGTCGATGGATTTCATTTTTTTTAAATGAATGCAAGGGAAAGGCAGGAGCAACAATTATGGCATTACTAAATTATGGTCCTTGTTACTATGATCTACTTGTTATTTGATTTTATGAGAGAAAATGAATTACTGCTATAAAGAGGAGAGCCTTTTACATACTCTATAACTAACATAACTAGACAACTACTCATTAAAATAAAAATAAAAATAGGCAGGTTCAATATATCCTAAAAATGTTAAAACTACATCAAACACTCATTAATCTACCATGCTTCATAATTAAAGTAAATTACATTAAATCATTCCAAATTTCGCTAATAAAAGGAGTTGAGTAAGATTAAAATACAATTTATGGATGATTGTTGAACAGTTTCTTGATCCTAGCCATTAAATAAACATCTAAACTACCACTATAAGTTAGTTTCTGATTTTTGCATTGTACTTGATGAAGATGGGAGTGCAGATTCTGCCATTTGAATTCATTCTCCTCAAGACTAAATCAAAAGCAGCCTTTTTGGTTTTAAATTGAATTTAATTTTGTCATATAATTTATCAGACTTCTTAATGGTTGTAATGATATCTATAAGCCCTTTTTTTTCTCGTCAGAATACGATTCTATTAGCGGATAGTTGAAATTTAATTATTGCAACCTTTTTATAATAAGGAAACAATTTTGAAATGCAAAGAATAAATTATTGCATTAGAAGGAGAGAGTTCTCTACTTTTTTTTAGATATTCGGAAAATTATCACATTTAAGGATCATGGAAGTAAATAAAAGGTCTCGTTATTCTTTTTATTTTGATGAGGTTGCGAGTCTTTCTCTTATGAAGTACTTCGGTGTGTTAGGGGGAAGGGGGATACAGAATCTATCTGTTGGATGAAGTTGGGGGGATAACATCACATACGACTTTTTCTTTTAACTTTTGAAAAAAAGACTATTATAAACATATATAAACTAAAATATATGTACAGTACAAAATCCAATGATTGTCTTATTCTACGTGGAAACTTATTCGAGGAATTTTGATTGATTAATTCGAGATCCCTCACCTCCTACTCGAATAATATATTATTCTGTTTTGAAAAAATAAATTCTTCTTATAAAAAGATTACGGTTATTGAATTTCAGCCATCCACAGTCGTTGTCTCCAATTTCAAGATTGAAAGAATAAATTTGACATGCGGACAAGCTTATAAATTTTACCCTTATAATGTTTACTTATTATTTATTAGTGCAACTCCATCTCACCAATTAGAGGAACATTAAAAAAAATGATAAACATCAGCTAACAAATTTGACCATACAGACGATTTATACATCATTTTGACATGACAGTTGATTTACTTATGGAATGTAACTCTCACCCCCTCCCCTCCAACTCACGATTTCTTACCATTAATATTTTCTTCATTTGGCTCTTGTATGTAGGCTCTTACATCGACTTTATTCTACACCATATATGCATAATATTTCATAATAATAAATAAGGAATTGGTAGACAAATTGTTATAGTCTCGAAATAAAAAATAATGATAATCACGAACCTAGAAGATGAAAGAGAATGAAGCCAAGATTTCTTTACCTTCCTTTCTTATGTACATACATAAATTGAACATCTTGAATTGTGTTTTTTAAATGAAATTTTCAATGTCGATTTACGAGTAACTACTGGGTGTATGGAAATTAGGTTAATCTTAAATTTATTTGTTTCTAAGTTTTTTTATAAATTCGTGATAGCAAGTTCATCTTCAGCGAATTAATTTATAGAGAACTTATTAATCTCTTCAAGTCATAAAAACATTATTTCAACAACATGACCCTGACTGAGAACCAGCGGAAAGTGAGCATTCAGTTAATTCTTGACGGAAAATCTCATAACGATGTTATTTACCAATAAAAGAAACATAAATAAAGATCGTCACTCTGACGATTTGAAAAATGTTTGGGAAGAGAGCAGCTTAGCTGTCATGAATCTTTAATAGATTAGCTAATACCAGCCGCAGAGGAAGAAAATAAATACAAGTCCCAAGGAAATAATCGCAAATCCAAATATAATAAATACAAAACATCAGAAGATCAATGACCTCAGAACTAACAAATATTTTATCCTATGGCTTATTATTTGTGGTCCATCCTTGAGTCAAAGGTATGTGTGAACCATCATAATGTTTTTGAGGCTGAAAGCTTGGGTAGTTCAGGTATGTGATCTAATCGGTCATGAAGTTGTCTGTACCAATTTCAAAGACTGTATTCGCTTCATACATAAACTGTAAAGGCTGAGGGGGTCATTTTGAATAGAATTTTTAAAGTGTGACAGATAATTAAATTAAAATTATATGTTCAAGAGTTGTAAAGTCAAAAATAAACATTTTTCTTGACTACTGCGATGTTTGTACACCCTGTATGTATGTACAATTAGATACATATATCTTCAATATACATATATTTGTTAATTGATATCTTGAGAGACAATAAAAAGTATGCTAGAAAGGCAAAAAAGTATTGTTTCTTTGTTGTAAAGAAATTAAATAAATCTTGGGATCTTGGGGGGATCTTTTGTGTGCTACGTACATACGTAGATTTGAATCGATGAACAAAAGAAAAAAATAATAATAATAATTAGTTTATAAGTACATATATACATAAAATGAGTTTTATTGAGTTTTGCATCTGTTTGAAACGTAAGTACTGCCTGAGTCATTAATTATTATTGACCTATTTATATTGGGTGTCTAAATGTCACATTAGGTTTCTTTATCTAATTAATAAAGCAAAGTATGTCTGTATATGTGTATCTATATTGAAAGGAGTCATTTTTGAGTTGATATACTCGACATCAGAAATAACAATACATCGAGAAATATACTATATAATTAAAATAATTTATAAGTGTGTGTTTGTGTGATATATGTCTCACTTAGGAACAGAAAAAGGAAAAACATAATAATATTAAATACGAATTAAAAAAAGGAGTAAAGAAGAGGATGAGTGAGTGGATTTTTGTATGTATCTTTAATTTTCATTTTATTTATGCTGAAAGAATGAACATTTCAAGTTAGCAATGTCAATGATAATGAATAAGTCATAGGGGCAAACATTTGAAAAATTACTATATATTTACTAAAATCAGTATTTTCACATTCTCAATTATATGTTGCATGTTCGACAGTGTGAAATGGGGCTGCAGGATTAATTATATTTACATCAAATGGACAGAAGCAATAAAAAATGTTGAATAAAAGGAAGTTTTACAGTAGAAATTTACCTATTATTTAATTATAGTTTATAGTAAATCGTTTTAGTTTAGAATTTTGACATAAATAAGCTATTTTTCATTGGATATCTCTAAGGTAGTGTGTTCGTGCTAGTATATAGTTAAAAAAATGTCATTTGTATCGAACTGCATAAAAATAGTGTGTCAATATGGCTGAAATGTCTCAGACGTGTAGGTCAACTCATATTAAAAACTAAAAATAAATGTAAAGTTTTTTATATAATAAACAATTATGATTGTGACTTTAGACAAGGTTTAGCAAGAAGCTGAAGTACACCCTAGGACAAAAAATCCTATTTAAAAAGTTATAAAGAAGTTCATCTAATTCTTATATTCTTGAGGAGAAAGGATGAAAGTAATAAGTAAGAGTGTGTGAGTGTGCTCATATAAAATGGAGAGTAACCCTGAGAAATTATTATTTATATCATTGTTTACAATTTATCAGATTATTATGAAACAGGACATGTTTTTATAAATAATTAGTGATGTATTTCGGTACTATTAAAAAAAGAAGGCAAAAGCAACATGGTAACATATGAAAAATGTTTCAGAGGGGAGCAGTTAAGCTGTCATGACGGTTTATTAGATCAAAAGTGACAAGGGAGGAAATAAATAAACAATGTGATCGGTAAGAACTACTCTGATATTTTAATTTAATTTAATCTCAATTTTAATCGCAGTTCAATAAGGACTTGCAATTGGAACTTTGCAACAAATCCTAATGATTAAAAAAATCAATCTTAATTTTTATCAATTCCAAAAAAGCAGGGCATCTAAAAATACATACGATTGGCATTACTAATGATACATCATCTCACTTTTTCATATTTATTGTTGGGATGTACACATAATAATTACACAGAAACATTCATTGAAACTTCCACCAATAACTCAATTATTTGTTAATAATTCAAAAGCTAATTTAGTGCCTTTTCAAAAATTAATTGGATACAAATATGAATATAATATATATTTAGTAATTTGCATAAAAACTGAAACAAAACCATGAAAATTACAATATATTGCAAAGATATTTCAGTTTCTGAGGTAAATGAACATACCCGATATAAATAAAGGACAGCTTATAATTACACTTCATACTTCCCCTAAAAAAAATTCACAACTTATCCTTGATAAGGTATTCATTAAAGCCTTTATTTGAAAGATATATATTACAAAAACACATTAGAATAATTACTCACAGATTCATTATAAAAAATACATTTTTCCCATGAGGAAAAAGATTTGTCTTTCAAAAAATCCCTTCTAAAGGGTGCAGAAGTAATTAAGTACAATTAAACGGCTTAATGATAGTCTTTTGTGACATTTTTTCGTGAAGAATAAATTGTTCCTTTTCTAAATGCATACGCTACAGATTAGGGTGAGACTGATGCCCCAACTTTGTCAAAAGAAGCTTTACTTCTTTTTGGTGGTATGTAGGGTCCTAATAAACATATTTGTGCGATTGCATTGAACTGTTTTAATATTTACTTTGAGAACAAAGCCGATGAAGTTTTGGAAAAAGTGATAAAACCAATATTTTTGTATTTTTGAATCTGTCTCATAGCTTTTCTAACTGAGCATATATATTTCAGATACAAATATAAAATCTTTTCCCCCTAAACTACTGCATATGTGCAGTAAGAAGGGTAAATATACTTTTGTACAAAGGTGTATTTCTTCTAGTCAATGAAAAACATAAATATTCATTTGATTAAAGCTCTCATCCATTTTTAAGTAATAAGTATTAGTTTTCCGTTTAAGTGGTGTTTTTTAAACTGTTCAAAACTTTCACTGGAAATTTTTGTTTTTAAAACAAATGGTACTGATTATAATTTATTTTTGATCCTTGTTACAATATAAAATATAAATCTTTTCTGTCCACAAAATACTTGAAGTTTGATTGGTCTTATTGAATGTAAAGAACCAATTTTTTAAAACTGTTCAAAACTTTCACTGGAAATTTTTGTTTCTAAAACATTCTTCAGAATAAATACAACTTTTGATTGGTCTAAAAATGTATTCCTGTGGAATCATTTCTAAATTATGCATTTTTAATCAAGTTTTGCTGAATATGATTAGTATGTTTGCTTTTAAGACATACTTTTGGTTTTTTTTGTCCTTTTTTTTTTTTTTAATTTAAGGTATATGCGTTGCTAAAAAAAGTAAAATAAGCTGTTACTCTATATTATACACTCAATTTCATCACAATTAATGTGTTTATTTTTGATTGCTAAAATTTCCAAAAAAATTAATAATTTATGTAAGTGTTTATAAGAAATATAACTTTTTTAATGTAAATAACCACAAGTTTAATTTTGTTATCAATAATAGTAATAAAATGGATATTATTTTGGGTAATTAATATTTACAATTGTCAAGCGGATAAAAACATTAAGACACAAAACATGAAGAATTTGTTCGATACCAGACTCACCCTAGGATAGGTAGGTGCGAGAGTGATAATCACGTATAAACAAGGCATTTAAATTAGTATATATATGAATGAGTCCCTTAAAGGAATGCATAAATTCAACTCAAATTAAGAGCCAAGATCTTTCTGTGTACGTATGTGGGTACATAGAACATACATACCTATATAGATAATAATCTACAATAATAAATATATATGTATATACAATAATAATAAGAATAAGAAAATAATATAATCAGAGCATGTTCAATTCCAGTAGTCAAATAATTTCTTTTTCTTTAATGGCGTTAAACTAAGGTAGGAGTTTTATATCGTCTTCACTTGTATGCTATGTAAATATCTAGATGCACTTAAAGAAATTCAATAATATGTGTCATATTTTATTAGAATAGAAAAAATTATTTGTCAAAGTAAAGTCCACACATGATGTTATAAAATGAGACTTTACAAAGAAATACATATGTGGCATGTTCAGGGGAACATTGGATTGATTTTTTTAGTAATATAAAATATGGCTAAACGCCTACTTGATTTTTTCCTAGATAATAGTAATAGAGTGTTTTTATACACTATACCGAAGCTGTTATCAGTATTATTTTATTCTTGACGAGCGAATATATATAAATAAAGTAACACCTAGTGTGTATCCTCTTGAAAGACAAAAAGTAACCACGAGGGATTGCTTGGGAGTTATAACTATAATCCCTATTGGACTTAGAGTAAAATTCAGGATTGACATCAGGTATTTCCTCGCTATATAAAAATTAGGATATGTTTTTAATTCCTTCTTCTCACAGCTGCATGCAGCTGATCTTATAAATTGTTATTAGAGATAAGCTGCTCCCCTCCAAAACATTATTCAAATTTCCAGAATAACCACGTTTATCTTTCAGTTTCTTTTATTTTTAATACCAACATATTTTACAGCTTTAATGATCTTACAAGTTTGCGCCTTAATCGATAAATATTGTCTATTGATATAAATCGTATGTATTTTTAATTGGCCCGTTTCTTTTCAATAGGTAATCTCAAGAATGATTTTTTTTTTTTTTAGAAATTGTCATGAAAAGTAGTGAACTTATTTTGTTACTCTGTTCAACTATATTTAAAACTTGATGGAACATTCGTGTGTGAACGTAAAAGAAAGAGAGTAACCTTGTGGATTTATTGTACAGATATAATTATAAGTATTATTTGACTTCAAGTAGAATTGAGGGTCGGCATAGGAGTATTTCTTACCAATGTCCTTGTTTATTTCAATCTCTTTGGCCTCCTTATATAGCTGACGGTAGCTGATCTAATGAAACATCATGATAGCCACGCTGCTCTCCTGAAAATGTTCTTCTAATTATTAAGGTTACCATATTAATTTTCAGTTTCTTTTATTTTTAACATTATTTATGATGGACGCACAGTAACAATCAAACTAAGTTCCAGCTTGCCGAATAGCACAAGTTAAACTTTGATGTAAAACTGAATCGGTCGGTGGCTCATTGTTACGTCATGATTTACTAAAACAATATAAATGATCTTAGTAATCTGCTATGTGGCAAATTTTCCTCTTGTATTGAGATTGTATGTTCCTGAATGCTTTTAAAATTCTAGAAACAGGATATTAAACTTTATTGCCCAAATTTTTGAATTTTGTATACTAGAGAAAATAAAATTTTATATGGTATTAAAAAACTTTGATAGATTATTGTACTTAAAATATACTTTTTCAAGCAACAAACGTAAATAATTTTAAAACATATATATGTTGTTAAAATACTGTTTTTTTTTAAATTTTCAGGGGATTAACTTACAAAACTCTTAGGACAACTACCTCATTTTGGAATTTTTCTTTTTGCCAATTGGGTTATAACTTAATATTTTCAAGAATGTTAGCTTAAGTCTAAAGCAGAAGTTGACAACTTATTAGAGTGAGAGGATCAAATAAGCTATGTAGTGCCTGGTTTTGGACCATGGCATTGGTCTCAAATCGCTTTGTCGAAAAATCTTTTATTATTTTGAAAGCATTACTGCCTAACCTTATAAAAAAATATCTTAATATGGCAATCTTTTAAACTGAATTATGATTATTCAATATTTTAAATTGATTTCAGCCGGTACATATGGACTGATGGGTACGCACTTTGTGAAACGTATGGACAATGAGCATGTTAGAGATATTAAGTATATTTTGGCTCTTTAATATTTAATGTTATAGTACATCGTCATAATCTATATTACAACAAAATTATGTTTTTTTGTATGGTAGGCTTCAAACACTGGGGATTCAAACCTATTTCATATCTTTTACATCTATAATAATTTATTTTAACTATGTCCATTTTTTTGCACATTTGAAAAAAAATAAATTATGTCACCCTTGAAGGTTATCAATTTGTACCCTTGGTCATACCTTAGAGTTTTTGTTGTACTTCTAGTGAGGCTAAGAATGTTCTCCAATGATGTGATGATATTTGGTACCATTGTTGGTTTTGTGATAATAAAGATACACATCTCCTGATGAAGTTTAGTTTCCTGATTTGTTTAATTTGAATACATGGTTTTCTCTTTTAGCCTTGAGTATGTCGTTTCACAAATCCAACTTAGTCAGGCCCAAGAAAGTTTGAGTCAAAACTAGAACTGCTGAGTCCTTCCAAGCAGTTATTGCTAAACTTTGTTCTATATAAATGGGTTTCATTCTTTTAGACAGTGCTGATTATCTGGGTAATAAAGTCCTTCAAGTCTGTTCCTTCTCATAGTCCCAAAACACCAATGATCTTATTTACAAGGAAAGTACTTTATTGATTTTCTTATGATGTATACAGTCACTTACTTTGAAAAAATGTCATATACTTTTTAGAACGAAAAATAGCTCATATTATGAAATATGAATTAAGCATTATTTTGGTAAAAACGGCAGATTCTACAACGAAATAATTAAAGAAGATAATTATTGCTGGAAAAGGATAAATATTTTCGAAACGAACTTTTGAGAGAAAATTGTTATTTTAGTTTATTTTTATGTAAACGGACTTCATTATATTTTTCTTCTGTTAAAAAACGATCTAATTACAATTTTATTTATTTATAATTTATGACTTGAAGAAGCTATAAAATGGAACAAGAAGAAGAACAAAAAAAAAAAAAAATACATGTATGTGCGTACGTATGCCTATATACAATGTAAAGAAATCCTAAGGTCCAAGATCAACGCGTGGATATTTTATGGTTCTATATTATATACATACGTGATAATGATTTTGTAAGTGATAAAGAGGCTCCTTCCACCATGACGATGGCTACAAGTACAATATGAGGTATCATTATCAGTGCTCACAAACAAATGAACATGTCATAAATACAGTCTGTCCAATATATTATAAGCAAATTAGTAGTAGTTTGAGATTAATTATGAATCGGCTATACAGAATACAAGTTAAAAATGTGAATATTTGATAACGTACAAATATGATAAACTTCTGCAAAAAAAAAAAAAAATACAACATTGATGGTTTATCATCGACTTCTTTATTGATATATCATTCTATTTTTCAAAACCTCCATCTTGTCTCTAAAAGCACCACAGCACTTTTTGATGAAAGGCCCAGGCATGAACACTCATTACTGCTCAACATAGGCCTTTAGTTCATCAAAATTTTGGTAAAGGATAGCACAGATACTCTTCTTGACTACCCCTTATATGAACGAAGGGGGACACTCTGGGGAGGAAGGTAACCAAAACGGCACATAATGTTTTAAGGATTTCTGTCCTTTCTGGATCTTGTTGGTAATGTCTGCCAACAAGGACAGTTGCCAATATCGTTGTACATAAAAGTCCATCTTCAAATCCTTCACAAACCTCATCACACTCTAATTACTGACGTTGACCACCTTTGCATGCTGCCTAATCAAATTGCCTGGACTTCCGGTTATCGTGGCGTCCAAATCCTCCTTGATCATGATTTTCCGGCATCTACGGCTGTCAAGGGACATCCAAAGGCTCTGACCTGAGTCCATTATGTTTCTAATCTTGTAAACCAGACTCCGAGAGCACCCTACTACTTTCATGATCTTCTCGAGACGACACTCACTTGGACGTGGAGAAAATCAGAACTGATTTTTGAAAGTTTTTTTAATTTATTGTATATTAAAATACATAAACCATACTTTTAATAACACAACCTAGTATTTTTAAATACTCAGCCTAAAGTAACCCAGATTGAGGCAAAGTCAAAATCACGAGTTTACCTCGCTTACTGTATTTGCCGATTATTATTGATATTATATATAAATTGAAGAAATCAATTTAAAAATAAAGAAAAAACACACAATTAAAATAATAAGTTAACTCTCTGTTACTTCTTTGGTGTATTTATTAGGTCTGTTACAATTTAAATATTATATCATGAAATGATATTAAATATAAAACGGTTCTTATTATGATATATTGACAATGATACCAAAAACATTAGTAAAAGTAAAAAAACTGAAAATATACATAGTCACACATACAATTAGAAAAATATTGTGTAGGAGTGTAGCTTTGCTGTCATGAGTTTTTATTAAATTAGCAGCAATCTGCCGTAAGAGGAAATAATTAAACACAAGTCCCACTACGTATATAGCAAAGAAATATAGTCTGTAAATACTCCGATGTCGATCTTCGATTTACCCCCAAAGAAAAATTACACTTAAAATATTCGAATAAACATCATAGTTACTTTTATTCTTTTATGAGCACACATTAGAGATTATTTTATACTTAAATGTTTTGTTATTAATATTTAAATAATTACAAAAATTTGAAAAATAAAAAATCAAATTCAGTTTTTCTACTAGCAACCCCCCTTCCAGCATTCTAGGACAAGTTTTAAAAACCTCTATCAATCAATTTTGAATAAAATATATCATCATGCGCTAACCTAAATCTACAATATTATAGTTGATTTACGTATGTATGTCCGTCCGTCCACTAAAAAACCCGCATAGGATAGTGTATTTATTTCAAAAACAAAGATACATACCTTAGACATAAAATAAAAGTTGTTAAAAATTCTAAGTAAAATGTAAAGGATATGTTTCATTCTGGTCAGACTAGATTCCTTGGCTCTAGAGGGAAAGTTTGTTTTTTTGCTAAAAGGTTTCCATATTCATCATTGAGAAAAGAATACTAAAAAAAAATATTCTTTGCATCTTACGATAAATAATTCCAGGAGTATGAATAATTCAAAAACTAATATTCTACCATCCCTAAAAATTTGAATTCAAAATATATTTGACAAATTAATAATTTATATAGAATACAGAACAAAAAAATAAAGACACGATATTCCAAGAAGATTTCCACTCCTGGAGAGGGTTATAACGAAGAGTTAATTAATCTCTTTGATCCTGACGATCAAAGTAATAGAAGACATTTGTAATTACTTATAGTTATTATAAGATATATGATTATTTTAAATTCATTTAGTATACAAGGACTATTGAAATTAGATAAAATTCCAGACATGGCTAACAAGCAATGTTCTTTATACAACAAGATATCCATAGTTCCCAAATTACTAAGAAATAATTATAATATTTTTTTAAAAATCTTGAAAAATAGGTGCCTTTGATGCTATGGTAACTAGAGATTGGCCAAAGGGATCATACTCAATTTTTAAAAGAATCTCATTATTAGTTTTGGAAAAGTTGATGAAAAAAGAATATCACCCAATTTATTTATTATTACCTTTTTTTCTCAAAATATCAAGATCAGTATCGGTTCGAAAGAAATTATATCGGTTGTTCATTACACTATGGTTTTTTCTGTAACATTTATTTATTAAGTATTAATGTACATAGCAACTAATCTAATCAAGTCACAGTATTGCTTAATCAAACAAACAAATTAAGTTGAGTTATGAACACAACAAGTTTATTATATAACTTACTACATAAGTAAATAATATAATTTAGAATTTAGCAAAGTCATTCGATATTTTACAAAGTATACTGATGTTAATAGCTTGTCTATAGATCCATAAAATATATAATATGAATTTTAAACCATTCTCATGAAGTGGTTGCAATCCAAATATTAAAATAATATAGTTTTTCCCTAATTTGAAGATAGATTACAATCACTCTTTATATTTGAAGTCATTGACAAATAATTAAAACGACGTATTTAGAAGATTATTATATTTTATTTTAAGTATTGGCAAAGTTTTGATTGCTTCCAAAAAAACAAGTATTTATTGTTTTTTTTGGATCAGTTAATAAAATAAAATAAAAAAACTCTAAACTTTTAAATTACAAAAATAATCAACATATATATGTCTTTCAAAATGCATCTTGCAGTTCCATTGAATGCATCTAACATAGTGCATTTGTTGTGATATAATTAATGGGCTTTAATATACAAATATATGTATATAAATAATAATTTTGATATATTATTATGAACCTAAATTAATTTAATTTAACAACCAATTAAAATGTCAAAAAGGCTCAGGATTTTTTTGCTCTCCAACAATAAAAGACACCAAATAATATGTATTTCATATACATAAATGACTTGTCAACTAAAGTTACAAGTTTTTCATATGACATTTATATCAGTTTCTTGGATTTTGATATATAATAGTTTACATTTTGTGGTGAAATAAAATGTACAAAAAATATATTTAGTACAAAATTGGGATTTAATGAATGATAACAACTTGATTATTATAGCTAACGATTCTAATTAACATGATAGACATTAAGTGGATTTGCATTTGCTAAAAAAATATAATTTGAGAATGATATTAAAAAGGACAACATATTCTGTTTATTAAAAATAGTATTTATATTACTTTTTCAGATTGAAACTTTTGAGAAATCATTAAAAGTACTAATAAATCATTATATTTTACAAATTTATGATAAAATTGTTTCAAATTATTAGGGTTGTATTGTTCCTTAATATAGAATTTAAATTTTGATATTTGCTCTTGAAAAACATCCTAAATTTTAAAGTAACCTCTACCAGATATAATTTATATCAATATTAATGTAAAGTATCTGGGTTTACCGTTTGAGTTCGTTCAGTATAACTTAAGTATTTTTCATACTCAAGAATATTTTGTTATTATTGTTAACTTTGGCTCAATTAAAGTATTTACTATTCTTATAAAAATTAGTAAAGATTGGTTGAAATAAACTTGAATGTCTGAGTTTATGATCAAATTAAGGCCAGGGTTAGGTCATTGGTTAGCGTTCTTCAATAGAATTGAAATAATTCTGGTGATGTAGGAAAACAATCAAGGCTGTTTACTATTCCCGATCGATTGGTGGAACTATCGATGAATTAATTCTAGTAATTACTTAAATTAAACATATTTGACATCCTTTATAACACTTAACGGCTAATCAATCCTCCATTGGATGAAGCGCCAGAAGGGGAGGAAAATCTCTCCATATTTTTCCTCGGTTGTGACCAAAAACATCATGTTTAATCGATTAAATATCGAATTTTACAATGTCGAAGAAAGTTCTGGTGGTCTTTCACTTTCATATTTACCAATATCCTCCGTATAATCCTTATTTAAACTACAAATAAAATATTTAGACGACAGTTCTCCAAAGGAGGACATTTTCTTGGATTACAATGTAGTTAAAGTAGCGATCAATAAACTTGGAGGGCCTGCCCATGACCTATAACCTTAATGTGCAAAAATGGGACCGGGTTGTACAATTTTGCGCAAAAAAAAACGTATATTAATATCTTTTAAAAAATTTCAAATCTAACTCTTCCCATGTACTACGAGGATACGTTAACAGGACAAACATTTTAATTTGATATAATTGGCGTAAAGTTTTTAATTGAAAATTGCCGAAATTTCATATAAAATCCAAGTTTTACGATTTATTTGAAGCTCTGTACAGAATAAATTTCCTTGACTGGACCTGTGATATCAACGAAAATTCAAAAAAGTTTACCAGAACATCAAGCAATAAAAGAGTCGGCTAAAACCATTGTTTCAGGCTCTCTCTTGCTCGAAGTAAATGGTGATCCGTATAAAATTCCTAAACTTTTACCAGTGAAAAGAAGTATCATCAAATTGGTTTTATATCAATCCCATAAACAATGTAGTAAGTGCTTCATATTTGCCACTCAATAACCAAATATGACGGCTCCATAAAAGAATACAAGGCTTACCTCTTCGAAAAATTATATCAGCTGGGGGATGTTAAGGTAATTGGCAGAAATCTTTGATAAAGTTATTAAGCAATATTGTTACCTTTGACTTCTTTTCTGTCTGATTCGGAGACGGCCTTCATGTTTAAGGCAAGGCATGGTAATATATCTAAATTTTAAACCTTATAAGTACCTAACAATTGTTAATATATGGAAAAGTTTTGATATATTGCTAAAATCATTTATCAACCACTATACAGATTATATAACTGATTAAAGTTTTATGTAGCCAAAACCATAGATCAACTACTGTAAAGATTTCATAATTGGCTAAATCATTGATAAATAGACAAAAATTATGGCAGGGATATAAAAGGAAAATATAATAATCATTGCTCATGAACTCTTAGTCTCAAATATTGTATTTATGAAATTAAATTAAAATTTTGTAAGTTGACAAAACTTATTGATACATTGTATACACTACTTATTAATATCTTTACGCACTAATAAATAACTAAAGAGGGAGGTATTGTGGCAAAAATATTGGTAAATAATTAATGACATCTATAGACAGCTAAACAGATCGATTAATGTAGCCCGTCAACAAAAAAGCAAGTTAGAATTATTTTTCTTAAAATTTAGTCTAAATAACATTGGGATACTTCTACAAATTACAGTTTATGTCTAACTACAAAAAGCTCATTGTCACAATAAAATATTTATAAACTGATAGATTATACATAAAAGCTCATATTGGGTTTAAATTAAGTCTAATATATCAAGTAAAGGTTTAAACTGTAGTTAATATGTCTGTGTATCTCCAGATATCCCAGACATTTCTTATAACAGAGTTAAATATGCTTCTAACTTGTAAGAATTATTGTTATGGATTATGTAAAATGTATTTTTTTCCTTTTCTTCATGTTTGTTCAAAATTGTTTTTAAAATAATTGGTAAATAGGTAAATTTACTTCAAATATTGAAAAATAACAATAAATCTTAAAATATGGTTAAAATAATTTTAAAAATGCCGAAAAGAATCATTAATCATTTTTTAATGTGTATGATTTGTCATCAATGACTAAAATTACTAAATAATAACAAAAATTAATGACTTAATGATAGAAACACTGGTATTAATATGTAGATAAAAAAATTTGACAATGGTTAAAACCTTTGATTCATGGATAAAATCATTGTTAAAATTGCTACAAATAATTAGCATTTTTATTTCTTTTCATAAATTAAAAGGAATTGTAAGGTAAAAGTATTCAACGTGGTCATGTGACGTTAACAGTGATAATAACTGACATTTTTGTAAGTAAGAGCAATTCACCAGAAATTTTGGTATCACATATCATGGGTTCCTTCTCCCTTGAAGTTTAAATACTCTCAAATTGATCATGTAAAAAAATGTTAAGTTAAAAATACACCTCCACCCATAAACACTAATGGCAATCCAAGATTCAACTCAGAAAAAAAGATTTATCATTTTACATTAACTCTAAAATTTATTAGTTTGATTTATACTACTCATGCATACTTATTTTAAGCTCCAAAGGAAATCTGATGACTCGTTTTAGACTTGTAGGGAGTGAGGGATTCCAAAAATCAGATATTCAAGGAAGTCCTTGTAGAAAATCCTCAAAATCAAATCCTATTGGCCAGAGGCAGTTCAGCCGGGATATCATTGCCAGGGATTCCTTCCCACAAATGCACTCTTCTCTATTGAAGTACACCAAATCCTAATTCAGGATCCTACTTTCAGAAAGGATTTCATTTCCCACTTTTTTTTTCTTTCTTTCTGTCTGCATTTGTTTATTTGTTTCTCTCTCTTTAAGTTATGGCATGTAAACAGACTTTCCTTATGAGATAAATTCAAAAATGAGTTTTATCATTGAAATACTGTCGTGGCCTTACCTCAACTTGAAAATTAGGGCATTTTTCTTTTTTTTGGGGGGTGTTCCTTTTTTAAGTTAAGGTTCAATATTTCAGCTAGCAAATGATATATTTTTAAGCTTTTTGATTATATTCGTCTGGAAGCTATGAGGCTCTAAATAAAATGCCTTATTTTCAACTTTAAACAAAGATAACTCGTATTATAAGCATGATACGTACATTTTAAAAATTGTTCTCGGATTTTTCAACATTAGGTTTTGAAAAACATTTACATAATTTATCCGTATCTTCGATACCGAACGCTTAAAAAAGCTATGACCCTTTAAAATAGCTAAAAATAAAAAAAACTCTATGGACATTTTCTGAATAACCAGATGATCAAATTCTAACAAATTGAGCATATGTTGTTCTTGTACCATTTTTGCTGTTGAACAGTGTAATCATATTTTTTTCTTCTCTAATCGATCTAAAAAAGTTAATTATATAAATTTTATATACATTTCGTACGTATTTTCCTTATATATAAATTTGATTGTATTCAAATATCAGTGTTTATTATTGGCATCAAGTAGTGTCCACTGCACGTCATTTTTCTTTTTTTTCAATTTGATGAAATATAATCAAAGCTCATTTTTGTAAATTGTCCCTTTTATGTTGTAAGAATATAAACCATAAGCTACCCAGTTGCTTTTTACCTTCAATTGAAATGCCATTTATGACGTCAGTGAAACAGTCTATCATATTAGAATAAACTGTAGCAGAATTTGAATATATTACTAAATATCTACATATACATTCCCATTTTTGCAAATGATTTCATTATCCAACTCAATCTATAATTTATTCATTAGAAAAAATTGTATTTAACACTTATGTATTATTTTTTTCATTTTGCAAAAAAAGTAGTGCGTCTCCGTTATTAATTCTTATTATTATTATACTTTTGCAATGTCATTATGTGTTACATCTTCATTCATCAACTCCTATATTTTCTCAATTAACTCTGGTATTTTCGCAGTGAATTATGACTTGAGAAAAAAGCTACGATAGCAATTTACAATTACGCATGAGAAGGAGAAAAAATCAAGTCATTATCTTTTTTATTAGTTTTAAAAAAATAATTAGATCAATCTAAAAAGATATACCGTTTGCCTGTATACAATGACAAATTGATTTTCTGTATAAATTATTTTTTCCTTTAAGAAAATTAAACTTTAAATTTACAATAGTATGTTTTAAAAACCAATTTGGTCCAGTCGATTGTCTTACTTACCCTATTGGTCAGAGCCAATAATAATTTTGTCAGATTGTTTGTACCATTAAATATAGAAGAAACTCACGGTTTTTTTTAACATGGTCTAATATTAAGGTATTTGTATATACCAACACAAAACCTAGCATATAATGCCAATGCGTCCAATCGACCAATTAAAGACTTAAACACTTGTTAATACAACAAAATCAAAATTTCGTATGTATGATCTTTCAATTTTGCAAACGTATTACCGCATTAAATAAAGTGATAAAACAATTGTATTTTTTAAATAAACATAAGCAAAAACAGTTAATATATTATTTTGATTAAAGAAAAATTCTCAATTTCTCACCAAAATCAAAAACTTTGATTTTTACAACAGAAAAGTTCCTGAGTGATTGACAAGGATTCTAATTTCATAGCAAAATAACAAAAACTATATATTTTTTTTAATTAATCGTAAGTAAAAACAGTCAGTTAGTTTTTTTTAACATACAAAAATACTCAATTTCTAACCAAAATATCAAAAATCTTCCATTTCTATAAGAAAAAACAACTTTTTTGCAACGGAGAAAGATTGTATTTTAAAAAATTAAAAAATTCCGACTATGAATGAACATAATAAGTGTTATTTGGTAAAGTTGTATAAAATGAATTTGTTTATTAGTATTTTTATAAAAATAAATGGTTCAAGTATATATACATATTTGCAGTCGAGGTACCGTTAATTCCTATATTATAAAGATTTAATCAATATATGATGACTTATTGAATGATCTGCTGACAATAAAATTTTATTAATTCTTTATTTTAACAAGTGCAACTTGACCCAAACTCTTTTTTTAACAGCTAAGCTTTACTGTTAAATGACCAATAATAACCATCCCATCTCATTTACATCATTAAACCCATTCTTTTAAAAATTGTACAACGTTTATAGTATGTAGGTATTTATATTCATCAAAATAGCATTTAAAACGTACAGTTAAAATGAACTGTACAACTGTCTTTTTATTTTGTGAATCTAAGAACTTGAATTTGCTCATTTAAATTTAATATGGGAGTTTTTTAGGAGGTTAGTAAAACTTTAAAATAAAGATTTTAATCCTTCTAAAAAGTTTTGTATTTTAGACGGAGGAGCCTGCTCCGTCTGAAATACAAACTTTTTGAAGATTAAAAAAATGGTGATATTGTAAAAAATATCATCAAATTTAGAGAATATAATTCATGTAATACAATCCAAGGACTTTTTATTTAAATTTTCAATCAATTTAACTGCCCCTTGTCAGAATTACCAGTTCCAGCCTTGTCCAGAACAGTGCACAATAGTTTGTTTTTTTACAAAGTTTGGCTATAGGTTGGCTCAAGCAGTGATGATAGTGGCCTTTAGTTGGCCCTTTGTTGTGTATCATACTCTAAAAAGCTTCCCTTAGATTTGCCCGACAAGAACAATTTCCAGGGTAGTCGGGCTGTGGGGAGGCCAAGACTGTTCTTCTTTCGATTATAGAGGAGGATTATGCACCAGCTCACACATTTTACTCGATCCAAAGGCTTCAAGCATAGACCAAGAGTTTTCTTGTAGGCATTAAGGTTTAAGTCTTGCTCCACCAAGCAGTGCATGGGGATTTGGCTGTTGTCAAATTCACAAATTAGGTCATTGATGGTCGCCTTGCCTCTTCACCTTCAATGGTGATTTTATCTGCCTTAACAAATTATTTTGACCTAATTGGTCTTGATTCGGACCTTGTGGTACCTTTTGATATGTATCTCACGGTCACTAGGTACATAGTAGAGTGGTTACAGAACACTTATTGATAGATATCTGATAGTGTTTTACGACGTGCAGATATCTCCAGAATTGTAGGCGTGCGTTGGTGTAAATATTTGGTTATGACGCATTTAATCTCGGTAGACTTTTTTTTTGTTGATAGTTTTTTTTAGAAAATCGCATTAAACAAGTTATTTGGGTTAAACATCAAGATATATAACCAATACGACAATGGTTCGCCATTTAAAAATTTCAGACGTAGGGTCTATATAATGTGCATTATGCTTTGTACAAATTAACTTTTCAAAAATTTATAATTTAAATTGACTATTGAGATGTTTAAATATATGATGAAATTTTATGTACTTTTAAACATAGACTCCGTGATCTAGTCATTAGTTTAAGAGCACAATTTGATTATATCCAATCATTTTGAAAATTTCCACCCCCTTTGAATGTAGTATTAAATATACTTTTTAAGAAATTAATTAACAGTAGAAAGTAACATAAATTAAAATTTAGTAATATTTTGAATTGTGCATAATTTGCCTATAAAGTTTTGAATTATGAGCGCTCATTTTTTATGATTCTTTTGGATTCACCCATTTTTCATAACTTTGGATATTAGCAAAGTCAACGAAATTGAACAGATATTATGTTTTAACTTCTGTTTGTTTGTTAGTCATCAGATTACGCAAAAATTTATAGATCAATTATGGTAAAATTTTGTAGGAAGTTTATATTTGATCCCAGTAAGTAAATATGTTTGAGATGTTTCACACAATCGTAACAAAAAATTCATAATCGACCATAATTTTGGAACAGATTGAGATACATATGGCCAATTTGATTTTAGAAGGTGGGTTTGTGCTCTACCGAGTGCCTCCCTAATTTTGAATAAGACAACCAAATTTAATACACCTAAAATATTAATTTCGCACTGGGACTCGGCGAAGGCATGATGCATCTCCTATATAATTCTTTGAGATAATCAAGGTCATCAAAAAAATCTTGGGATAAAAATTAAAAGGCTAAGAACCACTAAACTGAAAGTATGCTGATGCTGTTTTGAATCCCTATAATAAACAATTTCTGAATTGTTAAAATTTGGGGGATTAAAAACAGTTTCATTGTGAATGATTACGTGTAATACCTAGGGTTAGTATTACGTTTCTTTGCTTCAGTCACTATTAAGAAGGACTCACACATCTCACTTTCGACTAACACACGACAGAATATTCATATTTGTCTTCCTGTAACAAACTCTCTGATGTTATTGCCATCCATCCGTTGTAAATTTATATTAAAGAGGAAAACACCACTTTAGTTTTGATCATGAGTTCTTCTATGTCTCGAATATCTATCGTAATTTAGGTTATGTTTTACTGTATTTTTAAGGAATATAATGGTAGCAAAATTTAAAAAAAATAACTCATTAAATTAAAGATGTGCTAGTCATTTTTTATAAAATTACATTTGATTGCTTTTTTGAATAATAGTGAGGTGTATGTCTATAAATTTTTACTTTTTTTATTTTATTTTGTACATGAGAAGGGATGTTTATAATTTCGATTTTGATAAGATAAGTGGATGCTACAAAATGTATTGCTAACAAACAATACACAATAGTTTCTACAAAAGTTCAACTGCCAATAGTTTGAACTTCAAATAAGAAAATTATATTTACTTCACGTTTCTGGTTGTCTAAAAATACTTTTGCAAAGTTGACTATTTTTAAGACAGATTCCAAAACTTGTATTCTATGTAATGCCATACTTTGTTTAATAAACACGTTTTACAAACCTGCCATTCAAGTATTAACTACATAAAAAACCCATTTGTGTACATAAATAAGACTTTTCAAGGAACAGTTTCTATTCTCTGACTTCTTTGGCGTAGACAGTTTTTTAAGAAACAAAGATAAAAATAGAATTTTTTTATTGCTTCCATGACCCGGAAATGAGTATTTCTATATTTTCTAAAAAAAGATATTTATATTTTTTGCAAAATTCGTTGTTACTTATATAGGTGCGGGATCTTAACTAAATACATATGTAAATGCTTAACTCTATACAGAGACATTTGATTTACATGGAGTTCTGTGATAGAGGAGATCTTCATCAACCAGAACTGATTCTGTATTTGCTTCCTTTACAGAAATTTGCAATGTAGTCATTTGAATTCATTCATTTGAAGAGGTAGGGAAAGTCTTCAAAGTGAAGGTAGAAGTGTTGTCTCAGGTCTCAAAATCCAATTCGAGTCCTCAGAAAAATTTAAATGATTTTGAGTCAAACTCGAATCCAAGTTCCTGCTTTTATTAATTTGTCTGCATGATAACAAGGTGAATGGACCTTGAATCAGAAACTCTGAGTTGAATTTGATAATAAATTCAATCTTGGACAATGAGCAACATCCAAGAAGTTTTAATAATCCAAAACTATCTAAAGGCTTACTTTTTAAAATTTACAAACTATCTAGTCACAAGGAGTATACCTATTTTTTACATCATTGTTATCTGAGATGAGTTGAATTGTTTCCTATTTTTGAGTAGCTAAACAACAACTAAATTCAAGACATGACTCGTTACACAGACCAAATGTATTAAACGAATCCAAAAAAATAATATATTTTAAAAATCTTCCCTAATTTTAATATAACTGAACGCGTTGATCACAAATATGTATTTCATTTTTCCGTATTAAATCCGGTTTGTGTGTATTTTTTCGATTTGAATTTTTACATTATATTAAACTTTTTATGATATAAGGTGGATACACTTTTGATCAAGAATAAAATTACATAAAAAATGATAAAATTATTTGCAGAATTGTATTCTGATTTTGATTATTTGTATAATTTTTATATTTAATAATCAAATCTTGAGAAAAAGTAATTTAAAGATTAAAAATACCATATTGAAAAGAAATAACGATTTGATTTCAATTGAAGCGTAAATAATACAAGTTATGTATAAAAATATTATAACTTGTCTAACCTATTTATTCTATATTCTCATTTTTAATTCAGCTGCAATATTGATTTGTTTTCAATATTTTTGGGGGGTAAAAATTAATAAGAGGTTGGTAAAATTATAAATAAATACTTATTCTTTACCTATATATATCTAAATTTATATATTCACTTTTTTTATACTACGTAAATTATTATTATATGATTTAAAAAAAAACACACAATATTGCAGCTAAACTATAAATTATACAACAAAATACTATCAAACAAATAAAATTTGTATTATTTAAGCTTTAAATAATATCTTTTGGGATTGATTTTTAAACAAAACAAATAAAAAATGTTGGTTTTTTAAACTTTAATCTGCATTTTCTCAAGATTGAATATTTGAAATCACAATAAACTTTTGCACTTAATAAATTTATTTTTATTCGGGTTACCGTTTTTTCTAACTCAAAAGTTGGTTCAAAACAAAAAAGGGTAAAAATACATCAAAAACTTTAATAAAAAATTCTAAAAAAATAGATTTGATTCTGAAAAAAATTATTACAGATTCGTTTTCAGCTCTTCAAAAAATATGATAATAATTGAATATCGAGTTAAAAAGGTTTTTTCGACTTCTTTATTGTGTTTTTGTATAGAAAATACTTGTAATCCGAAGTATATCTGTACCATTAACTACTATGTTCAAATAACAATTTTATCCTGTTTTTAAACAGTCACTACAATTTAAAGTAAATTTTGTTAATCCAATTTTTTTTCCAATCGAAAAGAAATTTTATTTCATAGTATTTTATATCAATACAGCTAAATAAGTAGACAAATATTTTATTACAAGTGTTTTAGCGCCTATTTGGTTATAGAAAAAAAACCTTTTTTGGATATTATTTAAATTGGAAACATATATAACTTTATTATATTGTCCAAAACACTTTCTTACTATTTATCAAGGAATAATATATATTTTCAACAGTTATTGAATAACAATTCCATAAAAGGAATTCATTGGCTAACTACCAACTGATTTTGGCCATAATTATTTATTTTCTTTTTGACATAGAGGTTGCGGTATATACTTAAGAGTTACAAAGTGAGAAAAGTTCAATATTTTAAAACACTTCTTAAATGACATCTGTTTCACAAAAACATAACTAGAAACCCTACGACAGTTCATTCATTGAATGAGTTCTGTTAAATCTCAAGTATCCTTCATACACGACGACAGTTTTTCGCCAGTATTCATACTTAAGTCTTAATTGTAGTAATTATCATTCTGAAATATAGGAACTGGACGTTATAACAACTCTAAAATAGTCAAAGTAGATTGGTAATTGGACGTCTTTTAAGTTCAATTCGTAGGTATATTTCAGATTTAGTATGATAGTGGATGTAACTTCAAAACTTTAAGACCAATACATCTCTATGTATTTATATAGTTTATGTATCACTAATATGCTTTTTCCGTGAGGTTATCTCCAAAATATTTGAACCCTACCTAATTTTTGTACATTTTTATATATCGTACTCAAAAAAAAAAAAGAGAAATTGATTTTTATGAACGTTCAAAAAAGTTGACATTTAATTAACCTTTGTAAGTATAATATACTTCAGGTACCATCCCTACATAGACACTTACTAAATATATATATACATATGTAAAACTTGAGTAGGTAGTTATAGTTGGTTCTCAATGAATAAAATTATGAATACATATCAAAGAAAATAATCATATAGGTTTTCGTCAAAACTTGAATTCGCATATGTATTTTTTTAGAAAGTAAGCACCTAAGTAAAATTATGGATGATATTATTGGTTGTGATATATGTTTGTACCTATCTATAAACATATAACTGAGGGCAATTTCTCTCGTTGTACCTACGATAAACGTCTTAATATATGAACATACTCCAGTAGGTGTTGAATAACCATAAAAGATTTGATAAATCTATATATATATATAAAATTCAAGAGCATAAAAAGGATGACTTGAGAAAAATCTTAAAATAAGTCATTGACACTAACTCTCAAGCCATTTGTATTTAACAAAAAATATTGTCACTCACTGAACCTTTTATTTGCTGTTACTTTAAATAAACTGTGGTTTATAGCTTCATGCAGAGACTGTATGTATGGCTTTATGTACCATAAATCTATGCGTTTATGTGTGTATATATACATTTATAAATATAACTTAAACACGACTTGTTCAAGTTAGCGTGAAATATATTTATGAAATGTTAAGAAAGCGAAGGATTTTTTTTTAATAAGAAAAAGTGTGTATTTGAAGCAGATAGATTATAATGTACAGTTATATCTCGGATTGCGAGTGTTTTGTACAGTAATTTGCCTACCGACAAATTTGTTTTGATTGTTTGGTTAATAAATTTAAATATTCACTTCTCCAAAAGGGCCTTACATAGAGCAGGACACAGAACTAAGAAACATCTAACGTCTTGCTATTAGAGATATCTGGCTAGTTGCCAAAGGTATACAAAATTATTTTAATGCAAGATCCAGTTAAGTCTAAAGTTCTTCTTGCTCACAAGTCAAATTTTCCGACTATTTCCATCAAGTTCAGTTCAAACCCTTGAATATTTTCAAAGAGTTCAGTTCCAGTCTTTGAATATTTTGCTGGAGTCCTCATATTTCTTTTGAGCTCATTTCACGTAGAAAATTTTAACAGAAGGTCCATCGGGTTAAAGCTTTTCCTGAGTTCTGTATAAAATAGCTCATGTTGAGTTACGTGGCTGAATTATTATGTAGAAGTCAAGTGGTTTGCCTTTTATTGAATGATAAAATTGAGTTCGAAGAATGTAAAATTTGTATCCAATTCGAGTCGCAAGTCTCAACTCCAAATTTGCCACCTTTGATAATTGCAATGATAGATAATCTATAATTAATTATCAATCAATGGATATGTTTTTATAGCCGGTATATTCAGATAATGCTCGTAGATACGTTTATGGTGAATTCCAGCTCAAATAGAATCAATGAATCTCATTTTATCTTTAAAATTTTCAAACAGAATAATGATCTATATATAAGAGAAGTACTACTTAAATTATTAATGTGAAAATTTTATAAGGTTTTACTCTATTTCATTAAGAAATAATTTTTGATAAAATAATGTACATTGATACATCTTCTTTTGTAGATATACCATTGTTAGTGTGTTAAAAGTAGACAGAGGCTACTAAACTTAAAAATAGATCATACTGAGTTGTTATCAAATAATAATGTATTTGCTCAGTCCCATCTTCGCCATGATATATGAGGTTTTATATAAATAATTACCAAAACTGATTTCAGTGATTTCTTTGCAGCTTTTAATGTTAATTTCCATTTGTTTTCTTAGTATAGTATAAATCAATTTTAATTGAAATCAAAAAAACGTATATTGCTCGTAATGCAATGTATTACTGTACTTTAAACAATTATAAATTAGTCATACCTAAGTACTTTTAAAAACTTTCAAACTTCACATTTCGTATTCAATGTTATATCTGTACTCGTATGATGTAAAATTCGATAAGTTAGTCATTTTATCTTTTAAATTTGAATAAATTTTCACTACTCATCATTTGTATCCTAAAAACATCGTATTGTGTAAAAAAAAGTAATAAGATTCTATAACATGTAGGAATTTAAACTTTCCAAAAATAAGTTTATAAAAATAACTACTAAAAATTTTCAAGGATATCATTAGGATGTAGGTACGTATAGAAATTGCAAACGAGTTCCAATAAAATAATGTAAATAGTTTGTTTTTTTACTTAAAGTAAAAGGTTACTGCTTAAATGAAAGATCCTAACAACATTTTGGTGAAAATTAGTATCTGCAATTTTTTAATTTTTGAAATATATTTTTCGTAAATAAAATTTAACAAATTTAAAATAAAATCAATTTTTATTATAATTACAGGGTTATAGAAACATTAATATAAAAATATACAACGAGTTTTTTATCAAATGTCAATTTTCTACTTCTTATTTGTTTGCTTTAATCATTTATTATATAAATGTCTTAATTAAGGTTGTTTTGATTCTATGAAAAAATTTTACAATTAAATTAAAATATTTTTATAAATGACGAATATGTGACTTTTGGCCTTGTTTTAGTTTTTTTAGATTGATAAATGCATTGAAGACTATATTATCTGACATTTTAACTAAAAAATTGAAGGAGGGGGGGGGGAAGCTGAATACATAAATATATACATAATTTATAACTTATGTTAAATGTTCAGAGAAGGAACACTGAAAAAACGAATGCTTTGTGCATGTGACCTCTCTAACCAAGTTTCCTATTTTGTAACAATTTTAAAATTGCAAACTAAATATGATTGCATAATCCAGTGAAAAAAGGTGTTTGTTAAATCAGTTTTGACTGTATACCAGGAACAAAATAAAATAAGTTATAATTTTCGTTCTTAAAATTAAGTGTCATACCGATTTTGACTCTTGAACCAATATTATTATATTGTGTTAACAAGAATGTCTGCCACACCTGTTTTGGATTAACTACAAGCTACCAGTACCATCATAAAAGAGTGGTACGTCATGGACACAGGCTTCATTATCATGAGCTGGCAATCTGTTTTCCAGCGGATAGAGCATGTTATTGCTTGTGAAAGAAGACATAAAAAATAAAAAAATATGGATACAAATATTTTGAAAACTTATCACTAATAGGTTTTAATTTGTCTTTTCTCTAGTCCCTAACAATAACATATTTCGTAGTTTAGTCAAGTTATAGCAAGTTTTGTGTCCCCACTCTTTCACATTTAACCAACAAATTAGTTTTGTAAAGTTTAAGGATGAATCTTTATTCACGATAATAATTCGCCATTATTAAAAATGGTGGCTTAATGAAAGTGGTTATTATTCTTATAAAACTTGGACCCTGGATGATGTCCCCTACTGATCTATGAGAAAGGCTATGGAGCATCTTTTTCGGAAACATTCTTAAAATTAAGAACGGAACGTCAAAATTTTGTGACAATTCATTCCTCAATATATTTTTACTTTTCTTAACAACTTATTTTTTGCTTGTTCCACCGATATAGCCAAAATTTATATGCATATTATTCAACATACAAATAAAGAGAGGTCTTTGACTCTCACTCCCTTCCTATCTCTCATCTTCAAGGGCTTTACTCCTCCTTAGTTAGTAGTGAGTAAACGAAGAAGATTTCAAGGAGAGAAGGATTTTTGTTATTTTTTATGTTTGTGAGTCTTTCATTATATTTATCTAAGTAAATATGTGAACACTCTATAAATATACGTAGCTATTTTCTAAAAAAAAAAAAACCAAGGGAAGGATGCGCCCTGTACGTAAAAAAGGTGGAGAAGACGCGCCTCGTGTATATAGTGGTTTACTAAACATCATAGGTACACCCTTCCGTAAAGGAAGAAGACCACATTGAAAAAGATCCTTGATTATTGTACTATTGTTATTGTTATTGGAATTCATCATCAGTTCTTAATACTTAACCTTGCTGCTTCCCCTCTTTTAGACTTGCTCGTCTTCCTTTTTCTCCTATTTTTTTTTTTTTTTTTTTTTTTTTGCCTTATTTCATTGTATATGTAATTCTCCAACTTTTAAATTTGATTATAAGTATATTTTGTCCTTATCTACTCCCAAAAAAAGAAAGAACATTAGTAATAGTACTTGGGTTTCTCATTTCCAAGGAAATAGCCTTAAATCAGCATCCCGGGAAATATCAAGTTCCAATTAGTATATATAATCTTTATTTTATCATTTTAGAAGAAATAATAATCTAGTTCTAGCAATAATTACTCATATTCTTTATTTTTATCAATATCGCTAAAAGTGAGTAGATTGTTTTTTTAAATACTGTGCGTTCCGATTTTGTGAATTTAGTAAACTGATCCAACCTGCAATATTCAATAATTATATTTTAAGTAATGAACAAACTAATTTTTGGTAGATTTTATTTACAAGGGCGCTCCTAAAAATACTCAACCTGAAAAAGAAAACACAAGATTTTTTGGGAAGAATAGATTAATATTTTAACAAAATTTCCTTCAAACAAAATACACTTTTCTTTTAATTGAATTGAACTTTCTTTTCAAAATTCTGATTTGTTACTATAAAGCTTTACTCAATTGCAACTTCTTTACGACGCTGTTTTTTTTTCAAGTGGGAGTAAACACTACACTCATCTTGCGCATACCTGTCATTTTTAGATAATATGCAATATTCAGCACTTTTTGAAATGTATTCAATGTATTCTACTTAGCGCACTATCAGTTGACGATCCACTAATACACATTTGACAATTATCCCCACAATTTTTGTTGACGCCACTCTATTTGGTAGAGCACTGACATTCTTGTCTTGATACATTAAACTCAGTTAAGCTAAAAATTTACTCAAACAAAGGAGCAGGCTCATCCAGAGAAGAATCAAGATCAGTTTTTATATTGTTTGAGCTGAGGTATTTTATAGAAACATATTGTATCAAATAACGATGAACAACTTTCTCGATTTGCACAAATTTACTCACAACGTTCACTATTGATGGTTACCAAACAAACAATAAACAACGTGGGGCCTTCATCTTTGAAATATATGCTGTATAGATTGTCTACTTTCTAATACCGATTGGTCCAAAGAAATCTAAGCATTTACTAATTCAATAATTAATGTAAGTTGGGAGATTGAAATTAATTCATATTTTGATATATTTTAAGCATACACAATTATATAATAAAACAAACTTGAGCTCTCTAGATTGTGTACAAGTCGAGAAAATGACGCATGAACGTGATTGACAAATTTCCATTCTTGCATTCCAAGCAGTTGGGTGCCTTCTGGACCACTGTGTACGCCGTCTGTAAATTCAAAACTTTGTAGAGATAGAAGGACTCTGTCAAAATGGCTCATCTAGAGCCTGCGGAGTGAAATAAAACACACTAGGCCAATCTTCTCTTGTCCATGAGGAACTCTCCAGATTTCACGCCAAACTGCTCAGAGAGCCTAGAGAAAAGTGGGGGAAGGAGCCTTGTGAGGGTACAGAGACCACTTTTGATACCAGCAATGAAAAAACCCATCTCCTCCGTTATAAGAATCTTTTGAATGAGTTATATTGAACTCTTTTTTGATATTTTATGGTCCTCCCCCCTCTACAGCCCTGATGCCAACCCCTCGACTACATCTTTAAGGTACTAATCGAAGAAAAGGCTTGCAGTTCCGTAATCCAAACACTAATAACATCAAGCTACGGTATCCAGCACTGGGATACTATGATAGAGGGCTACATCTGCAGGTTGTGCCAGAACTTCCGCCGCCTGGAAGCCCTCATTGCCCCTGAAGGCAGCTACATTAACTATTGAGGCAGCTCAGACACATATTTATTTATTTTATTTTTCTTGTTGAAGTTTTCAATTAAAAGTGGGCAGATTTTAATTTTTACTTAAATACTACAATCTCTTAGTCATGCTGTGTACTTCTGGGAATAGTGAAATGGTGGATTTCTTGTAAGCTTAAAATCCACATATACCACGGGAAAATAACATGGGGGATATACTCTATTAAAAACCATACAGAAACCATTTTTGAAGACGTGAATTTTAACCAGATGCTTAAAAACCAAAATATAAAGCTACCTAGGTATATAAAAAATTAGCACATATTTTTGGATATTAGTAACGTCTTTTGTTTATTATGAAATATTTGACGCTAGTAGAAATGCTTTAAAACTGTTGTAAAATACAAATATTTCATTGTATTTAAGTCAATATTTCTCTTTCATAAAAAAAATCACTCTACAGAGCTGTAAACAATTTTCGGAAATGAAAGATGAATTATGCATACAGTAAATGAGCTATCCTTCAAAAAAAAAATATTTATAAAAATACAAAGAAAAAGAAACTCCATAAAAAAAAAGATTTTTGTCTTATATTTGTTAAGTAATTTCAAATCAAATTTTAAACTTTTAGAACATTTTACCTGATTTTTTTTAATTTTATATTTCTGAAATTTCATTTCAATAATTACCTCCAAATAGTGAAAAAATGCTTCGAAACTAATTTGACACAAAATAATCAAATTACATATACATAATTCTGGAATTTAATACTTAAATTTTAAAGTGAAAATGAGGCGAATCAACAATAAAATATTTTTGAAAACCAATTTAAGTGATGAGTTTAGAAACTAAATAAGGCTAAGTATTACCTAAAATATTTATTTGATTTGTGAAAACTTATTTGGGCTCTATATGGTTTTTTATGTATATTATTTCCAATTATTTCATAGGGATAATGAATGTTCCCCACTTTCAGTGCGATTTGCAGAGCACCCAACGAATTGATTAGAAAACTTATGTATAGAAATGAACGATAATTATTCATGAAAGACTAGAAATTTAATCTAAACTTAATTTAAAAAAATAATCATTCTAAATTGATTTTAAGTTGACAGACTGCAAAACATAAATAAATGTATGTTGTTAATAGAATTTTTCTGGTTTGAAAATGGTTGTAAATATCAAAAATAATAAACACTATTACAAAAAATAATGAAATTTCACATATATGTATGTTAAAAGTCACAAAAAAATTATTTGGGGAATCTCTCGAGGCATTTGACCCAAAAATGTAGTCTTTTGTTATGTATATAGCCGGGGAAAAAAGTTATAATTTATAAGCTTGACATGATTGACAGACTGTGAAATATTGGTTTAGAAATATGTGGCTTTATCGAGAGAGAGGAAGAAAAAACATTTGAAAAGATTTTTATTATTATTTTAATTAAAAAAACGCCTTTATATTGACAGGTCAGTTAATGAAAATATGGGTTTGTATGAAATACCGTCTTTCAAAACATTGAAACTTTTAATTTTGCTTCAGGCCATGAATACTTATTTTTATAAAAAGATAGAATCAAATCTTATTCAAAGTATAATAAAAAACAAAAAAATTCTTTTTTTGTGAATATCTATTATTTTTGGTTTTAGTTTTTGCACAGTAATTACAAAGCTCATAATTATGTTATTTAAAAAGTACAATTAGGCCAATGTTAGCAAATTATTATTTATTGAACTTACGCACATTTTGTAAGCGTTAAAAGTACATGCCTGATAAAAAATAAAGAAAAATTTCTCTTTTTTCATAACAGGTAAATTACCCACAAGATATTTTGTTTATAATGTTTAATATCCCCCCCCCCCTCCCCATCGATACCATGAATAACTGATTGTATTTAAAACCTAATAGAGTTAAATTTGTATGCATCTATTTTTTGTCAAAAACCTCAAGGAAACAAGTGATGCAACAACCAAGAGATGTTAAAAAACATTTTCTTCCAAGACAAACATCATACAAGATTATATAACACATCACAGCAATATGTTATTACAATGCCAGATCTCTAAAAATCCTCAATAAATCCGGTTATCTTCTCATTTACAGAAGTCATTCACGAGCCTATCCTCAAAAATATTAAATAAAACATTTTTATGTATTTGTCATTTTTTATGACGGAAACATAATTAATTCACCAGATTTGTGGCAAACAGTGAATTGAATGTGTTGTTCAATATTTTATTATTAATTCATAATGTAAAAAGTATTTAAATTATAAATTCGTAGAAATGAAAAAATATCATATATGTATCTATTACCACATAAATTATCTATATCGTTGAAAATATGACGTTCGACGTCATCATCATCATCGCTATAAATAAAACCAATGAATCCCCCATACTGTGCACTGGTTATTAAATATTCATGCAATAAATAGGCACTGCCTATTTTCCATTATAATTTTGTTTTATTTATTATTTAATATCTTAATCATTCGAAGCCTACATATTATATTTGTGTACATCGCTAGTGATAATAAATTCTTACTCCAATATGAAGGGGTAATGAATAAAATAGAGGGCGCAGGAGTTTATAAATATATGATTTCACAATATTTTAATTTATTAACTACATTTTAGAAACTAATATGATCTTCAAGAGTGTGCAAAACTGAGGCATAGGCATTACTTAATTGCTTAATTGACGACCTAAAATTACAATTTACATTTAATAATATTTTTATGAATAAGTTAAACACTATTCTTGAGGGAGGTAGAGATTTTCACTCATAAAGTAAGTCAAATAAATTTGAAAAGAGGTCATTCTCAATTCAAAAATAAAAATACTTCATATTGAGCGTTCTAGGAATCTTTTTAGTTAACATTTATCCAAAATAGAGCTTGGACCTCACCCCGCTGAATCGCAATATCCGGTGGCAAGTGAAGTACAAAGCCTGGCCAGTCCACCACAGCAACATTGTCGACCTCAAATCCTTCGTGAATAAGGAGTGAAAGAAGGTAAGCCAAAGCTATATCTAACAGGTATACGTGGTCTTCAGGCCCCACTTGGAGGCTTTCATCGGCACTAATGGAGAACAAGTTATCAAATAAAGTTCCTGTATATATATTGAATAAATTTTTCTCTAATGTCTAGCATGTCCATGTTCATTTATCTTAATTCAGATTAAAATTGAATACAAAATGTAAGGTGATGTAAGACTTATTACTACTTGGAACAGACTCCGTATATATATTTGGTTATTTGAGACTAAAAGTAAAATGAAATATCATTTAAATATTTCATTGTAATATTACAGGGGGTCATGTAATGAAAAATAGTCCTTAGCAAAACCTGGACATATTAAATCTGTAATAAATTTACTATACAATTCTTGGTATTGCCTTTTCACCCCTTCCTAAATTTATAAAGCAGACATGCAATCTTATCCTGGAATATCGGGGTCTCTTTGTTATTCATAATAAGTAAAAGTAATTTGTCTCAATACTAAGAACTCGTTTAAGGAATTAAAATGTTTATTTTTTGTTTTCTTTACAGTCTATTTCAAATCAAAGTATTAAATTTTTTTATAATTATTATCAATATATTTATTTTGCAACATTTGATATTAAATTTTTTATATTTGTGTAAAAAAAAATTGAATCTCATACCCTATTGGTGAATATTTGTGTACATCATTTACTTATGACAAAATGAATATTTGGTGTTTTATAATATAGGACACATACTATAAACTTATTTATTTTTATTTCTGGGTATAAAAATACACTTTTCTATGAATCATAATGATTTCTTGGAATTATTTTACGATAAAAAGATAAGACTTACATTGTCCCAAAATCCTAGAATAAAACAATTTATAAAATGACAATCTAACGTACAAAAAAAAAAGATTTTAGATCTGCTATGGGACAATTATGCGGAGCTGCCCGTAGGAAAACAAATCTTTGATTTTATGTCTGTTTGCCTTTCTATATGTGATTATTTTTCTAAATTTATTCATTATATTTACACTTGTTTTCAAAATTATTCATAGTCCTGTTAATTTATGTCATTTTTTATTTTTGTGATGAAAGTAATGCATTTTTGGAGCATGGTTATAAACTATAGACACCAACAAGTGAAAGATCCCAGCGTTTGTTCAACCGTATTGTGGTCTGATGAGACAAACTTAGAGCTATTTGGCCATATGGATGCCCTATGTCTGAAGGAAGAAAGGAGAACGCTATCCCCACCATGAAACATGGTGGATTTAGCATAGTGCTATGGGGATGCTTCTCTTGCAGTGGTTCATGGAACCTCGTCAAGGTCCAAGAAATCATGAAGAAGGAGTATTAAATCAAGATTCTTCATGAAAACTTAAGTAAAAGTCCAGACTTGAATCCTATCGAGAACTTGTGGCAAGACATGAAGACAAGATTGATGTCCAGGAATCATACCAAACTAATCCAGCTAATATTTTGTCGAGGAAGAGTGGACCAACATTCCACTGAGCACATACAGAAATCTTGTGTAATCGTACAAAAATATTCTAAAGACAGTCAGAAAAAAGATAAGGTATGCTAATGGCTATTAAATCATATGGGAGATAGGTTATGAATGCAGTATTTTTTAGATATCCATTAAATACCAATGAAATCAAAAGTTCCTTGTATTATGAATAGTTGGTATTCATTTATTTCTTGTTCAAATATAATTCATAAAAAAACTTGACAAAAATGCATTAGTTCCATCACAAAAATTAACGAGGGTATTAATAATTTTGAGAACAAGGGTATATATTTTATAAAATAACCAACGATTGAGTTAAAATATAATGTAGAATAATTCATCAATTATATGCAATCATCCCTAAGAATAAATCTTTAATTATAAAAAAAATATTTTATTAATAGATTTGTATATACCTAAAACAATGCACATCTTCAACAAAAAAAATGACCAAAAAATGACAACTATCTAGTCAATGGGTTGCAAAAATTCATAATTGATTCGTTACATGCTTCAAAAATGCACGTTTTCATTTAAAAAAGAAAACCTATGAAATGATGGATGACCGTTTTTTGTAAGGAACTCTTGTCTAGAAAAAAGAATCAGGTCTTTATTTTTGTACTTCTATCTATGGTGTAATAAAATTAACAAATAAGTATGTAGTAATTATGCTGAAACAATTTTTAAAAAAAGGTTGATTTTCCAAAAATAAGAATCATTGATTTATATTTGTTATATAAATAGATATTGCAAATTTAATTGAGTAATTGTTGTTAAGAAAACTACAGTTTTTGTTTTGTTTTGTCGTGATGATGCTCCTGGGTATTTCTTATTCTTAAGGGTCCAAATGAGCATATAATAGTTAGACAGGCATCTAACATAACTTCACATCATGATGTCCAGTGCAAAAACAAAATAATGCTTCCAATTAATATTTGTTTGTATTTAATTAACTAACTTGGTTATTATCAAAATGCATATCATTTACGTATTTATCTGTCTACTTTTACACTCTCAATCTTCAATGAACTAATTAAAAAATATCTTATTATGATGTTGGTGTTGTTTAATAAATTTTTGATTATATTTTTTTTAGTTACTTATAAAATTCACTAAAGAGATGTAGACAAAACACTTTTATTCTAAGTGCATTCCATATTAGTTATTCACTTTTTCCACGACCTCTGAAAGAGGTATATACCATATTTACCTTCATGGAATCAAGATTCCTAGCTGTTGAGGTGATGGATTGCTTAAAGGAGGTAATATCGTTATGGTGAGTCCTGCAGACACTGGATTTCAATCTTCTCTAAATATAATAATCGCTTGGATTTAAATCAGAGGAGTTTGAAAAACATCCTTCAAGCGGCCAAAAGGGAGTCTTCAACCATTCATTTGTTCTCTTGGCTTAGTATGAAGTGTAGTATCTTGCTAAAATTGTAAGGCATGCGAGCAGCAACTATCGTTTCTAGGACATCATTGGAAACATATTGGTTCATTCTGAGACTAAACTAAAGAAATATGGATCCATAACTTGGTTCTTACTGCTAATGACACCCAATGTCATAATAGCACCTGGATTTTTGATTTTGAAAACAACAGTGACTTTGCAAACATCTTGGTAGATCCTCCCATCGTTTTGGGTTTTAAATCTACAGTTAAGAGTTTTTCATTAGAAAAGAAACGAAGGTAACTACCAGTGGATTTTAGAAAGGAAATAATTATCTTTTTCTATGGTTCACTCGCACGACCTACTTTCTTTGGATCAGTTATGAACTGACGGTACTTAAGACGATAAGAGGTAAGACTAAGATCATCAGATTCAGCCTGATAGAGGTTGCCACCCACGGCGATCTTATGCCAATTTACTCATTGGTGAATTTGGAGATGTTGTTACAAACCGGTTGAGCCCACCCCAGAATTTTGAAGTACATTTCTTATCTTTACAAGGATTATGTTTATTCCACCATTCAAAACAAAACTCTTATGGACTATTAGCTGTAAGTACAAGTGAAGTTACCTTGACTACAATTTGGAAAGACGTTTTTGTCGAGAAGTATGAAAATACCAATACGAATTGTGGTACTGGAACCAAAATAGCTACAATATTTTACATTAAACTTGTATAAATAAGTCATTTAGGATTAAATATGTATAAATAGGTCATTCAAGATTAAATATGTAAACTAATATTGGATTAAACAATCATTTTATGAAATATATATATATTCTTGCATGGCTTATATAGTTGATTGACAGAGAGATCAATAGATTTGAATTGTTTTGTCAAATTTTGTACTTATTTTTTCGCATATAGTTTCATTTTTCTTTTGTTCAGAAAAAATACATCATTTTTTCTAGTCACATGTATCAATAAAAAGTGTGTTACAATTAATTTTCTTCTTGTAATCGTCATGCAAAAAATCAATTATGATCTTATTATTTTTCGTAATCGTTTTTCAAAAAACATTTGTTCCATAATTTAGTTATTTAAGTCATAGCTTGTAAAATTAAGACTATATTAAGTACTTTAAAAATATTCTACTAATTTCCTAAAATTATATTATTTTTGGTTTATTGATTAAGAGTTTCTGAATATATTTTGTTGTGTAAAATCAACTAATATCTTTTCTCAAAGAATACATTGTAAAGAAATTATAATATTACAACAGTCATTTATAAGCAATGTTGTGAAAGCGTGCATATCAGAAAAATTAAGAAAAAATAGTTTTAAATTCAGGGCCCATGTGATTTTTTTTAACGAAAAAGTTACAGATTTATTCCTTTCAAAATTAATTTTATAAAAAACTATAACAAGCCTGTCGAGGATCTCCAAACCCACCACCAACACGAGTACCTACTTATTTTAAAATAAAAGTAAAATTATATTTTTTAAAAGAGGGGTCAAGTTGGATTGTTAGATCTTGAGGGGCAAAGGGGTAAACAATCTATTCATATCCTATATATTCATTTTTTGATTGTTTTTAAAATGGTTGAGGATCTAAAATGAAAATGCTGAATTCAATATATGAAATATTAATTTAAATTTAAAGCTTCAATTTAAAACCATACGTTTGAAATTGATAAAATCGAAGTGGGTTTACTTAATAATTAAAATCAATTTATATTATAATTATTTTGCTATTTTTAACTGTGAATCCTGGAAGAAGGCTTCTATATGACATTTCCCCCTTTTTCTCATCAAGATAAACTTTTAAGGGGATATATTCTTCTTCCGTCGATGCCTTTGATTAAATTTAAAGTAATTAAATGCAAGTTGGAAGACGATATGCTAGTTCACAGTTTAAACTTGAGCAAGAAAACTGTGTATTCTAATTGGAGCGTTATCACCCAAAAAACATGCACCATTGTAAATAGTATTTTCTTATGCCCTCTAACAGAAAAAGATAAAAAAAAAGGAACTTAAAAATGTGTGTTTCTGAATTTCAATAAACTAATATTCTTGTTGGAAGAAAATCAAATAAAACAACTATTTCATCGGAATCAAAATATAAAAGCAATATTAATCAATTAGATGCGTAAAAAAATGAAACAACACACGTCTATAAAATCTATACCTGATTGGTCACAGTTTTATATATTTCAAAAAATAATTCCTTAAAAAAATAATGACGCTTCAATAATTAATGATTAATTCTGAAAACCAAACAACATTTTGTTGCATTAAAACTCTGCTTAAAAGAGCTTTAGTAACGATGAACATTTTTGTTATCTAAAAAATCTTTACTTTTTCTATAAAATATATATTTATGAAGATCATGAATTTAAAAGAAAAATGAATTTTTTTTTTACCTATCAATATTATCATAAAATTTCTAAATCTATAAATACCCATTGTACCTACTATATGTTGAAGCTCATGGAAAGAAACGGAATATAAAATATTTAAAATTCTATTAATTTGGGATATTTCTATAGGGGGAAAAAAATTATAAAAAAGGGCATTTCATAGGTGTGGTATAAACTCAAATGGGGTAAAGAAAGAATAAAATAGGCGGAATAAATTCTTATGGGTAAGGTTTTTTCAATATGGAGAGAATAAAAGGAAATTGAAAGTATGTACATTGTATATACTAATATATTGACTTTGATCTAAAATGTACCTTCTAGAAACAGAAACGTACTTGAGTATCTATTTCGTTTTTATAATAACATGTTAAACCTCAAAAAAACCAAAACCTTTATAATATATATTATTATTACGCTAACATAGAGAGTGAAGATAATAATTTATTATGATTGTTACGTCTTCAAAAAAAAAAAAAATCTACAACAAAGAAATTCCCCCCTTCTCCCAACTTTTTTTTTAATATTAATTCTGTAAAGGTGATTTTAACCTGATATGAATCTTAATTGATTGCATGAGAGTTTTACATATTTTTATACATATGTATGTATGTAGATGTGTTTCTCTTGTTCACTTCTTTTGCCCACCCAATGAGACTCTCCCAATGGTATGTGTGTTGACTACAACATATGTACTCTTAAAGGTATATTATAACCCTATCTAACAAATTGGGTAATTTGGAAAATAAATTAATAAACGCTAAGTTGGGGAAAATATTTATGAAAATGTGTGTTGGGGTTAGGGTTTGAGTTATACAGTTATTAGTTTGGAGTTGGGCAAGAGTATTGCAAGTCGAGTCTAATGTCTTTCCACACAAGTCCAAGTCCTTGCACATTTTCATCAAGTCTAGTTGCAGTTATCAGAAAATAAAAAATATTAATTAAAGTTCTGTATGTTCAGAGAATTATGAAATAACTTTTGAGTTCAGGTCGAGTCAGGAGTCTTTGATAATTATATAAAGAAAAATGTCTCGTCTTTAAAGTATGGACACAAGTATGTTCATATCCCCATTTCTGATATTAGCAGATTTTATTAAATGAAAAAGAGAATTGAATTTCATAAAAAGTGTTCAATTTTTTCATCAACGAATCCTGCAGTTATATTCTATGAAAAAATGAAATGACTCTAAGGAAATTTTTCTGTACAGATATATTCTAAGTGTTGACAAATTCTATACTCTGAACTGAACAGAAGAAAATACACGCTGTTGAAACAAAAAACTGGGCTGTAAATTTATTTTCTTCTCTTACAATATTATTAGATTGCATAATTATTTTCTCCCAAATTGGTGGCAGATCCAGTAGATCCATATATTTTTTACATAATAATGCTGCGTCAGAATCAATTGTAAGGTTATATGTTATCTTTCAATGCTTTTCATTTAGAGTTTTTAGTTCTAAATTGGTTTTTGTTTGTATTTTTATAGTAGATTTGGTTCTACCAAAAGACAAAAAGTTTAAATTATAGAGTTTTTTTATTAGTATATTTATGTTATCTTTAATTTAACATTTATAATAATATCAGTTAAATCATTTAGCGAGATAACGCCATGACACGAATTAAGAAAAAAATCATATAAGACCGAACTAAAAACAGTCGGTCTCGAACCGTGTCTCAACACTACTACGTCGTTTTTATACTTTCTCCTCCACTCAATAAGATGTATTCAAGGAAATCATTGGAAAGAAATATATTTAAGTACATGTAAGTATATTGAAAAATTATAAACTCAGCTCATATATTATTATTCTTTCTTTTTTATCTTTTTTTAATCATTAATAATAAATGTTCATACATATAGATATATTAATACATTTGTACCTCTTGGTATATTTAAAGGTCGTGAAAGGTCATGCATTGGAAATACATTATGGAGAAAAAAGTTTAATTAAAAATACACAGATATACACTATGTTTTTACCTATACATAGTGTATTTTCCAAAGAAACATTCCTTCACTGAATATACCATTAGTATTTTATGTTTCTGAATATTGAGGATATATTATCCAAACTAGAAGGGCCAGGGAGTTTTTACAAAATCGACAAAGCTGTTGTACTCAACATCAATTAATATACAAAAAGTCTAAATATTGAACCCATAATGCATTTTTTTATTACTTTTCTTTTCATAGCTTCTTATATACCTCATATTTTTGTAGTTTTTTTCAAATCTAACCTATATATTTAATATAACTAAGTTTATAAATATCCACTCTACAGTTTTCAAATTCCTTTAAGAGGTCCAAACTTCAAAAAATCAATCTATATAAGCCATTGAGTAAAGGAAATCAATTTTTTTGCACCTTTTTGAAAAGGATAAGAACTATAGGAGTGATATGATCACTTTTGTATTCAAATATAACGGTAATAAATTTTGTTGTTGCAAAGACTTGGAATACGCTGTGATCATTGTTCAAAATTTTACTAGGGTGAATAAAAATACACTTAGATTGTTCGATATAGTTTTAATCAATTTAATTTATACGTTCTCCGTGCAAAGTTTTTAACTCTATGCAAGGGCATGATTAATGCTCGAAGAGCACCCTTGAAAAAGTTAATATATCATTTAAATAAACCATATTATCCAATAACTAATTAATGCACCTCATCATTCAAAAATAATGAATGGATGTATTATAAAGACATATATATGAGATTTGATGACTTTTAAAAGATACCTGCCAAGTGTTTTCTTTGACGCATTGCCTGAATCCACAATTTGGTGGATTAAATGGTTTATGATATTGTGGAATAGATAATAACATTTTCTTTTCATTTTTTAGCCCAAGGTGTTTTATTGAACGATATAATTATAAAGATTTTTTATATATAAATAAATATCCAATGATTTATTCTAAAATTTCAAAATGAATGAAACCTTTTCAAGCATTGGTGTCGAAAAACGTGTTTTATTGATATAAATTCAGTTCAATTACAGCTTGTACTCCTTCAGCAATTAATATTATTTACTAAGATAAGCATTTAAAAATAGATTTTTGCATAAATTTAAAGTCTCAAATAAGACCTTGTGATTACCTTAATCCTTACAGTGTCAGTTTGTTTATGTAATAATACGCTTTCTTCCTTTTTCAAAGAATAAAAGGAAATAATTTCCTATCTCATATATGGTAGTAAAATAGTTCAGATACTATATGATGCATGGTTAGTAGAGTTAAGGAAAACTATTGGTAGGTCAATGGAAAGAGATTTATGTTTTGTCCTTTCATTAAAAGATAAAATAACCTAACACACAGTGGTTGTAGAATTATAGTATTGTTTGCATGTAATAAAGCCAAATAAAATGAAAATTGGCCATTTAATTTATGTATAGCAAGAAATTATTTAGAAATTTTAATGAATTACATATATAAATGATTTACTCAGTTTATTGTTCATACATAATAATAATCCCTAATGTGATGGATTTTTTTTGTCTCCTTGTTTAATACTTTATTATTTGGTTGCTAGAACTTATTATGCTGATCAAAAAGACTAGCTTGAAATACAACTTCTGCGTTTGGTAAAATATATATTTCAATGAAACATATTTGGTATAAAATTTGACTTTTTTATGTTAGTTTAATGATATAATATCAAATAAATATATATTTTAAATAGGCTATTCATATCTGGGCTCATTTAATGGGAGGCAGCCAATTTCTTCCATGGTTAGTTAATGTGTCGAATTTGTTTCAAGTGAAAAAGATTTTTTTTAAATATTTTATATTTAAAAAAGATTAATAAAATTTTGATACTTACATCCATTCCATTGCCGTTTTTGAGTCCACCTTTTTTGAGTCAATAAAAAATATATCATGTCCCCGTCCATACTTAAATACTTTGGTTTGGAGTAGATGAATAAATTTAGTACAAAAATATTGTTATTTGAAAAAATGAATTATTAATTCTTAATATTACATCCGAGTTAGTTTTGATAGACATTGGAGTTTTGTGAGCCTAAGTTATGTAAGTTATCAAATATATGAAAATACTTCCCCATTCATACGCTCTCCATTTTTAAAATCGTAATATAGCAACAATTCCAAACGATGAAAATTTGTGTTGCTCATAATCAAAATTATATGTTACAATTTAAAGAGCATGTTTGAAAAAAAAAAGCGTAAATACGGTTCTATGTCTAAATGTGAGCTATTTCCAAAAACTCTTAGTCCAATTGACTACAAGTTTAAATCAAATCTGTACCAGAATTGTTTTTTTTGCTTGAGCAGTATCTACTGCAAATAAATAAATAGCCAGGGTTCTATCTTTCTTTTTAGAAAAAGAAGAAATTTCTAATTATTAAAAAAAAAAAAAGAAGATATTGTTGATGAAACAACATAATAGCTCAAAAGGCCCCTTTTTGTATGTCAAAATTTGAGGCCTCAGGCATTTACCCTCAATGACCCCCACTAATTTGGTACTCGATTATTACTCCCTAATCAATTATGTATAATTTGTACTCTGTTATTGAATTTGGATATTATACAGCTTGAGAACTTTACAATGATTTTTATGCCTTTGAATTTACGTTTTATAATCAATAAATTTCAGTATACTCCAGAAACATTAAAACTGATACTATTCTATGCTTTATTTATCTTAAAAATACCTTGCTTAAGATTTATTCGTATGTTTAGTAAATTGTTGATGAGGGTTTATTGGATTTAATTAAGAGTTTTATAAGTCACACAGCCTCATCAACAACTGATTTTAAAAAAATCATACAGAGAATTGAAAATTTCATAAAAGTTTTTATAAATTTTTTTTATTTTTTCACGATAAGAAAAACTTCTTAAAAAATTATACTTATGTTGTTAATATTATTTTGAAATCGAGAATTTATTTTTTCTCGATGTCATATATTTATACAAGTATTTTGAGACATTTAATTAATATTTATGAGAGCTAAATGTATGAAATAATTTAAAAAAATGATACAACATGTAATATAATGGTTCAACTGATTATTATGTTATTAAATTAATTTTAGGGTTTTTCTCTTAATCAGTTCACTAACCCCCTTAAAAACAAAAGTTTACTAACTGAAGGTTTACTAAATTGTTGAAATATTCTTTGTATTCATATTTTCGTTATTATGCCTAATTGGTAACCATTGATAGATAGTTATTTTTCTGAAGGTATCAGTATTAACAGAGAGTTTTAAAGATCTAAAGAAAAGATAGTTTTATAATTTTTACCCAATTTTAATTTCAAATAGAGTCATTATTTTCTTTTCTCAAGTGATTTGAGTAATCTTAACAAATATTTATGTTAGGACCATTAAAAAATACACACATCCACGGAGATCATCTCGACTACATCCATTATATAAAAACATCCTACATATTGAAGGTATGTACATGTATATGTATTTTTCAACAATAAAAATACGAGATGAGGTAGAGTTAAATTTCAATTCATTTACTTTTAAAAGAACCAAATACATAATACAGTCATAACTTGGATTACGAACAACAGAATAGAACAAGAGAAATGTTCATAAATTCAAACTTAATACAATGGAATATCATTGAACCCGGTGGTGCTTTGAAATCTAAACACATACTAATTCAATAATCAATGACGTTTGAGTGATTGAAATTAATTAATATCTATATACATTAAAGCAAAAAGGATAAGCTACAAAACCAAGAAACCTGAGCTCTCTAACTTACGTACAAGACGAAAAAAAATGACGCTAGAGCGTAATTTACGATCTTCCATTCGCAAAACTCCATGCAGCTGGGCGTCTCCAGGACTACCATCTATGCTGTCTGCAAGTCCAAAATGTTGAAGAGGAAGAAGAGTTTTCTCAAAAAGGCCAAGCTAGACCAGAGGCGTTCAAGAAAATAGCCCTGGCCAATCCCCTCAATTCCATGACGGCTCATGCAAGAGTTCTCAGGGTCTTTCACCAGAATGTCCACAGAGTAATCAAAAAAATTTGTGTAAGGAGCTTTGTGTGGGTGGTGAGGCCACTTTTGACACCAGTGAAGAACCCCATCTCGCAAAACTCATTTAAATAAGTCTTTTGACTTATTTTGAACTCTTTTTTTAACACGTTTGGGTGCGCTACAGTCCTGGTGCCAACACCCTTGACTTAATCTTTTGGTGGCATATCGAGACATTGCTTGTCATCCAAACAAGAGGCCCTCCAATCGAATATTAGCACTGGGACGTCATGGTAGAGGACCACATCCGCAGCTGGTGCCAAGTTTTCAACTGCCACCTGGAAGCCATCATTGCCGCTAAGGACAGCTACAATATTGATAAAGAGAGTTCAAACACACTTATTTGTAGATTAATTTTGTTGAAATTATATTGTTAATGATTAAATTGTATGATATAGCTATTATTATATAAAAATTAACATATACTCCATGTTGAAATTTAAAATACAAAGTGTTCAATTTTAATGGACCACACGGTAATTTATAAATTTATATCTTTAACAAAAGTTTATTGATTATCATCGAGTCAATGTCCTTATCCAATGTATTATTGATTTTAATATATAATATACTAGCAAAGGGTACATGCGTTGCAGGACTGAATGGAGGAGAATAGAAATGAAGAATGAAAGTAGAAGATAAATGACAGAGAAAGTGAGATATATAGTAAGAGGGAAGGGAAATGAGGGGGTTTTCGGTCAAAAACAGCATGTTAATGGTCTGGGATGCCATGAAAAATTTCAAAGGAACTTGTTTGGTTATTATTGGTTAACACAACTTTATATTTACAAGAGATATATAGTCATTGGTATATTCTAAATTGTACTATTTATAATGAGTAGTTAGAGTGATTAAAGAAATAGATGCGAGTATAAACCCAAACTTATTGTCAGTTGTTGAGTATAAGCTATAAAATTGTCTGTTAGTATATTTAGGAAAATGTAAAATTAGGACTTTAAAAGTGAATGCTACATTCGTTTTAATTTAATATGTTGCATATTTAAAAAAATATAATTTAAAAATAACCAGAATATCATCTTGAGATTATCCATGTCGAAACAATTAAAATAGCATATCCCGCAAACTGGGATGGAAACCCATTTAACTCAAACCAATAACGCAAGATTGCCGTTCAATTGTAGTCAAGCACTTACATTTTCAATGACTTAGGGTTTTTCATTTCACGGGCATTGTCTTTTATTGGGATTTAGAAAAAAAAGAATATGTTTTCGATCTTTTGGAAATATTAGGATCCTGTTAGTAAATAATAAATACTGTGAAATTTGAATATTTCTTTCTTTATTTGAACAATAAATAATAAAGCTTAAGCTAGCCCTAGATGTAAATACTAAACTATCATTTTATCCTCATGAATTATAGTACAAGTTGGTTTTATAGTACTTTTTTAAATTCCTTAACCCGATCCAACCCTTAAAACTACCTTCAATAGCAAGGGATAAAAGAGCTAATTTCTTGATGGAGCTGGTGTTTGTAAAATTACAAAATACGAAACTCGACCCACAGACTATAAGCTAACTCAGTATGCATATAACACACAGGATGAAAAGTATTAGACTTATCAAAAATAATACGTTTTTTCGTTCAAAATTAGTTTTTTTCGTATTATTTTCATTATTTTCTTATTCAATATTTGGAGCAGTGTCCCCATACCACTTTTCAACCCATTGCTTAGCTTAAATAGTATTTATTCCCATCAAGAAGGATTCTAAAATTAAAGCATAAATTTTTTTTTGAGCCTTTGTTTTGGAAATAAAAGAAGTAGAGTCACACTTACCACAAAAACGCACAAACTAAGAAACATATTGCCATGAAATTTGGGCAGCTGTCTTTTTAAGGTTGGTACTAACTGAAAATGAGGCAAAAAAATAGCACTTTTTAAATGTGAAATTTGGAGTTCTCAGACCAGGTGTTATCTTTTTTTATAATTTCATTATATGTAGCATATTTTATAAAATAATTATATGTGGGAAATTCCCATAAGTGTAAAACACCGAGAAATCCCCGATAAAATGAGATTCTGGGGTTCCAGGAGAGAAGCTCTAATATATACTTGTAATAAAACCTAGTTGCAAACTGAGGTATGACTGTAGTATAGATATAGATTCGATTTCTTATTAAACATACAACTGTAATTCTAACAGAGAGTACATAAAAAAATGAAAAGTCTAGAGTTACTTGATGAAAAAAAATAAAACTTTTTTTTTTCTTTTTTGAAATAACAAGCACTTTATATTTATATATGAATGTGTACATAGTGTCAAAGACATGATTGTTCAACCATTACTACCACCTCTATATACTACACCATACTTGAGTTTCTTAAGTAAATACTAAGAAGTATACATACAATATATTTTCTTCTTCAAGACTCCTCCATGACTCGACATTTTGACTTGCCTTTATAATATTTACCTATTTAGGGGTGTGGATCAGTTTATTTAGGGTTTGATTATTATGTGCCGACCTACCATCATACCTAAATGTAATCAACTAGGCATGACTTTGAAGAATATATGTAGTAGTGTTGTATTATTCGGCTCAACCATGCTAAAGCAGTATTAGGGTACTTACATATTTAAAATGGTCCTTAACTCTATAAATCAATAATGGAACCTTGCAATGTCATTACGTCATAGAAATATTGGCCTACTTATTATATAAAATCCCAAATTTATGAACCCTCCCTCCCCTAAAAAGAAGCAGCAATTCTAAAGGCATCAAGCTTCAGAGATGCCCCCCACCCATCACAAACAATAGTCCTATGATGGCCACTGTGAATTCCCCTTAATAATATCCTGGTTAATTTTTTTTAGAAGAAAATGTATTGAAAAAACAATACCTTTTTTGTACTGTGTCCGGGATGATTATATTCATATCGTCAGATCATTACTGTTTGGTTTTAGTAAGGAAATCTTAGACCAGTCTAAAAACCAGTATAAATCGAGCAAATTAATTAAAACTAAGTTTGCTCTGGATTGGATTCTTAGTAAAACTCTGCCTACAGAGGGAGGATTCAAAATTTACAGGTTTCATTTAATTCGATTTGATCGTTGTTATTTGTAATAGCAAGGTTTCATTACTACACCAAACGATGTCTTTAAATGTAAAAATGTCCTAGCAACAGCAAAAAGGCAATTATAGTGCGATTTCCTTCGAGCAAGTGCCGTTGTAAAGATGTCTGTAGATACAGTTGGCTTGTCCATCTGGACTGCCTACAACATCAATAAGTCAATTACACCCCCATACTGCCAAAAATAAACAAAACTTCTGCTGCAATTATTTGACTGATTTCTGGCTTTTCTCCAATTGGGCATTCTATAACCCTAACCTCAATCTTCAGTACGTTGCAGTATAAGACACCATGTAGATTAATGTATGTTGCACGCCTTATCAAAACGTCCCAAATGCTATCGTCAAGACCTACTAATCTGTTCGCTAACGTGTCGAGGCTGTTATTGCTTGTGAAGGAGAACATATTAACTACAAAATATAGTTAAATATAGCGTTGAAAAAAATCAAAAATTGGTTTGAGTTGTCTTTTCTAGGATCCACAAAAATAAAGTTTTTTGTAATTGAATAATGCTAATACATAAAAAAATGATATTGGTGTCCGATTTCAATTTCGTCTTACAGTTTGAGTCCTCAGTATTGACCAAAATTTCAGCATACAAAAATAAGTTGAGACCAGCCCGTTTCAAGGATTGCGTCTCATCACAAATAATATGTATATGCCTGCTGCACTTATAACAAAATCCCATGGGTACTTACATATTTGGGCACTCTCTTTCTTCCTGTCATTGTTTAGTAAGTGCTTTTCTATAAAAGGTACATATTAGGGTTTCTTGAGGACTCATTGATGGAGTCGTTGGGATTTTGTTATTATTGTTGTAGCTTTATTATTATTTTATTTATAATAAGTAGAACCATACCCCTTCAACTGCTCAATATATGGGTAAACGCCCATGTTTCTCTTCACTCTACACATGTAACTACGAACATAGATACTCATATCTTCATTTTTTATTTTTTTGGTGGGGGGGGGGGAGGAAGAAATTTAAAGTATTTCAATAATGTACTCATAATATATAATAAGAAACCCCATAACAATCATAACAGTAATAAGTAGTTGTTAGCCTTTATTTTTTTCTCACGATCCTCTTCATTCCCATATACTTAAAGGGCTATGCCTTAAAAATAACAAGAAATATAACTAAAAAATATATAAAAACAGAACGGTAGAAAATTATGTTTTACGTAATTAGAGGAAGAATGTTGAATTTTAACCCTAACAAAATAAAAATAAATGTGAAATATAATTTGTTAAGGTGGCTCTTTCAAGGATCCTCTCTCAATAATACCAAAGAGCCTTACAAGAGCCTAAGAGTTAGTCCTGCTATGGACAAAGTATAGTTAAGGAAAGTGAGTAAAGTAATTAACCAACTTCATCCCAAGGGAGTTATATGTCTGATCCCAATTTTTGCTATGAAAACACAGGGCGGATTTTAAAGAGATGGGGCAATATGAATTTCTTGCCGGACCCCAAACTTGATTATAAAAATAAGGGCTTCTTTCAGAAATATTATATTCTCTGAAGAAAAATAATATTGTCTAATAAATGAATGATTTTTCTCAAAAAAGAATAAAATTCATAATTAATCAAAGAAAAAAAGCTGATCAAAATTTCGGGTATCAAACTGGTATTGTAGAAAAAAAATGTAATCCAATGCCTATTTTGTTCCCTAGTCATTAATGGTGTCTTTCAGTGGCGTTTTGTCTGTTTGTCATGACGATCATGTGCCACAAACCTACTCAGAATATTTAAGAAGGTGGTAAATTTTGACATATTAGAATTCCAAAATTAGAAATAATATGCAGACCAAAGATGAATGCTTTTATTTAAAACAAATCGAGTTAAATTTACAGATTATATTTTTTACTTAGAATAAATATTCATTTTAAAAAAATGATCAAATTTTGTAAATCTGTATGAGGTATACAGATGTCAAAGTTTATACACAATGCCTCTTTCTTCTTGTGAAAGTTGCGCCAGATGATACTGGTTTTATCACTTCTTGAGTTAAAATATTGAAAATAATGTTGCTAGTTTAATGTTCAAAAGAACCACTAGAAGAAAGATGGAAAGCGTTTTTGGTTGTGGAAGAGTAAAGCACTGTTGGAGGTATTTTACATGGTTTTTAAGCTGTTGTCAAGACCAACTGTGGACTAATTGAATGATTTTTTCTCTCAAATCAGTTAAAATTTGTACTTGAATTATTTTATTTCGATTCAATTACGTTTATTTTAAATTTTGTTCAAACATAACTAATTATTTATTATTCTAGAATAGCTTTTTTCTTAATAAACGGTACTTTTTTTTAAATTTGACACCCGACATTTTCGAATGAAAAATTAATTAAATTGGATGAAATCATTTATAAATATCATAAGCCCAGAGCAAATGTGCACCTTGTTACTTTATGTCAAAAATAAGATTTTTAGGCACAAATATTTTTTTTTATATTTGATAAATAATATAAGGAAATATTCAATATCTCCTTAAAAAGCCTGGTTACAATAATGTATCATATTTATAAGGAGGTAGTTATTAATATTGTCATTTTATGGTGTACTTGAGCCGTTGTACTATAACATTGATACATTGTATCTATGACTTTGTATTCATGGGGCTTTAGATTATAACTTTTCTTTAGATTCCAAGTACTTTTCAAATTGATATTGTGAAATAGATCAACCTTTCCTGTGTATTTAAATATCAAAATGGAGATTATAATTCAAGTTCTAAATTTTAAGCAATTTGTAGGATTCAATATTTTTTGTCGTTTTGCAGTTTTTTTATTTATTTTCCAAAGCAGTTATTATTTATCCTTAAGTTTTGAATATATAACATCAAAGTATAAAGTTTGTTTGTCTATAAAAGACAGAGAGTAACACTGAGGATTTCTAAGGAGTTTAAAATGTTTTTGTCATTGTTTGACTAAAAAGGAGAATAGAGGATCAATATTTGAGTCAAATCATCATACGTCTTTGATATATAAGGCGTGAAATTTGTGTTTTATTACGTTTCTTGACCTCTCATCGCTGCTTGTAGCTATTTTAGTTACACGTCATGACCATTAAACTGCTCTTATCCAAAACATTCTTAAAAAGGTCAATGTTACAATTGAATTTCCAATTTCTTTTTTTTATATATACCAAAAGTACTTCAAATTTGCTTCTATAATAATAACTCATACTTTCAGTAAATCATAATTTAAACTATCTTTTGAAGTTGAATATGAGAGTATATTTATGTATACCATATGTTATTAAGAAAGGACTTGAATATGGGTTTTAACGTTAACACAAAATACCAGCTCAGTGCAGATTTATATTTCATCAAAAACAAATGCATGTAAAAGTTATAGATATGCCTATGTAAATATATTTATATATATGTATACAGTTAAAAAGTCAATAGAATTAAAATTAAAAACCCTTACACCCACATACAAAGATCCATCAAATTTCCTCATAAAAAAACATCAAATCATAATTACTCCCCGCATTTTATAGATGAGTGTGTTCCTATTCAAAAGGCTTGTTGCTATCTACATGGGCATAGCAATGAGTATTTTTAATGTTTTGGGCGTTTAATCATTCAGCTCTTTACGACATACAATTGATCACCTCTTAAGGAGATATATTTTCAACTCTCTTGAACAAGGATTTATTTTTCTTCTGAATAAAAAGTTGAATGACCATACTTCTTTTATTTATATTATTATCATTGCATAGAATTTCGAAGTGAATATAAAAAAAGGAAAAGATACTTGAAAGAATAACAGTAACAAGATTAAAGCCTTCATTTAGGTTCCAACGATGTATATAATAATTTTGATTCTTTGTAAACTTTTTTAAAACCTTTGTATAGGTTAAATCTACGTAAAAGTCTATTAATATAATAAATAATTGTTTAATCAATTAAATAAATACTAGTTTAAAACTACGTATTTGTCAAAATATAGTTAGCTACGCGATAACTTTTGTGCCAGCTAGTGGTGTACAGTATGTATACTTGAATATTACTCTTTAAATAAATCCACACCCTTCATGAATTCATCTCTTTAACTAAATGAATTAGTTAACCCCTGTCAATGGAAAAACAGGCTACATCGTCACTAAGGAAATTGATAATGTATGTCATCAGTGGTATCGTAAATAGCGACATTTTGCGTAGGAAAAACGATATCAATAAGGCAAAGGGTTTATTCAAGCTAACGTGGATGTTCTAGATAATTTATAATTTTACATACAGGGTGTACGGAAATTAGGATAATTGATAATATATTTGTCTCTAGCTCATTGAAGTTTTGTGATATCCGATTCATTTTCTGCATATTCCTTTTTACTTAAACCATTTGATCTCGTTAAGATATGAAATCATTTTTCAATCGTAGTGGAAAGTGATCAATCAGTTAATTCAAGGCAGAAAATCCCATTGTGCCAGTTCGATATTCATTAAAGGAAAATCTGTCAAAATTATGTGGAGCAAAGACGGCAACGATGGTAATGATACAAAACGTGTATTCAGATGACAAATTACTGGATCAGTGATGGTCTGATATGTATTCGAAAGGGGGGGGGAAGTTATTGCTTTTTATTCCATCTGGTGTCAAGGTAAATGCCAAGAATTACCTAGGGGACGTTTTCGAGGTGTTTCAAGCCCTGTGCCGAGCACAAGTTTGGGAATGTGCCTTGGACTCCTTGCAAGATCACACAGGACTGACTCACAGTAAAATTTTGTCAATGAAAGAAAGCTCCTCAGATTTGAGTCCTATAGACTACTCTTGGTGGTCCATTCTTGAGGCAAAAACATGTGCAAAGCCTTATGAAAATAATAAAAGCTTGAAGGCACACGTTAGTTAAGTCATGAGACAAAACCAGATGTGAATTTCTCTGTGCCAACATCAAGGTCTTTTGCCACCGTCTAACCAAAACTGTGAAGGTTGCTATTTTAAATTAAATCTTTATATTTAATTACAAAAATAAACTTGCTAATAATGTAATTTCCGTACATTTTGTATTTTACACACTATAAAATTAAAGTTATTGGTGACATAAGAAAAACCATAAAATTACAGCAATATCAAACAAATGGGTTTTTTATTTATTTGGTATTAAAGAAACTAGGGATGTCATTTTCACATCCATTACCATTCTAGTGTTAAGGACTTATAAAAAACCTTCATCATACAAAACAAAAGAGGTAGCATTATGAACTGCGTACATCACATATCTTAGTATAAATTTATATCTTTCGAAATAGAATTGCATAAAAAGAGTATAGCTATTAAGATATACGATATTTTTACCTCTTTTCTTACTAAATGCATTTTTGACTAACACAATGACATTCTTTCATTTTTTAGAGGGAGGTAGACGAATTATATTCTGTATATTGAATATATATGCATACACGACATCACATTTTTCATAAGGAGATATATCATGATTCGTCTGAAGTTACATACATTCATAACTAAACTATGTTACTTTATTGCCAATACAAACACGATTATGCAATTTTCAGACAAGTATTTTCTGTCTCCCTATAATCTACATACTATACACAACATTCCTTTCATTCCCTCTTGGGTAGTCATAAACAAAAAAAAAACCCAAATCTTCGTAAGGAAGTGCAGACAAAATGTTAGCCTTCATATAATGTAAGACATTTGATATTAAAAATAACTGATCCATGAATGTTTTTCACTTCGTCTAGGTTTTTATACATAAAATATCAAGGCAAGCCTTGATTTTGCGAACTCTCAATCTATATGTACATCTATTATGTACCAGTTGCAACTTTTATAAGTAGATTGTACAAGTAATATTTTTTACGTCTCATTAAGCTTGACTTAATGACCACATTTCTCATTTTAATTATCAACTATTAATTGATCTAACTATTGTATTTTTATTTATTAAAAATACGTATTTTTAATTTAATTACGGGTAATAAAAATGTGACCGTTTGAACTATATAATATCTGACTGAAAAAACTGATTAATTACTCATTTTTATCAAACTTGTCTTATGTTAAATTCTTAATGTATCGGAAATCAATTGAATGTTCATTTTTTACATTATTATCATCTTAAATACTCTAAAACTGTTAATTTCGTTTTTTTACTGCAAATTGTAGAATTTGCTTATACAAGTTATAATTTCTACACGACATACTTGGGCATACCACCTGTCCTTGGTATTTTCAGTGAGAAGCTGGCTAGTAGACATCCTATAAGATTTGCACCGCAAATCTTTATGTACACATCCATAGATCTTCATATTATGGGTGCTCAACTTATGTACACTACCTTCAAAATAGTGTCATGGATCAACATCAAGCAACTTGCTGATGAGCTCCTTGTTCTTTACGATAATCCTCGTGGGTGAATATATCCTTCTAGTTAATAACTCCCCTGGCGGCCTTGGTCTACAGAAGGGCCTTCCTCAACCTTTGGCGTGAGACTGATTCAAATTTCGTAAGTTTTGAGTCAATTACAGGAAATTTGATAAACCTGTATTTTAATTATTACCAACTATCAATTAATGCTCTCATTTGGTTGTGATGCATTAATATTACCCATATATAATTTATGACCGTGGTCCTATTAGATAATGAAAGTGAATTAAAATAATTATTAAATAGTCATTCTTATAATAAAAGATTTTTTTTTTCAAACAAATCATAAATACCTTCCGAAACTTATATAAAGTTTGTTAAATTATTTTTTTCGACAATAATTTGTCAGACAAATGACAAAGTTCTATGTATAAAAAAATATATAAATAATTATTTATATTAAAGCATGACTATCATTAAGGCATGTAAGTATATTCTGTAGCAAACAACAGCATACCCCACAAAAGTGCAATGAACAAATAACATGTGCCACAGGAGAATTTGATGATATATGTTTAAATACGAGAAGGATTCTCAAAAACGATGTGTGGTATAATTGATTAATGTTAATTATTAAATGATTATTGTAGAGTTAGTTTTGACTCTCAGTAGGAGTAAAATACTAGCTCCAATGAAAATATTTATAATTCTACAAACTTGACCTTTAAGATATATACAATGACATTATAACTACGACCTCCAGGGGGCACTCTGTTTTAATTTATGACCACACATGTGCTGCAAACTACATATTATTTACATATATATATCTACGTCCATAACTAGGATATACAAAAATTGAATGACAACGTCTTTTATGAAGAAAAACTGTCTCATTTTTGCTTATTTTTAAAGTAAATATTTTTTTGCTAAATCATGTTTTTTAAATAATATCATTAGATTGATACAAATAACATTTATGTAGGTATGTTAAAAGAGGAGGATCATAGATCGAAGAACACAACACCCAAGGATATACCAATGTACATATTATGTTTGTATACCTATATCCTACATAAAATACGAGGGTGTTTTTCTTTCGTTCGTTCTTTATTTTTTTCAATGCTTAAACATGCAAATCATAGTCATCATAAGAAGATGAAATAGAACGCCCTAAATCATCATTTAATTCCGTCACAGGAAATGCCTTCCAGTTATTATTGTTATGTTGTTTTGTACCTGGGGTAGGAGGCACTTAGGACGTCAGAGCTATATGATGATTTTGATGATGGAGTACCTCGATCACGTGTTACTAACCTTGATCTTAATTTATTATAAGAAATTCAAATTCATATAGATTGTTGTCACCTGACGTACTCATTCTGGAAGAAGTCGACCATCTCGAAACTACATAAATCACCCAAATTTATAATACTAAGAACCATTGTTTTGATGTTTTCTTTTGAGATTGTCATAAATTATCGTCCCATCTATAGTTGGACTCCTTTTTTTTAATAAAGTAACCTCAAATAACTAAATTCACCTATTTTATGTATTTCTGATGTAGTTTGGAGCAACACAGGATTTTACATGGACTTCTCAAAGATGAAAGTACTGCCATAGACTCAAGAGGATTTTTCATAATCTCTATTTCGGGTTAAACACAATTGAACTCCTTTCCACAGTCCCAAAATTGTTTATGTGTCGTGTGCGTCAAATTTTGATCATTTTTAACCAAAATATTATTTGCTCCATTGTTCTTTTCATTGTAACCCTCTAGATTGTGCTGTGTACGGTATAGCGAATATGAATACAATACTGCTCCAAGAGAAAGAAAATATCAGTTATGGGGCTGTAAACAAATTGAATAATCACGAAAACAGCATAGTTGTTTTTTCAATATTTCCCATCTTGAAGGAATCTAATAAAAAAAATGACGTTCACTCTTTTTTTCAAACAGTAACCATTTTATGTTCGCTCCTAAGGAGACAAATATTATGTATCATAATTGTAGGTCTCTAGAATTACATCAATCAGCTTATAACAGCATTACAGGCTGCTTTGGATGATATTTCACAATAAATTGTAGAAAAAAACTGTGGTCAATTCTTAAAGAAATTGTTCAGTTAAAAATATGGGCAATATATATCCTTTAACACATTTTTTAAAACTTTTATACTAGAGCAGGTATGAAACAATTTTGATGGGACAGTTGTTTATATAACCGAGTTTTTAAATTAACAACCATGGCTCCTATACAGAAATTGAAGTTTCTCTGATTTATTATGCAATTACAGGATGGTCCAGATAAATTCAGAAAATCTTTAAAGCTTTATAACGATGGAGTAGTGTCATAATTTTTATTACTTGAAAACTACATTTTATAAAATTGAATTATTTATAATGCTATTATCTTCTTTTCATAACAACAGCCACACGGGGCTAGAAGCATTGACAGATCCTGGCTACCGTAGACGGATCCAGCATTGCCATTGTACTATTTTGATTTTACACTTTCAAATTTACATTCCCTGGATGAATAAAGTCTCCCAAGGAATAAGTTACAATTTTCAACAAGACAGTGCACAAGCCCACATGCCCAAAAAAAAAACAACACAATGTCTAGGCCATAAAATGTTCTCACTTTTAGAACCTAGACTTTGGGTCTGCCAACAACCCAAACTGAGCCCTTGGAATATTTGTCTCTAGGGCATGTGTTTTTTTATCCCCTGAAGAAGGCCATTGCCCGTTCAATTTCAAAGCTGGATCCGGATGAGGTCGTCTGAGCCTGCCAAAGCTTCCGGCACCGTGTGACCATGATTATCATGAAAGGCAGATCACATTATAATAAATGAATGTCATATTATGTAAATTTTGAATAATATAAAAAATATTGTTTTACCTCATCTATTTCGGTAGTTATAAGCCTTTATAAATGTTCTCAATTTATCTGAACTACCCTATATACTCCATTATCAGCTCTCTATTAATCTAATTGTTTTTAATATTAGTACATTGAAAATTGATTTATTAAACTTGACTTAAATTTTATCACGGTATGAATATCACTATTAATCAATAAAGAGTAGTTCAACAGCTGTAGATCTGTAGATTTCTTGCTTAATACCAATTGATATTAACCTTTTTTTCTGTTTTATATGTAATATGTAAAAGGGAGAAAGGAACTGACAAATTTTTAATTATTTTATTAGTCATTATTAGTATAATAATATTTAAGTAGTCAGTCAAGCGTTGGTATTCTTAAAATGCTTTAAAGAACCAAGTACGTATGTACGCACATAGGTTCATCAAGGTAGAAAAAAAAGAAGATTCACTGATTCGTAAAAAGACGGAAGTAGTTGATTTTTTATACGTAGGAATTCCTTTTTTTTTGACAATCCGTAATGAGTTTGTATTTCTTAGAAGAGTTTGAAACAAAGGCCTTTTACCCCCCTTCCTTCTCAATATGGGTTGAATCCATGTCAACAAGCATGTTTCTTTGTTCAAATATTCACCTTATTTTCTAACTTTTAGTATAGGTATATATTTAGTTATGAGAACCTATGTACATAATTGAATCCAATTTCTAAACAAAAGACTCGGAATGTAATTACAACATTTGAGCCCTAAGAAGAATGTGTTTTCATTAAGGGGTTTGTGGTCGTAAGGTTCATAAAGGAAGATTGGGGAAAGGAAGGAAAGAGGGGGGGAGGGGTCAAAGGAGAAAAAAAGAGGGAGATGAAACGTATTGACCCTTCCAAACTCAAAGAATATCTTTGTATATACATAGATATCAAATATATAATATAAAAAGGTCAATAAAAGGTCATATAAGGTCAAAGCACCACACAGAAATATAAAAAGACAATGAGAAAGAGAATTTTGCCCTACGTCAGTCCGAGAGTAGTCATTTTTTTCACTAGAAGGGTTAAAGTATTAATTATGTACTGAAAAAGTATGAAAGTAAGCTTGATCAGGTACTTCACTGTTCACAAATGTATGAACTTGATTAAAATTCAGTATCGTTTTCTTTCTAGGCGAAGCAGTGGCTATTTTCCCCTAGTATGAAGCCACGTACTTGGCTTTGATTTCTCATCGGCTTTTTTCCGAGCAAAATATGCAATAAGGGGCACATGACTTCATAAAGGACCGGTACTTCTAACTCAACTTAAGGATACACAAGGAACCATTGTATAATCTTCTGCATTCAAAATGACTTCAATTTTAACTGGACTCACATTTAATCGAGTATTTTCAACTGTGCCTAAAATCTATATCACAAATTTAATGCTCAAAAAGACTTTGTGTTTCGACATATGTCGTCCCCACATTTGCAACAAGATTGTAAGACTACTACATCATGCAAATGTAATCAAAAGTACCTCCTATATTTGGTTAATATTTTCCTGATTAGTCGTAAATAAGAAATTTAATGACAAATGAGGCTTTTGTAAAATCAGCAATATATAACTTAGATCAGTGGTTTCTCTAGCCCCATGTTTGGGGCGGGGAAAGCTTCCCTAAAAGTGTCTGAAGCAGCCCCAAAAAATTTTAACATATCTTATATATATTAATAAATCCTGATCACTTAAAACACTTTTTACACATATAAAAAGGCCAAAATACACCTTGAACTCACAAAATCTAAATTTAATTTACACAGCACAAAAAAGACATCTGCACAAAATACATAACATATGCTTTTTTTTCTGATACGTCTGTTTTTGGTGTTATTACATATGGAATCCAAATGGTTTGAATGTATCAGTCTGAAATAAAGCTGATAGGCGCATAAAATAATATAATATGTTCTAATAATATTTTTTAGGCCTCCGAGGTCATAAAGATCCTGTTTTTGACCAAAATCATAGATTTTTGTTTGTTTGTTGTATCTCTTTCCTCTTTTTTTCTCTCTTTGTATCTTACTGATCCCCCCTCCCCCCTATAATGAAAGCTAGCAACGCCCCTGGCCTAGTGATTCATTTTTTACTACTAACCTTAAAATTCAATGGCTAAACACATCCGTCAAGAATAACCTTCTTGGTTATAGTTTAATGTTCTCTGATTTGTCTGGAATAAGATGCCTAATGACATATTCAACAAACATAAATAAAACCTACAAAAAAAGGAGCAAATTGGTTTGAGCATTAAATGCCAAATAATTCATTCACAATGCACTCAATGACAAACCCCTTTTCCACAGTCTTCCCTTCCAAAACCGACAACAAATTAATACACAAGGTGGAGGGAACCACTTATTGAGCCTTGTAGGTATCGTAGTCCTCGTTGTCGTCATGAAACCATTACTCAAACAGAATGATGCAAATAAATTTAAATCATGTAGGAAGGGCGTCATTAATTCGAAGCATCATCTTGTATTATTATTTTTTTATAAGCCTCGGTCCACCCTTTTTATTTATAAGTGTGTTTATTGGGTATGGTACAACAAAAAACCTATTTATTTTTAATAATTCACTGACTCATGCTGCAAAAGATGTGCTCTGTTCTGAAACAAAAAAAAAACAGATGTGTAATGAAGAGATCATCAATTACTTAAGTGATGTTTCACAAATAACCTTCTAATAGAGATTTAGGCTCACATCCTGAAACTACCTTTGAATGTACATTAAACTGTCCTGTTATCCGATATTTACTTATTTTCATCTGCACAAACAGTTTTGAAGCTTGAGACAATCAAAAAAGGACATTTTGGAGTCCTCTCATGTGATTTTTGGGGTAGTATAGTTTTTTTGATTTTTTTTTTTACTTTGGTGCAACTAAACTTCGACTTATTGTCGTTTAAAACATTAATTTTAATTTTTGGGCATAGAAAATACGATATTTAGCAATATTATGGCAAAATTTTAAGGCAACCGTATTCATTTGCTTCTAAATAAATAAAGAAGAGCTCAATTTAAATTTTAAAAAGAATCTCTATTACCTGGTCTATTTTACAAATGAATACAACCAAACAAAATATTTTTGGATGTCTCCAGTGATTATTCACACAAAAAAAACATATTCTCTCTTCCAATATTCTACCATATATACTGTCTAAGGTTATTAAGTAGGTAGCCGTTCAGTATTTTAACCAAAATAAGGAATAGTCTATCATCATGTGCAACCCTCTCAATATATATTTTGTATGAAAATAAAAAGTAATTTATGGTCAAAATTGGCAAATTGTTATCGTTCAAAATATGATGATATTGATAAAAAATTGAATTTGATCATTTATCATTTGGAAAAAAATATTAACCAAAATTCGGGATAGTCGAATGGTCCATAGATTACCCTAAAAGTCATGTTTTATATGCTATTGTAATATTTATTGTGCATTGAAAGTTCCGTATCCACAAACTATAATAATAAGCATAAAAAATATGTTAATATCCTATTACATTCTAGGAAGAAATTTTTGAATAAGAATCCATCATTGTTATTAAAGTAGGAATAGTATTGTTCAATATAGCGGTATTAAAGAGCTATACTGGGATACAAACTCCTTTGAAACTGTGCTACACTAAATAGTTATTGGAGTTGGTGCTTACAACATCGTTACGTCTTACAAAACAAATGTAATGACGTAATCTCCCAAAACTTATGAGATAGTACTCTCTTCTTAATAATATGTTATCAATTCAACCCCATCGCAAACGAAAATCAGCCGGACGCCTTTGTCTTCTTATGTTCTATAATTTTTTTTAATAAGAATCCATCATTAATATTAAACTATAGAGTCCGGCATATAACAACATCATTAGAATTGAGAACAATGTGACTCATTATGATCCTCAGAGTAATATTCAACATTAAAACAATAAAAAATTAAGAACAGTTCTTTTTTTTGGTAGTCCAGAGTGGTTTTTCGTAAAATGATTTAAATATTAGGTTTTGTCATACAAAATATTTTTAAACTCAACTGGCATCCTTATAAAGATTTTCAATAATAATGTATAATTTAAAATAGTTAAATATTGTTTTCAGGGTTTTTATAAGGGACTTGCAGATAGGATTTTGAAATTATAGAGTTGAAGTATTTTTCATAAGCAATTTTTTTTTTAGTTATTAACAATTGTCTGAAAAACTATAGATACAATTGAAGTGATATTTTCCTTTATCAAAATAGGCTCAGGAATGAAAATTGTTTGTGGTGCCCGCAATAGGAATATTACCAGAGCTAAAAATATTAATTAGAGATGTACCGATAATAAAATTTCGACCAATTCAAATACCATCTTTATCAACAATTCCGAAACAGATTTTCTATTAATTTAATATATAAAGGAATTACATACACTTATTTCAAAATGATTCACTTTTGTTTAATGTTTAATTTTATATTAAGAAAAATGAATATGTATAACAATAATAATTAATTGCAAATAATTTAAAATCAAAATTATTTTAAAATTTTACTACTTTCCTTGCTCAGAAGTCTACTTATTCTTAATTGGCTCATATAATATATTGCCAACAATACTAAATGTACTTTCATTTTCAATGAATGGACTTGAATTTTGTTATGCAGATATATTATTGTTAAACTGATTTTTTGTTAAAAAAACTAAGGTAAAAATAATATTATCTGGGGTTCTGAGTCTTAAACTTAGGTTAGTCTATACTTTGATCATAGTCTCCTTTTATTAGTTAACCATTTCAAGTAATATTTTTTTTTACATAGTTATGTATATATATATATATATAAGTAAACACATATATCGGTGGAATTGGCATTAATGTACCGATAGTAATACTTCAAAAAAGGACTATTCGTGCCGATACTGATACATCAATAGAACCTTATTATAAGCAAAAGTAAATTATAAGCTAAAAAAATATTCCATAAATACTCCACAACATTTTTTATTTTCACATCAAATATTATATTTGTCGCTACAAAATATCCTAATATTTGTTAATTGTCATATTAAATGAAACAAACATAAATAATGTACTTAAAAAATATTCAACCCATCAATTTCTATTGAAACAAAAAATTAACTTCTCCGGGTTTTTTTTTTTTTTTTTTGCCAGTAGGGAGTGATTTTTAAAAAGGTTATACTACCATACATATGTTAAAAGGTAGGGACAGACGAATAAACCTTGACTTTTATCCTTTGTAAAGTACATATTACGAAGAATGTATTTAGGAAGTCCTACAAACTTGTTCTCTGGATATTTTTTTAAGCATTAAAAAAATTGTTATGTGTAAACCTTTGTAACTTTTTATTATCCATACAAATTGTGATTTATTTATAATCATCTCTTGTTTACTTATAAGAGGTACTTACCCAATATAAATACATATATGTTTCTTTTTTACGACTAGAAAAAAAAATCTTAAGAAAAAAAACTCACATGAAAAGAAAAAATCGTCGTTGTTTACTTCGTTGATATGGTAAATATTGTTCTTTAACAGTATTGTTTTACTTTCTAAAAACTTTTTTTATATATTTATTTTACTGTATGGTGTACACTGAGGAATTTATGTTACTACTGCTTGGTAACATCATAAAGAATAGGAAGGGAAAATATATTAATATACAATATGAGTTACCTTAGGGTCTTATTGAAATAATAGAGTAATACGTTGTTTAACCTAAAATACGTATACTGATTATAAAAAAAGTTAAAAAAAATTTTCTAAATATTTCTTTGTAAATAAGACAACCTCATTTTTTATCGAATTCACAATTTTATATATAGAGAAATTACACACTAAAAGGCAAAAATACAAGTTGTATATAGAATGGAACCCAAAAATTGATAAAGTATTTAATTACGATTTTATCCCTGTTATTTTTAATTAAGAGGCTTAAAATATTTCGTTCTAAATTTATATACTTTTGGAATTTAGTATTTATTTGCAAATATAATTCCACTTGATGTTATTACACATTAATATTTTCATCCTTACTCTTAAATGTCAATTAATATTTATTCCAAATATAAATATTATTTTGAGGTCTTATCGACCATAGCTAAGTAGACACGAATAAAATTTTACCATACATTCATGAGTTGAGTGCCAAAATATAAAGTAAACTTGACTAAAAAGTGGGAACCCAAAACATACCAAAAATATACCTGGAACAAAAATAAGTAATTTTTTTTTATCTAATCTCTTTAAGTATAAAAATATCCAAGTAACAACAAAAAATGCAACACGTATGCGATCTCGTCTGCGCCGGTGTCAGGCTGCAAAGGTCGTTTTATCTACATTTGGACTACCTACAACATCAAGAAGTCCATTACAGTGTCATACATCTTAGAAGAACCAAAATTTCTTCTTCAAAATGATAATCTTCTGGCTTACCTTCATGTGACACCCCTCCATCCCTGACAAGAACCCACTGGACTTTGTAGTTTGGGACGGCTTGTAGAATAATGTCTACCCCACGTCTGATTTAAATTTGTATTGGATCTAAGCTGTCATAATGACAGCGTGGTACGCCATTGGAACGACCTTCATCTACAGGATCTGTAAATATGTTTGCTGGTGTATTAAAACTATCAATAGTTATGAAGGAGAACATATTGAATTACTAATATAGTATTTACACATTTTTCATTCAGTTTTAACTATTTTTTTCTAGATTCCACTAAAATTAATTTAAAAAAGTAAAGTAAAAAAGTTAAAAGTAATTTAGTAATGCTGCTGTAAGTTTTGAGTCCCCACTCCGTACGTATTTTTAAAGAATAACTAATTTATTTTTGTAAAGTAGATTTATACACAATAAGTCGTTATGATGTTAATTTAATTCAGGGGAAGTATCAAAAATACTGAGATCATTGCTTTTTTAAGGGTGGATTATTGCTGTTGGTTTGTAGTAAATTTAGTTTTAGGGAGCTAGTACTTTATGGGCACTTCACTGAAAGGGATATTTTTCGAAATATAAGATATTAATACTCTTTTTTTTTTAAACAGTTAGAATAGTACAACGATTGTGTTAAAAGATCTGTTTAATAAATTTTTTTTTCAAATGTAGTAAATTTTATTTGATATTCTGGCTTATAATTCATGGATTTATAATAAATATTAATTAATAATGAATATAATAATGTTTTTTGACATATTGTAAATTTTTATATTCAAAAGAAATTCCAAATTGCAGTAGATTAAAAATTGAAAAAAAAAAACATTTTCAAATATTTTAAAATGGCTATTGTATAAGAATAATATTATTGTAAAATATGAGTGTTGTAATAAAGTATTTTTTGCATAATATTACAATTGTTAAGTACTCTATTCTGATATGCATTTATATTTAATAAACCATATTTTTGAATGAAAAAGTCTTAGAATTTAAAGTCATTTGCTTAAAAATGTAATAATTGAAACTGTTTACGATTATGGAAATATCATTGTACCATTTTTTTGTATGTGAGAATATTTCATGTCAAATTAACATTTTAAATGCATATTGACAAGGTCATGATTACTTATAAACATCATACGAACATATAGATAGGGCAGACCAAGGAATGTTAAGTTTTTTTTGTTGCAATTACTTAGAGTTTAAATATTTCAAATTTCTCTTCGCTATGTGAGTTTAAATTTTTTACAAATTTTAATCAAGTGATAATAAAAGAATCAATTACTCGAATGACAATAGTTATAGAAAAACTATGCAAAACTGACTATATTATTATAAAAATATAACTTACTCAAAAAGTTACATTTACACATCAAAATCAGTTTTTATTAGTGTGGTATTTGCCCTGTTCCCCTTTTTCATCCTATATTGTGCCGTGGTCTTCATTGGTCCTTGAAAAACGTATCAAATTTTAGAGTTTATTAAATTTTAAGTATCTTTCATGCACTTAAATATTTATAATTATCTCACAGGATTACCCGACATTCTACTACGTGTCGACAAATAGACAAACTTTGGATTTAAAATATTTATTTATTTTTTTAAGGGAGAGGATAACCTCTAACAAATCATCAGTGTTTCCCTCAGTTTTTCGTGAGCACACTATTATCTTTAGTTACATAATACTTAGATGTCCTCTCTTCAAGAATAAAAAATAACAATAACCCCTTGATATTTTTTTATGATGTGATTAGCAAGGGAGTATTCTAATGTCTATAGTGCTATATGGGTAAGCTTTGGCTATACGCACTTGTTCATATACGTCATTTAAAGTCACATTCTTTATTTTATAGAATTTTTTTCTTATCTTTGATTTAATATGAGCTTTAGCTACATACGATTGTTGTTAAATATTAGTCCTGGATTCATATTTTTTTCTTTGATAAGTATTGAAGCAGTTCTGAAATACAAAGTCACAAGAATACATACAAACTTTCCTTTATCATTATAGATTTAAGGGTAATTAATTAATATATTATTAATATAGAGATTAGTTGCTTGTTGGTCGAAATTGAACAATAATAATGTCACTGGGTGATATCTAAGATGATGATAGCATATAGCTACGATTATACTTTTGGATGGCTTTAAGCCTGATTGGGATGTTTTCTTAAGATTTAAGACATGACCAGACTGGACATTCAAATTTTTGAAGTACTTTATCCTCAGACTCCTTACCTAATATCGTGGAGAAAAGTTGAAAAAAACTTTGATCATTTACATTAATCTACATTCATACTAGACCTATTTTTTAGCATTGACCAAAGTAATTTGGAGTAATCAAACAGATAAGATATGCCTTAAAAATACTGTGTGTATATTGGGATTTTATTTTCTGTATTTTATTAACACACTCATACGTATATAATCAATACTTCGATGTCATCTCTACAAGAATTAGAAAGTCTTAAGAAAATAAAAAAAAATAAAAAAAGAATGTTCAAAGTTGGCAAAAAAACAAAACTTACACACTCAAAGATGCTTAAGGTTTACAATCTCAAGTATAAGACGGTTGAAAAGAGTAGAGAAGATTCTAAATTTTCTCAAGGCCAGCAAAAATTTAAAGAAATTTTTGCTCTTTTCAGATGAAAATTTGTCACCGTAGATGTCACGTAAATGAGCAAAACAGCCACTAAATCATAACAAACACCCAGCCAATGTCTCAGCTTTAGTGAATCATGTCTTCCGAACTAAAAATCTAGTGGCAACCAAAGGCAAAGTCTATCCTCTCATTTTTGTAGACAAGAAGATGCAGCTCAATGCAGATGCTTATATCGAATTTCGAGATAAGAAATTACTACCTTGGAACAAAGAAATGTTCGGGGACAGCCTTGTTTTCAGTAATGACGGAGCTCTGTATCATTTTGCCACTAAGACCAAGGCCTTCCCTAGCGAACAACTTTCCATAGGTTTAGTGATTCAACATTTGGCCACACTTCTCTCCTGACGCAAGCCTCTTAACTACTCTATTTAGGCATGTTTGGAGGAAAGGGTATATGCTACTCCTCACAGGAGTGTCTAGTCGGAAGAGGCTCAAATCAAGAAAGATTGGACCAAGCTCGAGTCTGACTACATAGTCAAGGTGTCCAAGGGATACGGGTCTCGTATTGAAGCAATTATTAGAGCTGAGGGCTCACATATTGAATTAATGTGTTGTGTCGTGCACCATTATACGACTAAATAAGATCAACCCTAATCCTTCCATTTCTTTTAAGTAAAAACTCGCTGAATAATAGCTACACAGGTGCCAGACAATAAAAAAAAATAGATCAATAGATGAAGAAACTTTGCTTTATTAATTTATATAAATATAATTTAAATTTTGTAGCTGTAGCTTTTTTGATGGCTGAGAAAGAGAGCACAGCGCTGCAACTATATCTCACGTCTTCCCTATATTTGTAGGTAATACAAACAAACATTTTGTATTGCAATCTTGTTCTTTGAAAGTCATGCAATGCTATTTTTCCTCTTTTACTTTTTTCAATGAATACCTCACATGCATATATATATATATATGAAACATTATAGAACTGCATACTTATGAATGTAAGATGAAGGAACTGCATTGTTGTTGATAAATGAGTACCGATAACCTCTCTGAACCCCCTTCTTTTATAAAGTCAATAATTTGAATGAATATCTGCTATCATTCGTACAACTCTGAAAAAGAATGTATTTATTTATCAATGTATATTGGTACATAAGAGCATGAACGGGTGGAGTCATTGACAAGGAATTACTTCAAGTCGTCTAATACGATAACTAAGTGCATTTCTTCCCCATTCCTCCCTCCCTTCCTTCCACGAATATCTATAAGGGTTAATTTTATATATGGTGCTCATCTTTTGAGTTGTGCAAAATATGACCTGCCAGTTTGCTGGGAAAAAGAATCCGAAAAATGATATTATGGTCCGGACAGTTATAAAAATGTTAGTGTGAAGAGCAGCTTATCTGGCATGAGGTTTTATTAGATTACTTGATAGCAGCTCTTAGATTAAATGAATAAACGCAAATGCCACTCCATATTATCTAATAAGGACATACACAAGAAATTATTCCTACGTCGATCCTCAATTCAACACTGAGTCCAACAGGGATCTACACTTATAACTTTCCCTCACCCATCCTCAGTGATACTTTCCGTCTTTCATGACCACACACAGTAGTGATTACTTTATATTTATATTGCCTATCTTCAATCGATGATCAATGATAACAGCTTAAACAGATAAATCTCAAACACGTTAAGGTCATATTTTATGCAAATCTAGTTTTATGTAAGTGTTAGACCTTGTTGTAATCAGAATTGAACTTTAAAAGCTGGATACAATACAGACATAAATTTGTGTTGCTTTCCTGGCTCTCATAAACTATCACAATTAATCTAATAAAAGGTCAAGACAGCCAAATTGCTGCTATCTCCAAAATTCTTCAAATTGTCAGTTTTACCATATCATTTTTTCAGTTTCTTTCTTTAACATACCGGCAGGACATATTAAATACAACTCTACCCTTGTCTAAAATAATATTTCTTTGAACACATAAACAAGTGATTACTTTATACTTAGATGTTCCTTCTTTAAGAATAAACAAAGAATGATTAGGGGTGGGAATAATCTTTAAATTGCGGTGAGCGTAGAAAACACTCCTAAGAGAATGTCTTTAAAAAATGTGGCAACTTTGAGAGGATATCCACTGACAGAGAAGACTATCAACAATATTGATCTAGTTAATACATTATCGTTTTCAAAATAGGGAGGAATAATTAGTATCAGCATTCATATTTTTGTCATTCCCAACATATGGTTTTCTTTTTATTTATTTAAATTTACTGCAATTTAGCGTATAAACACAATACTAATCATAACAGCATTGGAAACTATAAAATATTCTTCAGATTACCAACTACAAAAAAAAAATCTTTCACATTTGTGAATCATATTTTATACAACTCTACCTTTCGCCATAGTCAATAGCTCCTTTCTTTAAAATATACCTATGTATGAATAATTCAGTGAATAAATGTTAATTAAAAGGGGGAAAAAAATTAACTCATAAATTTGAAGAGGATTCTTGTGTCCTACACATACTCAGCATGTGGAAGATTCTGGCATAAATAACTTACCTTATTTTATGTGTATGCTTACATATTTAAGAACCCCTATATACTAATATTTCTATCTTTATATCAAAGTCTTATGGGTTAAAATTTTAGGTATCTATAAAAGTCCAAAAAATTGTATTCCTATATATGATTATTCACATGAGTACTCTGTAAAGGAGAATATGTTGTGGTTTAATGAATTTCAAGTTCCAGATAGGGTTTTAGAAACTTGGTCTCAAAACATTCAAAACACTTAAATTAAAACGGTTAATATCAGGCTATGAACGGGACAGGAAAGTCCATTTTTCCAGTGATAACATTTGGGCCTTGGAAGATAAATGAATCGCACTACATTATTTTTTAACATACCCTATATATTGGCCAACCCAAAACCTTGTACTAGGTCTCGTCATTAATTTTTTTCTACGGCTTCAAAAAATATAAATCAATCTTCTTCCAATCCCACACTTGACCTGAGCTGGATATATAGTTCCGAAGGTCCTTTTAACCTTTTCTAATAATCCTGCCATTTAGGTGGTTTAAGACCTGGGTCTGTAAGGAGATATTCTAGTAAGTTAAAGTTTGAAAGGAAAAAAATAACTGTGATTTTGTATGGGAAATAAAACAGCCTTTAAAAACTCGTTCCCACACTCTGTATATCAATTAAATTTAGCATAGTTTTTCTATAACTCTATCAAACTATTGCACGAAAAGAAATGAGTTCACTAAGACTTTGAAAGAAGAGTACATTAAATTACCCCAACTTAACTTTTTACGACCTGCTATGAAACAACTTATTAACATATATATTTAAGATGACTTAAAACGTTATTAATAGGTTTTAAATATGATAATTACTTCTATTTTTAATGTTTCATCTTTCATTTGTACCCATATATGTAAGTACATCATTCATGGAACGAAGTTTTGTCTTTTCTCCATATGGGCTTCGAAATACGTGCGTAAAAAGGGATATTATTATTAATATGTATATGTATAGATACTACATGGTATAGCATGGGTAAGCACATAAATTACCTTCATAACTATAAGGCTGCTGATGTTGCTTTAAAGCAATATATCTAAGTATATATAGGATACACTACGCATACATATAAATGTAAGATTATTTAAAATGTGTTTAATGTGTTTTTTTCCTCATTAGATTGGTAATTATTATGGGTGATCACTGTCAAGGCTGCTATACCTAATATTTACTTAATTAAAAAATGACTATTGGTAAAGAAGCTGTGCCAAACTTAGTAATTAAATTAAATTTAAATTTTGTAAAATTATAATTAATTTTTGTCTTTTTTGACTTTATAAAAAGCAAAATTCAGCTCTATAAGACTGTTTATCTAAAAATAAAAGACTAGGCATAGTTTCAACACTACAACAGTAAAACTGTCGAAAGGGCTGTTTTTTTCGTATTAAAATAGTTATATAAGCTTAGATTCTTCTTAAGTTGCCTTAATATTTCATATTACTCAGTCAATAATACATCATGGGAAATGATTTATCATTTCGAAATAAATATAACTTTTTTCCTAAAATAGGAAAACAGTCACTCTGACTCTCATATAGAACAATATAAAGGTTGGTTTCCAAATCTATCAAGTTTGAAACCGTAATATGTGTGAAAACAATTAATATTTAAAAACGTTGCCTATTATAATCTTCAACCTTAACACTATTTCTATCAAAATGATAAGGTTTTGTGATTGATAATATGTGTAGTTTGTGTGGGAGTGATAATGCTATGATTTAGTAAATTTAAAAAGCACGGAAATTAATATTTTGGGATTTTATCGCCACCAAATCAGAAAAACATTTTGAATTACCGAACCTCTTTATTTCTACCGGGAGATATGCAAAGTTATTATGAATAAGTTGTATGTCTACTCATGATAGATGTGATAAAACTGTGACAACATAAATCCAAACCACTTTTAATTGCACAATATTAGGATAGAGCCATTTTTTACAACACCTAATGTCCTTTGACAAATTTGTGAAGAAAAAATTATTTAAGGTTATTCAGGTTGCCAATTACTCTTTTTTTTATTTAGAAGCATATATTTTAAATTTTTGTGTCTTTGTATTTTTGCTCTCTAATATTTTTGAGGGTTTATTTGATGATATCGACGGTATATAATCTTCTGGAAACATTAAATATTCGTATGAAAATTATAACCTGTTATCACAGCGTGATTATATATGCTAACAAACAGGATTTGAAGGTAACGATCAATTTGACCATTACAACAGTGTTATAAAGAAACTTCAGTGGTTCTAGCCTTCATCAATAAAATTGTATAACCTATTTCTAATTTTCTTCTTACAAAAATACACAATTTGGCTTTAAATGTGACAGTTAATTAATATATATCAATATTGATTGTTGGATTTTTTTAAGACGCCATTTTTTTCTATTTTTTTGTTAGACTAAAACAGTTCATTTTTTAGTAATTAAATATATATATAGAGATAAATAAATGGCATTTGGGATACAGTTTAAAAAGTTGAAGAAACACTGCTACATAAATCAATAAATAGCGCATTCATGAAATAACTATAAAGTCAATATAGACAATTGAATTCATGAGAAACGGGTGATATGTAGGTTGAGTGTCCTACTGTGTCCAGATATTATTGGACTTATATGATTAATCGCAAGTTGGCTTTGTCATGATTGAGTTATGGATTAATTTAAATGTACATATATTTTGTTAATAAATAATTTATTTTCTAAAAGATAACCAAACTATTTATTGATAACATATTCAATGAAAATAGTTATAGTCATTTATTACTAGCAAAATGTACATGATTACCAAGAGTAATTTGAATGACTGCGTAGTTTTTTTCATGTTTAAATGATATATTTTATTTGCTAAATTATTATATCAATGTCATCTGTATTAGAAAATTAAATGCCCTAGTTAATTATTACTTGCAAAATAGTAACTTCAATTTTGTTTAGTAAGTACAATCCAATTAGGAATTTCAAAGATCCTTTTTATTCATTTTGTGACTTAAAATACTTCCACAACACCTGACTTACACTATGACTGCATCAATCAACCTATGGAGTACGGGTCATGAAGGGAATAGGCTAATTTTGGGAGATGTAGCTTTATAGGAGAAAATATTAAGATTCTATAGAATGAGGGAAAGTGTGTATGTTGTCAAATGATATCTAAAAAGAGGACAATCCAAGAATTTAAGAAGCTAGTTCTTTCAAAAAGAGCTCACCTCTAATTTGGACACACATAGGATAACCTTTCAGTTTTTTTTAGTTAATCGATTATGTCTAATGAGTCATAGATGATTTATAATTAAAAAGTATTGTTTACACTTTTTTTATTCGTATATTGCCTGTCATGTATAGAATATCCTTAAGTTAACCCTAAAATGAAAATTTGAACATATGTGTTCTATTTCAAACAAATAATTATATTAACAGAAATAGCTTGTTAAATGAAAGTTTTAAAACTGGAGTAATTTTGTATATTTCGTGTTTTATAGCTAACTCGATCATTTTTTGTAAATCCTACTTACATAGGGCCTTGCCTCATGGTCTACATTGCAAAAAATGGTTGTAGACCTCAGGTGTATCACAATTTACTAATTTAGTCCAAAGCTATGGACAAGAAAAAAATATAGTAATATGTAAAAACAACTAACCTTTTTTACCCTTAGCATGTAATTGGTACAAATATTTTCCCATTTTAATAAAATATGAATGAATTTTTTTATTTTTTTTATTTCTCCCACTTATACAATAAACGACGCATGTTAATACTAAAAATATGATTTTTTTAAATTGCCAAAAAATAATTAGGTCCTTATTGGGTGAATTGTTTTGTTCTCAATAGCATATTTTCTAAATTCAAAACAGTTGCAGAGTAGTATCAATACATTATCTCGTCCATATATTTATATATATATATGTAAATTCAATTAAATGTTATGGTTTTACTGCACAGAACATACAGCTAATTTTTATTTGCAATGTGTTATATTTCTCTTATAGAGAGTTTGGTTGTATACATTTTGATTATCATAAATTATAAGAATAAAAAAAATTTCTTATAGACGTGTAATAAAAACCCTAAGGAGATGTTAAAATGATAGCTTTATGTGTGTGTATCTATGTATTATCTAGCTTGAAGGCATTCTCCATTTAACTACTTACCCAACCTATTGAAAGGTGAAATAATAAAGATATGTTGTACAATGTACATATATGTATACAATATAACCCTTTATATAATTTGAAATTATTAGCATGGAGTGGTGGAGATAATTCAATTTTGGTTCTATCTACCTGGTGTTATAATGTATATATCAAATATTGTTGTGTGTAAAAATTAGAAATGGGTTTCATGTTACTTAACAATGATATTAATATTTTCAATTTAGTGGACGCACAACAAATTTAAGTTGTAAAATAGCTGTGTATAGGTTGATAGATTTATAATTACTTCATATTTGGACGATACCTTTTCTTTTTTTAAAACAAAATTAATATTTTGCTACTTTGTGATACTTTATTGAATAAAACTATATAAAAATATCCCGGTAACATAGTCGTTTACAAAGATTTTGTTATGTTTTGTTTGAGGCTAGGCTCTGAATTTTTGTTAACTTTTTTCAAAAAATTTAATTTTTATTTTTGTTTAACTGTTACATCGAGTCAATGTTTTTTAACTTGATCTTGTAGATAATATCAGTTTAAAAAACAGTTTTGCAAATTGTCATTTTAATTTTATCTGTATTCTGGTACTTACTAAAGTACCGGTATGCCAAACAGCCCTTTTAATTTGTATATAAAGGGCTTTGCAGATAAGCTGTGAATTTACTCTACTGATCAACTGGGATCATCCTGCAGTTCTTGGTGATCCTAAACTTTAGGTAGCTAACATAGCTGTAGAAGCGTTTTTTCTAGAAGGATACCCCAAAGATAGTAATCTAAAATGTTTCAATCTTTTTTATATCAAGGCCAGATTTCCATCTTTATGAAAAATGGGACACTCTCAGATATGAAGGACTGAGTTGCCTTGGGGGCAAGGGAAGGGCATAGTCCTGCATGAGTACCACATTGTTTGTGCCAAACTGTTCCTACATCCAGGGTAGCAAGACCTCCATTGGTATCTTCAGGGACTCGGCTATGTTAATTTTAAGTCCAGCCTGGATTAAATGTGGTGGCATAATCGAACCATGTCTAACTACAGCTCCAAAAACTATGACTCCGGCATAATACTAGAACTTTAGAACTAATGGGAATCAATTGGATTATAGGCTATGACACTTGAATTTGACGATTAATATTTACATCCACCATTAACTTTTTCTTATCAACGTAAACAATTAACTTTAATGCCCCCTTGTGCTCTAAATAGTTTAAAAGATCTAGAAAGCGATCAGTTCTTATGGCTCTGTCTTTCTGAGTAAACCAAGTCTCAATTGAAAAAAATAATTCAGCCACTGACAGCAAAGGAATTATTAGCACAAACTTGATATATGAATTGTAAAATTCCCAATATATCTGTAAATCCCTGTACTTATATGACATTGGGTATTACTATACTTTATTTTATTTTTTAAATATTTAAAAGTTACCGGACGAAAATATGATAAAAGATACTTATAAATCAACTTTTATGGATATTGCACTCGTATAGTTCTACATTTTTAAGTTTTGAATCTTGAAAATAATGGACTTATTGTCAAAAACAAAACAATTTGAATGAATCAATACATATTCAAAAGGCTGTTTGACCACACTCTTGTAGTACCTATATTATAGCCTCTTGATTTGTCTACTTTTGGCCTTTTAATAGAGTTTTAAAGATTTTTTTTCGCTTAAATCTTGCTCCGGACTATAGATTCCTAGGTTAAGATAAAAATAGCAGTAGCAATAGTTACAAAACTAAATGACTGTCTTTTCAGAGGTGGAGACTTAGACTCAAAACTTGGAACTCGACTTGTTCCCCCATTTAATGATTCGAGACCTGGCTTCAACTTGATACCTAAGATACATTACTCGATTTTGACTCGAAAGTTATTTGATGCTTAATTAAGAAAAGTCTTAATACTATGGAACTTATCCAGGGTTTATATTTTCTAGTGCACACATTTTCTTTTTTGAATTTTTCAAACGTAAAATTTAAATGAGAAGTTTTTTGAGGACATTTGTTTAACAAAATCATCTGAGATACTTTTTGGTACAACTTTTACTTAATATGTGGTACCTCAGCTCTAATAATTTCATCAATACATACCTAAATCCCTTGCAGATTTTGACTATAGGTATTGTCAGACATTAACTAGGTATTCTCCATCTTTATGGAAGCCTCTAGAGACTGGACACTCTTGTGATAATAAAAGTTGTTCCAATAGATAAGATCAATCCCATATATTCCTTATGGACTTGAAAATAGCTCAACATAAATTTGAGGTTTGGATAAAAACATTAAAACATTTGTAATGACTCAATTAAAATATTCAAGAGCTCGAAATGGTCAGGAAAGCATTTTGACTCGACTTGGGCTTGCAGAATAAGCAATTTTTATAAGTGGTTTTGTAGTAATTGTCTTTATTGTAAGGATATATTAAGAGATTGCATCAAGATCTTTATTTTTTTAAAGATTTGCTACACATATATATTATTACTTATATAGGATAATTACATCACATGTCTGTACAAAAATAATTATGACAAAATAAATAAAATTTTATTTATCGTGTTAAAACTATTTTGTAGCAATTGAGGAGACTACATTCTTGTAAATTTTCGGTCTAAACTAGTATTAACACAAGGACTTTATAAATCAAACTTTTTGATTTTTTTGTGAACGGCTTGGTGTTTAAGACTGAAAACCCTTAACATCTCAATATCTTTGCAACCCTGAGATCTATGTTTATAAAAGTGTGATAATCAGAATCATCTACATATTTCACTGTTGACTTCTTTCTGACTTACATTCTCGAAGTAGTGGCTAACATGAGCAAGGGGGCACTCATCAAGTCCTGTGCCAGGTACAGGGCTAGGTTGGAAGATGTGACTGAAGCTTGATGTAGTTGGTTGAGTGATCGACTTCACTATCTTTTCCTTGTTGTAAGGGCAAACAATTCATGAATTATTTTGTTCATTTTTTTTCATTAAATTGTAAGAAAACCTAAATTTTCCGTTTTTAAATTCCCAATTTTGTAAATGTAACTATAAAAATAATTATTAAAATTCGTATTTAGTGTTTTTTGTTTTTTTTTAAATAAAATTTACTTAATTAAATAATGTTGAACTGGTAATTAATTTTCTTTCTATTCCTTGTTAAAAAATGTATATTTTTAATATTTTACTCCCTGAGACAGTGCTTTTGCTGTTCTATTACCACAAAAACATGAAAACATTTGATAGACAAAGCATTGATATATGAATATAAAATTGCAACTTGATGAGAAATGTTTGTTTCACGTCTTTGCAAAAAGAAAAAAAAAGTTATGTTTTTATACCACATATGTTTTAAGAACTACTCTATTATATTAATTTGGTTAGTTAATTATTAAATGGTTTAAAAGAAGAGGAAAATTATAAATAATTTCATGCTGACTAGAAACATCATCAACAAATCCAAACATGTATAAAATGTGTTTTTTTCTTTTGCAATTTCAATGTCAAATTTATATATGCAGTACAATTGAGATGAAATTAGTGGTTATTCAATCATTTGTACATATTGTAAGGTGGTAAAGAGAGTTTGTGGCTTGAATACTTTTCATTTTATTCTTCTTCTTTACCTTCATGTTAGACATTAGGATTTTTTAGCCAATTATACCTGATTTTGCAATGGGAACTCCCAAATATTCATGTTAAATTTGCAAATTTTGAAATGAACTACAATTTTGACTCTTTTTTTTAATAATCATTATCTTTAGCATTATAATGAAAACAAAAGTTATCTGCTGCGTATTTTTTTTTTTTTTCTTTTATTTCTTCAGAATAATCTTATCTTTGACCTTTGCAAAAAATATAATGCTTTGTTTCATACTATATACTGTTTTTTTTTCCTTACAAAATTCTATTTTAATTACGTATTCGAATATATTTTTGCTATTTATGTATCTTTTTTGCATGAGTTTAGTCCTTATCAGAAATGAAGGTCATAACAATTTTGTTAGAATGAATTTAAATGCGTCAAAAAAAATTTTTTTTTTAACTGTGTGTCTTACGAAATTAACTTTAATTGAAATTTTATGCATAAGAGTTCTTGAGGTCAAATGAACCTCTAAATTTTATTGTTGGTACAGTGTACCAGAAGAAATATGAAGTATGTGTTATAGTGACGTCATCATTCTAGAAGATACATAAACAAGCATATTTAAAATAACATTTTTTATAACGAAATCTCTGTTTTCCGACTTGTTACTTTTCAGTATATATTTCTTTGAACTCAAAATTAAAAGTTGTACTCAAAAGTATTCTTCTACCAGTATTTATTTATTCGGTTGAGACCAAGGACCAATCCTATGAGTCCTTTGAACTTTTTGAACTGATTTAAAAAAAAGAAATAACGTTGAGTGACATCATCAAGGACATAGTTGATATATAGGACAGAACGGAAAGAGACCAAGACTGAACTGGATGTCACTGCAGTCATATTTCTAAACTGACAAGGAGTGTCTACGGATTTAGCTTTTTTGTATTTTTTTATGAAACCAAGTACAACTTTATTTCAACTTATTATTATTTCATGAATTACAAACAATGTGGAGGTAATTCGCCCTAAAATATATAAAAGCCCACTGAGAAAAAAAAAAGGAAATCACATTTATATCACAACATTTTGTTACATCTATCAATAATTTTGGACATAACGATAAGGCAATGGTGTTCTGGTGGATTTAAAGTTGCATAATACAATATAAAACTTTACTGATACTAAAATCAATTTCTTTTTGATTAGTGCCAATATAAAAAACTATAAAATCATTATAAATTAATAATATTTTAAAATTCAAATACAAAACTCACCTTAAGTGATTTTCTATATGATCAAATAAAAAAAAATTCTATTTGTTTGAAGTAATACTTTACAAAATAAAATGAATTGGTTCTTCATTGATCTTACCATACATCCTACCCAGAGATAAAGTGTTAGTAACTGTTTTTTTCTATTTTTGCTTGTTTGTTTGCTTTTACTTTCAATTTTACATCAATTATATTTATCTTGTCTCATTCTACTTTCTAATATATTTTATGGTCTTTTCATTGAGATTATATTTAGTCACTTTAGCCATATTTTATTTTGTCCTAAACGTATTTTAGTCAAATGTCTTTATAAATTCTAGATAAATAAAAAAAATTGTACTTTTTACCAAAAAAAAAGAAACTGATTATAGGATTTTTTATATTATGATGCTTTAAAACAGTTCTCAAATTAAAGATTTTAATCGGAATAATGATATTTCATAATGTAATTTTTACTGTTAGGTACTTATGTGTCGATACTTTTATTTAAATATGTCACTGTGTACATACATTTTACCAACAATACGTTGTACATTTTTTTAAAGTTGACCAACTGTACGAGAAATACATCTGCAAAATGTGCAAAAAAATTTAACCCACTCAATCTATGGAACTCTTCCACAGCCAAAATTAAAAAATAAACCAATTGATTTTAACTCATTTTGTTATGTTATGTTATGGATATTTCTCTTTTTACGATGAAGTAGTTTGTTTTTCTACCTCCATTTGCCAACTAAATTTACAGTCTAATTACTTTGTGTGATTAACAACTGAACAAAAACAAGAAAAAAATTGTTCAATATTTAAAGCAGAAACTTTTGGGAAAATAGTAATTTTTTTTTAATAGTTCTTCAAAAAATATTGTTGTATATATAGAGTTAAAAGTAATTAAAAATTTGAAAAACATACTCAATTTTATAGGAATATAAAGTTTTTGTATTCAATTACTAATTTTTATCTATAGCATTAATTCAGCTTCTATTTAACAATTTAGTTCACCGAAAATGTATTAGGAAACATTTCCATTTAAACTAATAAATAATATCTAGCATATATAAGGAAAATGTGTTGGTTTATTATAGAGTGACCAACCATCCTCTTGTCGTAGGTAATGATCTCTTTTTATGTGTTGTTCGGGCGGTATAGGACGTTTTATTAAATCATGGAAGACAAATGGCTCTTGTAAGAAGTAAAATTGACTAGAAAGTTTAATTTGATAGAAAAAAAAAATTGTCTGAAAAAAAAACAAATATAAAATTTTAAGTATATATTTTTAAAAGAACAAAATCTAATTTTCTTCGAATAAAAACAATAATAATACTTTTTAACTTATTAATCTTAAAATGTTAACTCCCATTCTTTTTAAGAAAACATGTCCTCTTTTTGTTAAACCCAGATATAAACCCCCTAGTTTTACTAATCTGTGACGTCATTGAAAACGCTCTATAGTGTTTAAAAAAAATAATAGTTTTTGAATTATATGATGCAGTTTGAAAAAAGTCATCTTCTATGAGTACAATAATTTTCAAAAATTAACATTCTTATACTGAACAAATATGTAAAATGTATGTGACCACTCAACAAAAAAAATCTTCAATGATTTTTCTGCAAATTAAGTTGCAATTTCATATTTATTACATCAACGAATTATCGTCAATTTATTTCACCAAATTATTATGATGAGTTCTTTGTAGGCACCGCCCATTACTCCTTAAGTATCAAAAATGCATTGCTACAATAAAATAATTATAAATTGATAAATTACGTTTGAAAGGATATATCGAATCTAAATGAATAAATCAAATTAAGGTTATAAATGATAGTTAACATACTTTTGTTCATCAAATACAAATCCTTTATTTGACCGAAATATGCTAATATCAAATATTGGACAGTATATAAATATAAAAAATAATTGGGCATTTTTCATTTTCTAGATTTTTGCTCAAGATAGTTTATGTTCTAACTCACCACACAATAATAAATTGAATTCACAAACTTACAAATATTCTACACTCACCGAAACATTATTTAACTTGTGTTATTACAAACTCGGAACCCAAAATTTGCAATAGCAAGACTAAACTATAACTAATCAATTTGTGATATGTTTAAATACTATAATTAGCCATATTTTTTATTGTTGACATCCTTCTTTAAAAGCAACCATAGCCTCGACAGCAGCTCTAAACGATGAAGGATGTGTCTGTAGTGGACCACACTGTCGTGGTGGTAGCTCAAAACAAATCCAAAATTGGAGAGAGGTTTAGAAGACATCTTTCTCCGAGACACCTCAAACTGCATAGTGCAGGGGGTTGAGGTTAGGAACTGGAGAAAGCCATACGGAAGCAGGCTTGAAGTCAGCCATATTGTTGCTTAACATTTTGTGGTTATTTTTTGGCTGTATGGGGGTATAATGTACTTTTTGATGTTTTAAGCAGTATGTATGGAGAAGAAAACAGTCTCTTTAGCTTTTTCGGCACTGAGACTGCCGCGTAGGAGATTGCAGACACTTTGCATTTTTCGTTGTTGCTCCGACATTTGTATACTTAGAGATATGGTACAGATACAATACTTGATTACTTTTGTTTCAGCTGGCGTTTAGTTGCAAATTAAATCCTCGTAATTAAAAATAACGGGGATGAAAACGTAATGAAATGCAAATGTAAGTCTTGGGTCTTTACTTTGAATATAAATATATGTATGTTCATGAATAGCTAACGACCAAAGCCCTACAATTCCAAATGTACATAATTAATTCAAAAATGAATCAATCTTTGTTAACAAAAATATTTTATATACGTACATTGTAAATATATATGTATGTCTGAATAGTAATACAACATAAATAAATGAATATCAAGTAATCACGACACATTATTTTATTAATAACATGATTTAGGACCGGATTTACATGAGAGTCATCCTTTGCATGATATTCTAACGAATAAACATTTTTTGATAACTAGAAATGAAGGCAAGGATAATTTAGATTTATTAGGAAGGTTTGTTTTTCAACTTTTTTTCAACTTTGATTGTGGCTAATAAAATTTGAAAAGAGTTTGAATGTATTTATTGTTGTTATAACAATGCAATTTTCCTGGTATGTATTTATATATATACTTAATATCTATACATAAATACATTGCTGTTAAGGCAAAATAACTTTTTCTTTTACAAAATCTTCTCAAAGTTTAAAAAAAGGCGAATATAACTTATTTAGTGAATTATAATTATATTAAATCATAGTTTAGAGTATTTATATTTCATGAAATTATTTGATAGACATTGATCTACCTTATAAAAATGTTAATGAAGTTCTTTTTCTAAAATCATTTGATGTATAAAATAAAATAATATGTAATTTAAGGCAATTAGAGAGAGCTTGGAATTTAAATTAAAAAAACAACACAAAGTAATAAGCGTATATGTACATTTATGTTATTTATTTATGTCAACTTGATATAAGTACAGTGATGCTAGGTGGGGCTCAGTAAAATCAGCTATATAAATAATTCTAAAATCGGCTAATTTCAACAACAACGGTTTAAAAAATTAGCTAAATATATTGAATTACTAATAGCTTGAGGGATTTTATTTTTTATGGATCCTTCATTAATCATTTTTAAAGTTTCAATGGGACAATGGTGGCAGTACCGAGCCAGAAAAATATTTTTATTTAACCATAATGGATTTATATTTTTAAGTTATTAGAAATTGATTTCTTTTTTCTCAAAGCTATAGTTTTTCATAATATTGTTCTAAATTTAAGAATTTAGATAGGGGGTCTACAGTATAGTCCGGATATGGACAACCTATGGAACTCGTGCCACTACTGGCACGTGGAGCCATATTCACTGGCACGTGTAAATGACAACATATTCCTGTAGTTTGTGTGTGTTTTTTACAATTATTATTGATATTGGCACAATCATTGATTAGAAATGTTGTAGTTGGCAATCCATGTTTCAAAGGTTGCTTACCCCTGGTATAGTCTATGCATGAAACACACACCCATTTGCCTTCAATAAAGAGGATTTAAACCTGGGTTTACTGTCAGTTATAACATTGAAACTTTTAATTTGAATGTAATCAATTTACATGCCCTAATCAAACCTATAATTTTTATTGATATTTCTAACATTAATGAAAATCAACCAAATATTAGGAAAACCATGGCAAAGATAAAATAATCATTTCAGCTATCAGCTGGATGACATTTTTTTGGCTATACAAGTCAAAAATCAGCTAAAATGGCAAAACTGTATAAATATAACTTTTAAGGCCCTATCAGATGACTATCGTAGCATAAATTGTACCACTAAATAAAAATTTATATTAACTTTTTGAATCTCTACAGTTAGGATATTATGCTTAAAAATAGTTTAAACAATGTATGTATCATGCAGATAACTAATAGCCTTATTGTTCAATGGAGTTTCTTTTAAATAAAAATAAATTGAATTTTACAATTACAGAAAAAATGATAAACATTATTTAACTTATAACAAATATTAATGAAGTTCTTTTTCTAAGATCATTTTATTGAACAAAAAAAGAGTATTTGTTACATAACAAAATTTGGAGCCCAGACATTTTTTTTTTCCTTTTCTTTATTCTTATAAACATAAAAATGACAATTTCCTTAATTTATTATTTATTTATGATCCATATTATGGTTACTTTAGAAAAAAGAAAAAATGTTATTTGTATTTAAGAAAAATATGTAGAAAAATAATTCAGATTTAGCCTTTTTTATGCTTAGAAATATGAAAATGTGCTCATTTTTTATGTGAGAATGAAGACAATGGTGCAGTTTGTTTATAGCTTCAATTCCTTATATCCAAGTTGTAAGTTGTAATAGTAAAATTATATCCTTGCAGGGTTTAAAATGCGTGCATTTTCACTTATCTTTTTATAGTCTTATATAGGACGATCCCCTTTTTTTCAAACTTTAATCAATATGTGCATCCTAAAGATGACATCATCAAAAACTTAATTTTACATGGATATTGTCTTATTAAATGATTTTTCCGCACTAGTGTAATCAAAATTCGAAAAAAGCTGAAATACAAACCAGCCTAACATATATATATGTACATTTTTTCATAGAAAAAGGTATGTATAAAATTCAGCGAAGTATATACTTGTACGTAATATATCTTTAATGTTAGAAACGACCTCGTAAACAAAAAAAAAATTTGTATTTTAATTAATTGAAATATATGGAAATATTATTGTTATTATGTAATTATGTACTTGTATTATATATGTATGTAATTATAAAAAGAAGTGACAAAATGCGGAACGGAGTTGTGAGTGAGGCGTAGCTAGTGTTCTTCTTGTTTTTCTCTTAATGAATGTTGTGACAATAAAAATTAGTGATGGGACAATTAATTGGAATTGGAGAATCGGGTAATTTTTCTGGAATCGAAAAAAATGTGTAATTTTTTATTCCAATTCTTATTTATTACACTACTATGTTATGAATTAAGGAATTTATGCTTTTTAGTGGAAAATTTTATTTATGAGATTTAATATAATTTTTGTATTTTTTAAATTATTTTTTCTCATTTTCGATGAATACCTGTGAATTTTTGAAATTTTACTCCCAAAAATTTAATATTACAATTTTTTTTTCGGCGAGCTTTTAGATCCAACATTTATTTTTTGAAATTTTTTTTTTCTAAATTTTCGAACTTTCTTTCAAAAAAAATTATTTTCAGGAAAACAGCAAAGAATTTATCAAATGTATTTTAAAAATATTTTTTTTAAATTTTCACATCAGTGGATTTTGGAATTTTGTCTACGAAAAATTTAGCTGTTTGTGAAAAATTGTGGATTTTTGAAAAATTTAAATGCTTGAAATTGAATTTTTGAATTTTTTTCCCCAAGATATTTAATTTTTTCAAGTTTTTTTCAACAAAAATATTAGTTTCTTGATTTTTTTAAATTCCAAAACCCAAGCGCTACTCTGCCAAAAAATATATTCTTGGTGACGCCTTTGATTGCAAAATTGTATTTTTTAAATGTTATTAAAAATATTCGTAATTGTCATCAAAAAAAATTCTAGAATTGCATCGGTATCAAGATTTTTTTTTAACTGTCCCATCACTAATAAATATACAATAGCCTAGACACGACTCTAAATATATCAACATAATATGTACACTCAACATTCCTTGATGTGTTGGAACTTAACAAACGTATATGAACAAGTCATTATCGCCGAAGCATAAAGTGCAAATCCCCTCTCAAAAATAGTGTATAAATGTATACAGTCAAAACTTTATAAACAAGTAATTTGAACAACAAGATTCTTCATTCAATTTAGATATTGTATTTTCCCGTATTCGTTGAAAACTGTTAATTATATAGTATTTCTATACTTCATGTTATTGGTTGATAATTTAGCTTTATGAATATTTATTTATATAAACGTATAGAAGAAATTGATATTATACAGGGTGATCCAACAAAATGTAAACCGTTAAAAATAATCCATATAAAAATTAGTACTTCCTTCTTGTTGGGTTAGAATTATAGATATTGACTAAATTTTCAATTTCTTCTGAAGGATAAAATCTTATAAAAAGCGTTATAATGTGTATAATAATTGTAAATTTTAAAAAATACCCCCAAAAAAACCCCAGTAAAATATGCACAATTTTGAAGGCTTGTGTCAGCAGGTCTGGTGTTTAATAGCCTCTAAGACACTCAAAAGAGACAGGTTAATTCTTTCCAAAAGTGTATAGTACTCCAAATAATATAATAAGAAAGCCAAAACTGATGAGAAATACGAGGGGAAAAATATGTAGAAATCCCAATAGTAACATAAGGAAACTGGCTTGAGCGGATGGAGAAACCTATGGTGCAATGCAAAATGAGCTAAAAATGATTTGGAACTAAAAAACTATAAGAAAACTAATGTGGAGTTGTTTTTGCAGGCTGAAAGGACCAAAAAATTGGAGGGAGGGCAACTTCTTTTGGATAAACTTTGAGATAGTATGCAGACACCAGTACTGTGAACAGATGAAAACTTATTCACTGGCGTGCATAGTCATCAAAATGACCTCATTTATGCAGAAAATAAATAATACATCCATTGGAATGAAAGGCTGACCTTTCAGAGGCAGAAAACAACTTTTGTGTTGATTTGGGGTGGTGAAAACTCGTCTCTATTTCATGAAAGAGGGGGTAAAAGTTTAATGAAAAATTTTATTTGAAGATGTTGAAGAATAAATTTAGATTGATGCCTCATTTGGAGAAGGCGGAATAACTCTCCAGCAAGGAGGAGCGACGTCACACAATGCCTATCTTGTTACGAAGGTAGAATAGTTCAGGGTTTTGGAAAATGAATTGTGGCTTCCTTTCTTTCCTGCTTTAAACCCAATGGAATTTGCAATATGGAGTATCTTGTGAATGAGGACTTTTTTCAAATCATTTAAGAGCTGAAGTCCCGAAGGTAAAATTACTAACTTTTTGAGAAGAATTATCTCAAGAAACCATACGTGTCTGATGATGTAAAGTTGATGACAAATTAATTCATATAGTGAAGAAAATGGACGGATATTTTAAATTTAAATCATATTTCTTTTTACTTTTCTCCGTAAAATGTTTCTTCGAATGGTTTATTTTTACTGCATTTATTGTTAAGTTATTTCAATAAATAAATGTCAACACTTGTTTTGATTTTCCTATATAATCTATTATTTTATTTGATCAGTTAAAATTATTTACAGAAGAAATATGTATTTTCTTCGTCCTATTGAAATAATATTTTGCATAGTTTTCGTTGCGCTTCTGTATATTAGACCCCGATGGATCACTTTTGATCTTTGTAGGAACATTTTATTCTTAGTTTGAATTGAAGCAAGATAATCCACAATATTCATTGTTGCTTAAAAGGACTTACCTTTAGAAGGATGATGCTTGTAATTCTTGGTATTCCTGTATAAATTCAATATTCATGCATATCTATTTCTGCAAGCCTTGCAGATTTTTGAAGAATACAACATGGATCATCATCATTGCAATAAAATGCAATAGACAATTCATGATTTTGTCTGTGACATTAATAAAATACTAGAATGGGAATATATTTTTCTAACTTATTATATAAAAAGTGGTGCTCCGTCAGTTTTGCATACTCGAACTACATTTTATACTTGAAGTCAGTATGTGTGTATCTGTAAATGTATTTTAATTTCCATTAGAAAGTATTAAAGCAATCTTACAAATGAGATGTAAAAGGTGTCCTATGAACAAAGATGCATGAAATATACCCTCCATTATGTAAAAATGTAAGAAACCTAATATTAACGTTTTAATCTTCACAATTTGAAGATTTTTTTTTTGAGTTAGAGTGGCTTAGCAGTCATGATGTTTTATTATATCAGCTGCAAACAGACGTAGAGGAAGTAAATAAACATAATTACAACTCCAATGAAGGCACATAAAGGCTTGAAGTACTCTAAAGTTAAGCCTCAATTCTACTACCAGTCTAAGAAGAACTCATACTTATAACTCCGGAGCAAACTCTTTCTGTTTATTTCTGTCTTTCATGTCACATACACTAATTATTACTTCATACTGAGATGTTATATCCTCTAAAATTAAATAATAATGCTAAGATCTTTTGAAAATAAAAAATTGTGTTCTGATTGCCAACAAGAAAATGCTTCTCCGAAACAATTTTTGATAAATTGGAAAATGTAGCGGACTTTTGTTCAAGATGCAGTATAAAAAAATCAGTATCAGATCTGCGGACATTGTGGAAAAGATTTAAAATCAAATTAATTGATAGTGTTCGGAGACGAAGAGGTCTGAATGTGGCTGGAATGCAAATTTGTCGAGGCTTTACGAACCCCATTTCGTCTCCAGCTAAAAAGAGGTTTACTTACAGAATATGTACTGTTACACTTGAAGTGTAGTCTATTATGAAACCAGAGGAGCGTTGCATTTTCTCTATGGTAGATGAAGAGACCACATCTCACATTTTATATGACTGCAAAGCTCTCCGGGCAGCTTGTAACGTCGTTGCAAAGGAGGGGGAACCATAGTTCTGAGGAAAAATTCTCTGGGCCTACTCTTTCACTTTGACGTCCCCAAAAAGATCCCACCTCATGCCATTATAACTAAAGTACAATATTACCTTTATTCACATAGAGCAATTAATAAGACCAGAAATGTTCTGTTGGAAAACATTGTTAAAGACTATATTAGATTTTTCCACCTTGTATAAAAAAATATATATATTAAGCTTTTAGTTTTTTATTTGGTTGCTTTTATATGTTTTTTTTATCGCGACGTATTTATTAAGAATTATAGATTGTTCTTTTGGATATTAATGTTTTTATTTTGTTAAAATAGTTCCGAAATTAATGATAATTGAAAAAAAATCTTTGAAAAGTGACATCATCAGCACCTCGTCCACTGAAATAATAGATATAAATATTAAACATCAAATCATGATAAGAATAATTAAAACTTTAATTAAGGATAAAGTTAATCTACCAATCCTCTTTGAAAAATCGAATGTATACATATATTTGAGTTTTTGAAAAAAAAATTAATTCCCCTAAAATGTAAGAAGGTTTTAGTACCAATTACAGACACTTGATAAATTATAGGTATTATATTTTGAACCAATAAAGCTCAAGAATTAAGGCATTCGTCAAGTTTTTATTTGTTTTATTCTTTTATTTTTTCGTATAACTAATATTTTTTGCAGTTATTGGAATGAAATAAAGTTTATCTATAATAAGGAACTCAAAAATTAAATTACAAAAAAAATAAATAGTGGATCAAATATAAATTTTTTATCATTTGTACGTGACTAAAGGAGTCAATTTATCTAACCTTCAAAAAATATGATAATAACCAAAAGTATTTTATGTATAAGAAAATCTACCTAACTCTAGTAATTAAATACGTCACTACATATAAAATATTAAAATTAAAATAACAAATCTTGGATAATTTAAAAAGTGAACTGACCTTACTGTCGTACATGGATTAAAAAGTATACCTATACCTTTCTAAGATCAAGGACTAGTACAGTTCTAGAAACTAAGACACATTTTAATTAGGATGAACTCATAAAAAAGAGACATAAAAAATTACTAAAGCCACATTATACAATGTCTAATTGGATTAAGTAATAATTCAAAAATAATGGTAGAATATTTATAGAACTAAATCTGCACATGGCTATAATTTAGTTATTTCTATTTATATATCTATTAATTTATTCAAAGCACGTTTTTTTCAGTATGCTTAAAGCCCAATGGACGTTATTTAAATAAATCTACCTATGGTCCATACCGGTAGATTTTGAAAATGCTGAAAGGATACATTAAAAAAAAGATATATCAAATCCTTATTAAACCTATTGAACTGATGTTTCTCTTTTTAATAGAACTTTAAAGAAAAGAAAATGTGTTAGTAAAAAAAAGACCACATAAAATAAACATTTAACGCAAGGATTAATTACCTTCAAATTCTTACGCATGTACTTTTTCCTGAGATTTTTAGCCACCCCGACATTTGATGTATATTATTTAGTAATATACAAATATATGTGATCTTAAAGATGGTACAACGTTTTTGAGCGAAGTGTGAATGAAACTTTGGAAAGGTTTAATTGAATGACTAAATTATTAAGGTATTTTTCCCACAATATTTTAATAAAAACAAACAATTCTTGTGAAACAAAAGTATTCATCATACCAAGTTTGAAGGCCAAAAGAAATCGTGTGCTAGCAATTCCTGTCGTTCAAAAGAGTTATGACCTGTTTTATTGCATTGTCTCCTACTGTAATGGTTACGTTACCAAGATTCAAAAGCTGAAGAAAGATCAAAAGAGCCTTAAGAAGGAATCCTGAAAGCTACTAGTCCAAGAAAGATCAAAAATGATTTGAGATCAACTTGGAAATATCTGACCATAATCAATATGGCCTTCCTCTTCAACAGACTTCATCACTTTTGAGTATGGGTTGCCATCGACAGGAAGTCCAATGTTTGTCCTGGACAAACAATAGGCTGGCATGAGGGAGAAATATGTCAAGACCTTTAAGTCTAGGATCAAGAGCATGGTGGAGGCGAAGGGTAACTTAATCGAGATTTAAGTGTTAATATAGAGGGAAATAAATATATAATCATTCATATAGCCTTTGAGAGCATTACTAATTGTATTCTTTTTTTGAGACACAGACAGATTCCATGATAAAACAAAACCAGCATGTTCTGATACAGTAAGATTAAGTTCTCAGGGTAAAAAAAAAAGGAGAAAACATGATTTCAATGTTTCAATTATGCATTTTGATTATATATTTTTTTTTTTCTGCTCAAAAAAATTACTAAATTTTCTTAATTTTTGTATAGTATCAAAAATAATTATATATAATTATTATTTTTGAATATTTAAGTGATATATTCATTGAACAGATTGAAGGTTTTGAATTACAATTGAGATTGCTTTACCAACTTTTATATCATAGTTTTCATTAGATTCCTCAAAAATTACATTCTTCTAGACTTATAGCAGCAATTTTCATGTTTTTACTAATGTCTCAAGTTTTATGCCAAAACACTTAGGAATTGATTTTTGCAAGTTTTAAAGAGGGGTTATGTATCTGTTTTAAAATACGTCCTCTTGTTGCGGAGAATCATAGTGAAATTGAGTAAAAAAAAAGTAATACAGATTTAAAAAATACACACCAAAACTGACAATATAATTTATTGTTATTCCTTATCCAGTAGTACAATCTTTAAAGTGTAAAAAATATAATAATGTCATATTACCATTATTTATCAAGATATAATCGACAAAATACTACATGTACGAAAAATACACGTACAACTCTATTATTTTTCCAACATCCCTTATCAACATGTTGGGAGCCAATTGTTCTATCTTTTTTTTACATACATAGGTAGGTAGACTAAGTTCAAAGCTCGAGTGGGTGAAAAAAGAATTTTGCAAGCTAACAACATACATATATACATATAAGTAGTTGGGAGTTGCTGAAAACAATCTCAAATAATAATGAATTATAAATACAAAAATAAGTGAGGTCTGTATTTAGCCATCTTTTTTAAATGAGGACAAGGTCAAATGGGTTGGGGAATATTTGCAAATACGTATATACTTACTTATATATATATAAAGCCATAAAAAACCTATTTTTAGCTGAATAGTATTTTTTAAATAAGGGAACTCAAAGAACCAACGATCTATGAAAAGATTATTCTTTGTATTTAAATCATCTAGTACAAAAAAAAATAAAGACTCAGTATTTCGTTTATTCATTATCTATTCTAATCACTAAATGAAGATTAAAATAAAATACCTTTATTACCAAAATATTTGGTAATAAAAATGTGTTTGAAGGCAAAGAAGAATTATATTGTATCCTTGGTTTCGATAAAAATATAACTGAAGTTTATTACTTTTTAGCCATCTTTTCATTTAAGAATAATTGTATTGATCACGGTTTTTCAACTACGGCAATAATTTGGTCATGTTTTAAAATTGTTCTGTAATCGGAAAAACATATCAAAAGTATTTAGTCAAAGAAGTTTTTTTCATTTTGTAGCTTTCTTTTCAATTTGAACCCTATCTATTAATTAATGCTTTTTTTATTACAATAATAAATTGTTTTTGTCAAAAAATTGATATTTTACTACCTAAAAATGACTGAATGGAAATAGTTTTCGTGATTTTACAAAAAATTGAAGTATAAATAGTAATCTTCATTTTTGTATTTTCTAGCTGATATTTTTATAATATATTATATGATTAATATAAATATCACCTATGTTTCTTTAAGTGTTAAAAATATACATTTAAAATAGCATTTATTATTCCTTTACAAAGAAACTACACAATTTAGTGAATTTAATTGAGTTTATTTTTCAAAAATGAAACTTAAATTGAAATAATGATTTTTTTTTTTGGGGGGGGGGGGAGAACTATTTGAGAATTGCAGTATTTTTGGAAGAGTAGAATTTATGAAGTAATTTAAAAATTGATAAAATATCTTTTATTTTCGTACCCATGTTGTTGTGGGATACTTTTTCGGCTACAAATATAAATAAATATCGTAAACATGTTACTTGCTTTTATATTATTGAAGAGCCTGATTAATTTTTGCTTGAGCTGGGGAAGGGGGATAGCTTTTATAAAAGTCAATCTAGATTCACCTCTTGAAACAAACTAAAATAGATCTGAAATTTGGAAGGTACGTCCTTGACAGATTAATTTTTATATGACGTTATGGAAGTAAAAGTACCATATTTAATATTAATTTAGTTAAGTACTATTTAAATGTTTTATTTTTATCGATACTATAGTAGTACCGGTATATCCAACAACGCTACCCTTAAAGTTATTTTCGATATTTGTTTTTATCCAAGGTACCTATATTTTGCAAACTTTAATTTTTTTTGTCAACTCGTTTATGAGTTTTCCTACGTTTTCATAGAATGTTTCTTTTCAACATATGAATGAAATTTTACTTTCCTAAATTCCTCGTCTTAAGAATGTTTCATTTTTCTCAACCATAATTTTGGAAGAAATTAAATTTGAAAATCAAGTTAAGGTCGAATGATAAATTGAGCCAAAAAGTTGATAATTTATAAATTTTTAATTATGTTTCTTTTTAAAATATTTCTTGGGATCTTTCTGATTGTAATAATTTATTTAGGATTACAAAGACTGAAATAACTAAAGTATCAAATGGTTTTTTTGCCTCGTTGATGTTTGAAATTATAAAAAAAGTTTAGTTAGTTAATATAAAAATACTTGCATTTGTGACATTGAGGCAATTAAATTCTTAGGTAACATTTGTCCAATAAAATAGAATTGAGAAAATAATACACAATTGTGTAACTTTTTAATGAATATATATTACTAAGAAATATTATTCAAAATATGTTAAAATAGATTTGTTATAGTTTAATCAAAATGTAACTATATGACTTATGTCACACATAACAAAGTAAAGTATAATGAAGTTTTTATAAATTGAAACAAAGTTTCACTTAAGTATAGAATGTGATGCCCAAAAATATGCAGTTGCATTACTTCATTACGAAAAATATGCTTTTAATGGTATCCAGAAGAGATAACTCATGACCAATTTTGGATATTTTTAAATACTATATTTAGCTTTATATTTTCTTCAATATGTCCTCTTTTACAGATTATAACAGCCTCAATACGCTGGGACATGTCCATAACTTAACATACTGTCATAATGACAGCTCGGCACGAATCCACATTTGGATGAGAGGTGCAACAGATATTCTTGTCCAAGACGTGCCAAACTTCAAAGTCTGGAAGGTTGAGGTCATGGTATGAAAGAAGGCCACAAAGATACAGGACAAAACATCCATAAGTTTGTTGCATAATTTTTTACTCTCCTTGCTTTTATGGTGGCTTTAATGGACTTCTTGATGTTGTAAGCAGTCTGGATAAAGATACAAATGGTCTTTACACCATTCTCGACATTGACATTTGCGCTAAGAAAATTATACAGGCGTAGACTTTTATGTTTTGCTCTTATAATTTTATTCTAGAAAATATAGAAAACAAGCAAAATTTTCTTTTTGCTCCAGCTAATGGTTGGTTGCGTAGTAAAATCTCATTACAAAAAATATGATAAAATTGTTATTAATGCTAATCCATGTTTTGGGTCCCACTCTATATACATTCAGAAATTTTTTAAATAATGGAGCAACGTAGCTCAGTGGACAACGCCCTCGGGAAAAATTATTATCTTGAACTCAGTGTCCGTAGATTTGATTTAAGTTTGCTTGTAAGTAGAGTAAAAAATATATTTTAATCATAATGTATATTGATTTTAAGGCAATTACTAGGTCTGATTCAGTAATTGTAATACTATAATCTTTATTTTTATATAATTGGTACAACTGCATCTCACCCTTCAATAGAAAATTAAAGAAAAAAAATATGCAAAAGTTAATTGGAATTTAGGACGATGTCACATATGTGACACACTGTGGTTAAGTTTTAACGACTGCGATATTTATTTTTTGCAGTCTACATCTGGTCCAGCTCAGATCTAGAGCTCATCATAATTTGGCTATATGGCTATTACATTTCCTTATACCTACACCACAATAATAATTATCTTTTAATTCTTGTTTCATGAATTACCTTTCATATTAAATTATTATATTTAACTTATGATTGATATATTTATTATATTAGCTAAGGGGTGTGTTCTTTATTATTTGTCTTCATTTGTAGGGAAATAAAAAATGCGATCATTTTTATTATTATTAGAGTAGATGGATTATGATTTATGACCTTTTTATTTCTCTGAGCTATAAATTATGTTAACATGAGTGGGATGAGTTTTTTAAGAGACTATGGTTATATTTCATTAATTGAATAAGCATAATTATAAGTAAGTATTTAGGTAGAAAAAAAAGCTTAAAAAAAGATGATGAATATTTGAATTGTAAAAAATAGGAACTAAAATGTGTGTGGTACTATTTGTAGCTGCAGTCTGAACAGTGTATTTTTTTTATTTTCCAATGTCGTTATTTCATCATACCAGATGATATAATTTCAATGTATAAAGTTATTAATAGTACATGTGCTTACAAATGTTAGAGAGTAACACTGATGATTGGGGAGGGAGGTTATGGGTGGTATTGTAGAAAATATGACTAGGCGGTATGCAAAAAAAAAAAAAAAAAATCAAAACAGTAATTTTGAAAATTTGAAGAACGTCTAGGAAGAAAGTAAATTAATTATTATGACGTTCAATTAGATTAACTGCAAATAGCTTAGAAGAGCAATGAAGCAAACACATTTGTACCTTCCAATGCAATAAGGAATAGGAATTAACCAATTTCTAATCTCAATTCTTCTTTGAGTTTAATAAGAACTTAAATTTATAACTCCACTACAAATCATTTGTGTAACTCTTCGTATTTCACACACTATTAATGAAATTATACTAATACGTTCTCTCTTTCAGAATAAAATAATACTTATAACTATTTTGGTTAATAGAGTGGCTGTTTAGGTTTTATCTATAAAAAAATATAAAGCTCTTGTCTGATATCATTTGTTTACAACTCTTGTTATAAGTATATGTCTTTCTAAGGCTCAGAGAAAAATTGAGGATGGATATTGTAATAACTCCAAATATGTATATACTAGATACAAAGGAGGATTTGTCTTTATTTCCTTCTTTTCATAACTGTTTGAAATTATTCCAATAAATCGTCTTGACGTCTTTGCTGTTTTACTGCCTATAATGATTCAAATTGTACACGATACCATTTTTTTCTTTTTTTGTTCAACTCTAACCATAATTTGTAGGACATTTATATTTTATTCACAACATCAATAACTTGTTTTTTTAGTTATTTTGCTTGTTTTTACCAATCCCATTATCCAAAAAAAAAAAAAATATTTTGACCCTTAGTTTTATGACCGGAAATTTCTTTTAGTGCAATCATAGCATTGCTCATAAAAGTCCATTATATTGCAAACATTCAATTATTAATTCGATGTAACCTTCAATTTACCAGACGAAGGGTTGAAATATCAGTAATAGCTATGTCAACCTTTCTGAATTGTCAAAACCTTAATAAAAATAATTTTATAAGACCTGGAATTACAAGGAATTTGGATCCCCGGATGTTCCTTCTCAATTGGGATTATAATCAAGTATGCTGCATATACGGAATAAATGCTCACGTTTTCGTAAGACCTAAAGAAACAACATCACGGTCCGTCAAAAAATATCGACACCACACACAACAAAGAGGTTGAACGAGCTTTTTAAGTATTTTTCAAATATTAATTACGAAATTTGAATTAAGTCACACACTCCATTAAATTAATGCAAGCAATCTCACCTCAGAGCAGTGGTTTTTAAACTTTTTAGATATTTTGTAAAATGAGAAAATACCATTTTTTCCTAGTACCAACATTTTTCGAAATTTTGCATTTTTTGACAGTATGATATGCAAAGATTTTCATTTTTTTTAAGGATATCATTTTTTTTTTAAACCTTCTCCCCTGGATACTCCAACATGTAAAAGATACCAACAAGAAAATATTTCGTGAACAAAATATTGCCCACCCTCTCAGGAAGGCTTGTTTGAACCACTACTAATAAATAATAGACATCCAACGTTCCCCAAATTAATTTCGAAATTTTTACTTTTCATTACCCTCTCCTTAATATAGAAATGATGTTTTGCTCCGGAGAATATTTGATGAATGAACTATTTTTTTTTTTTGTTATAGGTAATTGAAGGAGCTCTTAAATTTTTAAGAAATATATTAACAGAGTATTGACCCAAAACTCATAATTTGTATGACTAAATTAAATTACTGTGTTTTTTATTATTTTAGCAATAAACTTTTTAAGACATTTCCCTCAACATTAGACATATCAAAACGAATTTGTTACATGTTTAAAAAGTATATTCAACTATATCTCTATTTAATATGTCCTCTTTTTTCAGGAATAACAGCATTGACACTTCGGGGAACAAATTAGCGTCTGATACGATGGAGACCGTGCCTATGGCGTACCATGCTATCATTATAACAGCTTTGAGCGAATCCAAATTTGTATGCAGCATATATTCTTCTCCAATTCGCCACAAAATGTAAAGTCTAGGGAATAGAGGTCCAAATTGAGGTAGACCAGAAGTCAGCCATATTGTTCCAACATTAGTTTTGATTCTTCTTGGATGTTTGGGGATTTAAATAACTTATTGATATCAACAGTTTCTAAATTTTTGCATCAATATGGATAAAATAACTTTTCTGGTACGGATAGGTGTCCCCTATAAAGAATATAATTTTTTCCAGATTTCAATCACCGAAATAAAGAGGGGCCATCTAAGAAGTTATCCAACGTACGACTAAAAAATAGTAAGAGTTTGATGTTTTAATAAGACATATCAAGAGCTAATCATTCTTAATGAGTTTAAATATTAATTACGTACTTACTATATATAATAATTATATCAGAAGCAAAGCATTTGAAAAAGAGTTTATGATGGATGAGGAAATCAAAATACCCACAATGTAATTAATTATTACTTCAAAGGCTTTATTACATAGAGGCTAAGCTAGTGTGAAGTTAAAGAGATAAAGTAAAAAATGTTTTAATATTTTTGTTTTTAAAAATTGGTAAAAATTTTCCATTAATTTTTATTTTTAGATAACTTTTCTGTTGCGTCACATTTGCCTTTTTATGTATGTAATAAGTAGTAATAATCCGTTGGACATATTGCATTTCCGTGATGGATAATGATTAGATTTGAAATGATTAACTAAATTAAAAGTACTTAAAGGATGATTAATAAATGTTATGTTTTTTGTTTATTTTGACAAAGATATGATGAAAGAAAACCTTGAGATTGTTAATTCCTCATGTGATTTCAAACTGGATATCGGAGGTGTTTTTTATTCTCTCACTTTCCTTATGTGTTTGTCAAAAAAAACATACATTCCAGGGATGTTTCCGATATGTATCATTCATATCATACTTGTATTTATCCTAAATCAAAGGTTGTCAAGGACACCTATCTATAACTATAACCTATCTATAAACCTATTGACATATGAATAAAATACCTGTCTTTTTTTTTTTTTGCCTATTAGATAAGTGTATAATTTATTTCTAAAAGATAGTCTTAATTAAAGTGAGATCTGATAAATTTGTGCAAAAAAAAAATCAAAAAAAAATCAATCCCCAAAAACAGTTTTTGAGAGATTTGATGGAGACTCATAATTAATAACAAAATGTGTAAAAATAGTTGAAACAAAGCCTGGCTTCATTAAATCATTATTACACTCGTCAGCAAAGTTTCAATTTTTTTCACCTTGGATTTGGACTATGTCTTCCTAAATTTGTTTGACTTGAGAAACTTTAAAAATACATTCAAACCACAAAATTTCTACTTATATGGACTCCAAAGTGATTTATAAAAAAAAATGTTTAACAACATCTACGACTCCAACATTTAATTTCATTTTTCTCTTATAATGTTCATTTTTTTTTCTTGGGCAACTAATCTTATGGACATTTCATATCAATACTACGGACAAATTAAATATTGAAATCAATACATAAATAAACATACGTTCACCAAAATGAATCACCGCAAAAATTTAACCAAAATGATTAGATCAACAGAAATATATATATCACGAAAAAAAAATATAAAACTTGTCAAAATACTGAATGGTAGAATTTTTTTATAAAAGGACTATCCGTTTTGAATCATTTAGGTGCAGTTTCATAACATCAAAGATATCATAGTCCGAAGAAACACGCTTCCTGTTCAAAATATGATGAGCCTTTTTTTTTAATATATTGGACGAAGAGTCTCACCTTAGAAGTGAAAATCAGCACTCGTCCATTCCTTGGTACAACCAAAGCCACATTTCCATCTTCCAAAGTACCGGAAACTATTTGATAATTTAGCCATTTTCCTCTATGAATAATCTTAATCAAAGAAAAAACAGAAATATAACTTTTATGTATATGATTCCAGATTCAACAAGCATTTTAATAATTCATATATCTTTTTTTGAATCGAAGAACATGACTTGTAAGTAATGACAAAAATGACTCTTTCTTTGAAAGACTAATACACTTGAACACAATTATAAAACTCATAGTTGATTGGACAAAAAGAAGACAGAATTAAATAAGTGTATCTTAATACAAGTCATGTATTCAAAATAATTAAACAATTGTTACTAGACAAAAAATTTGTTTATACGAGAGTAGTCTCAAAAGTTTCTGACCTATTTACCATTTTTTTTTTTTTTTTTTTTTCAACAGAGCCTCCTTGTACTCTACACACTTCGCCCATCGATGCTCCCATATCTGTAACCAGTTCAAATAGTACTTGGCGTTTTTGTGTAAAATAATGGGCCACAAGACAATTTTTGTGTTCGGCTCAATTACTCCCAGTTGAATAGACTCTGCCTCATCAAATTTTTATGCAACAAACTTTTATATGTTAGCTATTGTTTGAATCTAGTTAAAAGTTTCACATTTAAATACTAATATTTAAAGACAGTTTGATACTCAATTTTTTCCATTTTCAAAAGAACTATCACATCAACTCACTCACACAGCTGTTACATAACAACTGTGCGTCCAAAATGGGTGAAACATTTGTGAGTAACTGTCGACAGATGCTAGATAGATATGACTAGCTTTTATTTACGAGTGCTGCTATTTTTAGGCTGAAGTCGGAAACATTTCAGACTACTATCCTTGTATTTAGGAATCTATCAAAGTGTATTTATAGTAAATGAAATGTTGCTCTCTGTAAGACCAGGTAATCATGTTTTCTCGAACAATCGGAAACAAACATCTAAATCCAAGAGCAAACATTTCTTGAAAAGTTTTTAGAGCCTATTTGGTTGTTTTTTTCGATAATAGACCTTTCCATATTGTGCAACGTAGTTGGGCTTATTTCACACCCACGTGAGTTCTAATATTAATAAACTGAACAACAAAACTATGAGCAATTTATGGAAATTCATGATATGCTAATTTGTTAAAATTGCACAAAATAAAATAACAAATTTATTAATAAACATGTATGATAAGATGTTGTTATTTCTCAAATTAACACACCACGGTTTTTATAAATGTATATTCATCCATATATACTTAGAATAAGTATTTGTATGTCCAATGATGTTTTATAAGCTAAATGGTAAAGTTTTTGGGTTACTTAAATATATCTCAACATAAATTCCGTTAATGTGAAAACTGAATAAGTTTACAATAAAACATCTCTTATTCACGATTGATGTTTATGTAAATTGCATCATAACTAAACAAACTTTATTTTTTTATATAAATACGATTATATGTTCGTTGAATATATATATAAATTTAATTAAGTATAATTATTTGCTAATTACCTACAGGTTAGGAAAGCAAAAGTGGACTATTAATTAATCTTTATTTCCTAATTAATATGAATAGTTTTAGTGATTATTTTTGCTATTCTATTTCTCCCGTCTTTTTTGAGCAAACTATACTTATCATTAAGTCATTTCATCATCATGAACAAGAAACAAGCAAAAAGGTAGTGTAGCTTAGATCTCCTAGCATGGAGTTGATATGATGAAGATTACGGACATTGTTAAGTGTTCTAGGAGACTGTTTTTTTAAATTGACCAGGATGAAGTTAAATGGAAAATACCTATTACTTTGTGTCTCCTAGGACCATCAGGAGGACCATAAAGCACAACATGGGATTAGATTCTGTCACAAGGACTCCCATGCAACCTTATGAAAGAGAGCATGAAAGCCAGGAGGCTCGAGAGGTGCAAGAAAATCCTCAAATGGATGAAGAGAAATGGTTCAACTTTGAAAATTTTCTTGAAGAAGAAGATTTTCCCAGTTGATCTATTCCACAACCAGCGGAACTATGGCTGGCTTATAGAAATAAAAAAAGAGCTTAACATGGATCAATTATGTTCCAAAAATATATGGCCACCTTCCTCACCAGATTTGAACCCACTGGAACTTTCTTTAAGGGGCACCTAGGAGAGGGCAAACAACAGCTCCTCACACCAAAATGTGGACTCACTGAAGTCTTCCATAGTGGCTACATGGGACAACTTTTGACAAGAGCTTGTCATCAACTCCCGCATGGCCTTCATGCAACGTTTAAAGGCTGTGATTGATAATGAAGGTGGCCATATTGTATGAAAAAAGTTTTCCAAAAACATTGTCTATATGTTTTGTTAACATAAATATTTTGTCTATTATATAAAATATAAAATTATTGATGTAATTTTATATCTATTTTTCGAGTCCACATTTTGCTGCCCTATCCTGTATATAATTGACAAATTAAGATTTGCTCTTTTCTTAAAGCTAAAGTGTTAATAAATGAATGAATTCATTATGTCATCTGGACTGTATAAATTGTTTAAGATAGTTTATTAATTGCATAAACACAAAGCTTTGTATTTGTATATCTTCCTTTGTCTAGGATATTTAAGCATTTTATTCAAAAGTGATATGCAAGCCATAAGTCAAACCTACAATATTAATTAACTATGATATAATAGATAAAACAAATTGTTTGGCCCCAAGATGGGTTAAAGAATATTGAGGACCTTGATAAAGAGACGAACAACACCTTTTTGAATATATTTAGATGATATCTTAATGAATTTTGTATGATTATTAACAGTGTTTTATTACAATCTTCTTCAATGTAGGTATATGCAGTGCTCGTATTAGGTATATATGCTTAGGTGCATAAATATCTATATATAAAACAAAAACATTTTGCAATAATTTTTTTTATTGAACTACATAATTTTATCATTCTTGAATGGTTTTATTTTGTAAAAAAGACAAAGGATATTAATTTTTAAGGAACAACTACATGCTATTTACTAGTTAATAATACTATTAGGATTTCATAATATAATTAATTAATACAAGACTAGGTTTTTTTGACGTTTCCTCGGACATTCAGAAATTAAAATGAATTAGGAAGACTTCTGCTTTATATAAAACAAAATAAAGACCGACATTTTCTAAGACTTATTGTCATATTGGTCTAATGAGTATGATTGCACTAATATATAAACTTCTTTTTTCACGTCAATTAGGAAGAAGTTGCTTCAGTCTGGATCAGACGTAAAACTCTTAGTCTAGCAGCTGCTTCCCTGAACATCAAGGAAACCTCCTAATACCCCAAAATACACCTCCGCTCTCAGGTTGTACAGGTGAAGTTCTGGGCCTCAAGACAGTTTAAACTCTACTGCTTCCACTTTTCTAGGCAACAAAGAACCCTTCTAATATGCTATAATACACACCAACCGATTGGTTGTGCAGGTGAACTGCTGGACCTGAGGCAAGTATGATTTATCTATCACCACTTCTTGATCACCAAGAAACCCTCCCAATACCCCAAAATACATCCCGGCTCTCAGATTGTAAAAGTGAGATACTGGACTTAAAGTATCTGAAACAGTACCACTGCGCCATTTCTAAGCAACAAAACCCCCTGCCAAAATGTTGGAATACACACCAGTTCACGAGTTTTGAATTGGAGCTGCTGATTCGTGAGGCAGGTAAAATTTTCCCAACGCTGCTTCCCTGAGCATCAAGGAACCCTTCTAATATTTCATGTACACTTTTGCCTTCATGTTTTACAGTTGTAGTGCAAAAAAAATACTATTTCAAATCTGTCATGGCATTGACAACCAAAAAAACATGTTACCGGAACCGTTTTTGGAGCCATCAGAAGCTATATAAAAATTTTCATCAAATATATCAATTGGTTTGGCCTTGATTGAAAGACAAACATACCCAACACACACAGACATTCACATTTAATATATAGATAAATATTGAAAAACAAGAAGTCTCCATATTTATTTTTTGAGTAAAAAAATCAAATCTAAGTACTAGAGAAAACCAAAAGCTAAACATTGGTATTTCTGTTTTAGTCGCAAAGATATTTTCCTCAAAACATCTGAACAAAACTCATCTATTACATAGAATGGAAGTAGCAAAATAAGACATTTGGAGCAAATGTAATCATGATTTTCAGCCATGAATTCAATTTCAATACAATCAATGGAAAGAAAAAATAGTATACAAGCTCAACCAGAATTTTTAGGGCGGAGTTATCGACCATTAAGGATTTTTGAGCGTCACCATGTTCCAGAAACATTCTTCTTTTACTGAGTTGACTTTAAGATAAGTTCCATTCATATTTGATCAAAATTTATACGGCAATTTGTATATGATCGGCAATGAATCCCAATGTATGCGTCAATAGTTGGATTACAAAGAAAAAGTATATGGACCAAAAGTTTATTTATTAATTACACTCGGACCATGTTCTACTATCTTTATTATTAAGCTCTAAGCAAAAAGTTAGACAATTCAAGATATCAAAAATAAAAGACATATGACATAAAAGTGATTTGGGAGATATCAGTATATGACCATATTGTCCTCCTAAGCTCATTTGCGATGCTACTTCAATTATTAATATCTTTAAGTGGAACAACACCACGGGACCTCAAAGTCAACTCATTAGTTTTGTCTCTTCACTACTTCAATATTTCAAAATATCATATCTGACACAAAGTTGTGAACGTGCAGTAAAATAAGAACCAACACTTCAGCTCAAATTTGTGGACAAGAGAGACTATATAAAAGCATAATCAAAAAAATTTGTTTAATTTTCCCATATTATGTAAACAAAAATATGATTTGAAGCAATTATTGACAAATAATTTCTTTTTTAAAAGGTTATCTAAAAAAGAAATTCAACATTCATAATTAATGTAAAATATCTAATTTATTGAATAAAAAAAAATATGCTTAAATCAAAACAAATCAACACTAGAAATTAAGAATAATAAATAAAAGGTTGTATTTATTAGAGTATAATCGACAGTTTGTATGGTACAAAATTATAAATGGGTGAAATAGGATGTTTTATTTGGCATAAATGAACAACAAAAGTGTATTTAGTAATAATATATTTCTCATTTGGTGTCAAAAAATGAGATTTGAGTAGTAAAATTAAAGAGAAAACCTTTAAATTCAGGCGCGTTATACACAGTATTGAAAGCTAATATTTATATATTGGTAGAATGTTTGGAACTAAAATTCTTAACCCATGAGGTAAGATAGAGAAAAATTGTAAGAATACCGTGAAAAAATATATGTTTTATCTATAATATTTCATAAAATAAAAATCCTGTCTCAGAATTAAAATAGAGAGTTTTAATAAAACAAGACCAAAATTTCCTTTTTTTTCGACATTTTACAGATTTTTCTATCAAATTTGGTTCTGAACGTTATATCATTATTTTCTTGTTTAAATAATCAAATACAAAATAAAGAATATCTAACGATACCAAATTCCCAACTTTTGTCATTTTGGTACAGTCTAATATATATATGTTTATATTATTATTTAGAATATATTTTTTTTCTTGGAGATTATTTATATTTTACCTCAAAATTACTTTCAAAGATACTATAGTCTATTATTAAATTCCTAGACTCCATATTAGAATATAATCACTCAAGAACCATAAAAATAATTGAAGGTATAGTACAATATTCTATAAAAGTGAAGATATGTATCAATGTTTGAATTGATAGACTGTTATGCAAATATGAATAGAAGATGTTCATTAGAGTGAGGCTGAATATAACACATTTGTACAATTTCATTTTTAAATATTAATATTTAGCTTAAGTACAAAGACGTTGAAATTACAGAAAAGATAAAAAAAATATAAAATCACATTTTTTCTTTAATGAATGTACTTTATGATTATTTTTTAATTTATATTTTAAATTAAAAGACAATGGTTGGAAAATATTAGTACTTTTATTCCAAATAATTACCATTTATTATCCAAAAATTGAAGAGAGTTTCAATAAATGCCAATATTTACTTAGCTGCCTATGGGCAATATGTGCTTCTTATATACTTAATAAGGTGGGTCACCATATCTTTCAATATCATGAATTTATACTTTATGTGTGCGAAGACAATTTAAAGCTAAAAACATAGCTGTGTCTTTAAGCCTCAACAATCCTCTTTTTCAAAATAAAGAGGTTTTTTTATTTAAATTGTACCTTCCATACAAACTCAAAATACCATAATAAATTTAATTTTTTAAGCAAAAAAATTACTTAGTGGTTTTTTCCCTCCTTCAAACAAAAACCATTTTAAATGACAGAACCTCTCTAATTAGGATAAAAAGTATATTATACAAGTTTTTTTAAAAATAAATTGCATGTAAACACAGTTAGAATCTTTATTTTAATTTTTTTTTCTTTTTTTTTTACTATTTCCATGTATATACAAAAACTTTAAGTTCCACATAATAGATGTTTAAATCAGGCATTATTGACTTGAATATTACAAAAAAAAAAAATTTAAACTTAAACACACGATGTACAATTCTAATTTTTCAATGATATTTTACAGTTTTAGTCACTTTTTCCAAAAATTAATCTATTTTGTGACCAACATAAATAATCATATACTTCCAAAATTTATTGAGCAGTCAGGCAAGGGAAACTGAAAAGGGACCCCTTAGTACTGATGACCTCTTAAACCAAGTTTGGTACTTTTGTACAGTTATAATATTGAAAATATTTGATAAAATTTACGTCTAGGCAGTAAAAGGATAACATTCATTTTCAAATAACAAGGGAAGTGAAGATAGAAATGTGGAAAAAAACATATTGAATGACGTAGCTCAATAGACAAGGATCCAGTAGAAATGATTCTCTAGAACTTTATGTGTGTATGTTTGTATCTTGGTCGTTCCTAGAGAAGGAAATATCTTAATCTATTCGGACTTGAAAGACAATTCCTAGGTTAGAAATTTAGTAGTATAATGTTTCATATACTTAGAGTTGAGTCGTTTCTACCGAATATAAGTACCTTTACAAATTAGAAAAGGAAAAATAATTTTTGCGTGTGGTCTTTTTTATTTGATGTTCATTATTTGATCGTTCGCCGTGGTGTTACCTTGCACCTCTGAATTATGCATTATCGCATATCTTTGGTGCAAATTGCTTTAAATATGCATAATAAAATGAATATATTTATATACATTTAAATGTAACTACAATATTTTTCCTACACTGATCCTTTATTAAATGTTCTCCTATTTATAGGAGAAATTCATAACCCCTCCATAAAAAACATATAACAGGCAGCTAATATTAATAAGGATCTTAATTGAGGTGAACCATACGTCTTCCTCCCGCCTTCTCTGAGCGCGTTTTTTTTTATTATAGCCAACTATTCAACTCTACATATATTGAACTATTACAACTCCTTCTGACCAATTAAAGAAATTTTTTATAAGAACATTCATATATGTGCATACATATATATTTTATCTATTAACTCGTCAAGAGAGGTGCAATAAGTTTATAGCCGTTTATTCCTTTTCTGGTTTGTACTCGGCAGCCAAAGTAAGTGTAAAAGTGACTATTTAAAGTAGGTTCATTTATGGGCCTACGCCGTAATATTTGTGACCCCTGCCTTGGAATTGCATTGACATGCTTAAATCAAATGAAAGTATGACCAGGTTTGACTGCTGTTTTTTTGTTTTTTTGTAATGAAATTGCACAGATGTGTTTATTTGGTCCATACCAAAAGTACGAGCAAAAGGTCAAGTGTTATCCGTCAAAATTAATTAATTTGTTGTACCCCATCCTCACCCTAATATAACATGGTACATAGGATTACTCAGACTATACAAGCCTTCAGTTTTTTTGCAATCGTAGTAACAATGACAAACTGTAAACACTTATTTCAATTTAATAAAAGAATTTGCATTATCATATTTTCTAAGTATATCATAATAGCTATGTACATATGAGTTGCAAAAAATCAGTAACACATCTCTGTGTCAATATTGTGATGTGATGAGTATTATTGCAAATAGTTAAGGAACAGATGGTTTTTTTTTATTTGAAGATGGAAAAAAATGTTAGTGTAAGTATTTTTTGAATTGAGTAGTCAAAGTCCCTTTTTTGAATATACATAGTATACTTAAACTGAATTGCAAATGGAGTCCTTACGTTACTTTTTATCCGTTTGTATTATTTTTTTAAATCCAGCTTAAATGATGTTATATTTTTTTTTACTTTTTGTTTACCTAGTGGGAAGACATACAAAAAATGAGTTAAATGAACTTTTTGAGGGTAACTGTAGATGAAAATTCTGATTCTCCTATTTTCTTTTGTCAAAAGTTAATTTTTCCCACATTTATAGATTTTACATTAATCTTAGTAACCTATTCCTCGGAGGAAAGTGTTGAACTTGGCACTGCCGTATTTCAAAATCAAAGTGCAACTGGAATCCTGAATTATGAAACTGAATTGCGTAAAAATCCAGTGCGTAAGGTGAAAAACAAAATTGTGTAACATTATTTGACAAAGAGGTGGGACTTGCATTTAACTTATTTACAGAAAAGAACTCTTCATGTCTATTATCAGTCCATAAATGAGTAGCATTATATTGAGAGACACAAATGGAAAAGCTCGAATAATTTGTGAAGCTTTTAACAATAGCCTCATCATAGGATATTTAAAACAGACATAGTGTAGATGAATTACTCATGAACCACTAAAACCCACACCCTCGAGCTCATATTTCACAACAACCACTTTTTTTTACCAATATACAACTTTTTCCGCTCTCTGTTTTTCAAATTTGATCAAAGCCCTTAAAACTATCTATCAAAGTAGCCAGTATAACACAATAAAATTAGTATGTGAATAAAGAAAAGAATTTGCAAAAACATTTGGTTTAGTTCGTTAATACGTATACAACTTATTAAATTTAGTTAAACCTATCGTCAGTTTATAGGTCACACTAAACTACAGGTGACATGTTCTTGTTATGTTTTTTAAACCAATACAATTTTTTAAACCGTTATTAGAGGGAATTAAAGGCATGGTCATTGCATAATTAACCATCTCTTATAAATAAATAATTTAAAAGCAAATAAATTTAGATTGAACTTATAATTGTAGGTTTTATTTTTTCATTTGCATCCCTACATTACTTACAAAAAGTTCATTCAAAGAGCAAGGCAAATATTTTATGTGTATTTGTAGTTATATACTTTTTATATACAGAAACATATTATTGATCGGTCATATAAACCAACTGGATGAGTCTATTAATATAAGATATTTATGTCTTATGAAATACAATTAGACACAAAAACAAATTATTTTATTATGTTATATTTTATTATCATTTGATTTTTATTTTATTTTGACAATAAACCAACTTGGATGAAATTTTAATTAGAAATATATATCCCAATACAATTAGTGAATAATAATATGAATAAAGTTGTAAAACTTAAACATTTACATTAAATATAAAAAGAAACTGAAAATGAATGTAGTATCCCTCACAATTTTTAGAATATTACTGTATAGTTTTGCTCTCATGACCTTTTATTAGATTAGCTACAGACAGATATAGGAGGAAGGAAAAAAACACAAATATCACTTTGTATGTAGTAAGAACATAAGCAAAATGTAACTCCAATGTTTATCCTCAATTCTTATTCAAGTCTACTAAGGACTTGACAAAGAACTGACACACAAAAATGCTTTGACTTTACAACTATACTACTTATATATATCCTGAGAGAAGAGTAACTTAGCTTTCGTGACTTTTCATTATATTCGTTACAAGCAGCTATGACAGACGTAGGGAAGAAATAATCAAAAACATAGGAAGAAATTTCTCCAATGTAGATCCTCAATTCTACTACTAATTCAACACAGACTTGCAATTTTAGCTCCCCGACAAGTCCTTATGGGTACTCTCCCCCTTAGATGCTCACTCCTCAAGAATCAAAGAATATGCTTTGGAATATAAAAAAACAAAAAAATTCGCCCACAAAGAAAAATACATTTCATTTATAACTTTACATTGTTATGAATCTCGTTTTCATTTTTATGAGTTGTTATTTCTCTCTCCTTACACTCAATGAAGAAAAAAAAACATTGTAGTCTTTTATCTAGCGCAAAATCTACGTTCTGTTAATTAAAAGATATATTCAAGATTTTATTTTTTGAAAATATAAAAAAGTATTTATGTGAAAACATCTACAACAATAAGTTATACGCATTTTAATTCAAATTTATGTTTGACATTAAAATAGTATCAAAAGGAGGACGGGATAGCTAAATCACATTGTGGATTGTATTTTGATATAGTTTGAGCATATAATTGTATATTTAAAATAGATTCATGTATTTAAGTAACGAAATTATATCTGATTGAATATTGATAGACATATGTGGTGAATTAAGACAAAAGAAGTCAGGAAGAAGAGAAATGTCTAACTTACTTTTCCACATGATATACAGAGTGACCGGAAATAAACATCTATCAACACTTTTTAGAGTTTGACTAAAGTAAACAAATAAAGCACTTTTATATGTCTTTCTCCCCGCTAAGTTTTGTTCAGACAGCTTGAAAAATGAATACACAATACCAAAATCCGAAAATCAGTTACAATCTCATCCAAGTGTAACGGGGACCCAATGTTGTGGTGTTTTGTTTGCTGTCTGTGCCGTAAAAAGGTTAAAGGATAACCACAAAATGCAATCTCCCTCTATCGTGGTCTTTGGGGGCATTTGCGGTTTTGAGAAGACAATATCCAACCACTTTTTCAAACAAGGACAGTCATTTGACACAGAGATCTACTACAAGGTGTTTAAGTACTATGGCTTGCCCTGGTTGAAGGAAAATTATTACACGGGGGTTATTTGTCGCAGCAAGATGGATCTTCATACAAAATAGCGAAGAAGACCCAAGCCTTCCTAAGTCCAAATTTAAACTCTCTTGACCTCGGAAATCAAGCCACCATAATCTCTCGACCTCAACTCTCTTGGTAGAGCAGGAGGGAGTAAGTCCAGCAGCACCTACCACAGCAATCAAGTTAGCCATTAAAGAGGTATTGGAGGTCTTGTCCATTGAGGAGATTGTCACAGGTCACGACGCCAAAGTTTTCATTACATCCCAGGGAAGATACATTGAATACCTCTAATAATAGTTATTGAACTCTCAATTTGCCAATTTTCCATTCAAAAGTCTAATAAACACTAAACTTTTGTCTGTGAAACCGTTCTTTGAATATTTTTATGTGCATTTTTCCGTTTTTCCAAAATGTTAATCAGAATAATTTGTTTATAGAAATTGACTATAAATCTTCAAAAAATGCAAATCCATACTCAATGTTAGGAAAATTTATTCTAACTTGTTTATGTGTTGACAGGCCACATATATGAAAATTATGTCACAAAGTGTTATATATCCCTGAGCTTTTTTGAAAGTCCCTCTTCATTACGTTTCTATTGAAGAAAAAATCCCAACGCCTATTTTACGCATTTTCTTTAAAAAAAACATAAATTCTAAAGAAAATTAATTCACCTTCAGGCATTTTAATCACCATAAAAATCATTAATCTGCGAGTAAATAAACTACTTTTTATATAATAAATTCAATTATATGCAATTGATAAACTGTATAATATGAACAAGATTGTTAACGACTTAAATATCTATTTTTTGATGAATTGCTTCTTCAAGGAAGAGAAACTTTAAGTAAACTTTGGTCATTTTACAATAATATAATTAAAGCTAAGTAAACTTTGGTCATTTTACAAAAATACAATTAAAGTTAGGTAAATTCCATAATTTATTATATATTAAACATATTTGGAGGAGTTTTTTGTATGAAAAAAAATCCAAAACTCTATGATTATCCTTGATATTCTCTAACTCAACCAAAAAAGATGCAGAAATGTATAAACCTATATTTATAGAAAATAACTTTTTTTTACTTAATATTTACATATATAAACTGAAGTAGATTTTTTTCTTACTATGCAATTTAAATTGGCATACTTTTGTAAAATAGCTATATTGACCCGGAAATGCTGTTTTTTTATCTCTTGTTAATATTGCAATTTATTATTAAATTGCCTGGATTGATGATTTTTTGTGGCTTGAAATATTAAGACATTAATATTTGTTCATCGACAAGTACTTTTATTATAAAATAAATGCCTTGATTCGTCATTACCAAAGGCATGTTCATCAAATAAAAGTATTATAAAATACATATAGAAGGTTTTTGTTTGAGTTTGTTTATGTAATCCTATGTACCCATGTATGTTTGCGTTGGTCAATATCATATATCATCCCTTCTCCTTGTGCTTTTAGACACTTAAAAAAACAATTAACCCCCTGTTGTGTCGACATAAATAAGGATTTTTATGATAAACTCCTTTTTATATTTTATTTGTTCATATAATTATATATATTTTATTTTTTAAGTAATGTTAATAAAGATAAGCTTGTTTGCTTTATTACAGTGTTGTGGCGATGAGAGTACCTTGGCGTAAGGGCCTCCATCTGATAATAATGATGTTAGAATAAATGATTTTATGAGTATTTATTTTTTTCATAAAATTAAATAAATATGACAATTAAAGTCGTATTTTGATCTAAAGTATTTGTTTATGAAACATTAGTTTTGAATTTGCATTACAGTTTTTGAGTTAAGTAGAAATGAGTTTTGTACAATGTATTAATTTTAAAATTGATCCTGAGTTAGAGCTTATACGCAAGTTTCTCTTTTTAATAGTTCTAATATTTTTTTAACACCTTAAGAACAAAAGTTGAACACTTTCTTGTAATGAAATTATAATACTAATATAAATCTTAGAGTTTGTGCATATATCCCCTGACTATTAATTAAAAATTAAGTTTATACAAAAAAATGACTGAAAATAAAATACATAAGAGAGTATTTTTTATTGTCCAACCATAAATTTGATCAATCCTCCTTTCATGAAAATGATATTATTTCAAACAAAAAATGGATTTAAAAATTTTAATGACAGTACAATACATAAAAAATGTCAGGCACGCCATTTTTGAAATTGTTCTAATGAATATATATTCACAAATATTTATTTGAAAAGTAATTAATATACAAAAAATAAAGTTATAAAGTATTATCCAGATCATCATGAGTATTGTTATAAAAAACAAAAATTGAATTGAACTAAATATTCACAGATATATTTTAAACTAGCCGTGGTACTCCAAGAATTGCCCAGAGTAAATATATATGAATTATAATATACATAATTGAGCAGTTAAAAAAATAAACAGAATCAATGCTACATATTTGAAGCTACATGCAATATTTAATCAATATGACTGTATTGTTATTTCTTAGATCTAAATATGTTTACGATATAGATCAGAGACACTATGTATAGTGCATATTGTAACTGTTTTTGAGGCATACAGATAAGCTTTGTTTATTAATATAGATTTAAAATGGTTTTAAAAACAAAAATCATTCTATTGAATGATACTACAAATTATTATTCAAGTGTTACTAATTTGGTTTATTCTGGTACAAGTAAAGTGAAATTTTCCTTGTAAAAAAAATATTTCAAGCGGATTAATATATTTTTTAGAAAATTTTCAGCCTGAGTAAAGTCAATTTTTTTCAAGTTTGAGTAATAATGCAATCCAACGCTACTATACATTAATGTAACTGTGTAAGATAAGGTTAACATAGATTATTTATTTATAGATTAATAAATATAAATCATTTATGTATCATTATAAATTTATCTAATAATTAAAATCAGACTACCTACAAGACATGACAAAGTCGGTATCTGAGAAAAAAATATAGAAATGATGCAGTTATAGAAAGTGTCTTGCGAGATGGATACTTATTTGCAACACCAAAATATTCAAATTTAATATATCGACCTTTTTAATAAAAATATTAACCTACTATTGTTGAGATTCTAAAATATTTTACATACTTCAACGCCATTTTTTACTGACACCATAACCTTTTGAATAAAAATTAATCTTTTGTACACATACTCCCCTAATATTTCTATAGTCCTCAATAACATAACAATAACGTATGTCTAAAACAAAATAAGTAAATAATTTCTCCAAATTTGATACACCCATTTTTATTGAAATTATATTTTATGAATAAAAAGTGTATCCATAAGTCTCAAATGTTGGTACACATATTAACTAACTTCCCAAATATAAAGTGTAATATGACAAAAAAATAATGTATATTTACAATTTTTTTTTTTTAAAGTATCCCTCCTGCTTGAGTCATGCCATTTTTAATTAAATCCCATGAATAAAGCTACAATTTTTTTTTAGAAAGTACTTCATATCTAAATAAAAAAATATATTATTTAGATCTTCATGAGCGTCGTTAGCAATAAAATATTTTTGAAGATATATACCGTTTAAACTAATTTAAATATTATGGGTACAGTTTTGTATTAAATTTTGGTATTTTTTTATTAATTTTTTTTTATTTTCAATATAAAATTTCCATGACAGTTAATGCATACACAGATTCAGGGGCATTGTATTTTATGATCTCTTGTAGACGGTGTAAAGTAATGGGCAAAAAATATTCAGGAAAAAAATTAAGAATAAAAAAAATTTGTTAATCCTTGAATTTGCATATTTAAGAAAAAAGGGAAATATTATTATTTTTTCTTTTATACATATTCCTATGTATGTATATCTATATAATTTGATATATGAACAAAAAAAATTTGAATTACAAATTTGTACGTATGTTTATATTATTCTCCAACCAGGGGGTTAATTTTTATTTGTTTTTTGCGTCAAAGAAATATTAGAAAAATAATCATAAAATTTTAAGAGAATACTTGAGATTTTGGAATATACACTATTTTTAGATACATATGAAGAAATTTGGAACAAGCAATAAGGATATTGATTCTGCACGTACACCTTATATTTACCGATTACCTTAATCTTTGTATTTGCGATATTTGGAACAATTTTTGTGAAAATAATAAGTTATTTCATTCAATATTAAATATCATTGGCTTAAATATTTTTAATAGGGCAGAGCTATAATTTATTTATATGAACATATATAGCGGGTGATCCATCCAAATCTGCACACTTCGTAATTCAATAATAAATGACGATTAAGTAGTTGAAATAATTCATATTCCGAATTAATAAAGCATAAACACAACAAATTTGACCTCTCTAGCTCACGTACAAGTCAAGAAAATGACACTTGGACGGGAACGACGAACTTCCATTCGTGCACTCCTTGACTCTAAAAAAATCTTGATGGAAGTCTCCAATCATTTGGGCGTCTCCTGGACCATTGTATACGACGTCAGCAAGTCCAAAACGTTGGAGAGGAAGAAAGGCTATATAAAAAGGGCCAAAATGGACCCGTAAGAATAAAAGATAACAGGTGGTTCCCCGCAAGATATAGGCTCATAGGATCCGACTATGGGACTGCTTGGAAAAGAACCTTTTGCTGCAAGGGCATGCAATCTATCCTTATGGATATATAGTTTTCCAGCAAGATGTGCGCCTGCATAGATATAAAAAAAGGCGCAGAAATGGTTGGTGAACAACTTTCACTTTTGGCCCCCCTACAACCATGATGCCACCCCGCCCCTATCCCGACTACAGTTTTTCGTTGTATGTCGAGGGGAAGGCCTGCAGTGTCTGTCATACAAACACTAAGGCCTTAAAAGCCCCTATAAGCCAGAAATGGGCCACCATACAGATTACTACATCTGCAGTGGATGCCAGGCCGGCGTCACCTGGAACCCATCATTGCTTCTAAGGGTAGATACATAATTGATTCAGAGAGCTTAGGTAAATATCTATATATAGGTTTTAATTTTGCTGAAATTACATCGTTAATTTATAAATTCTATCTTGTTTAAGTTAAAATTCAAAAAGTTTAGATTTTAATGGAACGCCCGGTATTGTGGTCTATAGTTTTAACAATTAATATTTTTTAACCACTTTAGACTGTATTTATTTTAATGACAGTAAAGTAAGTTGTTAATATGTATATTAAAGATATCATGTACTAACATCATTTGTACAACATTAATTTTTAAATAAAAACGTACTTAGAGTAAAGAAATTATATATTTCATAAAAATAAACTTTAACGAATGTAAAGAACGGTGGCGTAAAAGAGGAGAGTAAAGTTGAAAAACGGGATACATACATTTATATTGTCGTGATACAAATATTTTATTGATACCTATTCAACGGGAAATGCATAACCCGAAGACATAAACATTTTCAATATGAGTAAATAAAAGCGCTCAAAATTCAAATCGTTCCATCAAATCAAATCTGTATTAGATGAAATGTCGTATCTACTTTTAAATATATTAATTTAAGTATTTAAAAAAAAGAAGGATTTTGTAAAAACTCTACAATGTTTTAATAAGTGAATTAAATATGAACAGATTGTAGACAGAGTTGGTACTCAAAACATGCAGTAGCATGGCAAAATTACGCAAAATGTGATTTGTATGGAGTAAATTAAAAACAACTCAAACTAATTTTGGATATGTTAAAATACTATATTTAGCCATATTTTTAATCAAAATGTCCTCCTTCGAAAGCAATAACATACTCGACACGCCCGTGAACAGATTAGTAGCTCTTGACGATGACGGCCATGTCTATAGCGTACCACGCTGTTATGCTTCAAAGCCCTAGGGGTTGAAGTCAAAGCTGAAGGAACACTGCATGGAGGCGGGCACAAAGTCTACCATATTGTTTTTTTAGAAATTTTAGGTTCTTCTTAGCTTTAGAGGAACTTAATTGACTTTTTGATGTTGTAGACAGTCCAAATTAAGATCAGAATGTTCTCTGCAGTCATTTTAGAACTGACACTGGTGCAGGAGAGATAGCACACGTGTTGCATTTTTTGATATTGCTTAAAATTTTTACAATTAGAGACATGGGATAAGAAAAAAACTTATCTTTTTTTTGGTTCTGCAGTTGTTTGGTAGCATAATGTAACCTCGTAGTTAAATATAACAGGGATGATATTGTAATTAATAGCTACTAAAAGTTAACTATATAACTATTTTAATGATTATTATTTACCTGCGAAAAAAAATATAATTATTTTTTGATTAATGAAAACGAAACTTTGCTGCTAGTGCAGGATAATTGTTAATAATTTTATTATTTCACTAAATTTGTATAGTAAGTTTAATATTTTATATGAGATAAATCTTTACCAAAATGAAGAGTTAAGAGAAATTATTCCAATTTCCTTTTAACCCTATACGCCATGAATTAAGTTTTACATGTAATTAAAAAATAAATATTTAAAAATGAATATTAGGGTGTGGATATTTATATTTATAAAAAAATTCCAAAAATTAAATTTTTTTGTGAATGTTAATGGATTTTTGAAAAAAAAAAAAATTATGTGAATAGCTATTGATTTATGATTATTTTCCAAAAAATTTGATGTCACGAATTATTCACATACTGGTGTATAGAGTTAAGACCGATGTCATTATGAACTTCCCTCCTGATGGCGATTTCGTTTCAGTTGAATCTTTCAGACAAGCCACACATTGATGCTATTGGATCCTTGGTTTTGGCCACCAGGGACTTGAAAAAAAAAAATCTCTCGTCAAACCATTTCCACCACTTCGTGTCTTCCTTTTGACTCCTTACCCATTCTCCTTGGCCACCCTGATATTCCATATTGTCCTTATGGTCACACAAACAATGTTTAAAATTCTTTTTAGGTCTACATCCGTGTCGACAAGATCCTAAGCCCTTTGCCTCTTTTATTCCTGTTCACTCATTTTTCGGCCGATTTTGTTTAAATTAAAACATTCCAGAAGAAAAACAGTACATGTACCGGAACATTGCTTGAGATGTCACCTGAAACCTTAATTAATACAAAAAATTAATTGCAAAGACGTGAAAAATTTCCCTGTCACATTTTGTATATTGTGGGTATGTTAAATGAGGATAATGCATATTACAATTTATTTCTCAAAATTAATTAAGCAATTCACAAATATTTTTTTTGTACATGTCGGGCACATAGTGAAGTAATTCACTGAAACCAACCATCTCCAGCTTCAACCACAGTCTCCAACCTTGCCCTGAACCTATAATAGGCCTTCATGAGGAACTCCTCTTCCATGTGGGTCAATACCTTAAGAAGGCAGCGTGCAATAAGTCAACAGCTTTATGTGAACATTTATTGAACTTTCTCTCCAAGACGTTTTACTTCAATGCTTACAGTATCGATGAGCAAAGTTGCAAAATGTCCATTCATTTTAATCGTATATATATATTTTTTTTTTATCATTTAAAAGACAAAAAAAATTATGAGCCTTCCTTGCAGGTATTCCCGGCCCATCAGACTCCTTGAAAGCCTCACAAACAGTCGATTTTGACAGCTTCAAAAACTCAATAATCTCCATGGGCGTACACACAGCATGGAGGCTTACAATAATAATTACACAGTATCGTATTCATAGAACCTCTCAAGAATTTAATTTTATTTCTTATGCAATTGGATCAGATGACTCTGATAAGCACAATTTCATAAACATAGATCTCATGGTTGTCGAGATATTGAAGTATGAACTTGTTCCGGATAAATTGTGTGTATAATGTTGATATTAATGTTTTAGCTGATGTTGTAATAATTGTAATTATAACCTTCAAAAAAGTATGAACTTATTACAGATATAAAATCTCCCCTGTAAATCTATATTCTGATAAATAATTTAATGAATTGAAAGAAAAAAGCGTACAAGAGTAAGGAAATGTCTCTGAAAAATTAATCTAATTTTTTTTTCTTTTGATGTACCATTTTGGTAGTAACTTTTATATACATTAATTAAAATTTTAATAAATTTTTAAATAACTAATAACGAATTTGTGCAATGCATAACATGGCTTTAATGGAGAATATGTACATATTTTCGAAATTGTAATTTAAAAATAAACACATTTGGTAGATGAATATTCCATATAAATAATATATTTATAATCTAATTTATTTTTCTATTAAATTGAAAAAAAAAACTCTGTTTTAAAAGCTAATACATTGTCTCAAAAAAAATGCAGCCCTTGTATTTTTTACATATCTGATCATTAATCAATATTTTTTATCCTATTTATACTTTGCAAAAAAAAGTTTTGTAATTTGATGATTCCTTGTTCTCATGTCAAACATGATTTTATTAACAAATGATAATGGGAGATCCTTATTTGGTAAAAATATTTAACTAAAATTTTAACCATATAAATTTGTTTTATGCATTTGATTTACTATGCAGTAAGGAATTTTGTTATAGGATATAACAAAAAGATTGTAGTAACGATAATTTTCAAATTTATTCTTGTTAATAACTTTGAAGGTATCATAATCGTTTACTTAATAATTTATATTGTGGGAACAAAAACCATTTTACTCATGTGAATCAAAACTTTGTTCATTGTTTCATTATTCCATAATTTACACCTAATGTTTCCTTTGAATATAATTAATAAAACATTGAAAAACGGGGATTGACACTCCATTGAGCGCCAACTTCTTTTAATGGTCATTTTTTCTCTGTGTTCAATTCAAAAAGTGCAATGTTGAATTAAATGAAATTTAATATATTTTGCATTCAGTGTTTGATATGTGTGTTGTATATGTGCGATAATGTATTGTGTGCCACAATGTGCAAAAAAATCCGTCATTAGTTTTCAACAATATCGATTTTATTCCAAATATACACATAATAGGTACAATTTTCTTTAGAGATTATGTTTTGTTGTACTGATGATGGCAGCATGTTGAGTCAGAACTATTTTTTTGTTCGAGAGATTAATTCCGCTCTATATTTTGATTTATTTAAAAATGATAGTCGATTATATGTTTTTCACCCATTGTTTGACTTTGACACGATTTTTTTTGCTATTTGAAGCAACTTTATTAAACCTACATAAGGACACCAATTTGAGCTCTGTACCTTAATATGTTCTTAAGTTATTGCTGATTCGATATTTTTAACGTTGTGTTTTACAAATGGTCTTGAACTTTCATCTTATCGATCAAAATTTTATGCCCACCTACTGTGATGGAGTTAAATCAAAATCAATCTGTTACTTTTGCCGTACTCCTGGTGACCAACATACAAGCAAACCGACAGAGGCAATAACATAACTGGAGAGTTTATGTATGTTAAGTATCATGAAGCACTCCGTTCCTTGTCTCTATATTTAATTTAATATCTGTGTATTTAGGGATTTTACATTTTTTGTTTACAAATAAGTAATTATAAGTGTACTGAGGGAGTTTTTATCAAAAGGCTTGAATCATCAATGATGTCCTTTACCTTTTTTTTCGTTGGAATCTATTCTTGAGGATTGTGATTATCATAGAGACTTCATTTTGTTTTTTATAATCCCCCTACCTTCTCTTTTACCTTTTGTGTTCCTCCTCCTGCTTACCCTTCTGAGAGTGTGCATTCTCCCTTTCTATGAAATATCTTCTATGGAGGAAAACGCCACTTATCGTCCCCCAGATGATCTTGCTAAGAAATCGTATTTTCAAGTCACTGCAAGGGAGTGGTAACTATAATCATAAAGTTAACAAGAATATGAATAGGTACTTTAAATGGGAAACTTTTGTTGTTCTTATTGAGGACCAGGATGGAAAGGTTTTTCGCCAAAACAGATTAAAACATATTGATGTATATAATTTAGCTTTATTCTTTGGGTTTAAAGAACACGAACTTGAAGGAACTAACCCAAGATTTGGTTTTGGACAGGCTTGTTTTTATTCAATTTTTCCAATTGATGTGAGAGACAGAATAGAAGATTTGTAGAGAGTGGAAAAATGATATTGGAAAATGCTGATGGAGTGAAAAAAGAGGTGTCTTTAAAATTGATAGTCATTGATAAGTTATTCGTTAATAGAAAAAAAAACGTACGCGTGACGTTGGTTAATACGTTAAAGAGTGTTGAAGAACTTAAAAATGTAGATTGGTTAAAACAATTGGGAGATATAGTTGACCACTAACCGAAGAAGAATCCTGAGGATAAGAGAGCCGAGGAATTATTTACTCAGTAGAATAATATTTGGAGGGATAGTGATGATATAGTGTAAATGGTAGCTGATCCTTCTTCACTTCCCCAAATTATACCATTTCGAGGAACTCTAGTCAGGTAAAAGTTTGCAGGGAAGTAAAATGCAGAGAGAAAAAAAAAAATGGGAAAAAAGTACAAAAAAATTGAATATAAATGTCCAGAAGGAAACACCTTCCATTGCAGAGGTGGTTCTTTTGTATGATGACGGTGGAGAGAAAAGTTTAACAATGACAAAACAAAGTAATGGTGGAGTTGATGTAATTTCTTCTGATGAGGATAGTGGAGATAAAATTTTAACAATAACAAAACAGATTAGTAATGGAGTTGAATTAATTGAGGTTTTACTGGATGCACAATTAGATATCGAGAGTTCTAAAGATTACACTTCTAAGGATAAAATAACTTCTAACGGTGTCGGAGCAGAGGATAAGTCTGATGAACCTGATCACCAAAATCATAATAACATAGTACCAGAGTGTTTGTTTCAAATAAAAACTTTTTAGAAATGTTTATAAACCTTAGGATAGCTGAATGTCAAGGAGACAACTTGGGGTGGGCCCGTTCAGTTAGGTTATGTTTTATCTAAAATATAGAAGAAGATTATAATTGATTTTTCCTGTAATTCAGAAAAAAACTGGCGTTCTGTCATTTCTAATAATAAAATCTTTGAATACATTATGATGGGAACAGATTTATTTAATTTTCTTCTGTTTGACATATCTCCTTCCCGGGCTGCCTCCCAAAGAATTTTGTGGAAAGCTTCTATGACGTATAGCTCGGCTTCTACTGTGGACAATATGTCGTCAGTTTTCAAAAGTAAGGCATTCTTTGGACCTTTCGATAGCCCAATTAGTATCGAGGTTGAGGCTCTTTCCAATGAAATTTTAACTATTCATGATATGGTTACAATACCAGAGTCAATGGTTAAGTCTGGAAAATTTTATTACCCTCTGCTAAAAGTAGCTAATTTTCATAAATCCCTAATACCTTGGCATTGAAAGATGTTACGTTAGACTCCCTTAGAACATAATGTAAAGAAAATTTGTCAAACATATATTGATCTTCTTGACGTGCCAGAAAAATGGGAAAAGGTAATAATGGAGTTGCTCACTTTTTTCAAGGAAGATAGGACATTTACGTGTTTAGTTCCAAATTTCCACGGGCTGTATTTACTTCAACTCTCCCTGTAAGGACTGTGGAAAGAAATTTAACTCAGTCCTCCATGTATTTGCAAGATGCCCGGCATTATCTGGTCTTCGATATTTCTTCAATTTTAATATTTATCTTTTTAATTTGAGTGACTACATTTCTCAGTACTCGTTTGCCTACTTTCTTTTTGGATTGCCTAAAGGGTAGGAAAAGGCGAACCCAGCAACTAGGGCTGTCTATTTTGCTTTAATTAGCGCTAAAGGATATATAGCTAGCTGCCTCACTTCTGAATGTCTAATAAGCTTTCACCCTCTGAGGAAAATTTTTATTGCATCTGCAGCAAGATATGCAGCCTTTTCCTTAAGGATCCTCCGTTACGAGGATAAAGAATGGAAATACACCACAGACATAGTCTTATTTTTCCTTACATTGGTCATGTAAGTTCTGCTCAACCATTAAATGTTTAGTAGGAAGATACCTGATGATGAGGACAAGAAGGTTGAAAACACAGTTGTTGTTTGTTTTTCTGTTTTAACTTTATCATTTTCATACATTATGTATAATGTTTTGTAGTGGTAGACATTAACATAATTTTATATAGTCTGTAAAAGCATAAAATGTTTATATTGAAGGGTACGGAGGTTAATTTTAAACTATAACGTATATTCAGGATTAATTTTATCGCAATCCCTCTTGATGTATTTTATTATTATTTTAATCTTTATATTATGGTATTATATTTTAATAAAAGCTTCATTTGAAAAAACAAAAACAAAAAAACCTTCGTTTAACTTCATTGGTTGAGATAATAGTCAAACTTTGTAAAAGGAACTAATCACAACAGAGTGAGGATTAATAATTATACTTTTTTAGGTTCACAGTATAGCTGAAATGTATGAGTAATATCAGTTGTGAAATGAATTTTAAAATGTGTCCTATTTTTTTATTATTGATATGGGGAAAGCAGAATTTAAAGTGCCATCTACAAGACATTCTTTATATTTGGATTACATTAAAAACTAAAATGGACAGATAAGCGTTTTCACGTGACTTTACAATAGGAAGGCAGTGTTAAACCAAACCTGAGGTTTATTTCTTATTAAATTTAGTACATATCACCAGTTTAGTAGTGCTGTCTGTATATTTGAGCCGTCATTGGAAAAAATAAAAGATATTTATAACAACTCTCCTTTATTTTTATTAATGAAACCTACTTTATTCATAATTTAAGGCTATTAATGACCATTCAATCAAGTTAATTTCCATGGACGAATCTTTGTCCAAAGATTCCAAATACACTTTTAACACTTCCAATTGTTGTATTTTTCTTCCATGTCTCCTCTTGTTTATTAAGGTCGTCTGAATATACTTTAAATTTTCTTGAATTATACATCAAAAATTGTAAAAATGATTGAATGATTTAGGAATAAATTATGAATTCTTAGAATATTAAATCAAATAATATTACATTTTGTTATGATGAGTTTTAAAAATATGTCATCATTATGCCAAACAATAATTGAATTAGAAAAATATAAATAAATAAAATTAAACCTACAATTATCTATCTATACTATAAAACCAAAATATAGAAAATAAAGGTTTAAGTAATACTCTTGAGACGTATGTGATATTCTACCTTTATAAATTAAAAAATCATTGTACAAATACATAATCTTATCAGTCCCTCAAGGAAACTAAAGTACTTTAATTTTTAAGGGATAAATGTGTTGATTTATAATCGTTATGATTAAGAGAACAAGGCTGTATTGAGGAATTCAAATCGTTTATAACGAACGTTCTCACAACATAAATGAAGCTGATACATATTTTAATTTATTTCATCTCTCAATAGGAACCTATCATATAGGGGAGCATCATGTGTGGTCTATTAATTGCTATGAATATTATTTACTTATTAATTAAAAAAAAGTCCATATATTAATGGCTATATTAATAGCTATCACTTAACTACAAATTACATTTTATATCTACTTAAAACAAATTGTTGACTAATTTGGTGATCTCACTTGCTTATACTTATTTTTTTAATTGTTGAAGATTAATTAAATATGGATAGATGTAACAAGGATTGTATTACGTATTAATTATAGCAAAATATATAAAGAATTGTACATTTTTATTTTCACCTTTTTAAAGCTTAAGTTAATCGCTGATTTATAGAAACTTATAAAAGTTGTTGCTATAACTTAATTTCTTAGGTTGTCAGCGCTATGTTCTAATTGGAATAAATATATTGATACATACACAATAAAAACAATTAATCGTCAATTTGATCGTAGCGTAATGGTCAAATTAGAAGATTGGCGTTATCATTGAAGCCAATATTCGCCAAAGTAGTTCATATATAACACATGGAAGATTGGAAAGAGCATGAAAAGGTTTTCAGCCATTTGTGACAGGCCCTCCAAGAGGATCCAAAAATGTCAATGAGAAGAAACATAGTAGTTTCGAAGTAAAAACATTTATGTCAGCTCAAGTATATTAGTCTAAAGTCCTATGTACGTGTTCCAAGGCAAAATATGACAATATGTCTTATACAGAAACGGGTCAGACGATGCAAATCAATCCTTTACTTTTTTTAGAAGATATGAGTAAAATATCCTTACAATTAATCAAGTCAACATTAGCTGTAGTTAATTATGTGTTAGTTCTTGTTGATTTGCTCTTGTTCAGTCTTAGGACATGTTCTATAAGTCTTTGGGTCGGTATTTAAGACAGTCAGTCCTTCAGAAGTGCTAGAACTGCTTTTAAAAAAGAGGAAATACAGTTGAGTGACGTCATCAAAGATCAAACTTTATAAGTTCTTATGAACTGAACTAGTCTGATCCGAGAGTGAGATTGATGGAACTGCAGTCTTTAGTCCTAAATAAAGACTGACACAGCACTAGGTGCAATAACAGATATCCACATATCCGCAGATGATCTTGCTGGTGTGTATCGGAATAAAACGTTCATCTCAAGCTTTAACTTTTTGTGCTATTCTTTTTGTCGGAATTGCGATGCCCCTTATTTGGCCGGTACATTACCATCAAATGAATTATCCGTTGTCTTTGTTATATATGTATCATCATTTGTAATCCAATGGAGCATGTGATATATCATTTGAAAGGTGATATTTTAAGAAATCCAATGGTACCAATTTATTTTATATATCGTCATAAACAAGCGTCTAAATTAAATTTTAAATAACCGACAATACATTTTGCCACCCTGTACACTCCTAAGTACTCATAAAAGCGACTTATTGACTTCATTTCGTGACTCTAATAACGACTAATGCAACTTGACATAGAACACATCTAAATACATATGCCCGCATCAATAATAAAAATAGCATCGCTTACAAGTGAGTTTGCATTTTTTTTTCTCACTACCAGCCAAACAATACAATTATAGATACATGATATTTTCTATAGACATAATAATATGCAAGATTGTTCAAAATGTACTTACATGGAATGCAATTTTATAATTTTAAAACATAAGACTTTTTATCCAGACAATTCAATATGGTTTATTCGACCAGATCGAAACGAGATAAATATGGCATTTGACAATGTTTGTAGTTTTAAAAAACTTACTAAATACCATGATAAATAATCTACTAACAATTGCTGAGAAAAAAATCATATTGGAAGATATCACAAAATAATTAAAGTTTAAAACATTAAGTGTTCATACATAAGTTTTGAAGAAATGTGCATGAATTCATATTTACTTTATTTTTTGAGGGTTTGTAAAATTAACTTTTTTTGTGATAGTCTACCCCAAATCAGTAAAAGTATGGAGAATACAAATTCTCTGGTATGTAAAGTAATGGATTAATGTACTACATAATTCATTTTAATGGTATTTGCAAGAATCCTAACTACAGGCATGGTACAACTTTTAGTTAATCTCTGTTGATCCGTTCTACTACATTAATATTGGAGATTTGGTAGAGCTTTGTCTTATTTTTTTGTTCTTCAATTTTATATTGTTAATTAAATATTACATATTCGATAATAGCTGGTATATAGGGTGTAGCAGCATAACTTCCTTTATCCCAAAGACAATTATACAATTATTTTATATTTTTTTTCTTCATAATGATAGTATCTATTTAAAAAGTTAAAAAAAAATTTACATCAAATATTTTAATAATTTTTAATTTAATATTTAAATGGTTTCTTATTTTCCAAGAACTTGTCATTCTACGAGATCCCAGAAAGTTCTGGGGATGATATTGCAAATTATAAATAATTTATTTAATATTTTAAGAAGAAAAGATATGCAAGGGTATCTCACCAAATGTTTAAGGTATTTAAATCTCAGATATATTCCTTCAAAAAGTATTCCCAGTAAATGTTGTATTAAATCATTCCATGATAGAAGCTTTTTGTATTTAATTCGTAAATGAAAAGCAGAATAAAGATAAAAGATTAATTTAAAATCATGTTTTTAACAATTTATGCTACAGTTTAAGTTATTTATAACGCCAAAATGATGCCAAAATAAAGCAACTTTAACAGCCCAACAAATAAATTGTTTAATATATTCGCATGACACCGGATCATATGCCACCAATTATGAATCAGTAGCAGTGGAGTTATTTGCGTTCACAGAATTTTGCAAATTAAAAATCAAAAATAGAATTGAAAAAATAGTTTTTTTTTATATTAAAAATTAACTAATTTTCATAAATTGCACACATAAAAACTTAAAAGCTAAATTGCAAATAGTTTAATCTATAAAATGCAATGTTAAACAATTTTTGACAATTTCTTAAACGACAACATAAGCACCTTCCAAAATTATAAAACGCAATAATATATTTGGTGCCCAATAATTTTGCCTAGAGCTGTTTTGTCTCAGAACATTTTCCCTTAAAGCTATTAAGCCTCAAGGATGATTTGCCTTAAAATAAAAATAAACGATGTTTTTACGTCGTTATTGTTTATTTTTGACGGAAAACCAAATATATAATATTTATACCTATAAAATTAATTAAATAATTGTTTTCTGTTGGAATAATGTTGAAATTATGCTTCTGCCTCATATTATATTTTTTGTCAATCCATGAGTAGTTTCTAGTATGAATAATCCATCATATCTAACGATAATTACTATCAGAGAACTGATTAGCAGTTCTTCTATTTGAATTATTGCCGTATTTATTTTATTTTTGTTCTTATTATACTAATCTATAATTTAATTACCTATTTTACCTTTGATTCGAATTCATTACATAGTGAGATTTGTTGGTAAATGCATTGAAATTTTGGGGTATGATTCCATCATTTCTCCAACCATTTAATCCATTTTATAGCCATACACACGACATATTTTTACTTAAAAAATTCAAGGGAACATCAATTTAACTAAAATTAGCAAAAATGATCTAAAAATCTTATTTATTTATATATTAAGGCGACATTTCCTTGAGAGAAATGGCTTTAACGTAAAATTTCCTAGGCAAAATGCCTCAAGGAAAAATAATCTAGGCCAATACGTTTACTTGGTATTAATAAGGATATAAACTTTTATTTTAACTAATTCGACAGTACTATATACATAACAGTTTACTCACTTTGTAAAATATATAGGGAAGAATTGATTTTAATCTTTTTTCTTTATCCACTCCAAAGAAACTTATCTCTATTCATTAATATGTGAGAGCTATGGATGCCACTCATAATTTTATAATATCACTAAATTCTCCCCTAAAACAAAATAAATAATTAAAGGTCAAAGCATAAAGCGGGTTTATTTGGGTGTATTCATTTTCAACAATATTAAATAATAATAGTAACATTGAGTTAACGGGATTTTAATAGAATTTAAAATGTCATCCATAGGCTCTTGTTGACCAAGGTTCATGCTTTTATCAAACAAACTTATTTCATTGTAGGGTGCCCACTGCCAAGTAACTCCTTTTTTATTTCAAATGTATATGAGTCATCTTTAGTGATAGGATTGCATTAATATCTTTAAACTTTGTTTTATATCTTCATCACTTTGATGTAGCACTTAAATCTATAAAGTTTTAGCTACAAATTAGCTCTATCAAAGTTTAATAATATGCCATTTTGTTATTTGTAGCCCAGATTGATATTTATAATGGAAAAACGATACTTGACAGGTTTATATCTTCCTAAGCTTGCAAAAATGGATTGAAAAATGTCTTGTTTTTTTATTTTTTTGCATTTTCTTTGACAACTATATCTACAATTCGTTTTTTCGTTGGCCCTAAATCCACAAACAGGTCAATAATATAAAAATCATTTGCAAAAACCTCTTCACATAAGAAAAAGAGAATATAAGCTAGGTGTTATACTCTACAATAAAAACTGGTGTCATGAGACAAAGATTTCATCAATAATTTTAGAAATTTACTTGACTATCATAATAGGAAATTAACATATCCTAAATGAATTTTAAATAAATTGAAGCAAAAATAAAATATCGGTCATAAATGACCGACGATAAAATAACTGGTGTGACTAGAAAATAAACAAAAGAGGAATGTTAAATTGTAAATTTAATTGTTTATAAATACTTTTTTACAAAATAACAAAACAATTTTTGCAAAAGGGGTATTTTCAACGGCCTTTGCAAAATTTGAGCAATAAATTCAAAATAGATCATATGATTAATATAACGTACGAATCTATTTTCTTCTACCTTTTATTTTCAAGACATAATTTATGACGCTACAACATCTTTTAGGGAGATCTATCGAAATAAGGGGCCCCAAAATATAATGCTGATTAACTTTATGGAGAGTTAATTTATATCGTCTATTCTTCGTCTTACTCTTGATGGTATTTGCAATACCAAAAATTACAATTCATTTACTAAAGAAACTAATTAAATAAACAAAGAAAGACTTACTAACTCCTTATGGAAGAGAGTCTAATAAATCACTGCTTCTTTGGCTAGACGACTTTTTAAGTGGGTCATTATAATATAAATTACTTATTTATAATGTGTGACTATGTAGCTCATTTATTTATTTCAACTCACAAGTAAGGAAGTTTTAATTTTCTTGGTGGGTATTGTACTCTGATTTTTTTTTAAGCTATGGTTTTTTTTTACTTGCCTATAAATTTGTCTAAGGTGACTTTATAAATCATAAATATTATTGTTTCATTATTTCTTATAAAGCAACTTCAATCTAGTATCCATTGTTAGAAACTCTCCAGTATTTTGAAGGAAAAAAATCATTTTACCTACGTATAAGCTTATATTTAGATTCGTTGGGAACATTATTTATGTGTATTATGTCTAAATGTTCTTTTTACATAAGGTAAATATTTTTGAAACAATCATTCAAGTCCTTTATAGATTTAATACCATCCAAAAAAACTTTCAATGTTATAATTCTAAAGTTTTTTTGTCATAAAATGAAATTTATGATGTAAGCATCTTTGTCCAACTAATAATTCATGGGTATTTTTTTCCAGTCTTTTTTCTATTGGGCCATATTTAAATAAAACAGCACTACTAAAATGTCTAAAAAAATTTGATCACAATATTAACGTAGTTTTATTCGATGGTATTTCCTTATTTGTAAACTATGGTTAATTCTATGCCAAATTAACAAACAAACAAAAACAAATTGTCACCATTACAGAATATAAATACTTTTGTAGAAAAAGTTGATATTTATTGTACGAAAGTGTCCAAACTTTAGTTTGTAAATATCAGCTGCGTATGAAATATGTTCAATTTGTAGAGTCATCCTCAGATGAGCATTTATTCTAATTAACTGTCTTCACTAATTTTCATGTATATCTTCCTCTATAATTTCAAACCCCTTGAATTATTTTTACCAACCAATGAAAAGGATGAGAAATTCTCCCCCCCGGAAAATAAAGATCTAAATAATATATTGACACTTTTGATTACTTTTTTTAGCTTATTCAGATTATCAAAAAATTCACCAAAAACAAAAAAAAAGTTTGAAAGTTTGACTGAATTTTGTCTATGAATATATGTCCATATATAAGTATCATTATGCAAAAATTTAAGTTTATACTTAAAAAAAAACTGTAAAATACCCTAACTCTTTGATATAAGAATCTAACGATTAAAATAAGCTTCCAATGTTGATACATGATTTTATAAAATTACATCGATTGTAACTATCATTACAAAACCTAACATTTTCTAAAATCTGAAAATACTTTTATAAAAGGAAAGATAATATAGCCCCCTGCCCCGTTCACACTAAAAATGGCCTAACCCACGTTGTGTTAGTTTGATTAAAGTGAAACTGCGGCCCCATCAACTGTAAAGTTATCGTTAGGATTGTAAATCTAACGCATATTTTAGCGAGCATGTTTCTTTCTATAAAGAGAAAACGACAAGAAAAAGTCCTTATATAATGGTATCCTACCGGGCTCATTGCATAGTTCTTGGATCAACTACGACCCCTCCACCCCCTCCAAGGCATACTCCGTAAGAGAAAAAATCACAACCTCCTCCGCATAAAGAAACCTTCCATCAAATTTTATGATCCTAGATAATTTTGCAAATATCTCTAAAAAGTCGAGCTCCCTCTCTTGCTAATTCTATAATAAATTATTTGCGTCGCTTAGTTTCACCTGGAGAAGTTATTTTCTTATTATTATAAGGTTGCAATATATATTTTTTTTTGTTAAAAACCTGAATATATTTACGTAAAATAATAATCTAAATTAAAAACTTATTAATCATGACAGTAATGTCAAGGATAATTCAAAAAGAATTAATATTTTAACTAATAAAAAAAGGATCACTATTGTAAAAATTATAAAAAAATAAAATACACAAGTTTCAACAAACAATTACTGGAAGATTGAAATTAATTCATATTTTGATATATTTAAGCATAATCAATTATGTACAAAAGTGACTACATTAATGATTGAGAGAGCTCAGACACACATCTATTTATAGTTTAAATTTTGTCGAAATGATATTTTTAATTAAAAATTATATCTTGTTGAAGTTTAAAAGTCAAAGTGTTGAGATTTGAATGGGTCTTTCGGTATTTAATCAGTATTCTATTTCATAGAAACTCATCAGAGTTCATATTGAGCTCTTTAATATCTTATCCTTCCCTCGAGGTATTGCCTTTTTATTAGCTCTTGCTGCGTATATGACTTTTGGGTAGTTTGGGTATTAAAAGATTGCTTTAATTGAATCTCAACTTTCTGCAAATTTTCAAGATAGAAGGAGAAAGTCTGAAGAGGGAACAAACTTATAAAATTTACCCTTAAGCTTTTAACTCTCCCAAATAAGATGATAAGGAGAGAGTTCCATCAACCTTTAGCTAACTATATATCCCATGCCTTTGACGATGTTGTATTTACCCTTTTTTTCCTCATGCAAATTGGCTTTAAATTTACGTAATAACCACAAAAAATATGAATGAATGTCATTCAGTCTCTTCCAGCTAGTTTTTTTTTTTTTTTTTTTTTGTGTGTTATGTATCTTTTTTAATATACATATGTAGGTAGACATAAAAAAGAATTTTTAAACTTTTATAGCATTATAATATACATGAATACACATATTCTCTTTTGAGATCATGTCAAATTTCTATTCACAAAAACTATCTTTATAGTCAATAAAAATATAATTAAATTATGTCTTTTCATATATTGACTTTATTGAATCAACATTTGCTGTCCATTGTTTTGAATATTCATAAGCACATATCAGACCATGAAATCAAGATTGTTTCTTAATGCATGCACAGAATAAACTACTTGAAAAAAAAATCATTTTTCAAGTCGAGACATCATTCTATTCAAAGAAAAAATAAATAAATCATAAGGAATTCATGAAAAACAATCAAAAAAAAATATAACTAATAATTCTGTATAGCATCATGATCCAACATTGTTTTTTTTTATTGTTATTATTTTTGGCTTATTAACTTATAAGGCTTTGAAAAAAATTACTTACATCATGATAAGTAAAAAAACAACAAACTCTTTTTTTAAAAGAAGATATGGACTCGTAGATATATATAAAGCGTGATTCGCATGTTTTTTTAAGTAAATGAACATCATCTTGAATGAAAAAAAAACTATTTTGAAATTTGAAACTCATTTTTTTTGTGCATCTTCTTTAAAAAAACTTCCTTCATTGTATATGTTGTAGATAATTATATGAATTCATAGTAATGCTTTATAAATATCCTATAAATAATAGTTATGATGCATCAACAACTTAAAAACAACATGTAACTAAAGATTGGAAAAATAAAACATTCGGAATTATTATTTTACTTCATCACAAGTTCAATGTTTTATTCACATAGTTTGTTCTATTATGAGTGTTAAATTTATATTATAATCTGAGATAGCCAAGTTATAGGATGGACATGTTTGTAAAGAAAAATAGAATGCAACTAGCGTAATATAAGAATGGAATTAATTTTATTTAATCATGCATTTTTAAAAGAATTTATACCAAAAATAGGCAATAATACTTACTGCTGAGGGAGAAGTTTACAGAACGACAACCTATTAAATAATGTACAAAAAACAAGAAAGAGCACACGCACCCACCGTTTTTTCTTCTCTAATTATTAAATTATTTTTTTGATCAGAAACATGTCAACTCTAGTTATTTATAGTTTCGGGTAGAGGTTGACAACCCCGGCCTGCAAGAGGTTTTCATCTGACTCTTTAAAAATATAATATAACGAGTTACTATATACTGAAATTTTCCCTTCTCAAGAATTTAAAAATCATGATAGCAGTTTTGGAAAATAATAAAGTCACTTCAGATTTACAAGCTAGAAAAATTTGGTCCCATTTTGCTAGACATATTTAATACAATTCTGACTAGAACCCTCCTATAAGAACAACCGGATATAAGGGCACAAATTATAGGGACCAACATTTTACAAAAAAAAAAAAAAACAATAAAACTCGGATACAATCATGATTTTATATTCATCGAGTATTTTTCCTATATATATATTAATCTTTACAAAGATGTAAAATGATAATGCATGAATTTCTAAAAATATTTCTAGTACAAATTTCATATCTGAAATGTGATTAGATGGCTTTGATAATGCACAATTCATATGGTTGTAAAATGTTGGTGATGTTAACATTATTATGCAATCCCTCATCAGCTGACAAATGAAGCAAAGGTATCATAATACAAGATGAAAAAATGTGGACCGACTTAAAAGGACATTTTTATAGTGTCACATAAAATCATTTCGTAAACTTTTTATTTTTCATTAACCTGTAACACATAAGTGATATTTTTTTAGTAAAACAATGTAGTTCAATACTCTTATAGAAAATATACTTCTAGTATAACTAACGGCCTTCGACAACTAACAAGCGTGACTTTGACAACCCAAAGGTAGCATACTCTCTCTGGTTTGAGTGTTTATTTGATTTATATAATGCCTTAAATAGGCTTTTAGATTAAATCTATGAATTTTATACTTCAATCAAACTTTTAATTGTGATTTAATGATAAACCAATTTAAAGATTAACAAATGCAGAATTTATTAAACAAAAGAGAAGATAATAAACATAATTAGGTCAAGAATAGAAATGTAATCCATTCCATTTTCTGAGAAAAACTCATACTTTCTTCTTTTCCTTTTTTTTTTTTTTGTTATTTTGTATTCCACTGAAAAATACCTTATTTAAGGATGAGAGAGGGAATTTATCTATTGATAAAATAATTTTCCGAACAAGATATAAGTTGGATACACAGAAAACAAAAAAGGATTTCTGCATAGGTAAATTAATTAATTCTAAGAAGATCTATCATAAATATTGTTGTGTATATATTAATAATACGTATATTATGTATATATATATCGTTCCACCTTCTCAAGGAGATGACAAAAGCACTTTTTTTTAAAACCCATCTTCCTCTTAAATATAATTGCTTGGGGTAGATTAGAGATAAGTGAAGATGAGTTAAGGAATGGCTTGAAAAACAATGATTATTATATACACTGGTATATTTATGTAGATTCTTCCTTTCCACATAGGTGGACGAAAAACTATTGTCATAAGTAAAGATACATATCTGGAAAATAACATGGCTTGTAAAAGAGTGGTAAATGCCTATACTTCTTAATATAGGTGCTGTTTTGGGGTAATTTTCAGGATTTTAAAGATGTGGAAAGTTTCCGATAAATACTGCATTTAATTATATCTTTTTTATCATTAAGTGTAGTAAAATAAAATACATTGTTTTCCATGTCTTTAGTAGTGTATATCTCGTGCTGTAGGAATTCAATCAATTTACAGTGGATGGTGTTAGAAAAATAAGATTTCTTACTAACAAAACTTATATGACATTGTTGTGATTGTTTCACTCATTACTGTTTGAGCGCACATCAAAGATGGATACTAGCATAGAGAAAATATGCCATATCTTCCCTTTCTTTAAGGTTTCTTTTATTGGTCTGATGGAGTTGCACTTACTAAGTATAAGTAAACATTATATGATTACATTAACTTCATCGGACATAGGAATTGTCTTTAAAAGTGCATATACACTATGTATATTTCTTTCTTTAGGAGCGAACGAGACTCGAACCTAAGTGCATAGAGTACAAGACAATAATTTTTCCTTAGTTTTTTTGTTCCATATTTTACATTTTGTAAGGCAAAAACTCAAGGCAGGTTTTAAGAATGTTAATATTGTTTATGATCCTGATACTGAAACAGTTAATCACGTGTAATTTTCGTTTTGTCGATTCCGTTTCAGGTAATTTTGATGTCAAAGATGTACTACGCTCTGGAAAACAAATTTTCAAAAATTTTGATAAAATAATGGAAATTGGCTAGTTTGACCGCTATGTAGACACTCTTTTGATTGTTAAAGAGATAAACATTTTTAAAAGTATTAATTTAAAAATCCATTAAAATAATTTATTTATTTTTAGTACACTTTCAAAAGCTTCGTTTAATTATATAATTCAATTAATTAAACGTTCAATAAATAAAGAATCACATTGCTTATATCATTTTTTAAATATATACTTTCCATTAGAAAAAATTTAGTGATACGCAAGATATTTTTTAGCCAACGGATTGAGCTTTATATCTCACAATTTTGCAACTCCCAGCTCTACCAATAGTTCGTTTGTTTATAACTTACTGTTAACTTATTTGTCGAATCAAATTCCAATCGAAATACGCGGTCTTTAAAAAAACACACCCGTGAACTATGAGTGATTATGATAAAATGAGAAGGGAGAGCTTATTATGAGATAAAATGAGCATGTAAGGTGTTATTTTTTATTAAAATATTAATAGAAATACTAAAATTTCACAGTATTTATTAATTATTACATTTTTTTCCGGGATCCCGAACAACGACATTTTTCTGGGAAATAAGAAACCCATATACTTACATTAGTATTTATCTACATAAGTATGTTATTTGTGCCTTTTATGTGTTGGATAATTGTCAGTTGGGTGTTAATTCAATTTGAGTTGTATATTAAATAGAAGTAAATTTATTTCCTGTTTGTTAGATATTTCCTACATTTTCTAAAATGTATAAATATGTTAGTCAGCCCAAAATAATAAGATATAGCAAATGTGCATTAGACTGGTTCAATCATTTACCAAGATCTCATGTTATACATAAAGGACAATAAAAGTGCGATCTATATGCAGCTTATCTTTACTTTGTTTATGATTTTGTATAAAGAAACACTCATTTTAGAGAAAAACTATTTTCAACTTTTGAAAGATTGCATATTTGTCTGAAATAATTTTTTTTAATAATATGATTTGCTCTATTTTGTCTTTTAGTGACTATTTTTTTCATAAAATAGCAAAAGTTACATCTACAAGAGCCCGGTTCAATCTCTCAACAAAGTTAATGATAGTTCAAACTATACAATAGGAGGACGCAAAACACATACTCATTTTGATTACGCGTATATTTAGAGTTTTATCTTAAAACATGTTTTTATGGTATGGGAGTGGTAATTAGTGAAAACTTGACCATTTTTATAACTCCACAATTTTTCCTGTCTACACCTCACTTCAAGATTGAGTCCAAATGGCAGCGTTTGTCAGATCATCTCAACTCACATCTCACAACTGGAGATATTTTCCATATCATTCCTTGCTCCTGGAGGCTTGTGGATACTGTTAAGAAGGTGAATAAGCACTAGATATGTAGACAAGAACTACTTTGGTTGGTAACAAGATTCCGCTTCATCAAACAAAAGGTAATTGGTCCAAAATTGGTGTAAGAAAAACTTGGCAAGATTGTGGAAATGGGAAAAGCTGTTTCTTTTATTACATGACTGTTCGCCTCTCGACCATGTTGTTTGAGGCAAAATTGAGAGGAAGGCTTGTGAAACTCTTTACAAAAATGTGGCAGATATGAAAGTTGATAAGGAGTGGGCCAATAGGTCTGATGATTTCGTGGTACAAGGCGTTCAGAGCCCTTGTAAAGAAATGTTAGGCACAGTATAAAACACTGAATCTACAATTAATCTTTGCAAGATGAATTGTTGATTAAACTTTTGTGGTTTATGGGAATCAGTGTCTTGAAGTTGATTGGGATAAATGTTTCCAATTTGGTTCCCCCACACTGTATAATTTATCATTTGTTATTTTTTCGGACTATGTCCTCACAACATTTTGGAAGAAAAAAAACAAGTTAAGAACCAGTTTTCCGTACTTAAATATGTAGGTATCCAAATTATGAGTGTGAATTGGAGGAAGATTTACATAGATGGGCAATTTTGTTCCATCCCTTTTTACGAGGTAAACAATAAAGGAACATTAAAGAATCACTTTCATGTCTTTTATAAATATTTATATATAGGAAGAAAAAGGATCTGTGAAGTGAATACTAATGGCATAAACAGATTTGCATGCGGATAGGAAGTTAATGTAATGTAATGACTAGTAACGAACTAATGACGTTGATTTCTAGTTGATGTGGTATAAGCTACAAAATATGTGCTTTAGATAAGTGCATAGTTAATAAAAGTTATGTGCATTGTGCTTAAAAAAAACGAAAATATAGGTTTTTAAATAGTACTTTTCCGCTTGTTTATTTATCTTTGTTATTTAAGCAGAATTATTCGGTTATTGTTCGGTGTTTATCTGTATCAATATAATTTGTATTACATCATAAAAAAACTTATATCTAAGATAGAGAAACGCTTGTATGTTAGGTATTAATACTCGATCTGGACTTGGCTTTAAGTTTTTTTTTCATGCATTCGGTCTCGTCTCATACACGTTCTATCAGTTCCGATTTTATGAGAGACACATCCCTTAGGTCCCACATATTATACGTAGTGAGGACTCAAAATTTACAATGCCATATATTAACGATTTTATCTCCGATATTTTTAAATACGAGGTAAAATTACGAATCAGACTACAGCAGAAATAAAATAAAAATGTTTTATTGGTATCCCATGTCTTTCATTTAAAAAAATATTATAAGACAGCAAGAAAGGAAAGGCGTTTATAAACTTGTCCGTACCAATGTCAGTGCCATGAATGCTGAAGAGACCATTGGAATCTTCCTCCAGACTGCCTACCAGATCAATAACTCAATGAAAACCCCATGCAGCTAGGATGAACCAAAATTGATGTAGCAACAATACCGCAGACTTCCAGTCTGGCTTCATGTGGCCCACTTGAAGCCCCTGGGTGTTACAGAATGTCTTCTGCACCTATCATTCAAATTTGAATTCGTTCAAAGCTGTTAGTATGACAGTGTGGCAGGTCATGAGCACGAAATTCATTGTCAAGAGCTTTCAATCAGTTCACTAGCCTATTGTGGCTATTATTGCTTATAATGGAGGACCTATTGAATAAAAAAAGAAACCTAAATATAGTATTTAAATTTGTCCAATATTGGTTTTGAGTTGTATTGGTTTAACAAATCACACTTTTCTTAATTTAATATTAACATAAGTTTGGTATCTTTACTTTACATATACAGAACAAGGGATGCGAATTATGTAAAGATAATTACAAATGAAAAAATATGCTTATCTTTCACTTTTTTCTTCTTTTAAATAAATATTGAAAATGTATGAGGACAAACAAAAAAGAATGGGTATGAGTAAGTGAAGCCCCACATACACCAAACAGTTTATATCCGGCCGATTCAATGTACACTATGTGTTTCTGTGATTCAAGTTAACATGTAAATCATTTTGTTTGTAAATAGTCAATTTTTATACAAAAATGATCTTGAAATGAACAATTGTACAAGAGAGAATACAAATTAAATAGAAAATTGCTGTTTTTCCCATAAAAATATATTTTTTAGAACGTAATTGCCTTTTTCCCCCGTTTAACTACTCATTGATTTGTTTTTGTTTCTCTATATGTATACTATGTACATAGTTAAGACCAAATCAAATCGCGTTAATAAGTAAATAAATAAAATATATCGGCAATAACCTAGTCTAGACATGTTGTAGCAAATCACAAATAATTTTAGTACTTAATTTCAAAATAATGAGAATCATATTTTTAAATATACATATTACACATCATATCCTATAAAAAAAGAATTAATGTTGTGAAAATACCACTAAAAATAAAAACCTACAAATGTTTTGCAATAGGTTGATTAGGAACTAAATCCATTAAAATTGGTATATTTAATAGCAAATATGTATAGACCAAGAATACGTTAAGGGCAAACAATAAAAAAACGACTAAGGAGTGTTATTATCCATTCCCAATATAATCTCCATAATGTTGTAAAAGATCTCTAGAAAAGATGTTGAACGATTTTACAAACAGTCTTATCTTTATTGTGTCTCTGAACTTTTCCTCTTCCAAAAAGAGATATAAAAATGATTTGTCAAATATAACCTATCAAACTTTCGAATGTTTTAATTGTCAAAATGCTTAATTTCCTCAACTGTCCCAGAGTATATTGTTGTCTTATTATTTGCGTAAACTTCAACTTTATTCTCTTTTTCCAATCCTCACGCTTCTAATATTTTCACATGGGCTATAAATTTATAGTCTCTCGACTCAAATGACCTAATAGTACTAATAAAGGCTATAAAATATATTATTGAAAAATTGTTTATTAGAGTCAGAGAAAATTTCACATTATTTTGATTAATATTTTAGAGACGTCACAAATTGGACAAATAGGACCGAAAATAATTAGAAATTGCTAGATTTTATATGAGAGAGGCCATATCAGAACAAAATTTTCTTACATCAATCAAATAAAGGATCTTAACTATTGATAACATTCTTGGGTGTGTCAATTAATCCCAGAAATTTGAATACAAAATCATTAATGGACCAAGATATGTTTTTGTTTTTTTAATGTAATAAATAGATTCATGATTCCGCTTAAGAATATGTACAATGATATATCTGACCTTTAATACTACATATATTATTATATATGGAAATTTATCGAAGACATTTTGTTTTCCTCTTAATTCATTAATCTTTCTTCTTATATATAAATATATTTAATACACGTTCAGTTCTTAGTCCACAATTTGTATTCATAAATAAATTTTTGTTGGTAATTCTTTAAAAATAAACATATTAAATGATATGTGCGGTAAGTACTGAGTTATTCATGTAAAGTTTTCGTCAAAAATAATTGTTAGATAACAATAAACAGAAAAACAAGACATGTGGAAGAACAATCTTTACTGAAATTTGTAATTTCCCATTTTAAAAATGGTAAACATATTCAAGCTATAGTTTACACTGATATATTATTTTAAACAATAAAATAATAAATGGCTCATTTGGGAAAGGAAAAATGTCGTTTTTCTTCCATGTACCATATCAGGGTCAAATCAAGTATCAAAAACCAAATATGGGTTTTAAAGTACAATAAATATTTTTGCATGTTCCCAGATTTGGCTAAAATATTAAGGCGCATGTTTTGTGTTCAATGTTCCTTTTGTGTTAACACGTCCAAAGGGCAAATTCCAGCTCAAACAATTGACATTATGAGCCGTAATAAAGGCAAAACTTAGTAGTGATCAAAATATATTTTATACTATTTTCAGCTCTTTATTATTACTCTGTATTCATACCTAGTACATACATATGTACATTAAGAGCCTATATATGTATACATAGGTAGGTACAGGTTTAACCCACCTTCATTGATAAATAGACAGAAGAGAGGGTCTCTTCAATCAGAGACTCCTTAAATAGTGATGTATGAATAGAAAAATAGGGACTCAATTTCCTTCTTCTTATCTTCTCCTCTTGGGGAAGAGATCCTTATATAGAGAAACGGAATTATTCATTCGTGTGATGTAACAAAGAGAAAATAACAGTATGAAAATAACAATCGTATAATGAGATGACTGTTAGTTATTATTTATAAATACGTACATGTGTATATATCTTGTATCTATCTATATGGTTTGGTTGAGGAGGCATCCCTAAGTAAAAATCACGTTTTTACTTTGGCTCGTGTGTTCATAAAAGCACGTAGAGAAATAACAATTTTGTTTTGTTTAAAAAATTATACTAATAGTGAAGATGAATAAATAATAATTAAAACACAAATAAATATGATTAATAAGGCTCTATTTGTTTATTGAATATATTTTTGTATTTGTACAAATACCTGGATATATAAAGTGGGAACCCAACATTTGTATTGCCTAACAATTTATAACACGATATTTTTTAATAGAATATATCATGTTTTTTTAGATCTCTAAGTATAAAAAAAAATTTCCCACAAAATAAAAAGCATTTTGTGTAGAATATCATCTGCACCATTATCATTATCATGAATGCTGCAGAGAATGTTGACATCTCCATCTAGACTGCCCATAACATCAATATGTCCATTACAGCCCAATACAGCCTTGAATAACCAAAACTTTTGCAGCAACAATGTGGCTGACTTTTGTCCTTCCTTCATGTCACCTTTCTCTGCCCCTAGCATCAAACCCTTCAATTCTATAAACCAAGTAGCGACCACGTGATCAATATTTGTATAAAGTAGTTTTTGTAACAACACTTTTTTTGTCCGCTAAAGTCCCTGAGTATACTTGAGTATTACTCAATAACTAATGCCACAACCTCTATTAATTCACCCTTAAACATAATTGATTTACCAAGGTGAATTCTGAGAAAATAAGAGAAAATTACACACATCATGAGGATAAATGCTAGAAAATTATAAAGGAACCTCAGTGGTGGCATCATAGAAAGCAATATCTTACATTTGAAAAAATCTATTTGTACGACCAGGAATCTACTACAGCTAACAGTCGCATTATGTTATTTTTTTAAGGTTTTTTACATTATTAATTTTTCAATTTGAATGAAATGCACAATGAAAAAAAAAAGTGGATCCAATAACCTCCTTTGTCATGATAAATCAGGTTCAAAATTCAAAAACATCTTGGATCCTGAGCTATATACATTTGTGTCAGAGAAGTGATCATAAGTACAAACTAACACAGGGCTTGATTGATACAAAATAATTTGACTATCATTTGATTCCCATTATCAACGTGTCTGTAGTCACAAAATGCTGAAGGGTTTAATTCAGGAATTCTTAAACTTTTTTACTATTTTGTGGCCTATTGATGATATAACCTAGCCCTTGGACACACTTTTAAACTAAATTTTTTTGTCTTATTGACTTAAAGAGAATAGAAATAGTAACTTCAGTATGTACAATTAAAAAAATACTGTACTAATGTGTTGAGTTTTTTTAAATGATTCAAGTAAGGATACTTTCTGCCAATTTCTCAAGAGAAACAACGCTATCATACAATTAAAAAATCACACTCAGTCTCTAAAAAATGTGTGTTCCAAGAGCCTTTCTATATGGGAAATAATTTTCAAATATTTAATGACAAAACTATTCAACTATAGTAGTATCTTGAACTATGAGCAGTATCTGTGATCAAAGTACCGAGCCACAAGAAGTTGAATAATTAACTATTACAAGAGTGCCCTAATTTTAGAATAAATAAATTGGTATTAATCGGTAAATAATCTTGCTAAGAATCTGTGATCACTCTTTTTATTCCCAATGTACACGTAATGTTTTAAAGACTTTCAAATTGTATCTTAATTTGAAATATCTCTTTGTGCTAAAAAAAAACTGAAACTCTACTTTATTTTTGCACTTTTTTTTGTGAAAATAGGCACATACATATGTAAACTCTCTTTGGTGCCTTATGCCAATTTTGTTACCTCCCATCCCATTTCTTGCAAAAAATGAAAAATACACATAAATTATTTCTTGCAGGGCGTGCATTGCTTAATATATTTATATAAACATATGTATATATTATAATAATATTGTAATTTGCGTATATTGATTTTCGAGTAAGTACTTTTGTTTTAGCGACAATTCACCTTGATGTTGAAAGAATCATCTTCATCGATGTCTTGCAGATTGTGTCGTCTTATTTTTCTTCACATGCTCAAATGAGCATTTTGTACATATTTATTAGATGGAGTCATATTTCGTTTGAAATCATTTAAGAATCTCTAATAATTGCACTTCAAGGATTATGTACGTATATTGTACAGTCAACCCCAAGGACTATTAGCAGTGATGCACAAAATATATCCTACTGATATATTAAACTAAAGGGTAGTGAAAATGAACGTGGTAATCCTGACAATTGGAAGAATTTTTGGAAGGAGAACAGTTTACCTGTCATGACGTTATATTAGATCATTTGCTTGCAGACGTGAGAAGAAGGAAATTAAGACATATCCCACTATGTGGCTATTAAGGGTGGAATTATCCTGACTGCGATCCTCAATTCTAGACTAAGTCTGACGAGGACTTACACATTTAACTCCAACACAAATCCCACTCGTTACTTTCCGATTTCATGAGCACATATACTAGTAAAGACTTTATACTTACATTTTTGCTGCTCAAGAATTAAGGCTTTAAAATGTTTAAAAAAATCATTTTTTCTATGAGATTCTTTATTTACCTTTGATTATGAGTCAAAAATGTATCGGTTAAAGAAAAGTATTAGAAGAACAATTTAAGTATGAACATATTTGGGACAGACATAAGAAATTCTTTTTTTGTTAGCTGAGATTTTGGAAATTGGTTTGTCTTTACTCGGGATTCCAAAGATTTCCCAAAAATATTAGAACTTATTTGCAACAAGTACTTTCTATTCGAAGAATGGGTTGAATGAAGAATCAACTTAAATTATGGGCCTAATTTATTATTGTAAATAATATTAAATTATTGTAAATATATCTTATTCTTTCATTTATATAAAAAAAAATTAACTAAAAGTAAAAATAAAATTACTTGATGAATTTACAAAAATGGATATTTAAGGTATTTTCCAATTCACTGAGTGAGTTTTGAGTTTCATAACAATCAATGCTACTACTGGAATAACTTTTCTACATCGAATGGTTGTAGCAGGCATCAATTAAAAAGCAATCAAGAGCCTGATTAACTTCATTGTGGGTTCTAATTTTGATTTTAAAATTTTGAACTCTAGTCTTATGTTCCTGCTTATTGCCAGGCCTGCATTGTCAGTTTAATAAAATCGTTCTATTTATTTCCAAATTGCTAACTTTATCTTCACAAATCGAGTTGTTGTTTGAATTTGATCTTCTTCAACTGATTCAGGTACCTATTTCTTCTCCATCAGTTTCAGAGATGGCGAAAATGTCAGCATTTTTGTTATATAAGCAAGTTGTTTTCCTTGAGAACCGTGATTCTTAAAAGAAGAGAGGATTTTTTAAGAAAAGGTCGTAAAATATCTAAGGTAAAAATAGTCTGATGACCATAATAAACTTATTATATTGGATATTAAATGTAAATTGGTTCAGAACCACTGCTTTAAGAAGAAAAATATATGATAAGTAATGACATAAAAATTGCAGTATTTCTTGGAAAAGTATGAAAAAAGCATGAAATTCTTTTGAAATTTCCTGTATTGAAAATAATAAAATCCAGGCTATCCAAAACATTATTATCCAGGAGCAAAAAAAGAAACCTTATGTCACTCATATGTTTATTGTATTAGTGTATAGTGATTTTGATTTATAAATTGTTCTAGCCCTGAGAAGGAACTGCTCATCGTTTCGTTTAATGGACAGTTCATCCTCAATTACCTCTTCCCAAGGATACTTATTGTTATCCTATCCATCTTCCACTCCTCCGCTTTGTTTATATCAACTTAATATTTTGTTTATTTCAACTTTATATGTTGTTATTTCAAGTCATTTAATATACGTAATCCTTAAATTATCGTCAATTTATGTATAGTAATAACATATGTATGTTGAAAATCTTGTTTTAACACTTAAGTATAAAAATGTAATTAGCACTTAATTGTGTTTCATTAATTGAATGGTCGCCTCCTGGTAAACGTGAGATGAATTTTGTTTTTTCTTCTATCAAGAAGTTACCTTCAATTAGACAAGGTTAGTACTAACAATAATACAAATTAATTCATCGTTCTTTGTCTTGTTGTAAAGAGGGTCAGGAGTTAAAATAATTTTAGATATATTTTATTCATATTAAGATGAGCCTGTCAGTAACCAATATAATGGTTCTCAAACTACGTTACCTTTATTTTTCATGGAGGCTTAAATTGAGGAAAGGTGGCTGAAGTTTTAATAAAAAATGTTACATGATTTTTTTTTCTTTTTTGAAGGAAGATCGTCCAAAAATTCACCTGTAGTATTTAAAAAAAACGTCAAAAATTACAACGTAAAAAAGTGTTCTGAAATTTGTCAAATTTTAAAAGTTTAGATAAGGATTAGAGATGTTTATATATTTTTCATGAGGTACGCAATGTAAAAATTTTGAGAACCCTTTGTTCTAGTACAAAGACTCTAGATGGATCCAAATGAATCCTTGGAGAAATGTGTTTCGTTCCAGAGTAATTGGTAAACTGTGAAATGCTGCTTTTTTTTTTTGTGATTTAGCAACTACCGTTTTAGGACCTTTGCTATAAAGATAATTAATCTTTTAACATTATATACTAAAATTATAATCATCATTTTCAATAATTTTAATAATTAAAACATAAGTTAAGTAACAAGACAATTAAATGCCAACTTGAGATTGGTACATGTAGTAATGATATGATTGATAATGTAAGAAAATATAGTAAAAGTATGCGTTCTTCTTTTAATGAAGGAAAATTTCTTCGTTTACGAAACAAATTCAATGAAGAGGTCTTGAAGTTTTTTGATCCAAATATGGCTTATAATTTAACGCTTATTACTAATGATTTTTTTTGATAGTTTTTTGTACCCAGTCGTTGGACTTAAATATCGGAATATTCCAAAAGAGACTGTCTTGAAGACCTGCGCCTGTTTCTGGAGTCGAAACGAGGCAGTTATGGACGCCAAAGGTGATTATGTTGAATAATAATTAATTCCTTATTTATTCAAATTTCATTTGGCATTGGGTTTTATACAAATTGGAGTTTTAGTTTGAAGAAATCTATTTAAAAGAAAAATTGTTTTGGTTGTTAAATATTTGTTGCACTCTGTAAGCAAGTGGGAGACTGAGCAGGGGTAGGGCAGTATTGCCAGTAATATTTTACAACTTTTTAAGAATTAATTCCCTTTATAGGGCGTATTCTAAATGTATTCAGTATTTACTAGAATAGTAATAAATAATGGATATTTTAAACAACCATCAATTAATCGCTAATCGGCCAAATTGCCTATTGGGGCATCCATAGTTTTTTTTAATAATTTGGTATGTAAAGTTACACTCCTTTCTTGTTGTTGAGTCATATGTAGTTGTCAAGATGGACAAGGGTGATTGGACAATATTATGTATATGATTTTTATTGTATTCTATAATATTTTAGCAAATATTTTTTTGAAATCTTTACATGGTAATAGTTATTTTTTTTTAATTATACAAAATTTAAAAATTCGTATGAGTCAACAACTTTTTCCTTAGATAAGAGAAAAAAAATAAGCAAGATACACAATTAATAAAACTAAAGTATAATAATATTTCAAGGGTAAGGTGTGGAAACTCAAGACTCAAGAAACACCAAAATTTAACAAAATAATCTTTTTTTATTTACAATATATATTTGAGATATTTTTAATCAGTTATTTTATGTTTATTGTATTTTAATGTACTATTAATTTGCACTTAATTGCTGATCTCGCTCACAACATTAATGAAAAATCAATAACATTTTTTTATAATCTGTGTGACTTTTTGACTGAGGGAATTGGGATATGAGAATTTTAGTAGTTTTATACGTTATTGTACTAATCATATGGACAAACAGGTTATATAATTGAGTCCATTAATAGATACAATTGCAAAAACCTGTATATATAATGGCCTAAACTATAAATAAAACAACAACGATATTAACGAGCCACAACTTGCTCAAATGTATTTTTATCACGAATTTTAATATATTTTACATATTTATGTACATTAGGGTGTAAATAATATTACATCTTAAATTTTTGGCTGATATTACTCCCCCTCCCCAAATTGGAACATTAAACGAAAGTGGGTTGAAGTACCTAAAAGCTATATTAAGAGGGTGATGTTTTATTTCTTCTACGAAATAGAAATAAAAATGAAGTCTGGAACACAGATACATCATACTGAAGGAGCCAAAGTCAAATAATGTCATACTTGGACGTGAGAAGATACAAGCTTAAACAAGTCACGGCCATTTTTGGCCTACATGAGTAAATAGCAAAAAATAAATGCAACATGCCATGTCTGATTGGAAGAACCACAGAGTTCAGAACATTTTATAAACAGATGTGCTGCACTCTCGTATGAAAAATATCAGGTTATGCATGATGATGAGTAAGAAGTTCGTGTTCTTCAATTTAGGAAATGCTCAAAATGTAAAAAAATTCATAACAATATCAAAGTCTAAATAAGAATAAGGATCTGCTGCAGTAGCACAAATAGCCCAATGTGCAGCCGTGGTCTTTACCTTCATATTTGTACATTCTTTTTATATGTATGTCTACCGTAATATAGGAAAAAATCTTAAAAAATTAACTAAACCTTCAAATTGGTTAAATTTTTTTTGTAAGGAGGACTTGATAGACATGCTAGCCTGTGGCTAGTAGAAAACCAGTGGGAAAATTTTGGGATGTTCTGTGTCTAGTCTGTTTGGCTACATAATGCCGCACCTTAAATAACGTCCATATATATAAATACAGGTAATTTTGGGTTCAAAATCTGAGTATTACCATGTGCCAACCTTTTTGATTGGACAAAAACATATTGTTGGTTTGCCTTCGAATCCAACCCAATCTAATACCTCCGTATATGTACCAAGAAGTACGTAGGTAGTTTAGTTTTTGTGGTATTCTGGGCTAGTAAGTTTTTCACAGAATTAGTAAAAAAATAATTGACTAACACTGTTGGTAAATGGTCAATTTTAACGAACGTCAAGCCTTGTTTGTAAATCAGTATATTAATATCAATCTATTAAATTGTGTATTATTTAAAGATTGCTCAACAAAAATTAACGACTTTTTAAAAATATATTTATTATTTTTCTAAAATCATTTAAGTACACGGTGGTATAAATTTTTATTCTATAACCTTTTTTTGGTTGAACAATCACCCTTAAAAAGGATTTTACACAATAATTTTGTAAAATGTAATTTCAGGAGAAAAATATATAACGTATATTTGTACGGTGTATAACAGGCACCAAATGTTTAAATTTTTTGGTTAAATACAATAATTTACCCAATAAAATCTACAGATTTTGGGAATATATTCTTGTGAATTTGTAGTATTCACTACATATAACCTGGCACCCTAAACTACATATTTTAAAAAAATCTGCAAAAAGAGTTATTACAATGGGAAAGAATTTGTTAATAATAATCTGAAGAAGAATTTACATATATGTAGGTATATACATAAATAGTTACATAGAATGAAATTTGCATGAAATTTATAGCAATTAACAAATAGTCCACACCTAAGAATATGTCTAATTAATTAACCAAATGCTACCCTTTCAGAAAAAAACTGCATTCATATCGTAAAGTACGCTAAAAGGCTTTTACAAAGCAATCACTTCGATACTTTTTTTACATTCTTCTTCCACATTCATAAATCCCTTATTTAGGATAATACCTCCACTCCTATGTATAGATGAGTATCTATTTAAAGTGCAAGTATGTAGATCCTCATATTTGCTTTAGAGGTTAATTATATCTGACGAAGCCAAGAGGTAATTAAGTAAAAGATTGTTCCTTTAAGAGAGTTTGTATTATTTATTGAAATTAATTTCATATTTAATTTCAGGTAGAAATTAATTAGTAGTTATATAAATATACATAATGAAATGCAGTTATTGAAATTAACTCTACATAAATAATTAATTAGTTTTGGGGATATGAAATTTGAATTTAATGGCAGTGCACGGCAACTTTTTTACCACCAAAAATACTAATTATGGGTACCTATTTATTTAGGTATATATATGCAGAGAAGGTCATGCCATTTTTTCACGAAACATTTTACGATATTAATTATAGAAGAAGAAAAAAGGAATGGGATTGTATGCTTCATCTAGTAATCTTGTTATTTCTCTCTCTATTTATCCTCAACTTTTTAAAATAGTGTCTCCTCAATTTGAAAACTACAACTTTATAAATAAATTTGGTATATGTGGCCCGTCAACACAAAAACAAGTAAGAATGTTCTTTCTTAAAATTAAATGTGGATTACCATTGTATTCTTTGATGAAGTATCATTAATGTTGATCACCAATTATTCTTATTAACCCATTGGTGCTGCAAAATGATCTTAAGGTAGGCAAAATCCATTGTCAAAAATAAGAAATTGATAGATATAAGACTTCTTGGAACAACTTTGCTCCATGGATAACCAGCTCGGCAGAAATTATTTGCTGGAACTTAATATGGCTCAATATTGGTCGATCCTAGATATGGAAATATACTTAATATTTTGGGGTCTTCAAAGACAATTCCAAGGTCAGGTGGAGTAGTTGTAATACAGGCCCCTTCGTCTAAAATACAACACTTTTTACCTTTGTCCTATTGCTTTTAATTCGTATAACTTATTGTTAACAATTGTCTGAATAAAATGTCTATAAAAATGAGCAAAATCTAATGAGAAATAAAAGCTTCATAACCAAAATCATATATTATTGCAGAGCTGCATTTTTGAGCTATTAGCGAATGGAAAATCAATATCAGAAATTTCTAAAGTACTGGGCTGTGACCACTATACTGTGTACTTTGTCACCGCAACAGACGCACCAAAAGCTTTAACAAGGTCCCAATCAATGTCTAAGAGGCCAAAATAATTAGTTGAGGCAGTTAAAGGCACCATTGGAGGCAGAAAAGGAAAGGTGACCGTCAATGGTCTTGCTTGTGAATTTTACAGAAGCCACATTAACATGCACCGGTCGGGGAAGCAAGACTTAAACCTTAATGTCAACAGGAGAATTCCTCATGAGGGTTTGAAGCCTATAGATAGAGTAAAGCGTGGAACCTGATATAAACAGGTTGGGGGGGTAAGGGAAGACGAGATTTTTATAAGGGAAGCTCTGCACAGCCCCCACTCTTCCCCCTTGACTTTGTTATTTTTGGACACCTCAAGGGAAAGCTTTTGGGAGTCTGATACAAAACAAAGACCCAACTGAAGGTCACCTTCATTACTGCTCGGACCATTCTAGAGCCCAGCTATGTAAAGAACTGCTGTGCAAAGCTCATCACCGGACTAGAATTGGTCATTAAGGCAAAATATGGCTATATTGATTGAGAACATAAATAAGGTGTACCTTCATTATTTTTCCATATTCTATGATATTTTTTTGAAATATAAACTTTTTGTAATTTTAAAAAAGTGTTGCATTTTAGACTGTAGAATAATGTTTTTTTATACTTGATAAGTGAATCTCCGTCTGAGCAATTAAAGGAACGTTAAAAAATATATATCCATATGTTTATATATAAACTATAGTTTTTAAAGTCGTTTTATGGATGTTTGAGTATGAATGCCAAATTAGGTTATCATATTCATCGCAAGGACTTGAAATATATAAAAAAACTAAATTAAATATAATATAGAAAAAGATCATCATCAAAATGAAAAAATTAAAAAGAAGTTGTTTGATTTTATTTGTTTAGCCATATCGGGAACAAATTTAGCTTCATAAATCAAATAAATATTTTCAACTTCAGATAATAATTGGATATCGTAATTCATCCCAGAAATTTGAACTAAAGGCCTATAAGTGACTAAACTATGAATATGTAATATTAAACTGAAAGTACGTACAGTGAAATCTCTCTTCAAGAATGAAAAAACAATGATAAATAAATAAATTAAATAAAAAATATCTTAAAAAAACTAATTAGACATTTATCCTTTGCTTGATTTAATACAAAACAATTATTTGTTAACTTTTCACATATATAAGTTTTTATTTAAGATATTTTATATATAATATACATAGATCATATGACTTTAAAACTAATCAACTATAGAAAACAATCCACGAAAAGTTAATAACGAACTTATAAAATTTTGAATGTTCCTCCTTGGATATAGGTCTACATGATCCATATGTATTACTGGCTAAATGTGTATCAACTGATTTATACAATAATCATTCGGCAATGAAGTAGCAAGCAAAAAGTTAAATTAAATATGGTGTTTAGCAGAGTATCAACTCATTAATAATTCTTCAAATTATTTTCAAGTATATCTTTTACTCACGAATATCAAATATTTTTATAAATATATTATCGTTTTTCATTATTTGATTTTCAAAATATTAGATAAGTACAAACGAGTATTTTCGAACAAATATTATATTTTTTCAACTTCTTTGTCGATTTTTTAAGTTTTTGTTTTCACAAAATATTTTAAATCTTGGTATAAACTATTGAAATTTGACATAACACGAATTTTATGACTTGTTTTTTATGAGAAACAAATTTTTGATTGTTTTATTGATCTATAGAATTGTATAAAATATTATCTGCTAGTTTATGTAAAATGAATCTTGTACACGTTGAGGTCATACGTTATAACACTGTATTGGTCTCTGTTAGCAGATATGACGTTTCTCAAAGTACAATTTTTAATAACATTAGCTTAGATGTTATTTTTCCCCTCATAGCAATTTAAATAACATTTAATCTCTACTTATAATCCTAATGTATCCAAGAAAGAAGTCCAAATCTTTCTAAGGATGTCTTACTCCGAAATAAATGCATACATACTCCTCCAGATCCCCCAAAACAACACCCTTTCCCAATAAAAAAAAGAATCAAAAAACAGATTTATATACCATTAAAAGCACCTTATTTTCATTTGATAACAATGAAGCACTTAACTCAGGCCAGAGTTCAATTACTATATATACAATTATTATCAAACTGAAATGTACATATCAAACGTGCAGATATAGGTATATAAATATTTGACGTACGTATGCCCCTTCCTTTCAACTGATAAAGATGTATTAATTGTACATATGAGCCTATATAAAACTAAATCTTATACTTATTTTATGTTAAAGGATATATATGCTTATCCTGAAAAAAAAAACATTTAAAAAAAAGGGTGTTTTTTGAGCTTATATACAACAATCTTTATATCTTTCGGATTAGTCTTGTTGTTGCTTTAACCAATATCAACTAATGATGTGAACATTATACATTAATATTTTTGAAATATTCGAATGTTATCGCATGTAGAGAAACAATCTAATTAAAACAAGAAATACAAAAATAGGTTGTCGAATTATAAATTGTATTGTTACATGTCACACATGAGTAAATACAAAAAAAAATTCAATTTAGGAATATGATTTGTTTTTTATTCTAAATAGAGTCTTCAATGGTACATAATATGTATCTCTTAATAATGGGGAATGTGGAAATTGTACAAATAAATACAACCAGAGTTGTTTTAATCTAGTTAATTGATCAACTCTTCCCCTTTAAGAAAGAACAAATGATGGGTATATTCCCGAATAATATGTTCAATTAGTTTTTTGGTTGTGAGAAACACGGTGTTCCTTTTTCAAATATCTAATGGTTCACAAAGGAATTGTTTGATGTATAAGAATAGCCCAAAGGCCTCCCCAATTAAAAGCTGACAGGATCTCAAATTGTAAACACTAAAAAAAAGTTGTATTCCTGATGAAAAACTCAAATATATGGATTTTTTTTCTTGTGATATAAACTTTCCTTTGCGCATTAATTTTTCACATTTCATAATTATGGTTTAAATTCCTGTTTAGTTTTGTCTCAATACTAGTACTAAGCATCTGAAAACAAGTTGTGTGGAACAATAAAAAGTCTTCATAGGAATAAAGAGGTCCTACAAGTATGAAATTATGTCCTAAATCTTATGGAGTCAAGAGCCCTTCCTCTAAAGATTCTTTGCAATATGAAGTCATCATAGATATCCACCAATGATACTATCATCCATTTATTTTTATAAAAATTACTGTATTTTAATTAAAATACAATTCAGAATAATGGCAAACCATTATCGGGTTTCAAATATGCTGTAAGTCTTACTAAAGTAATTCCATTAGTAAATTGATGTATATTACCATCTTTTGTTGAGAAGAAAATATACATTATGCTGGAATAAGAGTAAAATAAATAACTATACTTTTCATATAGCTAAAATTTTAAAAAAATCATAATATCTTTTATAGATAAGCATATATTATAAAAGAGAGATATTAATGCTAAAAAAAATCTTTAAAGACCTTTATTGACTAAATAAAGGATGCACTTGATGTAAACTGAATTTTATCAAATTATAAAGAAGAATAAACAATAAAAGGAAAATTGCAGCACTTGTTGCAACTGTCCCCATTGTACTTTGCAGTGGTGTATCTGGCCTCTTTTTTTTAAACCACCCCTTCCCCTAAAAAATATCATAACTTATATAGATTTATTTATAAGTATAAGCCAAAAAATCGAACATATCAGTCTACAATTTATCAAATAGTCGTATAAAATAACAAAACATGTTACTATAATGTTTTTGGGCTGCCGGGGGCATTAAGAGATTTTATTTGGCCAAAATAAAACCTCATTCTCCTTCTTTTATATATATATCTATCCTTCTCTCTGTCTCTCCCCTCTTCTCTTCTATCTCTTTATATTCCTACATGCCTCTCTCTGTCTCTTTTTGTTCTACCTTCATTCTTTGTTTTTGTTCTCCTCTATACAGTCCTGCAAAGCGGGCAACCTCTGCTATTATATACATATATATATAATAAACCTATTTATATTTAATAATTATATTACGGTAATGATAATTTTTGGGTCTGAGCCCCCAAATGGTGAAAGCTAGCAACACTCCTCGTACTGAGTGTAACAAAACTTCAATTTTATCCTTACTGTTCGTTCTTACAATTAGCACAATTTTTATTTAGTGCACAGCATAAATAGGCATACTATATATAAAAGATAATATAAAGGTGCCAGAAACAGAGTCTCACAAGTCTTTATTCCTAAATATGATTTTCACGTTTTTGTTGGTTGAGTCCAGGAGGGCTTTAATAACTATTATATCCATTATATAACAGTCACATTTGACCACAAAGTTTACATATACTTAGATATATTCAAGGTGAAGTTGAAATTGTTTGATGCATGTATCTAACCATTTTCAAGCCATCACAAAAGCTCTTTGATTCGCAGGAGTAAGCAGACATACATATATTTGCAAAAAGCAATTTAGCGGTTAAGTGTTAATATACGTTTGTGGATTTAATATTTATATATATGTATGAATAACCAATATTGAAACATGCATTAATTGAAAATTGTTAATTTGAGTTGAATTTTCAATAAAAAAAAATATTTATTTAGATTGTTCACTTGCAATATATTATTTAAACATAAGTAAATTCTAAGTATTTTCTAGCGTGCGAGTTTTTTTGTAGTTGGCAATGGTAGTAGGATTGTTTATTTTTCGAAAGGGGTTGTCAATCTTTTTTACCTTGAATATATTTTCATACCATTCTTCTGTCTTCAAAATATGTTTAGAATGTACAATTATATTTATCTAACCTATTTTTGGCAAATAAGGATTATTGACGATGAATTAAGCATGTGTATTAGGTCCTGTATAGATAGTTGGTACATATCTTGTTTTAAGTCGAATAGAAAAGACTATGACAATATTTTTTCCAGTTGGTTATTTTTCAAAGTTGCTTGCATCATTCTGTAGCTCTTGAGGAGGGAACATTTAAGTACAAAGTGTGTGTGCTCAAGTAAAAAAAGTAACGAGGATGACTTATACGGAAATTATATGTCTAACTTATGGTTGGGCACAAAGTAGAATTGAGACTCGACATCTGAGTAACTTCTGCCTACTTACAGGGTTAAGTATCATCTTGAAATCTCTTAAATTTAGATTTTTCGTAGATTAGACATTCAAATTTTCAATATTTCAGAAAATTTATCAAATTTTAATCGATATTTAATTGTATGTATATTCTATATTTCCACCTCCTTTATAAACTACTTCCCTCAGACGACATTGAAATATCTCACCACCTGCTACCATCATAACATTAGGAAGTTTGCAGAGTTCTGTAAATTTTTGTTTTAACTTTCCAGATGTCTTACAGATTGCTAAATGACATTCGGCTTTCACTTATTGGTTTATCATCAATATTTCAGTCCCACGAATCTTTTCGATGTTATATTTTACAGATGTCAGACAAATTGGAGATCATAAAATAGGAAATATTTGGTACAGTGGATGTACAGCACGATAGAGATTATCAACAGTTTTTTTAGAAATGCATATCGAATTATAAAAATAACTTTAAAAGCAATTGTTTTATATAAGAAGAGAAGGATTTGACACATATTGTGTTACAATCCATTAAATCGCAGATGGGATACATTGATGCCGAAATATTACGCGCAAGATTATATAAGTTAATATTTTGGACAACCTTGTATGTCTTCACTAGATAAATATAAATAATTTTCCTCCCATTGCTTAGCATAGCATAGATTTAATAAAACATCAGTACAACTATGATGCTTCAAATTTACAGGGTTACCATGTCTATTATCGTTTTTTATATACCAGTAGTGCTTATAATTTGCATCTCTATACATAAGTCATAACAGGCATTACATGATCCCTCTTTTGAAAAAAAATATTGGTGTATTTATTTACAAAGACTTGAATTTTCTATGTGGTTTTTTATAAAAAATAACTGTAGAATAATTGACTTTTTTCTCTATAATTTTTTGAATATGCATATAATGCGAGATTTTTTGCAAGAGATTTCATCGGTTCTTAATAATTTGTATATAATATGCTCTAAGCGTGTTAAAAAAACACACACGTGGGGCTATAATTATATCGAAATAATAATACAAGCCTATGTTTGTATTTTGGTAGTATCAAAGATCTCCCAGTTGGATAATTGATATAATTATCCCTGATGATTTTTTAAAGATCTTAAATAAATAAATACCCCTTTTATGGAAACTCAAAGACTACTTTGCTGGGTCAAAAGTCTTAAATACCCCCCATCATATTTACCTTACTATTTTATTCGAATCCTATGCTTCCTTTTAAGGCCCTTTAGGGCTCTTTTTAACGAAAAAAATAAACATTTAAGATACATTCTACAATTTTTTACAAACCATTTACACTCAAAAGCTGTGATATTTTATATACTCACTTCTAACTGAAAAAAAAAATAATTAAAGCATATTACCAATATTAACAACGGAATAAAAGTTATTATTACTAAATTTGGGCTTGTTAGCGGATATGTGTACATATATGTACTTTCATTTTGTGTAGGCATTTTGAGGGTTAAATATATAGTTTATTTCACTATTCATAAAAAGTTTTGCAATTCTTTTTTTTTTTTTGCTATAATTAGAATAAACTGTTCTCTGTGCCTTATTCAATTTGACTGACTATTTGTTAAAGGAATAAATGTTATTATCACAAATTGTAAATTTAATTTTTTTAGTATGTGTCTGTTCAAAAATAGTATTTTTTTTTTCTGTGGTTCAATTATCATAATATTCTTTTAAAATATCTTATACAAATGCAAATGAAGCCATGTTATTATTATAATCGAGTGCCTTCAAAAATTTGTGTCATTTATATTTTACTATTATGAATAAATTGCTGGCTTGCGAAATATGTTTATAGTAATTTTATGCATATTTTTTATTAGATCAAAAATATGCAATATTTAAATATATAAACATGTATTACCATTTGGTCGTCTATAAAATAGTCATTTACACTATATACCTCCAATTACATTGTTAATTTTCGTTGCATGTCAACTATTTACTGTATTGAGTTATGTCCGAATGTGCAGATAACCTACAAATATTTCAATGTTCAACGCTACAAAAAACATAGATAGAAAAAGTATGCTAAGCTTTATAAATTTTAAGTTGCCAGTGTTAAAACACTGATCAAAACCTGCTAACAAATAAATGTTAGGTAAAAAAAATATTAATAGCACAAATAAAAATCAACAAATATCCTAATAATAATTTAGCTGTAAAAACAATATACAAACATGCTTGCGAATAAGCAACATTTCTTTACTCTCCACGAAATTTTTACTTAGGATTGTAAATCGTAATCATGGTCGTTATGTTACAAAAAAGAAAACAAAATTAAGATAACCATCATAATCGAAAGAATGTTTGAGAAAAGAGCTATTTTGCTGTCCTACCGTTTCTTTAATATAGCTGAAAACAACTGGTAGATAATGAAAATACACACAACTCACACTCTGCACTAGGCAAGTACATATGAAAGAATTATTACGCTTTCTATCCTCATTTCTACTCTGACTCCAACTGAGGCTTAATTTTATAACTAATGATAAAAGTTGTTATCATTTTAGCATGTTCAAAAACTGAGTTTCCAGAGGGTAACTCTGACAATAGAAATATTTTTTTGAAGGAGAGCAGCTTAGCTCTTATGCCATTTCATTAGATCAGCTAAAATCAGCTGTGACAAATGGGAGGGGGGAAACTAAATGATCAAGGACATTGTCAAGAAATTCTTTCCATTTCCATCCTTAATTCGACTCTGAATCCAACAAGGACTTACAATTATAACTCACAATAAATCCCAAGGTTACTCTCTGTCTTTTATGAGCATGCACAAATGTTCAATCCGTTTTTACGAAATAAGATTGTATGTATAATACAAATTTCACTCCTCAGGAATCAAATAATAATGATAACACCTTTGGAAAAGAAAATACACACTTCAGTCTGCCAACTCCGAAAAAAAAGGGACGAGCTAAAAAAATGCTTGCAATTGGCACTACTGCTTATGACTCCCTAAAAGATTTTCAACGTTACTCTTTGTCATTCATAGGCATACACTAATAATATTTTCCTTTTTGTTTTCTCTTCAGATTTGGTACAAAATAAATTATTTTATAGTAGTAATTACAAAAAGACGTCAAACTACAAATTACATATTTTTTTAACCTCTGGTTGTAAGTGAAAGTCTTTGTTTGACTTAGAATAGAAATAAGGATCAACATTGGAGCAATTCGAGGGCATATCATTGTAAGATAAGGCGTGGAATTTGTATTTATTTCCTTCCTTTCACGACAGCTTGTAGATGATCTAATAAAACGACATGACAGCTAAACTGCTGTCATCACAAATATTTTCTTTTATTTTTACATAACGGCGGGACATATTTTATGTGTTACAATCATCTGATTTAAGCCAGTTATGTAATATTCTGTTGGATAACTTATTGGCAACGAGAATCCAATTTTATCAAACCCTCCTTGCAATGACCCTTGTCCCTATTGGCAAAAAAAACTCGGACAACCGATTTTCACATGCCCCTATTGGTGCTAAATTTAGTATTCACTTGATTGTTTAGTATATATTCAATGAGTCCAAATAGTATATTTCTTTCATTTCAAGTCTATTTTATTATTAAAGTTCCCAATTTTCTAAATAGAAAAGTTGATATCAATTACAATCCCCTCTAAATTTGCTCATACCTTCTCTTTGATAGGAATTACAAAAAAGGTGTAAATAGTAGGATTTAAGATACATATTCAAAATATGAAGAGCTTACTCAAAATGTACTCTACTGGCAAGGAATACAGTTTTAAACTATTTATAAACACTCATTCATCTAACACACATATTTTTTGTACATAATAATAACAAATCGCCTAAGCAGCTACAATAAGTTGATATCTACTGACTCTTTGAACACAATACTTACCATTCCCTTCATGGCAAAGCCCAATTGGTTCCAATCAGGTAAAATATATACTGCTAATTATATGGACATCACGATAAGGCAAGTAATTCCTCGTTTTGAGAGAAGATTTGGTTTCATATCATTCTCCTAGTCTTAGTTCTTAGTCTGTAATTTCGATAATATTGACATTAACTAAATAGTTACACGAAAAATAGGGATTTTTTTTTGTCGTGTGAGGTCACAGCATCCAATGCCTCAGTGCAGGTCGGTTTTTAAAGTGGGTATATCATTTCTACATGTGATGAAAAAGGTTACAAATATGAACTTTTAACAAAATCTCGAAAATGGCTTTTAGAATCTAGGAAAAATGCTGAGATATTATTAACATGGAAATTCTGGAAACCATGTATATACCAATGAACAAAATCAAGTTTATGAAAGCATACACATATTACTTGGTTTTTCGGTAACATGATATGTTATATATTCTTCTTGCTCTTTATTTCCATAAATATATTTTCATATTTAACAAATAAACAAAATAGAGAAAAACGAAGAAACCAACCCAAACACGTAAAAGTCATAATTTACAAACCATCATAAGCTATGTCATAATGAATATCATTAAAAAAAGTAAAATTTTAACTGTTTTAAAATACTCACACACAGATTTATCAATTTTTAAAACTCCTTCAGTGTCTTTTTCCTTTTTTAACTATAGGGTGTATAAAATATACTGTACCTTATTAAGGACTGCATTAACTTTGTGACTGTCTTTCCCGCTAAAAAATTACCAGTAATTGTACCTTTGGAGCTTCCATCCGAAAGATTTGTCTAAAAACGAAAGAACGTCTATATTTATTATATTTAAAAGATGAATGTCTCACAATAATTTGTCAGAAGTTTCAATTATAAAGCAAAATGTGCATTTTCCATATTTTTTTCTGAAATATACTTCCAGCTTCCAAGGTATCGGTTAATAAACGATAAATAAACCATCTTTATGCTGAAGTTAGAAGTTTAATATTGAAAGTTTGGAAAACTTCATGCATATTATTATTATTAGATTATATTGATTGGATGATGCAACCATTTTTATCTCAAAATAATGCAACTCTGACTGGTTTAGTAGAAGATAACACTACATATTATAAAACATGGAATTTAATTCTTTGTCTAAAATCTTTAATATACGCTAATAAATACATAAAAAATGGCTTGCAAGATGTGCCTATTTAAAAACAGTATATTTGTTCATTTGTATGTACTAAGTAGGTATCTAACCGATAATCATCTTTTTATTTTTTAAAGAAATTACAACATCATACTCACTTTAACAAGTTTTATTTGCATTTAACTTGTGCAAAAGTAATTGAAATCCTTTAAGAGCTTTGTGCACGCCCATTTTTTTATCTTTCTCCCTCGGTGCACTGATTTTAATTTCATTATAATTTGCGAAAATAACAACAAGGGTGATGCTACGTACACCCATATCTAGGAAGGTAATATAATAAGTTTAATTAGGGAGTCTGGTCATTTAGGGAGGGGGCTATTAATTGCATTTTTCGAAGAACAAAGAGGCATTTTATTACTTTATGATGTTGTAAAAACAAAATGGAAAACAAAGACCATGATGTAATTATCCAATATAGTGTGTCCTTTTAATGGGTGCATGATATTTTTGCACTGCCTTAATACGTAGATTCTCCTAGCATGAAGTAAAAACAAAACAATTAAACATTTTGTTGTTTAAAGTGCAAATGTCAACAACATCGTGAAATGGGGCATTATTATTCCTCGTCAAATCGTGAAGAAAAAAAGGCAAAATGTCATCTGACTAGACTCTCAGAGTTAGTTGATATTTTATGTAAAAAAGCACATACATAGCTCAGAAAAAAATTAACTGTTCCAATTTTTATTAAAATATAACATATTCTCTTATTTATAAAAATATTATTAAAAATCGAGCTATGAGCATTTTTTAAGATGTAAAATTAATATGACGCATGTGTTATTTAAATATAAATATATATTAAAAACCTATTTATATCAGTAATTTAACAATTGTGTTGATATTGTTGAGAGTAAGTCCTGTAAATGATGAAAGCTCTTAATGCCCCTGGTTGAAGGCTTCAGAAAAAAAATCCCATACCTCATAAACGCCTTATTTTAGCAATCTATTTAAAATGAAAAGATATGCATAAAAAATTATTTAATTCTTTGATATTCAATAAAAAATGGCTATATGCGATTCAAAAGTCCAACATTAATTAGGAAACAATGTACTAAACATAGTAAAATATTTTATACTAACTGGAAAGTTGACATTTAATCAACTCTTTCATTATACCTACAATACTTATAAGATGCTTCTAATGAACCTTGCATTATTTGGGTACCCAAAATACCAACGGAGTACAATGGATTTATTTATGTACACAACCATTAATAAATAATGCCCGTGTCTAAACGTCCCTATTGTCAAGAGAGATTTTAAGAGGTAAGAAAGTATGTCAGATATCTTTGATTATCACATATAATAAACCACCCCGAGTGTCCATTCCACAAGGAGGGGGTAAAAGAGACAAAGAGAAGAAATAACAATACAGATCAGTGGTCTTTAAAGATGGCGGATAAACCACTACTATAAACCACTATAATCATCATTAATTATGGTGTATTGCTTATAGTTCATTTATAGGCCTTTTTGGAAGTACTCTATTGTTACCAGAGTACTGACACATTTTGAATGGTACTATACCAAAATGATAATGGAACTTGTACTTTCAGAGCCATTACATCATAAAAAAAATGTCCCACCGATCAGTAGAAGGTATATCAGTCGCCCTTTATATAACCGCTCAGGCAGATCTGAATTAATTTATCTTCCTTCTATATTAAGTGTAGGATGGAAGTCCATATATGTAGTCTTAATCTTATATTTGTCGGATTTATACTTATTACGACCCCAAATTGGGCGTGCATTTCAAACTTATTTTTATATAACTGTGGCTTTGTTCTTTATAAAATGAAAAACAAAATTTGTTCACATATAGTATAATCTTTTTAATTTTTGACCCTTCCTCCCCAATCCTCATATCAATTTTTTTTTTTTTTTAAATGCCAGAAGAAAAATACTATATCATATACAAAGTAATCCTATTTACAAGCAGTATACTACACAAAACAAAAATTTTATAGACATTTTTGGTTTATATTTTTAGCCGAAAAAGCATAGAAAAAAACCAAAATATCGATACCTATATATGTATGCAACCCGTTATAAAAGCATTAGCATTTTTTCAATACTAATAATACACCTTTACAGATATACATATAAAATAAATTTGTTTCAACTGTCCATCACTCTTTTATTTCCCATCAAATTCTAAATTGGCAGCTTCTAGAGAGTTGGAATTTCTCATAAAGGACTATGAGCTTCCCCAAATGGTTGTGGGCGTATTTTTAATTAAAAATTTACATTAGTAATAGTTAAAGAACATGACTTAAATTTTTTTAACCAGCCATAGAGAATATGCAACCTAAGAAGACAAAAATATAAGGTAGAGCGAAGAATATAGTAACTTTCCTTAGATTACGTCGAAAGATGTGAAAAAAAGTTAGAAGAATATCAAGTCTTCCTTTCCATGTCTTCAAAGTTAATAGACCAATGCCGAAACAAAGACAATATATAGTCAAAGTATTTTCAATGTAGTGGTCTATGTTACACTTTATAACAGCTAGAGGTGTTGAAACTACTCAGTAACAAACAACAAAGTCTCAATGAATTCACTTTTTCAACTGAGTTAAAAAGAGAAGAATATTAGTTCACGTAGTCAAGGAATCTAATTAAAATAACAGGCTCCGTTTTACCACTGGTTGTATCTTTGGGGTTAAATAAATTTAATTAATAACTATATCCAACGAGTATTTTGCTACTTGGTAGTAGAATTATATAACAAATCATCAAATTATTAACACATGTATTTCTTTATTCATGTGCGTCCATATACGTCTGTAGGTATCAGTAAAAAGTAAAATTTAAATTAGAAAATTCATGTTTATACAATCGAAAATTAAGTTGCATATTTTTTTGATAAATACCTTTAGGGTGTTTATTTTTACAAATAAAAATATTTTCCCCCATGGACTTAATCATAGATAAATTAATTTTTTTATCATATTGGAAAACACGAAAGGAAATTTATAGTTGGTTCTACATTTTTCATCTATATATGTAGAATTTATGAGGAAGAGTATAATTCAATTCATAATAGTATTGTTCTGTGTCCCGGTGCGGTAGTGGTACCGGGGCACCGCTGGTTTTATAACAGTACAGTGCTAAATTGATCATAAAACCAGCTTTGATATTTTATAAAAACTCTAGATTCCCCCCTAAAAATCTAAAGAATCAACACTGAAATTCCAAGAACTTAATGATAGTTTACAGAATATCAAGATAATTGGACAGTCACCTTGAATCAGTTCTATTTCATATTCAAACTTATCTGCTGATAAGTGAATTTAAACATTTGCTTTATGCTTTTTGAGCCTATCTTTATATTGTTGATGGATATTCCTTTGTTCAAATTTAGTTATTAAGGCTATAGGAGGCTTCAAGTTCGAAAGTTCTTTCTAATATAATATATATCTGCAAATAAAATCAGACAAGTTCTCAACCAAAATCAAAACAACTAAACTCATAACACTTTAGATAAAACAAAGTTTGAAGATATTATTAATTATTATTGCACGTACAAAATCCCAATATTTATATACTTTGGAATCATCCCTGACGTAACGTCAATATCACAATATCTTTGGATAAATCCCAAGGAGTGGCATCTCTGATTATATCATATACAAATAGTTCCGACAATGATGTAACCCTTCCCCTTAATTCTGTGCTGGAAAATGGTATTGTATAACGTCTTCAAAATAGCTACCCCCCTACCTTCAGCAAAAACATATAAACGCCCCTGTAAGTGAGCGGTGATTGTCCTTAACGACATTTTTGCTTTAATTCGGTAAATTTATATCATAATTGGTTCGTGCAGATTTATTACATTATAACAAATTGGCATGACAATGACACCATTCCCAAATTTACAATGTAGTTTTTTTCAAATCTAAGTGACAAAATAATGACCACGTTATCAATTTTGGTACAAATTGAGTTATTTGGAATATTATCTTTTGAGTTCGCCAGGGGCAATTGATTGTAAATAATTTATCTATACCCAAGATTGAATTCTGGGAAAAAAAGAAAACACAGCATAGGTAACGAGAAAAAAGGATAAATTTAAGTCATCTGTATTATCTAAATAGCACCATTATTAAAAAAGTTTTTTGGCAGTTAAGGAGATCTCTCATCAAGCCTTCGCCTTTCGCCACCTTGTTTCATAAACTTGGTCTTCACAAAAATGTTCTATAAAAAAAAGAAGGAAAATTATCTCTTTCAGGAATGTCATCAAATTTCTAGTTTCGGAACCAGGTCGAAAATCATGGTATTGGGACAGCATATTAGGTACATATTATCATAAAATTTACATCTGACGTCAATTTAGTTTGTCGTTTTATTGACTTCCATGTACTCATAACTATTCATTTCTGTTAATGAGACTTAATATTTCTGCGAGGATAAATAAGAGTGGAAAGATATGGCATTGTAGGTGGCCGTGCCTGTATTTTCTACATATAATAAAATATATCTAAAAATGATTACTACTATTAAACGAAAATCTATTATATATGTAGGTATATATATATACATAGAAGGAAGATAAGCTCATAACATATGGAATGGCAATCCCAGTAATTCAATGAGACAGGTGTACTTTGTACAAATTCGTTGAAATAATGACGTAATCAAAAAAATCTTGATTGAACTAAAAATATCGTCAACGGTTAGTACACAGCCTATAACTTAGATAAATATATCGATGACATACAGGCCTATATTCAAATATGTTATAGAAAAATAAATTCTACATTTCTCCTTTTCTTGAATTTTATTCAAGATTATTTTTTTTGTTAACAAATAATAATTTTACATTTAATCATTTGTAATTGCAACTATATGTGTTCCTCAAATGTACTACAAATTATGCATTTCAATTATTTTATTGAAATTTTGCATATGTTTATAAGTTACATGCAAGAGCATGCATGACTGTGCAAACCCAAAAAGGGGCTTAAGTCGTTTTTAACGCTCTAAATTAATTAGTCTATTTATTAAAAGCATACTTAGTAATTACTCAAGAATAAAACATGGGTGTGTTGCTTTGAAAAAAAAATCTTAATGAATAGTCTACAGCAGATGCATTTGTCAGTGTTTAATAGCTATAAACATGACGTCATACCTCTTAGAGGGACTTTCACTAAACATTAAAATGTGACAAATGATGTATTAAATTAGTTTTATTTAGAACTATAATTAACCGTGTTACAGACCAAGTTGAAACGGTGCTACAACCAAAAATTATACTCAGGGCTCGACAGTCATTAAAATTAGGCACTAACCAACGGGCTAGTTTATTTGTTTCTTTTTTTTGCTAGTCCATGTGAAAAATTTACTAGTTTAGAATAAACTACATATGTACTTGTTATATGTAAAGAGATATTTGATCGTTTTAGATTCGAAGGGAAACCCGGATACCAGGGATTCTCAATCTTTTTTTTTAATGATGTACCACATGTAAAATATTTATTTAACTACAGTACCCCCTTAATAGCACAAAGCATGTTTAGCTAATGACAAGAGCGTCCATAGGATTATATTTTGGAGGAGGGGGCATTGTTTTGGATTTTTTTTTAAATAAATCCAAAATTTGAGCTTTTTAGAAAAAAAATCGAAATTCAAAATTTAAAAATCCATAGCTATTTACAAAAAAAAAAATTTAATTTAAAATATTAATTTTTTTAGAGAACAAATTAATATTAATTTTTTTAGAGAACAAATTCAAATATTAATTTTTTTAGAGAACAAATTCAAATATTAAATTTTTTAGCGAAAAACAAAAATTCCTTAATTTGGATGGAACTAAATAGGAAGTGAATAATTACAAGATTTATCTTTTAAGAATATATTTTACTACCAAACCACCCCTCATATTTGTTTTCAATGTCTATGCGACGTATGAGATGTTAACTCAAGGTTATATACATGATTTGAACCAAAATTGTTTGTTATATACCCTATTTTAGGTACTGCATTACGTAATCAAACATGTTGGATACAGACCAGTTCTTAACAACCCAGCTGGGTTTTTTTATTAGCCATGGGCTAGCGTTCATATCGAGTCCTGCATAAATTAGAAAAGGTTATTGTAATTCAACTGCATCATAAAAACTGGCCCACCCATGACTAAACCCTTCAAATACCTAATCACGTTGTTATATTACCAATACAAAAAAATTAATGTATTTTGTTGTCAGCTGTTGATCTTTCTGCTTCTATTCCCTTAATAAATATTCTGTATGGTGATTGGTTTATTTGGAATAAACACTTTTCAACCTTTGAACAGTTGTAATTTGTTAGTAGTAAATAATTATTCTATGGTGGAAAAGAATTGGCTAATTACTACAAACTGATTTTGGACCTGTTCTCGTGTTTCTTTTCAAACAAAAGGTTGCAAGACACAAAAAAGGGTATTGTCCCTTTAAAAAAAGCCAAAATAAAAATATTATTTCATTTTTGAACTAACACCTATTCAAGACAAACATACTAGAGACACTTTTATAAGTGCGTACTAATTTTCTTGAACGCCATTTTACCACCTCAACGAAGTTTTGTTTAATTATTTGTTCAATTTTGATCAAACATTGAATCGTCACATTAAGAAGTAATTAAATTTTAAGATGTCAAGTTAAAACACAATATAAAAAATACATAATCGACAAAAACTTTGCAACAAATTGAAAAACATAACTCAATTTGAATTTAAGCGGAAGTTTGGAGCTCTACCGACTACCTACATGGTTAATTAATATTTTTAGTCGAAAAGTATCGAGATAAACCGAAATACCTAAACATTTTCGTACCGAAAAAGGGTTCAAGAACATTGATATTCTAAAAACTTTAGATTAGATTCTGAGGTTTTTACATTCTTAAGCTATATGTAATGTACATGTGACTATTTTTTATAAATAAAAATATGTTAACTGCTGGTCGACCAAATATGTATTGATGATGGAGACATATATGTTGGACAAATGGTCAATAGTTGTTAACATATAGCACGTATAGACGGATAAGAAATATATAAAAGTCCTTATAAGAACTTTATATTGAAAAGGTTATTAATAAAAAACATTTCAATTAAATACTTTTCTCCTTAGAAACACACACACACATTCTTTTTTCTAAATGCGTAGCTTAAAAAAGGAAAAATAATTTCAAATATTTTAGGTATAAAAATTAATGGTTTTAGCCTTGTTTCAATCCAAGGGGTGGATATCCACACGACTCTTCCATATTACCTATATAAAAATATTTGCTAATAAAGGAATTTATTTCTCCTTTCGCCTTAGATGCAAATAGGCAGGGGCCAAAAAGGGATAGACTCTCAAAAAAATATTTTAAAAAATAGGGAGGAGGGAGATATTTTTACACAATATAAATTTTTTTTTGATAAGAGATCAAAGGGATATTTTGTCATAATTGAGACTAAAGCTTTAAACCAAGTAATGAAACGCAACTGTTAGCCTGAGGAGATACAATGATGCAGCGTTTTAACATTTTCTCCCAAGATGTCGCTTTTCATATGACGTTACTTTGATATTTTCATTACTGACGTGCCATATATTAATAAAGAAGGATGATTGATGAAGCGCGCACGCCTCACACTCTAAAATTGCTTAGGGGAAAGAAGAAATTATTTATTCCTATATTTTTCCATATTTTAATATCCTACCAAAAAGAACAGGAGTTTTAACACTTTTATGATTTGTTACTTGTTTTTATAATTAATGGTGGGTTAACAAAACTCCATATTATCAAGATCTTCTCTAGCTAAGGTCAGTCCGTCTTCCGGTCCTCTAATGAGCATCTTCTAAAAATTAAAATATATTATATAACAATAAATCCTAATTAAGCAAACAGATAACTTTGTAACTCCTAATTATAACTCGAAATAATAACTAAAGAGTGCCTCTAGTGGACAAAATAAGTTTCTGTGCACCAAGACTTTTTTTAGCTGTTGATCACGTGGGTCTCCATTTCGCTACTTGGTTTAATGCTTTAGGAGAGACTAGAGTATATGAGTTACAATATACGTTTCTTGAAGAAGAATGAAAATATACGAATACATCATATATTTGGGTTTTTATATGTTCTAAAGTAACCCACTTGATTATAAGTAATGTATTGGTAGGATAAGTATTTTTAAAGCTACTTTTGACTATGAATTTCTTCTTGAAAATGAATATGCCACTCATTTCATCAATATATCAAAACCCACTTGACTATTCCATAATCCGTGTCATAATCCAAGAATAGATTGCCGTGGGTCTTTCTGAATAAGTGATTAATATTAATAAACTTTCTGCCTATCTGGCAAGACCAACATCGGTTTCCAAATTGTAAAGATTAAGAGCAATCTTGGATATTACTTCATTATACTCGTAATTCATAAAAATTGACAATATTATCCTATACTTGGTGTCCAAGACACTGAACATCTCGTTCATACCTCTAAGTGTATCTTTTATTGTGAATAGCGTATATGTTTTATAGAGTGAAGTTAAACAGGTCGTCATCATACAAGAAAATGATATCCTGCCTTGGAGTAGGAGTACAATCTTGACTTTTTCGAGGTTTTTGGAATAATTAGCCTTTGAAGAGATTGTGAAAGTATATTGAAATGTTGATTAAGATTCAATTATCTTGTGTAGATTATGAGCTTTAGGATTAGGAGGAGTCAGTGTCAATCGGCCCACGGGAAATGAGTATTGAATAAGATCAACTTTCATACTATATCTCAATTACGACTGTTTTTCGTTCCTACTAATCGACTAATTGTCTCTTTATATGGGTATTACTGTACATAAGTTATACCTTTATATGTTAATTTTGCTTCAATATAAAATAAAAAAAAACTCACAGTTAAAAACAGTAATACAGTAAATTACAAGCAATAGACTAGTCAGAGAAGTGAACTTGCATCTAGTTTAAATAAAAAGTGTTTACTTCTTATGAACTTAATGATCTCTTATGAAGATGGAAGAAAGGTATTCTTCCGTCATATTTAAGTTTACACCAAAAGAAAAGTTTACAGTTCAAGTTTTGGTTATCATTTTTACAAAAATAAGCTTTTATTATATTCTAATAATCATTAGCAATTGTTTTTATTAATAAATATTACTCGTATATTCATAAATAACAAAATTAAAAGCGAAATCATTCTTGTGCTGGAAATGATCGAAGGCCAGAAGACCGCAACCGAGATTGTGAATTACCTCATAATAGTATGGACGGCCGGGTATGGCATTAAAAACGATTCAGACCCCTAAGTACACCTACCAGAAAGTCAAGCCAATGTTAGGAAACGAACATTAAGAGCAAAGGCTATAATTATGCATGTCAAAAATCACCTTGCTGAAAATCTAGTGAGGGCGATTCGCAGTACGGTAAATAAGATGATTGTGAGCAAAGTTATGTTCCGAAAAATTAATATAGAAGACTTGATAACAAAATCAAGGAGGAGTATATATCTCATTACGACGATCACAAAGGAGAAGAAGTTGTTTAGAGCCAAGCTGAATGAGTCCAAGTACATGTTACCTCTCCCGATCTTAATCCTTTGGATTATTCCTTTCTAGAAAAAAGTCAAAAACCTGTTTTAAACTAGCGTAAAGCTTACGTGAGATCTTTGGAGACCACCATCAAAGCCGTATGGACTGACTTGTTAGAAGACCATATTTGTAAAGTTTTTGCACGCTTCCGAAAAAGGGTGAAAGTCGTCATTGAAACTGAGGTAAGCCATAAAGAAATTACTTAAATTTTGTCCTTGCTGTTTTAACAAACTAGTTTTTAAAAAGTTTGGAAAATAATCTTCAGTGTAAACTTAAATATGACGCATGATTTAAATGGTTTTTAGCATCTGTTTCTGTGTCTCAATTGAGTTGGCCTCAAAGCTGTCACCCACAGTCTATAACTAAGGGGGGAATAAATAAGGAAAGAGGATGGAAGTTGATAAATTACCATTTTTTCCAAAAATTTATATATCAATTAAAATCAAGATGCTACATCTGAAGGTACTCACTTGCTACTGCTATGACTCCAGTCCTGGTAGCAAAGAAGCTTGCTACTAATTCAAAATATAACTCAGATTACAAACGGAAAATAGATGCTCAAATCTCGTAGTTCAATGTATTACTGTACTCTATTAATTCATATTCAACTTTGCTATAAGATTGATTAAAACCAAACGGATCTTATAAATCGCCTAAAAAGTGCATGAGTCAAAGATTAGTTGAATAATATTGACTTCCTACATTTATTGACATACATAACTATGTATAATGAATATAAAAGATTGAATATTATCAACTGTTTAAAAAAATCATTTCGTATATCACGTAAATGGCAAAAAAATAAAACACATAGAGACAATGCAAAAACAGTCATTTAACATCTACTCACGTACATAACTACTTATTCTCTTATTTCTAAAAAGAAAATGGATTGACAGTTGTCATTTATGATCTATCTATGGAATTCATTGATAAAGTATAGTATTATTATTGTGTTTTGGGAGTTAATGGATCATACTATAGATAAAAAGAAGTATGTGCCGAATTATCTACATATTTAGAAAGAAAATCATTTTACTTTGATGATATTGACGAATGGTCAGCATTTTAATATGCTCTTACTAGCTATTAACAATAACGGAAAACGTATCCAAATAACTAACCGTCTACAATTGATTTACCCTTATGACGCTCACTAAATTAATGTGTGTTCATCCTGTTATTACTTTTGGTAATAACAATTCTTGTTTAATTCTAGAAATATAATTGTTTTTTTTTCTGTTTAAAAATCAGTTAAATTGAAAAGTTTTGAGTTGTTTTTTTGTTTTTGTTTTTTCGAACAAGATTTTTGTTAATTTTCATTGAAAAAGGTTTTTTTTATACAAAATATCTGACTGACTCTTCCTGGTAATTTTTATAAAAATGATTTATTTTCTCCATGGAACTTTTCAAAAATTGTATTTCCAATTTTTAGTAACATGGGGTTTTAGCAATCTTTAAAAAAAAAAAAATGTTTGCAAACCTTTAAGATAAAACCTCAAAATTCGCATTTTTTATATTTAATGATCAATTAATTATATTTTACTATTGCATCAAAATAAAAAATTATAGGTATAGACGTATAGGGGTTACTGAAAAATATGCTCACTCATGGGCCTTACACATTTCTTCCATGGAAACAGATTGCTAGATTTTTATATTTTTGGACTCTCTGGGTTTTTTTATAATTGAAAATGACATGGTAAACTTGACTATTTCAAGGATGTTTTTGGGTAGAGCAACATAGATGTCATGACGTTTTATTAGATTAGACACAAGCAGCTATGCAAACAAGAAAATGAACACCAACCCTACCCTGTACCTAACAAGAACATAGGTAAGAACTACTACCTATTCTATCCTTAAATATGTTTTGCGTATAACTAGGTCTAATAACTCCCGAACCAATCATTAGTCTAACTATACGTCTTTTAAGAGAGAACATTTTATATTTGGATTTCATATTATCAATAATTTAGTAATAATGATTACAGTTTTAGAAAATAAATAAAACACTTCACAGATTGCAAACAACAAAAAATATACCAAGCTAGAAAATGCTTATAATTTACAACTCTATAGATCATCTAACCAATAAATGTTTAAGTATTTTTTTAAATTATTTTTTTGATGAATATAATCGTTATTTTTGTTAGAACAATTTTAGGACAATTTACAGAAAAATAATTATACTGTAACTTATTTGAGCATAATAATTAAGATTGAATTATTTATTTACACATTACTCTGATTTGGAAAAGAGAAAATGTTAAGTTATTAGCCACGAATCAAAATTATTGTCTGATATTAATAAATCATTTAATGACAAAATTACATTTACTTGAAGTGGAAACACGTATTAAGTTATACATAATTTTTTTAATATATTACCTTCATGACTTTAAGGTCAATAATTCGTTGATATTTTTCATTTAGCAATTTAATCATTTGTGTTTCAAAGCAATTTTATTGAATCAACTGTTAAAAAGTAAGAAGGGAAGACTGGTACTAGTTACTTTTTAGTATATAATTCAACAAGTAGAAGTAATATTACGATATTTCTAATTATTTTTGCAAAGTTCAAAGTAATTTTGGCACTAATTTCATAATATAACTAAAGAACTATGGCTGTAATATCAATATCAATAATGACTATATTTTTAGCCAATTTATATAATTTGGTATTTAAAATTACAGGAATTTTTAATACTTCTTTAAAAAATTTGTATTTGTTGCTCTAACTAGCGTGAGTCAACTTTACCCACAGTTTGACTTCACAAATTAATATTTTTAAATTACACAACGGATTAACTTTATTTTACTCTTACATTAATCCCAAATTATGATATTTTTATAAAATGTGAAGAATTGAAAGATTGAAACTTAAAGTTGAGTTTCTGAAGAAAATAAACTGACATTAAAAAATTACACTGGGTACGTGAATTCAAAAAATTTGTCTCGGCTCAGAATTGGGTACACTCAGACAAAGAACCGTAGCTTTGTTAATAATAATAGATGGTTATTCAATTAAAGTTATGCAGCAAAACTTATATAAATTTGAAATGAAGAAGCTTCATCTCCCATGCGACAACAATACACTTTAAGGAAAAATACATGACTGAACGTTGAGCGTTTAGTCATATATCTATTTATTTAGTAGTTTCACCAAATTCTTTGTGTAATCCAGTTTGCATAAAAGGTTTTATTTTTTTTTGAATTTTCATAATCGGTAAGAAAAAAAAGAAAATATTATATACTATTGTTTCTCATTTTAGACATGGATATGGAGGCCAATGTAAACAAAGACTGGGCCCATATGTCCAAAGAATACCTATAAACAACATGTTAAACCTTCAGGATGCGTATTGATGCCATTGTAAGCGCCAAAGTGGGATAAATATAACATTTATCTCATGAAAATATCACGGTACAGCTGGTAAAATATTGTTTGTAGATGTGAAGTGTCTGTTAAAGTTAAAAGTATGATTGTTCAGATTTCAACGTTGCACCCGTTATATGTATCTACTTATAAGTATCTCAGAAGTATACGTATTTCATTTGAATGGAAAAGATTGTTAATTCCTAGATTGCACCAAAAACAATATTGAAAGATAAGATCCTAATAAGTCAAAATAAAGTCTTATATCTTCCAAAATCAGCCTCTCAAACCCTAGGGGTATATCCAATTTTGACTGAAAAAGTTATTTCTAACACTTGAAAGGGCTTAAGGATTCTAAAAAAGTATTTTAACGGCTATAACTTTGCATAAATGTGTATTTCATCAACAAATACCAGAAAATTCTTTACGAGTAAAATAAATATGAGATCAACCTTAAAATTTGACAGTTGAGTAATGTACATCTACATATGACGTGGAACTTAAGAACCAAACAAATATAAAAAGATCATTTCAATACCTAACAATGAAAAAATACTCAAAATATTTGATATGACCCAACTAATTTACATTTTTTGGTATTTAAAATGAACAATGTATTGTATAATACGTAATGTGTACCTTTATGAAGAATGAAAATAAGAAGATGTTCGTTTCAAAACGTTCCATCCCCATCTCGTCTTATCCATTATCCATTTATAATATGGTATATGTATATAAATGAAGATGAGACAATTGTTTTCATGGTTCAACTTTGTCCATCCATCTTTTTAATACATAGTTACATGAATAACACATGCAATAAGAATAAAAAGATTTTATCTACGTACATTCATATCATGCCATGGTACCCTTTTTTCAAGCAGATACATAGATGTACCTATGTACGGAAGAGATCATTAGAGATAGTCCTATAGGTATCATTACATATATTAAATATTTATGGTCAGCTCTGAGCCAAAACTGAGTTGACCTCATCTTTGAGCAAATAAAAAAAAAGGATTAAATATTGTAATTAATATTAGGTTATTTGCATGTTTATAAGGTGAAAAAGGTTACTCCATGTTTTGAGTTGTAACTGTAGAAGATATGTTATTCAATTAGTCAAGATTACAAAATGAATATCACTTGAATTACACAATATATTATATTACATTAGCGATATAAAATATAACCCCGGAAAAGTGGTTTTAGTCGGATAGTTGACTTAAACCCCTTATCAAAACGATTAGTTTTTTTTATTTCCTGGGCAACAAGGTTTTTTTTTTTATTTAAATTTAATATTAAGGAATGAATTGTTGGAATCAGTACACATATTTACAGTCATTTGCGATAGTTTAAAACCACCTCTGATATTTCGCCTAATTCAATAACAATCATTTTCTTGACGTGTATGAATGCATATTATACAAGTATGATACATGTCATGTTCTACTGGGTCTAGCAAGTGTGTTTATTAATCTTTTGCCTAATTAGGCTTGTATGATTGTGCTCAAATATTATTTATTATTAATATTTTTCAAAAATGAGCAAGTAAGCTAGTTTTTCTGATGTTCAAAGAACTAAAATAGTGACTTCACACGAGAAGGTTATTCTGAGGGTGAAATAAATGTAAAGATGTGCTATAGCAAGACAGCTGTTCACACTGCCATTAGTAATTTTTTGAAATATGGGATTAATAGGGACAAATAGAGAACAGGGCACCCAAGGAAAACGTGCACGAGAGATGACGCTATGATAAGTTGACTGTTTCAAGATCTCCATTTAGTTCCTGCAAATAAATTCAGTCTCATACGATTCCTAAAGAGTGCAAAGAAAATGTGTCATCTATATTTCACGTCGTTTGACTCAATCGGTCAAATATTGTTTAATTTTGGAAATACATTCATTTACTCCTAAATATAAAAAAATGTCCAGGATGTATTTGAATTTTTGCAAATGCCTGAATATACATACGTTCACTAAAATAAAAAGGGGTTAAAATATTATCAAAGGAATAGAATAACAAAAATATATGTATCACGCAAAAATAAAATGAAAACTTTTCAGAAATACTCATCGGTAGAGTGTGTTTCTAAAAGAACAATCCGTTTTAAAAACATGTACGTAAAAGTATCATTACAGAAAAACCCCCAGATATATGAGAGTCTAAGGACGGTTCACACAACAAAATATGATAAGCCTTTCAAATATTTGTGTTTATAATGTTCTCCTTTTTTGCCAAAATGAAAGGATGGAAATCATATTTTTTCAACTTATCAAAAAAATAATCTTTAAAAGTTAATCAATACTGTAATATATTTGATAGAGCGTCTCGCATTCAAAGATAAAATATATCGTCATTGGTACGACATAAACCACATCTGCGTTTCTCTCCGTAAAAAAAATGTCTCCTTTACTTCCAGACACCGGAAAGTACTCTATATTTTAGCTGTTTCTCCTATGAAGATAGAAAAAACTTTTTTTAGAACACTCAATCTCTTCCTGACAGAGTCACTTATCCATCTCCCTCAGTATTTATTACTAGGGTCGCATGTCAGATTTTGATTGGATTTTCTAAAATTTGACTTACAATAAAGATTATGGAAGACGTACAAGTAAGCTCTCTGAACTGTTATATAACTCCACAAATTAATTCGTATTTTTTTGAAGGGCATTTTGTTAATGAGCTCAATCGAATTTACAGTCGAAATAAGAAGGATAAGTAATTTCTTAAGCCTATAAACGAATTGTTTTTGACAGTGGAAAAGTGTCAAGCATAACATCCATGAGTATTTTCTCTTTGTATTAAACTAATTACTTATTCAGCGTTATCACTGACGTCACGTATTGTATAAAAAATCATAAAAATAATTGGTTTTCAGAGGCGAAAAGCGTCATTTTAACAAATATTTTATTATTTATATATAATTATTAAGCAAAATAAAGCAATTGACCAAAAAAGTATAAATAAATTTCATTTGCTGTAGAATAAAAAGCAACAAAAACTAGGCTGTTTTTGACTTGAACGACTTGATGCCAAAGAAAACAGCATTATTTCAATAATTTTAAATGCAGTTTACCCAATTAATTTTATTGTTTTGAGGGGTCTGTATTCTCTGGAAGGTCGTGAAGTGAAAATATTTTTTATAAAATTATAAATATTGGTATTTATTTAGTTTTATTGAAAAAAGGTCATTCATACCTTATTTTAAATAACTTTCTGTCAACAATTATCAAATTTAAAATAATGGCATTATTTGGATATCTTAATATATTTTCTCAGCTGGTGCAGACAAGTAAACAATTTAACAGTTCCTACTCTAAGATGATAGATATAGAAAAAAAAAAAAAAAAATGATGATAATTTTTTTACAATTTTACAAAATCAAAAATGGCATTACGAGTTTCCTTCATAATAAACTTTAAAATGTCTGACTTTTGAAATGATGACGTCATATCAAAATGTTGCTTTGGCAAATTATAAATTTGAGTAATCAAATTATTTAAAATTCATATTTAAGCAATTAATTCTAATTTTACTAAAAAATAGAGGAAAATTTTGCTAATTTTAACCTTTTTATTTGTAAAAAAAAACCCAAAGGTTATTATGTAAAATACCCACATCTATGGCCCAAATTTAATGCAGAAAAGGACGATAAGTAAATGATAAATTTCAGAAGGGATTGTTTTAATTGCCTATAGATAGCTGAATCTACTATGAAATCAGTATTTTTTTAGTTTATTTGTATATTTTTGAATACCACAAAAAAAAAAAAAAAAAAACTGGTTTACTCCCTTCAACATTGAAAAAAAATATTAATTATATGATCTGGAAAATGTCATGCAGTATACCATAACATATCATTGGCTTGATGATTATAGGCTCTATAAAAAAAATTAATGTTTTAGATATTCTTTGAAAAAAAGTTATTTAATTTGTTTTTGTAAAAAAAAAAAATTTAATAACAACAATTAAATGTAGATATGTTACAAAATAGAATAATGGCAGGTCAATATTTTTGAGTATTTTATGCATACTTAGTTTTAATGTCAGAGTTCAATAAATGTTAATTTTTGAAAGAAGTACATATATTGTGAATTAACAAAAAAAAAAAATTGAAAAAAATAACGCAAATGAAAGATGTCCGTTTATTTTTTTAAATTATATAAATGTTAAAACAACTAAATAGTTCATAGACATATTTCGGTTCATTATAGATTTATTATGTAAATTTATAGGAAGAGTTGAGATATTTTAAAAATTCTAACAAGATTTTCAAATCTTCACTTGATTTATGAGAGCTAATTTGGTTCCAATATGTCCTCTTCAAAATAAGTTTGTAATTTCTGCAGCTAATCTATTCATACTTTTTCGCAATTTGAGGGACTTCCAAGGAATTAATTATTTTAATTTGTCGATAACTATGTATTATTTTCAGAGAGAACAAATGTATTCCAGACTGAATTATGTAAAGAAGTATTATATCCTGATTTGGCATATGCAGTTCAAATATTTAGTTATAGTAAAGATAAATCCACTATTTACGACACATTGTATAGGTGTTATCGGTTTTTGCTAGATTGAGTTAGAAAAATAAGATATTATACTACAAAAATTACCTTGCATAGTTTTGTGATTGTTTAATTTAAAGATGGACATCAACAAAGAGAAGATCAAGCATAATTTGCAGTTTTTCTTTGATTAAAGCCAAAATGCAAGCCAGGCAGCTGAAAGTGTGAATATTTTTTACTTTTCTGATACTGTAACAGCCAATCAAGCGCAATTTTCCTTTGGTAGATTTCATTCCTGTAACTTTGAATTCTGGAAAGTCAATTGTCGAAAATATGAATAAAGTAATAGAAATCGTTAAGTGCAACCGTCATGTCAGAACTGTTGAGATTGCCAAGGAGAAAAATAAAAATAGAAAAAAAAATCCATTAACATAGTGTATTTCTTATGTGTTTATTTTTACAACACCTGATATATAACAACAGTTTTCATTTTGAAAAATTTAGAGGTTTTCTTAAGATTTTTGGGATGAATAACTGTAGATATATTATAACTAAGCCTCCAATATGGCGTCACTTTTAAGATTGAATAAACTTAGAATATTAATTTTTAGAATTCAAGTCTGATTAAAAAATAATCCGGGCTTAATTACAAAAAAGTATTCTAAATTTATTTTGTGAGGACGGGCCATATATGTATGAATCGAATGAATGATTTTGTAATACACAATCTTAACTGCATCTTCCTTGATTGAAATTTGGCAAACGCGTTCGTTTACAAAAGTTATATTAATTATTACTCATGATTCATCTTTTAGACAAAAAAACACGATATGGCATTTGTCATATTAAAAATGATTATTAAATGACTTTGAAATACCGGAAAAGATAATCAAAAATGAAGATCCATCAACCATTTTCTATGGATTTACCTCCAGACAACATAATACGTAAATAAACTAACAATGCATAGATTACAAGGATCTTACACCTATATAAAAGGAGTGTCATGGTCAAGAAGACCAGACCCTAATTTTTCCTCCTATTCCCATCCAACAAACAAATCGTGATTAATAACGATTTAAAATTACTTATTTGGGACTAGACAAAAAAAGATGCATTAGTTCTCTAGAACACATCAGGTGCATTTACATATGCAATATGATAAATGTGAGGACTGATCCTTGATAAAGTATGTGATATTACTCTTCTGCATATAGGTACATGACTCTGTGCTAATGGATGAGGGGAGAGAAAAATCCATTTAAACATGTGTCAAATATAATTAATTGCGTAGTAATTAATATAAATTAATTTTTTTGGTTAATTTGAATAAATAGTATTGAAATTACCGCTTAAGTAACAAATTGCTTAAAAATTCCCAGATGTAACATACAGGACTTGAAGTTCAAATAATTGAACGTATTTGCCATGGAGGCCTTAATGGAAAAGCATATTTATTTGTGGGTGGCTCAAAAAAGAACCTTAGACAATATAATACAATCAGTTTGAGACCAAGGCTCTAAAAGGGACATTTATAAGTATTATTAGTTGGATCCTAATTTAAGACTAAAAACTGCAGTCCTATTCAGTTTTTGTCTGGTCCTGTTTAGAACTGCATATTAGTCCTAAAACTGATAAAGTTCGATGCTTGAGGAATTCTCTTAACTTTATTATTTTTTAAATCACTTCTAGTACTGACAGCCAATAGAATCGGTCCTAAAACCGAACTAGACCAAATAAATATGGATTGACACAAGACTAATTTTAAGCTTAGTGATAAAAATTCGACTCTATTCACAATAATGATGTGTCCAACAAATAGTAGGGGAAAGAGTCTCGTTAAAATGTCTACAAATTCTTCTTCCAAGTAATCCTTTTAATCCTGGTCAGAAAACGTGTCTCCATTCCATCAAGCTACACGGTAGTATTGATCCTATGACACCTTTTACTTAATATGACGCCAAACCTCATCAATGTTGCTTCATCTTCTAGTAGTCAATCACAGTTTGGGATCTTTAATTTTCATCAGGGGCTTTTAGGTGGTCGGTATGCACACTTAAATCATGTACCATCCTTTATATAATGTGGTTCCCAACGTTGACATTTTTTATCACAATCAACTATAATTGTACAAATTTATTCACCATGGATTTAAAATTCTATCTATTTTTGAATCACATGCCGAAATAGTGTATAAATTTGACTTAATCAAAACGAGAAATATTATTAGAAAAACACTAATGATTGTAACTTTGAGCCATGCATTTAATAAGACCTTTTTTAAAACTATTACGTCATAGTTCTTCTTGTATATGATAGCACATAATAGATGAATGGGCGGATATTTGTGGATCAATGAGGCACAAAATATCAATGGTATTATATTATTTTTTTCTTTATTTTCTTTATTTATGTACATAAAAAGAACTTCATTAGTGCTTTATGGAATCATAAGTCTTAAGAATGATTGACACACCAATCGTAGGTATATTTATATTACATACTTGTTCCTTTGCACTCATCATATATTCCCCAACTCCAAAAAATAAAAACACACATTAACAATGCAAATAAGCTTGCAAAAAAAAATCCAAAATTTTTTTTACGTATAGCTATTTTTTTTTTTTTTTTTTTGTATTCTTTAGTGAGAGGACATATGGATTATCTTTATAAATATTTGAGAGTCTCAACAGACTTATTCATAAGAAATATTCCAAGCCTATTTTTATTATTTTCTAAATACAATCCCCGACGGATATTTACATAAATATATGTACCTAAATATAGAAGTAACGCTGCAATAAGGTTTCATATCTTCTGTTTTGGTGGAGTTGAAAAGCTCCAAATTAGACTGGGAGACCTATATGTAAACCAATTGAAATACATTCCGTCACAGATATGTGGTGCATTAAATGATTTTTTTCAAAACAAAATCAACCAAAATTAAGAAATCTTCAGATTTATTTTGATGCTACATCATAAAAGTAAACGGGAACTAAAAAAAATGCCTGAATAGTAATATTCTACTAGGAGAAAATATCGCAAAGACAGAATGTTCTCACCAAAGAGCCTAATTTTTAGTTCACTTTGAAAATAAAAAGTAATTTATTAACTTAACATATAAAACTCTTGAAATTGCCTGAAATCAAAAAAGTTTTGTCTTATTAGCAATTTATTTATTTAAAATTGTATTTGATTAGTATATTTTATAATTAACCGGCTTAATTTACAATATTCAGCTTCTAACTTCTTACTTGAAGAGGCTGAATAAAATTAATATTAATCTTGAACCTTTTTTATTTTCATTCAAAAATTCATTAAGGTGACAAACTTTGCAAATAAATTTTGGATTGCAAAGAATGATAAAAAAAAAGTTTATATTTTGTTCCAAAGCCTTTTTTGATTAAATTTTATGTGTACTTCTAACAAATATTGGAATAATGAGTAGTAATATTGCTTCTAGAGTCGATTTTACCCTATTGTGCTTCCAACGATTTTAGTAAAACACAAATGTTAATCTATTCAATATTGACATTTGTAAAATTCAAGTTTACTCAAAAACATTGAGCACTGGTCCTCCAGCTTTTTTGAATGAGCAACAATCAAAAAAATATTAAAATTCTGCAAGTATCTCTATTATAAGTAATCAATATCAGTATACATTGGCATTGTACTCAATAACGACTAGAGGGAGCTCACGTACTAGAGTTTGTGAACCACTGGTCCGTTATACGTTCAACATTATTTAAAATTTATAAGCAATGTAAAAGGTCTATATAAGCTGAATATATCTACGTCTTAATTTTTAATTTGATCTTAGGCCCTCTATACATAAAACTTTACGTGTTCCATAATTTTCCTCCTAAGGCAATTTTTCTATTATTTGAAGAGCCCAGTATTTCACTTACATCATTTGATCAGCTTATGCCAATATATTCAATGGATTTCATTGCTTAAATAGGTTGTGTATTAACACAAAAGCAATCTTGTATTAATATCGAGAATAAGTAAAATTACTAATTTATTTTTTTAACTTTTTTATGCATAAATTTTTTTGAACAGGTATTAGTTAATTGTGAGCTTTAGATTCATATTTTTGGAATAAGATGACAACCCAAATAATGTTAATTATAGTTTGAAGCATCCATTTTATTTATGATTATTCATTTGGCATTTTAAGTATACTTAATCTGATTTTTTTTTAATTGTTACAGAATTTTGCGATTTTTCGGTGTAATTTTCAACCTCTAACGGATTAATCATAACATTGTATATTATATAAAATAATTAGTATGTATGTAATCTAGTCTCAACTTTGAAAAAAATTGTCCCAGCTTGCATTTGTGTTGTCGGCATGCAAATATTAGTCAAAGACAAATCCTTTAGCTACATTATAGGACTTTATTTGGCTCGGAAATGACCTCCCAAAAATAATGCACCATATAATTTACTTTAAAAATTTTTTTGCAAATTTGAAAAGCTATTTTCGACATCTCCAAAGCAATAGTAAGAATGCAAATTTATAACAACAAAAATCTCTTTACTTGCTTTTTTATTGATAAACCACATCTATATATAATTTTGTAACTAGATAAAAATATCCCGAAAAAAAGTGTCATTTTATATGTCAATTTTTTTTTCGAGAAAGTGTCTTGCTATAAAGTATTTGGATATTTACTAGAGATGGGGACTTGAAAATGAGACCTTATTTTGAGATTTGCGATCAATTTGATCTAAAAATCAAAGACCCAAGACTTGACTTGGACACGAAAGCTATTTTAAACGGAACTCAAGATAAGCTTAACCAATGTAGACCTTACATTATAAATATGGAATTAATATGAGATCAAAAGAAATCTGAAGACTTGAATTGCACTGAATGAAAATATTCATGGATTTAAATTGGATTTGATACATTTATACATACTTGAATTGTACATGAAGTATGAGACCTTTTCCTCACTTCTGCTATCTATGAGTTTTTAGTTTTTTAATAATAAACCCAGGACAACTCTATTATACGGATTAGCTTAATGAGAATGACGACAAGAAAAAGGCAAGCATAAACTAATCTCGTTATATTTGCAAATAATGACGAACACAATTTGATGATATTTCAGTAATTGAGGCATCATTATTTTTCAAACTGTCTTTGTCATATTGTATATATTTTTAGTTTTGCAAACTTTTTTTTTTTGCTATTCACTTGCATCAATGTTATTCTTTTTTCAGTCCTACAAAATAAAGTAAATGTCTTAGTATAGGTATTGTTACAAAACTATCAAATTACCACTTCTTCAAGGGGATATTTATTTTGCAGTCTGTGTTATGGATCTTTTGCAAATTTGATAAAATTTATTAAGGTTGCGATATCGGCATCATCATTTGCACTTGATTTTCCCTTATTGCAAGAGTGATCCATAATTTTTTTTTGGCAAATATGTAGGAAAGGATATACATTTTTGAAAAAATTTAGTAGAAATATATTTGTTGAAGGGTCTTTATGTATTTATGCAAAAAAAAAATCAAAAATTGCAAATAAAATAAGGTATAATATTTATTAATTTTCGACTACATTGCAAAGGTTTGCCCAAAAATATTTACCAAAAGAAATAGCTTCATAAAATAATGAAAACACATACTTATGTAAATACAAAAATATCTGTCAAATAATTTATCCATTAAATCAGTTAACATCACAAAAGAAAAATGTCAACACATTTCAATAAATTGGTTGATGAGATGATGAAGAAAATGCATTGATTGGAAATCAATATTTGATTTATTTCTACATTTGTGCAAATGTCAAGAATCTTCATCAGATTCAAGGATAAGTCATGATGTAAACTTTAAGAAAAAAAAATACTGCGGAGTAAAACCCTTTTCAAAATCAACTTTGTGGTTATTGATGTGAATTAGTCACTCTTTTTTTACATGAATCTTTGGTAGTTATTTTTCTGATAAATAATTATTTATTTCTTCATGTGTATATTTATTAATTTATATTTTATTTCTGAAAAGGAGTCCATCAGTTGAGTGCAAAAGAAAAATTATAAAATATTTACACAATGTAAGGGCAATCTACGGACCACAGGCCAAGCAAATGATGCCGTTCTATCCGGCAACGGTAGATTATGAATGACATATGTACAGCCATAGACAGAGGGAATGTGGGGGTCATCAGAAATGTATTTAATTACAAAAAGGTCTTCGAAAAATTTCATATACAAAAATAATTTGTGAAAAAATGTATTTCCATAAGAATCCTAGAACTCAATTTGTATTGAATTATTTATGAACATTCGGGAAAATAGAAACTTCCCCACTACAAAATTATTATTTCTCGTTTATGTGTAGAAAAATGATCCAAACTTTAGTAATTGGTTTTTAAAATGTATTGTCTCGTTTAATTCTGGATTATTTGAGATAAATATTAAATTATTTTTGCATGCAAAGAATGGATTTTATTATTAAAGCAACCTTGAAATGAAATTTATTACAAAAATTTAATGATAAAATCTGGTGTAAATGCCCTATCGATGCCTTTTCTTAATTATGTATATGTATTACATAAAAATATCGATGATCAGTCTTTTTTTATTCGTACATAATATTTGTGTCTTACTCATTGGTAGCATTTTGGGAATAAAAAAAAACTCAATAAAAGACATTGACAACTTGAACAATGTTTAGGAGGAGGACAGCTGCCCTGTTGTGACGACTCAATATATAAAATACATCGAGCTATGACAAAAAAGGGGGGGTGGAAGAGAAAAGAAATAGAAAGACATAGACAATAATTACTCCGACATCAATCTTCCGTTCTACTGTAAGTCCAACAAGGACTTAGCCTTATCTGCCTTTGAAACCATCAGGGTTAATCTCTTTCTCTTTTTTTAGCAAACGCAAATGTTCAATCTGGTTTCGTATATACAGAGTGCAACAACGAAATTATCTGCGATCAAGAAGCAAAATCAAAACCTTAATAACTTTTATAAGAAAAGCATAATCAAAAATGTTAGTGAAAAACTTTTTGCAATCAATCTTGGCAAGAATTATTCTATATGGTCACATCCAGCCCCTATCACAAGGTCGAAACTTGGCGCAAGTTGCCATAATAGAATCAGCGGACATGTTGGTCCATTGTTTTTTGATGCAGGCCTGGAGCTCCTGGACATTTCTGTGTAATGTCTTCTCAACCTTGCTCTCTAAGACTCTCCATACACTGAAGTCGAGGGGATTGAGATCAATACTGGAAGAGGGACAGAAGGTCTTGTCCAAGAAGTCAGAAGTATGTGTCTTCAAGGCCGTATGGCTGAGGGCACTGTCTTGGGTCCACATATAGTTGTTTTCAAGATAGTTAGCCTTCTGTCAGGGCAAGATTTTCCACATCAGGACCATATAAAGTTAGCATCAGTACTGATTTTATCGTTGGGCTTGGATAAGAAGAGATCCATTTTTGGAAAAGAAAACTCACCCTTTAGATGGCCAATTTAAAAAAAACAGGCAAGCTAAAAAACCAACTAATTTATGTCACTGGTTATCAGGTATTTTGTCTTTTTAAATATAAAGGATTTTTTTACGTCACCGTTATGGAAGTAAGTCATCTGTAGGTGTATATAATATATATCAACATAGTAAGACAGATAATTTGAATAATTTTTTAGAAGAGAACAGCTTATTATAAATAAAAGTATCTGATTGTATAATTTTAAATATTTGCCATTTAAGTTAATTATATATATTTATAGCCAATTGAAATTTGCCGATTTTGTTTAGTAATACATCCTACTTACAACTATACCTTCTCCCTAAACATCACTTTAGGGTTCATTATACCATCTGTAAGGTCAGTAAAAAAACTTTATTTAGCAAAAACAAAACACAATTTTTTTTTCATTGATATTGTCTTTTTAGTAAGTTTTAATTTTTATTGTTTTATACTATTATTTTTATATTTTATAAATTATTTGATATTACGTAAAGAGCCAAGATCAGTTGCCATTCAATATGACTCACAAAATATGTCCTAAGAAAAAACAGCATCATTGCTAGAAAAATAGCTTTTTTTTATTAAGTATTCAAATGTTATTATTTAAATATCAAATTACTGAATATTTTCCAAAATTTCTTTTTTATATATATAACATCATTGGGAATTGGTTCTATATTTGTCTGGTTTGTAGACTTAAACTAGTAAACTAGATTTTTTTAATACTTTTATTTTATGGTTCTACGCTATAATTTCAAGACAGACAAATTTGCAAAAATATTTAAGTACATGAAACGAGATATTTCATATAAATATATATATATATATTTATATTATATTGATCCCGTCTGATGAGCATAGTTGGACCAGATTATGTTTATACTTAATTAACATAATCTCACAAACAGAGCTATAAATATAAAAAAGGTAGGTATGCTGTGCTTTTAGACGATGAGAATGATAAATATTTTAATCCCTGGAAATGAGTCCTTGAAGTATTTTCAAAATTTATCTAATGAAAAATAACAGACTTCTAAGGTGGTTAAACCGCACCATGTCTTTATGAGCAAGCCATTCATCAGTACCTTTGTACGCATGATATATACCCCATGAGTCACATTTAGGTTTAAACTTACAAACATGCCCACTGCTCGAGTGTTGATAGGATTTTTTTGCAAAAGTGAGAATGCTATACATATATTCAAATTAATTATTCACAATTCTTTTATTTATAGATATTTGCTGTATCTTCAAAGACTTACTTCTCATATGACAACATCTGTAAGGTGTGTGCAGGGTTCAGGAAGAGGCTGAAGGACATCATTGAGGCTGCCAGGAAGGCCATTTTGTACATTATATGTCGATTTTAGTTGTAATTTCCTAACAATAAACTTAATTTTGTTCTCACTTTCTTCACGAACTAGTTTTTAATAAAGTTTAAAACAATCTTCACTGTAAACTTAATATGGGGCATAGGGTATACCAATGCCTATTGGGTGTTGAAACACGGTTTAAGACCAAAAAAATTCTGGTCTTAAAGGATTCCTACTGGAATAACATTTCGATTAAGAATTAGTCTCAAATTAAAATGAGTTAATTAAAAGCAAAGCCATGTTTGCTCACTTGAAATCAAAATTTACACCATCTAGAGTTCATTAAGACCTTGGATCATATTGAAGTTTGGAAAAAGACCGATTGAAACAGATCTTGCTCTCAAAATTTGGTCATGATCCCGAATTAGATTAAAAAAATTGAGATTGTTCTGGCAACATAGATTTTGAATTATATTATTCCAGGAAATCCCAAATTTCCATATCGAATCGTAATCCTAAAACAACCATAATATTATGTACTAGTCACCCTTCTAATCCTCATTATCTAATTAAGTATTTATTTGCGTAAAAGACTCATTTGACGTGTGTTTTTTTGTATGCATTTAATGTTACTGTTTGAGAGAGGTATAATGACCTTTTGATCTGTCTGCATTGCTCGTGTAGGCAGTACCATACTATTATTAATAGTAGTAGTCAATTGCTTAATGTTCACATTGAAAAAAAAACTTACTTATGCTATTATCCATTGTTGCTATATTTTTATAGGATTTGTAAATGGATTTAAGTGATTTAATAACCCATTAAAGTCCATACATCCTGCAAAATATATTAAGTAGGTCATGAATATAAAGTATGTATAGATTTGTATAGGTTATTTGTCCCCTTGGAGCCATTGTGCTCAGCAAGAAATTACATATCTCATAAATATAAGAAGGGATCTGGGGATAAAAAGTCCCAGGTTTAACAAAAAAAACCACATTTTTTCCGTTCAAAATTGTCTTCTGTTTTTTATTCTCTTTATAAAGTGGAGTTCCCATAACACTTTTCAAGCCATTGCTTAGCTTGTACGGGTTTTTTGATACTAAAAAATCAATGTATAATTAAAAGATAAAATTTTATTTAATCCATAGTTTTAGAAATATTAAAAGTACCGTCACACTTGTCTCAATAACTCACAAATTAAAAAACATATTGACATAAATTTTAGCAGCTGTCTTTTGAAGTTTGCTACTAACTGAAAATGATGTGACTTTAAGCAAAATAGTCCAATCTGGTTGTGAAGCCTAGGATTTTTTAGCCCATGTGTTAAGTTTACCGAATAGAAAAGAAAAAAAAAGCTTGTGATATTTCAAATTATTATTCTAATCAATGAAACAGTATTTCTATGATTGAACTTTATTATTTCATGATGATTGAATAAGTAAATTGAATTGGTACTTGAGTATTAACTGTTTAATAAGATATGTTAAAATTGTCAAAATTTTTGCTAGTGTAAATTTAAAAAACAACATATGTCGATAAATTTGAGAGACGAGATATTTCCTGACAAATATCACTATTTAAACTTTAGTGCTCATTAATCTCTAATGTGTTAGAATTTTAAAAACAGGGATACATAATTCAACACAGTAGTAATACCTTCCAGGTTATCAATATATAGAATATTTTGTTATTTAAACTCACATGTATTTTTTCATATCTATTGATAATGCATCTTTTTTAAACTTTTAAAATATGGCAATACATACATTTACTGTCTTAATAAATAAAAAAAACAATTCATAATCTTAGTCAATTTAAATGGATAATATAAAATAAAGAATTATTAGATAATATTTTAGAATAAAACATGAATAATAGGAAATTAAAAAATTTAGAATTATAAAACTTCTTGTGTCAATAAAATTGTTCTCATAAAATAACGATGAAGGAAAAATGAGAGGATACAGTTTTTTTTTTTTAAATCCGATGCTCAGTAAACAAACTCTTAATCGTAGAACTTTATTTGTAAGTGTTCAAACCGGTAAAGATAGTTTATTTTATTCTCTTTCTCTCACCCTATCTTTTTCTCTATACTTGAACAACCCTGTCCATACAAAATCTTTTAGAGCAACACAAGCAAAACTCACCGTTGGATAAACATAAGGTCGATTTTTGGTTGAGCAACAGGCAAAATAAAACTATGCCTCATTGTCTTTCCGAACCCTTCCCAATTGTCCGTATCTTTTTTTTTTTTTTTTTGATTATATAGAGTGTGATTTCATAGTTCAACAGTGCCTCTTTGTCCAACACTCCCCGAAAAACGACCTAAGGACTCAATAAAACTATACGGGCAATTGGGATGGGTTTATAGAGCAATAAGGCATATTTTACTTTGCTGATTGCTCATATTGTGCTCTAGATAATAAACATTGTAGTTTACTAATGACTTTTGAAGCCACTTGCTCAAGATCATTAGCTCGCCCTAAACCATATAAAAATTCCTGGTTCGATTACTTTCAACAGTATTTGGACTCCATATCCTGGTTAATTTCGTGTAGTATATACTTCAGGGAGCTGCAGTCCCTGAAATTATTTGATACTCATGTTGTTGTTTATTCGGAGTTTTTTTCATTTCTTTCTTTACAGATTGCCCTCTCGTTCTTGAAAAGGCCCTTTCTAAAAAAAATCAAGAGGAGATGCGATATTTTAAGTACATCTTCTTTGCTGTGAGAATTGAATCCAAAACACGCTTGATGAAGTCATGTTTTCTTTCTATCTTCTCGCAGCATATTTAAATTTGTATGTGTGGTTTTGCCAAGAGATGTTGTTCCTTATATTCCATGTGGTACCCCTGAACGGGCTATTTTATTGGTTGAATGAGTATTGCTGATTCTTCAGCATCACTAATATAATCTATTTATGGATCGAACTTAAAATACTCTAATTTTATTCCACTTTAAAAGACTTGACTAAGACTCGTAAATTATGACTTGTGAAAAGTTATAAGTATATAAGCATAAATCTTCATTAGCTGTAAAGACATTAAACTACACAAATATTTGCATAGATATCTATATGAAGGCTGGGAAATGAAAAATCTCTCATTAAGAAATAGTTGTAAAAGAATGTTTCCATAAAATAAACCCTTGTTTTACAGAACTATCAAGAATACCAAAAATAATTCGTAAAAAGAAAGTTACAACTAATACAATATCATCTCCACATAATATTTCATAGTTCACTAATCATACATAAAGAGTTTTTCTGTATTATGTACGTTATTCTACACCTTTGGTTAAATATATACATAGATAAAGGTCAAATCATCTGTGTATACTAATAACAATAAACTTGTTTTCTTCCCATAAAGGCCCTTAAAAATATGACGATGGTTCATCGCTTGGTCACTTCTACTTCTTTTTTTTTTTTTTTTGGTAGGGTTCTTCTTCATGGTATTTGATATAAAAAATAGATAAAATTCGTAGGGGAGTGTTTTTAAATAAATAAATGTATCTAAAAATGTAGATATATTCATTAGGGGGGTTTGTCTTTCAACTTTTATGGAATTTCAAATATAGCTGGTTCGGAAAATTTGTGATATGGTAAGAAAATAACACAAAAAAGTTTAATCCTCTTGCAATATCATCATTAAGTTGCAAATCTAGTTCAAAGTTTGTAAGGAGCAAAAACATCTTTATTTCGTCTATTAAGATTAAAATATCGCATTATTTATTACTTTGCATTAACTAATTATGGTAGACATTACTCTAATCTATAAAAAGAAATTGTGAAGTTTCTCTCTAAAGCTCATATACGGTGCAAAAAAAGAGAATAAGTCATGAAAATTTTGATCCTTGTTTTTTGAAAACCTACAAAAAATTGCGCACTATACGCAGATCATCAAATTTTCATAAATTATTTCTCTTTTTTTCTCCATAAAATAATTTTTTAAAAACTTTACATTTACTTTTTGTAGATTAGAAAAATGTTTATCAAAAATATTTATTGAAAAATAACTAAAAATGTCTCTTTATATTTACAAAGAACTGAATTATAAGTATACTTGAATAAATAATAAAGCCAAAGGAAACCAAAAAGTGTTTACTCTATACAAATACCGAGCTAGTTTCATAAAATTTCTTTATATATCATCCCAAAAATTAATGAACCCCAATTGAATTCACAAATTAATTTGGGTTTTAACAACTTTTATTAGGATTTATCTTACTTAACTACTTCTGAGAATGATAAGTTGGTTTATAACTAGGTACAGAATGGGGACTCTAAACTTGCAGTAACATGAATAAATTACAAAACACGCAATTTTTATAAATAAAAAGGAGAAAACTCAACACAAATTTGTGATTTAACCACTTAACAAATTTTACAAGGGATATCTTGCTTTCAATTTTTACTTAAAAGAAAATTAATTTATGGAATCGCCGTAGCTCTACTTGCTCGGGAGAAGTTATTCTCTTGAATTCAATGTGTGTACGTTTGCGCCCAAGTGATTCCTAGAGAAAGAAATATTCTTTCTGTATATGGATTTTACCAAAAGATTCCTAGGGCAGATGGAGTAAATGTAATACTATAATGTTTATTTATACTTAATCATTGCAGCTCCGTCTAATCAAATAGAGGAAGATAAAAAAAAGAAAAAATAGTAATATAAAAAAGCATAGACTGGGTTGGGAGTGCTCCGAGAGATAACCAATGGGTATAAATTGAATTGTAAAAAATGGCATTAAGTAATTTGCCTTAAATTATTTTGCCTCAGGACATTTTACCAAAAACCTTTTTGCTTGAAGAAATAGTGTCTTAAAGCCATTTTGTCTCTAAGATATTTTTCCTTAAATATATAAATAAACAATGTTAAGATTATGTCCAAAATTACAATAGGTACATAGATACAATTGACATTTCACTACGTAATGGATTCGAACCAGAAATAAAATACTAATTAAAATTAGTATAATAAGGAAAAACAAACAGGACAAGGATTATAACGGACGAAGTGCTAATAACAACTCTGCTATTAATTATCATTAAACTTTATGAATTATTTATACCGGGTGGTAGACTTAAATCTGAACACTTACTAATTCAATAGTTAATGAAGGTTGAGTAATTGATATTAATTCATATTCCGATATATTAAAGCATAAGCAATTAGTAACAAAATAAAACCAATCCGTGGACTCTAGCTTACGTAGAAGTCGAGAATATGACACTTGAACATGATCGACAAATTTCCATTCACACAATCCTTGATACTAGAAAAACCCAAACGTAAGTCTCCAAGCAGTTGATCGTCTACAGATCCACCTTCTACCGTGTCAGTAATTCCAAAACGTTAGAGAGGAAGAAGGGCTCTGTCAAAAAGTCCAAACTAGAACCAAAGGAGTTAAAGCAAGCAGCCCCGGTCAATCCCCTCAAGTCCAAGAGAGGTCACACAAGAACTTTTGCGGTTTCATACCTGTCTGTCCAGATATTTATAAAAAGGGGGTGGGAAGAGCCTTGTAAGGTTTGAGAGGCCACTTTTGACACCAGCCATTAAAGAAAACCATCTCCTCTGTTGTAAAATTATTTTGAATGACCTCAAGAAAGCCGAATCCAAACCAGTTATTATCTTTTGCGACAAAAAGACATGGACTGTCGATCCACTGAGAAACTTACAGATTAACAGGTACTTTAGCTTTTGGAAATATTGATGAATCAATGAGTACAATTAGTACCACATAGTACTCTGCCTCCGCCAATAACTCATTTATTTATATTTTACGGCGAAATTGTTGTGGGTAAATTTTCATGAGCAAAAATATTTAGAAGTAAAAGTACCGGCACCCTAAAAAAAAATTGTCTCGAATATACCAAACTGATAAATTAAATTATGCTGGGACAAAAAAGCAAAATAAAGTTCATAAGCATGAGAGACTCTTTGTTAAAAAAAAAATGATCATCACGACTTTAACGGGGATTACCAAACGGGATTCATAGATGGTTGAAAAATGTAACCTCGCCAAAGGATCGAAAATTTCACTCATCAAAATCTTTGGGTCTTCCGATTCATCCTGACTCTTCTCTAGCAGGAGATTGACGACTTCAAAATTCAAATATTGTGTGTTAATATAGGATATAGTAAAATACTTGTATTAGTTTAAAAATTTGCAAAGTTTTGAATTACTTATAAAACGATTTATCACTCAGTCAATTAATCCGTCTCTTCAAGCTTTGATAAAAGGTGAGACATTAACAATTGGGTGGATTGTTTTTAAACTTTTTTCAATTTCCACAACAGCTAGCTTGGAAAATTATATATTAAAAAATAACCTATGAAGAATTTCACTTGCCCTATAATGCCAAATGTAGAACATCTTTTTCAAAGTTGGAAAGGGAAAAAATTTTTTATTTCGCCCATAATGATGAAAACAGCATTAATCATTAATTTGCATTTATTAATTATGATAGATATTATTTTAACCTATAAAATATATATGGTTTTCTTTTTTTTCTAAAGCTACAATATCTAAGAAAAAGAAAGAATAACATAAAAAAAGAAATTATATTTTCTCTTTGAAAATGTAAAAAAAAAATAATGCACGCTATTTGCCTAATTTTCTTAACTCTTCTCTTTTTTTTTATCCATATCAGAATTTAAAAAAAAAAAGAAGTTTTAAACATTTTTAATAGGTTAAAAGAATGTGGAACAAAATTGTTTAATGCAAAAAAAAATTCTTCTTAGTATCTATATTTACTATGTAAATAGTTTTTGCCTTTTTTCATACTTTAATTGAGATGAGCAACCTATAGGTGCCCTTATAGGACACTCCAATTTTTTCATAGATAATTCTCATACCAAATATTGTTGAAAAACAAATCCCCCTAATCGGCAATGCCAGCCTTACATGAAAACGCTCTTTTTCAATTATGTATATTGCAATGAAAATTTTTGATATTATTTTGTACTTGACCTTTGTCAAAAATGAAAGGTTTAATCGACAAATTCCTCATTTTTCCATTATTTTTTAACAGGAAAAGATGCAAAATAAATTTACTAGCAATAAAATTAAAAGCCTCTTACAAATGCATTGAGTTCAAACATTCGTCACTTTACCCTTGATTTTCGATAATTTTTCTAAAAGTAACAAATATTTAATTTATAATATCTGTAATTCATTAGACAAATGTTTTACTTTTAAAGCAATTTATTTCCAGTTTTTATAGTACCTTAAATTTCCTCTGCCTTAAATCCACCTACATACCTAAGATAAATTCTTTATGTGTACAAGCTACACGTTTCCTAGTATGGATGTATATATATCATGCATCTAAGCCATGTTGAATTTAGAGTGGTATTTCAAACAGAAATTAAATATACTTTTGCTAAAAAAAAATTAAAGGGGAAGAATTTTTGCATAGAAACAGTTCTTAGACACCTCTGAGTGAGTGAAATAATATGAAGATCTTATCTCAGCACAGGTCTTTTTTTGCACCAAGAAGCCAATTGATCTCACAATCACTTACAAGTGGCAATTCATCACATAACAAAAAATAGATAGAGTGCAATCAAGTTGATTAATATAAGTGCAATGCCCTACTCTGTAATTGAAAACATTAATCATTGGAATATCAACTACAGTTTGTAGATATATGCATCATATGTAAAGTATTTTCAAAGTATCTATGTTTATGTCATTCAGGTGGAATACGTACAACCCTATTTTTGTCACAAGACCTATACAGGCTAGGGAAACGGAAAAAGTGACCACCTAATGCAGGTGACGTCCTAAACCAGTTTTTGTATTTCGGAACCATTTTAAATTTGAAAAATGGATATGGCAGTGCCGTACTTAAAACAGGTGGCCCTTAGACAAGGTTTGGCTGCATTTTTGTATTTGTATTTTTCAATACTTTTTCCACTAAAAATATGTTACAATAAGGGCATTTCATATGCAGGATTTTTGGAATTTGATGATGTTATAACTAAAAGCCTAATTATATTATTTATTTCTCTAAATTTCGGGGGTTACGTAATAAACCAGTTTCATTAACAATTTAGTAAAATGCTGTTTTAGCTGCGTGTTCTCTAAGGTACTACAATCCAGAGCTCGCACCATAGGGGTTGGATAGGATATAACTCCCCCTTGATTGTTGGAGTAAAAAAAAAAAATGGGATGTCAACCCAATATAAATTGAAAAAAATTACCAACTATTGACAAAGTTTGTAAGAAAGGGTTTTTACCTGTAGTTAAACAGATAGTGAAAAATGGATCACCATATTTTTTTTTTGAACACCTTTTAACTTCCAAAAAAATTCAATCCATATCAGAGTCGGGAAATATGGGATTATGGTCGAAAAATTACAAAAGAAAAAATCGATAACCCAAAACCAAACACATAAATGACACTTTTTTTTTTAAATTACCTATTTTTCAGTTAATACCATCTTTATAAAAGACATCTGTTAAAATTTCATAACAATATTTTCTTCAGTTTGTGAGTGTGACGCTACTTTTGTTATTTCCAAAACGATCGATTAAAAAAATTCATATTTTAATGTTACACTGCTCCTTGACGTGAAAAAATATGGATCAACCAATGCATTGCTTGAAAAGTGTTATAAAAAAAAATTAAATTAAAAATTAATTATAATTGAAAAAATACCAAATTTGTTCGAAAAAAGTGTATTCTTTGTTAAGCCTAGTACTTTTCAGCCCATGTGTTAAGTAGATTTAGGTGTGTATGACCTGTCCCTTATTGATACATTGCTGTTTTATTATAATATAAAAAAGTAACGTTGTCCTAGAAAAAAAATGTAAATTTACTTCCTTATTGACTTGGAATCATAAAAAACAAACGAAGAATAAGGAATTTGAAGATGTATCAGGGCTTATAACTATATATATGTATGTGTGTATAGGTTTATATATATGTATATATACACTAACTAACCTTGGTCACAATCAGTTCTAAAAATATAATAGAAGGAGTAAATAAAATAATTTAATTAAGCGTATATTTGTGTATGTTTTTTTTTTTACTTTATGATATTTGAGACAAGGATCAGTGGAATGGTCTGGCCCCATGATGTACCTACATACAAAAATGTAACTTTGACTATAAATAAATGAATTAAAGAAGTGCGTAAAATATATTTATAACTAGCTAGATTTTAATTATTCATTGATTAGCTATGCACTTTGGGTTATTTCTGGTGAGTAGTGTAGGATTGCTCCTAGGAGGGATTTCTGAATCAGTATCTCTCTTCCCCCTTTGAGTCTTTTTTTTTATTGTGATCTTTTCTTAACAATCTACGGTCCAAAGGACCGATATGATGGTCCTTCAGTCCAAAGGTTGTTGCTATCTTTATAACTATTCTTCACTTATAGCTAGAACTGAATAATATTATAATGAATAGAATAAAAATGATTGCTAGAACGTATAATTATAAGTTTTAGCCACATACTTCCTACTTTAAACTCCAAGTATGTTGTCTTTTGAAAGAGGTTATGTTGAACAGCGGGAAAAAGGGTGTAGGTATTAACTGCGTCATTTCAGCTATTTTAATCAAGATTGTGCCCTTAACGTCTTGCAGTTCTAGTAGTTCAATCTATTTTGGTCCTTGAACCACTAGAACCAGAACCAAAAAATTCGAGCCGAGACTGCAATATATGGCTTATCGGTCTTGGTTTCTTGTGCTTTTTTTTCCAATACAGAATATATAAAGAATATACAATAAATTAAAAAAAAAATGAAATAACTTAAATCAATAAATACATTTTTGAGTAATTTTTGTGCAATTCCAGTGTTTTCTAATGATTTTTTATGTTGCAAGGGTGATACAGATCTATCTGAGTTTCACATAGCTAAGGGCTTCTTCTGGATCTGAAAAAGTGGTCTTAGACACCAGACAGTGAAAATAAAAGAGGTAAGGGGTGGGATAGATTATCGATCCAGGTCTGCCACTAAGCTTGTCGGGTCCCTATAATTTGATGACAATAACATTTCTTAAAACATGGGTTTCCCGAAACTTGAAATAATACTCACTCTGCGTATTAGGTAGCTGTGGTCCTGTTCGTATCGAATATCATTTCCTGGGCCGGAATTTGTTAGCAACGCCCCTTGTTTTAAGTGTTTGTTACAAAACTGATCCTGTATAAAAAAAAACGAGACCAAAGGCTGGAACTGAGACCGATAAAGCAGAACCGACGGAGAAACCGTTGAAATGAAAAAACTGAGTCCGGGATCTATAGACCCTGAACCGGGCACAATCTTGATTTTAGTGATCATAAAAGACTGATAAGGACCAGTGTTAGGATTTACACATTTTATTACAAGTGGACTGCATCATTTTAGTTTTTTTAGAAAGGTCCAAACTACCGGTAAATTGGTAGTTCTTTAAAAATTAACATATTTAACGATATTCATTTTATTTTATTATTTAAAAATAAATAACTCAATTTTCTATGAAAATAATGTTCAGATAAAAATTTGAAATGAAAAAATGCAAAAAAAAACTATCTATACTCAAATTTGTAGTTTGGCATTTAAAAAATGTTTAACACATTATATATTATTCAGATATATTTTTGTAAATTGTAAAAGAAAAAATGCCTTATTTGGGCATAGGAAAAATGCCATAATTATTCCTAGGTATCTAAACATTTACTAATACAATAATTAATGAAGGTCGACTGATTGATATATATTCTGAAAAAAATTACCTTAAGAATGTTATTTTTGTTTTGTTTTTAGACAATAAAAACATAAGATCTAGTTCTTATGGTTTTGGTAAATTCAAAATTGTTTAAGCCTGTTTGGGAGCATCAGTACTTGATTTTTTTCTACTATTAGTAGTCGTAGAATTAGATCCTTTCGTGAACGTGGTGTTCCATTGAAATCTGTACACTTACTAATTCAATAATTTATTAAGGGTGAGTGATTTAAATTAATTCATATTCTGATATATTAAAAATAAACAATTTATTACTAAAACAAACAAACTTGAGGTCTAAAACTTACATTAAAATCGAGAAAATTAAACTTGTAAGAGATCAATCAATTTCGATTCGCCCACTCATTTACGCTGGCCGTCTCCAAGACCACCGTCTATGCCGTCAGCATGTCTAAAATGTTGGAGAAGAAGTAGTGCTATGTCGAAAAGGCCATACTCGACCCGTTGGAGTTAAAGAAAAACAACCCTGGTCAATCATCTCCAGTCCATGTGTGCACATGCAAGAGATCTCGGGATTTGACACGAGGTTGTTTAGAAAGCTATTAAAAAAGGGAATGGAAAAAGCCTTGTGATGATGGAGATGTCATTTTTGACACCAGCAATGAAAGAAACCCATTTCCTCCGTTGCAAGACGTTTGTGGATGAGTTTCGATTGAGTCTTTTGAGTTATTTTCATTTATTTTTTGACAATCCCCCTCTCCTACACCCCTGATTCCAACACCCTTGGGTACACTTTTTGAGTGCATGTCCAGAGTCCGTAATCCAAACACTGAGGACCTCAAAGCCACTATTAGCAAGCACTTGGATGCCATGACAGGGAACTACTTCCGTAGCGGATGCCAGACCTTCCCCCGTCGCTTGTAAGCCACCATTGCCGTTAAGGGCGGCTACGTTAATGATTAAGAGAGCTCAGGCACACATCTATTTATAGTATTAATTTTGTTGAAATGCTATTGGCTATTAATAAATTATATATTGTTGAAGCTTAAAATTAAACTCTAGTAATTGTTAAGGAACACTTTGTATTTGTTTTATTAAACTTAATTTGGCCCTGAAATAGCCCTTTTAAATATAATATTATATCCATTTCTCTTTTTTTCATTTGGTGGATAAATTTTTGCCAATTTAAGTGATATTTTCAGCTCCTCCGAAGGATTTATAAGAATAGTTGTTTTTATTAAAATTGTTGTATAATTCGTTGAAGAATACAAATGTAATCCAGGCACAATTTTGGAAAAAATCATTCTAGGTCCCTTTTGTGTTGACGGACCACATTTATTCATTTTTACCTAATTATTTTGTTGAAGCTGGCGCGATAACTTCTTTATCTTATTATTTTCTTGAAAATTAATAAAACTTTCATTATCGTACATATCACTAATAAAATCATCAAGAAATCTAAACGTTACTCATGCCCAATTTTTTAGTGATAAAAGAAGTGACACTTTATTTTTTGTAGTAGTGATAGTTATATGTACACCCAACTCAATCAGATCTTTGTGATTAGAATCTATTAAATTTGTCAAAAGAGTTATTTGAAAATGATTTTATAGATGGAATAATAAATAAACTCTCTTCTTTGTTTTAAAGACACTCAAAAAATGATGGCCCCCTATCAATGAATAAATATATCATTATTGTGAACATCAGGGAATGTCAGATACTCCCTGTCACTTACAACTCATATCTTAAGTACGTACATCCAACGTCAAGCCCTTTGTTATAATCTATGTATAAATGCCTTAATTAAGTATTCAAGAAGGGTTGGAAACGTTAAAGGGAATAGATAAAAGAAAATTTCTTTAACCCATCCTTAAATAACAAAAAAATTTGATACATTTTGTAGGTTCCATCATTTTCAAACTTTTTTTTATCCCTAAATATTTTCAAGAAATGCCGAAGTGAAATGATACTTCCTATCAAATATTATGTAGAGGTAATACGCTTGCAAATTAATTGTATATGATATATTATAGAGTTGTAAGAAATATAATATCTCGGTATTAATAAAAAAATAAGTATGATAACCCTGAACATTAGAAGAATTTTCGAAGCAGCTTAGCTGTTATGATGTTTTGTTAGATTAGCTCAGAGTAGTTATTAAAAGAAGAAAATAAATAAAAATCCCATAGCAAGCGCATATATGTATCCTGGAATTACTCCAATGTCAGCCCTTAATCCTACATGGAGTCCAAGTAGGACTTACATTATAACTAATGTTGTGTATATCCTTATTTAGGACTGAAGACTGATGTCCCTCCAGTTTAGTTACAGCTCGATCCAGTTCAGTCCAAAGTACTTATAAAGTTTGGTTCTTGATGGCTTCACTCAACTTTATTTCTTCTTTGCTTAAACAATTATAGTAGTGGCAATCACAATCACAAGGATCGGTCCCAAAGACTTAGCTAAAACTTAGCTAAGGCAATCAGGCAAAGTATTTACAACGTCAAGTAGGGCATTAATAACGGTATTGTCATCGAAAGGAACCCTGGAAGTGGTGACAACACAAAATCAAATCCCAATGACATCAAGGAGACTGCCCGTAACACCCTTTTGAAATCCATGCAAGCTCATGCCAAATAATTCAGCGTTTCTCAAGGCACCATCTAGGATGCATCATCACTTTCTGACTACATGTGGAGGCCAGGACCAGATGGAAAGGGCATCGAATCTCGAAGCCCTCCAAGCTTTCGTTAAGGAGCAGTGTAACTCCATAAGCTCCACTTGCCACAGCTTCTGGCGGCGCATCAAGACCATTATCAAAGTGTATGGAGTTAACATTGAAGATATAAATTTGAACACATTTGCCAACATCTGTACAAAGTTTGGTTAATGTAGCCTAGTTTCCATACTCAAAGTGGTTTGTTTTCAATAAAGCATCCAGTATAGGTTAATCTAGTGATTATTTGTAAGTCAATTAATTCATCTTTTTAAAACAAGGGGTTATCAATGAATGTGCTGTTTTTGATATATTCGAGTCCCAAAATGTGTATTTGTGATTTTAAATTATATCAAAATTGTTGACCAAATATTTGAATATGTATGTAGTTTTGAAATAAAACTATAAACATCAAGCTGATAAAAAAATGAAATTTATTGTACATATATATCAACTCTTCCTGAATGTATTGATACCCATATCAAACCCCTTCTTATATAAAAATATCTTTGTGACATGTAAGATGTACTCACGTCAAGCGTTATTATTACAAATGTACAACAAGTGACAGGACCCAAAATGGGCTCCTTGACGGAACTGATAAAATAAGGGATGATTCGTCAAACAAGAAAAAAATATCAAGTTACAAACAGAACAATATATCTACATATGTATTGTACATATATTGTATAGACAATGGCAGAATGACTCAGGTCCAAGGAGATCCCTTTTTATATTTTTTGGCTGTAGAAAAGACATTTCATTCCTTTATATATAAAGTTTGTCTAAAGAGTTGAGAAAGTCAATAATTGTTCAAATATTTACAGAGTAGGGACACAAAACGTGCAATAGTATTTAATTGTAATTTTATCTTACTAATTAAAAATTACAACAACTTTATCAACTAAAGATCATCAAATTTTGTTTTTATTTCGTGTTCCTAGGAGAAAAAAATGTCAGATCAACCACCATAGCAATCCCCTCCGCGCTGATGTCCGCCTTGAAAAGGCTGCCGAAACCCTTGTCATCTCCATCAGGACTGTCTACAATTTCAAGAAGTCCATTACAGCCCAATTAGTCCAATAAAAACAAAAGCTTCTACAGGAACAATATGGCTTACTTATGGCCTGTCTTCGTGTGTCCCCCCTCTTTTAGCCCTGACATCAACCCCCTGGTATTTTCAGTTTGGAGCATCTTGGAGACGAATGTCATTCACTTCTCCCATCCATCTTTGTTTTGACTCCGAGAAACCATCATGACAGCGTGGTATCCCATGGACACATCCTTCATCGTCAAGTGCTACTAATCTATTCACCAACGTATCAATCCTATTTTTATTATTAAGGAGGACATATTGAGTAAAAAATATCGCTAAATATAGTAATAAAGCATATCCCAAATTGGTTTTATGTTGTCTTTTCTTGATTCCATAAAATTCAAGTTTTTCGTAATTTAGCCATACTACTACTAGTTTGGTGTCACCACACTGTAGGTATATGTATGTTGAGTAAAAGTTGTAACTGGCATCAAGAGATTGAACTAGTTGCAATAGCCACACCTAATTCAGTCATTTCAATTAACATGTATTATTTAATGGTATTGTATTTTCATTTTCATTTATTAAAATTAAGAATTTATTTTGTATTTGCGAGACGAAATAACCATTTTGGAAGAGTTGCAACCAAAAAGTAGGAGGAATAATTTTAAATGAGGATTTATTGATATAAAGATAATCCAATAATTGAGTATTCCAAGGATAAGAAATTTTTGACTATTTTTATAAAATATTCTGGGACACATTATATTTATAGAGTTCAAATTCCTACAGTTATAGAACTCATAAATACATAATAGCTATCTAAATTTAATAGATTGAAATACAATGATAGTATCAACTAATGGTAATATTGTAATTGAATATTGCATTTTAAGACGAAGAAATTTCAACATCTACAGGCATTGCAACATGTATACATTAATACTGGCCTTCCACGAAAAACTTTTATAAGAAAACGGATTTGACAAGTTAATTTGGTTTTATTAATAATAATCCTACATAGAAATAAAATATAGGAAAGATACTCAATTCAACTCTGAGTTTTAAGATCTTAAAGAGAAGAAATTCTCGTTTTGATGTATTTATGATTAGGGATATTGTAAATCAAAGCAATTATAGGCAATTACAATACATAATTGAAAAACTTTTAGTTAACTAAACAAAACTTTTGTGTATTTTTATTAAGAAAAAAAAGAGTTCAGTATGACTTCAGTTTTTACCCTTAAATTTTTCAAATTTGATACCTCTTGATTTTCTTAAAATTTAGCCCATGTAAAGATGGGATATTTGTAAGTTGTTTTTTAAAGTATTAAGTGATAAATTTATCTATGAAACATCATTTATATCGTTTAAAAAATCATCAAAAAGGCTTCTTTAAAGTCAAATAGAATAATTGTACAAAAAAATACAACAAAAATTTAATTATTTTTGATAGAATTGGTGGATTTTAATAATAGTGTCTTAAAATCAAAACCTGTACTATATTGAAACCTTGACCGATCGAAAACTAACTAAACAGGATATTTCTGATATTTCAATATGGTGTTCGTAAGATTATAAATAACATATTGAATAACTACAAACCATAGTCAACGGATATTAAAGAGAATCTGTCAGAAACTGAAAGTTGAAAAATATGATTGGATTTCAGTGATATCTACAGCATGTATTTTGACTCTTTTATTGAGTTTTTTTTTCAAATACATGAGTTTCATTATCATTTGCAAAAAGGAAAAACATCAAAATAAACGTGTCGACAGAATGCCGTTTCAATTAAGTCTTTATTCATCAAAAGCATTATAAAAAAGCATAATATAATAAGCAAGTTTGTCTCCGAAAATCATTGGTAATTACCCATAAACAAAAAACTACTCATAAAACCTTAACCAATCATTATTCATAAGCCAAAAATAAAAGGCTTATTACAGAGTTAAATATATACAATTTAAAGAGTGAAGTTAATTTGATTTTAATTGATAATTATTTACAAAGGAGAGTTTTAAGCATAATAAACCTGTCACAATCTATTAACGACAAGATTCACTAATAATCCTAGGTAATTTGTACTTGTTTTGCTACTTACCAGAGGTAATGAATGACTAATGTGTAAAATTGTTTATGTTTTGTTAAAATAAGTAAGCAGGAAATAGTGAAGCATTCGATAATTACTTGAACTTGAAAAAAATCAATATTACTAATTCAAAAAATTTCGGAAACACTCAGAAGTTTTGTGGAAAATTTTAATTTTTACTAAACTTCAATGTTAATTAAAGTTTAATACATCATTTTCTAGTATCACACAAAAGTACAGTGAAAAGTTAAAGATATTCATCTGTATATAATGGAGTTTGTGTGTGTACTTTATGGGTGATCATACCGATGGGCCTAGGAGGTTGATACTTTTTATGGTTTCTTCTTTTGAATCTTCTAAGACAGGTTCCCAATGTTCGGGGGAAAGGGGTAATATAGTGTACCCAAAACATAAAGTTATCTTTTTTAAGCTTAAGGAGATTAAATTGAGGTTTGAGTTATAGATCAAAAAGTGACTGGCATCTTAAAAAACAACTATACGAATAAAAATATTTTTTGAAATTTATACAAAATCAAAAAAGTTATGGGAAAGAAAAAAGAATTCGGTGAAAATTGCATATTTTTTTTTTCTGGTGTAAAAAATGGATTTCCAATCATTTATTGGATTCGTAGATAATAAATTTTTAATAAAATAAAGATTGTAGAACTTTTTTTACAAATTTGTTAGTCTATAAATTTGACGAATAAAAATTAATGTTTAACTAAAATATAAGTCATTTTTTGAATAACTTTTTTTTTTTTCATCAAACGTCGATTTTCAATTTTTAAGAAGAAATATCTTATATTTAGACCTTAACACTACAAAATATTGTATTTTCAATTTCTAGAACATTTTATAAAATAATTTTGGCATTGGTTGCAAAAATGAACCAGTTATTGAGATTTATTTTTGACTACATAATTTTCCATAATATTTTTTTTCTTGTATCTACAAAAAAAATATTGGTAGTTTTTTTTTATGTTTACATTCCTAAATATTACTTTTTTTCAAAATAAGTGCAAAACAGTTCTTTGAAATTATATTCGCAAATTTCGATATACCAATTTTTTGACTAAAATAAAATATGGATTTTTCATCTTGATAAACTTCTTCATGCACATATATTGGTTTGTTATTTGAAGTTTATAACACTATTTTTTATTACAAATTAATAATAATATATTTCATATAGTATACAGGTGCTAGTTATTATAATGATCTCCCGTCCCAGGGGTATAAACATTTTAAGAAAATATTACAATGTCAATAGTCAATGTGATTTCCCACTTCCTCCATGGCATGGGAAATGCCAAGTAACCTTTTCTAGTTTCTTATTGATGTATTGAAAAGTTGAAACCCCATTGCATAATATCTAAAATTTCCTAAGCTTTCAACTCAATTCAGTCAGGAAATAGGAATATTGTGAAGGTAGGAATTTAGATCTGAGACTCGAGATTCAACTTGCACTTGAGTCCATATTTTTAATACTTGTAACTTGGGCTCGAAAGTTATTTACAAAGGATATTCTTTAATTGATTTTTTTAAAAGACTGGCATAATGTATTATCATTATGAAATACAACTTTTCTAATTTAATAAACTTGTTTTATTGCCTTTTGAAAAAAATGAAATTTGATTGTTGCATCCTTTATAAGACATTTTATGCTCCATGAAGAAAACAAAAGAAGCCATGTTCAAGTATAAAGTTTCATGCATCAATCCTGAATAGAACACAGACTTTGTATAATGATTATTATATTTGATATCTTTTATTATCTTTAAAGAAGATGTACATATGTAAGTTATGTTAGAGGTATCATTATCAAGTAGATGGAATTAGTTTTCTAAGTATATCAAAACATTTGTAAATACTTTAAATACTTTTGATTTCTTAATCTCTTAATAACTATTGTATGTTCCTTATGTATATAAGTATTTAGTAATAAAAATAGAGATGAAGCATCTACGTATGTATTGTGAAGGTCCCATTTTATAAAGCGAGAGATGTGATCAGACTGTTAATATTTCCCTCCTCAATATTTTATACATTAGAAGAAAATAAGGAGCATCTAGATATGTGTAGCTTATTTTTACTATGTACATAGACGTCTAACTCATAGTTTTAACTTTAAAGTACATAGTACTAGAAATTAAGTAATAGTTGAGAGTCATTAGGCTTGTTTTACCTAAAAAATTAATACTTTAAAGTATTTTAAACATTACGTTAAGGCATACCATACCTCTCATTGAAAGTTAGCAAGTGACACAAAATGATGTGAGTTGGTTTAGTTTGAGTCGAGTCGATATATTAGACTGACGTTATTTTAATGGGTCAAAATTAAATGATACCCTCGATGAATAGCTGGTAACTAAAATGACTAAAGTTGTTATTAAATCAGGCTTAATAAAACTTATACAAGTAATAACTTGTACAGAAATCGCTACTTGTACACAAATTTAAATATTTTTTAAATATAACAAAAAACGGAAATATATTTGTTTTTGTAAAAACATTTAAATAATCGGTACGTAATTACAGAAAATGTAATTTGTTGAAAAAAAAATTGAAAATTAATTATTTTGGAAAAATGAAATTAAAAAGTTTAGTTTTTTTGGAAGAAATTTCAACGATTAAATTTTGCAAGAAGTTTTCTTTAATTTTTTTTGGAAGAAATTTCAACTATTAAATTTTGCAAGAAGTTTTTTTTAATTTTTTTTCGGATATCCATATCTATTCACAAAATAAAATTTTTAACTCTAATTTTGCATAATATTTTTCATCCTGACCAAAACAATTTTTAGAAAACACGAAAAATTCCTTAATTTGCATGGAGTCTACAGCCTTTTCATCCACTCCCTGTGGACGCCCCTGAGTGGCATATTTATTCCATTTAACGCTAGGCAGTAGTATTTGCATTACCCCCAAAATTTTCTAAATTAACATATTTGAGGTAATTTACCCCTGTTCCACGCCACAGGTTTAGAGCTTTCATTTGATTTATGATATTTAATTAGGACCAGATATAGTTTATTAAATAAAATATATTTAATACTAATTTTTTTAAAGTCACAAGGAATTTTTAAAATTAAGTTTAATTTGCAGTATATCCAAACGATTAATCATAATTATTGATTAATGGAAAATAGGGATATCTGTTCAAGAATAAAAATGTAGTGCTGACTCATTTTTGATGAAGAAAATCATTATAGTTTGGTGTCTATTTACGGGCCACATAATGTGTAGTTTTATATAGGAATTTAAACTGACAAACTGATTTTAAATTTCATTATTATTTTTTACTTTCAGACAGGAGCTTGTCAAAAGAATGTACATTTTTAGGCGAGAAAACAAAAAGCAATATGTTGACTTATATATAAACATTTTTAATTAAATATTAATAACTTATTCATTATTATTAAATCCCTATAAAAAATATATAATCATACTATTTTGTAGATTAGGGTTCGTTTTCTGTCTCTTCTGTAAGGAAACCAAAGATTTGTAAAGTATGGAGACGTAAATTTTGAGCATTTTCTGCGTTTGGGAACATAATCAATGTTTCGATTTTTTAATTTAAACTGATTATCATTATAAAAAATGGAAATATCGAAAAAAATAAGAAAGCGCAAATAGCACGCCTTGAGCATTTAGAAAAATATATGGCAATATTATTCGAGTGGCATGTTTTCTACTCTTTCCATCTTTGATCAGTATTATTCATTTCTTGAAGGGATACTATGAATTTTAACCCCAAATGTGTGCGCTCAAGAATGAAAGAGAGTAACACTTAGGATTTTAGGGAATTTATCTGTTGGACTCAGAGTAGAATTGAGGATCGACATTGGAGTCATTCCTGCCAATGTTCTTGCTTGATATGAAGTGGGATTTGTGTTTATTTTCTTCCTCGCCCTCACATAGCTGTTCTAGGCAGCTAGGCTGCTCCACTTCCAGACATTCAGTAATTTATCAGATTTACCATGTTAATTATCGTTTCCTTGTTTTACATACCGAAAAAACATACGATTGACATTAAATTAATGAGTAATATCAAGCTTGAACCAGTTCACATTTTTTTCGGCATTTTTCTGAACAATTTTGGAGCAGACGCTTATCTTTTAATTTATTTGGCCTTATTTTATTAAGCATACGACAAAAAAGTTTTTCAAATTTAAATGCCTACAATTTTTTGTCAATTCATGTATGTTCTTGTTATTTGTGAAATAATTTATAATATCCTTAGCACTTGTTGAGTACAAAAAAATATATCGTAGCCAGGTTAATTTGGACAAAATGGATCACAGGGTCACTGTTTTGCCTCTTTGTTTTAGTTTTGGTAATATAATAAATATTCTTTGGGGAGAACAATAAAAAAGAACCAAAGAAATGAACAACTAAGCAAAAGTGTTTCAATTAATCACTCAATTTTTGTCGGTTCGGGCGCTAAAGCCCGAAAATGATCAAAAATTATAAACAGCGCTCATTTCCCGTTCAATCTTTAAGATTGGTAATTAATACTTATTGTAACTTATAGTTGACAAAACTTAATAAAGTTCAATTTCCTCATCAATGTCATTTATTCATTAAGTTTAACGTAGTTTCTTTCATTTGTTAAAATAGCAATAAAAAATCATTATAAAATACGCGTGTTTTTTTTCTGTTTTTGTTGGTTTTTTTTTGCATTTTAATCAACTAAGGGCCCTGAAGTGCTACGTAGATGTTTTATATGCATACATCATTGATTAATTCATACATATACTAATTCTTACAGGACTGAAGAGGGTTTGGCCACTTGGGATGGAACAACACATTGTACATAAATCATTACTAAATTGTTGGTAATGACTAGTTATTTTGATCTAAGTAACTCTTGAAATAAACCCAAGATGCATAATCCTGATTAACATTTGGAGTGGTAAAATTTATTTTAACGAAATGTTGAGAAGGTTTTTAATTTTTTGTTTTAATGTAGTTTTATTTACATTTATCTAAATTCTAATAACTAAAGCTGTAGTACTCCAATTTAAAACTCGGACTTTTCTAAGACTTGTCGCCATGTCAACTAGGTGAAATGATAACTCAGATACAGAAACGTATGAGTTCAGTCATTTGGGTACTCAAACCCATTTCCTGAACTTAGTTCTTAGTAATTAGTAAATATCAGGATTAATATTCTGATATTTATTCATTTTTTAAAAAAAGGGTAAATGTTGGATAAATAATTTGATAATAATTTCAAATTAAGGATGTTTATTTCTTATTCGAGTTAAAATATTTTAATTTTATGTCCATGTCGTTTATGAAGTCAAAGATTAATTAGATTAAAACGTGGTTTAGAACTCTAATACTAGAATCTGGATTCAACTCATTTTTCAAGCACTCAAACTCAATTTAGACTCTCAACCTTTTGGTATTGGACTTTACACGGAACCATAGAAACTCGAAGTTACAGTCAATCGCCTTTGAGGTCAGAGTTGTTTTTGAACAGCTTTAATTTTAGTACAAATATGTTGTGAAAAGTTTACAGTGGTCTGGATACAGTAATTTTTATATAAATTGGGATTTATAAATGGTATATACAACTTAGCTATTCAAAGTAAATAATTACGTACATACTATACGTCTTCTATTTACTTCTAGTCTTGTGCGTCCAAGAACTAATTAAAGGGGGTTTCACAAATATATGAAATAGTAGCGTTAGTACGCAACATTACACAGAGTTATTATGCGTCATATAACAGACAAACATTGTCCACAAAATATGAAATAGAACTACCCACCAAATCTTCAGCATTACTCAGCGTTTTTCATGAGCACACTCACACGTAGCTACTCAATACATAGATGTTCTTTCCTCATGAATACAAAAATTTTAATCAAAGCATGAGAAAAATATATGATTTTATTAATGATGAGCCTGGGAGTATTTTAGTCTCTAGACCGCTATCTGAGGGAGCCTTAGCTACACACTATCAATAAAACATGCAAAACACCCACTAGACTCAATTAATATACATTATTATGTCATAGATCAAAAAATCAAATTATATATATATATTTGTTCTTAATGTTATCTAATGGGAGCTGTGGTACTCGAGTAAGAACTGGCTACTGTTTGACGTTGGGCTTAACTTATAGAAGATGGACTTAGACTGGATTTGGATTCAGAATCGCCTTGGACCTTTTTAAAGCCTGCAAGTCCTGCATCTTTTCCCTTTTCAACTATAGAAAATTTGGCGAAGTCATATTATGCGTTATTATATTTTTGCTTTAAATACTTATCAAACAGATTATAATTAAATGTATTTAACTGAAGTTTAGTAGTTTAATTAAGAATTTTCTTAAGAACCTTTTCAATTGCATTGAATTTAACTTGTTTTTAGTGTAATTTTTTGAAATAAAATGTTTTAATACCTTCAACCCCCATTATTTATATAACAACTTTTTACAGAAACGGCAGAATCCTTCATCCCGAAACATTACTTTCAGTATTTAATTTCCTTTAAGAGTCATCATATCAAATCCAAAGTTGTATTTTCAAAAAAATGTGTTTTGCATGAGTTTATAGTTTTTGCGTGAGACTTGAGAGTCCTGGAATGGGAACACATTTGTTTCATTAGAAATATCCCCTCCCCCCCAATCAAGTTTTCAATTAACCCGCGCATCACTACCGAAGGTATATAGAATTCACAATTACATTAATCACTTACGTATGTATAGTTATTAAGAGCTAAAATTAAATCTAAATGGATGCTCCAAAGTTTATGTACTGGATCGTGCTAAAGTTTTGAGACTAAAATTAACAAATTGAACAATAATTGTAATTTTATTTCCAAAACAATTTCAATAAAATAATATATTATAATTATGCAAAGGAATACTCTTGAATATTACCACCGTAGGTACCAATAACAGCTTCCATGTGGCGACAGGGTGTGTTGGAGTTGCTTCTGATGTAGGCTTCTGACATAGCAGCCCACTGCTCATTGACAGAGTTGTTTAAGTAGGTTTCAGATACGGTCCAGGCGGTTTGGCATCATCTTTGCTGTCCGAAGGGGTGCTATATGGGGGTCGTAGAAGGACGTCATGAGTCTTTTCAATCTATTTCTACACAAAGGACCTTGAAACATTGACGACCATGGTCATCTCAGTCATAGAGATATCCAGCAAGTCTTTAAATGCCTTAACTTCACCTTTAGTATTCAATTTTCTTCGACCATCACTCCTGGAGGTTTCTCCAAGATTATCTACCTAATCCAGGGGCTCCTTCAAATAGTAGGTCTCTGAGCCATATTTGCTCCTAATAACTGATTTTTGGGACGGCATTATTTCACCTATATTGATTTTGCCACATGATAATAATACTGTAATATTTTGAATTTAACTTACAGAAAAAAAGAAAACTCTGGACCCTCTGAACATTCAAGGGAAAATAATCAAATTGTCTCAAAACTTTTGCAGAACCCAGTATGTGTGTAGTATCCTTTTGACTAAATACATAGTACTATATCCACATGCGCTTATTAAGCAGATTACTTGCGATTTGTTTTCCGTGCTTCTACAGTTCTATCGAAAAATAAAACCTTCTGTAGTAATATTTTGCATACAGACTAATAATTATTAGTAATTAGACAATTCATTCAATAATAATATGTAGCATATGTATATTGTACATATTTACAGGCTTTTATTTTAGATACATCCTTTTTGCTTAATTCATGTGCATGTAAGTACCTATATATTTAAGTTTATTTATACCTACATGTATACTTCATCATTAATAAGTATATTGTGTACTTGAAATAAATTGCAATACAAATGAATTCCTATTTCTATGTTGAATAATTATTCAAATCTCAAATGGTTTTATTGAGGTAGACATACTTTTAGAGACAGTTGCAACACGAGAAGGTTATAACAGTTCCTTTTTTTTTGAACATCGAAATGCTACAGTACTACAAATTTCGATTTCTATCTACTTCAAATTAACATAAAATGCTCATTTTTGAAGTTGTACTCAAAAGACAAAAACTGAGCAGCAGAAAAAATAATTAAAAATACGTTTCACTCAATGTAGCCTCCGGTGGCCCAAATCGATTGGCTCGATTTGGTTCCTAAACTGTGCCGAGAACTTGAAACCTAAAGCCTGATCCAAATTTTTACATTCGATGGAGGTGATTAGAAACTTCTTGATGATGTGAAAACTCGGTTGACCTTTGACTCAAGATACCTTTAGACAAAAAAAACCAACGATTAAAGATTGGCAGAGCTAGGAGGCCAAATAAAATTGGAAAACTAAGCCAAGCAGTACTCCTGAATTTGATTGAGGAGGACTTTGGTAGGATCCAGACGCTTTTTCATCATTTTTGCTGTCAGAAGTGGTACTTCATGGGCTCGTAGAGAGACATTATTAATGTTGTTTATACACTTTGACAAAAGGTATTTTAAAACATTGACAGCCATGGCCATCTACGTCATAGAGAGATCAAACTAGTCTTTAAAACCTATAACTACAGCACTTTTCTTGGACGAACCCTCCTGGAGATTTATATGAGATTCTCCACCTTATCATTCAAATAGTAGACTGTTGTCGTTAGGTAACTGCTTTCGGGGATGGCAACCTGGGTTACAATATTATGCCTTTATTCCATATGATAATGATTCTATGTTTTGAATTTAACATAGACAAAAGGAATAGAATCCGAGCTCTATGTACAATGAAGATAAAAATAATCTATAGTGGATATTTTTTTATGAGTCTCCTTATGGGTACTCCTAGAAGATGAACCATTATGGGACAACGTAAAAGTATCCAGATTGTTGTTCGCCAAAATCATAAAACAACATTGTACCAGCATTCTACCTCTGATAATATAATAAGTATGACTTCTATTTTAATTAACTAAATGGCGGTGTTTCGGCTACTAAGGGAAACGCTTGTATTTATATTTACCAAAAACAAACCATAGTAAAAAAAATTAACGGATATGCCGAAAAAACCGGAAATAAGAGAATTGCCAGATTTCCTTATATAATGCAATTGATTATTTTTTAAATCAATAATATACATCTTCTTCTATTCGAGATATTATTTTAACAAAAAAAAAACAGTAAAAGGGACGATTAATAGAAAACGGGTGATTTTTCTTGAATTGGTCTTGTCATGGGGAAAAAAGACTCGAATTTACGATTCTCTCATTCAGATTCTTTTTTTTGAAAGCATTATTTTTGTAAAAATACAGCCATTATTCATTGTCTTAACTTCAATAATATCTTATGAATTATTTATTAATTTGATGTAATTTTATCAGAACTCACAGTTAGGAAAATGTAGGATGATGTAACGCTCAGAAAAAAGGGGACAGTTGCATCAAGTGATGCAATTTTCCTCCCATTGTTTATTCTTCAGTATTATTTATTAATATACTACAGGAAACCATGAACTTGTTCAAAAGTATCAGGTATCGAGAAACAGACAAACTTTGTTTTTATCATAAATGTAGATATATACTTTCTTTTCAATATGCTGTGCTGAGCTTTGTAATCACACGATTGTTGCTAATCTGTTAGTTCTATGATTAAGTGGTCACGTAGTTCTAATATATTAAATGCACACTCAAAAATAAGGCTTTAAGAGGCACACGACTTTTGTTTAATTAACATAGAATGTATAATTAGACTTCACATCAAATAGGTTTTTTAGCCAGAAGAGCACCCTGAAAAAACTTCTCTTGAGTATTATGGTGATCAGTGATCTTATGATGTATATGTTATAATAATTTAATTTGTTAAATTATAGAAATTGTAGGTAGGTTGTCTTAAAATTTGCCAAATATAATTCAAAACAACTCGGAGTAATTGAGTAAAAAAAACAGTGTAGAAACTGCCTCCAGTCTCCCCTACTTTACATATTTACTAATAAGCTGAATTACTTCTTTGGAAACAATGCAAAATAATATTTTAAAAAACTACACGGTTGAGAATCTGTAGTGAAAAAAGAAATGATCCTTATCAGTCCAAAGACACACGAAGATTTTATTATAATTTTAACTTGTCAAAATAAATATGGGGGAAAAATAATAGATGGAAATTCGAAGAGACAAAAGGTAATTTATTTTATGACACATTTAATTGTGCAAAAAACCTCTGTCTGTTTGAAGGTAGAATGCATGTACCGCCAGTAAAATTAAAGCTATAATATTATTTATTGCTTCATCTGAATTTATAAATAACCTATGACAGTTTCATGCACAGTTTATTATAGTTTTTTGTTATAATAAGGGGACTCAGTTAAACATCCTATAAAACTGTTCCAATGGAACATTGATATTGTTGGTATATTTTTTGCAATTTCATCTATTATAAAGTTCAGAGTTGATTAAAAAGTATATTATTGTATATATTTTTTTATAGTTTATTGCTTTTAGTGATTGATCTTCCGAATTTTTGATTCATAAGTTCATTAATTCCAATATTTAAAAATGAAAAATGAGGGTTGCCGACATGGAGAATTCTAATACTTACATCTCATATTAATATAAATTCCAAAGCAGTTAAAAGTCAAGTAATGGACAAGAAGTTTGAGCTGATAATATAAATGCAAACCCAGTTGGATATCAACATGCCTTTAATAGTAAAATTAAAGGGGGAATAAAATATTAAAATATCGTTTGTACGTGACGTCATCGTTCTAGAGTTCGGTCATCTTGAAAGATAGGATACCAAGTTTTATCATAATCCTAGTAACTATAGGACATGAGCAAGCAAAAAAGCATAAATATCTGCAAGATGTTGAACCTAGAGAGGACCCAAAACTTTGATACAAGTTGGAACCACGATTATAAACCTGTTATATTTCCATTTAGAAGTTTTACTACGCTAGAGAACGAGAGCTGCAACAAAAATAAACAGGTTTTTGTATTAGCCCATGTCATTAAACGGTTCATGGTGATCTGACTGCTGTCACATTCACCAACAAGGTCATTCAATTGCTTCAATGGTGTCTTTAATTACCTCAAGCAATTCTATTGTCTTCTTTGGCATTGATTTGGACCATGTAGAAGCTTTTGGTCTGTTCTTCGTGGTTACCTGTAACATAATAGTACGGTTACAGCCCAGTACTTTACAGATCTTTGATGATGATTTTCCATGCGCTGATAGCACCAGAATTCCGAAAGCTCTATATTACTTGATGTTTTTGATATTTTTAGTTTAAATTTTCTTATTCTTTGATTACAGTTTCATTAGACAATTGATTACAGTAAATTATTGCGTTAAACATCGAAATATGACAAAGGGGTGTCATTACAAAATTATTGCATTTAGTGTATTAATGGTAGAAAACTATTATAATGTTACTTTTGTTGTTATTAATGGTTTACAAAACCCTACAAAATCAGTAAATAAAGTGTAATTCAGGGTGGCGCAGACTTAATAGGTATCCAAGTCTCGCATACCCTTGAACTCTCTCTGTTTTTTCCCATTAATTGATTTATTTATTTCACAACTAACAATAATTTCACACACGTCAGAAAAAATAGAATTCGCATGTCCGATTTACTTTCAATAATTATTGTTATATGTATGTATAAGAAGTTGTTGTATTTTGGCTTTACTTATATCAAGGTTGCATTAAATGGAAAAACTTCCTCGTTGAGCTCTGTATTTTTTTTTTTTTTTTTTAGGATTTTAGTCATTTCTTAGTAAAAAGACAGAGGAATCCTTGATTGAAATAATTATACTATTGTACATCCTTTTTTACTTCCCTTATTATTAAAATAATACTTATACAAAGGAAAAACATGCACTAAATGCAACCGGTTACTTTTAAGTCACCTTTTGCATAATAATTTATTTTTACAAATTGACCATTGAGAAAGAAAAATATTGAGAAATTTGTCACTTAGCTAAAATTCCCATTGGAATACTTGATAAAAAGTAGATAGGATGTACAATTTTTTAACCACAGTTTGTATTGTATCCCACATTATGTTTTAAGTAGCCCAATAATCACTCAAACTTATATATTTTAATATATGTAGTAGTGTGGTCACTAGGTCATTGGGCTTTTTTGACAGTAAGATTTTTTTTTAATCGATATCCAATGTCATTTTAGAAATGACATTAGAATATTTTTTTTTAATTTTCAAAAGAGAATAAATTTGAAAGAATAAAAATTGAATTTAAAAAAATAATTTGATATTTTTTGTATCGAAAAATTATAAAATTATATAAAATTTTTAGATACCAGAAAAAATTTTCTTTCCCAAATAGGTATCAATTATTCATTAATTGTTGATTCTTTTTCGACTTAACATTTAAAACAAAAATGTCATTCAGAGGACGTAGTGTTTTATTGGTTCTTATTTGTTTGGTTAAGTTCTGTCAAATCTTAAAACCAGTCTTATCAGTCTTTCATACCAGTATTTAAGACTGTTGGTCCTTCGGACTATCAGTACTTAAACAGATTTATTAAAATGAAATAAAGTTGAGTGATGTCATGAAAGATCGAACTTTATCAGTTTTAGGACTGAACTGGACCGGACTGAGACAGAACTGAAAGGGACTGTAGTTTTCAGTTCTAAATAAGGACAAACACAACACTTCTTACATGGGCGTCTGCAGGTATTTTGCTTTTGGTGGTAAAGGGTCTATCTCAGAAATTTGAAAACTGTTTTTTAATGAAAATACTATTTTCATTCTTGTTTTTATGTAAAGTATGATTTTGATTGAGGTAAATGGGGAATTTTGCCATTGGCCATATATAGGTATACTAAATTTTGTAAAGGAGCTGAAATTGCAACTTCCAATACCATTATGTTATATTGTTACCTTTTAAATGTTTCAGTAGACAGGTATTACTATAGTACTGATGTAAAGAGCAGTAAGACTCTCCATACTACTTAATACCAGTCTAATATTTTCCTTTAAACGGTAGATTTTATAACTAAAGGGATCTTCAAATGCACTATTGTAGTATTACAAACATGGACTGATTGAATCTGGATTAAATATTACATATTTATATATTATTAAAAATACGTTGTACTTTTCAAAAGTGTATATAAAAGTACCTGTTAATATGTCCCATGAATAAATGTACTTAATTTGACCCATTAGGCTTGAACTTCCTTGATCTAAAGTCTTATGTCTGCACAATAAATTTAGCTACAGCAGTAGGTATAATTTCATATATTTGTTATTTCTCCTTATCATTGTAAGAATTGTTTTTTTTTAACTTGGTGTCGTCTTACGCCTCAAATTGACTCGTTTTAAACTTTAAACTACGAAAAATACATTATAGGGATATTTTTCAGACTTGTAATTTCATTACTTTTTTTTAATCTAGACCTTGACATTTGTTAAAATAAAGAAAAATCATATTGTATTATTTTATAATTTTTATGTAGAGGTGGCTAAACAAGTTCTAGATTATTTTGCCGCATGACATATTTGCCAACTTTTTACGTTTTTATATAATCAGATCGAACTTATAATATCAATATGATTTACTTACCATTGATCAATGAATTTTATGATCAACCCTGTTCTTCTTTGACATTGAATTGTATACATTCAGTCAATTCATCATTTTTGGGATTTCAAATATTATCCCAAGGGAAGAGTGGCTTAAAATGCCATGGGATGTTGTTTTAAAATTATAACTACGACAAATATTATAGCTTAATGACTGTACAAAGTTGGTATGAGTAGACCAAGAGGAATTTCTCATCAGAAATAATGTTCTTCACCACAACAGGTAGAGTAGTTGTAGCTTATGCTCCTCTAGATAGTATTAGAAACTCATTGAGTATTTATTTTTTATTATTATCTATTAATTATTTCATCATTATTTTCCTTATATCTTTCGCTCCTAGCTATATAATTTATCTGATCGAGATACTACAGTACAATTAGATCCTTCATAAGAAAAATACAGGCGGCTAAAATGGAAGAATCTACATGAGGCGAAGTTACATTGGATAAAAATGTGGCCGGTAAAATTAATGGCAGCGAAAGTGTTTGCAGCAAAATTACCACTCACAGGCTTAGCATCCCAGAGAAATACTCGAATTGATGTTTTAATAATTATACCTTAATATTTACAATAAACCAAACTGTTCAAGATATTGTCATGTTTAAGCTGAAAAACAAACTATTATTATTCAAAAAGCAAATGTTACATTATTCATTGTATGGAAATTCTTTGATGACCATACGCCTTTTGCATGATCAAGTTTATGGCTCCGTCTTAGGCTGCACACCCTTTTTGTTTCTTCTATATTTTTGATCTCAATGATATTGATTTATTCGATTATCACCTTCTTGGCATAATATTTTAAATATGTTTATTATTTATCTGTGAGAGGAGTGGATCTCAAATTTTCTCATGTCAAAGGGAATTGAATGTGCCAATAAAGTACAGACTCTCCCTACAACGGAATAGCTGAAATACGTGTAGCTTAAATAATGCCAAGAAAAAATACTCCATTACAATACAAATACTAACTAAGTCGTGGCCATCAATGGTATTTATATTATTATTGATAATTAAAAGAGATTGCCTTCAGTCAATTACATTTTGTGATAGTTTGATGATAAAATATTTTTATATAAATGTATATGGGGTTGTGTGGCTCTGCACACGATTTTATTGCACAAAAAAAAACAATTGGCAATTTGAGAGAGGATTGATACCAACAGACTATAAAAAAATATATTTTTTTATATCTATCACAGCATGTGATTTGATCGTAAAAAGTAAAAATATATACGTTTTTTTAGGGCTGCTTTGAATATTTTTAAACATATTTGACCTTTTTTTTCTTTTTTGCTTTTATTTTTGTGTATGATATATATAAGGTGAGGATGAATCAAGTATGTATGTATGGATGGCGTAGCCAGAGTTTGGAAAAATATCACTAATTTATTATTAATAAATTTTAAAGGAGAATAAGGTACAAACGTGAAAAAAGATTCTAAAGTTTCTAGTAAGCGAAATGAAAATATGTAATTATGAGACTTCTTCAGGCCAATTCTACAAAAATGAACAAATACATTTTGCAAAAAAATATTCTTTATTGAACATAGTCAATGATAAAATGACTCATCTCTCTCTTTTCTCATCTTGCCTCCATTTCAAGGTTAAAAAGTTCATAGAAAAGAAGAGGAAGTTCAGAAAATGGTTGACAAAACAAGAAGAGGACAGAAAAGTTCTTGGATGACATCACAGCCACCTTTTAGAACTCATCCACGAACACAAACAACATTAGTTACAAACACAATGTCTTCGACTGGTCTTATGGAACCCATAAAATTATATGATTGAAATAATATAACTGTACATGCCCAATGCCCATTTTAAATGTCTGATAAGATCAATAGAAAAAATTTAAAGACTTTGGGTATTAGCCCGTCTGAATAAGTACCACCAGTTTGACAGATGGAAGGATAGAGTCCAGGGTTGTCAGGAATAGTAAGTTCTTTAACCCTGTCCACCATCAATATCTTATTAAATGTCCCCTATGGTGCTGCCGGCAATTTTTACTCAACTCCCCATGCAATGACCTCAAGGAGTTAAACATGAGTATGAACTTTTTGAGCAGATGTATAGGGTCTTCACCCCAAAGATTGAAGCCATAATTGAGGACAATGTTCATATTTTTGATTATTGTTCTTCTTTTGGCCAACAAGGCTTATCTATACTATAGAAAATGAAAATTATTGATATCAATAATATATATATATATAAATACATGTACCTCTACTAAAACAAAAACACACTACAATTTAATCAACGGCATAGAATAAAATTATATATCACGCAAAAAATAAAAACAAAAACTTAGAAAAAACTTATTTTAGAGTTTGTTTATGAAAAGAATATCCGTTTTAAAACACGAAGGGGAAGTTTCACAATAAATAAAACAGTAAAAATATCATAGTCCGAGGAGGCAAATTTCAAGTAAAGGATATTTTAAGCCTTTGTAATACCTGTATTAATAATTTGCTCCATTTTTCCAGAGTCAAAAACTAAAAAATCATCGTTCTTCATGCATTAAAATACAAAATGTTGCTTTAAACGTTTGCCAATAGCTTTATATATATTGTACAAAGCGTTTCGCATTCAAAGAGAAAATGATCGCTCGTATAGTCTTTGGTCTGACAAAAAGCCGTATATTCGTTCATCTCACTAAAAAAAACTTTGCGGTTCATTCAAGATTATCGGAAAGTACTTTATATTTAAGGCATTTTTCTGATGGTGATAGCAAGTAATTTTTTATTACGCTTAAGTTTTTAATTCCAGGGTAATTTTTTGCCATTCTTCCGAGGTATTTAAGAAAATACTATGTCATGTCGATGTTTGACAAGATTTTCTAAGATCCGACCTAGGAATAAGAACAATGCGTCCAATTGAGGCGAAATCCAGATAGTTACCGACAGATAAAACTTCTTAATATAACTAGAGCAAATTGGGTGTAAAAAAATTACGATACTTTTTATAAAATTCAAAGATAAAACCAGACGGCCTGGGATATCTATTAACTTTTGCAATTATATTTATTCTATCCTGGATTTATTTTTCTGTAAGAAGTGGCTTTAAAGAATCAATATAATTCTTAGAACCTGTAAACGATTTTTCAGGTGCATATCTCCATTCCTCACAATAATGCTTCCAATAATTTCAGCACCATGTACACAAAGCGTTGTTAGTGCAGTTAAACCATTTGTTAATCTGAGTAAAATATTTTTTTTAATTTTTTACTATATGTATTCTGGATCATCAGATATTTCATCAGTCTGTGTAAACAGATTTTTGTTCTTTCTTTTATCCTCTTCAAAACATCGTAGCCGTGAATGAGATCAATCAAAATAGAATTATTTTGAATTTGGCTCTATTTAAAAGGTATTTTTCTCTAAAAAGTGGATTCACCATATTTATTTTTTCTATCGGAGTTGATTCACATCTCGTGATTTCTTCGAGTCTACCACTATCATGCCGGATTTTTCCAGATTTCATAACTTCCTTTCTTCATAATATGTGGTTTTTTTTTGGTGTTTAAGAGCATACATTGAACTAGCTCAAATATTTTTGCGTGTTGGATATTATCTGGATAATATAAATAACGCCGTCATTTGCATCGTAGTCATTTAACAATGTGGAGTTGAGGTTATATTGTGGTTTATTTCTTATTTCTCTAATATCTAATTTATATATATTTTAAGGTTTATGCTTTTATAACCGTATAACTGCGTGTCATGACATTGTAAGAAAAAATGAATTCCCTTAGAAAACTCTTAATCCAGAAAAAATAAATACGCGAAGATACTTCCCTGGAATGCTTGTCTTTGTATCGAAGATATGAGTAAAATCCTTCATAATGTTCCCAAGATCACAGAAACAAAACGGGGAAATTATAGTCTTCAGTGATCTAGTAGCACGAGGATGGTAATTTACTTCATTGGGAATTTTTGCAGACTTTAAGCTCTATATTGAAATCTCCACCCTTGATGGTAGGTCTGCTTGAAATGATGGGCATCAATCTCTCTTCCAAGAAGATTGGGTATGTGTTGTTGGGTCATATATACCAATTATGTCAAAAATAGCACCAGAATTTTCGACTTGAGCTTTATAAGATTTCCCTTTCGACATCAGAATACAACTTTCGGATTCAAGTTCGACTCGATGAGTTAGAAAACACCTGCTTTTGAATAAAAATTAGATAAATTAAATGATTAGAAGTATAGATAACATTCAGGAATAGAAAAATGCTTTTAAAGGCAACATCTTGTATCAGTTGGTATAACTATGTCTGGTAAATATAGGTATTTTAAAAATGTAGCTAGATTATACTTTCGAGTCAAACTTTTTTGAAAATTTTACATTAAATGAAAAAATGGACAATGTCATATTTATTTTGTCTGCTTCTGGGAGGGAAGATTTCCAATTGGGGACAAGTGAATGTCTAATATCGTTCTTTTGGATTCGACCCAGATATTGAAGGAAGATCATCATTTTGAGTATTAATTAATTGGATATCAGTGAAAAAATATTTTAAGTTTCATTATTTTACGCTTTTTACCTACTTGTAGGGAATCTTGAAGAAGTTGAAGATTGAATAATTTTTTCACGTTTTGGTCTTACAGTCGTATGGTTTTATATCTCGTTAGAACACGTACCGTTTTATTTTTGAAATTCAATTACATTTTTGACCGATGTTTTGTTTGTTTTTTTATACACAAAATTATTCAAATAATAATTATCCAAATTATTTAATTAGTCTTAATTATACATATTGTATAATGGACTTAAAAAATTCCTTAGTGTCAAAAGAGGTAAACTCTTTCATGTTAATATAATATACACAAAGATATACTGGGTGGGGATTTTAATTTCGAAAAAATTAAGATAATGGATATTACAATTTATTTCCCAAATTTAAGTCAGACATTCATTACTCTTTTTCTGTTCCATGTCGGGATCAATAGTGAATTCAATCACTGAAACCAACCACAAAGACCTCCAACTAAGACTCTAACCTAGCTCTGAACCAGACACATGCCTTGATGAGGAAATACTTGCCTATGTTGGCCTCTGCCTCGCAAATAGAAGACGGCAAGGAGTCAACTGTGTTAAGTGCAGGTTTATTGGATTCTCTTTACAAGATGCCCCGCACATAGTGGCCCAATGGGTTCAGAATTAGGTAGCTTAGAAAGCTGCATTTTCTTTGTCCAAAAACTTAAAATGTTGGTTTTTTTCATTATAAATCATGTTACAACATCCTCATTTGGACAAACAGAGCCGTTTTAAAATTCTAGCATGAAACCATACCTATTAATATTAGTTTAAGGTCTGTAGCGTAATTGTTTATGGAATTTACACTCATGGCGTGTGAGCAGCACGGGGGCCGACCATAACGGCCTTAGTATTCGAAAGACTTCAAGAGGATTTGTTTTTGTTTTTGTTATCCTATTGGGTTTTTTTTGTTTTTTTGTTTCTGATGAACATACTTTTATAAACATAGACCTTAGTTTGTAAATATTTTGAGGTATAAACTTCTCCAGAATTAAAATTGTCACTCTGTATTTTATACCAATTAATACATAAGAGGAACACCAAAAAAAAAAATAGTACGTAAATGTCTTACATACAGATTGCAATATTGTTCAAATACACTTGGCAGAAAAGTAGATATGGATGTATGGCCATTCCTAATTGTTTATGCACATAATGTCTCTATTTATATGAATAAAAAATGACTCAGTAATTATAGGAATAAATATTCCCACCATTAGGAATAAAGGATTTAAGGTGTATTTTGAGATATGCAGTCAAATTCCCGTAAGAGTAACTCCTCAATTTTAGCAATATTGTTACTTTTTCCCGGATTTGGTAAATATCCAAAATGAAAAAAAAAAAATCCATATTCTATGTTTTCAGTATTTTTGCGACCTTAACAATTAAATAAGACAATATACTAGTAATTTAAAAGCTGATTTTAGTAATATATATCTTGGGCTATACAAGTGTGATTGGTTTACACTGGATGGTCTTGGAAAGATAAGACTTTGTACAAAAACAATTTATCATACAGTTTTGTGATTGATAGGGCAGTTATCAAAGATGGACACCATCAAAGATTTTACAGTTTTTCTTCAGGCATGGTGATAATACAAGCCAAGCGGCAGAAAAAGTTAATAATGTTTATTTTCTTGATACAGCCAATCACAATTCACAATTACGTTCCAGTAATTTATTTGGTTAAAGTTACACTACGCTCTGGAAGGCAAATTGTCGAAAATGTGGATATCAAAATGTACAAATAATAGAAAAAAATAATTTTGACCTATACATTTTGATAATTTTTCAGTTAAAATTATGTACAAAAGTTATATTGATTGGTATTGGACAGTAACTTTCACATCAAACATATTCAAAAAGAAAGATTAAATTATTATTATACAAATCGATTAATGATGATAAATCAAAACTTATTAGTTGATAATTATGTAACACATCTTTTGTCAAGGCCTGCTGGTTACATAATTTATTTGTATGTTTTGGTGCCATTCATGACGTAATAGAAGATATTGATCTGATACAATTGTACTTTTTTATTATTTTTGTATATTAATTAAAATAACAAAGATCAAAAAATGGTACACAATGACCGACCTTGTTTTATGTTCTATAAAAAAGTTAAATAAAAAGAATGTACTCTAGTTTACAGTTTATTTAGAAAAAACAAATTCAAATAATTGTTCAGTAAGTTGGAAACTTGTACCTTATATTATACTAACTTTTAGCAGTAATTCAGGCCTTTAAGTATGACGCTTTTGAAGTGGTAAGTTTGACACAAAGTTATTATTATTCTTCTAGCCAGTGGCCAGATTATATTTCACCAAAATAAACGTTATATTTCACTGATTACCCTGTGTGTTATATTGAAAAATTTGGTTTTGGAAAGATATATTGAATTTAACCATGGCTTATTTGATTTAAAGTATTCTTGGGGACTGAACTTGACCGGACATAGACTGAACCGGATAGGAATGCAGTCTTCAGTCCTTATTAAATATGAACACAACACTAGGGCTATATTAGTATATACTTTTGTTGGATTCGAGTACTACTCGAACAAAAAATCATTAATTTACTGAAGTTGACACTTTTATAAAAATTATTTGAACTCTCCCAAAAGATGTTTTGGGGATTTTTGCTTTGCTGGAGCACGAATATGCATCAGAAAATTATTATTAATATTTAAAAAAACCTTTAATTCAGGAACAAAAACACCGTATATATCAGAAAATTGGGTAGAAAAATGGAATCGACGTAGCTCATGGACAATGTGCTCGGGAGAAATTATTCTCTGGAACTCAACGTGCGTAGGTTTACGCCCAGGTCATTCCTAGAGAAAGCAAATATACTTTAAGTATATGGATGTTCCACAAGATTCCTATGTTAGATGGAGTACATATAATATTATAATTTTTAATTATTCTTTATCAGTGCAACTCCATGTAATAAATTAAATGAAAATAGAGTAGAAAATCCAAATTGTAAATTTGGAGTATATGTTGTCTGGGAAAAACACTGAATCTGGCATAGTTAAAGAAAATTCGTATAAGCAAAGATATTGTGATAGCTGTGAACTTGAAGAAAAAATTCCTTCCTAAGATAAGTTTTGATGATCGAATTGTGATGGGTCTTCACGAATTAATAAATGTAGCTCAGAGGTAATTTGTAAAAAATATGAAATGCTCCGGGAAATCCCTTATTTTAGTAATTATTCCACGTATAGGATAAAATCAGCGCATTCATTTTCATTCAGATTAGGGAAAATCAAATTATCTGTTGTTTCTTAACTGTATTAATACTTAAAATACATCATAAAAATAGTAAAAGCACAACAAATATATTCAGAAGAATTTAAAATCCTTTTGCCAAATAATTCATGAATTTATAGCCAAATTAATAGTTTTCGATGGGTGTAACGCCTTTGTCATCAACTTGATATAAAAAATAAACACGTAAGTCTGTTTGTTTATAAATAGATTTTTTTTGCAAAGCAAAAAAAACATGTTTTGAATGAATAAAGGATATTTCTACCTTCTTAATTGAATGGGAGATATAAAAAAACACCTAAATATTTGCAATTGATTAAATTGTTTATTCATTTAATGCTAAAAACATGAAGGCTTATTGATGAGTCTTAAATTATGTCTTAGAGCATAAACAAATAAGTTGGGTAGATTAAAAGTTTGTACAAGGAATTTACTTTCAAATATTGAAAATTACTTTTGGTTTCAAAATTGTACTGTGGCAATTTTATATTTACATTATTTTCTAGAAAAAAAAAAGACTTAAATTATAAAAATAACTTATTTACTAATACTTGGATAATAATAAGACATAAAGTTTTAACTTACAGAAAATAAATTATAAAGACATTCATTCATTAAATACAGACAAAAATGAGTACACAACAAACGTGCTTTAAGTAATTAACATTTAACATAATTTAAATACATTATTTCAAACCTAATTTAAAAAAAAAAAAAAGGAAAAATATATTCCAAAAAACGCTTAACAAACTCATTCAAATATATCTATTTACAAACTTGATACAACCATTAAACTAATTATTAGCCTTTCCACATTTATAACTGTTACCTTTCTCTCGAAAACAGTGTGGGGAACCCTAGAAGTCACAAAATAAACCTTAGAGAGGTTTGACTTCATGACTCATGAATTTCAAAATGAAATGGGTTGAAATACCATATAATAATTAACAAAGATTATTTCTCAAAATGTCTACCATTGGCCTCCACACACAGCTCCGACCCTTTTTCCTGAGGGTAAAGCACACCCTCTGAACGAATTCATCGGACATGGTCTCCCAGTCCAGATCAAAGGTAGTCTTCGGGGCATTTAACAGATGTGTAGGGAACCTAATCAATCTTTCTTTTAATGGTGTCTTAAATGTCATATTCAAGAGGGTCGTGATTGGAGGAAGATGAGGATCACATTTTGCTCCCTCAGAAGTCGGCCACGTTTTCAGGGATCCACTTTCGTAAATATTCAAGGTGTGATTTGGTGCTCCATCCGGCTGACAGACATAGTGCCCTTTAGTCCCACATTGGTCCTAGTAGGTAACCAGATGGGTGGCATCATCTTCCCGTCAGAAGCCACAATACCAAGCATCATTGCACTTGCTGTCAGACCCGCCTCAATGAGGATTGTAGCTGAACACAGGTGGGATCGACGATAAAATTGCTATAAGAATCTGTCATATTCTTTAGATACAGGGGATGTCATATTAGATGTTCCTAACCCCCAAAAAAATCCAGTTTTCTACAACTATGGGCTCAACAGTGATGATAAACTTGGGAATTATTACTGTCAACCAACATTTTAGGGTATTTGTCCCTTGAATTTGAATATGCATCACATAATTAACCAAAATATGTCTCTAAAATTATTATTTCATACACTTATAATCTAGATTATATTTAAGTTAAATAACCACTTATGTGATAAATTATCATACACATCAAAAAAGAATTCCATTTTTATGCTCTTAAAATCCCTTAAAAGTAGAAACAGTTATACACCTACAAAAAATTTGGTCTAATTTTTTTGAAGCCATCTTGTAACTTGAATATCTTGTTCCTCTTGGTTTAATATCTGTGATCGATATTTTACACTGTTGGTATAATTAGATACACCAGATATTTTATAAAAGTCTTTTTGCACTAGACTTAGAATTCATTATATCTACACTGTGGTCAAAAGGTTAAGTTGTAAAAAAAAATATGTTTAAAGGTGTGAATTTTTTTTGTAGTTGGTAACATTTTTTCTTTTCTTTTTTTCAAAGCTTTCACCATTTTTCTTTAATTCTTAAATTATACAGTGATCATGATTGCCGAAGGAGATCAACACGAAGGATTTATTGCAGAGCTTAAGTATAAGTCCGGGTTGGATTCAATGTAGAATCGAGGTTTGACCTCTTTAATTCCTGTCATTATCCTTGTTGAGATAGGGAGTGGGGTTAGTATTTATTCCATTAATATCATAGCTGTTTCTTTAAAACCAAATAAAACAGCATGTCAGTTAAGCTGTATTTTTATCAATAGATCATATTATACAAGATTTAAACTATGGATGAGGAGTCCGGGCTTATTTTTTCCAAACACTATTCTAATTGTGATGGCTACCATGTCAATTTTCACTTCTGCTATTTTGGCATACCGAAAGCTCACATGATTTATAACTCTTGTCATCAAACAAATTAGAAATAGCTAACAAACTATAATTACTTTTTTACTATGAATTAAAACAATTAATATTTGTCCATTCTAATCAAAGGTTTTTCATTTAGCAGAACAGTTTTTGTACTACAATTTATAATGTCTTTAAATTATTATTTAATAGATAAGATAAGACCAATTTTCCATTTAGCCATAATGTATGTGTGTGTGTGTGTGTGTCCCTTCATGATTTATGACCAGCTGATATGGGTCGACAGAAGTCTTTTGTGTTTAATGGTTAGTGGGATGTAGTTTCACCTTTATCTTCATTTGGCACATAAAACACCTTATTTTCTAAATACATATAACATACTGAATGATTCAAAACTATAATCCGAAAACCAAGGATCAAATTGTGTGAAATATGTATAATGATGGGTCTATATGGATATTCAGCCATTTACAGTCATTACAAAATATTTGCAGACTTTTACCAATATATATGTAGGTCCACTTAAAGTCTTAAAGAGTTTTCGAAATGTCCATCAAATAATGATATTTTTTTTTTTTTTTGCATAGATCTCACGTTATTTTTTCTTTTCTTTATTTAAAAACCTTTAAGAATGTGTGCCAAAAAAATAAAAACTTTTTGCAAAATTGTTCATACCTATAGTATATATATATATTTAATAAGTTTGCAATGAGTGTTTACATATTGAGGATCCATCAAAACGGGCTAAAAATTAGCCAATGGATGGAAAGATACGAAGCAATTTAGAGGGTTTGAAAATTAAGTGGATGGAAAATAGAAAAAAAAATGTAAAAAGGATATTTGATGGTTCTTTCTGTATATTTTTGTGTGTTCTCTGCAAATTAGAACTTGTATAACCAAACTGTACTAGTTGCAACCCAAAAAATGAAATGAAGAATTTACAATATTTTTTTTTTTAGAATAATGCAATAATTGAATATTTATTAGATAGTCGATGGTCTACTGTAGAACTTTTTTGATAACAATTAGAACTGGGTAAGTATCATGTAACACATTGTAAAATTGAAAAGCCCACTGTTATAGCACTTCTAATTAATAGTGTTGTTTTTTGGTTTGAAAATTGCTGGACAGTTTTAATTTTTATAAAATCAAACTGATTCTTTCTTTCAAAGAAGTTCGGTCATGAAGGGTCTCACAGATAAAATTCGGTCATAATTTGGTAATATGAATAATTTATGCTCATTTATAATTTGGTGTAGAACATTTTGATAGATAAATAGTTGATGAACTTATATATTTCTCCCAATTATGAACATCGGTACAATGACGTCAAATCAATTTTAAAGTGTAATATAATATTTTCACAACTCGAAACACATGAACAGAGGAAAAATCGACTCATAAAATAAGACCCAAAATATCAATCCAAGATTTGAAAATTATAAAATTTTGTTCTGCAGTCTAAAACCATGGTATCGACATAAAGTTTGTTCCAGATCAGTCTAGAAAAAATCACTTAAAACCAAACTGGGGAAATCCCGGTCTCGGGACGTATCATATCACTAGTAAATAAAATAAAATGATATCATCAATTAATGGGTAGTAATTAAAATGATTGATCTTGAAATGTAATCAAATAAGGCATTATAAGACGCACTAATTATGTACTTGTACAGCCTGTATATACAAGTCACAATAAGGTACCTATGTACATATATCACTGGCTATGTAGTGATACTACAATTTTTCCGTCTCGTCCTAATTTTAGGGCCGCTTCCCAACAGTTAGTAAAGGCATCCAATAGAACAATCTTTTCTCCATGACGTCATCGTAGATATCATCCAGTCAATCAATCAATCACATACAAAGCATTATTCTTACTCATGAATGGTGCATAATGTTCTACTAAACTATGGTTTAGAATTTGGGCTGTTTTTAATTACTATAATATGGACGGAAATGGGCTAGACTCCACGGTACGTGGGATGGGTCCTATTTTAAGTCCTATATTAGGACTGATACAACTTTACATATGAGAGAACTATTATATATTTATGTATCTTTCTCTCTGTAACAGTGATTATTTACCTGCAGATCCCCAAGGCAGTATTTTTTTAAGGGACCATCTAATTTTTGCAGAATATGTGGGTCAAGAAATTTTTTATCTTAAAATTTTTGGGAACATTTTTCAAAAAATATTTCTGAATAACTTTGATAACATAAATTATGTACGACAAAGTAGTAAAGTTCCATTAAACTATTTTAAAGAGATCCTTTACTATATCATTAGTAAACATCAAGATTTGAAGTTGGTACTTTAGAATTTAGGACGTTTTTAAATAAAGATTACACAAAAAGTGCTTATCATAATTGTATTTGAACTCGTTTGACTATTAGAATATAGATGGATATCTGTTGTGTAAAATATTGTGTGAAATATCTCCAGGTAACTAAGTAAGACGTGTTTCAACTTTCTCAAGTCCACCCTACTCTATATAAAATGATGATGTTGAGTTTATCTTTCTGAATTTTAAAATAATAAGATTTTATTTCATATATTAGGATTATTTTTACTTAATAACGCAATAAATTAATGTTTTTGGATATATTTTCTAATAAGTGTTAAATTTTACTTTCAGGATCAGGATTTGCTTTTCTTCCTCATCTACTGTTATTAAGCCATGTAAGTTTTTCGTAAACTTTTGAAGTATATCTCAGCCATAATAATTACTTCTCTAAGAATTGAAAAATAAAGGAGAATTACTATCCTATAAAGATGGAGCTTCAAAAAGAAAATAATTTTCTTTTTTGAAATGGGAAAACAATCTCGTACTTTTGACCAATATGAGGTAACATATTTATTTTATCTGAAATCAAATTTCATAAAATTATAGACGAGTTGTTAATGAAACAATAACTACGGCATTTTGCAAGGAAATAAGTCGGAATTACTTGGATGTCGATCCTCAATTTTAATCTGAGTCCAGCAAGGACTTATATTCTCTATATTTAAAAATATTCATGTACCAAACCAAGAACCATCAAATGCTCCATTCAGTGCAATATATATTTTGCCATGTCCCAAGATATTTTCATTATTCCAACTTACGACCATTTTTCTTTTCCTTCTTGATCGATATCATCATTGAAGAATGAAAGGCAGCAGTTTCATCAGTCAAATACCATACATTGATAACTAAAATTTCTTTCAGACAGCTTATGATATTGTTTCTTCTATTTTTTCGTAAGGTTTCAATAGTTTTGACATGCATAAATGATTATTATATGGTACAATTACTCTTAAAACACATTGAAGGCCAGGCTTAACGTATAATGTTACAATCAATAAATATATCCTATATATAACGCTATTTTATCGTCTTTATTTATTTTAAGGTCGTAACATAAAGATATTATAATTGAGAGTATAATTGCTCTGGCCATCCAACAAGTTTGGTGCATGGCAACGACAGGTTTTTTTTTTTTTTTTTGCATTGTCTCCACTTCAAAATATAATAAATGATCTGCATTTAATCATCTCCCACATTTTCTTTTGATAGTTCACTGCAATAATATTGTAATATGTCTTCAATTTCAAAAAGCAATAAATTACATTGTACTTATGATTGTAAGGAGTCTATTTTGAAGAAATCTATATTTTTTAAATAATCTTTTCATTTTGGAAAGAAAGGAATATTTAGAGTTGTTGTTACATTTTTTTTATTTTCCCTTCGAAAAAACATTTTTAAAATCATTTTCATGAAAATGATGGCACAAGTAAATAAAAACATTTATGTTTCAAATTTTTTGTTCCAACAGCATAACAGTACCTTTCAGAAGCCCAGTATTTGAATCTGTGGTATCACAGCATAGAAATTGTACATGTTCTTTGAGTTTCCAGTCTAGGATTGCTTTCCATATGAAAAGACAATCGGCAAACTTTCTTCTTTCATCTTTTAGTTATTCAATGTAGGCAGTAATTTTCCATCCCAAAGTAATGCTACAACATCAGGTACTTTATCTTTAAAATCAAATTTTATGGTGTTCCCCGTTCTTTTCTTTAATCTCTTCGTATCCTTTGAATAGAATGCTTAATAATAAGAAATTCATGAATATTCAAACCCAATGAATCAATAATGGACTTTAAGCTTTCGTCGGCCCCTGTTATAGTTGTCTTAGAGAACTATTTTTATTTTTTCATTTTTTGAGTAGCTGAGATCAAATCGAAAAAAAAAAAATGGGGGTTTGCTTTTTTTTGAGAAAAAAATTTATATTATAAGTATTGGGACACCCTAATGTACGGGGTTGATCTTATCTAAAGGTACATATTATATTATTTTCAATCGGGAACGACATTGATATAAAATCACGGAGGAGGACAACAGAACATCTTATCTCTGAACAGAACAAACTGAGACGATTTGAAAGAGCATATAAGATTCTAAGTTTTCTCAATGCCAAAAAAAAAATCGGGTAAAGTTTTTCTATTTTCTTGATAACACCTTAAATAAGGAGAACAGTCGCTAAATCACAACAGAAAATCCAGACAATGTCTCAGCTTCAGTGAGACATGTCTTCAGAACAAAAAAATCCTACCGGAAACATAGTCTTGAACATTGTGGAGTCTTCTTTCCCATTTTTGTAGAGAAGAAGGAACAGCTCAAATACAGATGCTTAAACCAAACTTTGTGATAAAGTAATGCTACTTTGGACCAGAGAAAAAAGTTCGGAGACAACTGTTTTTTCACTCAAGACGAAATTCCGGGTCATTGCGCAGCCAAGACACAGGTTCTCCTGAGAGACAACTTTCTGGACTTTTGGGCATCAACATGTTACTACCCTCCTCTTCAGACGCGATCCCTTTGGACTACTCTATCTAGGTACGTCTAGAGGAGAGGTTGTGTGCTACTCCTCATTTAAGTATGCAGTCTCTAGAGGTGTTCATCAAGAAGGAGTGGCTCAAGCTCGAGTCTGACTATATAGGTAGTCAGTATTGAGGAATTTTGTATAGAAGAGGGATCACTTATTTAATAATAGTTGTGCCAAGGACTATTTTCAGATGATTTTGTAAAATAAATGTCAGACAAAACCTCTCGTTTCAGTTTTATTATTGAAAAAATGAAAAAAGAAATCACTAGATAAGATCAATCCTGTATACTAAAATAAATTTACCTTTTTCTCTCTTTGGAGCAGTAATCCTCAAACTTTTCATTTCTCTGGAGCCCTATGGTGATTGTTTAAAACGAAAATATCTTATTTTGGCCGAATATTTCGGTCAATGAGTTATTTATGTTAAACTTTTTTATGATCTCTTATTAGAAATAAAAAAATTTCGGGATTTTTTGATGACTTTTTTTACAAAGACATTTCTTGATTAATTTGCTAACCTAAACAATGTATTCATGAACCTTTTTGCTCCGTGGAGTCTGTTAGTGAATCACTACTCTGGAACATTAATTAATTCGAAATGCCCTCATAAATCATACCTCCATTTATATATTTTCTTCAATTGATAAAACGTGAAAAACATGATTAAAACAGCGTCTAGATATCTCCCTATGGATAGAGTTATTATACATTAGTTGTTAGTATATGTAATATACCTTTGCAGTAACTCATTCCTTATAAGTATGTAAGTAATTCAGTAAAAAAATAGGCACTTATATACCTAAGTAATTATTAATCATAAACGAGCTTCAAAGGACTCTACACTTCCGAAAAAAGATAGAATATTGTCGAAAATTATCGTTATCTTTATATTATATACATTTAATTGTATCACGTAGAGTATGTTTATCATGTTTCAACCCCATAAAGGCGTCCATTAAAAGAAGAACTCCCCACAAAAAAATTTTCTATATGGAAAAAAAAGTTAGGCATTGATAAAGAAATAGAAAATGATGAGTTATATCTAGAAACATTCTCAATTCATTTGACTCATGGGGAGTCATGTTTTTTTATGTTTACTTGAATTGTAAAGGTTTGTTTGAGATATGAATTGGGAGAGGATTTCATCGGGCTTTTTTTATACCTATACATAGTACATTTATGGGTAGTGGCTGTGGATGTAACTCAGTTATTTGTCCAATATTTATAGCACAAGTTTCAATAAAAGTTTTTTTTTATTTATTCTACAGATACGTAATTTCATGGAATACTGAATGTTTCTATTTAGTATAACTCTGACGTAATTTTGTAGTTTTCATGGTAGCTGATGTAGGCGGCTCATTAACAAAAAAAAAAACAAGCTATAATGATTTCACTAAAAAATTGAATTCGGATTAAATTTGTAGTTTTGAACGACTTATCGTACAAATATATCTACAAATTATTTTGATTAATACTTTGGAGGTGCGGCAAATTGCGTTAAATGTGACACAAATCAAGGATTACTAAAAATTAAGAATTACAAGTTGTTAAATTATGTTTTGAAGCACCATATTTGAGACAAATTAAGTGTCATCAATCAAATAAGAGTTTTAAACTAAAGTTTCAACTTTTGGATATCGTAACTCATCCCAGAAATTGGAATAGAAGACCCACAATTAGGTGAAATTTAGAAAAAATAATTAGAATATATCGTAATCTTGACTTTTTGTGTTTTATAAATTTTGACTTTAAAATTCTCTGTACCACACCTCAAAGAGCATTTAAGTCACTCCTTAATACTAATAAAGGGATTTTACTTTTTTTTATAATTATGTATTGGTCTCATATTTTTATTTTTCTGTCTAATCTAAAGCTGTCCCACAGAAGAAACTTTGCTAAAAGTTGGTGTCAGAAATAGCAGCCTGTGATGTCACGATCAGTCCATCTCGGCTATGTATGTACATATTGATATCACGTAATATGATTGTACATTTATTTAAGTGTATTAATACAAATTCGAGTTTTTGGCGTAGATGAAAATTATAATTTATGACTCCACCTAACAATACAATAATACCATGAAACCGATTTTTTTTTCGAGATACAAGCTGGATTCTGAGTAAATTTTATATTGCAAATTCTTTTTTCTTTTAAATACAAGGTAGTTGAAAGTCGTTGACGAATTGCAAAACTCGCAGCAAGCCCAATTTCTTGTAGTAATCTCTTATGTGAAACATTGCTCAACTTACAAGCTCCATCCAAGAACGAATTAAACTCTTAGGTGAAGGTATACTGTAAGGAAATATCCACTTAAATAATTTTAGAATCATGACGTGGGCTCACAATCAGTGAGTCTCAATCTCTGATGTCACAGAGATTGAAATCCCTTGAGCCATATTGAAAAAAACGAGTTAAATACAAATATTATAAATGACCCTATTACACTGTACGCCTCAAGAAATAAAATAAAACTATGGGCAGGTTATTATGTTGTTATTCATAGAATTAAGCCCTCAAATAAGAAGGTGGACCTGAATAACAATAAATCATGATGAATAAGCCACCACCACGTGTTTAATTGCCTTCAGAGCTGAGAAAAATTAAATAATTCATTCCCCATTGAAGAAGGGCTTTTTTTTGGGGTGGGGGATAATTTATTTATTTTATGGCCTCTACATAGAACGTTACATTATCATTTTTATTACTATAAAATACGTATTCAAATGTATTTAAAGCTCGTTTTTATACATATACGTATACTTCTTATTATTAAATAAATTATACGTTTAACGAATTATATATTTTTTTCTTTTTCTTCTTCTTTGGTTAATCTTGGAAGTCATATTTTATCCAAATGAAATATACAATTAAACAAGTTGTGATTCTTTCTCACTGATTAATGGCAGAGACACTTTTTTTATCAATATACGTCCGACATACAACACGTTGGGTGGCTATTTCATAGCCATACATGATGAAGAATACCACAGTTATAAGTAATTAAATGTTTATCCTTGTTGGAGATATACATTTATGGTAGGGAGGATCGGTACGGCTGTTACTGTCCCTTTTCTCCAACTTCATAAACTACACTCATAAAATTTACACAATTATTTTATAATATAAATAATGTGTAAGAAAATTAATTATTTCTATCAACTTCTCTTTAAGATATTTAGCATAAAATCAGTTGTGAAGAGGTGAAAGTAATGTTTTTGATAATCATTATTTTGTAATAGTATTGTTAGGTTTTCAACTAAATGGAACACTCTTTGTTTTGGGATAACGCCATTTATTAATGCTCTAATCCAGGATGTTGACGATGAACAGACGAGCCATCGTTGCAAGCCGCTATGCCTCTAGGAAAAAGGGGAGAATTCCAAAAAAATACCTCCAACCCCCGTGTGGATGTCGAACGCATACGATGACAAAGACCAAGCAATTATATTATTGGGATTTTTTAAAAAAGAGTTTGTTGCTCTGACGTAACATTGTGTGCCCAAATCAGAGCTCTATATGTTAAGGCAGGTTTGACCACACTAAGGTAAGTCCAGAGTGCTTGGTGTAAGACAAATTCTAAGTTCTGTCCAATAAGTCATTTCATAGCATGGAAGAGCTTCTTGATATTGGACGATTTTGATCTAATATGAACATGGAATCTAAGTTTTGAGTACAATATAAGCCCGATATAAGTTATCTCTTATAAGTATTGCATTTGTTGGCCTTCCATAGAACGGCATAGTCAGGGTGGAAGTGAATGTTTCATTTTGCGTGTAAAGACTGTGGTCACAGTCTTGGAGGGGTTAAAAGTTTGGCCCTTGGCGTGCTTCCATTGATTAACAGTCAGAAGAGCTTGATTTATGTTATGAACCATACCTTTGAAGATCAAGTCCAGCAACGATGAGGAGGACATCATCTGCATAGCCGACAATCCTGACCTTGGTATCCTCGAATATCATTTGAGTTATTGATAACTAGAGTTAGTACCCAGCAAAGCCAGGAGTATAGGCGTCGAGGAACATCTAAATTTTGCTTAAATAATATAGAAAATAACTTACCAACAAATCCTGGGTGTTACTCTCCACCTTTCATAGTACACTCAAATATAGGTAGCTATTCACTCACTCTATACTAAGACGTTCTCTCCTCAAGAATAAGATAATAATAATTACAGCTTGAGAAATAAAAAAATAATTGGATGAGCAAGGGAGTAACTTTAATCGTTGATAAACCTTATTTAAAGTGACATTCATTTTTGATAAATTTTAGATAAAGTAATTACCTTTTTTTCTTTTTTATATAAGTTGAACTAAACGCTTGCGAGATTTTATTCAAGCACCCATTCATACATACTTAACTCAGTCAAATTGTATCAACTAATTGAATACTCTAATTGCTACTATATTGAAAATTCTAGATATTAATTCATCAAAAAATATTACTATTGGTTATTTTTAGTATTTTTCACTGAAATTTGATGTTTTAAACTGTGGATAACGTCCCAAGCTATCGAAACAGTATTAAAATTTGACAAATTGCATTTAAATCCTATTTGTTGGCGAACTATTAACTAATATAATCATTGAATCAATTTGAATAATTGAAGACATATATTGTTTTAAAATTTAGAAACACTAAATCAAACCAGCTGTGAGTAATTGAGCCGAAAACAAAAACTCCCTCAGTCTTCCCTATTGCAAATATGTATTAAACCCCAAATAAAAAGTTTTAATTTTAAGAGTCTAAAGTTTTTTATTACTATCTATTAAAGTTTGGAAGAGGGAAGTGAGTCAAAAAGGTGAGATGCTATCCTCCGGGCATCGTTCAGCATCTTCAAATATCTTCTAAAAATAAGATTTACAACATACATAGGTAGGTAGGTACCTGTAACATATTTGATTCATAGTTTTTGCAAAAGGTTTTTTTACAATTATTTATGTCTATTTAAATAAAGGATATTTTTAACCTTTTGTATATATAGACTTAATCATGAAACAAAATAATTTTGAATGGATTGAGGATATATCTCACTTTAAGTTAAATCATCCTTATTTAATTTGTAGAATGTTTTTTTACCAAATTTTAATTCAAATTATTATCGATTGATCAACTTTCATTCTATGCCGTGTATAAGTTTAGTTATAATATAGTGTTGCACTTATCTATTCAAAATGAATAACAAAACATTTGATACTTTGATAGATCTTACAATAAACATAAAAGTCATATTATGGCCCAAATAACGCACTATATTTGGTCTCGAAATGACAAGCAGACCTTAATTATAGGGCTTGACTCAAGGTTTGTCGATTTTTTTAGTTATTTATTCAATTAAACCCTTTATATTTGATCTAAGTAGGTTTAGTATAATCTCAAGTGATTGAATAAAAAAGAGTATTTTATTCGAAAATGTATATGTATTTTTAGCAACCTGAGTAGAGACGTTATTCTGGTTAAATACCTAGTTCGAAATCACGAGCAACGTTCTTTACCCAAAGAATAGCAAGTATATCAAACTTGGAAGCTATAAATCTCATTGATTACTATGGATTATTGCAAAACTGTTTGTCATCCTCGATACGACCATATTATTTATCCAAAGTTATGTAACTGGCTATTTTATCACATTAAATACAATTTTTTTCAATCTTACCTATTGGGGATTACTTTTTTCTCTATTTTCATGGATAAAGTCTTTACTGTTTGTGATATAAATTATTACTTTTGCGTGTTTCTACATTCTACCATTAGTTGAAGGGTAAATCAATTTTCATTGGTGAAGCACAACGATTTTATGGTAAAATGCATATATAATTACGTACAATTGTGTCATAGGTGAATCCTTTGCATTTTACAGGAGTTTATTTCTGATATCCATACTTGTAAAAGCTAAATTTCTTTTTTGTTCTAGCGTTTTAAGTTAAATTGCTAACATAATTGATCTGTTTTCCACTGCCAATCAATGTAAATTAAAATATGTGACATCACTTTTTACCGTCACTATTATATATATTTTTTTTTCAAAGTAATGAACATTTATTGTAAAAAAATTAAAAACTCCATGAAATGTGATGTGTTGTGATAAATAAAGTATTATTTATAAAAATGGGGGAAAAATTCTTAGATCTATGTAATTTCTAAGTATCGCCAAATGATCTTGGTTGTCATTATGATGAGTATAATTACTAAATTGCCTATTAATTGTTTCCAAACTTACTTCACTTTTTCTGATACAGATTATTAGTTTGGCAACTTTGTACATTCATCCATTGGTTGAAGGGTAGATCAACTTTCATTGTTACTCACAACGATTTTTCTGCAAAATGTATACATAATTACATAAATTTGGTCAAAGGTGAATCTTATACATTTCACGAGAGTTTATTGCTGATATCCATATTCGCAAAAACCAATTTCTTATTTGCACTTGCAGTTTTTGTACTTTCTTTGATAATTATTAGCTACAGACGTACCTATTAACACCCAGAGTTACAGTCAGAAAAGATTAATCACAAACTTTATTTATTTTTTAGGGAATTGTCTCATGTTAACAAATAATTATTTTAAAATCAGTATATATAATATAGAAAAAAAAGTTATCAGAACTGATCACAATTACCTTATATGGCTGATATTTGGTTAAATAGTGTTCTGAGCAACATATTTTATGTTGAATGATACCGAGATATGTTATGAGTAATTAATAAATATGTTCCAATTATTTTAGTTCCTACCAAAAGACAGATAACTCATATATCCGTATTTAAAATAGTGTTTCTCAAACTTTGAGAGGTACCTTGTAAGGAGGGATCTCAAGCAAGTGAAAAGGAAATTTTCAAAAAAGAAATAAAACCAAAAAAAAATCATTAAAGAACCCAAAAAAAATTATGTTATTTACGTTTGAGAAACCCCAAGAGTTTATAATAAAAATCTTTTTAAAAATATTTACAAGAAAGTCAAAAAAAATGGCAAAATTTCTCGTTATCAAAGGCAACGACGATTAAAATTACTTTTTTTTAAATTATGAGCGAGAAGGCTGAAATACTCCCTAAGAGAGTTTCCAATAAAATTATTATGGTTTAAAAGGTTGCAGACAAAATCTTTTGGGTAATATCGTTGTTTAGTAAAATGGTGATCTATACAATATCATTGTGCAATTCCATTTCTAACTATTGAATGATAAACAAATCCACCACAACCGCTTCCATAACCATAATGGACCCCTTTTAGTATCCAAAAAAAAAGTAACCCTGGCCCTCAGGTCTTACAGATTAAGTGTTGACCCCCAAGGTAGTTTCAACTTTACTCCGACGCCGTATTCTACGCATCAAGGACACATACCAATATTTGAAAGGGTCCTTGATACTCAGAGAAGGTATGACGTTGAAATTTGCCTCATCTCGAGGAACAGCATTTTAACAGCACTTCTTTGGCACGAGTGTTGCACATTGGATTACATTACTACAATGTGTAAGATAAATAGAATGGTAAGGAGAGTTCAAAAAGATAATATGTTTACTCGAGCTCTCCTTGCATTAAAATACTCCAGATAAATAGGTATTACTTACACAAATAAACATATAGAAACCGTTGCCAAAAAAGGTCATTTCAAACTAGCAAAGGCACGTGTTGCAAGAAGGCAAATGGTTTAACCTTCTATATTATATCAATATGTGTATACATATAAAAAGTTTATATGTGGCCGGAAATTCTTTATCTCAATAAAGAATAAAAATTATATTTTCTCACGGTAAGGCACTACTATCAAACTGTGTAACTCCTAAGTATGCTGATGCACTATTTGGGTGTGATCACTCCGAGTAATATTAGCGTATATTATTGTTATTGTTATTACAAAATTATTATAATTAAGTCAGTACATAGATACGAAATACCAATGTATGTTCTCCAATATATGCATGTAAATATTTTCTCATAGGTTCCCTGTGAGATGAAATATTCAAATCTAGGAAATGAGAGTTTAATATTGTTGTTATATCCACTCGTACCTATACTTTTTTCTCCTATAAATTATATAATGGGAAATATTGGATGTACATAGATTGATCGTAAAGATAATTTAGTAATGCATAGGTTATACATCCTGCCGTGCTACAATGAGCTTAGTATGATATTTTTTGGGGTCAATATTGATTGTTATTTAGGGAGAAACTAAGCAAAAGTTGATAATAATTGAACTGATCTGTATAATAATTAACCAGTGATAATGTTGACTTGATCTACATAGTGGGGACTCAAAACTTGCAGCAGTACATTTACTTTTTCATACCCAATATTTTAATAACCAGTTGCTATTACGCAACCAACGATAGCTGAAACGACAGCAAACAGCCAGTAAGGCCTTAAACTTATGCAGCAACAATATGGCTGACTTTTGGCCTGCTTCCATGTGGCCCTCTCCTAGCCCTGACCTCAATCCCCTGAAACTTGCAGTGTGGGGCGTCTTAGAGAAGAATTTCTGTTGCAACTGTTATCCAACATTGTGCATATTGTGAATAAATGGGTATAGGCCCGTTACTACGAGGTATGTGGAGTGGGGTGAAGGTTATGGCCCCATGACAAAATTAATCTTCTAAACTTTCAATATTTTGTCATAAAATTATGTTGGCAAATTATAGTTCTGGTATTTATTTTTATTAAAAGTCTGACCATTTTCTTTTGTTAGAAATTTTCTGTCAAAAAAATGTCAACTTTTTTATTAAACAAAAAATAATCATTTATAATTTCTACTGAGAAAAATATAGAGTTATTTTTCTGATCGCTAATAATTCTTTGTAAAATAGGTGAATTAAAGTCACTAATAATTTTATAACGTATGATTACATCATTTTTTATATCCAAATGCTATCAGGTTTGAAGAATGTGTGGCACTTAAAATATAAGTATTGAATAATTATAAAATTATTTTTATTTTTGTACTCAATGGACTTAATAAAAATAGATTGAGATTAATATAATTTTTAAGTCACAAATCTTAGGGATAAACATACTTTTGTAATTATTATCTACAATTTAGCCAATACAAACTATCATAAATAAAATTTTAATTTAAATATTTACTTATGACGTAAATTAAGAACATAGTTTTACTTTATCAATATATGAACATTCCTGGTGAATAATAAACCATTAATTAGATTAGGAAATTCAATTACCAAACTTCAATATGTGATTGGGTACATGTTAATATCATACACTGTTGATAGCCATTTGTGTAATGATAAATTTCTATATTATATCTACAAACAAACCTGTATTAGGCAATCAGACCATAGAAAAATTAAAAAACAAAGGCTTATATTTTTATTTTTTCGTTAATCCTATACTTGATCACAGGTAATTTAATTAATATTAAAAGTTTTTTCAATCATTGCCAAATAAAATTTTAAAGAAAACTCCTCTTATTCCAACCCCGAACTTTGTAACCATTTTTTTAATTGAATATTTCATTTACAAGCCTCCTTTTTTATTCATATTGGTAATTTCTATAATAACTTTGTATAGATATTTTATTTTATTATTTTTCCTGTCTTAAAGACTTGATCTAGGTCGAAATTAGAGTAATAAAATAATTAAGATAAATCCGATTTTTAAAAGTACAACTTCAGGTTTTTTAAACACATAACTTTGAATAACTTTTCCACCCAGTTCTAATATTAGCATGAACAATAAACCCACCATAGCTATTAAGACCCTAAAAGGTATAATAATACTCACTCCTCTTTCTAATAATACTAATAATAGATGCTCAGCAATTATATTAGTGATTTTAAACTAGGTTTCCTATTTTTTATCAATTCTGAATTTGAAAACTGCTTACTACGGTAACACGCTTAAAACGGTGACTGGAAGATTTGCCCCAGGCATTTTCACCCTCATATATATATTATATCTTGAATGTATTTTCGCGATTATTTTTTCGGGCTTAAAATGGGTCTTTCTTCACTTGAAGTCCTTTGTAATACATTTTTTTACAAGGAATAACTTGAAATGAGGGAATTTTAATTTAAATGGGATGAAAGGAATTTAAACTAAATAAATGTTTTTTCTTAATATGATGCATACGAAACCATTTTTTCACTGGGGTGCTTTAGCTGAGAGAAAAGAGGAAGAAAGACTACAAACGAATAAATTTGAATAAACACAGTAAGTGTTTACTACTTCAACTTTTAATAATTTTGTGCCTCAGACTCTAAGTAAAAACTACTCAATCCTGTCAGGGCGACGAAGGCCACCTCACTCTTTAAGACGTTGAAACAAGACTAGGTTTGTTAGGCTTGTTTTTCACTTACCAGATCTGCAAGGATGTTATCGTGGTGCATCACGTTCCCATCTTCCGTCATGACAATCAGTGCCATATCCGCTGTATTCCTTCCCTCAGAGTATCAATATGAATGAGGAAATCTACCAGGAGTTCCTCAGGGACGTTATGAATCCCTGGATGAACGAAGTGGCTAGGGGTAGGTCCTATGTCTTCATAATAGCAAGACAACCCAGGTCTGTATACTTGAGAACGTAAATTAAAACTGGTAACTTGAATTAAATGCGCTCATTTACGCTAATGAATGCAAAAATGCATTACAAATTACTTTTAGTGGAAGAAAACACATTTTTAAAATTAAATTAATCGGGGGGAAGATATATTTTTGATATAATATAAAAATGAGTGGAAAAGGTCCCAGAGCGAAAATTCCTGAGTTGAAGCATCCTAGAACTGCTTATAAGAGGTGATTGTTAGAGCGGGTTAGAGTTTATTTGACCAAATATCACTAGAGATTGGAACATTATTTACTAGGGTTGAGTAGACACTAAGTCCATGGTTTGGTACAAACCGCTACACACCCTTTACGGTGCGCATTTCGCTGCGGTATAATATTTAAATGTTTTTTTTTAATAGAGTGAATGTAGTTTTTCAACTTTTTTTGATATTTTATAGTAACACCTGTAATTACAAGGTATCATGAAACTAACTTGGAAACATTTGGGAAATTATTCCTCCCACTGCCACTGAGTTTTCGTCAACTGGGATGCATTTTATCATTTTGTTACTCATTATCAGTTTTTCTATTTATTTTGTATAATATTTTATTTATTTTGACTCAGATTCGTATTTATCACAGATGATTTTGGCCATAAAAGTTTTTTTAGTATCCATCATTTATTTCACCCGGAGAATGGAGTATGTATTGTGGAATTGTTTTCTTCAGGTTTTAATAAAAAAAATAATTAAAATTAAATGATATCAAACTATTTAATATGTGATTAAATATAAATACGTGCCGCAACCCAGAGTAACAATATACCAAAACGAACTGGAGTGCAATCCCATACCGAACTATCTCTATTCTTTTTTTTTTCAAAATTGAATTTCATTTCATATATAACTTAATGTACATAGTTATACGGTAAACTAAGGCCGATTTCAAAACGGATTTCCATAATCTTCCTAGAAGGAATAATGAAAAGTAATAAACTTATATCTACCTACCTCCCTACGTATGTATATTGTACATATACACATAAGTATATACATGCATATGCTTAGTATGACCTTTGTAATGTTATGATTACTATTATGAGCGCGTATGTATGTCACGCAAAACAACGATAGTTCACGGATTTTTATAATTTTTTTATTAGGAGGCGCCCTTTAAAGGGAAAGTGGAAGGTCGGGGCCTCACCCGCCATACGCCCAAACACTCATGAGTTGATGATGCCCTTTTAACCTCTGTCTATTATTGAACTAAGTAAAAATATTCATTAGAAGGAAGGTGATGTACCCACATTCATCTATAATAAAAACGACTTGAGTTCATTGCATTGGTACATAATACATGGTTGTACGATGCTACATAATTTCTACTTTTTCTCTTACTACTAAATGCTTTTATATTGCCTCATGACGTAGGTATACAAAAGGGAAGGTATTCATACGATGAAGTCAACTATAAAAATATTGAAAAAATTGTAGAAAAAAAGACAACTTATTTTAAGGTGTGGTAGTTATTTCTTATTATTTTTACAAATGTTTTTTTTTTTTTTGCAGGTTGAGTCATTGGGGTCAGAAGGAAAAGAAGAAGTAGTGGAATTAGATACAGGGGACCCTTATATTACAAAAAACTGGGTTTGCAAATATGATGAACATTCAATTAGGATGAGTATATATTGAGTTTTTGACAGAAAGTTTTTATTTGTGCTCCAAAAAGGATTCAACTTTAGACTAGTACACTGATAAAATCACCAAAGGTGGGGATTTGTACTCATAACGACACAAATTTGACTTGATTCCATTTTTGAAGACGCGACTTTATCTCGTAATGAATAACCATCCACATGATTTAGAATTGATAGCCAAGACTCACAACTTGACTTGAGCTCAAAAGCTAGTTTATTTTGAACTCAAACTCTACATTAAAATTATGCAATTGAAATGAACTCACAAGAAATCTGAAGACTCAACAAAAATATTGCAGAACTCAAACATGACTCCATAAAAATAGTCAAGGACTTTAACTTGGAACTAGAATAAACTGTGTGCGCACATTCTCTCAACTTTGACAATATACATATAGCTGTTAAATTACAAATGATGTTGAGTACGAATTTACCAGTTTAGACCTTAATCTTGGCCCCAGAGAAAGAAACTGTTCATAAAAGAAAAAAAGGAAAAACTTTTTCTCTGAACCTAGAGCTGTCCCCTCGAAATTTGTTGCTAGGCTGCATTTATTCTACAGGCTGTTACCTGATGTGTACTGAAATACGACTTTATTTTTGTATCTAACTTTTAACACATATCAAATTTATATACATATGTTAAAGAAGCAATCAATTTTGGATTATAGGTAGATATCTAACGTATAATATGTTGGTAATCCAAGGTGTACCTGTATATACATATAGGTAGAGTTAGACCTAGTAGTTGAATGCATTTAGATACTTTCTAAGTGCCCAACCTTAGTTTACGCCACCAATTATAAACTATGAAAAGAAAAAAATTAAAAGGATTTCAGGGACCCTCCTCCTTCCGCAAAAACCTACGTCAAAGCTTCTTTATGAGGCTTTTACTACTAATAAAGTCTAACTCACTTTGTTTTTCCTTGTATCATTATAATTTCTCATAATTCTGCAAAGATTAAGAATCATTTATGCATGATTAAACACCAAATATATACTGCAAATCCAGATAGGAATCATGAATTATTTCATTGCAAAGTTGCTTTAAAATAATAAAGGTGCCCTGTGTCAAGTAAGAACAAGGAACACAATAAATCAGGTACTGACCAATGTTTTTTTGTTTTTAATTGAGGGGTAATAAATTAAGGTGCATGCTACTTGGATAAATGCAATAGAGGGCGCTGGTTTGATTATATGGGTTGACTAAAATATATTTATTTAAAAAAAAATGATCATTTTTTAATTTTATTCTTAAATAAGAATGGGTTTAACAAACAAATACATAGACCATAGCCACATGGATAAAACGATGACAGACTCTCCTTTTCGGGCTTACCTTCAATACATATACGTATTAATGTATATGTACTTCTTCTAAGAAGTTTTTTTTTCCTGTTTTCTTAAGCCAAATTACAGCAACCACTCCTTAAATCTGTCCATTATTAACAAAGAAAAATTTTATTGAGTCTCAGAATTACATTATTCTTGTTTTGTTTTGTTATTAAAAGAATATGCCCACATAGTTATTTACTATGTATCCACAATGGGGGAAGAGAAAGTTTCAAGATGTCAGAGAGGTCAATTATTTCCTAGACAAGAAATGCAGAATATCATTATTTTACAATTGTTTGACTTAGGATAAGAAAAGGGCTAAAAAGAGAGCATGATATGGTTGTGCTAGAACTTTTGACATGGGAAGGATCTGTATTTCTTCTCTAAATCTTTCATTCAAAAAGGCTAGTATAAAATAAAGCTCCAAAGCAATTAGTAGTTTGCCAATCACATCTTTTTTTTTTAACTAATTTATATTTAATAGTCAGGAATTGCTCACAGTATACAAGATATAATTTGAGCTCAACCAATGAATTGTCAATATAATTATAGGGATTAAGAAAGTACAATTTTGTTTCTGACGTTACACTATTGCTGTTGAATTATACTAACTACCGTTATAAGGAATACTTTTACAGTTGTATAAGTAACTGGTAGGTAGTTAAATATTGTCAGCTATTAGATAATTTTATATTTAATAGTAGAGCTATTCACGGTTTAGTTCAGGATATCAGCTTACAAGACACTATTAAAGAGTAAAAGTATTAAAATCGACAGCTGGCATTTAATGGGTGATGCTGTAGGATACTATTGTGACGAGGAAATCTCCCAGAATGATACTTTAATAGGCTCAAAATTACCTGGCAGTTAGTTCAATATTCCCGATTATTAGATAATTTTATATTTAATTGTAAAACTACGCGTACTTTAGTTATGAAGATCAAGGTGCAAGAGTAAAAAATCGAGGGCTGACAAAAAATGCATATAATTGTACATGTTGTGAGGTAACATTGTAGAATATTGCATCTCTTGACTTATATACCCAAAAGATAAAGAAAATGGTCCTTAATTATGTGATATAATTATCCAATTATAGCATTCTACCCACTTCTGAGCTATTTAATAGTTGGGATATTTATGATTTAACAGCAAATAATTTTAGCTCACAAAATTGACATCTAACAAAAAAATGCATACATAGGGTTTTAAAGTTGCAAAACCCATGTATAAATGTATTACACCCTAAAAAATCATATTAGCAACATGGTATACAATTGTCTCGATTCGTTGTTTTTTTATTAATCGATAAAGTCGATCTTGAAAAAAAAATAACAATTCTTGTGCGAATAAATTACAAAATCATACTGTTAATTGACTTATGATGGATTTGTACATGTATGTATGTATATAAACATATTATTGGAGGTAAAAAAATCTTAAGGCCTTTGGTTTGACCTTTATGTCTAAGTAGGTAATATTAATCCAATCATTTAAGATGGCAAAAATCCTTGATTTTACCAATTCTTTTTTATTCCTTTTCTTCTCCAACCGAATGCATTTTTTATGGGCCTACTAGACAAGAAATAATGTGGATTGTGTTTAATATCCTATCATCATCAGCATGCATTGATTATTGCATCAATAAAGACAATTCAAAAAGGTAGAAGAGTAAACCCACCAAAGTTGGAAAAGTAATAGGTATTTGTAAATACTTTTGAATAGTAATTGAATATGTATATTTTACATTCTCAATATAAAAAAACTATCCAAATCAATCTTCCGCACGAATTCCCAGTGAAATTCCTCTCTGTTCACACTGTGAAGTTATTTGTTTCAATGACAATTGACTGTATAACTATTTACGATGTAATACGTACGTATATTTTTGGGTTTTATTTAAGAAGCAGATTAAAACTAATGGTTAAGTATATAAAAATTGTTGAAATCTTTGTGAGCATACAGTTTTTCTAAAGTATTAAAAAAGAATATGCTGGTAACCTGTAGAATATTAGTGATCTTATATATAATTTCGCCCTGTAGAAATTTTTCTTTCATATATATATATAATAGTATAAATGTATCTTTGTGCTTATTTTTATGCCTTAAAATGTGAGTCTTCCTTCACTTGAAGTCCAATGTAGTTCATTTTTTTGCGTGGAATAACATGACATAAGGGAATTTTAATACAATTTGGATATATGATATATAATTCATACTAAAGGAATAAAGTACTCGGTATATTATTCCACTTGAAGGTGGTTCATGTACAAGATAAGTCTAACTTTTAGCTAATTCCAATACATAGCAAATATTGAATTTGTGAGCTCTGAAAAAAATAATTGAATACCCTAAATTGAATTACTTTACACAATGATGATCTAAAAATACCAACTAAATAATTAGCTAATCAGTGAAAGAAGATCCCCAAATAGCCGAATCCGTCACTACTGAAAATAAAGAGATGCCATGTTTTGATTGCAGATTTCAAAAAATCTTAATATCATTTTAAAAGTCAGCTATACACAACAAGCAAGTCTTAATGCTCCAAAAATTCATTGAATGGAACGACGTAGCTCTGTAGACAAGGCCCTTGGGAGAAAGTATTATTTTGAACACAATGTGTGTAGGTTGGCGCCATGATCGTTCCTATAGAAATCAATATACTTCACGTATATGGACTGCACCTGACCAATTAGAGGTACATTAAAAATAAATCATTTGAAAATGCAGACACTGTAATAAAAGTTGAAGAGTGAATTGATAAAATGCATTAAAAATGACTTCAAAAGGAGGGAGATCCATTTTAAGCTTTAATTTATATGTGAGAAAATATATTTTTGCCATAATATATATATGAGTGTGAAAGGGGTCTTGGGTTTTATTTTTTGGGATTATTTTCAAATGGGGATATTTTCTTGCTCCTGGAAAGAAAAGGATGAGAGATCCCTAAAAAAACATATTTAATTCTAAACTCTAGCATATTGCTAACTAAAATATGTATTTGAAATGTAGTTTATTGATATCTACTTTCCAGTGTTAAACTACTAACTGTAGAAGGACGTTTATGTTTAAAGAAATCTAGATAACTTTTTAATACTGAAGGAGTAGGAAACACCCAGCACCTATTCATGCATTATTATCTAAATGAAGCTAACATATAGCTGTAAAAACGTTGTTCTCACATAATAACACATAGTTGATCTAGCTATTCTCTCTACTTACTTTTATATAGCTTGCTATATCACGAAATGTTTATTGGGGTGAAGATATCGATGATTTTTTAGCCATAAACAGTTCTTCTATAAGTATTGGATAAACAATAGTCGTAACAGTTGGAAGGGAGTAACATCAATTAGTAGCCTTGATATTTTTGGCCTTTTATCCTTTATCTCTAGGATGTAATTAGGGTATATTTTCAATGTCTGACTGTATCTACTTGTGATTTATTCTGTACCATACATATAAATTTATTGTTGTATTTAAGAACATAAAAATCAAAACATCAGTTGACTATATGTGCCTGGTCAATTTGAATATAGACGTCCTAAATGTTGCTATTTCAGAAATTGCCTGAACATATTCATTTATTAATCCAAGGTCTAGTACCAATGCTACATCACGTTATTGAGTCCTGAAGGTTATTGTAAGTAACACAAGTGTCATGTCTTAAAATTGTATACAATTAAAATCAATTCTTTTAAGCATGTTTTAAGGTCTTAAATATATGTACACACAATGAAAATAGATATAGACAGATAAGAAGAAATAAATTTATAATAAATATGTGAAATAGATAATTAATTATTTGTTAATTGATTTATTAATGGCCCATGGTCGAATGTTAATTGGCATGCCTTTTAAATATTTCTTGGTGGATGATATTTTTTTTCTCTTTTGCAAAAATTATACATATATAATATCATAAATATTTCTTAATTTTGATGAAGATCGTAATAATTTATGAAATTAGCAGTGTATAGAACATTAAAAGAATATCATAAATTGTTAAAGATACTTGTTAAGTTTTTATAGAGCAAAGCCCTACATTCGTTAATTTGAGACATAAAATTTTATAGAATTTAGTAATTAAACACCTTTTTAACACATGAACTAAACTTATATATTTTGAGGTGGGAAATTAGTTTTAATTTTATTACATTTTAAGGGAGCAAAACGTGGACAGAGACTAAAGTCAAATAAAAAAATGAAATATAACATATCAAGGTTAACTCTGGTGCTACATTGAGGGATAACTCACAATTCATGTATCTTCTAATAAGATAATTTAATATAAATTTGTTTGCATATAGTTATTTAGGAAAATCTAAGATTAAATTTATTTGTCAACGGCATTTCAAATTTTAGAAGCGTGGTCCATCAACACAAAATTGGTATTGAAAGACCATCAAGAAAATAAGAAACTCGCCATATATTTAGCACTAGAATATATTAGCATATTTAGATCACTTATTTGCTTTATATTCCCATTTCTGGAATGGATTAAGAGTTCCACAAATGTTAGCAAGTGCATAAAACAGTGATTTCTAGCCTTTTTGTCACTATGGAAACCTTAAGCGTGCTTTTTGTCCCATATTTGAGTCTCAGATGTTTCTATATTAAACTTTTTTATCCTTTATTTTTAGAAAAGACAATTATTGACAGCTTTTTGATGAAGTTTAAAAAAAAAAATACATTTCTTGATAACTGGATTATCATTGTAGAGTATGGGGTCTTGAACTTTTTACATTGTGTACCACCTGAAAAAATATCAAGTTATACATTTACCCTCATTATGACCAAACTAAACATACAGTGATTAAATTTCCTTAAAGTACAACTACAAAAACCTCGCGTGCCATGGATGGCACGCGTATCACAGTTTTACAGCCTTTCTTTAATTACAAAGACTTCATTTTTCTTCCATATTGTCTTTCAAATACAATTTATTATTTCATTTTTCTTTAATTATGACAGATAATTTTTGCAACATTTAAGTGCAATTAAGGGTAATCTTTAGTATTAATCACAATAATTTATTAACATAAATGGAAGATTATTATTTCAGGAAATCACAAGTAATAGGGATGAAAAAAACTATAAAAAAAAATGTTATCTGCAATGTGGCGTGACAGTCTGTAGCATGGAGACTTAATATACATTTTTTGTAGTGCCGTCTATGTGAGTAACAAAGATATATTATCAATAAGGGAGCTGTAATACTTTTCTCCTTAACAGTGCCACTCTCTGTCACTTTGTTTACAAACTAATACTGGAATAGGGTAGAGTGCAAAACCTTTGCCTAAAATCAAATTGAGTTCTGCATCTCAATTTGTTAAAAAGTGATGATCGATTAAGGATTTTTTTGTGTTACCTTGACCTTTGACCTTGACTTCTACCAACTGTAATGGTCTCATAATATAAATATATAATATATAATTTTTGTACCAAGTTTGATCAAAATCGAATTGTAACTTTTAGTGTTATCCTGGTGACTAAGAAACAAAATAACTAACTACCTAACAAAAAAACAAACAGAGTCAAAAAAATAACCTCTGTTAAACTTCGTTGAAGAGAAATAAGTGAACAACACTCTTGTCCCATTCAAACTCATTTTTGAAAAAAGATATCAACACACATTCTTATAAATATATACCACACATAAAGTCTTGATATATTTATCCTAAGGCGCAGATGTAGCTCATATCTCTCTTATTTCGCACCCAAAATAAGATTTTGTGGGGTTTAAGCCATCAAAGCGGATTACTACATATTTCAACAGATCCACAGATACTTACGTACACATTTGTAGGTCAAAACACATTTAAAATATATTTTTTAAGTCACTCAAGAGATATGAAATATGATATTACGTAAAATAAAGTCTCATAACTAAACAACCAGTAAATATTTCAACCAATGTCACACACTCAAATAGTATAACGTTTTTATAACAACCTCAAGAATGAATCCTTTGAATATAAAAAAATCTAGACTTGTAAGTTAATTGATGTATAAATAGTGCTGTAAATTCTAAGCATTTTCAGTTAGTCAAAAAATAAAGAAACAGAAAATAAACCTGATAATCTTGGCAAATTTAAGAATATTTGAGAGAAGAGCAGCTTAGCTGTCATGACGTTCCATTAGATTAACTTTAATAAACTACTCAAAGAAGGAAATAAAGACAAGACCTACGAAGTATCATAAGGGCATACACAGGAATTACTCTGTTGCCGACCTTTAATTCGACTTTGAGTCCAAGTTAGACTAATAACTCCACAACAAATTCTCAGCGTTAGTCTTCATCTCTTATGAACATTAGGAATAACTCTATACTTAGTTACCCTTCCTTCAAGAATGAAAAAATAAAACTAATAGTTGTAGAAAATAAAGAACTTATCTTCAATTGGAAACAACAAGGAAACTCCCGTGTTAAAAAATTCTTAAGATTTACAATCCTATTTATGAATCACAGAATGGAAAATTAATTATTCATTATTAAAAAAAGGAAAATATAATTTTTGTGGGGGGAAAGGTAAATTAAAGTAAAATAAAACAGCTGTTTCCATTGGCATAGCCTTATATTAACAGCATATTATATCATACACACTTAATTTTGTACGGTTATAAGAAAATTGGAATGTTAATAGATGAATATGGGATGTTCAAAAATATGAACTAGTAATGATCCCAATGAAAAACAGTTATAAATTCATATTTCTTCTTGTGGGGTCCTTTTACATACATTTAAGTAATTTTACATTACTTTTTTTTGTTTTGTGAAGACATAAGAATATTTAAAAAAAGTGTGGGATTGTATGGTAACCTATGAGATTTCCATCAAGATATTATTCCTTTGAGCAAACAGACATTTTCCTGTGTATACATATATCTCAGACTACAAGATACTTTATCAGTGAGTGTTTTGGACTTGAAGTATTCATTTTCATTATCTGTAAATATCATGATTCAGTCACTTCAAAAATGATTGCACTTTAGGCAAGGACATTGATTCCGTTCAGCTAATCTTTGCTCAGGTGTTCACAGGTTATTTTCCAAGTGTCTGAGCAAAGGCAGACACTTTTCCATGCAATTCCATGGTGAAAGTGGGTATTTTTATTTCTTGACAGAGTTAACAGTGAATATACAGATTAGTGAAACTTAAAACGTGGAACTCCAATACTAAAAGTAAAAACTATTGGGAATAAAGGATCTTTGCGAATTTCAAGGAGGCCTTCGTTTTATTCAAATTATATTTTTTCAAACTTTCAGTTCAAGTTGATTTTGATGTTGTAGTTTAATTAAGTATTAAATACAAAACGTTTCCGAATGCTTAGCTCATTTTGAACCACTTAGACAATGATTGTAACGAAGTGGTAATAGTTTTATCTCTGTGAAAAATGCTTTCAATGCCTTTTGGCTTAGCAAACATTTTGGCAGTTCTTGCTTACAAAGGTATTACTCTACATTTTTTACACAAGGAAAAAGACAATATATTTCACATAGAATCCCTATATCTAACATAAACCTGAGAATAAAATATTGTGACGGTCAACTATTAGATTTGTCTTTACTATAAATTCAGTAAAGTTATTGTTGTTATTCCTGCTTGGTTTGTGATTAAGAGAGACGAGTGTATCAAATATAGGTATTTGGTTTGCAAATATACATGGATTTATAGATCAAGGAATTTGCAAAAAGAAAAAATGCTTAAAGTAGCGTAAGAACTATTCAAATATTGACTTTGCATGACAGTCTTCAATTAGTTGAATACAATATTATTGTTTGCCATAATAATTATTATTCTTTTTTTCCAGTAGAACAAGTTATTATGTCATAGTGACGTAATGGGAACACAAAGTGTGTTCTTTGTTCAAATTTCTATCTTCCTGTTGATGGAATCTTCTTTTTTTTCTGTTCAAAACATCTGGAAAGTTTTACGTGCATTCAAGTAGTAAAGGGGATACGATATGAGATATAAATTGATATGACACATCGTTCTAACATCATTTTTTCCCCTCGAATTTTCTATTTCAAGGAGAGAAGCGGGCGTGTATCGACGGTTATGACGACCGCCAGAGAGGATAATTTTTTCTTTCTTTTTTGTCCACGAAATATCTTCATTATCATGAGAGAAAAATGTATATGGAGAGTAGGTGATAGGCGGATAAACGCCTTTTCCCTTGTATATATAGATATGTAATGCATTTATATTAAATATTTATATACAAAAATATGAACTTTATTTTTCAGTCAAAAGTTTTTGACGAGAGATTTGAATGCACGGATAGAGATTTGAACGCAATATACTTTTTTTTCTTTTTACAAAAACTACGCATTGAAATATATGGGGGTTTTTTCTTTACATGCGTAAAAAAGAAGGATTCAAATGAATGAGATGGGAGGAGGGGGTGAGATGGTTGTGAGGCCACTCGTGCTGAAGGGGTTTGGGAAAAAATGTATACATTATAAAAATACATTATTTTCGCCTTCACAGTATGTTTATGTTCACTACTAATGCAATTATTTTTCTCTTTTTTGTGTGTGTGTGTGTGTATAAATGCTTTAATGTAGCGAAAATAATTTCCATGAATGATTACAAAATATAAGGAAAATATATATATTAAGTATTTTCTCAAATATAACGGGAAATTTAAGACGCAGAAATAATTTTCTACATAAGCCTGGGTGATTCAAAAAAAGGTATGGCAATATAGGTATATAATATGTATATATATTTGACTAGTTATTAGATAGAAATATATATATATATGTAATATGTTTGTATATTAAAAATATAGTATTGAAAATCGTTAAATAAGTAAAAAAATACATATATAAAAATATATTTTTTGCATTCAAATTTATGGTATTTCTTAACAACTTTTAGATGAAATTGTTTCTTCTCATAATTTTTTTTTTTCATGTAACAATTTAAATAAAAAAAACAAATAATAGAAAGGAAGGAAGGGAAGTGTGCTTTTGACTTTTGGTTTCTGAGTTCTGAATGTAAGAAAGGGGTTGTGGGTTGGTGAAGAAGATGTCTACATACAACAAAATGTTTCTTCATTATTAATGTCTTTTCATGTGAAGAGAGAGATGATCACTCCTGGAAAATGATCTTGTACAAAGATGGCACTTGAAAGGTTTTTGTCCAGTATGTTTACGGTAGTGTCGAGTGAGTTCGTCTGAGCGAGCAAATTTCCAGGAGCAGCCCTCCCAGGAGCATTCGTAGGGTTTTTCTCCAGTGTGAGTCCGTTTATGTGCTTTTAAGTGAGAACTTTTAGTATAGACTTTATCACAAGAGGGGAAGTCACAGCGATGAACCTTCCGCTTCTTCAGACTTTCAGAGTAATCACCAGCACCACCACCTGGTCCATTGCCAGAGGCGGGTCGCTTTTGAGGTTTCGACTGGACGGATTTGTTACTGTTAGGGGTAGTGACGTTATTGTTATTATGGTTGAGTGAAGGAGGTTTGGAAGAGACAGAGGGCGTCTCCCCAGAGGCTGGAGAGCCAGATAAGGGAGGAACAACGAGAGAAGCCGGCGATAGGGATGCCGGAAGCGTAAAATTAGATGTCATTTTGATCAACTCCTCTGCGAGAACGGATTGATTCCCTCCACTTGTGAGGCTGAGAAGAGAGACTTGTTTGATCCTTTCAAGGGTCAGGAAAGCTGCTGCGGCGGCTCCTCCAAAAACATCCAAATTCCCACCAGGAGAGGACTCCCGAGAGTTCTCTCCATTGGAGTCATTGGGAGAGGAAGAAGAGTTCTTTATGGAGAGATCTACTACCTCGTATTCGTTGTTATTGTTAAGTCGGCGTTTGTTGGAGAGTAGAGGCAGAGGATGTAGGAAGGAGAAGGAGTGATGATGATTGGGGTTCTGGCCACCACATCCACCTCCTCCTGAAGACGGGAGCTTCTTATTGATGCTCAAGTCCACGGGTTCCACTTGACAACGATCGTTCATTTTGTCATAGTGTGGTGGAATATTTTGTCATAGAAGAGATAATGAAGAAAATCGAACGAGATTTTGTAGAGGAAAATTGTGAAATGAAGAAGCACTTTTTTACAATATTAAACTATGAATACTTTAATAATAATTAAATAATAAATAAATAAACTCTGGTTTCGTAAAAAAAATGAATGACCCTTCTGAGTTAAAGGTCTAAGATGAACTGAAAAAGGTCGGGAGAGAAAAAATTCTTCAAAAAAAGGTGCGGCCGCTCCTTCTATTATTTTTGTATTCTCTATTTTTTTTATTTTTTTTTTGGTCGCGATCTTCTTCAGGTAGTGTATGTGTGTTTGATGATGAACACACAAAATATGGGAGTTGGAATTTATAAAAAAAATGTAAAAAAAGGTTCTGCCTAAAGATTTGACTTTGGGAGTGGTTGCCCGGTTGTTATTTAGGCGCGGATATGCGGACTATTATTTTACCATATTACATGTTATTATACGTTGAAGACGAAGTTAAGAAGAAGAAGAAGCAGAGAATCTTCTTCTTCTTACAAAAATACACTTGAATGCAATCTTCTTCAAAAGCGTCCCCGGCGAGTTTTTAAACTTTTATTTTTTTTTCCTCACATAAAATTATTGATGTCCTCAAAAGTCTTGTTTTTTTCCACTTTCGATTTCTTCACATACTCCCAAGTTCCTCTTTTGAATGATCTTCTCCTTTTCTTAAAACAGGGGTGCAATATGACTGCTTAAAGAATGTTGCGTCAACACAAAAGCAATTTTGAACAAAATTATAAATTAATTTTTCTTCTCAACCCCAAAAAAAAAAAAATAATAATTACCACATTTTATCCAATGAAGGACCTTACTTTAAACTTTCAGTTGTAGCTAAAGACACTTGAGAATAATGGCTATAGTTTATATCCTTCTTTTGATTATTGCAACTATTGGGTCCGATATTACCTTTCAAATAGGTGAGTTATATCAATTTATTTAATTGTAACCTATATTTTGAAGCCATTAAGTACAACTGACTTACACAATTGTTTTAATTCTTCAGAGGATAGAAATTGTCATTTTAATTTTCTGAGGATTTGAACTGAGGAACTCGATGAAAATAATCTAGGACTTTGATCTGTGGTCACACACTCAACATTGATTATTAAAAAGTTGAAGAATACAAGCAATGTAGTTTGAACTTATTTTTGATTACGATCCTCCTTTAGATTGATCCTATCATGTTTAGAGCCAACATAGTTTAGTTACGCTGCTAAGCCCCATGTTCTGTTGAATGGCTTTAATTAAAACCTTTCAATGATATGGAATGTTGTAATCTAAGGATTGTTTTTTTAATTTTTTTAACCAGGTCTTGTGACATCAGTTGTTGACATGAGGCCTTCACAAATCAAAAAGAAACTAGACGGATGTGAATTTAATTAACATGAATAAATGTAGGTATAAGGTATACTTATATTATATATATACATTTAAACTCTTGAACTATTCATTTAGAGGGACTAAGGAGTGCTTTGTTGAACATTAGATCCTGTAATTTCTTTTCTAAAGGGGGTTACCACATCTATCATGCGAGTATACGTAATTTATTTATAAGAACTTTGTATATTATAATCTTCAAACTTCCACAATCATCCCTGCCGTGTTAAAGAAGTTCCGTGATTTAAAATGTTTCTCGTTTTCGTACTTACAGAATATAGTGTATTATTGTCCTAGCTATCTCACGATGTACTGAGTCATCAAGTGGGAACTAACAGACAAATTTAACTTTAATAATATATAGTATTTTACTAACGTATTAAATTGCATCATAGTTGAAGGAAACGACAATTTGGGGGCTAAAAATTGATATAGTTACAATATCAATTGGACATATTTTCAATAAATCTTCATGAAACATCATTAAAAACTTTACATCTGAGTTAAATACCTCTTGATGCAAAAAATGGTTTTCATTACTATACAACTTGGATGTTTAGGGCCCAATAATGGCCGACAACAGCAATGCACTCCATACAAAAAAGATAATTGAAGGTATAAATCGTTATTCCAAACCTCAACCCTTAACATATTAGGCTAAAATTCAATTTTGGTACTTGTAACACTGATATTCCTCTGATATTAATTATTTATAAGATAGAAAAACAAACTATTAGTATTTGTTGATCTGTTTGGGTGATATCCCATATACGCATGACACGGACATTGGTCGTAATCCGAAATATTAATATATTCAGATATCAATTAACTGGGATTTATATACAGTGTGCATATGTAATTTTACTGTTTTTTTATAAGCATTCATAAAAAAGTATCCAATAAGTACTGGAGTGAATATTCATTTTGAATATTCTCCTTGGTTAAAATCAAGTATTTTATGGTCAATGATTACAAGACATTGACTCTATTGATATTGAATATAACAACGTTAATCCATGTTTTAAAAAAAATGTTATGAGACACGCATGTAATAACTGGAGATCATAAGCAAATTGATTAAATTATATATAAAAACAACGGATTCATCTGATACAGTGTGAGTATTTCCCCAAAAATATATGTCAAAATTCCCTTCAATACTTTTTGCATTTTAAAGACATGACAATATTAGCATTATGGTTCTCGGTCTTCAGAACAAATTTTCAAGTTATTTGTCTACTCTTGGTACATCAAACTCTTGGTCGTCGCTTATTCTCATACAATTTTCCCTTCAACAAAACATTCCACAATCCCGACAAGGATTTTCGTTGAAAAACAAAGAGACTTTCAAATATATTATACTATTATAATAGTAAATATGAAATAAATATTATCATTCCTTCTCAAAAATGACCCATGAAGGATCCAAACACTCCCTCAATAGTATTATTTATAAAGATAAGTGTTAAGTCAAATGTAAAAGGTTGCGTGATTTTGATTACCCGATACATTTATTCTTTTCTATTATCATATGTACATAAAAATTGAATTTATCCATATAGACGCACAAATGATCAAGATTTGTTGTACAGTACAAATTTATGGCTTTAGTTAGCTACATCATAGATCAACAACTTCAATTAACAAGTAACAAGACTCTATATTAGACTGACGCATTTATGGGTTAATATTTTTTTCCCCATTCATAATATGTTTGTCTGCTTGGGACAATAAGAAAAGTGACTTTGGAAATCTGTAGGGCCTCTTAAGCCATGCTTGGTGTGGTACAGGCAATATTAATTTTGTACCTTTAACATCAAATTTATCAGTACATGTTGCTGTGCATCTGAACCCATTGCGGAATGACCACTTTTCCGAAAAACGGATATATATTGGATGATGTATTATTACTTCAATATTATGTTATTTTTTAAAGATAGGTAATACCCAAAAAAAAAAAATAGAAATGTGTTTATTTTGTAAAATGTGTCCCACAATACATAGATGTGAATAATTTATAAAAAAGTAGATGCATATAATATTTTAATAATAGTAAATATATCTTATTGTAAAGTAATAACATACTTAGTAATAAACAATAGTAAATAAATAACTAACCCAAATTAAATTTGATTTATATCACGGGATAGAGGTGTGTCGATCAAAACTTGACCAGGTGTTTAAGAGCTCTAACAAATTTAATAATCTAGCTTCTCTTCTTTAAACATTTGTTATCTTTCTAATTTATATATTAGGTGGTTTTCATGACTTTTTATACAGCGGTGCTAAGTGCGGTTAGAGCCAACTTTTAAAAAATCCTCATAATTAAATGAATCAATTATGAATGTATCAAAACTTAATCATTACCATGTTTGGCAAAAAATTAGACATATTATCCTATAAAATTGTGGTAACATAAATGGTAATCATAATTACTTCTTAGTAAATTTATTATTTTTTTGGCAAAATGTTTATTCGGCATTGTGGTCATTTGGAAAAGAGTCCGGTTGGCAATGTGGTCATTTGGCAAAGTGGCTTTCAGCTATAAGTTTTTCAGCAAAGTGTCTAGAACCGTTGCTATGCTATAATTGATTAAATAGGAAATCTATAAATTAACCTGATTAAGCATATCTTAGATAGTTATGTGTCGATCTTAGATATGTATGAAGAGTATTGCACATATCTTTCAAAAAATATTCATGTTTGCATTATAATGTATTGTTCTTTAACAAACAAAAAAAAAAAAAATAGAGTAAAAAAGGATTTAAAAAGAACATATTTTTTATGAAAAATTAAAAAATTGTGTTTTTGATTGGAAAAAACAACAAAAACACTATTATTGACTTCATGAGATATCGATTTTACTTTCGGTTAGGATTTTTTTTTTTAAATAAAGACTTAACTCGTTTAGAGAAGTTACATATATAAATAAACATTTAGTTTACAATTAAAACCCAAAACAAAAGTCAATACAACAGTTAATTGGTACGGTGGGTCAAAAGATAATAAAAACACTCTGTAGAAGTTTATCACATTTCGTAAATTTTTTTAATAAAATAAGTAGGATGGAGAAAAAAGGAACAACATTTTAGCATTGGATGCACAAAACATTTAAAAGTGGATGCGTATTGGACAGTGAAGAAACGTCAAAATATCTTTCGAACCATATGGGTAGTAGCATGCAAAATCCCACTTGTACTTCCACGGTTGATTAAAAAAATCTGGAATTTTTATGGCAAAGACAAAGTATCTCACAGCTTTCAAAATAATATTAGACCTAAATTTTTTATAGGATAGGATAGGATCGTCTTCTGTCAGCTTCTTTGTCTAGTTCTACAGCTCAAGAGAGCACGAGTTTTTGTAGGAGCACTCGAAATATTAGAAGTGAGCCAGTATAGCAGACACTAATTTATTGTTTAGGATTGAAAACTGGTACTGGACTGGGCTGCAGTCCTCGGTCGTAAATTAGAAGCAACACAACACTGATCTCAGACACCTCAACTTATAATAAACAAAGTTCACAATATTGATACTATACTAATACAAAAAAACCTTCTAAATATACAAAGAACAATTTTTAACTCTTATTTGGAACAGTACAAGAAGCCTTAAATTGACCCACTTTGACCCGAAAAATATTTTATTTTTTTTAAATTTAAAGTTACCTGGGCCACGCCAAACCTGACCTGAGGGGCCTCAAACTTTGCCAAAGTCAGTTTATTGACTTCTTCTGCAGAAAAGATATATGTGATGGGGAAATTTTATCCTGAAACGGGACAGACCCCTCTACATACTTATAACAAACGACCGGCGGTGTTTGAATACTTTTCCTCTAAAACTGCGAATTATATTTAAAAGGGATGTATCGATCCCAAAGTTTTGACTTCCGATCTAGTCCTAAATCTTGAGGATGCGTCCGAAATGGACGTAATACTCCATCTATAGAAACATAGCTAAATGACGTAATTTTATGTATCAGCCAGAGTCATTTTTATTAATATATCTCAACCAGATTCAATGATATTAGAATAATAAATAATTTAGTTGTCTTCAATTTCAAGATCCACACAAGTCAAGAAGTCTTTAGCGACAATCTTGTTGTATCCTTGAATTCTTAAAGATGTTCCTGCTACTGTTAATGAGCCCCTATCATTACGGAAAAGCTCAAAAGAGCATATCAGAATGTCCAAAACCTCTTTTACAGAGTGATGGGCGCGGAGAAGATCTCTAATCTGTTGGATTTTGCCTTCGTTGTTGTTGTTTGTTGACGTATTCAACCAATTATCCAGTGTTTCGAAGCTGATAAATTACAATAATAGTTTCTTCTTCATAAACCAAAATCGACTGTAGGTAATAATTAATATATGGAATTCTAATTGGCGCAGTACGATTTGCTAAAGCACATTGTACTTTATTACAATGTTGGTTAAAATGTTATCTTGTAGATGGTGTTCCAAAATATTGAACGTCTCTCAAGAAACTTTAATATAGACATTGGGGTTGGGTTTTTTATAACTTTTTCAAATTTCGATTATGGATAGTGCAGAAAAGCTGTCAGGTGGTAAATTAATAATCTATGCAAATTTCATTTCCCTACGATGTCATCAAAGGTAGCACATGTAGATCAAAGTTTGAAAGGAGACAAAAGTTATTTATTTGTATATCTTGGACTAGTAATTCATACCTCTAATAGGTCCTAATCTAAATTATGAGATACATAACAAAGGACTTATAGGGTCTTATAAGAAATTTTAAGCGTATTTTTCTAATATGATTATTAAACTAGGGCATAAATTATCTACTTTCTTTCATTAATTAGGATAGACCTTCTAACCTATAAGAAACATTTTTTTTTCCCCTCCAAAGCTACGCATTGGAGCAAAAAGGGAGAATACCATAAGAGTATTTTGATCTTTCATTTCTGAAAATGTAAAAATAGGATGTGCAGTATAGCGTTCTTAAAATTTTCCTTACTTTTGTTCTATTTTTACTCCAAAGTAAAATTTTACGGAAAAAAATATGTACATCCACTTTTTATAGTTTAAAAGAAAGTCTATCAAAAATTATCATATGCAAAATAACTAAAAATATCTTATTATTATCTATATTGACAAAGTAAAGATTTTTGCCCTTTTTTATCATTTGATCGAGATGTGCATCCTGAAGATGACCTTGAAGGACAATGCAACTTCGCATAAGTCATTTTCATACCATATGACAACTTTTTCGAATCAGCTGTAATCGAAATTCGAAAAAAGTTGAAAATCAAACTGCTCTAATGTGCAGCACAGGATGAGGGAGCGGACTGATTTTAAGTCACATATTAAGGTCCATACCACCTTAATACTCCACATACTAAAAACGAATCTTTGTTTTTTTTTCAATGACAAAACAAAAGTCACAATAAAAATGACATGAAGGTTTTTATGATGAATCTATCATCATCTTCATCAAAGAAGGAATAACAACAAGAACAAGGAGGGGGAGAAGAAGAAGGACTTGAACAAATGACCAAAATAAATCACTCCTTAAATAGAGATGTTATGCGCTGTTGTTATTGTTGTTCTGCCCCCCTACAACTTTCCTCGTCTATTTCTCATTGTTATACAACACACACAGAAGAAGAAAAGATCCTCCGACCAAAGATAACATAGTCTTACAAGATGATAGATCCTTATATTTATGATATGACAAAGCCATTAGTCCTTTAAAAATATGAAAATTCCTAGACGTTGGAGTAAAAATATTATAGTATATATATTAAATATTTATATATTACATATCTATGTTATAACATGTATCTCTTTGGGTTTTTGAATCAGACTTGAGATTTTAATCATAACATACATATGGATGTATGTAGACAAGAAAACGTCATTCAATTAACTCATGTAATGATAGAGGGTGTATTATGACATCCCCGATGACAATTACTTAAAAGTAACGCCTTTTTGAAGGGATTGTTGTTGATATGCACAGTTATTCATTGCAAAAGTGTTATAGAAACTTCATATAATGGCTTTCATAATGGAAAATACTGTATATATAGCTCATTTGTATAAAAGCAAGTTATAATCAATCCCAAGAGGGGAAAAAAATTAACTCCTGGTTATATATTTATCGATTACTGACCCTGGAGAGTTGTGAGTCTTTTCTTCCTTTTGTTTTTGTGATGCTACACTATGCATCAGTTATCGATAAATTATGAACTCATTATTAATTAAAATCACACTTCTACACCACCTACATCAGAAGAAAATTACCCCTCAGATCATGTTATAAAAAAATGACAACTTTGAGTTTCAACAAACAGAGTGGGGACACAAAACTTTCAATAAAAATGTTGGAGCAACAACACAAAAAAAAAGCCACGCGTGTGGGATATCCTCCGGACCGGTGTCAGTACTGAAATGCAGCAGAAACTGTTGGCATTTCCATCTGGACAACTTACAACAACAAGAAATCAATTACAACGCCATACAACCAAAAAGAACCAAAATTATGCAGCAACAATATGGCTGACTTCTGGCCTTCCTCCACGTGTTCCTCCTCTAGCTCTGAACTCAACTCTTAACTTTGTAATATGGAATGTCTTGGATTTTAGATTAGATTTTAGTTTGGACTCTCTCTGAGCTGCTACCATGACAGTCTGGCACACCATACATAGTATTCATCGTCCAGAGTTGTCGGCGTGTTGAGGTTTTTATTGCTTGTAAAGGAGAATTTATTAAACAAAATATATCTAAATATTGTATTTTAAGATATCACAAATTGGTTTTAACTTATCTTTTCTTGATTCCATACAAATCAGGCTTTTCTTAATTGAGTCATGTTACTGCAAGTTTAGGTTCCCACTCTATGTGCTGCCCGTCGGTATAAAGGCAAGTTATAATAAGTTTCTCAACATGTAGTCTGTATTACATTTTTATTATTCAACAATATTTTCTTATTAATCCCTGTGAGTTGCTGGAAATTTCAATTTAATTTACAAAAATCATCATCATAATGAAATAATTATAAATTGTTAGATTATATCTGAAAGACCTTATTGGAGCCAAATTAAATTTCATAAATTTATGAATACTTTAAGTTACAGTTTATATTTTTAGATATTTCAACTTATCCCGAAACTTTTGATTCGTTGTTTATAATTTACCAAAGCATATATGAAATATTTGGCTGGATATAAAAAGATTTATTTGGTGATTCTCCAATTTTGGTTCAAGATTTTTTTTTCTGTTAACTCACCACATATTTGGAATAAAAAAATTATTTTTCTAAATATATTTGGTTGTTTATGCCTTTTCAAGATGTGTAACTTATTATAGAATTATAACATGACATTGAAATATAGCAAATTATTGAGACAGTGTTTGTGGATACATTTTTTATCTTCTTTTGACGTTTTAAGTAGTTTCAAAATACAATAGATTGAGTATGATCAATACAATTTTTATTAAATTTGGAAAAGTTACAACATCAATTCACTTTAAAGTATAAAATTTTGGATTAATTTCTAATGAAAAAATTTTAAATCTGAGAAAATTTTCGGACGGGGGGGACAAATGTTACACAAGTTCAACATCAAGGTAAAAGACACCTAATAAGGCCTTTGAGTGTTCATATTGGGCTACTAATTAAAGAGTTATGAGTGTTTGAAATTTCTTATGCATTTCAGATTAACAAGAATTGCAAAAAAATCTCACAAATAAACATTTCATTCCATATCCAGGGTCTGATGGCAAAAAAAAACGAGATTGGAAATAAATACAATATTTCGGTTTGATCGAATTGGACCAGTCCGAATTCATCTATAGAACACGGTTTTTCATTAGAAGTCAATTCTTATGTAATTGAACATTGTATCTCGAATAAATCGATTTCAAAATGCTGAACCAATTAATCCCATTATTAGAAATATCTAAATTTTGTAATAAATAAAAAAAATTAACAAATAATTCATGAGTGGCATGTAATTTTTTTGCCGGAGTGGGGACATTTTGTTGGGGCATGACCAATAGACAAAGTTATGTTTGGATAACACTTCTACTTTTTTTTGGATTTAAAGGGGGATAATAAACTTTTGAGACCCTGTTCTTTCATGTTTATATCACGTTATATAACTTAAGATATGTGATTTTATAAGTATACTATCCTGACCTATATCCCATACATACCTCACAACACAACTCAAACCAGTTTAGTGAACTACAAGACAACTATTTCCGAAATGTGTATGTAAACAATCACCTCTTCTGCTCAATATTCTACAATCAAAGGACGCACAATATCTTCTCATCCACTTTTAAATTATTCTTAATTAATGATGAATAACATATATTCAAGGTCATATTGCATACAAGTTATGAGTAATAATCATGATAGAAATAGTAGTCCCCATCATATTGATCGAACAATTAAGATACAAGGTAAAAAATAGAGGAGTACTCTGAGCTATCTTTAATCAAGAATGTAAATCAATTTTGAACTCATAAAAAAATGAGTAACAAGTTTTTTGAGCTAAGTAATCAAAGTAGTGGTTACTTATTAAAGACTATGATTTATCATCTTTCGAGAAATTGTATTTAAATTGAATTTCGAAAATCCAAATATGGCATCCCAGGATATATTGGAATCCCAATAGTAAACAATAAATAACGTGAAATTTAAGAATTTCTTTGTATTTTTAAGTATAGTAAAAATAAATCTATTATTTACCCAATAAATAGGTTTAGTAACGTGTATCTGATGTTGTATAAGCTCAATTTATCAACACTAAATAACGTTATAAAGATAGAATTTTGTAATAAAAAAACTTTTAAGGCAGTTTTGTGGCTGTTTGATACAGTATTGTTTGAGCGCGTGTCAAGGATGGATATCTGCCAAGAGAAAAAATGCATAGTTTACAGTTTTTCTACGATATAGGCAAAGGGCAAGCCAGGTAGCTGAAAATTAGGTTAGTATTAATGGCCTTGATACTGTAGCAGCCAATCACGCTCAATTTTAGTTTTGTCGATTCCGTTTCGGTATTTTGATGTCAAAAATGACAGGGTAATTGTCAAAAATGTTGATAAAATAATGGAAAATCACTTTTTTTCTTAGTAATTCTTAAAGAAAATAACAGTTTCCCTTTGACCTTTGAAAAATTATATTTCAAATGGTATAAAGTATTTTTTAAATAATTTATCATAAGTTTTTTGTTGTTTTTTTTACTTCTGAAAAAATTGAAACGACATCTGTCAAAAACCAGTTAGACCTGTAAAGGTCAAAGTTCAAAAATTTCAAAAACTTGTATTATATTTTTACAAAACACTGCGTTCTTCAATTAATTTTGATCAAAAATCAATTTGCCTAAAAGTTATTATAATTATAATAGACATACTGCTGGGAATAATTATTTCCTTTAATGAAAAAACATAAAAACTCATAAAAAAAGATATTAAGCAATATTGATTTAACTAAAATTCTTAGAATAACTAATTTATTTTATTTTAAATTTATGTTCGATGTTAAAAATATGACTTAAAAGTTTTTAAACTTATAAAAAGTAGATAAGCACCTTTGTGGTCCGGTAAGTATATTAAAATTTCATAATTTGGCAATTATGGAAAAGGTTGGACAATCTTCGTCCAATGACAACATTTGATATATGAAACTTTATTTGACTTTAACATTGTAAATTCTAATGGTCCTTTTCGTTTACTATGTCTTAAATAGCGGTTATAAATGTATCAGAGTGTAATTATATAATTAATTGAAGATTACAAATCATAATATATTAGATTCTCTATCATGGAATCAATTTGAGGCAAGATATTCCTTTTCTTTGTGTGAAAAAAAATAATGGCATTTTTAAGTTTCTTTGTTCAGAGGGCGGGTAAAATCACTTTTTTTATTGATGTATTTATATGAGCAAATAATTGAAAACTCTTTATATGTTTGTTTCTTCGGAGAAGTCGTTGATTGAAAGATTTTATTTGTTTTACAAAATCATTTTTCTACAGAAATCTCTTATGCTTTTTCAATAAAACAGTTCAACGTCTTAGGTAGATAATTAAGTCAGCAATTAAATATTACATCTACCAAAGTTTTAATGAGCTTAAGTAATATATTAGAGTAATTTAGACTATTCCTCTTTAATTCGTTTGTGTTTCACTTTAGTAGGGTTTTTCTAGTTCAAGTCACATTAAGCAATATAATTCACTATTTATGAACCAAGTGTTGCTCATTTAACTTCCTATTTTGAGTTTGAGTAAATAAATTGTTGATGTAATATAGTTTAAAAATATTTCAAATAATAACTTGTATCAATTTTTATATTATGAAAAAAAACTTTGTCAATGTAACCACAGATTGCATTTATGGTTCGAACTAAACAAAATACTTTTTGAATTTACTTAGGATGCATGGACTAGATAACAGAACCCTTTATGTTATCCAAGATGATTTGGAACTGTTTGCAAGCCTTGTACTTAACGTGCGTCTAGATTTATGCATGGTTTGGTCTGGAGGGGCTGAAGCCCCCCCATTTAGGTGTTTTTTTCTTTTTACTAGATTTTTTTTTCGCCCAGGATTTAAAAAAATTTAGGCAAATATAGGGGTAATTTTTTTTTTTTTTAAAGATTTATTTTCTTAAAATAAAGGTAATTTAAACAAATTATGCAGGACAGCAAAGAATATAATATTTTAAATTTTTTTTCCAAAAAAAATAAATAATTTGGAAAATTAGCTTTAGATTTTTGAATTTTTTTTTAAAGTTGCAACCCCCCTCCCAAAAAAAAATCATGTGGACGCCCCTGATGACACTCCAAATTGTTCTTAAGCAAGCTTCTATAGTTTAACTCTAGTTGAGCTTGAGACAAGGTCTCAGGAAGATGCTTCCAGCGCTTGACAATAGTGTAGATTTTCTTAGAGAAGGCTTTCGTCGGTTCAGTAATTTATTTTTCATGCAGTTTCACGAAAAGGAATCTAGGAATCTCTTCTTTTCTTTCGTTTTTTTGTATTACTCCGCCATTTCTCGAAAAAATAACAAATATATATAGATGTATATCAATCAGTTTTATTTATTTCTTGTCCAAAGCTTTTAAAAAGTTCGCAAGAAAAATTCCAAAAATTTAATTTAAAAAAAAACAATAATAATTTTGCTATAATTCCTACAAGCAAATTAACCGTGTGTTCTTAAAGTCTTGCAATGTCATTTAAATGAAAATTTAAGTGATTTGTTAGCCATTTTATTGCAAGCATCAGGTTCGAAATTCTTTGCTGCGATAGTTTAAGATGTGAAATCAGCTGTATAGGTCAGACTAAATCATCTTAAGTGGAAAATAGAAGCCAAAATAAAGAAAATTACTATTGTAGTCTTCGCCAGACGCGAACATGATGAAAATCCTCTCCGTCAGCAACCTGGCGGTCTGGATGGTCAGAAAAAGACTTGAAACTGAAAATAACATTGAAGAAAAATCTCAAAGGGATCAACCAACCAGACTTACTCCAGATGCTGCCCGAGATGCCTTTGAAACCAATTCAAGAATTAAAATGACTGAGCTGGCCAGAAACTAACCATTATTTATTTCACAATGTCAAGAATCCTAAAAAGCCTTTGGAAACCACCTTTACATAGTCAGCTAAAAAAAAAACTTGTTTCCATTGCTGTTAACGCATCCTGAATTATCTTAATCTTCATGTAAACAGAGTCACTTTCTTCAGTGATCAAAAAACCTTAGATCCAGAGAAACAATTACCACAAAAACTATTAAAAATATTACTGTACCATAGTAACACTAACACTTCCTTAAGCATCCTCCTCTTTGAATAAACTATTTGATATTTAACATGGATCCTTTTTAATGAGTGAGATTTTGTAATCGGTGCAAATGAAGACAAATTATGTATATAATGAGCATTGTTTGTTTTTTTTACTTCAGCAATCATACATTACAAAAAAAATAATGTATTACCAATGTTGTATGTGAAATACTTTGCAAATTGTGAATAACATATGTACATATTATGTATGTAATTAGTTTTTTGATTCATAAAGCATATATGTGTCTACATAGAACTTGTATGAAACTTTGTCATTTGACAACTTACTGCAATATTTATTAAATATTTGTTCTACATATGAATAAATCAATGTATAAACTATTTTTTTTTTTGCGTGTTTGTGCCATTTATGTTAAATTACAATTCTTCTACCTCCTTCCACGCCCTTAATTTGTGATTGCATTATAATGAAATGTCTTTATTAATACTATACTTTGTGCTTCGTGAGTAGTTAAAAAATGGATTGTAAACTGTCACTCAAGTCATAATTAGATACATGACTAATTTAAGTAAAACTTGATTATAATGGGATAATGGAAAAACAACTAAAACAAATTTGTGATATGTTTAAATACTATATTTAGCAATATTTTTATTTAATATGTCCTCCTTTTATTCCCCCATTTTTTGTCCTATGATCCTTGCCTTGGATATGTAATATAGACAAGGCAATCATAGGACAAAAATGGCTCACTGGTTGTATGAAGCTATGATCAAACCTATCCTCTCCATTGGGTGTCTTGTATAGGGACATGCAATAACTACAAAGAAAAGTGCAAGGAAAATATTAAAAACCATTCAAAGGAAATCCCTCTTGGGAATAACTCAAACATTTCGATCGAAAACAACTGTAGGAATTGAGGTAGTTATGGGTATTGTTCCTCTGGACATATACATTAAGGAACTGGCAACAAAATCAAGATGGAGAACGAATCATTTCTTACGTGATACCTGTAATGGAATTGTTAATCTTCCAAAACGTCGTGGGCACCCCTTCCATACTGATAAAATACTTATACGAGTTGGAATGGATTAACCATGTGACTACATAAAAAGAAATCTTATTTGGATAGATAATAGTAACATCAAGAATCCAGATGCAAACATCTATATAGACGGATCTAAGACAAAGATGGATGGATTGGAGATAGATGGGACATCACCAAAGGTGATCAAACAATTTGTCATTCAATGGCTTTATTGAATAAAGAGACTTCTGTGTTTCAAGCAGAGATTTTCACCATAACAAAGCTGTAGAAGCTCTTCTCAAGTACGAAACAACACAGAACAATATGATAAGTAGATCAAACTCCCAATTAGCAATTGTTTTAAAGTTTAATCCACTTACAACTATTAAAGAAGTTTTAAAATGTAAAGTAACCATCATCAAAGGAATGAGTGGCCACACAAATCTTTACTTTTTAAACTTACATAGACTGTTGAGCAGAGGTGAATAAAAATATGTCCTATAAAGCGGGAGCTGTTTTTTCTAGTTGGCAACGTAAACATGTTTTATGTATATTTTTGTAGATGTTATCATTATTATTTGCTTTTTGAGAAGAGAACATCTAAATATAAGATAATAACTAGTGTGTGTGTGTTGATAAAAGGGGGAGAGAAATATCTAAAGTTTGCTTTGGAAGTTAGTGTTGGACTCAGAGTAGAATTGAGGATCGATATAGAAGTAATTTCAGTTAATATGTCCTGGCACTATATGGAGTTGGATTTGAATTATTTTCATTCGCTCACAGCTGTTTGCAGCTGATAAAATAAAACCACATAATAGCTAAGCTGCCATCCTTCCAAACATTCTTAAAATAGTCCAAATTTGCATGTTCATTTTTATTTTACATACTGGCAGGACGTATTTTATGCATCACTGTTGTTGAGACAAGACAAAGAAACAACCAGTTTTAGAATGATAGACCCTCTCTTGACAAGTAAGTAAATAAATACAAACACAGAAGTTAATGTTTTCTCCAAATTTATGTCCTTCCCTCACTCGCTGTCTACGAATGAACTTTATCCCATTACTGCTCAGACGTAAATTTTATCCTTTAGCCTATATTTTTTTCATTATTTACAATATTAATTTTAAATTCTCCAAAATACCAAACCGGGTCGAAGAAGTCACCTGAACTAAGTTTTCACTTTTTTAGTATATTTTGCCTGAGCTTTGCCTATATAACAGAGACACAAAAAGTAGATTGATCAAGGAGGTTTATTTATTTATAAATTATAACCATTTTGGATCACTAAATAAAACATAAATATATGTATTTTTTCCATAAATTTATTGAATAGAATGAGTAATATTGACTAAGCATCCAGGACGTGGGATATAAAACAAAATAACAGAATAAAACAACAAAAATCATGATAGGTGGTCACCTTATTAATAGACCTAAGATACATAATGTCAACTGATATGATGTTGATTTTTTATTTAGGGAGGGAATGGGGAAGTTGTTATTATTTTGCTGTTTCATTCCATAATAGCTTTTATTGAATCCCTTCGAACATATCGCTACGAAAAAGAAGTAAAAACTTCCTCAGAATAAAAAATGTATTTTGTAAATTTATTTCACAGTAAAAGATATGATTTAGCCTTTATAGAGTTACTTAAAGTTTTACTGAGCGAATTCAATTTGGTAAACTGAAGTACTTAACAGTAGTCCAAGTAAAAATGATTTCTTCTAGGTAAAAAGTATTTTCCAATTTTGGATGTTTTTAAAAAACCAATAACAGGCCTGATAAAAGGTGGAGGAACATAATTTCCTTTTTTATCATGTGTGGCAATCAGGCTGGTTCAAAAGTACCGCGTGATCCATTGAAATCTGAACACTTACTAATTCAATAATTGATGAAGGTTAAGATATCAAATTTATTGATATTTTGATACATTAAATCATAACAATTAGTTACAAACAAAACAAAGCTGAGCTCTCTAGCGTACATACAATTCGAGAAAATGACACTTGTACGTGATGAACGAATTTCCATTTGAGCACCTCAAGTATATGGGCCCTCCAGGACCACCATCTACTCCGTAAGGAAGTCCAAAACGTTGGAAAGGCCAAGCTGGATCCGGATTATTTAAAGAAAGTAGCCCATTGAAATCCCCTCAAGTCCATACAAGAGATCTCGGGGTTTCACACCAGACTGTCTAGAGAGCTATGAAAAAAAATAAGTGGAAAGAGCCTTGTGAGTTTGAGAGGGCATTTTTGACACCAGCAATGAAAGAAACCCATCTCTTCCGTTGCAAAACTCTTTACTTTTTCTTTTTAAACACTTTTACCCTTCCCCCTCTACATCCCTGATGTCAACCCCTCGACTAAGCATTTAGGGTGCATGTCGAGGGGAAGGTATGTAGTCTTCTTCATCCAAACACCGAGACCAACAAAAACACTGTTTGGCAGCACTTGGACGCCATGGCAGGGGACTTCATCTGCAACAGGTGACAGGCCTTCCGCTGCCGCCATCTGTTTGGCAGCACTTGAACGCCATGGTAGGGGACTCCATTTGCAACAGGTTACAGGTGTCTGGAAGCCATCATTACCGCTAAGGGAGGCTACATTAATGATCAAGAGAGGTCAGACACACATTAATTTATAGTACTAATTTTGTTGAACTTCTATTAATAACTGATAAATTATATCTTATTGAAGTTGAAATTTCAAAGTGTTCAGATTTTTATGGACCACTCGGCTGGCATGGTTTCATTCTTATACAAAAAATTAAATAGATTGCTAAATAAATTTTGCAACTTTTTTCATAAAATAATTATCCTACTCCCAAATTGACTGAGAAAATCATGTTTATAAAAATACTGAAGTTCAGTGTATTCTGTGCTTTACATTTAGGCATCTGATATGATTCTCAAAACTGGGTAAAACAAAACTTTAAATAACTATTATAATTAGGATATAAAATGTAACTCGTTTTATTGTCTTTTGTTAAAAAGTAAGGTATGTTGTCGTTCCCTGTTTATAAAGGATCAATAGCCCACTAACAAACATCTTAAATTCCAAAATGATAGTTAACAGATATGCTCTTCTGATAAAAATTATTCATTCTTTAATGATGAAACATATTGGTGTCCTTGAGGCTCATAGAGTACTAATCGATAATCAAAACAATTGATTATTTATGAAACTTTTATTTTTGTAACAGTGTCTACGGTAAGAAATAATATTTGGATTCCTTCACAAAAAATACTCTTTTTTTTAACTTGACCTCGAATTCTATTCTATTTCTTTGCATTATTTAATTCAATCAAATTTATTACAAAACGTTATTTATTTTTTATGTAATAGATCCATACATCAAAATCCATATAAAAATTGCACGTTTCCAAGAAAAAGAAAAAAAGAAGTAACCTGGAGTCCAATAAGTAAATTTGATATACTTAGAGCTAAATATAACCCTTTAAAAAAATCAATTATTGATTAATAAGACTTTTTACATGTAGTATTTAACAAAGGCTAATAGACTATCATATATCTTTTATGGTAGGTAAAAAAATCTCAGATTTCCTCATTTAATCATCGTGGGATTCCTTCACTTAACCTTAAAAAGTGAGTTACTATTACAGGAAGAACAAACAAATCATAGACTTCATTACTTAGTATTAGAGTTGTAAATCCAAAGCATTTTCGGTATGTAAAAGAACCAAAATCAATAACCATTATAATTTGAAGAGTTCGCAAAAGGAGTAAAGCTTTGAGGTCATGACGTTTTATTAGATTAGCTACAAGTACTAATGAGAGAAAATAAATAAACATAAACCTCAATCCGTACTAATCAAAGAATTAATCAGATATCGATTTTCAAATCTACTCAGTGTCAAACAAGAATTTACCCATATAATTTCCAAACAGATTATCAATATAACTCTTTGTTATTTATCAGCACAAAAACAAGACATTATATTATTATAAGATGTTCTCTCATCATGATAAAAGAATAATTATAAATTTTATTGAAAATAAAAACACTTTTCATATAGCCAACTACACAAAAAAAAATCGCACACAAAAAGAACTAAGAATTTACAATTATATTTATTATTGAGTTTAAATAACTGTTAAATTTTAATAAATACATTTTCTGCTTACTAAATACTTTATGTATTCAGAGCTATAGTACTAAGGTCTAGATAAGATGAAACTTAGACTTGGTGTATGAGATTCGGTCGTGACTTGGACTCGGAAAAGGTATTGACTGGTGTTGTTCGGTAGTTGTTGTAGAAGTTCGGGGTAATGAGGCATTTAAATAGGTACTTTACTACACTGGTTTTGGAAACAGTAGTTGCAGTTCAACAACGTCATAAGAAATTGACCTAACTTCAAAACCTAACTAACTTTAAGACTTTTTAAAAGAAATATATAATATAATTTGAATTTATTTAAAAAATTCTGCGCTCCCTCCTAAAAAAAACCCTGGGGACACCCCTTTAAGTACCATTAAAGATTTTTTTGTTTTATATTTTTAGTTGAAAAAGTATTGAAGAGTACTAAAATACCGATACTAATTTCGCTAGTGGTACAGGTTCAAGAATATAAGTATCGTGACAATACGTAAACATATTTAAAACACTATTGTTGCAAGTATACAATACTTACTTACAAGAAACCAATTGGAATTACTTAAGGAAGAGTACATTTCAGTTCTTGAATTCTTAAACCCTACTCTTATGACTCTAATACTATCAATGGATAAATAAATCCTGCATTAAATACACAAAAGTATTTTAAACTGATTACCCCGCAAATTTAATGACATTGTCACGTAGTGATTCTTACAACGTTTAATCTACAGCGTTATTCACAATAATACATAAACACTAAGCAGTCTATTGTTACAGAACAATCCATTTTTATACTTATGTATACACTATACATTGCCTTGTTAACGCCCTTAATCTCATAAGGTGATGTTAAAGCCATTGTAATCATCACCATGTTCATCATTCGCTTCATCACATCTGCAACCACGGGCACCTTACTCAATCAAAAAGAATCTTTAGTAAAATGATATTTGTGAATTGTATGCAAAACTTGATTTTTCATTGTTTTTTTTAAAATTATCTTTTAACATTTGATTTGATCAACTTCGTTTTGTGGACTTGTATATCCTTACAGTATCAAGAATTTAAGAAAAATATCAATTCTGTTATAATACCAAAATATTTTTAAAGCAATGTTAATTTCATTTTATTTCGTCATATTTCGTTTTATTAAATTTTATTTCTTTTTCGCTGCATTTTCACTAACATAAAAATTTACTATGTATTTTTCTGTTAGCAATCGTGTTGTCCTATTGTTTTCCTCTCATTAATTTATTTAACATTTGCTACGTTTAAACTGTGACCAATTACCAACAACTATTCTACAGTGGAGAAGAATTGGCAAAAGATACCAACTGATTATTTCTGTTTGTTTTTATAGAAAAATTATGCTAGGTATAGTAAAAGCACCAACGTTTCTTTTAATCTCGTCATCGTCATGGAAAAATATTTGTTGACTAATAAATTTAATCTAGTCACACTGTTTCACTGATGTCTGAATAATAATAGACGAAAATTTACCACATGTTGGATCCATAGGTGCTGATATAATTATCTACTATACAAAGTTAAATCCACCAAAAAATTTCTTAGACAAACATCATTCAGTGTCTTTAATATTGAAAAAACAAATGGTTGTTTGGTATGTATCTTCCAAGATGGCCGACTTCCAAAACGTTGACGTCATGAGCAAACGTTCTGGTTTCAAATATTTTATATTAATGTGTATCACACAAAGTGTTATCGTTTTTGTACCTCTCAACCTTTCAATCAAAAGAAGGAATAAAAGAAAAATTAGTTGGGGTAGTTGCCAATTCTTTCCAAGAGTGTGACCATTATTTATTTAATAGTAGGATACTGCTTACGGTGTATAAGAATTTAACCAATTAACGTTCCGAACAGTTCTACACAAGATATGTAATAGAGAAATTGAGAAATGACAAGAGAATATTCATCTTTGTCTGGTAACGTGAACACAAAGCTAATTGACAAATTTAGTATAAATAATATAATTTGTATTTATAGCTTAAGTGATTAAAGATTTTCGGATGAACTTATGATAATAAATGCTAATTATATTAATCATATGTAAGATATTTGGATGTCAAGTCATAGTAGCTTCGATTTTAACCCTTCGTCAAGGAATATTGATACCTAAATTTTATGAAACAAATCTAATCCATTACAGGTATATTTAGTCACCAGCACTTTTTAGTACGCTCCTAAAACGCAGAGTCAGAATAAATTCCATTTTCTTATTGGTGTGAGAATGTATATTCTTGGAATTATCCGTATATTTTGCTATTTTTGTAATCAAAGTTTGGTGAATTTAATCAATTTTTGCAACTTTTCATTCTATGTATTATTCATATATTTCCTAATATTAAAATCCTACAGTATGTTATTTAGATCGATACTGTTATGTATTATAGTTTTGCTAAGTAATTTATAAAAACGACATTTGTATTTAACAAAATTTCTTCATAGAAATAGTAAATTGACCAAAACATGTATACAACAAGGTATTAACAATAAGTTGTATTCCTCTCCTTTTGAAACCGGAGTATAATTGTAGTATAACTGATTATTTCGTTTATTTATCAAAATAATAAATTATGAAATAGCCATGATATATCAAGTGAGACAAAAAAATTGACATCTGACAAAAAAATATATACATTGAGTATTTTTGTGTTGGCAAGTTAAAGTCGTGTGGGATAGATAAATATTAGCAATGCATTGTAAAAAAATTCTCTGAAACCACGATAATTATTTCTAGATTTTTTCATAGCTCAGAAACAAATGAAGAAAAATCCCTAAAATAATTGAAGTACATGAAAAATTAAGAATGAATATAAGTGTGAAGTAAAAATATTATAATAGTAAGATATTATATGGATACTAAAGTCTCTGGGGTGGAAAACACACCAGGCAAGTAAAATATGCTTAGTAATGAAGAATTGAGTGACTATAAATGTACCCTCATATAAAGACATTTTTTATACAATCATGTTTCTTTGACTTCCTTTATATTTTACATTGCCGAATTACGTATTAATTTTTTATTGGTTTTGATAGTAATAATTAGTGATGTGCCGCAAGATAAATGTAGCTGTTCGAGTATTTTAGAGTACTTAAAATAACAACACTCGAATAATTACGAGCTATACTCGTTACTTGGCTTAATACTGGTTACTCGTCTAAAAAATAAATAATCACTTGAGTAATCGTTACTCGCCCGAGTACTCGTTACAGTTTCTAATACTTTTTCTAAGCTATCAAACTCGTCAGTCCAAAAATCATATTTTTTAAAGAGTTATTGGAAATATGTTCTTTTTAAATGGTTTTTCCCTTCTGTAATAAGATTAAGTTATATTCTGCTAGGAAAAAAAGAAGTATGCTATCATAAATAGTTACGAGTTACGATTTTATAGTGTCTTTTTTAATTCACTTCATAAAACAGGAGTACCAATTGACTAGTTTTGCTTGCGGTACATCACTAGTAATAATATAACATAATTTGGAGGTCATTTGAAGGAGTTTTTTATTGATACAAAAATATATATATTGCACCATGACTTGTATATTTTTAGACCAATAAATGTTGCAGTTGGTTAATTACACCATCAACCAATCAAGTTATACACACACTTTACAAAGTAACTTTAGAAAAAAATAGTACCTCTTAAAAATTATGACAGAATCCATACTGCAACACAACAAATTACCATGATAATCAAATTTGTAAGCAAACAGTACACAGAACAGTGAGCAATAAGCATAATAAGGATGGGTCTTACAAGAATGTAGTGGGTGGTAATATAATGAGGATTATTTTTTTCAAAGTATGAATTATTATACATAATATATAACAGTTCATTTAAGGAATTCTACTCATTGTGAAGGGTAAAGCCTATTGTAAAAAGTGCATTGGATTCCAAGATGTAATGACTCACTAACAATAATGCAATTCGTCAACAACAAAAAGAACATCCTATAAAATGAAGATGTTAAGCCTCTTCAAAAACTAGGAGTCGACCAACATATCGGAATGGTCGTTCCATCGTAAATCTTAAGAATGCGTGCATATCGGACATAAAAGATGTTACTTGGAGGAATCTTTGCTAAATAAAGTCATCATAGATACGAGTCATGTCAAATGATATTTCTCACATTTCTCAGAAGGAAAAAGGCTTCAAAACACTTACAAATGTACCCAATGCAATTATTACAACTTAATTTGCTTGAAAAAGGTTATTTTCAATATTTAGGTATAAGTAAGGGTATCGATTACGATATAAATCTTGAGAAATACCTTCAAGATTTCTGGTCACAGATATAGAATCTGACTCTCCGACATCTATAGGAAGAAAAGAAAAACAAATGAAAAAAGAGTAACCTCATATTTACGTATTCATACTCATTGCAAAAAACTTTTGTTTTATCTTAAAAAGGAATAATGAAACAAACTAAAGGACTCTGGATAAATGTTTGGCAGTGATGCTGCTGAAACATTGAGGGACAGGTGACTAAGTAGGTAAAAATACAGACTACAAAAAAATCCACCAGAATGCAAAGAATACGCCGTTATAAGATTCACGTCCACCAACTTCAGTACTCTGATGGTGTAGAGTTTTTTCTGTGATGAGAAGTTGACCACTAGTGGAATGAAGACAACACATCACAAGCGTCATTTGTCATCGCATATCTTTATTTATAATTGAGTTATTGTTATTATTTTTTTTAACAATTAAATCTTAACTTCGGAAGAAAGGTTGAGAAATGCCATGAAAATAACCTGCAACTATTTTGATAATACAATTAACATTAAACAAACAAAAATAATAATTAAATTATATAAATAGCCAATGAAGTTCATTTGCAATTTTGACTAATTATTCCCTATTAGATGTAATACTAATATGTAATACATTAGTAATTACCTCAAAGGTATCACGTACAAGTTTTTAAAAGTGAGAAAAATGTACATTTTTTTCATTGCATTGAAGTTAATATTAGAAGCAAAGTAATTAAAAACTACAAAAGTGACTAATAACTTTCAAAATATCCTCTTTTTTTTTTTGTGATTTAAATAAGAATTTTTGAGCTCCTTTGAGTTATTCATCTTGAAAAGTGTTCCAATTCAATTATACTAATAATCATTATAAAAATATACTTATTTAAGTTGATTAACATTTTTAGTTGATAAAAAGTGATCGTGTTACGAATACATTAGTGGATACCACATGAAATCACCATTTTAGACCATTTAATAAATATTTACTTTTATGGTTATGAATTTAATAGTACAAGCATTTATTTTCTATCCAATTTTTTTTTAGATTAGAAAAATGGTTTTTTATTAAATACATACTCATGGGAAGTAGTTAGAAAATTCATTTTAGTGCTGTGTCGACAAAAATCGATTGAATCTAGTTGAGTCGAGTCGAGTACATAACAGCTCGACTTGTGTCGAGGAATTTAAAAAAAAAAAATAGATAGTTGTTCGATACAGCAGTACTATAGCTGTACCTGGGTATTTATGCATTACAAACGGTAGTGTACGTCATAAAAAAATTGGCCCTTTGATACCTTAATCCCTCAAATTTATAACTCCCCTCCCAATCCTAAACAAAAAAATTAATTACAAGAAAAATAGGAATATATATTTTCTTTTATAAAAAACTGACATCAAATTTTGGACGTGCAAACATTTCAGCAAGTTATGTTCAGCATCGTTAATTTCTGCGACATTTTAATATAAAAAACTTTACATGATGGATCACTTCTTTATTAAACGTCATCATTCACTAGACCAGTTTTTAAAATCAAATGGAGAAATCTAGTGGGTTCAACTGAGGCTTATATCTGATTTTGTCTCAAGTCTGTAAGCTTACCACTTAATTTAACCGTTAATGTATGGATTACAAATTGTAATTTTCCAATAAATTACTTTAGGATAAGTTTGCCCCCCTTTCCCCAACAACAAATATATATATATATATATTCATAAATGGATAAACGATTTTCTACATGATTTTATTGAAAAGATGTAGATATTTTTAATATTTTGCGTGGATCTTCGTTAAATATAAAAATGAATTTAAACTTATTACAACATATTATATCTCAAAATAAATTTCGAGAAATATACCCAGCTGTCACTTACAAATGGTGGTTGTGGAGGGGAGGGGGGTAGAGTCCAAGTATTGATACGGAAAGAGTTGCTCCTGCTATTACTACTTTTTCCATTGATTTTAAATACTGTTCTGGTGAGTGGTGAAGTTTAATAATGATGCCCTTCATCTAGTAATGTTTTACTATATGAAAAGGTCGCTAAAATTAACAAAAATTACTAAAAAGGAGCTCGGCCAAATAAATATTTGTGCAATTGAATGTTGCTGAGATGACACTTGCTGAAATTAACCTCACTCAAATGAACAAACGTGCAAATTTCAGGAGATAACCCCCTCCCCTTAAAAAATTCTAAGGGTATGTCAATTGCCTTTAAAGTTGTTTATTTATTTTATTTTTTGAAAAGCAGCTAAAAGTACCGAAATAAGTATCAATACATTGGAACCAGAACCTGTACGAAAATGTTGATTTCATATGTTTGCCGTTGAAAATAAATATTACCAAAAAATATTAAAATTATACTAATTGCAATAGAGCTCCTGAACTTTTATTGGTACGATTTATCAACATCAGTGAACTGCTTCAATTTCTAATATACAAAAAAGACTTTTTGAATTAATTTTCATAATTTAAAGTTTGCAAAATTCTTTGACACCATAATAATTTCTCAGATACTAATACTAGATACCTAAAATTAGTGCCATCAGATTTTGTGTTATGCAATAAAAATCTAAATTAGTGCAGTTTACAGGATTTATTCTGGAAAAATTAACATACTTAATATCCTTGTGGAATCGCCAATAATTATTTATTTATTTAAATAAAATGTTTATCTATTTCTATCAAATAAGAAACGCTACCAATTTAATTTTCCACTTTTTCTGTAAAAAAAAATCATCCATATCAACCTCTTAATAAAAAGTTATTTAAAAAAAATGATAAAATCACCAGGTATTACAATGCCAAAGTTCGGTTTATTCAATATCATTAGAAATTGTTTTAGAAAATCAATCAACTTGGAACAGCAGCGCCACGAAGCTTAAAAAAATTCATGAAGTTTAAATATATAAATCACAAAGCCAACTCAATAAAATTTTATACGAAATCAACTCGAATTTTTCGAATTTGAAAATCAAATCACCACTTGAATGTAGTAAAAAAAATGAACTCAAGTTAAATTGAACGTAGTAGATAATTGTTCGAGTTTACATATCACTAATTCATCGAATGCTTCTTTTTTACAAAAACAGGGTCAAGGAATAATTCTTATTATTTTACGATTATTGTAATGATTATTCTACTACAAGAATATTCTTCATGATAAAACTTTAAATTGCTAATTAAAAATGGATTGAAGATTCTAAATACATAGATAGGTAGATAAAATACTCGTATTTGCTCAAACAAATTACTATAAACGTAAGTATTTTCGTCCACAATGATTTCACATAAACCAAATTGAATTAATGTTATTTAAGACTTCCTTGAGTTTATATATGTTATTTTTGCAAACTACAAATAACAAATTTAGGTTTTTTTTGCAACCCTTTAGTATACTTTTTAATTATTTCAACTTTAATAGGATATCCTAGTAAATCCTACGTATTTTATGTCTCAAATATCAATGTCAAAAATAAATGAACATATGTTGGGTAGTTAAAAATATATTTTTGTACTTTCGGCTGGATTCCACATTCATTAGTGTCGTGTTGTAATTATTTGAGACGTAAATGGATATTATAACTTCATACATAATTTGAAGGAGTGTCTTCTTTTTGATCGACAAGTTGTGTATTTAAAAAAAAAGAGGTTATATGAGGACCATTAATGTTATTTGATAAGGATGTATATTTGTAAATGGAGGAAAATTATTAGAAAAATAGATCAACGTTAGTTAGCTGTTGATTTCCTTACTAATAATTTTTCTGAATGTTGATTAGCTGATATATAATATATCGATGAAGTCGAATGGGGATAATAAAAAAAATTAGTCTTATTAAACAAATTGTCTATAATTATTAACTATTTTTGTATTTGTACACCAAGGTGAACTTACTGTTGGGGTCAAACGGGTGTATCCGACTTTTTTCTATGAAAGGCATTTTTTGTTCATGGAATAAATCTCGAGATTTCACACCATACTGTACACAAAGCTATAAAAAAAGTGGGTATAAATAGCATTGTGAGAATGGAGAGGCCACTTTTGGTACAATCAATGAAATCAACCCATTTCTCGCTGCAAGACTCTTTTGAACTCTTTTTTTACACTTTTGGCCCACTTACAGCCCTGATTCCAACCTCCTCGACTCAACCTTTTATATGTATGTCGAGGGGTAGGCCTTCAGTGTCCATTATCGTAACACCAAGGCTAGGGTGCATCAGACCCCCGAAATAAAAAATATAAATTTGGCGGTTTGATAAAAAAATGTTCTACTGGGCCTACATCAAGAATTATAAAAAAAATAAAATTGTAGTAAATATATGGTTATACAACTACTACTATGGGAAGCAACGCTAAACATTCATATATTCTTTTTTCAGGAAATAAGTGTTTAATATTATCATTGTCCACTTGAGCTTCCTCGAAAATATGTTGTTTTAACTTTAATAAGTTAGAAATACATGGTTACGAATCTAGAAAAATTGTTTTAATGGTTTAAGAGAGCCAAGTTAAAGAAATTGCATTACCTCAGTAGGATTAAAAATCTATAAAAACTAGGGTGCATCAAACCTCCAATGATTTTAAAAATGTTTTTATTTCGTTATGTCGTTATAGCAAAAGTATTTTACCTCATAAAAAAAAAGTTTTGAAGGAATTTCATAAATTTTGGTTAAAATTTATCGACCCCACATCAATAGTAAAAGATTGGAATATTACAAAATTTATGTCAAAAACTAAATAAATGAGACAAAATTAATTTAAAGCATAAGAAATATATTTCCCGTTTACACTTAATTACAAAATATATTAGATATCTAATAGTATTATTTATTTTCGAGGTTTAATGAAAAAAAATACTAGAATTTTGTTTTTTGATGGGCCAAATAAACAAATCAAATGTAAATACAAAATCTATATAGTGACAATCTTCACAATTACTCATGTTTACACACTATTACATTTGCTTTATCTTGTTTAACCTTATTTGCTTATACTTCTTGTAAAACATTCTGAAAATGTTTTTCTAATTTAGCAACACCAGTAAAGTCCGATCTTAGTTTTACACCTTCTTCTGCACAGTCATTAATGACGTTAATGGATTTGATCCTTGATTTGGAAGACATATAAGACGACAAATTTATATACTCTGTCTTTTGGTCAGGAAATGAGTTTCTAACCACAGCAGTGTAAAGATGAGCCATAAGTCGCATGAAACTAAATCTGCAAGGTCATGGACTGTCTAATGTCAATAGGAAAGGTGGTTTCCCAAAACCTGTACAGAAACCATATGTATGTATCTCCTGTCTGTCACCAAGTATTTTTTTTTTTTCATTACTAAAAGCTTCATTGTCATATTGTATTGTTCATTTGATGCAGTTAAATCACTGAAGAGTAAAAATAGTACTATTTCTGCTCTCAAATGCCACAAATGACGAGATAATGCATATATGGCACTCTTAAACACAGGTGGATTGATTACTTTGTATTACTGGTATTTTCTTACAGATACAAATCATTCCAAGGAGCGTGCACGGCTGTGGTACATGTATCCCACCAGGAACTGTAGATAACAGATTCAAAAGTGAAATAGACATGTAACTTCTCACTCCGATATTTGATATAAATGGTTCCAGGTGACAAAGAGAAGATATTGTGTTGTAAAAGAAATATTTTGATTGAACACAGCAATTTCAAACATCCAGCGGGCCTGGTACAATGCACCAGGACGCTTGAAACAAAAAAAAACCTTGTTGATGAGATCATCTAATGGCTTTTTGTTAGAGGTATTTGTGTCAAACCCCCTCGACACAACTGGTTCTACACATTTCCATAGTTTCAGTATTTTCATGCTTTTCTCTGTTATTATTTTCCTGTGCGTCGGTCAATGCCTGTTTTGTAAGATGGAATGGAATCCCATAAAGCTTAATTCACATCATCGATCGCTACAGGTTAGCCTCTCTTCATTAATGTTCTTATATGTCAAAGCACCCATAAGTATTAAATTTTACTGAAGTATATTTCAACCACAGCCACCATGCCCCATTGCAGAGGCTTTAAACTGGGTGAGCCTTATCATGAAGTCCTAATATTTTTTACTTAGGTTACAAAATATCAACACATAGTACTCTTAATTGAATTACTTTAAAGGTCATGGGACTGGTATTCTGAATCCATGTGTATATCAAAAGAGTGGCGAAATATCTAAGTAGAGTTGTCTATTTTTTGTTTTTGGTGTTTCTTTATGTTGGGGCTTATTTTTTGTGTAATCTTTATTTATATCATATATGCAAATATATATAAAGATTTATACATATACTTTGCAACGAGGAATTGCTTATATTAATATAAATAAGCATGTTAGCTTAAAATTAGATTTTCTAACCAAAACCTTCGACTAAAAATAAACAAACAAATTTATTGTTTTGGCTGGTGAACATGGGTCACCTTGAAACGTTGACCATTTTTTATATAGTTTTTATAAACTGTATTGGTCTGTAAGGGCAGTAGTACACCAAATTGACCACTGTATCAAATCTATATCGTTGAAGTTGAGATTCCTGATGTTAAACACTGCATAAAACGCAGATGCAGTAATAAATATCCCTCTAGGTATCCGGTAGATACTTGTCCTTTATATGCAAGCCTCTCTGCGATATCAGTCTTTGCATTAAGCACAACAAAGTTCAATGCTTTTAGTTTGGAAGACGCACTGAAATTACAACCTTCTGATCCAAACAGAGTTTTGGCATTCTTGGGGTATTGCCAATAGGGGAACTTTTGTTACTTGAGGAATCTGTGCTCGAGAGGTTTTGTCATAGAACCATCGTGAACGCAACGTAGATTTTGCTAAGTATATATTTACATTCATGAAAATTATATTGGTAGTGTACAATTAAGCAGTCGTAGCCTTTGATAACATACCAAAATTGTCTGACCATACATCAATACGTTAAACATTTGAATATTGACAAACCATTAGCTAACTTAATGGCAAAACATATAATTATTATTAACTGATTCAATTTCGTAAAATATTAGCAATATTGAAAGAAAGAAATACAGGTGTCAAATTAAGCTTTAAGGCTACATTTATAAAATATATGTTAAGGTATACATATTTGTAAAAAATTATATCTAATGCTTCAACACACTACACACTGATTCTAATAATTATATTGGTATAATTAAAATAACTTATTTTTTGCATTTATTAATTAAATTCTCAAAACATGATATTTTAATTAACAAAAAACAAAAGAAATAGACATATAAAAATTCAAGTTAAAATGATAAAAGAATGAGCAACTCAGTTTTAATTAATGAATATTATTTCTTGCATTCAAGGCACAAGTGTGCCCTAATTCGTCCCTTTTATAATACGTCAATTACATCCCTGTAGTTGAGATATATTTAAATTTTAAAGTAAGTAGGCCGGCGACAGTTCCAGTTCTTTTTTTTCTTTCTCTTTTTTTAGGGGGGGGGTCAATTACTAACAGCTGGTTTGACATAAACTTTGACAATTTTTTAATACAACATAAGCAAGGTTGACCATAAGCTGTACATTTACTAATTTTTTATTAATTTAGTAATAGGTTGATCGTAGAGTTAAGTACTTTAACTAAATATTTCAGCAATTTTTTTTATCTTTCATATATATTTAAAAATTTCCTTTATTTATACACCTCGTTAATCAAATACTTCACTTAGACGAAATTGAAATATCTGACACGTTGCACTCACCAAATCTTTGAAAAGTTTACCCTTTCTGTATCAAATGCAAGACTTTGACTTTATAGAGTGCTACCTAATCTATATCATAAAGAAATATTTATCTTAAAAATTATACTTAGTAACATTAATGAAATCTTGCAGTCGTTTTGCATCGAGCGTGTGTAGCCAGGTAGTACTATATAGACTAAAGTACTCCCTGGCTCATCAGTCATAATGTCATATTATTATTTTTTTCTCTCGAATAAATATTATTATTCTTTCAATTTTGAGTCGAGAAGTTCTATCATCTATGAATTGAATAACTACCCATGAGTCCTATCTATGAATAATATCTTGTATATTTTATAGGGAAAGTTGGCTTGTTCGACAGAGTCTTATAACTCTGAACAATGCCGGGTACTATTGCTAGTAATTAATAAAAATATATTTTGCAATGAAATTTGCAGCATCTGTTGCTACTGCTCCCAAAGTACTGGCCCATTACAATATCTGAAATGTATCCCCACTCTGTGAGTTTTGAATTTTAATAAAATTATATCACGGATTTCAAAATGATTCATAAGAAACTACTTTTATCCCTTCCAAACCGTTTTTAAAATAAGTCGAGGACAAATTTGACAAAAGTGATTCCTGGTCTTCCCTATATTTAAACTATATATTGATAAATGAAATCCTACGACACGCTTAATTGAATACAATTCTACCTATATATACGTTATTTGATAAAAGACAAAATTAGACCCAATTATTATTTATTTCAAATCTTTCCAATCGATTAGATTTTATAAATCTATTGACATACTTGTATGCATTGCTAAACAAGTATAATTATTTTGCAAGTCGAAATACGGAATGAATAATTATAAAACATAATAATAGTCAAAGTTAAAGCTAAGATATTCTTCATTAAATTGATGTTACATAGTAGGTTAGAAAGCATACAATTGTAGCTACAAAGTTATAATAAAGTAGGTATTATTTATATAATGCACACATTCTCATCTAAAAATTACTGACATTATTTTGATTCCGAAATTTGTATAAAGTAATGAATAATTTGTTGACATTTTCATCAAAGAAAGTAATGTTTTTAATAGAGAAATAACGAATTATGACGTGTTGTTAAGATTGTAATAAAAATAAAGATTTATTTTTTCTCAATGTCTTGTATTTATACAAGTTTTTTTTACCACATCAAGTGATTTTTACAAATTTAAAATTGATGGAGTAATTAAAAAAAAGAATACAAAATTTCAATGAATTTATTATTAAAATTGCTTAAAAGTGTTTATTATTATTAAATAAGTTTTATTTGCGGGTTTTCTTTTTTACCCAGTCCATTAAGCATGTTATATAAAGGACTAGCGGAAGCCTAAATAATCTTTAATTGCACCCGGTATTCATTGAAGTTATTTGTTAAACTATAACACAAAGCTTTTTAATACGATTATATTTTTAAAATTTCACTTTTCTTTTAATATTCCTTGAATTTTGTATAAGTCTACAATTTCACTAATTTAACCTTATGTCTAGAATAATGATAAAAAAATTGAAAGATATTTTACTATTATAACCAATAATACAAATATAGAAAAATAAATAAGCATAGTCGATCTTAATATTAACAACAAAACTATAATTTTAATTTAAAGTATAGAAAAATATCTCTTTTTATAGTGCTTTATTATTCTTTTGTGGAAAAAAAAAAATTGGCAGTTACTAATTATGAGGGACGTAATTAAATTTGTTTTATTGGTCAAAAACGACTTAAAACTTTATTAATTTGGAAAGTAAGTATTTAATTAAAATAACCAATATGATGAACAATTTTAGTTTTTTTCGTAAATTGTGTAAAATTAAACGGATTTATCTTACTCTTTTGTTTGTATATCTAAAAAAAAATCTACAGGACACCTTACTGTTAGTGGCTGGTATCCCTTTCACTTTTTTATTATCTTCAGAAATTCCCGTTAAATATAAAAAAAAAATTATCTGAAATTTTATGCTCCTTTTTAAACGTAAACTCCTAATTAAATCTTTACCACTTTATAACTATTTTTTTCTGTCTTTTTCTGGAATACACTATAATTTATTTTCGGATATTCTTTGTTTGGTCTTTTCGTAATCGTAGTTTTGTGGAAATGACATAGTGAGTATGAGCTTGAATGAATTGCAGAATATAAAAATATTTGATAATTCTTGAACGTCCACTTGGTTACTTTAGGGTTAGAATTTTGTGATTTTTTAAATTAGAATCATTGTTTATTATTTTTTAGAACGATCAAAATCGAAGATTTTCGAACGTATTTATATTGACATAGAATGTTTTTTTCTTTTTAAAGTTGTTTACGAAATGGAGATTCACTGATTAAGTATAAGTATATATTATAGTATTACATTTACTATATCTGACCTATAAATTATATTTTCTACCCTAGGAATGACGGAAGTGCAAACCTGCACACTTTGAGTTCAAGAGAATAATTTATCCCAAGTGTATAGTAAATTGAGATAAATTGTTCCATCACTTTTTTATATTCTTGCTCAAGTAGTGAAGCATTACTAATTTAGATCCATCTCCCTTATTATATTTCCTTGACAGTGTAAAAACTAAAGCACATTTTCGATAAATAATAAGAGGAATACTCTCAGTATCACTAAATGTCTAACAAAAATAAACAAAATTTGTCATAATTGACCTTGAATTTTCTTCTTCAAAGGATTGTAATTTATGAGGCCTACATAAATAGGCACAAAACACTTATTCCTCAGTCTATTTTGTTATAATAGACTGTCTCGTTTTCGGGCTAATATTTTTATCTCCTGCACAAAGAGTTTTTCTAATGAGGACAATGAAAAAACTGACTTTGGGAAAATTTGGAGCTTCTTATCCTTTTTTGGTGCGCTACGTAGGCAATTTTAGTTTAAAAAAAAGGTATTTTGATTTAAAATCGGCATTTTTAAGCTTCTTGTACCATCTCAAACAATGAGTAAATAGTTGTAATTTTATATCATCAAAAGTCTAATAACTTAAAGGGTCTGAAATGTGCTCAATGATTTGCAGATTCCCTATTTTATCAAACATAACATAACAAAATGTAACCCTAGTTGAAGTGATAGTTGTTGAACAAAATGAAGGAATATTATCCTTTGTTATGTTTAAATAAATAAGGAAATTGCAAATCATTCTGCACATATTTTGACCCAAAAATACCCTTTTATCAAAATAAAATTACTTGTACCACGCCAAAAATTACATAAAAGGGTTCAGACTTTGGAAGTGTCCTTTTTTTGTATTGTCCCCAGTAGAAGAGACCTTTGTGCAAGGGAATAAAAAGAATAACCCCAAAACAGATCAGCCTAATGTATATCCCTACAAAGAGTTCACCCCTTGCCATGAGATTTATGCTTGCTCTCCAATGAATACTTGATATTGAAACAAGTAACCTTAATAAATGCAAAAGGAACATTATACAACATTAATATTCAACTTGTCATCCACAATTAATTTATGTAAGTAGATATGCTAAGCTTAAGCATTCTGTTGACGTTCTTTTTGTCAGGAATTATTAGTGTTGTGTCGAGACTTGAGTCGAGTTGAGTCATTAAGGATCGATTCGAGCTGATAAATTAGAAAAGGAAACACATATGAGTAAAACTTATCTAACTACGGATACCTTAGGCCACTGCAAGACCCTAAAGCTTAAAAGCAAAGAATCAAAATTTGCCTGTCAGCTTGAGGAGATAAATGGTGAGGGTGATATCTTTTTTCTCAAATATGTTGTTTTTTATGATGCCACAGATGACAGCATGAAGGATCATTTTTTCTTATATACCGTTTGCAATTTTTTCTCCCCTTACCAGAATTTATCTTGTGGATTTAGTTATAAGGCTTAATTTATGTAGGCTGTGTAGTTAGATATGGATAAAGAAGAGATTTGAGTTAAGAAAAAAGTAAGTTTAGTGATTAGATAAGGAAACACTTTTGTGGTGTGTGCTTTTACTGTTTGTTTTTCATTATTTTATAGTTGTCATGTTGTTAACTTCTTCCTCTGAAGTAAGTATTCTCCCCTATCTTTGATTTAAATTGTTTTAAAAATGCATAACAAAATTAATTTATATGAACTTAAATATAATTACAATATTTTTTCTCCACTAGTGCTAATTTAAATGTCAAAGATTCTCCTCCTTATAACATTAATTTATTTTCTCCTCCGAAATCAAATAATGAGAGCAGATATTAAAAAGAATCTTATTCCCTTGTACAATTAGTATTTTTATTGGTACAAATCGTAAGCTGGTGACAATATTTTTGTTCTGTTTGTTTCTTTTTCAAATTAAATTCACATTGCTTTTCAATCAATAGTGCCTCTGTAAAAACACTTTTGTTAAAGATATCCAAAAAATCTTTGATAATCTGTCAAAAACAGCACCTAATCAAACACTGGTTGCCTCTAAATAGCCAGTTTCAAAATTATACAAGAAAAATCCGGTATAGCCAATCTTTCATCTGAAAAATAACAGTTTCCTATTTCTGTATATGAATTTATATCCACTCGTTTGACTCAATTCATATCAACACAACACTAAAATCGACTTATCATTTATTCTAGTCGAAATTTCATGAACCCCTGTAAAGTCAAACCGAGTTGATTATTGTTCAAGTTCACTCAAACACTAACTCACTTGACGTTCTTGCTTATTGTTTTCTTTTTGTTAGTGACTATGCTTTGACATTGTCTCTTCTTCATTTCTAGTTCATTATGATTCGTGCATAAAAAGATATACATACATAAGCGCAACCTTCTAAAATATGTGTAAGTAACAAAAAACCAGAAATGTCTGTCTCAATTTGTATTATAAATTATTGTTATGACGATTATTAGAAGGATAATAATTATATTTATGTATTATATAGCTACTTGAATAATAACGATGATTAAGTAAGGCTTCCGTTCTCTCTACCTACCTAAGTAATAGCTTAAGCATAAAGAGTTATAATCCACTTGACTGTGTATACGTCTATTATTATTATTATTATTATAAAGAAAAAGGTAGTGAAAGGAACTCGTTGAATAAATTAATGAAAAATATATGTTATGGTTTGTATAGAAATAGTATACATATATATTGTCCTTGTTCCATGATTTATTAAACTAGGCTTGAGTAGTACAAATCATATTTCACGGAGTAAATTAATTGTCCCCTTGAAAGGTGCATGTATTAGCAATAGTAAGAAATGGAGGAAAAATAGAATGAAACTTTATACAAAAATTAAGAGTATTTCCCAACCCTACAGGTTCTTTCATATTTGATCCTTATGAGTAAGTATTGGTAAAAAATATTCTATAGTTTTCTTGGAAATACAGTTTAACATAATATTTTACAATATTAGAATAATTACAGTTTAGCTTTTGAGGGTTTATTGGTGTAATTTATGAAAATCAGTTAAATGCTGCAATTTCTATTATAAAACATTATTTTTTAATTCTTTTTCGTAATTTGAAAGTTGAAGATTCTTTAAATGCTACTAACTAATCGATAATGCTGTTAATGGAACGACGTGGCTCAATAGACAACTCTATGTGCGTAGGTTCACACCCCGGTCGATCTTACAGAAGGAAATACACTGTATGTATGTGGACTTCAAAGACAATTCATAGGTCAAATGGAGTAAATTTAATACTTTAATGTTTACTTATACTTAATCAGGGCAACTTTATCTGACCAATAAAATGAACATGCTTAGGAGTTAAAATTGGTTCCATGCAATTGGGTGTCATGCAGGGATTTTAAATTAGTGCGGTTTGTTCAAAATGAAGTAGTTGCAATTGGATTTATTTCGTGGAAAAATAATATTTTTAACACCTTTAATCGTCAATAACTAATAATTCGACAGCTAAGCTGTTCTTTCCCAAAACATTATTCAAATTTTCACGATTACCAAGTTGATTGACGGTTTCTTTTTTTTTCTTAACATGCTCAAAATACAAACAATGTTCATTACTGTACCCCTGTGTTTTTTGTTTTGTTTAATGACGTGCTGAGATTTAGATACACACTCTCGTTGCTAAACCTCATATGTTTCAGAAAAACAAACTGTTTTAAAACCTTGAGTCACCAATAACTAATTACTTGACAGCTAAGCTGCTCTTACCCAAAACTTTATTCAAATTTTCAGGATTACCATTTTAATTTTTGGTTTCTTTTTTTTATCCCCGAAATGCTAACGATATTAATCACTGTACCTCCGTTTTATTAGAATTTTTTTAAATGACACGCTGAGCTTTAGATACACACACTCGTTGATAAGCATCATTTTAAGTAAGAGACATTTATGATTAGTTGTATTTCTACTTCCTTTTTCTTTTCTTTTTTATTATGACGAGCGAGGCTTTAGCTAGACACATTTTTTGATAAACATAATTTAAAATTGCATTAGTTATTGATTATTTTTTATACATACTCTCATTTATTATCTTCTTTAGTATGACGTACTGATTTTTAGCTCCACAGAACTTAACCTTATTTAGTATAGCATTAATTATTTTTATAATGTACTCTCATTTTCTTTTCTTTTTAATAATCGCACCGTGTTTAAGCTACACGCGCTCCTTAGTAAACATGAGTACTTTGCAGACAAACTTTGCTTTATTAATATACATAGACGTGGGATGTATGCATGTATATATTATTTGTCATGGGCTGACGATCCTTTTTACATATAAACTTTGATGTATTAGTACATCGACTCCATGATTACCTCAATCAACATACTTTTATAACATTTCCATAATATAATTGATGAATATTCCATTACGTACATAGTTGCATAGAAACGGGAATATTCTATTTAACATGTGTACTCTCAAACAATGAATTAAATACAGACGACATCAAATATACATACATTAACATACATACGTAAATTATCTTTAAGTATCTAAATATATTATTAAACAAAAACTTAATATACATTAAAATCATAGCAATTACTATTATGTCAAAATATGTACGTATAATTTAATTAAATATTCTTTTATGTTTAATGGCAGTTACATACTTAGAAAGAATGTACTCGTAAAAGAAGTAGAAAGGGGAGTGGCAATCCTCTATGATATTAATCAGTTTGAATTATCATATTGTTAGTTTTTAACAAAAACTTATACATATTTTTAAAAAAACCTAAGACAAAAACTTGTATTTCTACAACAAAATCCATAAAAAATCTTCTATTAGAACATAACTTTATATTTGGAAATAAACCTCCAATGGGCTTCGGCTATAACATAATGAAAATGTAGTTTAATTTTATGTTTTGATAATGGGTCCACAAGTAAATGAACTCAGAATACTTTTCTATAAAGCTGTAAAAAAATATGACCTACAATATAAATTTGAAATCCGGAACAAGTTTAGAAGTCAATATTGTGGAATGTCCGACATCTTTTTTTTCTGAAAGTGTATCAGATTCAACTGAAAAAACTGTATAATTGAAAATACAAAAAAAAATCAGATCTCTTTCAAATGCGAATGCCGTGTCTTGGTCACTCATAGCAACTATCTAACAGTTCTCTATTTGTATAGTGGGGAAACATACTTACTCAATATCATTTGAGTTTAACAATTCAAGGATCATGACACTAATTAGAGGCAAGACAGATATATCTACAGCCGTCAAAATACGATGGAGTTGTTGATGCTGTCGAAATTCCGCTTTTGATTATGATATGGGGACAACTTTTGAATAATTATTATAAAAATTATCAGCTGAACACTAATTATGGATGATAGTTGATAATATCAGGAAGGTATTGCGTGTTGAGAAAAATCACACAATAACTAAATACAGTATACTTTAAATAAATAGCGCCTAAAGTACATTTATCATTGTTTAGTTAGTTTGTCGCTTCATATTTGCTTATTAGTAAAATATCAATTAACAAATAATAATTTCTGTTTTTATCAAGTATCTCTCTAACGTTTAATAAGTAATTAAATTCAATTAATAATTTAAATCATAAATATTTAATACTATTTGACCAACATTTAAAGTTTGATTATAATTTTTGAATTTGGGAGACATCGGCTTTCGTTCACAATATGATGTCTCTAAATTACTAATGAATAGACTTAGGATTTGTTAAAGATCGCTCAATTACTCAAAAAATTGCTCACTTTGACTTTTTTTGGGGGAAAATACTCATTTTGCATTTTTCTCCGTGAAAATTGCTCATTGTTCTAATCTGCTATAAAATAAATAGAGAAAGTTGGGATTTTAATAAGACTAGACAACAGCTTTTGATGATTATTTGATGATATTTTTCTAGGGAAAAACAAGCTTCTAAACCCTTCTTTCATTAGGCTCTTTATTTAGGTAAAACTATGTTTATAATGCAATCAGGTTTATAATCACATGATCGGATATGTGAGGGAGCCAGATTCCGACAACAACCAAATAAAGAAAGGGGAAATTTGGCCGTAAATTGAATAATGAATTATCAATCTATACTCTTGAAATGTAGAGATACTTTGGGGCCACATAGCGAAATCTTGATTCTTCCAAATAATATAGCAACATGTAACAATAAATTTTCATAAATAATAAGCAAATATAATTACTTAAAATTATCCTTAATAACAGTATTTGCTTAATTTTGATATTTTGGGTGCTCATTATTCAAAATTTCAGCGCTTTTTTTTTCTTTTTGTCTCATTTTGGTCAAACCCCGCTCCCAATTTCAAAATCTACTCATAATATATATACCAAATGGAAGGATTTCTGAAAAACTTTTTAATTCCTAGCATATTTTCTCTTTTAAATTAAAGATTACAATTATGTCAAATGCATACCAATCTTGCCTAAAAATCCATAAGAACTTATTTTTCTATAGGTCTGAACAAAAAGATCGTGAGTTACATGAACACAAATGATTTCTTGCCATATTACATCTTAAACTTTTATTATATGTAGATATTACTCTCCATTTTCTAACAAAAGAAATAAAAAGTAGTAGTTTCATCTCCAAATATCAATTTTACCATATTTCAAGTCAAACTTAGGTTGTTGTTTTTTTTTGTTTTTTTGTTAAATATTTGGAAAGTTGTAAGAAGATAATGTAAACTCTTTTAAAAGCCATTATTATTGTTAAAATGAATATTATGTTAGATAAAACAATAAAACAAATTACACGTAATCACTCTTTTTATAATGCAGTTAGGGAACTGGTTAAAAAATAAAACGTATTTAATTGCATAATTATTTGTTGATCGATCATAAAAATTATGTTATTTCAATTTTCTATCCTATTTTTAACTATTTCATCAATATTGCACTTCTAAATATCAATTAAAGTAATAAAAATAATTGTATTTTAAAGTAATCTCATCAACATGAGTTTTGGGTTTTAATAAGCTAAAATTTGTTATCCTTATGGCTAAAACATTAAATTAATAATGTGATGAAATTATAAATAATTTCATCCATTTATGCTAACTATGGAATCAAATTAGTATCCATAAGTTTTTGATAAGGTGTTATGGAGGTTCTGTTACACAAAAATAATATTTGTAATATTATAATTCTTCACATTGGAAAAAAAAATTGAGTACAAGAAATCAAAAGGAAAAACAAAAGAAACTACTTTGAGGCATAAAAGTTAATTAAATTCACTAAACCTCGAATAAATCCTTAATATAATATCCCAGTTCACAAACGGAAAGTTAAAATAGCGCCCGAAGACTAACACTCCCTTGTCTGTTTTCTCGTTGCCCTTGACTAATTTCAAATATGGGGATTCATTTCAAAAACTGATATTTAAACATAATTAGAGATATTTAGATATTGAAGGAATACGTTTGAATGTTCAAAGGTGAACTTAGTAGGCAAGTCTATGTAAACTGTCCCATACCTCCCCACTCTTTCATAATTATCAAAATGACTAATGGATATATATTATTTGAAATGAAAGGTTGAGAGACGGTATTCAGATGTTATCCTTGTGATATACATGCGTGTCCTTATGTGTCCTTTATGGTTTTGTTCCCCCTCTCCTATTTGAATATACATATATAGCCTATTGATATTTAGTTATATTTGAAACCTGTCTCAATATCAATTTTTCAAATCTATTTTATAGGTTGAAATATTGTAATTTAAGAACTAGAAATACATAATATATAAATGTGTAGATACATCGACGTATGTTGTAACTTGCTCATTATAAAATAACACTTTATTATGGTAAATTTAAGTTGATAAGACTTCAAGGACAATTAAAGTAAATTAACTAAAATGTATTTTTGCACAGTAGATGTTTTTATCTGGGATACAAATATTTTCATACCAGGAGCAATACCACAATTGTAATCGTTATTTTTCAGATAATAGGAATATTTATGATCAATCTGCATGCATTCTTCAAAGACGTAGTGTTGAGGATCCAGGATCCTCAATTATTTTTTCAGTATTAGTGTCCTATTAATTGTACGTCATAAATATTCACTTTAATTTCACTGACGTAATAAATTGCATCATAATTGAAGGAGACACCATTTTTGGATCTCACAGTGGATATTTCTACAATATAAAATACACTAATTTCTAATTAGTACTTAAAAGACTTCATAAAATGGTTTTAATGATATAAAAAGACTTAATATCTGCATGGAATGCTGACTGATCCCTCTGATCAACAGTCATATTTAGTAAAAATCTCTAAATAAGGCTATATTTGTACTTTTTTTATTGTTCAATATCTTATTCTTTTCAATGGAAAAGTTAATTTTCTTATATATTTTTGAAATAAGATTGTTTAACGATGTAATAAAATTTAAAAAAAATATACATATTAGGGACATTTACAATAAAATTAGGGTACATAAGGATAAAAATGTTATAGAGTGTAAAGTTTAAATCCTTTTATTCGTTGGTCCCATTTTGACATCCAATGGTAAACTATTTTCATTAATACTATTGACAAAATGGTTATTATTATTAACAAACTTGGTTTTTTAGGCCCCCAAAATAGCCACCAAAAAGTGTTTTATCACAAAACTCCGACTGTAACACTGTTATAGAGGAATCAGTAGGTTTTTTTCTTTGGATATTTGATGACTTTTTTTAATACAGAAAAATGATTTGGAGGAAACGGGGCCAATATTTTAAAATGGTGCCGCAATTTCAATACTTATTTAGTAATGTTCTGTTTTAAATGCGTTAGTAACCCGGTACTACTATAGTACGGGTATACCGAACAACACCATACCATACAAAATGTACTATAATTAAATGTTCCAATTACTCAAGTCTATTAAAAAATATGATGGAACTCATAAAGTTTTCAATTTATTTTGGGTTATTTATTCAGCTGAATTAATGTCTACATACAAAGCAAGATTATTTAATATCAATATTTTTACAATGGCTGAATACCTTTGGCTTTAATCTATTTATATCCGCATAATACAATGGCTTTAAAGCACGGACAAATGTGATTAATTATAGATTATAACAAATAAAAACATTTTTGTTATTACATAAAGATCACAAAGAACTTCTGAATGAATAGAGTTATTGAAGCTTTTCATAAGAGCTATTTGACGAAGGAAGACGCTTATTAGATCTTAAAGGGACAATTCATTCAGTCAGAGCTGAAGAATGGGATTCGAGTTACAACTAAGTCCCAAAGTAAACTGGGAATTCAAACTCGACTTGGAGTCTTAGTGAAATATATCAGTACTTAAATTAAATAGTATGGCATGCCAGTATCTCGCAATACTTCCTTCAAAAAAGGCCTAAAATCAGTTGGTAATTAGCAAACTCTTCCTAACTATGGAATATTATTCCATAATTGTTAGGAATTGTTCATAGCTAAACAGGAGCTAATTATAATTAAAACAATCAACGCTCACAATACTGAATAGGGGGAGAGAAACAGCAACAGCTGAGAACAAAATACAGTTTATTTTTTGTGACAGTGTTATGCATTGTGATAGAAGTCAAAAATTTCAGATTTAACTTGGACTCAAAGTATAAGCTTTATACATAAATAATACTCCTAGTCGTCCATAATTTTAATTTAATATTATCAATTAAGTATCAATTATACCTTTTTATGTGACTGATCGAATATCAAAATGAATTATGATTAAATCATAGCGGAGGACCACCCGAACTCACTAATCACAACTGAGCTTGGGTTCTGATTTAAATACTGTATATTTGTCTCGAAATCGAAGTTAAGATATTTAGACTTGAAATAGATTTTAGAAGCATTAATAATATTATTGTCGTTATATATATTTGAATTTAACTAATTTATAAAATTATCCAAGCTGGGGATTCTTGAAGTCTCTTAAAACTACGATTTCATATTCGATTCCGACTCTGGGCAAATAGACTCCTTGGAATCAAGTTCAAAGACGCTAAACTTTACTCAGCCACATAATAAGAAAAAGTGTTTCATTTAACAATTATTACGTGTTTATCTCTATTTTATCTTGCAATCTTTACTAATAAATAAACAAGGCCAAAAATCAGGTTGTAGTCGCTAGCCAAATCCTCTCAACTGTGGAATTATTCTTTATATATAGGCTATGCCACTGCTTTTTATAGTAGAATGGTCAATAAAAATGATGCTATAGGTTGCATTATAAACAATCGTCATTTTCTCAGACATTACCTCTTTATACATCCTGTCCTAAAAAAAATATAAATATAAGTCAATTCAAAAAGGAAAAAGATCCAAATCAAATCAAAACGTAGCCTTAATTTTAAACAAATTTCAATATATTTATCCTTTCCCCTAAAACCAGCACTAATTGTGCATCATGTCCTTTTTTTGGAAATCAAAATATAGACACACAAGTTATTGTAAATTCTTCAAAAGCAGAAAATTAACCGTTGACAAAAAATTCATTGTTAATTTGTATTTTACTGAATTATTGCTAGTTACAAAAATCGTTTCTTTTTTTGGGTAAGAAAAAAAACTGCATGCTATTTTCGAAAATTTTAAAAATGTTTTGGAGGAGAACAGTTAGCTGTCATGTCGTTTTATTTGATTAACTTTCTATAATCAGCTGTGACAAGGGAGACTGGGGGAAGAAGGACATTGGCAAGAATTATTCTGATTTATATCTTCAATTCTACTTGGAGTCCAACAAGGACATGCAATTCTAACTCAGCAACAAATCCACAAGTTTAATCTCTGTCTTTTATGAGCACACTCCTACAAGTATGTTTTGAATATAATTGAATATATTTAGGAAATTATATTATCTATTCGAAAGTTAAATAATAATGACAATAACTCAGGAAAAGAAAATTTATTCGTTAAAAAATACACACGATTTACATTATAAATTGTCACTGTGTCCGAAATTAAAAATAATATCCAAGAAATATTTATTACTTCTATTTTTATAAAAATATCATTTTTTTAATTTTGACGATGAATTTTTGCTAATACAAGTCCAACTAAGAGCACCTCCACAGAATTGATCAGAATCATGTTGATAGATAAGGACGATAATTCGTCCAGGAATAAAGATTTAATCATAACGTAATTTTGAGAACTTTGAAGTTACTTTTAGGTTGACATAAAACATAATATGTTCATTTTTTAAATTTTAAAACAAAATTACAAAACACTCTAAAAAAACACCAGAGGTTTGGGTCGATTTACATAGGTAATTTTTTTTATAAGTATTTTAAAGTTTGTTTGATAGTCCTCAAAAAGGGGATGGGTCGGAGTCGAGGGGGTTTCATAGTATTAATAATTCATACAATTTGAATCCATGAATACTAACCTATTTCCGTATTTTAATTCAATGTGAGACCTACGAGTACAAAGGTATATTTTAATTTGCTGAATCAGATATTCATAATTAGGAATATATTATATATAGTATATTTATTTAAATTAATTTTCAGCTTTATTTGATGCTGTGAATATAGTTTTGATGTTTGTGTGTACGTGGGAGTAATTGAGACTTTTTGAATATATTCAAAGAAAATATCCTTCAAATGTTCCCTGTTCTATGTACACTAGAGAGGTTCTTAAAATGTTTTTTTTTTTTTTTAATATTGTCGATACATAACCCACAATGTTTAGCTATAAATTTATGCCTTCCTTCAAAAGTGATAACAGCTACGACATATGGGCGAACAGACTGACAGATCATGACGATGAAGGCCCTGTATATGGCGTACAACATTGTCATATTGGTAGCTCGGAGCGAATCCAAATTTGGATCGGAGTTGCGGCAAAACATTTTTTTCAAGACATTCCATACTACAAAGTCCATGGATCGAGGGCAGGGCTAGAGGAGGGGCACATGGAGGTAGACCAGAGGTTTTTCAAAGTGAAAAAGAACTAACTTTGTTTACAAAATTTGAAACTTTGAAGACTGTCTGCAATAACTAAACATTGATGAATATAGCTCAAACTTTATTTTTGGTCTTGTCTTACAATTATAAGGTTCGAAAACAAAACCCTATTAAGAACCAGTCAAATGATCATACATATGAATAGATACATACAAAACAAAAATATATGTTGTAAAACCATCGTGGTTTTGTAGGAGTAGCTTAAGAAATAATATATATTTCTTGAAAGGAAAAAAAGAAGAGGTAAAAAACCATAGAGCACAAAAAATGTTGGTTACAAAATACGTATCCATTAGACTTTATATGGAGTTAAAAAAAGTCGTTGAGTCTATGGACTTTACTGTATGTTAGTCAAATTCAATCAATCAATTTGTCTGCATGTTCAATATGTGATACGTTAACAAAAAAAAAGGAAAAATAATCTTGAACAACAATGGAGAAAGGTCCAATTTATTTGCTTGACATAATGTCCCTGCGAGTGGTACACTTTTTTTATCTTTTCAACAATATTAAGATTTTCAAAAAGTACATGCAAAGAGTGGCCCACAAAACTTTTTTTTTTATTTGATATTGCTATAAAAAAAAGACAGATGGATATTTTTCAATAAATTTTTATTGAAAATGAAAGCCTCAATATTCCGGTTAATAATAGAACACCACTTTATTCATATGGCCACCGTCGCTGGCCTTACAGTAGCCCATTCTGTCGACTTAATTTTTCAATACATTTTCGATTGTGTGACCTTCAATAGCTCCAATGGCGACTCCAATTTTGTGTTTCAAATCGTCAATCGTCTCTGGCTGGTTGGCGTAACATTTATCCTTGACGGTTCTCCAGAAAAAAATAGTCCAACGGAGTCAAATCGCATCTACGAGTTGGCGAGTTGACGTTACCGTTTCGGCTTATGATGGTATTGTCGAAGACAGTGTGTAAAAGATCCACTGTAACGTTAGACTGTGTGGCACGTAGCGCCGTTCTATTGGAACCAAATGTCATTGATGTCTTCCTTTTCCATTTGGGGAAACAAAAAATCTTCCAAAATGGCCCGATAGCGCTCACCATTGACCGTAACGGCAGCTCCTTCCTCGTTTCCTCGTTTTTTCGCTTTCGGCAACAGCAGCAATGTTTTCGATTGAGTGCACTGGACGAACACGAGAACGCGTTGTTTTATTCCATTAACGAACCAGTTTCGTGCACACGCTTAACAAATTTATCAACAAACTGCCTGGAAGGCGCTTTATTTCGACCGACGTAATTCTCTTGCAGTTTCGTTTGAAGACTCTCCATTTTGGAAGTAAGTCTTCAGTATTTGCCAATTTTCTTCGAGCGTAAACTTCACCATTTCGTAAGCCCGAGACCTACGACAAGTTATCTGGCACAATGACAATGTTACTACGGCTGTCAGACGTCAAAAAAGTGGTAGTTCAAACCCCAACTATTAGATAGGCTACCCGTTAGTTCTCTGACATTCCAGCTCACTCCTTCTCCACGGTATCCTTTAGGGCAGTGGTTCTCAAAAATCTGAAGTACCCCAAGGGGTACATGAGATTTTGAAAGGATATTTTATAAGTGATATATAACTCAGGAGCGTTCGTAGGATGTGGGCTAGAATGGCTGCAGCCCCCTCCCCAAATTAAGGGATTTTTGTTTCTTTAGTAGAAAATTTAATGTTAAAATTTTTATTTCAAAAAATATAATATTTAAAATTTACTTTCCTGAAGATAGCTGTAGATTTTTAAATTTTTTCTGAGATGGATTTTTGATTTTTTTTTCTTTTTAATAAATAAGGATTCTTGAATATTTTTTAGAAAAATTTAATTTTTTAGAATAACAATGGATTTTCGAAAAAAAATCGAAAAAATTTAGTATTTTGAAATATTTTTAAAAAAATTTAATCCTGCGGATGCCCCTGTCACTGACGCTAAAAATGTTTTGTGCTCGTACTTGGGTTAAATGAATATAAATCCTAAAAAAAGGTTAATAATACCTGCTTTAGGGTATCCACACTTATATGGAACGTGAGAGAGGCCACGTTCTTGATAAAGCACCAGATCCGATAGTCAAGAGGGTTGCAGTCCATGAAGGACAGAGGCCAGATGGAGCAAGAATATAAATTTGCTAAGTTGTTTTCACACCAGTTTTGAGTTTTTTGTCCCTTCAAGGATCTTGTTGGCCTTCAGTTTTTTAATCTTGGTAATAATATTCTTGGAGCAGCGGACGATGCAGAAGACCTCTTCATAACTCACTCTTGTCATGAAAAGCTGATACACAATAATACTTGGAATTGTTGAAAAGGAAAATACAAAAATTTAAATTTGTAAAATTCAATTTTTTTAGAAAAAAATTCAGAAGTTATTTGGGGGGAGGCTACACTCCCTCAACTACACTCCCTCAAGCCTACCCCATGCAAACGCCCTTGTGGTCGGATGAAGAAAATTTTCTTCACAAGATTTGTTTATTTTTTATTGTTCCACCAGTTGAAATTACAAAAAATATCGATAAATTGTGTAATAAGTAAATGGAACCTTTCCATAGTTTCTTTAATGATTTGCTGGGACACACAGTATACATTAGGGAATATCACAGGAGCCCAAAATTGAGCTATCACGCATTCTGACCCCTCAAAGTTGCGAATGGGTAAATAAAAATAAGTTTTGCCAAAAAAAAATCCAAGATAAAAAATTAACCCCCCTCCCCTTTTCATCCGGAAAGGTTTCTGCATGAAGAAAAAACAAAAAAATTACTTCTTTTTTTACTATTTATAAATAAGCTTTATCTGCATTAAAAATGATTTTGCACGATATGGTATTGATTGTTTAAGTTAAATCCCTTACTTCTACAGTGAAATAAACGTTGTGCACCCATGGATTTAGTGCGATAATAGATGAAAAACATAAAAATTACTTATGAAAAGGAGAAAATTCTGCCAATATCTTATTTTTTTACTCCATATAAGTTAGTAAATAATAATATGGATAATTATCCTTAATCTTTGCTGAATGCTATTTATAAATATATCATATGTAAATATATCAAACTGGGTACGGACACTTAGTTTTAAATTCCCTTAGTTTATCTCTTGATTTTAAATTTGACAAAATATATCCTTGTCTTTGGTTATATCCGTAAACCTTACAGGAAGCCTCTGAAACTAGTTTCTCTTCCCTTTCTACAGATTGGAAATGGCATGGATATTTCTCTAATTTCAAAGGCTCATTCTTTGCTTTCATAAGTTTTTTATCTGAACAATATTGTAAAATTGGAGGAACTGAAATTACTATCTTAGGCCAATCATATTCATGAAATATTAGTATATATACAACCCAATATTTTATAGATATATTTGATTGAACAATGGATTTGTATTCAAATTTTGGTGATCAGTTGAGATACTTAAAAAGAATAATAAACTTTTTTAAACCTTCATTTGATTTATGAAATTTGATTTGGCCCTAATATGACCTTTCAAATATAATCCACCCATTTCTAACTCTTCCATTATTATGATGAATATTTGTTTCTTTAAGTACAATTAATGTTGCCTCCAAAGGATTACTCCGAATAATTTATTGATAGAAATAAACGATATATCAAATTTAGTCGAATTGCAATTTTGACCAATTCTCAAAGTTTAATATAAAGCTTATAAACTAAGTAAAAAAAAGGATTTTCACTAATGGAGGGCTTAAGAATATACTCTTCCGAGTTATTTTTGTTTTAATACTTGACTTAAATAAATTATGTAAGCCCTTTTAATTAAAAGTATTTTTTATAATTTGGAAAGTTTCGTTGTCATACCAATTAAATCGAATAAGCCTTATTTTCGAGGATTTAGAAGAAAAAAGTAATTTCTAAAATATATGATACGAGAAGCAACTCATATAATTTAGGTAAAATCATTTATGAAGTCGCATATGATGTAAGTCAGAGGGCATTCAGCAGGGGATCCAAAAGATTTCATGCCCACCCGGATTTTCGAGACTTTGACATTATCATAACTTTATATATTTAAAAAAATCCCCAATTATTGTTGTATTTAGAGAGGAGATGATAAATATTTTGAAATTAGTAAATTTTAGGTCAAACTTTGATTTTTGTAGTCTATAATATATTTTTTTAAATAAAACAAATTTATTTCAGTTTATCTTAATTTTTAAATTGACTTCCATTTTATTATTAAATATTAAATTAGGGACATCAATACTCCTATATTACATCCTGAAAATTAATTTAACCCATAAAAGAAACCAAATATTCCATGTATTTATAATAAAAGTCCTCTGGACGGTCTGGACAGGATTTAAATAGAGGGATATAGTTGGGGAAATGAGACCGGTAAGTCACCTAACATATAGCAACATTAATAATCTTCTTACTTTAAATAACAAATAAATTAAATTTACTTACAAAAACAGATTGCAGAGCCTGTATGTTCAGGATCAACTGTCAAACCTGAGTGTACTTCGCAAAATTTCGAAGTATTCTTTATATCAGGTTTGTATTCTCAACCTCTTTATTTTCATAAAGTAATTTTTATTATCAAAATCCAGACCAATTTTTCCGTAATTCAAATATTTAATCGAAATTTCTCCAATCTGTAAAACAATACATTTAATCATTCAAAAATTGTAATGTGCTTAACTATCAGCTGTCATTGTCACCCCAAGAGATATCAGTGGAAGTATTCATCCTCTAAGTATTTTATTCAAGTTACTCCGAAATATTATCTAGATTTAGATCATGTATTATTAAAATTAGACCTTATCATTAGGAATGAGGCATACTGAATGTGATTTGTGACTTAATAAACAATTCTGTATATAGACTTGAACCTTGATGTTGATTTTAAAAAATTGAGACTAAAGATTTAAGTACTTGAAACTTCAATTAGACTGAGTCAAACTATTCCCTAAAATAAAAACCATTTGAAGATTTTTTATAGAAAATAAATTGCACATATTATGCATGCTTGGATATTGAGCAAAAAATGTTCATCTCTAAGCTCTAATTTTTGTCCGAATAAAAGTAACTCTCTATAAAAATACGTTATATTTTGCTAAGGGCGTTGAGAGTATCAAGAATTACTTTTTATCTAACGATGAAACCTTCATGAGCTCACAAATTAAATTATGTTTTAATAAATTGCATAAGTATCGAGCAAAAATGGTTAAGTGACATCAAAATGGATATCTCGCAAGGGAAAAGTTTTTGCCTACCCAACTGAATTTGGACAAAAATTGATCAGATGGTCGTCGTTTCGTTAAAAAAATAAACAATTGAATGGAAAATAAACGAATCAACGAAAAAGTGGTAACGGATCTTAGCCTGCCCTTATGTCCTAGGGATAATAATACAGCATGTATGAAAAAAAAGGACAAACGACGTAACTGTGTATCTAAAATTCATATTGTCTCATAATAGTCAAAAGTGAATGAAATGATCTTATTTGATATTATTTACTTTTTTCCATTTAATCCTTCTCGTTGTGGTTCATGGAATAAAAGGATTGGAGACAAGATAACTCAGGATGATGATTGACAAGGGCCCTTCTATGACTTAGAATCCAAGAAATGAGAAAGAGCAAAAAATAGGTTACAATCTTTTCAAAGTCTTGATAAAATGTCAATATGACAGAAAACCAATTAGGAAACATTTAAAAAAAAATCAAAGTGTCATTGATAAGTAAATGAAGAAAGAATTATTACAGATCATCAAATTATTTAACTTTTAAAAAAATACCTTCATCGATAAATTTCTTGTTGAGTCACAAGATTCAAGTAACTAGGCTCGAAACAGAATTTCGGCAATAATCAAAGGAAGTGACAAAATGGATTCAAGTATTAAAAAAGGGTGTAAATTGGTATGTTAGAAAAGAAATATTTTAGAGGAAAGCAGCTTAGCTGTAATGACGTTTCATAAGATTAGCCACAAGCACCTACAAGATGAAAAAAATAAAATAATAATCCAACACCATATCTATCAAAGACATAGGCAGATATTATTCCGTTTTTGATCCTCAATTCTAGTCTGAGTCCAACAGGGACTTATAAGTTTATAATTAGGGTTGTAAATCGTAAGAATTTTTGGTATGAAACTGAAAAAACAAACAAATCCTGAGTTTTGCTCTTCGTCACACAATATTCTTCAATATGCTGTACATAGTAAATATGTGTTATTTGTATATATGTTTCAAAAATATTACTTTAGACCTTTATACTTTCAATACCTATTTTATAGGGTTCAGTATAATAATTCAATGTATATATCAATCCTCTATACATACTAACATTGTGACTAAATACTCTTTTCTTTTGAGGATAAATTAAATGTTATAATAAAATTGTATTCAGGGGCGTATGCAGGATTATATTTTGAGGCCTTGTTTTTTTCTTAACTTTTTTTAATAATTTGATCTAATTACCTTTTTTTTATATATAAATCCTTGCAAAAATTTATTTTCTTTTGTTTTTTCATTAAAAAATTGTCTTTCTATAGGTTAATTTTTCAAAAATTGTTTTATTGGGGGGGCTGCCTCTTAAGCCTCACCCTTCAAATCCCCAATGGTCATAAATCGAAAATGGGTCATGCTACCATACTTTTTTTCATTCTTCAACTGAAATGTATTTAAATGAGATAACAAACCAAATTTGACAAAGATTAAAAAAAGTAGCCCACAAGATAAGGATAGATCTGTTTCCATATCCCTCGTATACGTTTAATTTCGAAACAAACTAATGAACCATTTATTTCTAAGAACTCCCCATATGATTATCTTCAAATTTCAACAATGATTATTTTAATGGATCAATGGACAACGCACTCGGGAGAAATCATTATCTTGTACTGAATATGTAAGTATTTTACAAAAAATTTAATTCTATATTTTCCTTTTAAACCTGTTTTATTTTATAGATAATTGTAAAAGAAACATTTCGGTACCAAAATCATGTGTCAAGCTTCAATGTTAAGAAAGTTATGACCAATTTATCCTCGGAATATCATCGTTTTTGTTTATGTAATGGCCTACAGCAAAATCTGTGATCTAATAGTATATTCTAATAAAACAACACAACTTTCTCAGTAATCAAGATAATTGGATAAATGAATAAAATTTTCAGAAATTACAGAATACAATATTGTGGAAAATATGTTATTTTCAATTTTTTAAATAAATTAATTTTTATTTGATCCATAACACCCCTATCTGTGATTTTGAAGATTATCTTGAACTGACTTATTTTCCAGCAAATGGTACGATGAAACTGAACAACGTGTTGAAAAAAAAATTAGCCTGGGTGAAAGAAAAGAATCTAGATCATAAGTTTTGACGTCAAATTGAACCCCCTCCCCATTGAAATAATGAAAATCGAGCATGTCTATGGGTATCCCCCCCCCAACACTTTTAAACTTCCGTACACACCTGCTACAAGTTTTTTTTTGCATGGCGCGTAGACATTTTGTAACATACGGATAGGTTCGCGTCTAAGTCATTTCTTGAGAAATAAATATACTTTATGTATATGAGCTTCCAAGATAATTCCTAGGTTAGATAGATTAATTGAAAAACTATGATGTTTACTTATACTTAAACAGTGCAAATCCATCTGACCAATTAAAATAACATGAAAAAAATAATTCTTTTTAAAAGGAACAATTTCTTTGATTTAAAAAAATTATTGTTTCTAGGAGTGAAAATGCCACGAAAAATTCAATTTTGAAAGTGTAATCATTACTAAATTGGGTACTCTATCTCCTCCAAATACGAAACGTGTTAAATCGCAGAACCTTTATATTTTCAAAAGTAAAATTGCTTACAATTGAAAATATAATAGGTAGAGTCCTTAGAAATATAATGTCCCTTTCCAAACACGTATTTTGGAATTCGAATTCGAGTTGATGTGCAAACCTATTTTTGAAAATAAATTATTCTATCAAAACCCAACGTGTCGTGTAGACGTCTAAAAGACGTGTAACTTAGCCTTAATAAGTTATTGAATTATTATGGTAGTGTAATTAACATATATCATCATTTTTTTTTTCAAATATAACCCTTCCGTCAGTGATGGTTTAGTTATGGCACCTCCATTTCACAATCACTATGATATTGTTATTTATTTCACTACATAGTATATAAGTCAAGATGAATAGATATAAGGTGTGTCGATAAGAAACTTAACTTGGTTAACGTTAACTGAAAACTTTTTTGATGACGTCATAACGGAGTCAAGTTCGGTGTTACTGACTTGTGTTAAGTGTTAACTTCTATTATTCCAAAAATTATATCCTCTTCTAGATTTACTAGTCGTATTTGTGTTGTGGCAATCTGTAAAAATCCATCAGATGTCATCTATTTTTGTTTCTCAAAGCAAGATTTGAGGGTCCAGGAATTTGGGTTTCTAAGGGTAAGAAGTCGGATAAAGTATTTATAAAAAATGCATGGGTTTGTAAACAACGTTTTTTTCGAGAGGATTTTGAAAGAAATATCCAAGCGGAACCCTTAAAATTGAAAAAGGGTGCACTCCCATCGTGCCTTGTTCCAGGGCATTAATGAATTCCGGCTGAAATAAAATGTGACAAAGATCGGGGGAAAAAAAAGAAAGAAAGGTTTTGGTGGAAGAAATATTAGAATCAAGACTGCCTTGAGAATATTTTCACTCGAGTTCGCGCCCTTACAGGAAGTAATGAGCACCCGTCTGCGGTTGAGGCCATTAAAAGATTAAAAGTTATAATGATTTGCCAAAATCATAACTTAATCCTGAGAAACCCATCAGTTGAGGAAGACGCTAATGAAAATGATCAAACAGCTTTTAGAGATGATGTCCAAATTGTAACAAAATATTTTACTCATGACTTCTCTTTGTTTACAATTAATCAGACTAATGAATCAAATGAAGAAATATTAGATGGAATTGAATGTTCGGTAGTATCGGAAAATTCTGAAGATTTAGAGACTTTTGGCATTCACAAAAACATCAATAAAAATGAAATGCTTAAGCAAGATTGTTTCAAAGCTTCCAGAATTCAAAGTAATTGCTCAGAAATCTTTATATCCAGATTTTGGACAGAAAAAAAGTGATAGAGCACCTTACGCGGTAACATTTAGTTTTTGGACTAAGCTTGTTTCTCACCGAGGCCTTGCCATTACTTTGGAGGAATTATTGAAATTTGACCAAAAAATACAATATAAATTTCATAAATTCCACAGTACTCATGAAGACGGCATTGACAAAAGAGTGAACATTTTTAAAAGGCTGTTCTATCCTTTACAAGTTTGTTCATGAATAGTACAAAAAAATAATTTTTATGAGTGAAGTATTGAGTTTAAATATTATTGATTTAGTATATTTATTTTAAAAAATATGTCCTGACCTACTTTTATTAAAAACAACTTATAATTTATTTTTTAATTAATTTTAGTACTATAATCATCGGAGGGTAAAAATTTGAAGTAACAGGATAAACGGAGAAGTAAATAAAATACTATTTTATGTATTAATACAATTTGTTTTATCGAATTTTCTCCTAAATTGACTCCTCTGTGACGTCATCAATATAGCAAGTACAATTGTAAACAAAATCTAGGAAATCTATTTTCGACACATCTTATATATAGTCACCTTGATGTACGTTATCTTAGCTAAGTCAAGAGGTATACAATGTTGCAAATCCGACTCGATTACTATATCAGCTTGAATTTTTTGTTGGATATAAACATCAGGTCATAATCAAGCCATTAATGAAAAACTGTTGTTGCTTTTGACTTAAATTTTTGCACGAGCAAATATCTGAACATTGTTGTACCTTGTCAGTGTAAATTCAAAAAAAAGTATATGTTATAAACTGCTGAGGGAGATTGTTATATAAACTACAGTGCTTCTTGCTCACTAATACTTTGGCATTTTCAAAATAAAGAGAAAGTAATTAACACTGATAATGAAACTTTTTAATTTATTTAATATGGACGTAAAAAAGAGAGAAAAATATTTTCTCCAAAACGGATGTCATTTGGCAAGAAAAACAATGATTTTATATGATCACACCAGGCAGAACTGAATACATTTTAAACATATTTTTGCAATCTTTAGCTTATCATGATAAAATATTCAAACCTCAGAACAAAAAAATGAACATTTAAAAGTATAAAAATAGAAGTAAGATTTAAATGTATTTCAATTAATTTGGTCAAGACTTGTGAATAATTCAAACTAAAGTCTAAAATAAAGCAACTTATTTTTTGGAAAAAAAATCTTTACTAGTGGAAAATCAATATTAACTACGAAACATATTATTATAATTTATTGAAATTAATTACAGCTACTCTTTGAAGAATCAGTGAAAATAATAGTAAAGTAGAATATCGATTTAGGTAATTTTATGAGACTGACCAAATTTTTACTTCATATAAAGTATTAATATAAAAGATTTTTATATTTCCAATTCATGGTGCAATTATACCTATTTGAATATATTTTTAAATTTAAATTTTACATGTTAAAATAAATGAAGTGAGTATCATTTTGCATTAATCTCAATTATTTAAAATTATTAAAATCTTTATAAAGCATACAAAAATTATAAAATGCCTAAAAATGACACTTGATTTGGACTTTACGAGCTTGAGAATAACCAATAATCTTTCGTTCTAACAATGTGACAAAAGCTAACATTTACATATACAGGAACTTTAATAATTAAAAACCTACAAAATTTAAATAACAATGCATTCTATGATTATTTATCCCACACTAACTTTAGTCACTTAGAAAAATATCTTACTCTTACTATTTATAGTGTAATAAGCATAAAATTGTGATGAGCTACGCAAATTTTTTTACAGTATTTATTAGTTTGTCAGAATAATAACAGTAATTATTATTCTAATGCTGTAGGATTAATTTTAATAATAAACCGATTAGGGGATTTAGAGCTGTTTTTATAGTTTACTTAATAGTAAATTCATGACATCAAATTTTAAAGAGAATTAGGATTAAGGCTAATTATTATTTTTCGTTGGTTATACCAAAAGGACTCGGTTACCTTTTAGATCTTGGCTTCCAGCTGCCATAGCTGCCCCTACTGCAGTTTCTTCATATGTGCATTCATCAACTTTAATAACTGCAGGGGTTTATTTGTAAATTTGTTTTATGATAGATTGATTATTGTGGCCAGATTTAGTTTAGTGATATATGTTTCAACACGAGCAATATCAAGTTTAGCTGCTATATTTGAACGATATTTATTTAAAAAAATGGCATTTCCTCAACATTAAGACATTTAGAGATTATCATATATCTGTTATCAATTGGACACAATTTGTTGTTGTTTCGAATTAAGCAACTTTTTTACTCTGGCGGAAAAATCCCTATAATCAAGATTCGACTATAATTCATATTTTCAAATTAAAAAAATTAATTTAATCTAACATTGACTTGTGTGTATAGAATTTTCATCTTCATATGATCACGATGGGAGTAAATGTGCTAATCAGAGTAGTGTTTTGTTAATCTTGAACTGGACCAAGACTGCAGTCTCGGTCCAGTTCAGTTCAGCCCTGCATATCAGTCCTAAAATTTATAAAGTTATGTCCTTGATAACTTCACTCAACTTGATTTCCTCTTTCTTTAATAAGTTCTAGTACTGATAGTCTAAGGACCGGTCATTAGACTGGAATAAACTAAATAGAATAAATATGAACTGACCCAAAGCTAAATAATAGAGTAATCATATTTTGAAGGTTAAACTTTTAAGATATGGCTACTCGCGAGGATTTATACAAATTTTACACTTCTATTGTGTTGGTATAATGACACCAAACTCCTTTTTTTTTTTTTATAATATTAATATAAGTTGATTCTGAAGAAAATACTTTGGACACGTAGATCTACAAATACTGATTGTATTTTAGCTTTGATATATGTAATACTTTGATCAATTACTATGGTACCTCCATGAGAATAGATTTGTTAAATGACAAATTGTTTATTTCTAATTAGCAGGGATCTTTTTTATTAAATGGAATGAATTGAGTAGATAACTTATCAATTACCAAACCTTAAATATGAATATCTGTACATTTTACAATGTAAAAACATACATTAGGGTGAGGCTGGTGCTAAAAAAGTAATTAAATTTTGACAAATAACGCGTAACCTTTTTTGGTACTCAACAGCAGTGGCTCATGGAGCTGTACCGGTCTCTGAATCAATCAGTACCCGTCCTCACAAGACTCAATTATTTATTTTTATGGATTATCTAAGTCTCGGACTATAAAAAGAGGGTCTTACTACTTCTTCTACAGTTTGTAAGAGAAGAAGACAATATTAAGTATAAATGCAAATTACAAACGATAATTAATTGTGCGAGGTAATTGTTAATTATTTTTTGCTGATGATTTTTAATTGAGTCCTTGGATTTCAAGTCTATTACATGTTTGCCTTGCTCTTTTTTTATTAGTATTATTACTTAATATTTTTTTATTCTCCTACAAACTGTAGACCGAGTTGTAAGTCCCTCTCTATTAAAGTCCCAGTCTAAGTCGTGCTGTCTTTCATTTTGAAATTACCGTATTTTCCTCACTTACGCGCCAACATTTAGTACAGCCAGGAAAATGAGTAACAAACAGACCCTCCGATGGTATCATCTAGGTATTTGCAAGGAAAAAAGTTCAGGGCTTACATTGAATTAGCGTTACGCACAGTTTTTGATGTTATTAATAGCGTTATATTGTTCGAGCAATGTTCGAATAAAGTTATTATTTCCTAATGTTATAATATTATTCTTATTCTGGAGCACTATGCTATTGAATTTCCATATGAGTACATATGAGTGATCCTCAGTTAGAAAAAAGTTGGGGATCACTGCGGTATAGTGTACAGGATTGTGCAAAACAATTGGAACAAACTTTGACCTCGTCAAGTTCCTCATGAGTGCATTACCGCCTAGTTTTTCCTGCTCATCCAAGAGATTAAGTGACAAATAAAATAAACTTTTGGGTTTTTTGTTTATTCTGAGTCAGTTTTGGAGATGAAGCAGCCTAGAAGAAACACGACCACTGAATTATTCATCAAGCCCCGAAATAAAAGCCATCGCCAAAAACTCAGTGGCTACCCTATAAACAGTATCTGGAGGGTTGTTAAAAAGCTAGATACCTCCGGCAACATCACTAAGAAAGTCCAGTACAGGTCACAGGTAAAAAATGCGACTCCAACCTTCAAGGCAGGCCTGTTGAAATCCATCAAGGCTCTCCTGACCTGAAGCCCTTGAAATTCCATGTCTTACAGGTGTTGGAGAAGCACGCCTGCGCCACAATATACAACATCATGAAGTCCTCAAGTCTGCCATCAAGTGTGTGGCTGAAAGGGCCCTCTCTACCGACATCATCAAAGTCTGTTGAGCTATCCATGGGAGATTTGAGCCAAAGATTGATGCCCAATGGATATCATATTGAAAATTAATATGCTAATACATCTATGCTTTTAAATCAAAACAAAAAATTCGTCCAAATGCATTTATTCATGATCTGGATAAGGTCAAATTTTGTTCCAATTGTAGTGCAGGTATATGGACCTAATGATCCTATTTGTACAATTGTATTTAAATATACTTATATTTACCAGGAGAATTGAAATTTTCCAATATATTTAGACCTACTTAATAGAAACAAATTTCAAATCTGCACCTAAAATAGAGACTTTAATAATGTATAATAAAAAAATTAACATAAATAAATTTACATTTTTTGAATTTATCGTCGATTTTTTGATAAACATGTTCATTAGGTATAAATCTCTTCAAATCATTTAATATATTTTTTATTATCATATAAATATAACCAGTTCAATTCATATCCCAAAGAACTTACACTACCTATTTCGAAATGACTAACATAATTTAGAATAAATAAAAAAACGAAGTATACAAATATTTTTATTAAAAGAATTTTAATTTAATATAAAATTAGTTAAATTTTGATTTCCCTATCCTGTTAAAAGACTAAATTCAAGTGTTATAGAAATAATACTTATTAGTCTATAGAGATTGTGAAACACACAATCATCTCCTCCAGTCCAATTGGAATTTTGATTTATTTAGATCTGCAGGTGTAGACTAGCCAAGACTTGTAATTATTTTACCTTTATCTAAGATGTACAGAGAAGGAAACAAAAACGTACAACTTAGAATTTAATTTATAATTTCATTACACAACCAAAAAACAGCTGAAACAAAAATAAACCAGTTTGGTTTCTATTTCATGTCTCTAAGATAATAAATATCGGAGCAACAACAAAAAAGACCATGCGTGTTCGATCTCCTCCACGCCAGTGTCAGTACCGAGAAGGCTGCAGGGTCATTACATGTCAAATCAACTCACAAAAAAAAAAGTTATTATTAGCTTAAGTGGGCCCAATTTCAGCACATAAATCTTAGTCGTTCATGAGATACAGATACTTGGGACCAGTACCTTTTTGGTCGAAAATTTTCACCGATTCTTTAAAATTTTATTACCAGATGAACTGTTTTTGTATATTTTTTTATCCAAAGAGTTTACCTCTTGAAATTTGATACTGAAGTATATTAAAATGTAGGATTTTCAATGATGAAGCCAAAAGTAAAATATTTTAATGTCTTAACACATCAGTTTTTATTTTTTTTAAATAACATTAATAATTCTGAAATGTACTGGCAAGTACTTAATCAAGAAATATTAGAATTGACCAAGTTTTATGGAAATGAAGGATTGACAAGGTTTTCTACATATATATGTAGAAGTATCGCTGTGCTAAAATTCAGCTTGTTTTTTATTATATCTCTCAGGGTAGGATCTCAAAGTTAGGTTACTTTACTCCTGAAATTTTGTCCATCGTACGGACGTTTCCATGCCTCAAAATTATTTTATGATTTAAATAGACCTACAAAAGAAAACGGAACTACTGTCATTTATAATATCTTAAATTAATAATCTTATATTATATGTTTATGCACAAAGGATGACTGAACCAGAATGTCATAAAATAATCACTAAACTTTACTTTATTAATGAGAAAATTAACATTTATTCACAGTCTATTTTTTGCAGCCCAACCCTGTACATTTCAATTAAATTGCACCTTCGTATTCATTAGGTCGATATACAGTTCCAAAAAAAGGTTAGGCTTGTTTGGGCCAATTTGTACATCTTCCTCATCCTAACATGCTTATGTATTTTGTATTCATAAATTTGTTACAAGCTTCAAATACTACTAAATTGATTTGAGATTCATAATGTAGTGGTTTTGATTGACGGAAACTTGTTTTCATTCATTCTTTCATGAAAACAATATTAAATATTTTTATACGAGCCTTCATAATATATAAGTTATTTAAATTTGAAAATTTATCTGTTTAATGTTTAATCCTCCATTATGTTAGTTAAATATAGAATGGTCCATCAAAAAAATACAGCGTGTTACCTTTTTTCAACAACCAAGACGTTCTTTTTCAAGAATTTTCTCCAAAACTAATCGTTCGATATCAATCAAAACAAATGACAAATGAAAGCTGAATTTAAAGAAAAATTATTAATATTATTCAATATAATCAGTAACAGGCTTGACCCGGCCAAGGAAAAGGAACAGGTCTTGATGACAGTCTTCTTTGTTAGATTCTGGATTTCCTCCCACATCCTGGACATCAGCTTGTACACAAATAAGTCCATGGGGTCAAGCTACGGTGAGCTCGGAGACCAAACCCTGGGGCTAACAAAGTCAAAAAAAATGATGAACTCCTCTGGTACTCATCCCACGTTGCCCTTCAGACTCTTCCAGTTCCTTCCTGACTCTCCTCACAAAGGACTTGCATAGGTTTAAGAAGTTTACAATCTCAACAGTGTCTCGCCTTGTACGTATTACAACAACGATAATTTTCCATGATTGTGGAATAAATACTTCTTTGATCGATGCCCTTTTTTTAAATTGACACCAAACACTTCTTACTATCCACCAAAATATTAAGCCCTAATTGCGCATGCGCAGCTATTGCAAGTGCTCAAACTTCGTTTTTAAAGAACGGGCGCACGCTATATACATAATGGGTCAAATATTTACATAAAAAGGGCCCAATTTTATTTTGTAAAAAAATTAAGTGTTCTAATTTAAAAAAAGAAAAAATAAACCATCACTTTTATGTTTACCCTAGATTGTTCAAGGTAAAAACGAGCCTATGCTCAAGTTATAGGATAGTTGAAGGACTTGAGGTTATAAGTGGATCAAAACTATAACCAGCATTTACGTTTGGGAGAGGTATAGACATATTGACCTGTACATAATATATAATTTACCAAGTTTACTTTATACATAGATGTTAAAATTTGACATTTTCGAAAAAATATTTTGGCAATGTTTTTGGATGACTATTCTTTTTTATATAAGAATTTAATTGAAACAAATATACTATCCATACATTAATCTTTGCATGTCTGCCTGTCAAGTTTGTACTATGTGATATTTATTTTTATTTTTATTTCTGTATAATAAAAAAATTGACAACATTTACTTCACTTTTTAACATTTATAATGCAAATTAGATTCGAATTTTGTCAAAAGCTACTGTCTTTGACACAATATATTAAAAATGTGACACCAAAATTAATTATTTTAAATTATTCCTGTAGCATATATACTATAAGCCCGCCCCACTAGTAATCGAGGGCCTGAATAGTACTTCGGCATCAGTATCTTCGCCTTGGATACAGTAATGGACACCTAGGGGCATGCCTAGTTAGTTGCAACATTTTTTCTGCAAATTTACAATAATAACATTAGACCTCGCATGTCTAACTCTCAAGTTTGTAACATATACTCCTTGTTATATGAATAAGTTTTCTACCGATTTTCTCAAAGACTTTGAGGAGTGTAGTCGTTAAAGTTTTCCATTGCATCTTTTCAATGCTCACCCCCCTCTTCCAATAAACTCACACTGAAGAGTCTGCTACTGCTTGAGTTAAATAATTCAAGTTATGAAGTATACACGTATGCGTCTGTTCATCGTGGATATGATATTTAAGCATAAGTAGACTCTAACTTACCCATTAGGCTGGTTATATTTTTTTTTTTTTTTTTTTTTGTTTCTTTCCAATTTCAATTACAGCTTGTTCAAAAAAGTTGTACATTTCATTTTGCTACGATTTCATCTTTTGGTTGCACATCTCGGTCAAAGTTTTGTCAAAAAAGATTAAAATACAACATTAGCTATTATTTTGCATGTATTCATTATATTAAACATTATTTTAACCTAAAAAAACTTTAATGAAGTTTTTTTTTTCTAAAGCTATCGAGCAAAAAAAAGAATAACATAAGAAAATTTCCATCTTTCCTTTCTAAAATTAAAAAAAAAAAAGATGCGAACTCTACGCGGATTAGCAAACTGTTTTCTATTTTTTTGTTCCATAGGAAAATTGTAGAAAAAATCTTTTAATATACTTTTTATAAGTTAAGAAAATGTGTATCAAAATTATCTATACAAAATAAATAAAAAAAATTTCAAAGCATATATATCCACTAAGTAAAGAATTTTTGCCTTTTCCATCATTTGATCCAGATGTGCAACCTAAAGATGACCCCGTAGGATAATAAAATTTTGCATAGGGAATTTTCATATCATATGAAATCTTATCCGGTCTAGCCGTAATCGAAATTTGAAATAAATTAAAAATCAAACCGCTCAACTATCCATGTTGAATGTTGCTATCATTTAAAAGAAGTATGATTCATTCTATTTTTTTATTTGATTAATTATAAAACATTGCTGTTGTTCCTCCTTGTAAGACTAGTTTTTGATAAAATCTGTCGTTTGTCCTTAAAAATAGTTGTATATAAGAAATTTTCCAACTTACTTACAGTTAAAATGCTCATAAAATGAGCAAAAATGCAATACAAAATAAGGAAAGACATTTCTTTATTTTTATGTAAAAATCAAATTACCTACATACATAAATAACGAGCTATTGGTCTGAAAACTTAAGGCTGTGTAGATTCCTATTTTTTTAAATGTTCTTACATTTTTAAAAGAAATATAGATTGACATTAATTCCAATTAAATTTGGTATTGATTTTCAAACAATGACTCCGAAATGATGATAAATAATGTTTTAACATGATGTACCACGAAAATAAGTAATTTGAGATTGAATAAAAATTATTTAAATATATTGTATTTTGACTTTTGTGTCTTTGATTAAAATGTCCCTCATTATTGTAGGTCAGAACTATTTGATTAAGTACAGGTGTGCGCGTCTAAAACTAAACAATCTTTTAAATTTTACACCATGCACATATTCGTGATTTTATTGAGTTGAAACCGGTTTATACTTCGAGGCAAGGGTCTTGACGAGTTATAAGCAAAACTCCCGCAAAATCTAATTAGGAACAGTGAAACAGCAGCCGATAATATGGAGAGATGTAGAGTCACAATTTTGAAACTTTCCACGTGGGGAAAAACTCCCTATAAAGCTAAGATAAAATCTGCTGTCGTTGGCCACCATCTTGTCTAGGCTGAAGGGCGTCTCATCACTGAACAAAACGACAACATCGACTGGCTTTTTCTTAAGCTTGTTGAGAAGAATCTTAGACCTTGCGAGGCGTTTTTTCTTGTATACAGGTTTGAGGGCTTGACGAAGGGTTCTCTTGTAGACCTTAATGCCAAGATCTTTCTTAACTAGCCGGTCCATGGTCTTTCTGCTGACATTGAACTCCCTGGAGAGGCTACTGACGGTGACCTTCCCTCTCTTGTCCTCGACATACTTTTTCACGGCAGCAACCATTTCGTGCAACCTTCGACGCCTTGACTTAGATCTTGATGTTGCCTCAGGAGTCCCTTTGGCTACCACGCTGTAAAGGTGGTGTGGCTGCAGTTCAAAACCTTGGCAATTTCAGTGGGAGTTTTTCCCTACGCGGAAAGTTCCAAAATTGCTACTCTACGTCTCTCCATATTATCGGCTGTTGTTTCACTGTTGCTATTTAGATTTTGCTGGAGTTTTGTGTATAACTAGTCAAGACCCTTGCCTCGAAGTATAAACCGGTTTCAACATAATAAAATCACGATTATGTGCATGACGTAAAACTTAAAGGAGTGTTCATTTTTATACGCGCACACCTGTATATGGTTTTAAAAAATCCATTATGAAGTCGATATAAGGAAAAACTTTTTATAGTACTGGGTGGTTCATTGAAATTTAATCACTAACTAATTAAACAATTAATGGAGGTTGATTGATTGAAATTAATTCATATTCTGATATACTAAAGTTCAAATAATTAGTTATAAAACAAAATAAACCTTTGCTCTCTACCGTAATTACAATTCGAGTAAATGACACTTGAACCTAATCGATGATTATTCATTAGACATTATTGCCGCTAAGGCAGCCACATTAATGACACAAATTTATCTATATATTTGTTTTTAATGAAATTCTATTGTAAATTAATAAAATATATCTTATAATTTGGTTTGTAAACACTTCCCTTGATTAGGCTGTAAACCTATTGAAGATGTACAGAAAAACCAAAAAAAAAATATTTTGCAACCCTCTCATAGACAAAAAAGAAAGTGGTACCACTATAAGATGGCTACTTCAACCCTTTTTACAAATACAAAAGTGGTGTACTTTGTGCAGATAACCACTGAGTTTTTGAGAAAATAAAACAATTCATAAATAAAGATTGGGGATTAACTTGTAATGTCACTGCCTAAATTTAGATTTCACTTCAAAATAGAATACTTAATCATTAAGGTATTCTCTACGCTACATGAAGTAAGCGCTCTTACATACCTACTAGTCTAGACAGACTCCTCATAAGATCCCACGAAGTACTGGAGAGATTGGATATGAATTGAAATGGAATTGTCTTATAGTTTTGTTTTTTAATTTAATTGTTTAGCAGATTTTCGTTAAGACGTTATTTTCTTTTTTCATTTACCTATCCTTATTTTTTTTTTTGTTTGAATTTTGGAAAATTGTCAACACTTATAGTTTTAGCTATGTAATGTTTTGCCATGCTATGGCTTCTTCGTTCAAGCCCTTTTGTATTTATACATACGTAGATTCCTTTCTTTTAAATCAGAAAGAGTCAACTGACGAAAACAGCTGAAAAGAGAATACATAGCAATGTTATTATAACAAAGTTAGTCGGCAACAATTTTCAGTTCTTACTGAAAATTTACTAGCATAAGGGATGACGACATTGTCACCCCAAATACAGGAATATAACTAATGAGAATATTTGAAAAAAAAAACGAAATATAGCCTAAAGAATAAAGAATCAATGGAAAAGACAAATTTAAATAACCACATTTTCGTTTACTTTCCATGTTTACATTTACCCAGTCAAATCCACCCAATGACACTACTATAAAAAGAAAGGGAGAGAGTTGCCTTAAACAAAATTCTGTGTTTGGCCTAACATTTTAATGTTGCTTAACCTTATTTTAATATCAGTATGATACATAGTATCTTTTATTATTGCATACGGCGTTACGTCACTAATATAAAAATTTACACTGTATTTTGTTATCATCAAGTCATTTTTCTCTTATCAGTTATCTGAACGCTGATTGGTTGAATTTGTTTAAGCTCCTTGTAACCCCTTTTCTTCCCATGAAATATAATAATCACACCCTAAGAAAAAAAAATATTTATATAATAAACAAAAGGGAACAATACATACAGTACACCCTATATACACTCTCAATGCTACATTCCAAACACTAATTAACACAATTTAATTCAAAAGATTAATTTTGTATTTCATAGATCAAAAATATGAATATTATGTACACCAGGGTCTACCCTGTATACACGCTCGACGCTACATGTCAAACGTCAGGAAACATTCATTAATATGACTCTATTTTTATTTTTTATATCAAAATGACTGTATTTCATTTCAACATTTATATTAATTATAATCGCCAAAATGGCTTATGATACAATTTGTGATGTCAATGAAAACCTTTATATTGAGTATATGAGCGGAATATAATTAGATCCCTACAATCAAATATATTCGAAGCCTATAGTATTCTATTTATTTATACAAAAATATGTTCCCTAACCCTGCAATAGAGGAATAATAATTTTTCGCCACTTAAAGGAAATTTTACTCTTTGTATAATTTTGTAACAAAAAACTCCTTCAGAGATAAATAAACTCTTATCTTGATAAGTATGTAGCTTAATTCTAGTGTTGTTGTTTTTTGTGTGTTTTTTTTTTGTATAATCAATTTGCAATGGTCTACCAAATTAGACATTTTATTTGTTTACGGTGGAAAGATCTTGGACTTATGATTAGGATTAGATCCTTTTGGCAAAAAAATCATCTCCAAAAAAGATTTAAATCATTGTCAATTTAAGATAAGGTCCTAAAAATATTTCAAGGTCAGTATTTTAAATTTTTATCAATATTATTATTTTTTATTTTTTCATGGGCCTATACTATTCACAAAAATATATCCCAAAGATATAGATCTCATGGTATAGTAAAAAAATTAAGAGGGAATGCAAAAATAAATCTCATAAATAAACATTCTACTTTTAAATTATCTACCTTAATTACAGTCCACCATCAAAATTATTTATTGACCTTATCTAAAATTGACAATAATGTACCTATAGCGTTTTAAAAAATTTCATCTACTTCAGGTTAAATCTCAATATTATAGTTATCAACGAGATATTTCTACAGTTTTATTGATTTTCTTTCAAGTCATAAATAAAAATTACTTGAATTGCAAACATAATAAAGACAATATAAAAGTGGTTTTAGAATCTATAAACATTATTAAATAATATCTATTTTTACCTTTTATCTGTGGAGTTGTAGGAAATATGCTTACAAAATCTGGAAGTTGACATGGTAACACTGACAATTTTAAGAATAGTTGGCAGAATGGAACGACGTAGCTTGGCAGACAACGCACTCAGAAGTAATTATTCTCTTGCACAGTCAAAGTGTGTAGGTTCAATTAACGGTCTCTCTTAGAGACGGAATTATACTTTATTTCAATGGACTTTAAAGACAATTTCTAGATGAGATGGAAAAAATGTAATATTATAATGTTTACTTATAATTAATCAGTGCAACTCCATCTGGCCAATTAAAGGACTATTTTAAAAAAATGTTTCGCAAAAGAGTAACGTAGCTACCATGACATCATATTACACCATATATGAAAGTGGGAAGGCTCATAACTATATATCATGGAAAGAAATCACATTATTTTGCTGCAATATTAAAAACAAAACTACAAAGCAAATGTAATTAAAATAGGGGTGCCAACAAGATAGGAAAAACAAAATAAATAAAGCGGCAGATCCAGAAATCTTATAAGTAAATCAAATCAGTAAGAGAGGATCTTGATCCAGTTTGGACAAATAATCGTTGGTAAACATTCTATATTTGTAATAGTATTTTATATCAATGGAGAGTGTGTAGAAGACTACAATTACTTGAGAGACTTAATGATTGAGCCACAAAAGGAGTTCTTGGTTCTTGTGCTTCACTGTGTATATTATACTTTGGAGATAAGCCACTCAATCTTCCATCCATTCTTATACCGCGAAGACTTCACAATGAGCCAATCTGAGAGACTCAGTCTAACATCAAAGTTGATCCAGATCTCTTGCTCCACCATCTTAAGGACCGGAGTAATTGTTAAACATTTGTTGTCAGCTCTTCATGGCAAAAATAGCAATAACCATCAGTAGTACGATATCATAATGTGTATCACTCAAGGAGTTTGGCTGCTCTAAACGAGTTTATGCGACAAAGTTGGCCAAGAGAAGAGAAGAAGATAGACAGAGAGGAAGAGAATAATCAAAAGACCTTGGGCTCTCTTTATTTTCTTCGTCTTTTATTTTATGTATATTTCGTACCAATCATTGTTAATAGAAATACAAGGTTATACCATAACGCGTGTATAACTGATGTTTGACTCCCACCACGCTTTTAATATTGACGTCATAGTGTATTAGTGGTTGCGTGTTTTCTCAAAATCGGTTGTTGTTTTTTTATTTGTTTTTTTTTTTTGCTCAGCAGTCGTTACGATCCATTAAATGGAAAATCCTAGCAATAGTGATTTCATAGATTATGAGTGGTTGTGTGTTTTGTTAAAATCCGCCCATCTTGCCTAGCAGTCGGTACAATACATCGAATTGAAAATTCTAGTAACCCAGCTACATGATGGTCTAATCTTGTATTTATATCCACCTTGGTAAAAATGTGTGAATGTATGTAAATGAGTACTTTAAAAAAGATATTTTAATGACCATGATTACTAATTGGACATTATGTTTTTTTATAAAATATTAGAATTAGATTTGTAAAAATACGAGATACTTCTAGTCTTTACCTCTACTATTTTTGACGTGTCTCAGTGAATGGATTCTTCAAAATGGATTCGCAACATTATTTTAAAAATTTGACACTTCCAGAGTGTTTCAGTCATCACACAGCCTTTAAATTATTCACCAACCTACTTTTCTATTGATATTTGCCATTTGTTTGTCTATTCTCTTACTCCCTACCACAGGTGTTGCTAGCTTTTATCATTTGAGGGGCTTAGCCCCAAAAATTATCAACACTGTTGTTATATGATAACTTACATAAATAGGCTTTATATATATACTAGCAGAGGGAGCCTGCGTTGCAGAGCTGAAAAGGGGGAATAGAAACAAAGAATGAAGGTAGAAGAAAAGAGACGGAGAGACGGAAGTGGAAGGAAATTAGCTCATGACTACATAAACCATCAATTGCGTTACTACTATTTGTTTATTCATATCTAAAGACGTTTTCCACTCCAAGATGTCCTGGAATAGAAGGTGTCTTTGATTCATGCATATATTTAGGAATTTAAATGTAACATCGATGTATTAGATTAATTGATTTTTAAATTATGATTGAGATAGACCAATTTTATTGATCAGAATGTTTTTCTAAAATCTGCAGAAGATGAATGTAATTATAGAGTATTATTATTGTTTGATAAATTACAATTAATTAATCCAGCCTACAGAACTTTTTCCCAGGATTAACACAAACATAGATAGTTTTTGAGATATTGAGAGGTTGTCACATTTGAAAATATTTATTTGTATCTAAAATTAACACTGCATGGTCAACCTACATAAAGAATTCAAAGTAGTTCTTTTTCTATAAGACTTCGACATATCACTATACATGGCACTCTAGATATTCAGAATATAGATGGCATTTTGGTTTATGACTCAAGTAGGGTGGACGAACAAGAAAAAAATGACGTTGATAAACTTCCATGCACTAGGCATTTCTAATTTTAAAACTTTTATTTTTATATGCGTTTGCGCCATCCCTGTATATCACAAGGCATGTATGGATGGGTCCGATTACACGATTGTTTTAATTCAACTCCTATCTTCATTATATTCTAATCTTTTTAATAGTCCGTAGTTTGTCAGAAAAAGGAAGAGGGAACAGGTGCGTATACATGTATTAAGTATTTTTAGGACTGTAAATACTTATCATTTCTTAGTGTGCTAGTTGCGTTGTTGTTGTTGATAACCTGAAAAGTGTTGGTTGTTGTTTTTTTTGTTCTTTTTTAACGAAGTTTATGTTTTTGCCTCTTTTTCTTTTTTAGTCACCTGTAGTGTTGTGTCACTCATTATTTAATAGCAAGGACTGCAGTAAAGGACTTTTCCAAAGGATTGACAGTCCTAAGGACCGATAGGACTGGTTCTTAGACTAGAATGGACAGAATAAATAAGGACAGTTACAAAACTACTCACCAGGATTATGGCAAAAGTTACTAATAGATTTTGATCAAACTTGTTACGAAGATTATATATGGGCTCAGGAAAAAGGCCATTAAATTTTGAGAAGTCATGGTCAAGGTGGCACAAAACATAAAAAATGTATTATCAACCATAATTTCGGAACAAATTAAGATACATCAGTCAATTTGAAATACGGCAGAGGTTTTGCACTCAATAGAGAGTCCATTCTAGTCTAACCATTTTATTTTTATTCTTTTATTTTTGAAGAGAGCACATATAGGTAGAAGTAAGAATAAAGTGCAATCACGAGTTATTTGACTCATTAATGACGGAGAGTAACGCTGAGTAATATTGACAAGTATAGATTAAGCTCAAAGTAGAATGCAGGATAAAAGACTGAGAAAATCCAGCCCATTTCCTTACTTTATACGGATGGATTTTTTTTCCCCCTTCATCTTATAGTTGCTCGTAGCTAATTTATCTAAATGTCAGGATAGATAGGGTACTCTTCTCTCAAACATTCTTCCAATTTTCGAGGGCACCATTTTAATTTTCAGTTTTTTATTACTTTATTACAAGTGTGCCAACTTGTCCTGTTTTTCATATTTGCCATTTATATAAATTAATTATCCCTTATAGACAAAATGACTTTTTTTTTACAGCCATATGTGTTCAAATTTCAAATATCCGCCAATTTTATTTAGGTCAATAATGTGTTAAATATGTAAACCTTATTTTAGATATTATTTTTAGATTCAATGACTCGAGTTTTTTTGAATTTATCTACCCAAATCCACAAACACTATGCTCTATGCATATATGAATCATAGCTTTTCGCAATTCTTTGCAAATCAATACTTACTGAGCATCTTCCTACATTCATTTTTTTTTAATTTTGAAAAAGAATATTTCATAGTAAAATAACTTCTTTGTGGTACATAATTTTTTTATTATACATATAAGGTAATTGAGCAAATGAGTCATCGTCGTAAGTTGCACAATAAGACTGTTCCCTTGATGGTTACAGCAGGGGATGGAAAATTGAATATTTTGAGAGATTATATATACATAGGTATTGTAATATGCACAAGGATACCGGGATGGTATACCAATTTAATTCACTGAACGGGTTTTTTATCAGATATGAACAATATTGATATTCTTGTATTACTTATTTGAAATTGAATACCTATTGACAAAAATTGATCAAGCATGAACAGTCTTGATTTGATGATAATCCTACAAAAATGCTTGTTTAATTCTTCTCAAATTCAAATATTAATAGAAAAAAAAGATATCAGAACCACAAACTAAGAAAGATACAAATGTCACATTATTATTGGACCGAATTAGTTAGATCCTACAAAAGTTATAACGCCCTCAGACCGTTCTATAATTTCCAGACCCTCTAAATCAACACAGGTATGGGCAATATCCACATATTTGAGGGTAAGGTGAAAAGTTGGCGTCCTGACTATGAAAGACTGCGACTTTCAGCTAAAAAATTGTCTTGTTTTTCTATATCCAGCGCCTCTCCCACATAAGTATTCCTTCCTGGAAGTGAAAGTCTGGAAGGTTGTGAAAATGTTTATCTACGATCCCCTTAACTTCTTCATTAGGTGCAAAAGACTTCCATACAACGAATTTCTTTAAATTTTTGAACATAAAAAAAGTCTTAGGGGACTAAATCAGGTGAATAGGGGTAAAAACCAAGCAAATCATTTCCCAAATCCCGCAGTTTTCTCCATTCTCAATGTATTCTTGTGTGAAGGTGAGTTAATTAACAGAAATTTCTCGTTTAAGCCAGGCCTCTTTTTGCAAATTTTGGCTTCCAGCTGGTTAAGAAAGTTGGAGTAATATTCGCCTGTAATGGTTCTACCTTTTTCAATATAGTCAATAAACAGGATCCCTTTCATATTTTAAAATATAGTCGCCACGACGTTTGCGACAGACGATACCGACTTTGCTTTATTTGCCACTAAAGCACCGGCTTCCACAAACTGCTTTGACTTATGTTTAGTAGTAACTCATGTCTCATCCATGGTGAGAAATCCTCCGCCCCCCAAAAAAAAAAAAAAGCAATTTCATCCCTATTGAATTGATCCAAGATTCCTGCAATTTTATCCATTTTAACGAAAAATCGAAAGATATTAACTGAAACAGTGTGTATAAACAAACTACTTGAGAAAACCAGTTGAAAGTAAGCTTAAAAAAGTATTATCATTACATCCACCAGGAAAACAAACTTTTTGTCAATTGTAGCACCATTTCTGTGTCAGGCCGAGATTTTTTAATCTTACTCTAGTATATAGTTTTATCAAAATGTTATTTTTATAATATTTCTTAACCTTTCTATCAAGAGCAGGTTTAAAACCAAGGTTACAAATGAGCTGGAACTTATGCTATTTCCCTTAATTACTGTCGGATTATTCATTATTTATTATTAGAAGCAAACTGTTGACATCTTAACAAAAACTCATTCAAACTAAACCATTTAAGATAACCCATTCAACGCTCCAAAATACTGATAAGGGGGTAAAGTAGTAAAAAATCGACAATTGACAAAATAATTCAGTATGACTTTTCATTTTAGTGAAATCACGTCGTTACTAGAGTTGTAAATTCTAAACGTTTTCTAGCATACGGTATTTTTGTAGTTGGAAATCTGAGCAGTGTTTTATTATACAATCAAAAAGTGGTTCTCGTTATTTTTCAATTATTGGGGTAATAACATATAATTTTGAAGCTTATCTCACGTGGTATGTCTTCCATGTTCATATACAAAGAGATCGGCTGCCGTTAAACCTCTGTTTATTATACCAGGCACTTATTCACCGCCACCATTGTGTTGGCCATTGTGGCTAGCACAGGCTTAGTCTGCCCTCCCATTTTTGTGAAGAGAAAGGAGTGGCTCCATGCAGGTGCTTACATCGAAATTCTGTATAAGAAAGTGCTACCTTGGAGTGCATCTGGAGGAGAGGGTGTGTGCTACTCCTCACAGGAGTGTCCAGTCTTCTTTAGAGCAGAGAGCTTCCATATTTAATCAAAGTTGTGTCTAGCACTATTTTCAGATGATTTTGTAAATAAATGTCCTCACAAAACCTCTGGTTTAAACTTTACTCTTGAAAAATATAATATAGTAAAATGTATACTACTAGATCAACCCTGTAAGTATAAAGCAATCACGAGTTTTTTTTGTTTATAAATGGCAGAAATTACCACTAAAGAGCTGTTGGGGAGTTATAAGTGTTGTTCCTTGTTGTACTTAAGATAGATTTGAGGGTCAACGTCCGAGTAATTCATACATATGTTTGCTAGATGTGGAGTGGGACTTGTGCATCTTTCCTTCCTCTCATAGCTGCTTGTATCTAATCTAATGCAACGTCATAACAGTAGGATTTTCTCCTAAACTACATTCGCTAAAACTATCATATTGACCATGTTATTTTTTGGTTTCATTTTTTTTACAAATCGAAAGGGCTTATAATTTACAACAGTAGCCGTGACTGGATCAAACGAGAGACATGCCAGCAGTGCGTAATTCAATATGAATAATATTTTTGTTTATCAGTAAAACATTTTAAACTATGTACATGTGATCAAATGGGATTTTGTACATAGCTGGTGCATACGACATGACTTTTATTGAACATAATTTTAGAATAAAATATTCGAGAAGTATCTCCTTCGGTATGTAATTTACGCGAATTTTAGCATAACAATCACTTTTCATGATTGTTGTCATAGACTCTACAATTGTATATCTCATAAAATTAAATGAGGTAAAGAACTACCTAACTGATGTGATCATCATCCTCGGTCTGTGTGTGATAAAGTGATAAACTCCCTACAAGTTATGAAAGAGAAGAGGTAGGGAGATATTTTATTTGATTAAATAATTTGTAATTATTTGTTTTACCTATTTGTTGTGGGATTTACGATTAAATTAGTCTCTTGGCAAGCAATTAATTGGTCTGTATCCATCATGATGAGTAAATTTCGCATTTAATTAGTTTTGAAAATAGTATTTTTTTTCTACTATGAAAATGCTATAAAGTAGAAAATACCCCAAACAGTCTTAAATTTGTTACCAGTTAACTAGGAAAGAAGAAATACTTAAAATAGTGTCCATAATTTGTATAGAGTGTCTTTAGGTGACGTCAGTATTTCTGATATCAGTTATCTTGTGGAGATCAATAATAGAATTTTAGAAGAACATAAGGTCTTTTTGCATTAACAAATTTATTACCTTGATAAAATTTTTCCTGTATTACTTATTACTTATTGTATTATTCCTATGATGCATTGTCCAGTGGATTTCGAAAAAAGTTGATAGAGTAAATTAAAATGGCAAAAAGTTTCAATTAAGGCTTTAAACGACCAAGATTGTAGGGTAAATTGTAAGATTATGGAAAATGATGAATTACTTATTTGAATGTTAAAAAAGAACCAACAAGTTAAACGACTTAAACCTTTATTTTAATTTTTCTACAGAAATTCCACTTCCTCTAAGTGTTTACAATTGAAGACCCTGTCAAATATTGATTGAATTAAATCTCCCTTGTGTCTCTTCTTTTACATTCAGCAGTCCTTATTATACATTTGCTTTAACAAAGTGACAAAACAATTTCAACGTATAATATAAAAAAAGATCTATATAAAAAATTTACATCTCCAAAAATGTTTGTTCCAATTTGTGTTCTTTGTGTGATCCCATTTTGAAATATTAAATTTATCTACTCATTGTGAATGGATCGCTTAATTGTTACAATCCTGGTGTCTTATTCCCAAGGAAGAATCCACTCAATTCCCTTATGAGGCCTAGAACTTTTCCTTGATGAATTCTCCTTTTGTCGTCCCTCGTGAAATCACAGAATCCGAATTCGAACATCTCTTGAGATGGATGATCAAGTTATAAGTATCTACTTCGAATACATCAATCTTTCTTTTACAAGGCACTTATGAAATTTGGCAAGAGTGTCGTTTTTCATTATTTTCAGCCAAAAAATGAAAGTTTATTGAGTTCAGAACAATATACATGATAAATAAAAACAACTTTTAAACATGAAAACACTTTTATATAAGTTTTATTAATCCTGTTTTTTAAGTTGGGGGGAGTGTTTGAAGGTAAAAATTCAATCTGAACGATAATAGTCCCTTATCACTATTATTCTAGATATTTCAGAATTCAGATGACTGAGAGAAAAACTGACATATGTTTTCGATTCTACACTCAATGATAAATTTTTTTTTTGGCTTGAATTTATGTGTACAAGATGAGTGTTCACTTGTGTTATCCTTCTGTTCTTGTCCATAATCGATTCAAAACAAATTAATTGTAAACATCCAGCTATAATAAAGGGATTTTCAGTACTTATTCACTGTTAACTATTGGTTTTACTAAAGGAACAATTTTCATTAAATATAGTATTTTTCTCTTTATTTTGTTTTAAACTAATTCTATTAAATTAAACATGTAATTAATATATATGCACTGTAACTTACAGTGTTTGACAAAATCTACAACGTCAGCAAAAACAAGTTAAACTTTTTACATCTTATATAAATTAAATAACATTGCATTTATAAAATACATATTTTTTAAATGATATTTTTACCATTTTATTCAAATATTGCTGCTTTTTACTCGTATCAATGACACCCAATACTATAGTTTAGTAGTTCTCTTCATTTTTAAAGTTCCTTTAATATTTTATGTAAATTTTATTGAATAGATATATCAACAACAACTATCCCTTCAACATGGCTTAGCTATCAGTTTGTTATGCAATAGGGTACATCATTCAAAGTATTTTATAGACTTACCAAAAACGTCTTTATATATTTTTTAACAATGATATGTATACGACCACAACTTTACCTATGAACTGTGGGTCAACCAATTCCAACTTGGCTCTTTTGTAAAGACCAAATGAGAAAAGGTCAAGAACAGATGGATGTATGTAGCATTTTTTTAAGAGGATCAGGCTTCTATAAACTTTTATTTTTAGTAATCAATTTTTATTTTTATAATGAACTTGACCTTTACAAGTTTTTTTTTTTTTTTTGGTCTTTCTTGTTTAATGAAAAATACTTTTCTACTATGTATATGTAACATGTTTTTTGGTTTGTTTTTTACTTATACAGATAAAAAAGTAGTTATTAAAAATGGGTTTTATTTTAACATTTTATTTCAGGATATGTGGAATATATATGAAGGTTTGCAAATATACCGAGTGGGGACTTAAAACTTGAAATAGTGAAACCTGTTAATTTTCTTAAATCAAGAAGAAACATCACAAACCCTATTTTTGATAAGTTGAAATACTTTATTTAACTATATTTTATTATAAATATGTCCTACTTCACAAACAATAACAGCCTCGACACGCTGGCAAACAGATTGGAAACGCTGAGGCAATGTTCATAGTGTTTCAGGCTGTCACGATAGCAGCTTGAAGCAAATCTAAATTTGGATTAGAGGTACGGCAGACATTTTTTTCTAAGGCACCTGACCTCAAACTGCAAAGTTCAGTGGATTTGAGTTCAAGGCTGGTGGAGGGCCACATAGAGGCAGGCCAGAAATCAGCCAAGTCGTTGCCGGAGAAGTTATGGTTTTTCTTAACAGTATGGCAATGTAATGGACTTTTTGATGATTTAGGTAGTCCGGATGGAGATACTAATAGTCTCTGCAGCCGGTAACACTGATACAGGTGCAGAGGATATCGCACACATGTTGCCTTTTCATTATTGTTTCAAGATAGAGACTTGGGCTGAAAACCAAATTTCTTTATTTTTGTTTCAGCTATCCTTTGGTTGCGTAATGAAACATCACAGGTAAAATAACACAGATAATTGTAATTAAATACTACTGTAAGCTTTGAGTACCCTCTTTGTACGTCAAAATAGATAGAATTTGAACAAAAAGATAAATCTTTTATATGAACATTCCTACAATGAGTATTTATTGTTAAAAAAACATAACTAATAAATTAATCTTGTATCACATAAAGCACGAAATTTTTATGTATAACGAAATACCTAAACTCCAGCCTTCTCAGTACTCACACCTGCACGTAGGAGCCTTTTTTGTTCTTGCTATAACATTTTTACACTTAGAGACATAGGTTAAGGACAAAACTTTTTTTTCTACTGTCGTTTGGTTGGGTAATGAAACCTCTGAATTAAAAATAATGGAGAAAAATCGTTATTGAATGTTACTGCAAGTTATGGGTCCTCACTCTGTAATATTTGAAGTTAATATATCACAAACTTTGATTAATAGTATAAGTATATCTGTGTATCGTTTGAAAGTAGATAAATAATTATCTAGAAAACAATTCAAGTAAGGGTAATTTTTATTTTAAATTAAATTAAATTATAGAGTCATCAAAAATGTACCTCTACCACTCAAGGTTTTTTAGCTCTGGTATGAGTATTCCAATTTTAGTAAATTTGGTAGCATAGAAAAAAAAA